>NC_064620.1:115981250-117285000 GCF_023898315.1 Schistocerca nitens | reverse complement strand
GGAATGGCCCCAGTATTTATACCTGCGGCCTCCCCCCTCCGTGGTTCCAGGTGTTTCTTCTGTCTGCAGTCCTCTCCCACTAGAAACACCCCTAAGCATTCACTCTTCAGTCCACTCCAGACTGAATTCTAACATTCTTCCTTCAGTCCGGTGCACTGTGGCAAGTGCTTGGCCTGGCACAGCAGACCAAAGAGGGAACACATAAGAATGCTTCTAGTGGGGACAGACGACAGAACACTCAGCATGGCACACTGGATTGAAGAGGGAATGATGGCCTAAGAACACTTCTAGTGGGAGCAGACTGCAGAGGGAACACCTTGGAACCAGTTGTGGAGGGGGAAGGTTTTACAACGCGTATATGCCCCGGGACAGCTGGAAAAAAAAATCTGGGAAGTTTTTCATCTGGCAGAAAATCAGGAAGAACGAGGAATTTTTCATTCTTTTAGTTTTATTAAATGTTTGTAATTTTGACTGGTAAGGACTAATATGTTAACAAATAATTTTACTTTAGCCCACTAGTGCAGAGTAATAGTGCAGCAATAAAACAAATGAGCAAATAACAATAAAGTAAAAATTTAATTGCCAAGAAAATTCGCCATTTACAACAACAAAATACAGTGCACACAGAAGCGTCTGTCGACAGCAGAATAAGACAAAGACTCTGCAATTCTTAGCAGTTATGAACTGTATTCAATGACCTTGATGTCACAACTGTTTACATTAGGTTCATTTAAGCAGTTGCCAGCAGGATCATGCACTTGATGCCTTTCCCTGCTTCTGGCTACTTGAAGTACGGCTGTTAGCTTTATAAAGCAGCAGCAAGCAGCCAGATGCTAGTTGGAAAAGTTTCTGCCACACCCAAGCTGGCAGATTAGTGCACAGGCAGAGCACTCTTAGTTGGGAGGAGGGGAGGTGGGACGGAATCTCCCTCCACATGACCTATGTTTAATGTTTCATGATTGTGTGCTGTTTTCTCATTGTTTACAGTTCTCACGTCAAATGTTTTCTGATTTTATTTTATTTCCACATTGGCAATTAAGCATCTTGCAGAACAAGGAATGTTATTTTTGTTGGTTTGCTAAAGCAATTTAGTTTTTATTGATCTTTTCCGTAGAGGCAATCAATTTGAAGTGAAGTGTTTCATTTCACATTATTGTGGTTAAACTGTTTCTTTTATGGCATATAATATAAGATCTCTTAATTGCTATATACATACAAATATACGTAAATGTTCATTTAAAGATGACTAAGGAGGCAAATTTGGTGAGTGGTATTGAGTAAAGTGTTTTGTTTCAAATATAATTGACAGCTTTAGCAGAATTCTACAAATCTGCCTTGTGTGAAACACAGTGTTTTTTGATCACAAGACAAGTTTCAGCACTTGTAACTCCTCTAGGCTTGATATTATTTCTTAATCTATGTTGTTCACCATTCTTTGGTAAATTATAGACTAGCAGCATGCCATGTTTTATCATTGTAACTCTCCACAAGGCTTTATATTTACTCCTGTAGTGGAATAAAAACTGCCCATTCTACAGTTTCTAGGCTTCAGATAATGCTGTTCATTTTTTAAACAGTTTGAAAAAAACTTGTTACTCTTAGTTCTAGTGTATACAAACAACTTTTTATTTTTGCAAGAAATCTGAATTCCTTCTTACTAGCTTTTTGCAATGCTGTGTGGATATAAACCTGATTGGAAATGCTACATAATAGCATTGCAGAGTATGAATACGTTAAAGTTGTTGCATAGTAAAACATTAGGGTACTTAGAGTTGAAGGGTTTACTTTTGAAATGAATATTTTGCCAAGAACTGCTTTCTTATTTTCCATTTCTTGTCTGGAGAGGATATGAAAAAACAATTATGCTATGTGTACTGTATGTACCCTCCCAACAACATGCCGCAATGCAGCACATGGTCATGTGATGCACCAGTACGCACGAAATTCTGACAGAAATGCAGAGGCATGGTGAGGAGAGTATGTCGTCATAGCTGCGCATGTGCTGCAATGCGTGTTTCCTGGCGCTCTCTGGCAACTGCCCAAATGAACCTATTTCTAGCAGGTTGTGGGAAAATATTCCGAATTGTGGTTTGATAAGCTTTACTTTCGGTTTGATAAGCTTTACTTTCAAAGTAAATTTCCTTTTATGCAAGATGAATTATGGTACATGTGAGAATGTGTGATGAATTTCCTAAATCACAGAGTGCCTGACACTCATTCAAAACATAGCACGCTGAGAACCAGCCACTTCGAAAAATTTCTGGCCCAGAAGAACAGCCATTTATGTCATTATTTAAAATTTTACTTGCACATTTGTGTTTGATATATCTTAAAGGGCAACATACGCAAAAAAAAGACCAATATTATGTGTGAAAGCTTAGCTTTTCGTGTAGCTATTCTATACGTATATTAATTTAAAGCATGAACTTTTCCTATTTGTGTGTTACTACTCAACAGTTATGTTGCTATTGGCTGACTACGTCACGTGTCCAATGCTGCGGTCACTGGCTGGCAGGATCATGGGACGTGAACAAACTATGATTGGCTGACAAAAGTGTATCGCAAGTGTACAAAAACCTTTACCAGTCAAAGGACTGATTATTTACAGGTGCCTGGGAAAGAATACTGTTATGGAAAAAGTTTATCTTCACATGGGGAAAAGAGTACAATTCTAACCAGGAAAAATCTGGGAATTTTTCTTTTCCGCTATACACCCTGTCGTTAAGTTCCTGTTCCACTTGATGAGCAATCTCAGATAGTACGGTAATGAGACACATTTTACAAATATTGTATATGAACAATACTGATATCTGGCAGAATACCCCAACACCTTAAGACTCACCTGTCCTGCATTACACTGCATATGTGGCATCCACAGGTGGTGAAGCTAAAGGAAGAGATTTTGACATGGAATGGGCGACAGCTGTGAAAATGGAGGTTACTATTGGTGGTTGGTGCGTGCCACTTGATATGATCGTAAGTATTGTGGAGCCATCTAAGAGGAGGAGATATTCATTCAGAAAAGTGGCTCATTGAGTTGAGATGGAGTAGGTGTTGAGGTTAAGGAGGAAAGACCAAAGGTTGACCCTGCCAAGAGTCCAGATCATGAAAATGTCATCAATAAATCTGAACTGGACAAGGGGGTTTTAGGTGTTGACTGTATAGAAAGGATTCCTCCAGATGGCCCATACATAAGTTGGGATAGGATGGTGTCGTGAGTACCTGCGGGCTATATCACAGATTTGGTTATAGATGTGGCCTTCAAAAGTGAAATAATTGCGGATCAGAATGTGGTTGGCTAGGATAATTGGGAATGATGTGGTGAGCCTGGTGTCAGTAGGATGTTGGGAAAGGTAAGTTCTATGACTACAAGGCCAATATCACATCCACAGTGACAAGGAGTCTGGTGTTAATGGGACAAGAACTCTGGAAAGCCGATGAAGGAAGTGAGCAATGTCTGGAATGTAGGATGGGAGGTTACAGAAAATAGTTTGAAGAAGTCGACCAACAAAGGCAGAGGTTTGTTCTGTGATAGCATTGTATCCAGCCACAATGGGGAGATCTGTCGGGTTGGATTTGAGGAGTGGGTAAAAGGTACGAGTGCAGGGGGTTGCTATTGAGGAAGAAGATCATGTTTTTTACGCAGAGGTGTCGGAAAGTTAGCAGGAAACCTCAGCCACATACTCACTATGATTTATGACCACTGGTGTGGACCTTTTGTCTGTGGAAGGTTGACAAAGTCTGAATTGCTTTCTCTGGTTACGGATAGCTGTGTGTTCTGAGGAGTGGTGTTGGACTCACTGGGGAAGGATTTAAGAAAGGAAGGTGAGGCAAGGTTACAAGTGAGAAGTTCCTGAAAGATAACCAGGAAACGACTAGGTGGAAGATCACAGTTGGAGGGAGGTTGGAACTGTTTTAAACAAGGTTCTATGTGGGGTTTTGGTTGACTTGTGCTGCAGAGAACAAGAAAAGGAACGTAGGTCCTTTACAAGTCCAGCATGGCTGAACATAGGTTTAGGGCTAATAAAGATGAGGCTTTTATAAAGGACTGAGACTTCTCCAGAGGTTAGAATTTTAACAGAAAGGTTGATAGCAGTGTTATGGATGGGTGTTTGGGAACAGTATGTTTCATGGAGTGTGGAAGAAGTTTTTGGGGATAAGTCGGCAAAATATGATAAGGGAGGTAGGGGTTGACTGAAGGGGGATGGGGGTCAGTGGATAAGAGTGGTAGGCTCTTTCTTGGCTATAGGTATGCAAATATAGGACAGAAGCAGTTGGGGCAGCTTCCTCAGAAGGTGCTGGGAAGCTGTTCCAGCTACTGAAGGGCAAGAGTTTCTACTGGAGTGACACCATTAAGGATTTTGTGAAAGGAGTAGGTGCTGTCAAGCATGGTTTGAACTTGGATTGCATGATTATGAAAGACCAGATTGGTTAGGATGAGGGACTGATGGAATTGGAAAACATGAAGGTTCTTGTCGTAGGATGGATGGTAGCATGAGATGCCAATTTTAATGGTAAACCCATTATGTAGAATACCAACTGCCAGACAAGAGTTCAGAAAGAAAATGTGTACTTGGAGTTTTGCTAGGACAAAGGAGAGATTTCAGAATCAAAGGAGGTAGAATGAGCAGGGATTCACAGTTGGATGACCCAGAGACAAAAGGCATAGTTGAAAATAAGAAGGTGAAAACTCATGATTAAAATGTTACAAAGGAAATAAATGGTTGGTACAGTATAGAGAGGTATGTAGAAAGTTAGAAGGCAGGTCATAAAAAGATTTAAAGAAGCAGGAAGTAGTAGGCACATTCATAAAGAGACATTCAGTTGCAAATTGAACCATGAGACAGTAAATAAATTAGCATGATTGTAACTCCCATGAAACACACAGCTATCCATAACCTGAAAACCAATCCAGAATTTGTCACCCTTTCCACAGACAAAAGTTTCATCACAGTGGTCATGAATCATAGCAACAATGTGTCTCCACCAACTATCCAACACCTTTGCAAATAAACCTTATGACCATGATTCCATCTCAGTAGTCCATCAGTACCTCCAGCAGCTCCCTCTCCCTCGTTACACTAGCAACACCCATACTCTTACTTTGTACCTACTCCACAAACCCAACCTCAATAGTCGCCCCATTGTGGCTGTTTACAATGTCCCCATAGAATAAACCTCTGCTTTTGCTTGTCACCACCTCCATCCTATTGCCCATAACTTCCCATCCTACATTCAAGACACTGCTCACTCCCTTCACTTGTTGGTCACTGTGGATGTGAGGTCCTTGGGCATCAACATCCACCATGCCAATGGCCTTGAGGCCATGGAAAACTACATTTTTCATGACATCCTCATTGTATCAAATCCACCACCACCCCCCCCCCCCTTTTTCTTAATCCTCCCACCCAATCACAATTACACTTTCGAAGGCCAAATCTATAAACAAATCCATGGAACTCCCAAGGGCACTTTCATGACACCACCCTACCAGCTTATTTATAAGCAATGTGGAGGAATCCTTCCTATGCAGTCAACAGCTAAAACCCTTGTCTGATTCAGATTCATTGAAGACATTTTCATGATCTGGACTCAAGGGAGGAGATAACCATTGCTTTTTACACCATAGCATCAACACCTACTCCCAAATCACTTTCACCTTTTGCCTCTCAACTCAACAAGACATTTTACTAGATTTCTATCTCCAATCTCTTGGGTGAGTCCATAAATGCATCTGGTCATATCAAGTGCACAAACCACCAATACTACCTCCACTTCGTCGGCAGTCACCTGTCCCATTTCAAAAACTCTCTGCCTTACATTCTCATTACCTGTGGATGTCTCATGTGCTGTGGAACCCACATATACCGACAACCTTACCAGAGCCTTTATTGATACACAAGATCCTATCAGATCAACCAAAACATATCTCCAATGCCACCCCTTCTCTGACACCAGTACACCTGTTAACCAATCACCGAACAGCACTACCTGTTAACCAATCACCGAACAGCACTAGAACAGTCTTCTGACCACCCAGTGTCACTGTGGCCATAAACTTCACAACCACACATCCTTCATCAGGGCTTTGCTATCTCTCATCACACCCTGAGATGTGAGATGTCCTACCCATAACACTCAAAAGTAGTGTTCTGCCGCACACCAAACTTACGGAGTATCCTTGTCCTTCCATGCTTCCTAAGGGTCAACCCCATGAGGAAGACCCAGTTGCAAGACCTGTCCCCTACACACACCACCACCACCACCACCACCACCACCACCACCACCTACCACAGTCCAGTCATCAGCATCCCCTACCCAATAACAGACAGGGCCACATGTGAAAGTAGAATATCGTACATCAGCTCTGCCACAATTACTGTAAAGTATTCTGTGTGGGCATAACAAGTAACTGTTAACTCATATGAATGGCTACCCCCCAAACTGTGGAAAACTGCAAACTTGATCATCTAGTTGCTGAATGTACTGTGCACCATAACACAAATGACCTCAATAGCTGTATCACTCCATGTGCCATTTGAATATTCCCTTCCAGCAGACGTTTGTCTGAACGATGCAGGTGCGAATTGTCCTACACTCTCGAAATCCCCCCCAGCCCTATCCTAAACTTCCACTAACCTGTTGCTTCCCACTGCCTTACATTACCTTTTCTCTCTTCTGCCAACACCACTCCTTTACCACCCTACCACTGTTGCACCTCCCCCCTCACCATGTGGGCATTGCCCCCCTTCTACCCCCTCCCTGTGTTTGCTTAATCTCCGTCTTCCTCTTCTCTCACCCATATACTCTACCCTCTGAACTCCTTTTGTCTCATTGTGCAGCCACTGAGACGTTTGTCAAAAGACCTGCCTCACACTATTCTGCTGCCCCCTCTGCACAGGCAACTCCTTTCAATAATGTCTTGCTACAACTGTGGGAGTGTGTGTAGTTTTACTAGAGAAGAGCAAGAGCTTGAAAGCTGGTGTGAATACTGTTTTCCATTACATGTATATGTGCACTGCACATTAGTTCAAGACTGCCTTTTCATTATTTTTCATCCAGGAATATCCATTATTTTTTTAATGACCTGCATATATAAGTGCTTTTAGCTTTGTCCAGGCTTTACCTTGTTTCTCCCCTCACTGATTTGAGATGAAGAGAAATCTTGTAATGTTGTGCATCCTTTTGTAATATTGTCTGGCAGAATAGAAAAATTCTAAAATATTATTGCACAACTGCTTAGGACTTTTGCATTAACTTCCAATCTTATAATTACCTGGTACAACTGGCCCCATGCAGTGAACACATTTTGTTAAGAGGACCAAGTTGGCTGAATTGTGTAGCAGTATCTGATTTATAAGAGAAACTGCAATGAACTCAACAACACTTTTCTTAATTAACGTATTTAAAGGTAGTCATGCTTGTTAGCCTTGGATGATATGAAGGTCATACTTTCACACACTGATGTCGTATGGAATAATATTTTGGGGTAACTCAACACTTAGGCAAAAAGTTTTCACTTCTCAAAAGAAAGTGGTTAGAATAATGTGTGGGGCTCATGGTCGCACATCTTGTAGGCATCTGTTTAAAAGGTTAGGAATTCTTACACCAGCCTCACAGTACATTTACTCAGTAATGAAATTTGTTCTCAACAACATGGACTAGTTTAAAAGCAACAGTGACATATACCAGAAGAAAGAAAGACTTACACTGTCGTCTACTTAAACTATCTTTGGCACAGAAAGGGGTAAAATATGCTGCCGTAAAACTTTTTGAAAAATTACCAGATGAAATAAAATGCCTGACAGACAGCAGTAATAGTTTCAAAAATAAATTGAAATCATATCTCCTTGACAATTCCTTCTATACCATAAATGAATTCTTGAATAGGAATAAAATCTGTAGGCATAATATATGCATTTTATGCCATTCAAGAGAATGGGGTTGAAAAAAAAAACTTTATTCGTTTGTCCATTTCTTATGCACTTGACATGTTCCACATCATAATGGTTTCCACGAGACCGATCAATGGAACACGTAACTAAATAATTTTGTCACTGAATAAATCTTTTCACTACTTACAGAATCCTGTGTTTGTAGTGGTGCACTTGCCATATTTTGTGAATTTGAGCTTGGCAGCTGCTATTAGAACGTCTTCAGAGTAACATTTGTTCATTAAGTTATTGATACCTCCTGCTGTACGAATGTCTTGACATGCCTCATAGAATCACTGCTCAGAAAATCTAGCCATGTCACCTAAAATAAGCATGTACATACCATCTTGATTTAAGCAGTATGTAATTACTTTTGCTCATTGACAACAGTACCATGATGAAGTGTAATTTACTGGAAGAGGGGTCTCAAAAGTAATAAAAGTAACTATCAGTATACTAAGTTTGTTTATTGCACATTTATAGCCACACAATGCATTTGGATTGTGTCTTGTGTTGTGGCTGCACATACCATTGATGCTGTTACTGTTTGATAAAACAAATTGTGCTACACACAGAAGCTCACAAACACTCCCTGATTAGACCTGACATCAGTTTACCAATTTAGAGACAGCCACTATTTTAAGTGTAACCTTAAATATCTACATTATTTGTAACTAATTACATTAATTTTTTACATTTATATTGTTTTCTGAGGCAGTGAAATATTTTATATTGTATTATTACACAATGTCTTTTTCCATTCTTACAAAAAATTACACAATAAGAGTTTAATCATTAATAAATGAACATGGTATCTTACATCAGTCACAGAATTATGTGCAGTAGGTATAAGGAAGCAAAACACCTCACACAGCTTCTGCCTTTTTCAACTTTCACAAGAGGAAGGGGGGGGGGGGGGTAGGGGGGATAAAATTTTGTGATGGTCAACAAACAGTAACTTAAAATATGGCACAGCTGACATTTAAATACATCATTATTTCACAGTACATAAAAGCAGATGGAATGGTAATTCCTTCACCAACATGACTTAATGAAGTTAATCAGACCATTAGTGGAGGCATCATGTGTACTGACAGCACAAGAGTGCTGCAGTTCTGGTTCAATTGCTTTTGCTAGTTGCTTTCCCAACTCGACTCTGAAATAAGCAAAAAGATACGATTAATAAACATACAGCCAGTAGAAATGACTATTTACCATTATACAATAATCACTAACCCGAATTGTCTTTGTAAATATGCTATACACATAGTCCTTTTCAAGTATTATAATTTTAGTACATCCTATGCCTGTAACCACTAGTATGATGGCAACTGTGGCAAAGGCAATAGATATAACAGATTTACTGGCTAAATTTCAAAAGGTTGCATTTTTTTTAAAAAAAAAAAAAGGGATTATTTTAAAAGAGAACTGGGTAATATAAATACAGTGTAACCCCTATTTCATGTTTTCATCCCATCTAGACATAAAAAACGCAAAATTGAGGAAACTGCAGAAGCAAAGAAAATGTTCAAAAACCCCTAAATATGAGCAAAACCACATAATTCGCATATATGATTAAAAATCACTATCCTCTCCAATACTTAGACAGATTTTATACAAAGTGGAGGAATTAAATGTCAATACAATGTTTCATAATTATGAGTTTCATCAGTTCTTAAAAATCACATATGTGTAAAAGCAAGTAAAAACTCATGAAAAATTTGAAACTGGTATCTGGGTACAAGGTAATCAGCTGTTTTCCACCAAGCTATGACCACAAATTATATGTTCAAAACGTGCGTTTTTCTGACATCATCCTTTTTGCTCACCCAGAAAAAAGCAAAAACTGATAAACATGTTGATTTAAACCAAAAACAATACAGTAGCTAAGTGGTTAAACCGTAGTCATAAATGCAGACATCTGTTCAACTACATAGTTCATCACCATTGCTGTTACTGTTAAATGCTTTTCTTACGAGCCACACTTCATATGCTCACCACTATTGAAGTGTTATTTTGGGCTTGATGAGAGAAACAGATGTAAAAAAATTGAGTTTACTTCCCTGGTTGATGTTACAAGCTGATCAGAAGTCGGCTCAGAGAATTTCTGTACACTATGTAAAATGTAAATCTGAAAGAAAGCTCAGGTGCTACAGTTTCGGTTCACGCCCTCTATCATTGCTGCCAATCTTTACAATCTACAGTGTGTGGTGTGTACAATGCAAAATATATATGTGAGTAGTGTATGGAGTTGTTGCAACTGTATCATATAAGATTTGAACAATAAGGTCTTTAAAATGTGCTATCACAAAACCCTTATTCTATTTTCATGTGAAATCTCTGTCATAGCATATCATCTGCACGAAAAGTACATTTTCAGCACTTCACAAAATGCTTTCACCCCTACCAATACTCCCATCACTGAAGGGCCACTCCCCCTCTCCACACATCCTCTAGGCAAGTGCTAGTGTAGTGTGGTGGCTGCAATGGGTACTGGGTGACGTAACAAGTCGTCAGCCAATAAGAATTCACTAGTCAGAAATGAGTGACGTTTCCTTGATTAGTTTAAAGATTGATGATTGATATTGTTGCTGAATACAGTACATCGACATAATACAAAAAGATGAAAGTTAGTTGTAAGTGCACAAGAAAAGGTGGTGGCTGGGACCCTTCATCACATATTGGCTTGGTCCGGAACGCTCTGCATCGACTGTTGTGTTTTTCCATTACCACTGCAACACAGCAGTAGTTGTATCATAACGTGTGATGAAGCTAAATGTTACAAGCTGTGTTGGCAACACCAATCGTGGATGATATCAGCATTTCCTCTCTCTCATCTCCCCTCTCCACAACAGCCTAAAATATTCCCTTAACTCTGCCACGACCCATGGTGCAAACCATCTGTCTTTTGTGCCACTTATAACTTGTTTAGTTGCAACAAATGTCAATAGGAAGAAAATTGGACGAAATCAAGCAAGACGTTGAGCAAGAACTTAGAATCGAGGTAAACCTCACTAGGAAGAAATGTAAAATCGTGTTTTTTTTAGCACTGATCTTATGGGTTTTTCACAGGGGCTATGTATTTATGGTATGGAACCATAAAAAAAATTGAAATTACACTGTATTAATTTAATTACTGAACAAGAGCAGGCTCATGGCAATAGGATGACTGCACGAGTTTGTAGAAAAAGAAATACAGGAAAAAACTGATACCACTTTTACACCTACTTCTATTGGTGAGTCTAATTCTAATCAAATATGAAAATGTATACAACACACGAACAAATTCTATTGTTTCAAGAATCTAGGTAGAAATCGAAATGTGGTGCTACAGAAGAATGCTGAAGATTAGATGGGTAGATCACTTAACTAATGATGAAGTATTGAATAGAATTGGGGAGAAGAGGAGTATGGGACACAACTTGACAAAAAGAAGGGACCAGCTCTGAGGCATTAAGGGATCACAAATTTAGCATTGGAGGGCAGTGTGGAGGGTAAAAATCGTAGAGGGAGACCAAGAGATGAATACACTAAGCAGATTCAGAAGGATGTGGGTTGCAGTAAGTACTGGGAGATGAAGAAGCTTGCACAGGATAGGGTAGCATGGAGAGCTACATCAAACCATTTTCAGGACTGAAGACCACAACAACAACAACAACAACAACAGGTAGAAAAATTAGGGAGGTCTTACGATGCTATAAATTGTGTAAGAGTGTGAAGGAAGATAATACAGCTTTCTCTTATAAGTTGTGTCCTATAATACCTAAAGCACTTTCTTCCCCCCCCCCCCCCCCCCCCCTCCCCATCCTCGTAGTTGTGCTGGGGTCATGTATATCTTTGTACTTATGGAGTTTTGGTCAAAATATGTAAAGCTTTATCCAATTAAGCACACCAGTATACCCACTGTGATACAATGTGCCATATTTTAAGTATAGTGAAACAATGACGATTATTAACGGATAATGGTCACAATTTATTAGTAATAAATTTAAAAGAGTTTATCACATGGGAAGGCATGAGACACACCGCTATCTCAAGGTATCACCTGCAAACCAACCCATGTGAAAAACTGATAAAAGAATTGGGAAGATCAATTGGTTCATGGATTTTAAGTGATGGTAAATCAATTGCCACATTTGGCTATTGCATTATCTCCAGCAGAAACCATAAATAAAACCTTTGTGGGAGCAATGTTATTGAAATTATTTAAGTGGCCATGTTATTGAAATTAAGTGGCCATCTACAACCATAGAAAATGTGGAAGACCTACTTAGAACAATGACCATGCAGATATGAAGGTGCACAAGTTTAATAGGGAAGCACAGACTCTAGTGTCCAATGTTGATGAATTAGTGCTTGTTCTAGATCATCATCAGAGTTCCCATATAAAGAAAGAAACTAGTAAGTTTTTTTCCCAAAGTATTGTGGACCCTACAAGTTTATGAATATACCACACCCAAAAGCAGTATAATTTTTACACACCACAACAAGCCAAGATAAAGGTCTATCGAACAATGGAAAATCCCGGATGGAATGTAACAAACAGCTGCCAGAGACTGGGTGGTGGTGGTGGTGGTGGTGTGTGTGTGTGTGTGTGTGTGTGTGTGTTTTGACAAAAGCCTTGTTGGCTGAAAACTTATTTTGTGACTATCTTTCTGTTGTGCCTATCTGCAACTCAGTTCTCTATATAATACTGATATGATAGTGATTTTAAGTTCTCAGGGGAATGTGCATACTAAGCTAGTTTGGCAGGGGTATGTCTGTCACTCTTCACTGTTTTTCTATCCTGTAATCTTTTGAAAGATATCACCTCTATGTATCCTATCCTACAATTAGGTATATGAAACACCAAAGTCAGACCATAGAGTATCTGGGTGGTGTATGAGAGTACATATAATCACACATAAAATGATACCTCATATACGTATGAATAACATTTATAATACTGTTAAAACTTGTGTGTCATCTCAGATCTGTATTTTATACATTTTGTATGAATGCTGTATTTTTGTTTTGTTTTTTTGTACTTATGTACAATAACTTATGTATATTGAGAAGGTATACCACCTAATGAGACAAAACTTTATTATTGATAATTAAGTGCCACATGTTAGTCATGTCAGGGGGTGTGCATAACAGATCTATGGGAACGGTGGCAGACGAACATGTGCACATTGCATATCAATTATGGTAACAGTGGAGAGACAGAAGAATTGCAATAAGTACATACCTATTGCGATAAGTTCCTATAACATGTTAGATTAAAAACAGGGAAAGGGTGAAAAAGAAGTTAAAATATGGTGAATCGATCAAGCCAAGCAGGTGAAACATAATTATTGGCAGAAGGTATTGCATGAGGAGAAGCACACGACAAGGATAAATAGTTTGCAATTAAGGAACAATATCAGCACAGAAATGTTAAGAGGTGCAAGTATTAACATAAGGTAATGCCTGATGTTGTTGTTGTTGTTGTTGTGGTCTTCAGTCCTGAGACTGGTTTGATGCAGCTCTCCATGCTACTCTATCCTGTGCAAGTTTCTTCATCTCCCAGTACCTACTGCAACCTACATCCTTCTGAATCTGCTTAGTGTATTCATCTCTTTGTCTCCCTCTACGATTTTTACCCTCCACGCTGCCCTCCAATGCTAAATTTGTGATCCCTTGATGCCTCAGAACATGTCCTACCAACCGATCCCTTCTTCTAGTCAAGTTGTGCCACAAACTTCTCTTCTCCCCAATCCTATTCAATACATCCTCATTAGTTACGTGATCTACCCACCTAATCTTCAACATTCTTCTGTAGCACCACATTTCGAAAGCTTCTATTCTCTTCTTGTCCAAACTATTTATTGTCCATGTTTCACTTCCATACATGGCTACACTCCATACAAATACTTTCAGAAACGACTTCCTGACATTTAAATCTATACTTGATGTTAACAAGTTTCTCTTCTTCAGAAACGCTTCCCTTGCCATTGCCAGTCTACATTTTACATCCTCTCTACTTCGACCATCATCAGTTATTTTGCTCCCCAAATAGCAAAACTCCTTTCCTACTTTAAGAGTCTCATTTCCTAATCTAATTCCCTCAGCATCGGCCGACTTAATTCGACTACATTCCATTATCCTCATTTTGCTTTTGTTGATATACCCTCCTTTCAAGACACTGTTCATTCCGTTCAACTGCTCTTCCAAGTCCTTTGCTGTCTCTGACAGAATTACAATGTCATCGGTGAACCTCAAAGTTTTTATTTCTTCTCCATGGATTTTAATACCTACTCCGAACTTTTCTTTTGTTTCCTTTACTGCTTACTCAATATACAGATTGAATAACATCACTGCTTCCCTTTCATGACTCTTATGACTGCCATCTGGTTTCTGTACAAATTGTAAATAGCCTTTCGCTCCCTGTATTTTACCCCTGCCGCATTTAGAATTTGAAAGAGAGTATTCCAGTCAACATTGTCAAAAGCTTTCTCTAAGTCTACAAATGCTAGAAACGTAGGTTTGCCTTTCCTTAATCTTTCTTCTAAGATAAGTCATAAGGTCAGTATTGCCTCACGTGTTCCAACATTTCTATGGAATCCAAACTGATCTTCCCCGAGGTCGGCTTCAACCAGATTTTCCATTCGTCTGTAAATAATTCGCGATAGTATTTTGCAGCTGTGGCTTATTAAACTGATAGTTCGGTAATTTTCACATCTGTCAATACCTGCTTATACCTGATAAAGGTGAGAATTACAGAACGTAATGATCGCTAGAGTCAAACATAGGAGTTATGTCTTCTGCTTATGAGAGTGTAAGTTGGGTAAGATTATTAGGCAGTAATTGTAAAGTGATGGTGCAGTGTGCCCAAAGGCAACGTGTTAGGAAGGTAAAGGGTAAGAGGACCTATGGAAAGGACGACTTAGCTCACTGGATCTGAAGGAGCAAGGACCTGTACCACTTTTCGGAAGGGAGAGTTGTAAAGGAACACCTGCATATCAAATGGAAAGATAACTGAGGAGTGTGTGCCCATAGAATGAGGTGTAAATGTGCACAGGAAGGCTGCTGACATTATAGAAGCATTCTCCAGACTAGTGTAATGTGGTATGGACCTGGCTGATTAAACTTCATAAATTTCAGTACATTTCTACAGCAGTTTAAGGAAGCAAGTATCTGAGGTCAGGAAAAGTTAAACAGATCATTGATTTCAATCCAGGAAGTAATTCTTTGGGTAAATGAATTAATTTAAAATTGCGGATAAATACATCTGCCAAGACCTGGAGTAAAGAGAACATGACAGTGAACTAGTGTCACCTATGTACAGCAAAGAAAGCAAGATAATTAGCTATATGTAATATCTCAAGAAACCAACAGAAATATTTGTGAGTGTCAGAATACCAATAGCTAAGGGAAGTAGACATTATGTCGCTCAGGTACTAAGAACGAAACAAGAATTATAAAACGTAATCACGAAATTAAACATTTCAAATGATGGAGCAGAGGTGAAATTATACTGTGATAAATAAAGACTGCAATGAAAAAGGAAACTGTATGTGAGTCCCATAGGGACTGGATCTAAACATAATATGGTGTTAGGTAAAGTTATGATGGGACATAATTGGTGAAATATGAGCAGAGTTAAGTGAAATATTATGCGAAGTCACAGAAGGAGATGAACTGCAAACAACATTAGTATTTTGTAAAGTAGTAACATTACACT
The DNA here is from genome assembly GCF_023898315.1 of Schistocerca nitens. NCBI lineage: Eukaryota > Metazoa > Arthropoda > Insecta > Orthoptera > Acrididae > Schistocerca > Schistocerca nitens. Next base: position 117,269,361 of record NC_064620.1, on the reverse strand, counting down.
ATTGTTTGAAAATGATATTTACTGCAAACGTGTGAAACTTTTAAAAGTCAGTTTATGAGCATGACATCTTTCATCTCGGTGGAAGAATATGAGGTGTAACTTGTCATTAATAAATGAGATGTTCCACATCCTTGATTACCACTGGCTGATGAAAGATTGTGAGTTAAAGTAAGAAGTAAGTAGGAAGCACCCCACTTTCGGGAAGTTTTTTGATGGTGTGTGCTATCGGTGAGCAGGCCATGGACTGGTGCTTCTACCTGCTGTGTCTTAAGACATTTGCTCCATGGAGCTGCGAGGGAAAGGCATAGAGCACATGTGACCTCCATGCCGCCAAAGAAATCATAATGGCACTGATGTTCGGTTTTTTTATTGTACTATTGTTCAGAATCTCATGAGAAATAGACGAATGACAAAATCTAGCTGGAATGTAATACATGTGTAGTAGATTTATTAAGATTAGTTTAAGAGTTGTACGTTACAGGACACTTGAGTTCAACTTCTCTGATTGTGTTACTCCACTGGATCAAGAAAAGACCCTTTCAGCATCTTCAAGGCAATAGATCAAAGTCCACAGGCGAGAAGGTGTGTCCTAGTTCAAGGGTATTGAATAGCAGGACCCTTGCAGCACTGGAACTGTATGGCGACCATGAGAAAAAAGTAAGAGAAGCACAAAACCTAGCAAGATACAGAAGTTACAGGTCAACTACTAGACTATTTCAATGGCCTATTCCTAAACACTCCCATTAGGAAAATAAAAGACCAAGGAAACATTCCAGATTTCATTACATGGGAGCCATTTACACAAGTCTGTAGAGTACTGCTCACAAGGGTATGTGTAATGAAATTGATGCACCTTTTTAACTCTCCACAGAAAGCTGCACTTTCTTGCACAGCCTCAATCTATATCTACATCAACATTGCAAGCTGCCTTACAGTGTATGGCAGAGGGGACTTCATGTACCTGTATCATCCAGTCATGGAGAGTGCACTGGCATGACAGCTGTCTGTAAACTCTATATGATCTCTAATTCCTTAGTTTTTCTCACTGTGGTCATTTCAGAAGATGCATATGGAAGGAAATGATACATTGCATGACATTTCTTTGAATGTGAACTACTACTTGATGCACACTCCTCTCTAGTAGTGACTGCTACTGGAAGCTTTTAGTGTCCTGAACCCATAACAAATTGTGCCAGTTTTTTTTTTAAATTTCTGTATCTTATCTCTTAATCCTACAGCATACAGGTCCTATATTGGTGAGAAACATTTGATCGTTCAAACAAGAGTATGTCATGAGATGACCTTAACTTGGTGTCTGATTTTCCTACAACTATCTTCACGTGGGGCATCCCGCTTAAGGCCTCTCTGGTCAGTTAATCCCATGCATTTAAAATTTTTACTGCTTCAACAACTGCCAACAACATGATCAGATACACGTATAATGTGCTCCCATCTATTAACCCGCGTCTACATACCACAACCTATCTTACGGTGTGTGGTGGCAGGTATTAAAGGTATCATTCTCTCTTCCCCTTTTTCTTGTTCCACTTGTGAATGGTGCTCTCAGCATGAGATTCAATCTCTCTAATTTTACTGTAATGACCTTTATGTGATATATATGTAGGGAAGGAAGGTATGCACTCTGCCATGCACTTAAATGTGATTTGCAGAGTATCCATGTAGATGTAGATAGTAAACCTCTCTATAACGTACAGCACTTCTCGTAGTGCCTGCCATTGAAATTAAGTGAGCATTTCAGTGATATCTATGCTCTTACTAAACAAACCTATCACAAAACACTCTGTCCACCTTTGAATCTTCCCTAATTGCTATATCAATACTATCTGAGACCAAATAGGAGTAATACTCAGCTGTGGATCAAATGAGGGTTTTTGTAGGCTACTTCCTGTGTCGATGGTGGACTACCCTTCCTGAGTATTCTTCCAATGAATCTGCTTTTCTACCATTAGTTTTATGTGATTGTTTCCTTTTAAATACCTCTGTATTTATGATCCCAAATATTTAATTTCAAGTGGCTGTTACCTGTCACTGCTCAGCAAACAATTACAGATATTTCTGTCCATTTCTTCTTAGTATGTCACATTTGTTTTGATTGAGAGTCAAATTGCCAGTATGTGGACCAAGTACAGATCCTCTACAAGTCTTCCTGCATTTTACTACAATTCTTTAGCATTGTGCACAGTAATGGTTCTGTGCCATTCCATCAGGGTATGCCCCAAGTTACTTTTGCACAACAAAGACTTTTCTCCAATCAAAAGAACATGCTGTGGACTGTGTACTACAAGACAACTCAACACATTTTTGAAAAGCCTAAACATTCAACCTAAAAATATTCAGTTCACCATAGAGATTAGCAACAAATCCATAAACTACTTAGTCTCACCACTGACATCAGTACACACACATTATTTCAAAATTTATAGAAAAACTACAACTACAGGAACAGTAATATCTTCTTGCTCGTAACACGGAAAATTATACCCCTCCTCTATGCCCCACCTGCTTCCCCATCCACTGTCTGCAAGAAATGGTGTACACTACCATATCTAGGTGAGGTATCACAGATTGCAGCCAAAGCATGAAAGCCTGTAAGAATAGGCTTTCCTACTACGTTAAGAGCACGACAGACTAGTGTATTTTTAATAGCAGAGATAAGATCCAATTATTAGCCAACAGTGGGGTATAGAAAACCACTTGTTCTGAATGTGACAAATTTTACATCGGTCAGTCAGGTACAGTCATAGCAACTAGGCTGGATGAACATGAATGCAGCTGGAGGTTGCAGAGTTCTAACTCCGCATATGCTGAGCATGTACTGAGTGAGGGTCACGACTACCAGCCAGTGTCCTATACCTCAACCTGCTGGAAGCCCTGGAAATTAACAATCATCTTGCTCACAGTCCATATATAATTCTAAATGACCAGACACAGCTCAATCCCGTGTGGGGTTTCTAGTCTAGTATGTTGTTGTAGTAGTAGTAGTAGTAGTTGTTGTTGTTGTTGTTGTTGTGGTCTTCAGTCCTCAGACTGGTTTGATGCAGCTCTCCATGCTACTCTATCCTGTGCAAGCTTCTTCATCTCCCAGTACCTACTGCAACCTACATCCTTCTGAATCTGCTTAGTGTATTGATCTCTTGGTCTCCCTCTACGATTTTTACCCTCCACGCTACCCTGCAATGCTAAATTTGTGATCCCTTGATGCCTCAAAACATGTCCTACCAACCGATCCCTTCTTCTAGTCAAGTTGTGCCACAAACTTCTTTTCTCCCCAATCCTTTTCTCCCAATCCTAGTCCAGTGTACCATATACAAAGACCAATCCATCAGGATAGTGAAATCATCCAGACTGAGGTGGGCGGGACACGTGGCTCACATGAATGATGCAGAAGTACTAAAAAGAATATTACAAGGAAAGCCAGGAGGGCAGAGAGGACGTGGTCGACCAAGAGCCAGATGGGAAGATGGAGTAATCGAAGATCTTAGGAAGATGGGCTATAGAAACTGGAGAGTACTGGCAAAGGACCGAGAGAGATGGAAGGAAATTGTAGAAGAGGCCAAGGCTCATCATGAGCTGTAGAGCCAAGAAAGAAGAAGAAGAAGACACAGCTCAACACCTCCCCTCTCCTAAACATCATACAATCATCTCTGTTGTCCATTACTTCCCACACTGTCTGTTCCTACATATTCCCATTTTCCTGTATTCATCAAGTTCTTTTGTTTTATTGAAGTTGTCTATGTATTCCATATAGACTGTAGTTTCAATTGTTAAGGTTTTCTTTTAACTGGTACTTGTATTACTGTCCATGTTTAACACCACTTGTAGTTGCTCACCAAATATTGTTTGTAATTTACTTGGTTGATTTATTTAATGCAAGCTGTTACATAGCCACAGTTTTGAATTTGCAGTACCACCACTCTCTCAAAGATTGCGTTTACTGTATGTTCCCTCAAACACCTTCATTTTCCTGCATTTATTTATTTGTTTGTCTTATTGATATAGCTTAAGTTCCTTATGTATTCTGTAGTTACATTGATAGTTGTTTCTTCTTTTGTTTTATACCTCCTGACGTAGCCTTGTCAAGCACTAATTTTATTTTATTAGTTTTGTTTATTAATATAAACTGTTATGTATGCAAGCTGTTCCTATTTTGTATTAAAGTTTTTCCTGTCTACTACATTTTTATTTATTTACTGTTCAATTTTTTACTTCTTCATTGCATTACCACCACACTGTCATTAAAGATGTTCCTTACTGTATGTATCTGCTTCAGTCTAGATGTGTTACTTCTCTTCCAATGTTGTTTGCAAACATTGTAACTTCTTTGGTGACAATACTCGCTAAATTACTGAAGATGGCCTTGTACGCCGAAAACTGGTTAAAGCAATAAAAGTAATATTGTAGAACAAAAGCATACTGGTGCTTCTCATTGATTAATATGCTGTGTTACAAATTCTTCAATCCATCATGAAGCTCAGCTAACAGTCTGACATTCTTATTTTGTTAATTAGGTGATAATGTAGAATTTTTTTAAATGTCTTTCATAAGTCAAAGAATATGCACAATTGTGGCACCAGTATATACTAACTCCTAGGCCTTGTGAATGAACATAGGAACCTGACTGATTCCTACAGATGGGATCTTTGGGCTCCAGAAAGCCACTTGAAATTAAATATTTGGGAGCATAAATATATGCAAGCATAAAATCTGTTCAAACATACAGTGGATTGCAATCAGCAACATAGGTCAATATTTTCATGCATCTGTTTTGACAGCACTTCTTGAAAAGGGGAATGGCCTGCACATTTTTCCAGTCATTGAAACAGTATTCCTCCAGTGACCTGCTACTAGAAGATGAGCAGGTTCTTTCGCATATTCTATGGAGAATCATATAGATATGTCACCGAGTGAGATGGCGCAGTGGTTAGCACACTGGATGACGATGACGGCTCAAACTCACAACTGGCCAGCCAGATTTAGGTTTTCCACAATTTCCCTAAAATGCTCTTGGCAAATGCCAGGATGGTTCCTTTGAAAGGGTACAGATGATTTCTTCCCTGTCCTTGACACAATTCGAGCTTGTGCTCCATCTCTAATGACCTCAATGTCGACAAGATGTTAAATCTTATCTTCCTTTCTTGATACAGGTATGTTGCCACCTTTCCTCTGTTGAGAGATTTTAGTTGATTTTCCATACCAGTCATTTACCTCAATATTTGTAATGTTAGTGTCAATATAAAACTGAATGAACGGATAAATAGATCTGATACATTTACTAACTTAATGCAAGATCAAAATTTTACTTTGCAACTCACTAAACAGTACACATGTAGCTCTCCAGAGACTCATTTTGGCTTCATTAGTTTTTTTTTTGTCAACAAGGCTTTGGTCTTGGAGCAACAATTTAACACAGTTGTGGAACCATGATAGGTCTTTCCCATACCTTATAACTTTACTCAGCACATACCTGTCTAATGTGTAATGTACAGAACTCAACATGCTGAGTCTCTGACATGAATGCATGACACTGAGTGCTCTGATAATCTGAAAACTTCTTGTCACACTTACTAAACAGAAATACCTTCCTATCTTTTAAAATTCCTACTGTCGCCTGCAATCACTGATGCTACATTAGCACTACGATCACCGATTCCCTGCTCTATGTTAACTGAAATAAACATTTTGGACCTGTTTGTAACCAGGAAATCTAACACATTACTTCTCTATTTTTCAAAAAGGCCTTTAGAACAGTGTCACCTGAATCCCTATTCTTGTCACTTGTCCTTCCCTTGAATCCCCCAGTCTATAGCTATTAATACTGTAACTTTATCGGGAAATTTACATGTTGTATTCTCCAGTATTTCCTCAAATGTTCCACCACTACAATTCGTGAAATATGGAGTTTATAAAAGCACCCAATTGTAAGTATGAGCAACCTTCAACATTTACCTGCAGCCAAGTTCAAAAATGTACTCTCCTCAATAGATGTTATCATGATATTTATGATTTTACTTATGCCTTCATTACCAAAATCAATACTATTTTTGCAACAGACATTCCAATCTGAATTAAAAATTTTGTTGAAATTCACTTCTGGTTTCAGTTAGCTTTCTGTTCTGGCCCTGTGGAGGGGTTTCTCTGCACTATAAAACTCACATTTGCACACCGCAGCTACTCTACTACACTGATAACTGCTTCATGCATGTAGTGTACTATTAATCAAATGGAAAAGGGGGAGGGGGGGAGGATCCTAAGGTTCTCCATCTGGTAAAAAACTGATTGAAATCTCCCCATCCAACATCTGAGCCTCTGATGTGTCTTCCATTCATCTCCAAAAACAAGGACTGCAATCACTTTTGGGAACAAGGCTAGTCGTCTTTACCTGTTTCGTCAGCCACCTTCATTTGTGCCAATATGAGCAAAAATTTGCAGCCATGTATGTTCAATAGCACTGGCAGAGCCTTCTCCATGTCTCAGAGCATACCTGGCAAACATAGCGGGTGGACCAAAGCGTTCTTTCCTGACCTGCTTGCTGTTTCTTTGGGATGTTCCATCACCTGCCTAATCTTGGAGCTCACTATGATCAGCAAACCAACCCTCTGCACTTGTCTGGATCTTTCAGGGAGATCAGCACCAGTTCTAGTACATTGGACAAAATGCACTCTCAACAATGGGCAACACATCAAATGTTCTATGGCATATGACAACAACTGGACAGCCAGTCATCACTTTCAACTTCCACCCAGAGATTTGTGACTGACACTATTTACCATTTACCCGGGTGTCAGACATATCTGGAGGTAATGAGACATCCGGTATCCCTGATGGTGCTGTAAGCAACAGTTTTCACAGCAAGTGCTTCAATGTCATCACACCCCAGAACAAGGCAGCAGCTTTAAGATTGTTGACCATGGCCAATGCAGCTTCCAACTGTTTAAAAACAGTGATCAAATATACTTACATTTCTACACAACAGGTAGAATCTGTAACCATTTTTACTTGTGTTAATCAAGTATTCCACACCAAATTACTAACCGAAGCATTCTAAGTACTGCAATCTAAGTACTGTTGCTGCGCTGATACTCGGTATCAGTTCCTCATTAAGGAGTGTACTATTTGCAACAGCTGTTACTTAAAATTGAGCCAGGCAACTTTGGCAGCATGTAATTAACAGAAAGCCCTTGAAAAAAAAGAAGGAAAAAAAAGCAACCACATGTAGTAATTTCATGCAGAACACAGCAAGAGCGCACATCTATGTCAGTTGTACAAGGTGGGTTTGATGATAGTTTTCATCATAGTTACCTTACCAAAGACAGTCATTCTCATTCCATTTACTGTTTACAATTTTCTAACTTGTACCATGTGACGATCTGTGTACTGGAGAGACTGACATAATTTATAATTATCATAAAGATTTTACACTTGACAAGCACGTCAAATGATGTAGACATATGCAGTAAATGCCACTAATGATAGGCCCTATAGTCAATTACCACTCTGGAACTGCAGCTCAGTATAAAAAAGATCAAATATGTGTAAGATAGGGGGCATCCAGCATACAAGGTTTACTTTCAGAAGGCACAGTTTGGAGAATCAGTCCATTAATTCATGTAGCACTAATAGCGCAGCACCCTCCTGTTTTCAGATTATGCTCTTGATTACTTGTTGAGCATTTCCAGATCTCCTATGCCGACTTTTCTTTGAGTTCATGTACTTCAGTAAATGCCCCAAACTTCAAGAGGAAAAAAATGGAAACTACAATTTGGCTGAACACCTGAAAGTACACAATCAGTTTTAGGGAATGCCTTCCAGGAGTCAAGGGACAAGGCATGACAGTTTATCCAGATTGCAGGAAATTTTTTGCATCTTCTTGTTATAGATCTAGAACACTCATTGGACCATATTCATGTGGGAACCAACTGACTTTAGAAGCGGACATAACACAGTAGCTCACCTACTAGTCATGTACAGATTATAAAGAAGCAATAAGTGTCAATGAAACATACTGCCTCAGTATCCTTGTCCAAGATTCAGAACGCGGCTGCATTGTGGCGCAATTAAGGTATCCATGATCAAACAATGGAAAATCCGGGATGGAATTTAACAATATTAGAGAAGGAAAGTTGCTACCCACCATATAGTGGAGATGCTGAGTCGCGATAGGCACAACAAAAAGATTCACGTAATTATAGCTTTAGGCCATTAAGGCCTTTGTCAGCAAAACACACACACACACATACACACACAAACAAACAAACAAACGCAACTTGCATACATGTCTGCAGTCTCAGATAACTCAAACCACATTGTGAGCAGCAGCACCAGCACATGATGGGAGTGGCGACTGGGTGGGGGTAAGGAGAAGTCTCGGGTGGGGAGAGGGAGGGATAGTATGGTGGTGGTGGCAGACAGTGAAGTGCTGCAGTTTAGATGGAGGGCAGGAGAGAAGGTGCGGAGGGGGGGGGGGGGGGGGAGGAAGTAGCGGAAAGGAGAGAAATAAAAAGAAATTAAAAGACTGGGTGTGGTGGTGAAATGACGGCTGTGTAGTGCTGGAATGGGAACAGTGACTAACGAAGGTTGAGACCAGGAGGGTTACGGGAACGAGGGATGTACTGCAGGGAAAGTTCCCACCTGTGCAATTCAGAAAAGCTGGTGTTGGTGGGAAGGATCTATATGGCACATGCTGTGAAGCAGTCATTGAGATGAGGGATATCATGTGTGGCAGTCTGCTCAGCAACAGGGTGGTCCACTTGTTGGTTGTCATGCCTACATAGAATGCAGCACAGTGGTTGCAGCTCAGCTTGTAAATCACATGACTGGTTTCACAGGTAGCCCTGCCTTTGATGGGATACGTGATGTTAGTGACCAGACAAGAGTAGGTGGTGGTAGGAGGATGTATGGGACAGGTCTTGCATCTAGGTCTATTACAGGGTTATGAACCATGAGGTAAGGGATTGGGAGCAGGGATTGTGTAAGGATGGACGAGCATATTGTGAAGGTTCAGTGGACGGCGGAATACCACAGTAGGAGGGGTGGGAAGGATAGTGGGCAGCACATTTCTCATTTCAGGGCATGACGAGAAGTAATCGAAACTCTGGCGGAGAATGTAATTCAGTTGCCCCAGTCCCAGATGGTACTGAGTTACGAGGGAATGCTCCTCTGTGGCTGGACTGAGGGACTTTGGGAGGTGGTGGAAGACTGGAAAGATAAGGCACGGGAGATTTGTTTTTGTAAAAGGATGGGAGGATAATTATGGTCAGTAAAGGCTTCAGTGAGACCCTCGGTATATTTTGAGAGGGACTGCTCATCACTGCAAATACAATGACCACGGGTGGCTAGGCTGTATGGACGGGGCTTCTTGGTATGGAATGGGTGGCAGCTGTCGAAGTGGAGGTATTGCTGGTGGTTAGTAGGTTTGATATGGCCTGAGGTACTGATGCAGCCATCTCTGGGGTGCAGGTCAACATCTAGGAAGGTGGCTTGTTGGGTTGAGTAGGACCAGGTGAAGCAAATGGGGGAGAAGTAGTTGAGGTTCTGGAGGAAAGTGGATAGAGTGTCCTCACATTCAACCCAGATAGCAAAGATGTCATCAATGAATCTGAACCAGGTGAGGGGGTTTAGGATTCTGGGTTTTTAGGAAGGATTCCTCTAGATGGCCCATGAAGAGGTTGGCATAGGATGGTGCCATGCGGGTGCCCATAGCTGTACCCCGGATTAGTTTGTAGGCATTACCTTCACAATATACTTGTCTATCCTTATCCCCTGCTCCCTATCCCTTACCTCATGGCTTATACCCCTGTAATAGACATACCACCTATTCCAGTCCGGTCACTAACATCACCTATCCCATCAAAGGCAGGGCTACATGTGAAACCAGTCATGTGATTTACAAGCTGAGCTGCAACTACTGCACTGCATTCTATGTAGGCATGACAACCAACAAGCTGTCTGTTCGCATGAATGGCCACCGGCAAACTGTGGTCAAAAAGCAAGTGGACCACCCTGTTGCTGAGCACGCTGCCACACAATATCCCTCATCTCACTGACTGCTTCACAGCCTGTGCCATATGGATCCTTCCCACCAACACAAGCTTTTCTGAATTGCGCAGGTGGGAACATTCCCTGTAATACATCCTATGTTCCCGTAACCCTCCTGGTCTCAACCTTCGATAGTCACTGTCCTCACCCATCCAGCCCCCTCCCTGTTCCCATTCCAGCACTACACAGCAGTCATTTCACCGCCACACACAGTCTTTTAATTTCTTTTTATTTCTCTCCTTTCCGCTACTTCCTTCCCCACCCCAACCCCCACCCCTCCCCACCTTCTCTCCTGCCCTCCGTCTAAACTGCAGCACTGTCCACCACCCCCATCATACTATCCCTCCCTCTCCCCACCCCAGGCTCCTCCTTGCCCCCACCCAATCGCCACTCCCATCATGCACTGGTGCTGCTGCTCACAATGTGGTTTCAGTTATCCGAGACTGCAGGTGCATGTGCAAGTTGCATTTTCATTTGCATTTGCGCACACGCGCGCGCGTGTGTGTGTGTGTGTGTGTGTGTGTGTGTGTGTGTGTGTGTGTGTGTGTGTTGCTGACAAAGGCCTTAATGGCTGAAAGCTATAATTATGTGAATCTTTTTGCTGTGCATATTGCGACTCAGCATCTCCGCTGTATAGTGAGTAGTAACTTTCCTTCTCTAAATACGTATCCATGAGTTAATCATGCAAATTATCTAGATTATTATAACTGTCCAAGTCCTTGTTACCACTATAATGACACAGGAGGCCCAGAAATTTGTGCCCAAGATGAGTATTATCTATGGTTATTGATAATATAGAATGTAATGACAGTTTCACTTCTACATTATATCTTGAACTATCCCAAGCTTCTGAATGTTCTGCTTCACTGTGGGACATAGTGTGTGTTTCTTATTTATGTTCTTCCTTTTGTCTCTTTTTCTTCATTGTTTCACAGCTCTGTTGACACGAAATTGTGTCCTCAACCACATTTGACACACTTATGTACTGTTGTTAACAATAATGCTGGAATGATTTATATATTTGTTCTGCAGTCCCATCACCAAATTTTTAAAATTCTTTTATCTATTTATGTTAGTATAACACACAACTTAAAATAAGGTTAACTGTTCATCTGCAGTATTACTTACCCCCACTGATCAAAAGAATTTATATCCCATATAACTCCTTGGACAAATATTTTATGTTCGTACAAAGCTGGAACAAAATAAAGAAAAAAAAAAATAACCAACAGGGCATTTTAATATTGAAGACAGAAGAGATTTTTAGTGTTAAAGAGTGTACCTGCCTTTAATTAACTAAAAAGTAATTGTTTTACATACCTATGAGAGCTCCAAGTGTGAAAGGTGTAACCATTTTTACCACTATGGAGTTAGTGGGACGATTTCCTTCAAACACTTTATGTGGTGCCAGCTTATCAATTGTGTCTGGTGCCACTCCACTTTTTTCTAGCTCTGAAACAACTTGCTGGTGTGTCTTTCCTTTCATCAGTGCTTCAGTTTGTGCAAGAAAATTTGCCAGGAGTATCTAAAAATTTTAATTAATTTCTTAATTAAAAACATTTTTTCTGTTTACATGTTGTGTATAAAATTACGAAGTTAATATTTTTTGCAGTTTCACTTGTTGCACTTAGTGACAAGACAAACATATGGTAGGTACTACGTACCTTGTGATGCAATCGGTCACGAATAGGATTATGAGTCAACGCCGGTGCAATGAAGTCTGCAGGTATTAGTTTTGTGCCTTGGTGAATGAGCTGGTAAAAAGCATGCTGTCCATTGGTTCCAGGTTCTCCCCAAACAATAGGACCAGTACTATAGTTGACTTTTGTTCCTGTGCTTGTTATGTACCTGCGAAAAGTGTATCTTGGTCCAGTGATTACTGTATTTCAATATATAAAATAGTATGTGTATAGTATTCAAAATTCTACTCAGTAGTTATTAATTCTTTCGCTGCTATAGACATGCTCTTTGCATTCCGTGCTGAGGCAGTTTTCGTTATGGCTGTACTCACCAAATGCTGGTGACCTACGTTGAGAGACGGCACTCTGGCCAACTTGAAATACTTATCATCTGATTTTTAAAACTATTAGGTGAAAAAAACTGATTTTTGTACACCTTATAATCTGATATCTTCACTCAATAAATAACTGAATTTCTTTTCATAATCCATCATATTTACTGCACTGCATCAAATTAAGTAAAACATCGCATAAAATTTTGAAAAATAAAAATGCATTGCGTAAACTTTGAATATGGTTGGTTTTAGCTCAATCATTGTGCTGTATGAAATGAAGATATCAAAATTTTATTTTAAACTGAGAGCAGAAGGACATTTCATTTTGTTCTCGAGTTATTGTGTTTTATATCCGAAGGAAAGTCGCATACGACACAATCATTCATGTACTTGCACATCAAGAATCATCTGGTCATTACAATCATCGTATTTCATAAATGATTCAAGATACTGAAACGTGGTTTTTTGCAAATGACAGCACAAAATGAGGCACATATCTTGTACAATAAATACTCTAAACTTTTTTATTCAATGATATATGGAAGTAACTTATCCACAGCTGTGAGAGGTCGGCAGCTCAGGGTGCATTCAGACGTCCATAGTACCAACGGAAAACCCAAGTGCTGCGTGTATACAAGTCCAAACATGAGGGAATGGTGCAGTGGGACTTATATATGACCACAGCAGCGAAAGGTTAATAGGTATGCCAGGAGAACTATTGTGGCACCATATCCTCCATACCTTAACAATCATTTTTCTTTTAGATTATTATATTTGAAGTAACTGAAAGGACTTCAAGGGGGGATAAAAAGAACAAGTCTCATGATCTGGGCACGACTGCACTGGACTGTAGCCTGGAACAGATTCATAAACATTGACAGTGAATGCTATCAGTAAGTCATTGTCCACACTTTTAGTTTGGCTTACTAAATATTTTGTCAGGAGAAGCTATTCTCAGTTTCAGCTGAGGTCACAAGTATACAGCATTTGTCATCCCACCTTGATCAGCATATAGTTCACTCCGTGCTCTTTGCTTGTGCCAGGTGGTCATACTTAAACTGACGATGTTGCAAGTGCTGCAGTGCAGGCTGTATATATTGCAAGTCACTGGAACACCAAGGGTATGTTCACTAATTGGCACACTCACGGAGTATGCTGAAAAAAAATAATAGTTTCCCTTTCTGCCACCTGGTGAAAATATGGCACTGGAAGCAGTCTGACCGTGGCGCATGTGCAAGAAATGGGGAGGGACAATCAGACACATGACATCAAGTACTTGGCACTTTTATTAGTATACGGTCACAAGTTACAACATGTGTTCAATATGGTCTACCGACTCAGCAACATGCTGCATGTGTAACACGGCATAGTCAACAGTTGCTCACAGCATACGCTATGTGATCAGAGCTCAGGATCACGACATGCTGCCTCAGCTGCTAGAGCCATCCTTTCATTCCCCACAATAACCATATGCTGCAGCACCCTGCATGAAAAGCATCTCCTTCCCCAGTCACTGTAGTTTGATAGTGTGGGCTACTTCATGTGCTGGATAAAAACATTGTAAGAGTGAGGGGCACTCACAAAGAATTGGAACAGGCAAGAAATTTAGCACTGGAAGAGGCACTCATCTGCTCCTATGCCTGCAAGATCGCATATAATTCTGTGTCTAAACATAGTAAAGTTTTAAGGCAGTCGAACCTTGAGGAGACAATTTGGAAAAACAATAGGGTAACCAACTCAGGCCCCCTGTTAAGACCCATCTGTAATGACAGCTACATAGTTTTGGTGCTCATATAAAATATCAGAAAATATTGTATGAAAAACCAATCTCTCCTATCCTGCACCAAATGTAAAATTACTCTGGGCCTCTGCAGTAACCAGGGCAGCATACAGTTAAAGCCCTGGATTCGAGGTTGGTGTTGCTCCACACTGAATAGCTTCAGCACATGCTGCACGTAGATCCCAAATGACATTGTGGCTCATGTACAGTTGGAGAAAAGGCGAACTAGCAGCAGCACAGCCAATTGACTGTACACCGTCCATTAGCCCTACTGACCATCCATTCTGGTGGGTTCTGTTGATACAATCCTCATCCAGTAAGTTAAAGTGGAGTGGGAACTGGTCATTGAAATAAGGTCATCAATGACTTCTTACTGAACAGAGTCTACAAGGGCTTTAGAGCAGAAAGATAGGTCAATGGCTGAGAATGGCTCAGTGGCAGTACAGAAATGAGTGGGAGTACCAGTGTTTAGGATGCACAGCCCTTGGGATGTCGTGAGGCCCTCCAAAACCCAAATCCGAGGGCAAGTGGAAGTTGAGCCCCACAAGACATGACGAGCATTGAAGTCACCCACCAGGAGAAATGAATGGGGGAGTTGCTCCATAATATCTGTGAGAGCCTGAAAGTCTACTGCATCAGACGGAGGTAAATACAAGGAACAAACTGTGCTCCTCAGACACATGTGAATTTCATCTGCAACTGCTTGCAAGTCAGTAGTCTGGGGGAGAGTACAGTTGCGATGGGCGTTATTTACAAACACAGCAACCCCTCCTTTGGCCCTTTCCCCAGTCTGGTCATCCTTGTGATAAGACTGTATAGCCCCCTATGACAGGGGCATCAGATGCTTTAAAACGCATTTCCTGCAAACACATGCACACTGGGCATTCCAGTGTGAGGAGTTTCAGTTCTCCACGTGTGTCCTGAACCCATTAACATGACACTGAAGGATGGGAGCCATTTTTCACAGGGGTTGCTCTTCACTTTGTCTGTTCATCTAGGAGGAGAGTCTACTGTATGAGGCGGCTCAGCTTTGGGGTGAGATGGTTGCCCCAGCATGACATCAAGGTCCATTAGCTCTGATGAAGAATCCAGAAGTACATCAGAGAGGATGAGATCAACATCGTCGGACAATTTGCTTCCTGACTCTGTCAGTGGTTGATGCTCTGTCTTCAACTTTTTGCCCTGAATGGGCTTTGGGGCCAAAACCATGGAGCAGGTTGAACCTCTGGGTGGGCAGAGAGCTCCGCAGCAATGGCAACTACAGCCTTGACCTGGATGGAGCAGAGCAAGTGCACTAGGAGACACAGCTACTAGTGCTGACACTGGTAAACTCTGTGGAGCAGCATTGGTTTTAGGGACTGGCTGTTTAAGAACAAATGCAAAGGAGGTAGGGAACATCGGGAGCTGCAGGACCTTATAAATCTTCTTTGCATCTCCACACAAGATAGGTTTCATGGTTTTTATGTCCTGTATATTCCTTTCTGCAAGAAAGATACTGCAGTCCCTACTCAAGACAAAATGATCCCCAGAGCAGTTGACACACTTCACAGGATATGAACAACCACATTTGCCACAAGTGGCTTCTCCCTTAGATCCAACAGTAGTGTGCCCAAAGTGCTGGCACTTAAATCAGTGCCTAGGGTGCAGAAAATAAGGCCACACACTGGCGCAAAGGAGACCTGTCTTCACATGCTCTGGAAACTTCTCGCTGTTGAACGAAGTATGAGAGAGTCCAATTCCACTAGATCGCCATCCATCCTTTTCATTATACTTTGTACATCGACAATGCCTTCTTTGGCCCAGTCATTTTTCAGTTCTCCTCTGGGAATGTCAACGAGATCCCTGAAAGTCACAAAACCTTTGCTGCAGTTCAAGGTGTCTATTGCATACTTCCCGAGACATCTAGCTTTTTGGAGGTTAACTGCTTGCTGGGAATTAGAAGTTTCCACTAACAACGCTCCATTTTGCAAGTGCTTGACTGACTTCAAAGAGCCACAGATTCCCTCTAAGCCTTTTTGGGTACAGATGGACAAAACCTTTTCAAATCTACCTTCTTCCACTTGACTATGAAAAACACATTCTGGACAGCAGCATGTGGTTTGCTACTATAAATACCACCACTCTGAATAAATCCAGAATCAGGAGCACTGGCTACACAAGCCCTCTTGTTTGATTGTGTGTTGGTACCTACCAGTGGCCCACTCTTTCCACTGGGAGGAGGAAGAGAAAACTTCAAAAGATTCATCCCGGTCCCATGAGCAGCTAGGGAAATAAAAGTCACCTAGACAGAGACCCGCATGCCTAGGTAAGCCTTATACAACTGAGGTGCAGCAGGTTTCCCAGAGGTTGCCCGCAAATGAATGTTCCACATCCTCGCGATCAAGCCAAGATCCCCGATCCTCATGGCACATAACGTTCCACCATTGCATTGCACAATGGTCACTGAAGCATGCCCAGAGCGTATGGTGACACGGCATACCAGTCTCCAGCTCAGAAACCCCAGGTCACGAAGCTCATACTCAGGAAACAAATTCTGAGCCCGTGAGGGATGAAGTGGTTGTTACCGAAGGTTTCTCAAAGTAAATCTTTCACCTGCAAAGTGACATATAATGTCATTCCATACTGCATGAAAATAGTGGTGTGGATACAGTTGCATTCTTGCAAAGCTGAAATCTCATGTGGCACAAGAAGGTCCTTATAATGTGCAAATGTCACTCTACACCTAACAGGCCGACAACGTGTCATCTCCTTGGGAGAGAGCAGCGGGGAGGGGGGATAGAGATTGAGAATGAAAACCTTGTGAAACACCACACAGACACATAAGCTGAGTGCAATGGATATTTCTGCAGAGCATGTGGTAGAGTAGAACACCATATGCGACAGTCCTATACATTCACGCCACCAAGAGGAGTAAAATATGCCTCATCCATCCAAAGAATATTCCTGGCTACATGTCATCCATTACCATGCATGCCAAGAAACAATGGGCAAAGTCATGGTGTTGTGGTCTGTTTTGGAGCTTCATTTGGTGCACATTCAGAATCTTGAAGAAATACCAGTGAAAAATGTGCCATACAATATTTTGAACTGTTGACCTGGGGAGAGAGAATGGCCATAACACAGCTTGGCACTGGCTGCAGAACTTTACGCATGAGATGCAACTTCAATTACCCATTTATTGACATGGGGCCTCTTTGCAGTGGTTACTGTTGGCTATATTCCCGCAATGCAGTGCTGCTTTTGCTGCCGTTCTGATAATACAACTTTACCAGCAGCTTTCTTCTCAATAGCCATTGGGTTTCACATGGGAAACTTAAACTTTCTTAACACTGTACAGCAACAGTCACTTCACAAAAGAAAGCAACATGTGTCGCCAATTGACAAATGGCATACTGATATCAAAACAGGGAACATTTCACATTCTGACTGCTTACAGTGCACAGTGCATATTTTCACCTGTTGGCAGAAAGTGGAATTATTATTTTCCCAACTTACGCTGCGAGCACAACAACTAGTGAACATTCAATGATGTTTAAGCATCCTGCAATGTATACAGCCTGCACTGCAGCTCTCTTGAACACCATTAGTTTAATTATAACATCCTGGTACTTTTGCACCTTCTGATGTCCGTCAATGCATAGCATGTATAAAGTGCCTCATTGAAAGGTAAGTAGAGACTTACAACTGGATGTGTTGTCAGAGGACTGCAAATAAACAAAGTGGGAGATGAGAATGGAGAGGAGATGATAGGACAGAGGGGATGGAAAGTGTTGGGTGGAGCGTGTGGGGCAGTATGCTACCATAGGTTGAGGCCAGTATGATTACGGGAATGGAGAATGTGTTGTAAGGATAAGTCCATCTGCACAGTTCAGTAAAGCTGGATGTGGGGGGGAAGTATTCAAATGGCTCAGGTAGTGAAGGAGCTATTGAAATCAAGTGTGTCATGTTCGCCTGCATGTTATGCCACAGGGTGGTCTACTTTGCTCTTGGCCATAGTTTGGCAGTGGCCGTTCATCCTGGCGGACAGCTGATTGGTAATTACACCTATAAAAAGCTGTGCAATTATTGTAGCAGAGCTGGTAAATGACATGGCTGCTTTCACAAGTGGCCCAGCTCCTGATTGGGCAGGATAAACCTGAGACATGACTGGAAAAGGAAGTGCTGGGTGGATGGATTGGGCAGATTTTGCACCTGGATCGAATGCAGGGATATGATCCTTGGAACAACAGGTTGGGATCGGGAGTGGCATAGGGATGGACTAGGATGTTGTGGAGGTTGGGTGGGTGATGGAACACAACTGTAGGAGGGAGGAAGTATCTCGGGTAAGATGTCCCTCATTTTCAAGGTATGATGATAGGTAACCAAAGCCCTGGCGAAGGATGTGGTTCAGTTGTTCCAGTCTGGGGCAGTACTGGGTGATGAATGGGACACTCCTTTATGGCTAGGTCTTGAGAATGGTGAGAGGTTTGGGGGTGTGAGGGGAAATAGCACAGGAGATATGTTTGCGGACTAGGTTTGGGGGATGGTGCATGTCTATGAAGGCCTTCGTAAGACCCTCAGCATACTGAGAAAGTGAGTTTTTGTTTGGGAGGACTTTTTGGCATGAAAGAGATGACAGCTGTCAAAATGCCGGTACTGTCGATAGTTGAGGGGTTTAATGTGGACAAAGGTGTTGATAGAGACATCAGAATGGAGGAGGTCAACATGTAGGAAGATGGCACGCTGGGTTGAGGACGACCATGTGACATGGATGGGAGAGAAGGTGTTGAGGTTGTGAAGCAACAAAGAAAGGGTGTTTTGGCCCTGAGTCCAGATCATGAAGATATCATCAATGAACCTGAACCAGACTAGGGGTTTAATGGCCCACGAACTGGTTGGCATAGCAGGGCGCCATGCTGGAGCCCACAGCTGTGCAATGGATTTGTTTGTATATCTTCCCTTAAAAAGTGAAGCAGTTGTGGATTAGGATGAAGTAGATGTATGAGGAATGAGGTAGTGGGTTTGGAGTCTGAAGGGCATTGAGAAAGGTAGTGTTCAATGGTGATAAGACCATGGGCATGAGGGATGTTGGGGTCTAGGGAAGTGGCGTCGACAGTGACCAGTAGGGACCCAAGAGGTAAAGGGGTGGCGAGTCGATGAAGGAAGTGGTTGGTGTCTTTTGGGGAGGCTAGATTACAGGCAATTGGTTGGAGGTGTTGGTCAATGAGGGCTGAAATTCTTTCAGTGGTGGCACAATAACCAGCCACAATGGGGCAGCCAGGATTGTTGAGTTTTTGGATTTTTGGGAGCATGTAAAAGGTGGGTGTGCGGGGCATCATAGGGATAAGGAGGGAAATGGATTCAGGAGAGATGTTCTGGGAAGGACCTGAGGCTTTAAGCAGGGATTGGAGGTTGTGTTGGACTTTTGGGATGAGATCACTCTGGCAGAGTTTATAAGTGGAGGAGTCATAAAAGGCACAGGCCTTCTGCTAGGTAGTCACTGTGATTTATAACAATGGTACCTGGGTAGTAGCATTTGATGCATAGAGCATCATCACCCAATGGAGCTATGTTGCTGTTGTTGTTGTTGTTGTTGTTGTTGTTGTGGTCTTCAGTCCTGAGACTGGCTTGATGCAGCTCACCATGCTACTCTATCCTGTGCAAGCTGCTTCATCTCCCAGTACCTACTGCAGCCTACATCCTTCTGAATCTGCTTAGTGTATTCATCTCTTGGTCTCCCTCTACGATTTTTACCCTCCATGCTGCCCTCGAATACTAAATTGGTGATCCCTTGATGCCTCAGAACATGTCCTACCAACCGATCCCTTCTTCTAGTCAAGTTGTGCCACGAACTCCTCTTCTCCCCAATTCTATTCAATACCTCCTCATTAGTTATGTGATCTACCCATCTAATCTTCAGCATTCTTCTGTAGCACCACATTTCGAAAGCTTCTATTCTCTTCTTCTCCAAACTATTTATTGTCCATGTTTCACTTCCATACATGGCTACACTCCATACAAATACTTTCAGAAACAACTTCCTCACACTTAAATCTATACTCGATGTTAACAAATTTCTCTTCTTCAGAAACGCTTTCCTTGCCATTCCCAGTGTACATTTATATCCTTTCTACCTTGACCATCATCAGTTATCTTTCTCCACAAATAGCAAAACTCCTTTACTACTTTAAGTTTCTCATTTCCTAATCTAATTCCCTCAGCATCACCTGACTTGATTCAACTACATTCCATTATCTCATTTTGCTTTTGTTGATGTTCATCTTATATCCTCCTTTCATCCCACAGTCCATTCCGTTCAACTACTCTTCCAAGTCCCTTGCTGTCTCTGACAGAATTACAATGTCATCGGTGAACATTAAAGTTTTTATTTCTTCTCCATGGTTTTTAATACCTATTCCGTATTTTTCTTTCGTTTCCTTTACTGCTTGCTCAATACACAGATGGAATAACATCGGGGAGAGGATACAACCCTGTCTCACTCCCTTCCCAACCACTGCTTCCCTTTCATGTCCCTCGATTTTTGTAACTGCCATCTGGTTTCTGTACAAATTGTAAATAGCCTTTCGCTCCCTGTATTTTACCTCTGCCACCTTCAGAATTTGAAAGAGAGTATTCCAAACAACATTGTAAAAACTCTCTCTGAGTCTACAAATGCTAGGTCAGTATTGCCTCACGGTTTCCAACATTTCTACGGAATCCACACTGATCTTCCCCAAGGTCGGCTTCTACCAGTTTTTCCATTCGTCTGTAAATAATTCACGTTAGAATTTTGCAGCCGTGACTTATTAAACTGATAGTTCGGTAATTTTCACATCTGTCAACACCTGCTTTCTTTGGGATTGGATTTACTATATTCTTCTTGAAGTCTGAGGGTATTTCGCCTGTCTCATACATCTTGCTCACCAGATGGTAGAGTTTTGTCAGGACTGGCTCTCCCAAGGCCGTCAGTAGTTCTAATGGCATGTTGTCTACTCCCGGTGCTTTGTTTCGTCTCAGGTCTTTCAGTGCTCTGTCAAACTCTTCACGCAGTATCATATCTCTCATTTCATCTTCATCTACATCCTCTTCCATTTCCATAATATTGCCCTCAAGTACATTGCCCTTGTATAGACCCTCTATATACTCATTCCACCTTTCTGCTTTCCCTTCTTTGCTTAGAACTGGGTTTCCGTCTGAGCTCTTAATATTCATACAAGTGGTTCTCTTTTCTCCAAAGGTCTCTTTAATTTTCCTGTGGGCAGTATCTATCTTACCCCTAGTGAGATAAGCCTCTACATCCTTACATTTGTCCTCTAGCCATCTCTGCTTAGCCATTTTGCACTTCCTGTCGATCTCATTTTTGAGACGTTTGTATTCCTTTTTGCCTGCTTCATTTATTGCATTTTTATATTCTCTCCTTTCATCAATTAAATTCAATATTTCTTCTGTTACCCAAGGATTTCTACTAGCTCTCTTCTTTTTACCTACTTGATCCTCCACTATTTCATCTCTCAAAGCTACCCATTTTTCTTCTACTGTATTTCTTTCCCCCATTCTTGCCAATTGTTCCCTTACGCTCTTCCTGAAACTCTGTACAACCTCTGGTTTAGTCAGATTATCCAGGTCGCATCTCCTTAAGTTCCCACCTTTTTGCAGTTTCTTCAGTTTTAATCTACAGTTCATAACCAATAGATTGTGGTCGGGGTCCATATCCACCCCTGGAAATGTCTTACAATTTAAAACCTGGTTACTAAATCTCTGACTTACCATTATATAATCTATCTGAAACCTGTCAGTATCTCCAGGGCTCTTCCATGTATACAACCTTCTTTTATGATTCTTGAACCAAGTGTTAGCTATGATTAAGTTATGCTCTGTGCAAAATTCTACCAGGTGGTATCCTCTTTCATTTCTTCCCTTCCAATCCATATTCACCTACTACGTTTCCTTCTCTTCCTTTTCCTACTGTCGAATTCCAGTTACCTATGACTATTAGATTTTCGTCTCCCTTCACTGTCTGAATAATTTCTTTTATCTCATCATACATTTCTTCAATTTCTTCGTCATCTGCAGAGCTAGTTGGCATATAAACTTGTACTACTGTAGTAGGCGTGGGTTTCATGTCTATCTTGGCCACAATAATGCGTTCACTATGCTGTTTGTAGTAGCTTACCCGCACTCCTATTTTTTTTTATTCATTATTTAACCTACTCCTGCATTACCCCTATTTGATTTTGTATTTATAACCCTGTATTCACCTGACCAAAAGTCTTGTTCCTCCTGCCACCGAACTTCGTTAATTCCCACTATATCTAACTTTAACCTATCCGTTTCCCTTTTTAAATTTTCTAACCTACCTGCCCAATAAAGGGATCTGACATTCCATGCTCTGATCCGTTGAATGCCAATTTTCTTTCTCCTGATAACGACGTCCTCTTGAGTAGTCCCTGCCCGGAGATCCGAATGGGGGACTATTTTACCTCCGGAATATTTTACCCAAGAGGACGACATCATCATTTAACCATACAGTAAAGCCAGTAAAGCCGCATGCCCTCGGGAAAAATTACGGCTGTAGTTTCCCCTTGCTTTCAGCCGTTCGCAGTACCAGCACAGCAAGGGAGCAACGTGATACCAGGGGATCTGCCTGTGAACACACCTGACCCTCGCCAGCCAGACAGCAGAAGGAATTAAAATGGTGACCACTGTGGAATGACTACTGCAGTGTGACCCAAGAGGCTTTGTCATTCCACTGTTGTCCATTGGTGCAGTCATCACTGTCCACCATTCTACAGAACCACCCACTGTACAAACCAACAACAGCTCCAGTGAGCAGAGGGTCGAACGAGGTCCATTCTAGCCTATGACCCATTTGGTATCTACTAAATTGCCAGGTGCAGCCATGCAGACCTTGAGGGCGGGATTCACTCCTCAGGAGATATTGCCAAACAGCCGACAACATCAGAGAGCTGCAGCTATGCTGCAAGGCAGGACTGTGTGGCCACCACTAACTCAGCATCAGCTGCATCGAGTGCCTACCTAGCAGCACCCACTGCTCTGAGCTACACTGAACTGTTTGCAAGTGATGGGTGGAATCCTGACAACACACTGCCTGCCGGGGACTGCAGGTTTGACACCCCCTCACTTGTTATGCATGAGCACTATGCGAACACTGGATCTTCAATGTATGCTGAACTTATGAAATAAATCAACTAGTTCCAAATAGAATGTGACCGTACTTGTGCCTGCTACCACTACAGAACCTGCACGCCTGGGGTGAGGTAGTCTAATTGGCTGCCCCGACAAATCTACTCACGACCTCCCAACACTCCCATGGAGTTAACCCTACCAGTGTTGTCAACACTGTCGCACTCTGAGATACCCCCATACTTACATAGGTTTTCATCCTTTCAGAATGTAGTGGCCTTTTCACTTTTGTATCAAGAAGATGTCTGTCTTTTGTGGGGTGGTTTGTCTCAACACCATTCTGATTTCAGAATCCTTGTGAAATATACTTTTTATTTGCTATTTCTAATTAATGTAAGCCTTTGGTGACTTCTTTTAGAGATGATGTTTTGAGTTTCAATGTATCAGAAGTTTGTTGTTCAGTACTGCATGATTCATCTGAAAGGTATGTCTTTAAGAAATGCCTTTTCATGAACACAGCTTCATCCCGGTCTGCAAGTGGTCCCAATGTCATTTCCTCAAGATTTATCAACGTTTTAATTTCCATTTTACTGTTTTCCTTTGTCATTGTTATTTTGTCCCACGACTGGACTCAGTAGATATTAACTTCCAATTTGTTGTGCAGTCCTAAGACAGATGAATGCCCAATAGTTTCTGCATCTATAGTTGTGGAACAGACATTTTTGCTGGTTTTTGTCACCTGATAAAACATCTCAGCTTACCAATCTGAGATACTAGAACCACATTTTTCTCTGAGATTTGGCATCTGCCATTCTCCTTGGTATTTGAAACTCTCAGCTTTCAAGATTTCACCTAGTTCCATCAATACTGAAAGCTAAAGTTACAAAATTGATAATAAGAATGCATTTCAAAAATCAAATAAATAAGAAAATATATTGTTCATATCTCGTGCGACAGGCACAGTTTGAAGGTCATCCTGCACAATTTTCCAAAATCTCAACAGCAAGACTTGGCTGTTCCAACAGCCATGTTCCCAAGAGTGTGAGCTGGTGTTAGCTAAGGGCTAAAAACTATAATCGTGTGCATTAAATATTCTATTTTTGCAATGATATCAAAAAATAAGTCAAATCATCACATTTGACTTAAGAAAAAATGGAATGGTTGAGAAAGAGAAATTGAAGAATGGACAATCCAGACTGGAATATCAACAATTATGAAAAGTATAGATTGCTGACATGTTGAGTTGCTAACAGGCACAACAAACACACTGTTACACACTAAGCTTTTGGCCAAATCCTTCTTCAGGAAAGAAACGAAAACACACATTCACACAAGCAGGCCACTTCATGAACACACGACCACAATTGCCAGTCGCTTTGGCCGGACTGCAAATGTTGCATTGAACAGCTAAAACAGCTGGAGATAGCAAAGCTACCTGCTCCAGTCAATGTGTGTGTGCTTTCCTTTCTCTCCTAAAGAAGAATTTGGCCAGAAGCTTGCGAGTGTCAGTATTTTTGTTGTGTCTGTCTGCAACTCAATGTGTTATATTTACAGTGAATAGCAGTCTACCCTTTTCATAACTGCTGAAATACAAACTGAAGTACGCGAACTATTAATGAGTATCTTGATGCTTGAAGTAAACTATTACATCATGAACTACCGATACTTTGTTCCACACACAACAATTTTAACTATCAATTATGTGTTTACACAAACATATTTAATAAGCTCATTAATATTCTCATTTAAATTATAAATTGTTGTAAAACTGAGTCTTACTTTCCATTTGATTCCATATCCCCCTGCTGGAAGTATGCAGCGAATCTATGCAGATACTGGTCATACGGCAAGAGTACATGAGTTTCTGCCTTGTAAAAATTTATGTACCAAATCCCAAGAAGAGCAAGAATTACAGGTGCCTGTGACAAAGAAGCAAAGTCTAATTAATATTAACCTGACTTGACATTGTCAATGAACTACAATACAAGTTTGAAATAAGAGATTAGGGAGAATGTGGATGACGATTGTGTATGGCAACCATACTAAGATTCATGAAAGTTACACAAATCCAAGAATTTTTTTTCAACATCTCTATTTCATGAACAAGTAAAGCTTTTGCCAATGGCTGAAAATAATGCCCACACCTATTATATTTCTATTACCATAGTTCCATATATTATTCTTTTTCTTGGTTAAGGAGTGTGTTGTTATTACCAATAGTACATCTTCCCAATATGAAGGCACTTAAAGTAACAGTACTGAAATCTGGAACATTGGGTTGCATTTATAACAACATTAAAAATGAGTTATTAAGAAAACTTTCAAAACTGCTCTTCTTTCCAGGTGTTTGCCTTAAGATGAGTAAAGTACAACTACCTACTTACATTTTCCTCAAGTGGAGTGTTGCAAAAATGGTTGTCCATGAAGTGAGCTCCCTTCAGCAGCTGTTCAAAATTGTCAAATCCAATCGACAGAGCAATCGACAGTCCAATAGCAGACCACAGGGAGTACCTTCCACCAACCCAATCCCAAAAACCAAACATATTGTTTTGGTCAATTCCAAACTCCACCACCTTTGTGGTGTTTGTTGATAAAGCTACAAAATGCTTTGCAACAGCACTTTTCTGGAAACAATCAATGGGAGGCAGCTTTGATTTTAATACCCTTCTGACATGAAATGATCAGTATAAATTCAACTATAGTAAAATAATATAGTAATAATAATAAAATATTATTATTATTATTATTATTACTATTATTATTATTATTATTAACAGACAGTAAGATAATCAAATTAAATTCTTACGTCTTTTGCTTTTGCCAGGAACCATTCTCGAGCTGACGTTGCGTTTGTTATTGTTTCCTGAGTAGTAAATGTTTTTGATGCAATAATAAACAATGTTGTCTCTGGATTCACTTTTTTCAAAGTTTCTGCTAAATGTGTACCATCAATGTTAGAAACAAAGTGTACTTGAGGACCAATTGCATAATGTTTCAGAGCTTCTGTGACCATTAGTGGTCCCTGAAAAGAAAGAAAGAAAAAAAAACTCTCATAAATATTTGCAACATCACACAAGTTTAACAAATTACAGTAAATTTCACTAAAATACATTTCTGTCCCTCACAGAATTTTTCTTCGCAAGTGGACAAGCTTTCCAAAATTTGGTGGACACACTTTGGACTGGCACAGCACAAAGCTAAAGTAGATTTTATTGCACTCACATGCTGTGAAAGCCTTTGTGGGCTTATTTTGTACCAATCATCCATGTAGTTCAGTTTCAGCATCTGCTGCTTCAATGGCCAGTCACACATGTGAATCTATACTGAAAACCTCAACCCTGTTCTGCTGTCTGCAGCACTTATTTCAAAGCATTTCTTTTCTTTTCTCTGTGATACATATGTCTAATGTATGTACCATCTGCCTGTGTAGGACAGTATGAACTGCTATTATAAATGGCCAATCATGTAAGTGACTTCTGCATTGACCCCCTCTCCCCTATCTCCGTTGCCCACAAGCACTTATTTCAAACCAGGATTCTATTTCTGTTGTACATTGTCTTTCTATTTGTGGTACTTTAATATTCAATCTTTTACATTCTCCTGTACTTGTGTACAACACAACATATTAGTAACTCTTATTTCCAAAAACCCAATTCATGATTGCAATCTACTTGTACTTCTTCAAACATTGTACATTGTTCTACACAGCCCTATCCACTTTATTAATGCCCAAATCAGCCAGCTTTACCATCTTTTTCACCATAGCTTGGCTTCCTCTTATTTTTCAGCATGCTCTGGTATGAGGAATATTCTTTCCTCACTCCTGAAAGTAGTACTCTGTTACTTGCCCAATCTATCGAGTGTCCTTATTCAATGACACTCTCGCTCTAATCCCTGCAACCTAATGGAGGGGCAATCCCTGCCTCACACATCTCTCACTTGCCATCTCAAACAATCCAGTCACAGGCATTTCTTTTCAGGTCAAAGATAGAGCAATATATATAAATGACCACATCATCAACCACTAATCCTGAAAATTAGTGCACAGGATCCTACAGGTGTGACTAGTAACAAACTATCTGAATAGCTATCATGGAAATTAACCAAAGTACATCTTTTATCCCACAAACCTCTACTATAGTCTGGTCAAAATCACTTTATGATTGATAACTATGACAGCGGGTAGTCCATGCTGGAGGCACAGACTGCATTCCATCAATCCCACGAGGCCTGTAGCCGCAGCAACCACCTGAAGTTGCCAAACCTTCACTCCATACTGCAACACTTGCCGCTTGTACCATGTTGGAGTTCCGCACAGTTTTCTATACTTTGTGAATGTTGCATCCTGTGATTTTGTCTGTTGTATTTTTATTGTTGCAAGAGGTAATATTTTATTTGTTGTTACTGTTATTTTTTACATGGTACTGAACAATATTAAAAGTTATGAGTGGAAAAGTTCTGTGTTGTTCTCTTGACCAAGAGACTGCCAAACGAGGTCAGTTGAGAGAAATGATTTGCACATTGTGTGCCTATTTAGAGACCGAATCACTTAATGGTGGCTCACTGTTCTCCATTAACAATGCGATCAGTACAACTGCTATGGCTCTGTACACAAATAAAAACACTATCATGAAGATTGGCAAGGAAATGTATGAGAAATAAAATGAAGTTGGAAAAACATCGAAGATATGCAGTCTCAGGGGGAGGGGGGGATGACATTGTACGTACAAGCAGATTACAATATACGTAGATGCATTTGTTTAGGATGCAATTTGTTGTCATGGCTATGATCATTACCGTAGAAAGGAAACTCTGACATTCAACATGTTATTGGTCACCCTTAAACAATCAGGTCTTTTTCAGCCCAGTTTTGCACGACCTAGGATTTCACTATGGACATTTCTATGACCATCATCTGTTGATGGAGAGGGATAACGTAGCTGCATGGCAATGCCGATTTTTAAGGCACAGCCTCCGTATGAATATTGGATGAAATGGTCTGGCTTAGTGAAACATGGGACATTTCAGGTCACATTTTGAAGCAGAGCTAGACAGATGACAACTAATGGAACAATGGCAATGCCTTCAGGTGAGGGGGAGAGATTTATTCTTTCTCATGCAGCCATCGTGGAAGATCTTCTCTTGAATGGTCTCCGGCTTGTCAAATCAAGGAGATTATTATGAAGAAACAAACCACATTATATTTACAGAGATTATCATGAAGAAACAAACCACATTTCATTTACAAAGTTGTTTCTAGAATCATTCATTTAAAATCTGGGGAAATTGTCACCAACTGTGCAAGATAATGCTCCTGCACATTCAGTAGTTGTTGTCAAGGCACTTCCCATGCCAAAGTGAAAGCACGAAATGACTGTGATTGGCTTCAGAGTTGTAATGTCAAAGTATGTGGTAATCTCAGAAAAGTGGAGCTTATGGAACTGACATATCTCCATTCACAGTTCTCCAAATACAAAATCTACAAGCTGGCAAAAAGGTAACTGAAATAATATTTTTTGTATCACTTTTGTCCTTTCTCCCAGTCCTGGCTTGCCTATTTAAGATGCGTTTTCTCACCACAATAAACATTCATAAATCTTATATTTTGCTGTGTTAGAAATAAGGAGGAAGATCAGAAAAATTAACAAAAGTATAATTCTAAATCTAGTGATCCGTTTCTCTTAACAAAACCATACAGGCGACCACTTAGTACTTGACACGCATGCGGAACATTGTGTGTCATATTAACCTGAAATTATCTCATGTTACGAAACTGACAGAGTTCTGGCATGAAGTACAAGAAAAATTGATGTTTTCTTAAGATTTCATTTACTTACTGTGTTCATCTAACTTGAAAAACAAAAAAGTTTCCCGCATGTCGAAAATTCTCTAATTTCATAACAAAATGCATTTCTGTAAACTGACTGTATATCATCTCAATATTTTGTGGCCACAAATAAAACTAACATGAAAACATAATGCAGCTCTTCTACAACACACTGATGCAAGTCCCATGTTTATTAAGTGAGTAGTTTGTGAGTTTGGGTGTAAGTTAGTCCCACGTGGGGCATGGCAACTCTGCTCCGTACCTC
Source organism: Schistocerca nitens (assembly GCF_023898315.1). NCBI lineage: Eukaryota > Metazoa > Arthropoda > Insecta > Orthoptera > Acrididae > Schistocerca > Schistocerca nitens. Next base: position 117,240,296 of record NC_064620.1, on the reverse strand, counting down.
CATGTGCTCCTGCCACACTGTCAGTCCCAAAGTAATTTTGAACACACAACAATACCTGATTTTAGCCACCACATTTCCAGTCCTTTGCCATCTCCAACTTTTCCTCTTATCATTTTTTTACTCCTATTCCTCTTCTCACATCCCCCTCCCCCCTCCCCACACACACACACTAGTAGTATTGAAGCTCCTCAACATGTCATTATCTAAACCGCTTAAGAAAGGCATACATGACAAATTAAGTTCAAGTTAGACATCATATTCTTTACAATTGCCTAGAAAAAAAAATGCAGTTTCATTAATACAGCACAACTATAGCACTAACCACAGTGAAAATATTAAAATTGCAGCAGTAGGAACTAATTTACATTAATCAAAACAAACAATGATGTGAAATTATTTGTACATTTCACTACTACATGGGTAAAGGAGACACACAAACACACATCTTTATATTTTAATATCAGAAATTACTAACCTCAGTTATGAGTGACGTTCACAGTGGCGTTTATTTACACATATCTCATAATGGGTAAGAAAATTTCAATTAAGACACAAGAGCTCTCCTTTAAATAAATCTTAAAAAGCTTTGTTCTGAGTTTTCTTCATAATTTGTCTATCAAACAGAAATTATTCTCATATGATTATGATATCAAAGCCATGTCTGATCTAAAAAATTATTACATTCAGATGAGTAGCACCATCAGGGGTACACTTGCACAGCACACACATAGAAAAAACAACGTAAGATAAACTGCTAAAACTACATGAGGATAGCCTTTGTATTTAATTGGAATTTTCTCAAAATGTGTCAGAAGTGTGAGCACATAAGGCATTACTTGGAAAAATTCGCACAGACCAAAGTACATTTCCCACAGCGATATACAAAAATGCAGCTATACAGTCAAGAAACAAATAAAAGGACACAAAATTGTGACAAAACTGCCTTCCAACTCTGACAAAGACAGAGTGATCTGGAATGCTAGGCATCTACTAATAAAACAAGCTACATTTTACAACCAACAACAAACAAAACTTCATAACCACTAGATTTGGGACTCACTATGTAGCAATAGAGCTGTGGGCTGCACACATGATAGATGAATGTTTTACCAATGTTCTTGAAAATGTGATCATTCATTGATAAAACTATGGACTGTTGTCTGCTGCAATACAGTGTAATTTGAGGAGCAGAAGATGAAAGTACATTTTATTTTATTTTTCTGCATCCATATCATTTAACAAACTAGACAATATTTTGATTTTAGTGAAGGAGCAAAATGTCACAAATTCAGGAGAAATTACTCTTTCACCATTGTGTTTTGATTATGGTACAATGTTCATGGCCGAGCTAGATAACTCAATTAATAAATTATGATGGTAGACAGTGAAAATATTCAAGCATACCATATTCTATTTAAATTCCGCACCATGGTTATTATCTTGCAAAATTTCTTTACTTCTGAAATATTTTCGAGAATTTAACTTGCTTGTGAGCAATCAGATTTAAATAATTTTAAATGGTGACTTGGGAGAGCCAGTCCTGACAAAACTCTACCATATGGTGAGCAAGATATATGAGACAGACTTCAAGAAGAATATAATAATTCAAATCCCAAAGAAAGCTGGTGTTGACAGATGTGAAAATAACTGAACTATTAGTTTAATAAGTCACGGCTGCAAAATACTAACACGAATTCTTTACAGACGAATGGAAAAACTGGTAGAAGTCGACCTCGGGGAAGATCAGTTTGGATTCTGTAGAAATGTTGGAACACGTGAGGCAATACTGACCCTACGACTTATCTTAGAAGAAAGATAAAGGAAAGGCAAACCTACATTTCTAGCATTTGTAGACTTAGAGAAAGCTTTTGACAATGTTGATTGGAATACTCTCTTTCAAATTCTGAAGGTGGCAGGGGTAAAATACAGGGAGCGAAAGGCTATTTACAATTTGTATAGAAAGCAGATGGCAGTTATAAGGGTCGAGGGGCATGAAAGGGAAGCAGTGGTTGGGAAGGGAGTGAGACACGGTTGTAGCCTCTCGCCGATGTTATTCAATCTGTATATTGAGCAAGCAGTAAAGGAAACAAAAGAAAAGTTCGGAGTAGGTATTAAAATCCATGGAGAAGAAATAAAAACTTTGAGGTTTGCTGATGACATTGTAATTCTGTCAGAGACAGCAAAGGACTTGGAAGAGCAGTTGAACGGAATGGACAGTGTATTGAAAGGAGGATATAAGATGAACATCAACAAAAGCAAAACAAGGATCATGGAATGTAGTCGAATTAAGTCGGGTGATGCTGAGAGAATTAGATTAGGAAATGAGACACTTAAAGTAGTAAAGGAGTTTTGCTATTTGGGGAGAAAAATAACTGATGATGGTCGAAGTAGAGAGGATATAAAATGTAGACTGGCAATGGCAAGGAAAGCGTTTCTGAAGAAGAGAAATTTGTTAATATCGAGTATTGATTTAAGTGTCAGAAAGTTGTTTCTGAAAGTATTTGTATGGAGTGTAGCCATGTATGGAAGTGAAACATGGGCGATAAATAGTTTAGACAAGAAGAGAATAGAAGCTTTCGAAATGTGGTGCTACAGAAGAATGCTGAAGATTAAATGGGTAGATCACATAACTAATGATGAGGTACTGAATAGAATTGGGGAGAAGAGGAGTTTGTGGCACAACTTGACTAGAAGAAGGGACCAGTTGGTAGGATATGTTCTGAGGCATCAAGGGATCACAAATTTAGCATTGGAGGGCAGCTTGGAGGCTAAAAATCGTAGAGGGAGACCAAGAGATGAATACACTAAGCAGATTCAAAGGGATGTGGGTTGCAGTAGGTACTGGGAGATGAAAAAGCTTGCACAGGATAGAGTAGCATGGAGATCTGCATCAAACCAGTCTCAGGACTGAAGACAACAACAACAACAACAACAACAACAACAACAACGACAATAAAGCTGTCCACCTGATTTCTACTTATAAAGGCAAGGAACCTGTTGAAAATGTGGAATGTTGGGGGGGGGGGGGGGGGAAGCCAAACAAACAGATTGTATATAGACGTTCCACATCCCAACATTGTGCAGGAGTATAATACGCAGGTGGGAGGAGTGGACCTCCATGATATGTTGGTCCAAATATACAGAATAAACATAAAAAGCAAGAGGTGCTACCTGAGAAATATTTTCCATTTCATAGACTTGGATTGTGTGAATGCTTGGCTACTTTACAGGCGACACTGCACTCAGAAAAATGATAAATATACACCACTGCTGAAGTTTCGAGCAGAAATAGCAAGTGCCTTGCTGCAGAAAGGAATTGTTACACCTGCAAGAAAGAGGGCCCGTCCAGCCACAGACTGTCCAAGGCTACCTGCTCCCAAAAGAAAGACTAAGGCAATTCGCTCAGTCATTGGTGTGCGCTTTGACCAAATAGGACACTAGCCACAGCATTCAGAATCAAAATCAAGATGCAGACTTTGTATAAAGGCATATTCAAGAACTAAATGCTCCGAGTGCAATGTTGCATTGTGTTTTAATAAACAAAACAACTGTTTCAGAAATTTTCATTGTAACACATCAGTAAAAAATCAATTTTGTAGCATGGTTTTATGTTAAAAATAAATGAAATGTTCAAAGAAACATGCTGTTTTATTCCTTAACAAAACAATAAAGATTTTTAACACTTACTAATAAAATAAATAAGAAATTAGTTTATGAATTTATACTGACTACTTTACACCTAAGTAATACTTACGGTGAATTTCTGTGACAATGATGCCATTTGGAATCATTATTTTATTTATTAGCCAATAGCTTCAAAAGAACTTTTGCAATGGATATGGCATATGTGCAGCATATACAGTAAATATTCACCATAAAAAAATTTCCCCAATTTTTTTCTAAATGTGACACACAAAGGGTTAATAATGAGCTAGCAACATCAGTGCAGGCCAAACGTGTGCAGAGCAGCAGAATGTCTCTGAATCTTGATTTTCATCTACCGCAACTTGTACAGCATGTAAATATAGTGTGAGAAAATTTATTTTTTATTCCAGTTTCAGAGATGAACAGTAAATGTGTCCTGTACCACATGAATGAAGGCGTTAAAATGATAAATTATGTCCTTCAGCCCTACCAGCTCCTCAATATACTGGCCTGGCTACTGAGATTTCTAAAATATGTAACTTGTTTCTTAGAAGGTACTTAGTTATCTTCAAAATAACTCCCATGTGAAGCCACATGGCAACTGTAATGGTGAATCCCTTTGAGCAGAGAAACATTGCAAAGATTAAATTTCTGGGAGCACATATTTACTCACAAAATATTCTTAAACGAGGATCACAAAGTGACAGAGCACATTTTTTATGACACATCAACTTATTGTACATGATGATGTATCACAAACATACTTTTTTTTACACATTGTGAGAAGTGCTACCCAGTAAAAATGGTCTGTCGTTGAGGCACATATTCTTTTATTGACCACCTGATTATGGAAGTCACTTACATTAATTCTGACAAATATGGTGGTTTACAGCACATAGGAAACATCTCATTTTATCATTCCAGTGATGACACAGCAACGTCAACAGACAGTGGTATTACTGACGAAATTTAAATTGTATTAAATTCTCGTGCTGCAGTAATATTTAATAACAACAGACTGATGATAACACAGCATCTTCAAGTACTTGTTACTACAGACTTCTGTTAATTAGCTAACTTCAAGGATAACGAGAACTGTAAAACTGGATAATCTGAGTTATATGTATCACCAGACCAATAATTATCTGTTTCATCCAAAGATAAGGAACACAACTGAAGCAGCACTCTAAACTGGTATAAATAAGCCACCAGTCTTGAAAAACTACACACTTTTGTCATTGATTTCAGTTTTTATGCTCCCAAAAAGTTTTTATTGTGATGTTATTCCTTGGTACCAGCAATACAGTAATCTTCCATGTGCATGATTATCTGTAACATCATATCCTGTTTCGCTGATTACAAGCATATTTCAACCGTGAAAAAAATAATTTTCTACTTTCCTAAACCTTTGACATTTCTCTGCCTTTGCCTTCCCTCCGCCTCCTTTTGGTTGTTTGCAAAAAGTCTAACACATTTTGCCTCCGTATCATGCCTCCAGTGCCACACAAGCCTGTTTTTGACAATTACACTCTTGTATCTTCAGTAAGCAAAAAAATGTAAATTCAGAGCATCAAGTACATGAGATTTTACTTTGGCTACATTTGCTACTCCAGCCTTCTACATGACAGTGTGACAATATAAGTCACAACCTATATTTAAATATGAATACTAGTTATAATATGCCACCAACTTGGTTACATACATATTTTAAGTTGTAACAGGCTAGTAAAACCACCTCTGTGGCAGGTGTATGTAATATCACAAGTGGGTGTGAGAAGGGCTCATCAGAGCAAGGTGTTGATCTATTCTTTTTTGGCGGCATTGGGGGTAACATGTAACTGACAAATGTGTGTAATAAATAAGTCTAGATTCAGCAAAACTAATTAACCTATCACAGCAGTTATCCATCTATTTGAAAGTATTTAACAATCACTATTTTAAAACTGTGAGAAAACATCAGAATATCTCGAATTGCAGGAAACCACAGCCAAATGTCCACATTTTTATATGAAAACAAAAAACCACTCTGGCTGCAGAATATCATTACTAGTTTCGCACCAATTTAGGAGCATCCTCAGGTGATATACAGGGTGTCTCACCTAACTCTGCCACCTCAAATATCTCTGGAACAACAATAGAATATTCGAAAACAGTTTTCGCCAGCATGAATGTACAGCAGGGGCTTAGGAAACCAAATACTATGCGAAATTGTAAAACGTAAACAAATACTATTTTCAACACAAACTTGTGCATTTTTAAATGGGCACCTCCTGTTATTTAATAAGTAATCAATAGCATGAAAAATCACAAAAATAATGGCGTTGGCTGCATCGCAATATGTCAATTACATCCCAAGAAATTGCGAAGCAAAGTTGACGCTTGAAATAAATGAAGCGCACAGCTAGCGCACATCCTGAGACTCAAGCATGCACCTCATGCTGCCTGTGTTAGGGGCACACACAATGGGGAGGTATGCACAATGCACAAAAATAAACAAGCAACACATCCAAAACAAAGTTATCTTTTTCAAACTGTAAATGTATGTTTATTCTGGCGAAATGACAACTAGAGCTACAATTAGAGATAACACACTTGAATTCACTTTGCTAAGCACATTTACTAGTGCCCTGTCACCCACAGAAACTGTATTGTTGTGCATTACATCCAGCATAGAAAATACCCCCACATCTTGACCAACGAAACTGTTACATCAACATATGTTCGAAGTGCCCTCCGTTTGCATCAATACATGTTCGCATATGTGTAACGAGAGTGTTTCACAGACTGTAGAGTTTCTACAGATATTGCTGCACATGCTTCAGTGTTATGATATTGCATATCTCCTACTGCCGTTGGGGGTTCTTGATACACTCTGTCTCTCACTGCATCCCAGAGAAAGAAGTTAATGGTGTCAAGTCGGGGCACCATGCTGGCCATCGCACAGTACCTCCCTGCCCCATCCACCTATTTGGAAATGTCGCATCTAGAATGTCTCTAGCAACTTTTGCATTATGTGTGGGACATCCATCATGTTGAAACCACACTGATAGATGAGTTCCCAATCCTAGATCCTCTATGACGAGTGCTAGTGTGTGTTGAAGAAATGATGCATATTGCTATCCATTCAATGTTCCACAGTAAAAACAGGGACCTACAATACAGTTAGCTATGATACCGCACCAAACATTGACACTCCACTGTAGTTGATGAGCAACTTTGTGAATCCAGTGGGGATTTTGCATGGACCTGTAGTGCATGTTCCGCAGATTCACAATACCATGATCTGTAAATGAAGCCTCATCCTAAATAACATACTACTGGCTTACCTTGTAACTGGTGAAGCACAAAATGACAGAATACAACGCAGGATTTAAAGTCATTCTTGTACAGTTCTTGGTGCAGTGAGATATGGAACGGATGAAACCGATGCCTTTGCATGATTCTGCACACACTACTGTGGCTTATTCATACACCTCGTGCAATTTCTCGTACACCCACCTGAGGATTATGCACTACACCAGCCAGAACAGCTATTTTGTTTCCACAGTTGCATTTCTGTGACATTCGCCATAAATTAAAATAATATCTAGTTTTTCTTCATTACTAAAGGCCAGCATATCGACTAGATGACGGCAAATGTAAAAAGCCACAAGAAAACAAGTTTTAATGTGGCAACATATGTGAATTATGTTACAGTATGAGAGTTGTTCAGCAGACCAGATTAGGAGACGCTTTTACACTGAAGGTAGAGCATGCCGTGGTGATATTGGTATGTTTACAACAGGATACAGGCGCCAGTGCAGGCAACCCCTGCTCTGAGCACAGTACTACATGCAATGCATTACGTCAGAAACTATGACGCCATTGCTATCCTTTACAAGCCACATATTTCAGAACTTATGAGGTTTTGAAACATGAAACCAAGTGTGTTACCACTAATTGTACCTCTAGTTGTCATTTTGCAACAATAAACATCATTCTGATACCGCATTATTTGACACATTATAAGAGGTGGACCAGTTCAAGTAAGGTACAGCTCAAGAAGGGGCTAAACTATCCCCCTTTAGGAGTGCCATCAATGAAATATGGGCCAATGATGTATGACTACACAATACCACACCAAACATTAACACTCCACTGACATAGTACGTCAATCACATCACGATTACCGGGAGCGTGAGGTGCACACTTAAGTCTCAGGACATGTGCCAGCTGTACACTTCATACATTTCAAGCGTCAACTCTGCTTCGCAATTTCTCGGGATGTAAGTGACGTATTGCGATGCAACCAAAGCCATTATTTTTGTGATTTTTCATGCTACTATTGCATACGAAATAATAGGGGGTGTCCATTTAAAAATACACAAGTTTGTGTTGAAAATACTATTGTTTACGTTTTAAAATTTTGCATAGTATTTGGTTTCCCAAGCACCTGCCGTACGTTCATGCTGGTGAAAACTGTTTTTGAATATCTATTGTTGTTCCAGAGATATTTGAGGAGACAGAGTTAGGTGAGACACCCTGTATATTGTGTCTACACCATTATTTAATGCTTTCTGGAGGCCTCTTCCCATCCTTCACATCACTGATAAATTACAACATGCTAGAATTGTTTGTCAAATAGACAAAAATGATATGTCCCGTATCAGCTAGAGGGACGCGGGCACAACCATAAGGAACACTGAACTTCTTTTCCTTATAATGGTGCCCAGATTGCCTTCAGCAGATATTATGGAATACCCTCTTTCTATCTATTTGACAAATTAATCAGTGATGTGAATAACGGGGAGAGGCTTCAAGAAAGCATACAGTAACGTTGCAGACACAATTTATACCACCTGAGGGTGTGCCTACACTGGTGTGAAACGAATTGTGGTTTTAATGAACTTTCTACAGCCACAGTGGTGTTCTGCCCTCATAGAAAAATGAGATCATTATAATTTGTCCCAGATTTGTTTGATGAAATCTTAGGCAAGCCCAGAATCTTGATTTATGTAATAAAGGAAGTCAAATAGTGTCCAGACAAAAAAAAATTAAGAGGATTTTGTGAGGCCTTTTTATCTTTGAAATTATACCACAGAACAATGAGAACATTAAAAGCTGTGGTGAGTTTTCTTAGGCAAACCGCCAATGTTACTGTGTCATGCCACCAAGCAGCCGCACTCTACATAAAGCAGCAGGGAACCAGTGACAGATTGTTTTGGCTATTGCGACAGCACAGGGTTTAACATCTCATCTGTGCGAAGCAGAAGACTTCCGAAATATAAGTAGAAATGGTGAAAAATGTACTGTTGTGTGCAGTGTGTGATTTGAGACTTGTGTTGGGTTCATTAAGAGTACGAAAATGAATAGTTCAGATGGTGTGCATCTCAATGTTTTCACAGCACAACGATTGCACCCTTAAGTTTTGAGTGTGCAGCTGCATAAATTCAGCTTCTTCTAATATTTAGTTCACAGAGCACACATCACTGTCAATGAGAGCAGTCTGCAGGATGCACTTGTATGCTTAAAGCTAGTTTTTGAAGCCAACACATACTCTCCACGGCAGATATGTAAAGCACTACGAATTAAATCAAAGCAATGCAGAAAAAGATGCAATATGTGGGAAGCCTATCATCAAAAATGGGACAGATCCTCAGTAAGCACAAAGTAAAAGTGATTTTTTTGTCCTGTACTAAACAGAGCTGCAGTCTTGGATTGGATTCCATGAAAGATGATTAGATGCTCCAGAAGGCTATGGTTTACAAGGTCCCCTGCAAATGTGGCCCCTCAAACATTTGTCAGATGATTTATAGAATCCATGGAAGATGTACAGAACACCGCAAGTACAGCCGCCTCTTACAGCCAATTAAACTGGTTATGGCAGAACTCTGTAATGATACTGGTCACTCTGTGTTCTACAAAAATATTGAAATTTTAGTGTCTACATCATTTCTGGGACTTATGGTCAAAGAGGCAATTGAAATTGGCTTGAAGATGAATTTAATTAACAGAGAGAGTGGCTTCAGCTTCGGAAAGTCATGGATCCAGTTCTGTAATAAAACTACATTGAAGTTGCAACAATGCAGCTCAGAGTGATACATCGACATCCCAGCATGAATGACTGCGCAGCCACAATTATAATTCATCCACAATGTACTTCTTTGCTAGAGATCAACGTGTCTGGTACCTGCGTATCTGAGATCACATGCGGAGTGGTGGGGTCTGCAAGTTTAAAAGTATGGAGTGGGTGCTGAAATGTCTGTCTTTCGTCTAACTCTGAAGATAGCTGAATAATACAAGATGAAATATTAGAAGAAGAGACTGAATTTATGCAACTGTATGACAAAAATTTAATGGAGCAATTCATTTGGTATATGTGGTACCACAGTCAAGAATGATGGCAGATATTAGATTAATGAAATTGATGTAGGTCCTCTTAACAGCTGTGAAATGAAAGTGGGTTCAATTAATTTAGTATTGGAACCTATTTCAAAAGTGAATGGTTTAGATTAAACAGAGCTTCAAACATCAAGGAGCTAAGTTTAAGAGGGGCATCCAGTTAATTGAAAATGAAAGATCAAATGCAATTTGAATGATGAAGTTCAAGGTGATGTCGACAGAATAGGTTTAATTTGTGAACTGAATATTCCATATTGGAAGAAAAGTTTGGATTTGAGCTGAAAAATAGTATTGCAACAGTTAAAATTAATGTGCATCAGAGTCACCAGTTCTGCTGCAATCACGGAACAGTTTTTTATATTGGTATGACTAAAAACCGGGTACAAAACGTTGTCCACTCCCGAAATTATACCGGCCTCAACCTATGGTAACATACTGTCCCCACACCTTCCATCCAACAGTTTCCACCCCCTCTGTTCATCACCTACTCCCTATTCTCATCTCCTACCCTCTAAGTGTGCTGCCTTCCTCCAACCCTCCTTTCCTGCTCCCCTCCTTTTTCGCTCCTGTCTTGCCCCTTCCTCACCTCCCTGCCCTACAGCCTCCCAATGCTGTGCCTGTTGGCAGTCTAGTCCCTGCACATTCCACCAGACAGTGCTCTTCTCTCTCTTCACCCACACACTGCTATCCCTTCTCCTTTTCAGCCCTCTCCACACTGCTGCTCCCAATCTACATGACAGATGTATTTCCGTCCGAGCTGCCGCAGATAGCTGTGTGTGTGTGTGTGTGTGTGTGTGTGTGTGTGTGTGTGTGTGTGTGTGTGTGTGTGTCCTTTTCTGACGAAGGTTTTGGCCGAAAGCTAATGTGTAAATGTCCTTTAGTTGTGCATCTTAACAGTAAGTAGCAACCTATCTTTTCCTTACATTGTACATAAAGCAGTGGTAGCTTTAAATAAACCTAACAATGGTGGAGGATACTGTAGCACAAAAAACTATATAGGATCAAAATTTGTAAATCTAGAACAAGGAAGAGTGGTAAATTATGCTCATATGTTGCCTTTCATTAGCAATCCATGTCTGAAAAGTTTCAATAGTGCTGATAATCTGCATACTGTTTTGTAACCTATGAGTATTTTGAAAGGTATTTCTGTAGAAGTGTTGAGGAGAAGCACAGTAGTGCAGGATCAGATCCAAAACGATTTCCTGAATGTTTCAGCGTATAGAGCAGGGGACAAAACATGAGAGCAGTCTGTATGTAAAACTTTAAAACCTAAGGCATTCAGACAGACACTCAAGTGCACCAATAATTGTGAACTGCTTACAACTGACAAGCAACCTCATTCAAAATCTTCGTAGATCTTTTCTGATACCAATCTTTGTTTTAGCAATTTTACAGTTATACATTTGGCCTTCTGTTCTTGATGGGATTTTAACTTTTAAGCTTCCCCATAAGGTTTTGCATCACCTTTCTTCTTTGGTATCTTTTTCATTGCGTGTTTACAAGCAAGAAGTCCTCATTCATGTTACTTCTGTGTTTGCCTTCTGTGTGTGGCTTTCATGGAGATATATCGGCCACGGACACAAATGTCTGTTATTATCAAGCTGTCAATACTCGGAACAACATATGCCACTTCATTTCAGTCTATTTTATCAATTGTTGCAGTTGTGGATGTACATCTCAAGAATACACAGTTGCTTGAAAAGTAACCATTCAACTTTATTATTTATATTTTATCTTGTTAACTTTTAGAGATTCTTGAGTAACAAATTTGATGATGAAGACTTGGCCTTCAAAATGCATTAATTTTTGTGTTTTTTACACTGTGAATAGGTGGTTGAACCAAAATTTTAACACTGATTGTGACTTCCATGTCCCCTAGCCATTATGGATAAAATCAAACAATCATTTCTACTCTAAAAAAGGAGGCTAGCTGACAATATTCAGTGTGATCTGGTTAATGCACCAAATTAATTCAGACAGCTTCCTAATATATTTAGAAAAGATGGATAGTGATATAGGTTTTAAGAATGGCAGGCAGAAGTGGCAGAGGAAAATGCATTGAGGCTGAAAATGAAATATTCCTGGCAAACATGGAACACAAGAGAGAGGCTGATGGCATCAGAAATAATGGAAGGCTAGGCAATGACATGGGAAACTAGCTTGCAGGAGACAGAATGGGAAGTTCAATAGTTAAGGACAGGAAAGAGGCAAAAGTGGACTATCATTCAGAACTTGTTACAGCGGAAACGGGGGGCACCTAGTATAAGTTGTAAATCGGAAGACCAAGAGAGACTGAAATAACCAATACCACATAATAGTATATATAGCCAACACAAATAAATAAGTAAAATACAAATTTCATATGTATTTCTTACAGATATTACGATGGGTAAATAGGTTGCAGAACCTGAAAATATAGAGTATGACATTTGTCATGAAAAGTCACACCTACTACTACTACTACTATTAATACTGCTGCTAAAATTTTTTGATTAAGTTAAACTGACAAATTTAAAACATTTATATGGTTCAAATGGCTCTGAGCACTATCGGACTTAACTTCTTTGGTCATCAGTCCCCTAGAACTTACAGCTACTTAAACCTAACTAACCTAAGGACATCACACACATCCATGCCCGAGGCAGGATTCGAACCTGCGACCGTAGCGAAAACATTTATATAATCTGGTATAAGAATTCATTACAACAAAAAACATCTTTTCAAAATTTTACAATATGAAGTACATGACTAGACTACAATACTTAGCAAAAGGTGGGCATAAAGTAACTCCCACAGTGCGTGCGTGCATCCCCCCCCTCCCCCCCCCCCCCCCCCCCACACACACACACACACACACACACACACACACACAGAGAGAGAGAGAGAGAGAGAGAGAGAGAGAGAGAGAGAGAGTAAAATAAGAGTTATGGAATATAGTCTCATTAAAATCAGGCAATACTTAGTCTAGGAACTGAGGCAATTAATGTATCGTATGAGCTCTGTCAGCAAAATAACTGACAATGGCCACAGGCAGAACATAAAACAAAGACCGGTAATAGCAAGCAGTAGATTTCTGAAAAGAAAAAGTATATTAACACTGGATGTAAATTCAAACTGTACACCTATATGAAAGTGAAATTTGGATGTTAAACAGTTCTGACAAGCATACAATAGAAGATTTTGAAATGTAGTGCCAGATAAATAATGAGGTGGTACTGAATCAAATTGCAGAAAAAATAAATTTATGGCATGACTTGACTAAAAAAAGGGATCAGATGATAGTACAGATTCTGAGCCAACACGGACTTGACAATTTGCTAATATAGGTAAGTGTGAGGTTAAAACTATTATATAAACATGTTCAAAAGAATGTACATTGCAGTAATTATGCATAAATGAAAAGGCTTACTTGCATATGTTGAGACATTAGGGGAGGGGATGGGTTGATACTATTTGTTATCATGTAGGTGTAAAAGTAGTTTGCTGTCTTGTAGAATAACCAATGATTATCACCAGCTGTATAGTTATTGTTATATTAGTGGATACAATATTTATTTGCGACTGCTTGTTTTACATTACAATACATTCATTTTTGGGTGGTAAGGATGAAAACTGGATAAATTAGATACATCACAACTTGCACCATCCTGGAGATAAAATTATGAGCTAAAGAACTGAACTGAGGATTCAGTTTTCAAATTTTTATTTCATTTTATTTATCTCTTAAGTAAATGTGAATTATGAATGTGATGAGATTTGTCAATGGGATGCTATTTTGGGGTCATTTGTACGTGCAAAAAATTTGAACTGTCCTGAGCCAGAACACAAAATCATGGGGGTGGGGGGTTCAGTCTTGGTGGAAGCTGTACAGTAAAACTGAAGAGGCAGCAACACTTCCAAAGCTGCTGTTTCCCTCACTGATTTCCTCAGTTCATAGAACAAGTGAGGTGAGAGAATTGAAATCCTACTAGTAAACTTCTGAAGCATTCACAACAAAGTGCCTGAGTTTGAAGTGCTCATGAAAAGCAGTGAAGCTCATATAATACTAGATACAGAAAGCTGGTTGAAACATGGAATTGACAGCAGTGAGATTTTGGCAAAAATTTTAACTGTACATCGAAAGAATGGGCAAATGGGAAATGAAGATGGTGTGTTTTTCACAGGTGACACGAAACTCAAATCCACTGAGATAGAAATTGAAGCTGCATGCAAGACTGTTGGAGCAAGACTCAGTACCAGGGGTGGGCATAAAATGATAACTGGATCCTTGTATCACCCAACAGACTCATCTCCTGATGTAACCAAAAACATTAGAGAAAAACCTCAGTTCACTTGTACGTAAGTTCCTCATCATGCTGTAATTGTTGGTGAAGACTTTAGTCATCCAACAATTGGCTGGGAAAATTACAGTTTTGTTAGTGGTGAGCATGATAAGACATTCTGTGAAACAGGACTAAATGCCTTCTCTGAAAACTACCTAGAACAGATAGATAGAAATGCCACTCACGATGGAAACATAGACCTGACCTCTTTGAGGATGTCCACATCGAGACTGGTGTCAGTGACTGACGTGGTTGTGGCAACAATGGTTACCAAGTACAAGGGACAACTAAACCAAGCAGAAAGATGCATATGTTCAGTCAACTAGATAAAAATCAATAGGTTATATCTCAATAAGGACCTTGAAACTTTTAGCACGGTCAGGAGCATGCAGAGGAACTGTGGCTCAAGTTCAAAAGAATAGTTGACAATGAACTGGAGAGATGTGTACCCGGTAGAAAAGTCCATAACTGAAGGAAACCTCAATGGTATACAGTCACTATAAAGAAACTTTTAAAGAAACAGAGATTACTGCATCATAACAGGTGTAAAACAAAGGATAGGGCTATAGATACAGAAATGCTGAATGAAGGGCATTTGGCTGTCAAGAGTGCAATGCGTGATGCCTTCAATGATTACCGACCAGAATACTATCAAATGATCTTTCACAAAATGCAAAGAAATTCTGGTCACATGTAAAGGCTGCAAGTGCCACCAACGTTAGTGTCCAGTTTCTAGCGAATGAACAGGGACTGAAATTGAGGGTCACAAAGCTAAAGCTGAAATGCTTAAATCCAGTTTCAAATGTTCCTTCACAAAGGAAAACCCAGGAGAATTGTCCCAATTTAATCCTCATACCACTGAAAAGATGAATAAAATAAATATTAATGTCAGCGGTGCAGAGAAGCACCAGAAATCGTTAAAACTAAACAAAACTCCTAGGCCCGATGGTTTCCCTGTCAGATTCTATACTGAACTTGTGGCTGAGTTAGCCCCTCTTCTAACTATAATCTATTGTAGATCCCTTGGGGGGAAAAAAAGAAAAAAAAAGAAGAAAAAAAAACATGCCCAGTTCTTGGAAAAAAGCTATGGACACACCTGTTTACAAGAAGTGATTCACAAAACTACTGACCAACACTCTTGATATCAATTTGTTGTAGAATCTTAGAACATCTTCTGAACTCAAATGTAATGAGGTATCCTTAGCAGAATGACCACCTCAACACCAACCAGCATGGATTCTGGAAACACTGATCACGTGAAACCCTACTTGCAGTTTTCTCACATGACATACTGAAAGCTTTGGATCACAGGAATCAGGCAGATGATGTATTTCTTTATTTCTGAAAAGCATTTGACCCATTACCACTTCTACACTCATTGCCAAAAGTTTGATCATATGGGGTACCAAGTGAAATTCGTGACTGGATTGAGGATTTTTTGGTAGGGAGGACACAGCATGTTATCTTGAATGGAGAGTCATCAGTTGTAGAAGTAACTCCGGGTGTACCCCAGAGAAGTGTGTTGGGACCATTGCTGTTCATGTTTTATATTACTGAGCTTGTTGACAATATTAATGGTAACATCAGACTTCTTGCACATGATGCAGTTATCTGTAGTGAAGTACTATCTGAAAGACACTGCATAAATATTCAGTCTGACCTTAATAAGGTTTCAATGTGCTGCAAAGATGGGTAACTCGCTTTAAATGTTCAGAAATGTAAAATTGTGCATTTCACAAAATGAAAAAGAAAACATAGTATCCTATGAATGTAATGAGTCCCTGTTGGAATCAGCTAACTCATACAAATATCTGGGTATAACATTCTGTAGGGATGTGAAAAGGAATGATCACATAGGTTCAGTTGTGGGTAAAGCAGGTGGTAGGCTGATTTATTGGTAGAATATTAGAGAAGTGCAGTCAGTCTACAAAGAGAAATGCTTATAAATCATTTGTGTGACCGATCCTAGAATATTGCTCAAATGTGTGTGATCCATACCTAATAGGACTAACAGGGAATACTGAATGTATACGGAGGACAGCACGAATGGTCACAGGTTTGTTTAATCCATGGAAGAGCGTCACAGAGATACTGAAGGAACTGAACTGGAAGACTCTTCAAGATAGGCATAAACTATCCTGAGAAAGTCTATTAATGAAGTTTCAAGAACTGGCTTTAAATGGTGACTCATACAATGTACTATTCCCTATGTATCGCTCTCATAGGGATCGTGAGAATAAGATCAGAATAATTACTGCATGTACAGAGGCATTGAATCAATCATTCTTCCCATGCTTGATACATGAATGGAACAGGAAGAAACCCCAATAACTGGTACAATGGAATGTACTCTGTGCATGCACCTCACTGTGGTTTGCAGAGTGTAGATGTAAAACAGCACCACCAAGCAGTGCAGTTACAGTCTACTATTAATGCACTATACAGATTAGATTGTCCTCATCTCATGTTTATGTATATCTTGACTCACTCCACAACCCTGATGATGGAAAACAACAAATGAATAATATACTGTAACAAGACAACAGACTACTGTATGTTATGAGAGTGTAGTCAGGAACTGAAGACCATGGTAAGCTATAGTGATGTGAACGCTTTTGTAAAAATTGAAAATGTTTGATAGGAATCACTACTTTGTTGCGAGTAATTTATGAATGGAATCTCTGCTACTCTGAACACTTTTTTACTGTTTCAATTAAAACATATTTCTGTGAAATTTATTTGGAAGTAGACCCCTATATTTTAATAACTGTTTTTAAGAGCAAAGAGTAGCACCTACAATTATACACTATTTTTGGCTGTAGGTAATGCAAATATGGTAAAAATATACAATGGTTATATGCTGCAGAACTTGTGAATACTTTTTTATATAAATTTATTACATGTTCCCTTTTCCTTTACTGAACTGCATACCCAATAATGTCCACAGAATAAAACAATTGCTACACAATTAACATTTATCATGGGCACTTACCTTTCACTGTTGATCTGTAAATACGTATGAAATGGAGTTTTACTGTTTGACATATTTTTGATAACTGCTTTCAGCATGTCATCATTATGCATTTGCATTTGCTCATCTGAGTACTTAAGAAAATTTTAATTTTGTCTTTAGTGCCAATATTATTTGTCCAGCAGCAGCAAGTTCTTATAAAATCTTTGCTCCTCATCTTATTCATATCAAAATTGAATCGTAGACTTTATGAAATGTGATGACTTTTTCCTGTTTTACATTCTGATACACTAACAATCATGGGAAGCTCCTCTTTTCTATGTTCATACTGCCATTGGACACACAGGAAATTATGTAGATGAAATTTGCAGATTTTTCATCAAAAAATCCCACCATGAACAACAAAAAGTTAACTAAACAATTGTAGGGAATCTAGGCATCAATTATTTGTAGCCATGTCATAACTTCACAAATGTATTGTGTTAGAGCATAAGCTAGAGAACTGGAAAGTTGATTATTTTCACAAGTATTTATAAAAGTTTACCCAATAGTTTCTGGTTTGAATTCTGATTAGTATCAGCCTGAAACATGACTGATCCACCTGCTTAATCTGCAGGACACACATCAGCACCCATCCACCTGCAAACTGTTTCAATGGCCAGCAGGCATCACACAAATCCTGTACTCTACAAAGACAAAACCAATCCAGTGATCTAGGTTCCCTTACCCACATCTTCATTTAAAATTATACCAGGCGCATTTCACTGTTGTTCTTATTGAATGTCTAGTTGCAAAACTAATTGAAAGGATATAGTTGTGTGCTGTCTGGGTCAAAACATTCCCTACATTTGGCTCCTCAGGGTAACTATAAGCCATAACTTGTAGTTAGCAGTCATCAGCCTGTGTAGACCACAGGCAACATCTGAAGGGCCTTTCTTCAATGAAAGTGGATGTTAATGTTCAAATGACGTCACTGTGTATGCCGACTAGGGAGGTGGCAACCCTGGTTGATGACAAATCTCCTCGATTCAAAGAGACAATGAGTACATGCTCGAACTCTGAAATGACACTCTAAGGCATGTCAACTGACTGAACAATGTACGCAAGCCGCTGCTGGAGGCAAAATGCACTCTTCTGAAATGCATGGAGAATGTGAGCTTGCTTTTACCTCCATGGCTCTATATACAGACAGGGGTTGCAAATCGAAAAACCCGAACAATGCATGTCTTTAGTGCAGTGCAAAACTTTTTATGATACATTTAGTGTTAAGCAGCACAGTGCCAGTTTATTGTTAACAAGATGTTCAGATTAAGCTTCTAGGTGTTGCTCCCCTTATTAATGTACTATCTTACTACACTCATGCTCATAAATTAAGGATAATTGCAGAATGTGGTGCCACACAACGTGGCACTGCAAAAACTGGCGCTAATAGCATAGGCACATAGGGAACACACATGACACAGATCTGCAAGTCCACTGTATTGGTGATAAGTTGAGAAAACCGCCCCGAAGCGCATGTGCTACAAAACGCCACTGTTTCCTGCACATGTACCCTGACATCAATATGGGATATGATCACCATGCACACGTACACAGGCTGCACAACAGGTTGGCATACTCTGGAACAGGTGGTCGAGCAGCTGCTGGGATACAGCATCCCATTCTTGCACCAGTGCCTGTCAGAGCTCCTGAAGTGTCGTAGGTGTTTGAAGACATGTAGTGATACGTCAACAGAGAGCATCCCAGATGTGCTCGATGTGGTTTAGGTCTGAAGAATGGGTAGGCCACTCCATTCGCCTGATATCTTCTGTTTCAAGGTACTTCTCCACAATGGCAGCTCGGTGGAACCTTGCTTTATCATCCATCAGGAGGAAGGTGGGACCCACTGCACCCCTGAAGAGGTGGACATACTGGTGCAAAATGACGTCACAATACACCTGACCTGTAACAGTTCCTCTGTCAAAGACGTGTGGGGGTGTATGTGCACCAATCATAATCCCACACCACACCATCAAAACACGACCTCCATACAGGTCCCTTTCAAGGAAATTAAGGGGTTTGTATCTGGTTCCTGGTTCACGCCAGATGAAAACCTGGCGAGAATCATTGTTCAGACTATACCTGGACTCGTCTGTGAACATATCCTGGGACCACTGTTCCCATGACCATGTACTGTGTTCTTGACACCAGGCTTTACAGGCTCTCCTGTCACCAGGGGTCAGGTCTCCGGGCGAATAAACCATGTCTGTTCAGTCGTCTGTAGACTGTGTGCCCAGAGACAACTGTTCCAGTGGCTGCGGTAAGGTCCCGAGCAAGGCTACCTGCAGTACTTCATAGCCGTCTGCGGGCACTGGTGGTAAGATATTGGTCTTCTTGTGGTGTTGTACACTGTGGACATCCTGTACTGTAGCGCCTGGACATGTTTCCTGTCTGCTGGAATCATTGCCATAATCTTGAGATCACACTTTGTGGCACACAGAGGGCCCGTGCTACGACCTGCTGTTTGACCAGCCTACAGTCACCCTAGTATTCTACCCCTCATAACGTCATCAATATGTGTTCTTTGAGCCATTTTCAACACTCAGTCACCATTAGCATGTCTGAAAACGTCTGCACACTTACTCACTGCACCGTACT
The DNA here is from genome assembly GCF_023898315.1 of Schistocerca nitens. Taxonomy (NCBI): domain Eukaryota; kingdom Metazoa; phylum Arthropoda; class Insecta; order Orthoptera; family Acrididae; genus Schistocerca; species Schistocerca nitens. The sequence goes on along the minus strand of NC_064620.1, from coordinate 117,220,340 downwards.
CTGACATGCATCAACACATGCGTACGTGGACTGCTGCCAGCACCATCGTGTGATGACCGCAGGTCAAATGCACCACATGGTCATACCCCAAGGTGATCTAAACCCACAAACCGCCCACCAGAGCAGTTTCACTATGTATCAGCATTATCCTTAATTTATGAGCATGAGTGTAGTTCTCTTGCTCATGTTGAGTAATACGGGGTAATCTGTAAATATTCAACTGGAAGAAAGACAACTTCTCAGCCAAGATCACATTTGTAAAACCTTTATTTATGATGACCGGTTTCAGTAAACTGAATTACCATCCTCTGGTCTTCTCTGAGCTACTATCAGTTTATGATTCCCTTCAGTCTTTGATGCATTATTCGACAATGTTACTAATCTCTGACAGTCTGGCGGGTCAAAACACCACTCATTATTCCATTTATCTATTGTGTACAAAACTTTTAGACAGTGAAAATTGTCTTGCAATACTGGATCTTTCTCATACTACTCACACTTAGCACTGAACTGGAAATACCAGCACCATTCAACTCCATATAAAACAAAGGATTGACAGAAGAAAGATAATTAGCTATAAGGAAGATGCAGTTTTGCAAGACAGTAATTTGTACTGTCTCGAGAAGTTTTGTAGAAGATAGTTAACTGGAATAACAAGCGGTGTTTTGACCTACCAGAATGTCAGAGGCGAATAATATTGCTGAATAATGCATCAACAGCCATAGAGAATCAGAAACTGATGGCAGCACAGCAAGACAGGTGTTCATCACAGAAGATCAGATGATGGTAATTCAGTTTACCGAAACCAGTCATCATAAATAAAGGTTTTCCAAATGTGATCTTGGCTGAGGAGTTTTCTCTCCTCAAGCTGACTAGTTCTAATACTTACATTTTCATTTTAGGTAGAATCAACACAATACAATGAACACACCCATACCTAAGGCTAGATATAACTTGGCAACCTCTAGTGAACCACTGTTATTCTTTATACCGATCTACCACAAGAGAACAGCATTTCGATATACTTAATTGTTTCAAAAACACTGTGTGATTCAGAATAGTAACTAATAAGTCTTGAATATGCTACATCTTGCTTTTTGTTATCAGAGAAGTAAAACAATCCAACTGTAAATTTATGGGCGAATAAAGCAGAAAAAAAGGCAACAGTAATTTGGGCAGTAGATTTACCTTTTTTGAAACCGAGATTATCCTTAAAAGCAAGAAACAAAATATACCACAAGCAAACTTAAATTCTGTATTTAGTTGGAGTAAAGGAGTAATATTTTGAGGATGCAACTGGAAATATACAACAGCAAATCCAAAAAAATGTTTCACAATAAACTTTTCTCACAAGAGCATATGATACTGGTATTATGGAGAGAGAGTAGCTTAAGATACCCTGCGTAGTGATGTAGAACTTTTTGCAACATTAGCTAGCCAATGAAACTATTTAAAAAAACCATGTAATTATTTTTTCAGTTCTGTCAAAAATTATGTAACTTTAGAACCTCTCCTGCAATCCTTGTAAGGCCTGTTCTTATGATTGTTATGACCGATCCATGTCACGCTAGGTCAGTGTACAACAGCCTTATGTACATGATATGAACAGTTCCACAAACATTTTTCAATCCGTAACTCAAAACCAATTTCCTGTAAATTCCTGGTTATTACACAGTTTGAGCAGATTTCGATGTTTGTGGTCTTTAACGCTAAAGGCTTATCTTCTATTCATTCTTCAATCTGCCATTATTAACATACTTCAACAGCAATGATGCATCATGTTACAAAATGGGTGATAACCATGCTGTAGTCATTATTTGCTTTAGGCATGACACTGTAAGATAGTCTGTACAGTAATAACTTATAATGAATTTAGGAAAAACACAACATCTGAATGTTCTCCACTGATCTACCAAACATTCATGTTCAAATATCTCTCTCTACATATTTCCTTCTCCAATTAAAAACATACCAAGTAGCTAAAAAAAAAAAATCTGTGAGCAGTACTAAAGTCTGTTAGTGCTACACAGGCAGCCACAATAGAGCAACAAACATTCCTTATGCATTGATTCCACCAATGCCTGATCCCCAAAGCAAAACCTCTAAGAGTGATTTATGACAAAATGAGTGCCTTAGTTTTTCTTACTTTTCCACATAAAATCAATTCCCTGTAAATTCTTGGTTATTATACAGTTTGAGCAGATTTTGATGTTTGTGGTCTTTAACTCCAAAGGCTTATCTTCCATTCATTCTCAACCTTTTGAATATGCTTTCAGCTGCCCACATATTTGAACCCATGAATAAATGCACTCTCCTAACGATTGCTGAGATATTTAATTGTAGTTGTACAAGAATCAAAGAGAGACCTTCGTAATGCTCGTAATGCTCTCTTGCTTAAAATTCAATCATTCAGATTCCAACTACACGAGAAATAACAGCTGTGCTTGAAAAATCAGTAAAGATCATCATGCTACATTAGACGGCTGAAAGTCAATAGAGACTTCTGTAGTATTCTGCTGACACCACAGGCAAGGGTCTGCCCACACTGTTGCCAGATAGAAAACTCCACAACCAGTGTTATTACTTATGTACACAATTTGTTATTACTTAACTAATCTATTTGTATTGTTGAATCTTGCAATTCATACCTACCAAGTCTGAACCTCCAATTCCTATGTTAATGACATCTTTAATAGGTTTCCCTGTATATCCTTTCCATTCACCAGTGATCACCTAAAAGAAAATAATTATTACAATTTACAACAAATGCAGCATAATTCTTAACACATTTTTTCTGCTCCAAACATAATGTGAGCAATGAGAACCATCCATTCTAGGATGAGGTAGTAAGAAGTGGATAATTACATACAAAGAGTGTGATCAGCAAGGACATCTAAATACATTTATTGTCTTTTCCTTCATAATATCAATACTAGTACAACCAACAATTAGCTTTTTACCTGTTTTGTAAATGTCTTCATGTGCTCCAAAACACTGTTCACTTCTGGCATTACGTCTTTTCCATCAACAAGAATTGGAGTATTGCTACGGTTTCGCAGTGCCACATGCAAAACAGCTCTGTCTTCAGTAAAATTTATTTTAGCACCCGAAAACATGAGATCACGTGCTTTCTCAACTTGTCTTGCTTTAGCCTGAAAGTAACAAATTAGTAAATAAAGACTACTCATGAGCAGATAAAAGCAATTACGTAATTGTACAGGGGACTTGTCACCCCAAGTATGGAGGTTTTTCCAGAGTTAATGTACTATCTGACAAGAAAAGAGCTGTTGCACAGTACTTTAAAAATATTTTTAAAGGAGTGGCATTTCAAAATTGATGGACATTTTACACTAAAATTACAACAAAAATAATTTTCACATAAAAATGTTTCTCTCCGTAGTTTTCTGTTGATATTAAAAAATGCAATGTTGTATACAGCTGCTGGGAAGTAAAAATGAGGAAACACACATGAAGTGTTGCAATGGTTCATGTATATTTTCCTTTTTATAATCAACTTTTCTGAAATCCAATATGGTCATGTGACAAATCACACAGAAATGATAGCTCAGAAGTCTATTACATTAATTTCTTCATAACCAGAAATTTCATGTAGCTGAATGCTATTGGAATTGCAGGAATGCACAATGGAATGCAGATGAATACTTGAGCATCAAACTGTGTTGACACATCTGTCTGAATTTCACAGAATAATGCCATGAACTCATCGTGTGATCTCTCCAGGCAGTCTGATGACATGTTGAGCTCTCCGACTGCAAGTAGAGGCAAGTTGTGTAGAGCCCTGAATCGTGACAAGAAGACAAGACTAAAAAAATACAAGTTGTTGGATACATGTTATGAGTCATCAGTAGCCATCCATTTACACTCTTTGACAACAAGACTGAGCAATATCAATGGAACTACATTAACCACATTACTACTGCTAGTAATGCTATCACATACATTGTCTGTCAGCAAATCATCCAATCCTCCATTGTGTCATTTTTCATCACAATGAGTATAAACTAAAGTCAACTTCCTCGTTAATCACTGGTGAAGGTGGAGAGAGTTCTATATATCTGACCCAGTAATATGGACCTTATTTCTTCCTATCCACTCAAACTCCCTTCCAGTCTCACCAATAGCCACAGGTATTTGTAATATGGTACATTTGACACCAGCTGTGCTACTGATCACATTTTCCAAGTATGTTTAGCTGTCATAAACTTCTGCACTAAAATTATTATGTGACTTTCTTTAAAAATGCTAGGATAATTGTCTATGTATGAAATCAGAATTCACATCAGTTAAATGATCATTACATCTTAATATGGATGTGCACATATTTCTGTGTGTGACAAATTACTGCGTATCACCCTGTACTGAGTCAAACAGAAATAATCCCACAGAGTAATTCAGGTAATGACTTGCACCAAGCAGCCACAACAGAGTCTAATTTGCCACGTGTGCACTAGAATTTGCGTCTGCTGTAATCTTAAGCGCGACAAGGGGCAAAACCTGAATTTTAAATTCCCATTTGTATCAGTAAAATCAAGGAAAGTGTACTCTGATCATCAGTTTACATAGACAAAATCTCAATATTAAGCAATTGCTAACAAACTGTAGTAATACCGGAGAAGGGACAGTTTGTGCTTTCTCAGGGTGGCTGAAACCGACCGAAAGAACCCCAATGATTTTCTGGGGATATAGAGGCACTGGCTCTATCCCGTATAATATCACTACCCTATCACAGCAAGAACAACTGTATCTTTGTCAGATCAGTTGTCTGTTGTACGCGCTGTATGCTACACGCATTGGGTATGCGCTGCGAGAATAACAGTATTCACAGTAAGTGATGGGAGTGTGAGTGAATATATATTGTCGTAATTACCATGCCCACTCTCAACTACCTACGGTGGTGGCACAGTTATTTTCTTTTCAATCGCACTGTGAAATACTGAGCTATACTTATGCCGGCATTCCAGCAATTACTGTGGGATACAAACTCCACGCCGCGAAGAATATGCCCCACGACGATGCTTCATCACCTGGCATCAATACAGACGATTTATCTGTGCATCTATTTGGTGTTCTCGCTGATTCTCAGACGATATAACCAGTGCAACTATGGTTCTCGAACGGTCAACAAAGTTCCCATAGTTTCAACAACCGCCAAACCAGGGCATAATTATCTCTCGGCAAACGGACAAAAACACTAAATCGCAAATCAAGTACGATGTTATCAGTGATGGTGGTGAAACAAAGCCTGCAACTCCCTTAATTAACTGAGCTACATCAACAGTGACCCTACACGGTGAACAATGTTTTCCTGCCGCCATCCCCACCTCCCACCTAACCAGTGCTACTAATATACCAATCAGTGACAGTGTTAATGAACCACACATATTCATTTTCATTCTAATCACTCAGCACATATCGACATTCCGTGTGCAATGTACCAAATTATGGACACCCTCCAGAGTACCGCAATTGTTGTCAAACAATCGTCGTCATATACTACTGCCTTCCACTGCAGAGAACCAATATTTACGGGTTATTGTGGACAAATCCGCCCTACAAGTGATCTTTGTGCACCAGACCATGTTATTCTGCAGCCTACGCCTGAACTTTATGCTCTGTGCGATACCGTACGTCACCCAGATGACATCACACTTGTTACAGCTGCACCATGACCCTCATGACATCATCATCATGACGTCACACCGACAACAGCCGCGCTGTGCTCAGGACCATGCCAGCCACGTGATGTCACTCAACAAGCAGGCACACCGTGTCTACCTGCAACTGTGGAGGGTTTTCACACCTCGCGACCACAGCATATGAATACGGCAAGCGCCACCAGCTGCCGCATTGGGTGACCCACGCCGATGTGCCATCCATTACAATTGCCACCAACCAGAACCTGTCCACTGTGCCGCATTCCTTGGTGCCCCAATACATCACCGTCCTCCATGACATCTGCGCCATGTTCCGTGATAATTGGTCAAAATACCCGCATTACTGACATACCTCCCACAACTACTGCACCACGACAACAGCTGCCACCTCTATCGGCGCCACCAGACAGTGTTCACAAACCCGCACCAGATACTCTGCACTATTACAACCACCTCATATTGCTCGCGGCCCCTCACCACCAAGCAGATTACCAGCGGCCATACATCAGGTTACTCCTGCTGTTGCCACAAGTTGATTCTCCGCAAGTATGATTCACACTCAGTGAGTGCATGATGCAGCCGGCCGGGATCACAGATGACCATGACAAGTTTTTGGTGCTTTTGAACCACCACCACGCCAACACCGATCTTATCAGCAACCTTCTATTGCACACACCAAACACTAACGGAAATGTGACAGTGAAGGCACTCACATTACAGACCTATCGCGTTCACCTGAACACCCACTCCACCTAGCCATCGCTGAAACGTCGCTGGGCCATGAAAATCAGTCAGTGCTGTGACACAGGTTACGCCTCCGAATTGACACAAACCTCTTATCAGATTGTGCTCTATGGTCACTATGGCTTTTGAAGCTGCCTGAAAACATTAAGACAGCAATGCTAATGCTTGAGGACAAATAGATGGAAACCTGGTTATGCCTTGCCAACTGGATGTTTACCCTCGCACAACATCATGCCTTGATAAACACTCACATTGGCTTCGGCACCAACATCAACACCAGTTGCATCTACAGCCAGCCCGCACGTCTCCACATTGGCCTTGCCCGTGGAGACCACTGCGCAGCACTCACTGCGCAGTGCCCGGCCAACTGACAGTCACTGATCTGCTCTGACCTCAGCCAAGCCCTTCCACGCCATGCCCGCAGCAGCCTCACAAGACTATGTTGCAGCAAGGCACCAATAATCAGATACCACAACAGACCCAGGCGCCACATTTGTAGTGCAATGTAAACAACCACTTGCTGCATTCACACCTGGCTGTCGACCCACGCCTAACCGCCACAACAACTCCCCTAGCTAGGTTACTGTACCTGCCCGGTCACACCGCCCCTCGAGGTTCCACGCATGCTTCACTGCCAACACATGTCACTGCCATCCATCCAGCAGTTACCCAATCTAGAACAGCAGCCTGACACAGGCGCATCAGGTCACTCCCCTGCTTCACGCTGCCTCACTATGAAGCATTACAACACTCATTATAATCTGCATCTACATTCTAACAGATCTGTATGAACATTTGGTTACAGGACCATTATGTACCTCTGAATGTGCAGGTGGGTATCGTTTTTCTGCAAAACTCTGCAGTCATGCTCTAGATATCACTGTAGATGTAATTGTAGACGCCATACGCAATGCAGCAATCTTAACTATAAATGTAAATGTGGAATGTCAATAAAATGCTCTGAGCAATACGAATGACTGCAAAACGCACAGTGAAGAAATGCAAGTTGATCGCATGACGTATTTGCACATTCTATAATATCAGTGTTGAACGCCACGTCAATGACACTTTTGAAGTTGTTCACTGGTTCACCAATATCGTAGCCAGCGTTCTGCCACACGTAACGAAGCATTGGTCTGTATACTCCTGCAGATAACTGATTGTAAATGACAGAATGCATATTCATGATAAAGAATCTGTCGTGCAATTTCGGCTGCATATTACTGTAACATAGTTTAATGAAGTCTGTTATTCTCTTGGCATATATTTTATATTGCCTGAAGAAATACACATCCAGAGGTTTTGCATATTTTGTAGTTTTAAGCGGAATGATTTTTAAATCTACATGTTTTCCGCCAGATGCTTCCAGTAGTACTCGTTCATCCTTATGTCCAGACCAGGAGTCACAAAGTACTAATGACTTTCTTGACAAATATGGATTCAAAACTGACAGAAAAAACGTCTTAGATGTTGTTTCGTCATCTTCCCACTCACACTTGCATCGACGACGACATTTGGAGGGCACCGCGTTTCTATTTCCCTTGACACGCGGGGTCCAAACTTTTCACTGGATTCTTGGAAGCAAATATAGAGTTTGTCTGCCAATCGTCCATCCATTGATATAGCAACATTGATCGTGTAACTGTGTTGCACAGTTAACTGATTGCAACATCGCGACAGTGTTTCTCTCCCCTTCCATGGATAGTGTTCTGTCACAAGAAAGTTCATAGTTGAACTGACTCTGATCACGGTTCAATACAGAACTAATATCGATGTTTTCTCTCGTGATATGCTCATTGCCGTCAGCAACAAACGTTTGAGCTCTTTCAATCAGCTCTTCTTCGTCATCCTTATCTTTCCGTGCTTGGAGCATAGTGGTACGGCGTGATGTTATCCTAAACTCCTTTTTCAAATTAGTAAACAATCCTAGTGAAGCTGTAAAGTTTGTACACCCGAGATTTCTGGCTACATCCTATGCCCAATGTTGTAAATGCCAATAATGAACGGCAGAACCGCATTCTCACGCTTCATCGAATTTCGCCATTACACGCTCCTTGATGGTCTTGAACAGCAGTGTACGATTTCCTTTGAAAACTGTATTTCCTTCTCTTTTCTTTGCCATGTAATCCAGTATGTTTTTAATATTGCTTTTAGACTTCAGCTTTTTAGAAGCTTGTCGTATGTGTCAAAACCTCAACCTGTTACGTAATAATCATCGTACATGTTCTTCAGTGTGTTGTCATCAAACGCAGTGATGATACTTGCAACTTTAACCTTCTTCTTGGGAGACGGTTGGAGGGAGACCAAGAGATCAATACACTAAGCAGATTCAAAAGGATGTAGGTTGCAGTAGGTACTGGGAGATGAAGAAGCTTGCACAGGATAGAGTAGCATGGAGAGCTGCATCAAACCAGTCTCAGGACTGAAGACCACAACAACAACATGTGTTAGTGTTACAACAGTATTGTTTCTAACTTATGCTCATATTTCTGCACTATAATAGATACCAGAAAACGTGCGAATGATTCGTCTTCTACACCAATACCATCTTCACCAAGAAGGGTTCTTCGTAACTTCATCTCAACCAATCGCAATACATTAGCAGGATTGATTACCAATCGCCGAGCCATCTGACGCTTCAATACACAAATAATGTCACAAAACGCAACTTCAGAGGCACACTGCACCGCCCCTACTGGTCCCGACTGGCGTACCGGCATGTCATGTGTCCAATGCGGCATGGCATACATAGAGGCCTCTAACGGACGACTGCAGAGTTTTGCAAATGCGGGAGTATCACTAGTGCAATAAGAGACCTTTACATTATTTCTCTCATGATTTTGGTTTATTTGTGTTTGCTCGAGCCGAAGTACTTTCCTGGTTAGTCTACAACAACCATCTTGGTGCACACTTCCTAGTCGATAGGGGCACCAACTTTAGTACGCTGCTACCTCAGGTGGCTCCTGGAAAACATATACCATCCACTATACAACTATGCGCCATGAAAGACTCAGTGATTCCGGTGATTGGCACGGCCTCTATCACAGTTCAACTGGATAACCACACCCCTCACCTATGAACATTTTCCGTGGCCAACACTGTAGAGCCAGTGTTGGGCGCAGATTTTTTGAGGCATTATACCCTTCTGCCGGACCTGGGCAGTCCTTACTGCTACAATGCGACGGCCAGATGCCGATCAGAGGAGTAAACAGTGATCACCTACCGATGGATGAAACTCCACCGCCCACTTCTCCTATCTCTGAAACAGTACTGGATCTCACGCTAAAGTGCCAGGTATTGTTCAAGGAGCTTAAAACCGTGATTACTGCGTACACCAACCTCTGCCACACCAATGCCAGCTCACAAGCAGCTAACGAACACCTCCACAAGCACTACTCCGAGATCAAGGCACAACTGCACACCACATAGCAATAACTGTCCTCGCACCGGCAAGAATGAGAACCGAAGGCCCGAGATGCCGCCAGGGCTTCAGAACCACAGATCAGTCCAGTGCCTCTTACTTCTGGTGAGAACACTCCCGTGAGCAGGCCGTGCAAAAACAATGATATTGCTCTCGTGAGTGGATCGAGTATAAAAAGTAATATCGCCTCTGCGAGCAGATTCTGTGCCTCACATGCTAATCTACATCAGCCGCATAAAAAGATTAACATTGTACATGATGGTACTGTACACAGAATTAATACTACCCCCAGTCCACTAGTCCAACGCTGGCCCCACCACCTCGCTCCTCACAAACTAAAGATGGCCAAGGCCACGATCAAGGAACTGAAGCGATGGCACGATCAGATCATCAGACAGTGCGTGGGCCTCATTGATTACTATGAGAGATAAAACATGGTGCCTGTCACAGGGACTATAGACATTTGAACATGTGCACCATCATTGATAGTTACTCCGTAACCAATATTCAGGACCTCTCCTGGAACTGGCTGACACAACCTCTTTAGCGTGATCGCCTATAAAAAGAGCTTATTCGCAGATTCCAGTGGCCATGGAGGACATCCCGAAAAGGCTATAATTACACCATTTGGCCTATTTGAATTCCTTTTTATGCCCTTCGGACTGAAGAATGCAGGCCAGACTTGGCAACAGTTCATTGATGGCTTGTTTTTTACCATGCTCTTTTGCTATTGTTACTTGGACGATGTAATTATCTCCTAACAAACAGCTCAAGGTCATGAGAAACACCTCCAACCAGTATCCGACAAACTAGCAGAGATGGTGTTGTGGTCAGTGAGGAAAAATGCTAATGCCAGCAAAAATGTGTTACATTCATAGGTCAGGTCGTCGACATTTTGAGCATCCTCCCCACCCCAACGGACTATCAAGAGTTGTGCCGTTTTTTTAGGAGTAATTAATTTTTACTGACAACACTCCCCCATGCAGCAGAAACCCTTCTGCCATTCACAGAGTCACTCCACGGCAAGAACACGTAGGACAAACATAAGCTCACTTGGACTTCTGATATGCAAGCAGCTTTCAAGAAGATCGAAACTGAGCTCATTCAGACCACTCCCATCACCGGATGCCCATAATGTTATAATAGCAGACGCTAGTGACCGGGCAAATGGGGTAGTGCTACAAGTGGAAGTCTCCAGTGTAATCCAACCCCTACAGTTTTTCTCACGGGAAGTTACCAGCTCCTATAAAATATAGTCAACCTTCAATCACAAGATTCTGGAGATATTCCGATATACGAGGCAGTTCAGTACTTCCGAGATGAAATCGACGGCCAATCGTTCGCTATCTACACAGACCACCAACCTCTGACTGATGCTATTACAAACCCGCCAGTCAATACCTCCCCTCAATGACTCGATTTCACAATATACTACGGATGTCCGCTGTGTAGGGGGAGCAGAAAACATGGTGGCTGACTACCTCTCACTATTTGTCGCCACATCAGCACACCTTGACTTCGAACAACTATGGGAGGCATAAACAACTTACACCGACCTTCAAAACCTGCTAGCTGTACACACAACGGGCCTCAAGCTCAATTAGTGGACCATCACAGGCACAACCAAAGTAGTTTGGTGCGATGCATCCCATGATGGCAATGACCAGTCGTCCCACAGAAGTTCAGAAAGACATTTTTCAACCTCCTCCACAACTTGTTTCACCTCGGTGTATGCTCGAAACTGAAACTCATAACAGAACGTTTCATTTGGGCTAACATTAAACATGACTGCACTGTGTAGACGAGAGCCTGCATCTAATGCCAACAGGCTAAGACAGGATGTCACGTCCAAACACCCCTCGGTAAATTACCCATTCCGAAGGGCCATTTCCAACATGCTCCACATACACCTCGTGGGGACATTCCCAGATTCAAATGGTTACAAGTAAACTTTCTCAGCCATAGACAGGACAGCGAAAACACCGTTGTTGCACAGGTTAGCCCATAGCTAATGAGGCATGCACGAGCTGTAAGTGATACAGAAAGTGGTACGGATGGTGGTAGTTCTTAATGTAGAATGTTCCACACGGTAGCCTGGCATAAGCCATGCTGGCAGATCATGTGCCAGGTGGTGATAAGGAGGTCACAGTCAAATATCTTTCATCTCCACCTTCAAGTGGGTGTATCTCCTTTGCAACGCATTTCCATATGTCTGTCCATATGACCTTACTTGCTCAGGGACTGTTTCCTGCAGTTTGTCCCCATTTAGCAAAATCATATCTGTACATGTGTATGTTATTCACTTCTCACCTGACGGCGTCTTTCACTGATCCAGAAATATTGCATAATATTTTTCCCTCCCACATTCCAATGGCTTCTTCAGTTCTTTATTGCAATCCAGCTTTCACAATGTTCGAAATGATTGTATAAGTGCCTTTCAGGTGCATACTAAGGTTTTCGTAGAGATATTTCTGCTGTTTTAAGATGTTGGAGTGTGTCTTATGCAGTTTAGTTGCATTCTGAATTGTAATTTTTGTATTTTATATTACTTGTGAACCATGGACCTTGCTGCTGGTGAGGAGGCTTGCGTGCCTCAGTGATACAGATAGCTGTACCGTAGGTGCAACCACAATGGAGGGGTATCTGTTGAGAGGCCAGACAAATTTGTAGTTCCTGAAGAGGGGCAGCAGCCTTTTCAATAGATGCAGGGGCAACACTCTGGATGATTGACTAATCTGACCTTGTAACATTAACCAAAACAGCCTTGCTGTGCTGATACTGCGAACGGCTGAAAGCAAGGGCAAACTACAGCCGTAATTTTTCCCGAGGGCATGAAGCTTTACTGTATGGTTAATTGATGATGAGGTCCACTTGGGTAAAGTATTCAGGAGATAAAATAGTCCCCCATTTGGATTTCCGCGCGGGGACTACTCACGAGGACATCGTTATCAGGAGAAAGAAAACTGGCGTTCTACGGATCGGAGCATGGCATGTCAGATCCCTTAATCGGGTAGGTAGGTTAGAAAATTTAAAAAGGTTATGGATGGATTAAAGTTAGATATAGTTGGAATTGGTGAAGTTCGGTGGCAGGAGGAACAAGACTCCTGGTCAGGTGAATACAGGTTTATAAATACAAACTCATTTAAGGGTAATGCAGGAGTAGGTTTAGTAATGAATAAAAAAATAGGAGTGCAGGTAAGCTACTATGAACAGCATAGTGGACGCATTATTGTAGCCACGTTAGACACAAAGACCACACCTACCACAGTAGTACAAGTTTATGTGCCAACTAGCTCCACAGACAACGAAGAGATTGAAGAAATATATGATGAAATAAAAGAAATAGTGATGGGAGATGAAAATTTAATAGTCGTGGGGGACTGGAATTCCACAGCAGGAAAAGGAAGAGAAGGAAAAGTTGTGGGCGAATATGGAATGAGGATACGGAATGAAAGAGCGTAACTTAATCATAGCTAACACTTGGTTTGAAAATCATGAAAGAAGGTTGTACATGTGGAAGAGGCCTGGAGACACTGGAAGGTTTTAGATAGATTATACAAGGTGTACAACTTTGCTTCCACAATTTTTTCCCAACATTTGAAGCTTTAATGAAACAAATTGGTTACACATGTGTCATTCAAAGTATTTTCCAGCACTGGTCACAACTTTCTCCTGTTTTTCAGGCAGTGTATGAATCCTGTGTTGAAAAAATTGTTCATCTTTTGAAGTGATCCATGAATCGATCCAAATTGTAACTTCTTTGTGAGATCGGTAGTGTTGGTCAGCCAGGCCATGCACCATTGATCTAAACAGGTGAAGTCAGAGGGAGCAATATCTGGAGAATACGGCAGGTGGGGTAGGACTTCCCATTTTAACGTTTCCAAGTATGTTTTGACCACTTTTGCAACTTGGGGTCGAGCGTTGTCGTGCCGCAAAATTACTTTATCATGCCTCTCGCTGTATTGCGGCTGTTTGTCTTTTAATGCTCTGCTCAAATGCATTGTTTCACTTGGGTTTAACACCTCATAGGACACAATGCCAAGCTGGTCCCACCAAATGCAGAGCATGATCTTGGAGCCATGAATATTCAGTTTGGCCACACACGTGGAAACATGGCCGGGATATCCCCACGATTTTTTGCGTTTAGGATTATCGTAATGAACCCATTTTTTGCCCCGGTCACAATGGGATGCAGAAATCCCTTTTGTTTTTGCCTCTGAAGCAACTGTTCACAAACACACAAATGCCATCAACTTTTCTTGGTTTCAGCTCACACGGGACCCAAGTTCCTTCTTTCTGAATCATGCCCATAGCCTTGAGATGTTTCAAAATAGCTTGCTGTGTTGCTCCCACTAATAGTGGTAATTCTTCTTGAGTTCGACGCGAGTCTTCACTCAGCAATGTCTCCAATTCTGTATCTTCGAAAACATTCTCTCTTCCACCACTATGCCAGTCTATGACGTTAAAATCACCGTTCTTGAAGCACTGAAACCACTCACAATATGTTCTTTCACTAACAGTATCCTTACCATATGTGCTTGAGAGCATTCAATGAGACTCAACCGCTGTTTTCTTCATACTGAAACAAAACAGTAACACCTCCAGCAAACAACAAGAATTAGGCTCGTAAACTGACATTTCAATCAAGAACAACTTTATGATGCAGACACAAATCGACTAATGTTTGAATGAGGTTATGCTGACTGAGGTCCAAGATAACTGCCTGATGTCTGCGATCTGTTTCTTTCGACCACTACTTACCGTTGTCACCACCTATCGGCAAACGGCGGAAGCCAAGTTGCACACCTTGTAGCTAAATACAAGTACAATGTATAATGGAAAGACAGCGATTTAGGAACCAGGTATTAAACTGTAAGACATTTCCAGGGCCAGATGTGGATTCTGACCACAATCTATTGGTCATGAACTGTAGATTAAAACAGAAGAAACTGTGAAAAGGTGGAAAGGTGGAAAGTTAAGGAGATGGGATCTGGATAAACTGAAAGAACCAGAGGTTGTAGAGAGTTTCAGAGAGAGCATTAGGGAATGATTGACAGGAACAGGCGAAAGACATATAGTAGAAGAAGAGTGGGTAGCTTTGAGAGGTGAAATACTCATGGCAGCAGAGGATCAAGTAGGTAAAAAGGTGAGGGCTAGTAGAAATCCTTGGGTAACAGAAGAGAGATTGAATTTAATTGATGAAAGCAGAAAATATAAAAATGCAATTAATGAAGCAGGCAAAAAGGAATACAAATGTCTACAAATGAGATTGGCAGGAAGTGCAAAATGGCTAAGCAGGGATGGCTAGAGGACAAATGTAAGGGTGTACAGGCATATGTCGCTAGGGGTATGACAGATACTTCCTACAGGAAAATTAAAGAGACCTTTGGAGAAAAGAGAACCACCTGTATGAATATCAAGAGCTCAGATGGAGAGCCAGTTCTACGCAAAGAAGGGAAAGCAGAAAGGTGGAAAGAGTGCATAGAGGGTATATACAAGGGCGGAGTACTTGAGGGCAATATTATGGAAATGGAAGAGGACGTGGATGAAGATGAAATGGGAGATATGATACTGCGTCAAGAGTTCGACAGAGCACTGAAAGACCTAAGTCGAAATAAGGCCCCGGGAGTAGACAACATTCCATTAGAGCTACTGATAGCCTTGGGAGAGCCATCCCTGACAAAACTCCACAATATGGTGAGCAAGATGTATGACAAAGGCGAAATACCCTCAGACTTCAAGAAGAATAAAATAATTCCAATTCCAAAGAAAGCAGGTGTTGACAGGTGTGATAATTACCGGACTATCAGTTTAATAAGTCACAGCTGCAAAATACTAAGGCGAATTCTTTACAGACGAATGGAAAAACAGGTAGAAGCCGACCTCAGAGAAGATCAGTTTGAATTCCATAGAAATGGTGGAACACGAGAGGCAATACTGACCCTACGAGTTATTTTAGAAGGTAGATTAAGGAAAGGCAAACCTATGTTTCTAGCATTTGTAGAGAAAGCTTTTGACAATGTTGACTGGAATACTCTCTTTCAAATTCTGAAGGTGGCAGGGGTGAAATACAGGGAGTAAAAGGCTATTTACAATTTGTACAGAAACCAGATGGCAATTATAAGAGTCGAGGGGCATGAAAGGGAAGCAGTAGTTGGGAAGGGAGTGAGATGGGTTGTAGCCTACCCCCAGTGTTATTCAATCTGTATATTGAGCTAGCAGTAAAGGAAACAAAGAAAAATTCAGAGTAGGAAATAAAATCCATGGAGAAGAAATAAAAACCTTGAGGTTTGCCGATGACATTGTAATTCTGTTAGACAGAGCAAAGGACCTGGAAGAGCAGTTGAATGGAATGTATAGTGTCTTGAAAGGAGGATATAAGATGAACTTCAACAAAATCAAAACAAGGATAATGGAAAGTATTAGAATTAAATCCGGTGATGAGGGAATTAGATTAGGAAATGAACACTTAAAGTAGTACATGAGTTTTGCTATTTGGGAAGCAAAATAACTGATTAAGGTCAAAGTAGAGAGGATATAAAATGTATACTGGCAATGGAAGGAAAGCCTTTTTGAAGAAGATAAATTTGTTAACATTGAGTATAGATTTAAGTATTAGGAAGTCTTTTCTTGAAATATATGCATGGAGTGTAGCCATGTATGGAAGTGAAACATGGATGATAACTAGTTCAGACAAAAAGAGAATAGAAGCTTTTGAAATGTGGTGCTACAGAAGAATGCTGAAGATTAGATGTGTAGATAACGCAACTAATCAGGAGGGGTAGAATTCGGGAGAAGAGGAATTTGTGGCACAACTCGACTAGACGAAGGGATCGGTTGGTAGGACATGTTCTGAGGCATCAAGGGGATCACCTATTTAGAACTGGAGGGCAGCGTGGAGGGTAAAACTTGTAGAGGGAGACCAAGAGATGAATACACTAAGCAGATTCAGAAGGATGTAGGTTGCAATAGTTACTTGGAGATGAAGAAGCTTGTGTGGATAAATTAGCATGGAGGGCTGCATCAAACCAATCAAACCTGTCTCTGGACTGAAGACAACAACAACAACAACAACAACAGACAGGACAACTTGATGGGTGGAGGCCACACCTCTGGCCGATATCTCGGCTGACACCGCCACCCGAACTTTCATCACACTATGGACTGCGTATTTCAGCTGCCCTGAGTCTCTGACAACTGACCAGGAGCAGCAGTTCAAGTCGGCCCTGTTCTTCAAGCTCTGCCACCTCTGTGGGTGCCACCAGTTCCACATGACAGTTTACCATCCTCGATCCTACAGACTTGTGAAACGGTGGCACCGCAACCTCAAGACCGCTCATATGCCATGACCACGAGTGGATGGAGGCCCTCCCATGGGTGTTGTTGGGCATACAAGCTGCCTACAAAGATGATCTGCACACCTCGCTGGCAGAGGTGCTCTACTGGGAACTGATCACTCACCCAGCAGAGTTTGTATCACAAATTACCGGCCCTCTGGACACCAACCTGCCAGACCTAGTAAAACGTGTCAGTGACCACATCCGCAACCATCATACCACACCAAACCGACCATCTTTGTGCACAAGTACACACGTCATGCTCAGGACTGACGCTGTCAAACCTGCCCTCCACGCTGCGTACAATGGCCTGTACAAGGTGTTGAAACGAGGGCCAAACACATTTGATATCTTGCAGGCTGGCAAAACAACAACAGTGTCACTGAACTGCCTAAATCTGGCGTGGACTTTAGCAGACCTACCCTGTGTGTACCCTCCACCGGCCGCAGCTCCAGGCCCCTCAAGCCAATTTACAGTCGGCCTAGACTTGCGAGACTACCTCCCAGAAGACATTTCCGTAACACTGCAGGACTCACTACCTGTGGTTATGGCCAAATTCAACAATAGACAATCGGGTCACAGCACGGTCTCGAGGTCATTACAGCAGGTCACACTCCTCCCACCTATGATCAACACAACAGGTCTGAAATCCACCCTTCCTTCAGATGACTACCTGCTCATGTTGGTGCCATAGCACTTCATAATGACGACTGACCCCTCAGACACCACCGACGGCAGACCAACAGCCTCACTAACACTGGACGACACACCACCAGCCACTTACACCTCAACGGACCACCCCATCGGCACTGCTTCTGACATCACGGCCAGCCACCCTTCATGGCCGCCCAGGCACCTGGTGGATTACGATTTGTTGGCCATGGCCATCACCAGTGAGGGACAATGCATCACGACGTACACCAGTCACCGTGCTCCACACTTGTGGCGGTGGGAACATAGAACCACAGGCTCTAACCCCCAATAATATCACTGCCCTACTGCAACAAGAACAACTCTATCTTTGCCAGATCTGTCCTCTGTAGTAAGTGCTCTATGCAACACACATAGTGTATACACTGCAAGAATAAAAATATTCATAGTAAGTGACGGGAATGTGGGTGATTATTTATCATCGTAATTACCACGCCCGCTCCCCACTACCTACAATTTCATCACCACAACCGCACACGAGAAACTTGGCTTGCAGATTAATGTGGCTGATATCGACATAAGTCATCGTGTAGAATGCAGGCTACATGGTGCCACAAAACCAAGGCCCATAATAATTTGTAATACCAAAAAACAGTGCCTGATTTGTGGTGCTACACACTGATATGCCAAGTCAGTAACTCTGATGAAAAAGAATCAGAACCACATATTTTCAAATGTACTGCAAAAAAACTTTTGCTGTGGTTGAAGCAATGTAAAACGGGTGTTGTATTCACACTTTTACAATGCTCAGAAAAGTGTTAAAATAAAGTTTTAAGAAGTGTAAGTTTCAGGACACCCCCTGGAAGGTCACAGTATGGGAACCTCCTTTTTTACAAATAAAGCACTGTTGAAGAAGAGTGGAAGAATTTAGCCACAACGGAAAACTCACAAAGATTGGAATTGCTGTCAGAGAAAAGCTCATGCAAGAAATACTGAAATTGTAGAATGATACCATCTCACAGTTTGCTCCACAAAATGTATGGTCCGAGGACGGCAGCATCATGGAGAAGACAGCAAAAGAGAGGTGGGGTGGGGAGGGTGGCCGGGAATCAGTAACAAACATATCTTAACAAAACGACATTAAACGAAGTCTTGTGAAATACTTGTGTGGGCTGACACTGGACAATAAATTCAGTGAATTAAATCGCAAACTTACTGCACTGTGTGACAAACATGCCCCTAAACATTCTGACAAAGTACAGAGAGCTCTTGCCCCACAGCTGACTACAGAACGATGCCAAATAATCTATAAACATGATTCAGCATAAAAAAAGAAAAGATTCAAGTGAAATCCACTTCTTGAACTGTATGAAGTACACAGGAATCTGTGAAACATAGCAAAGCAAAATATACGATGTCAAAATTAGGCACGCCTGCTCTGCTGTACACAGCATGTCGACTTCTGCAACATCATGGAAAATGTTGTACAGCTTCGGCACAGGAATGGCAAAATCTGGTACTGTTTTTCAAGCTTCTGCAGAAAGAAATGATTTTTCCTCGACAGCAGCCAATTCTCAATCATCAAATTATCAACGACAAGACTGCATCTTCTTGACAGAACTGTCTTTCCTAAAATTTGCTTCTAAACACAGAGTATGGAAATTTTTTCTGCAGCAGTAGGCAATGATGCAGTACGCTTAGGTATGACTAAAAATGTTGTTGTGCTCTACCAACTGAGCTACCCAAGCATGACTCGTGACCCGTCCACTTGCCCGCAAAATGCAAAGGTCCCGAGTTTGAATCTCGGTCCAGCACACAGATTTAATCTACCAGCAAGTTTCACTATTATTCCAGTTCTCACACACAGCATCAATATTTCTCCAATTAGTGGTACATACCCTCCTGAGTGGATGCAGAGTTTAATTCAACGCATACCCAAGAATGAAAATCCAAAATCAGCAGGTGACTGCTAGCCAGTCAGCATATTATCTTCAGTATCTAACGCCTTGGCATATACTGTTTATGAACAGCTGACAGATTACCTCAAAACTCTTAATATCCACAATAAATATCTATCAACCTTCTGAAAACACCATATTACAGCAACTGCATTAATCATAATGACTGATGACACAAAACATGCCATGGACAGATGTGAAACAACCATTTTACCATGGGTGAAATTCAGTAAGGCCTTTTACACAAGTGATTTCAATATATTACTTATTACAATGAAACAGTTGCCTTTCACAAATTCTACAATGATATGGATTGACAACTACCTCAGAAACAAAAGGGTTGCAGAAGTAAAAATGGAAAAGTGCTCAACTTTACCATTCTTCAGTCAGGGCATTGTAGTGTTGTGGTACCATATAGTCTCAATTGACAGAGTGGGTGGAAGGGAGGGGGGGGGGGGATGGAGGTGGTGAGGGAAGGGAGATGTTCATTGGAGGATCTGAGGGACAGCTCTAGTATTTACCTTAAGCCAAAGGAACCTCAAAAACACTGGCTAGAACTACTGGTGTTAACACATTATTTTGCTTCATGGACTGGGACTTCAGTTTGAGGCAGGCTGCATCTATTCTTCTGGAGTTACCACTGCATCCCTGCTAGCGACAGCCTTCATTGCGTCTCACAGTTGTGAGGCTTCATACGAGATTATCAGCAGTTGTGTTGCATCCTCTTTACTCAGGGACGACAGCAGTATTTCTTCACTTCAGCGTCAGCCACAATCACCTCTCTCACAGGCATTTGTGTGCAGCATGTGGCCTGGGCTACGACACTCACATCAATATCAGATTAAATGGAAATTTTCTCAGCTTTTCACTGCTGTTCTTAGTTTTCTGCTGATTTCATTCATGATCAAAGTTTTTTTAAGGGCAATCACTACCTTATGCTATTTTACCATTAATACACCAGGAAAAAATAAAACTAAATAAATTTACACCCATAGACCTGCAACTAAATGATATGCTGCCATTACACTCATTACATTATTAATCTTTTGCTGAAACTCTGCATTTTTGTGCTCAGAATACATATTCGAACATGAAATTTAAAATATATAATGATTATAAAACATTTACACTGATTTGTCCTAATAGCTCTATCCTTTGATTAAGTTTACAGAAATTGCACAAGGCAAAGGGATGATATTAATTTTTAAAGTTAATTTTAATTCTAAAAACCTTTAACTAAACACACACACACACACACACACACTATTTTTCTATCTCTAAAGGTGGTACTATTCTATAACTGTCTTTGAACAGTTTTTACCCAATTTATGCCTATTTAGTGGTCACTCTGACCATTCAGCTCATGGAGGGTACCCCTTCCATGCCCCTTGGCAACAGCTAAAACACATCGGTGTTTTCCAGATCACATGCCAGATCTACTGTTTACCTGCTGCACTCCTGCAGTCATAGTATTCTCACACTGCAGTGTTTGTCCAAGGCATCTAGAAACACAGGTACTTAATTCTGTCATCTGCTGAACTGCAGTGACTTAAACATGCTACCATCTACTGGCACACACTGGGACTCTCACATGGCCACCACTGGGTCCAACCTCGCTAAGCCGAAATGCCTCTTTCGGCTGTCAGGTACATCATATGCTCAGTTACATCTGTCTTTAACGGTTCTGGTGTTAAATTGTTTTGGGCTGTACCCTCACAACATGTAACTACATTAAATGACTTTCCTGATTACAGTGAAATGGCATCCAGCAAAAAAGAGTGTTTAATGAAGAGACAATAGAAACTTTCAAGACAGCCTAACAGGAAGTTGACTGGAGGGATTTGACAGGTATCAATGCTCTGGATTAGAAAAGGAGCCACACTACCATGTGAAAAGAAATGAAAACTTCATGAAATCAGGGTTGCCACAAGTTCCCCAAGTGAAATTCCGTGAAATTTCTCTGATTTCCAGACAAGTTTTAGAGTTTTTCCATGACAAATTTTGAGATTTCAGGCGTAACTTAAGACGTAAGTTGACAATCTGCCTTTGCAGCTATGGTACAAGACAACAGTGCAAAGAAGGAACTATCTAAAAAAAACCTTGCAAGCAGATGGAATTTCCTGACATGAGCAAAAATCTTAAGTACCAACATCAACACCTTTTATAATGATTTAGATGGAGACAGTAAGCCAAATAGTTTGTGTGTTTCATTAAGACCACTGATGTTATTTTATTTCAATAAAATGAAACACATTTGGTGATGAAAGTACACATTTCCTTGGAGTTGCAAAACAGATCTATAATACCTTCACTGATTTTAGAAATAGCCTCAGAAAAAAGTAGGCATCTTGAAAGCAGTGTATATGGTGGGGAACAGTTGTGTAAACTAACACTGTAGGTGACCGCCAATAAAATGTTGGTTCTACTATGTTCGTTATTGTCAGTTATTACCCACTGTGTTATAACTATTATTTAACAGATATTGCACGATTTTTTTTCCAAGAAATATATGTGTACAAACCACCAGAGACTGACACAATTTCCTCCTCGTTATTGTCTATACTTTTTAACATATAAACTACTTTTGAAGTGACAAAACATACTAGAACAAATAAAAAGTCTATAAAATGCCATGCTGTACAACATGCTTGTGGTAAGACAGTGCTGAGGAGCACCACAGTCCTGGGTCCATGGATAAACCATGAAAACCTGCTGCATTATGTCACATGCAGACAGACTCAGCCTGCGGGCAGATCGGTGAGACTAGATCCGACAGACAGGGCGTGCACATCAGTGGGAACCGAATGGCTTCAGACTGGCAGGCCTGATCCATTACAGATACCTGCAGAAACCGGTTTTGGCCTGTCACGGAAATCCACTCATGTGGCTAGCTACTCATGGGCCATATGAGCTCATGTTGATCAAAGGAGACAACGATGGTCAATCCATGCCATAGATAACTAGTTCAAATACTCTGAGCATCGATAATAATGAGGACACATAACAACTTACTGTAAAGATAATTGCTATGCCGCAGACAGGCCCACATAAAAGACAATCATACTCTCACAACTAAATGTTTAGCCAAAGCTTTTGTCAGAAAATGAGAGCACACACACGTTTACGCAGTCACTCAGATACAATGCATGGACACATGACCACTATCTCCGGCCGCAGCTCCTACAGTCTCAGAATCAGATCCAAACAAACCGCTCCCCTCATAAGTCCCTGCCTCTCGTCGGCAGCTGCTAGGTTAGGAAAAAAGAGGTGGTGGCAGCACTAACTGCAAGTTGAGGGGAGTTGTAGGAAGGGGAGAAGTATTAGGAATGAGAGTAGGAAAGTCACACACATACTCCACTGAACACAGCCAGCGACAATGCATGACACCTCAGTAAACAAAGCATTCCATCTACTGAGACAAAAGCAAGATTTTTGCAGTGTTCCCCCCCCCCCCCCCTTCCCCGATATTTCCCTGAAATGGATGAAATTCCCTGATTTCCAGAACCTGTGGCAACCCTGGAAATGATTCGGAAAAGAAAGGAGGGCTGACTTCACATTCCCACATTACAAGGAATACTGTGCTGTTTTAATGAACATTATTAAAAATCCTATTATAATTTCTGAAATCAAAAATTCCAATAAAATTTAATCTATATTGGCAACAGTTAAAAGAAGAAACAGGAAACCAGCTACTGAAAATGATGATTGTAGAGTGCTCAATGGCTTGCTTATCAACACCCTAGCTGAATACTAATATGTGTATTTTTTGTAATGCCCAAAGACATCTTTCCTTACCAACAATGTTACTGTGGTGAGTGCCATGAAAAGAAATAAGTAGTTTTTCAACAATATGTGATAATGTCAATTTTTGTGAGGGTGTGAAGGGGTGCCACAGAGCCTGGAGACTCCCACCATTGCCAACACTTGTCCATTTAATATTGTCTGAGGTTAAAAAGTATATTGAACAAGTGAACCTGGAATGCATAAAAGGTTATGTTTTAAATAATTAGACTTACATATAATGGATATATTACAACACAGAATAAAAATATGAATAATTGTTTGCATGATATTTCACACGCACAAGCACACGGCCTCGTATGTAAATAAAGTTATGATGTTCTTAACATCTACAAAAATATTACTTCCTGAAATGAAGATTATATGGATAAAAGCACTGAAACTTCACAAAGATAGACATGGCAGACTTATCACCAACATAAAAAACGTTAGGGAGAAAACAGCCACTCAATCATCAAAATCTGCTCCCCAACTATTTGGAGGAGGATTTACAATTTCTTGCCAAATTTTAAAATGCATGCTACACATGTTGAATCATTTCTTACAGTAGAGGGCATATATACAACCAAACCACTTATAAAATACTACAGACAGACAGAAGGAATCACAATGGGAAGCCCACTCTCGCCTGTGATTGCTAATATGCATATGGAACACTTCGAGATGGAAAGCCTGAAGTCGCACAGAAAGAAACGTAACTGCTTCTTTCCATTATGTAGACCACATGTTCATAATTTGGGCCCATGGAAGGGAAACACCACATCTAAATTCCATACCAAGCAACATCAGATACACTACGCAGACAAAGGCAGAGGAAAGAATATCATTCCCGGATGCCACGGTCAAGAGATGGCATCCAGCATCACTGGAAGGAAAAAAAAAAAAAAAAACATTCCAAACTGTACCTGCGTGCAGACACCTGCCACCTCCAGGCACAGAGGAGTGAAGTGCTCAAAAAGCCAGTAGAAAGAGTACACACTATCTATAATGTAGAATGTCTCCTTCAGAAAGTTTAACACCTCAGAACAGTATTCCGGAAAAACGGTTACTCGGAATGGGCAGATTAGATGCACTCCCTTGCCTCATCACTACAGTACAATCTGTGGAGGACGAAACCAGAAAGAGGCGGCCAAAGCATTTTATGCTGTACACCAGTTTGCTGCCAGGGAAGGTGACATTGAGCTTAACCCAACAAATACGGGGTATAACAGATTCTGTGCCAATGTGGCAAGACATACGAGGTTTGCCCGGAAAATAAGTATAAAAGTTGAATAATAACTTTATTTTACAATTATTCAGGTATTACAATATGGTCTCCTTCAAAATACTCACCCTGACACGCGATACACTTCTGCCAACGCCGTTTCCACTGTTGATAACATAGCTGAAAGTCTTCAGTTGTGATGTTGTTCAGTTGCCGTGTCGTTTCCACCTTGATGGCTCCTACATCTCCTAAGTGCCGCACCCGAAGCACCATTTTGCATTTCAGGAACATGAAAGAGCCACACGGGGCTAAATCGGGTGAATAAGGCGAGTGGTCTGTCACGGTGACTGAGCTTCGGGCCAAAAACTCGCGCACAACGAGTGACGTGTGAGCTGACGCATTGTCGTGATGAAGGCTCCACCTGCCCCCTTTTGCCAACTCCGGTCGAACTCGGGCCACACGAACTCTGAGACATGTCAGAACTTCAACGTAAAAATTTCCATTCACTCTCTGGCCAGAAGGGACAAATTCCTTGTGAACAATGCCCCTAGAATCAAAGAAAACAATCAACATTGTCTTCACATTGGACCTTGATTTTCGCTTTTTTTTTGTTATCAGTTCTCCTGCTAGTTCCCATTCCTTGCTTTGAGATTTGAGCTCCACATCGAATTCGTAAAACCAGGACTCGTCTCCAGTGATGATTAGGTTGAGTAAGTCCCCTCGTTCCTCTGCTTCCAACCAATCCTCACAGCACTCAACCCTCTTTGCTTTCTGTTCTGACTTCAAGAGCTTCGGTACGATTTTCGCACACAATTTATTCATTTCAAGTTTTTGTGTCGGGATTTCGTGAACGATTGTTTTGGGGATTGACAGCTTGTCAGCAATCATTCTGACTGTCAGTCTACGGTATTTAAGAACACAAGCCTGAATTCGTTCAACATTTGCATCGGAGCTCGATGTCGACGGGTGTCCTGGGCGAGGGTCATCGTTCGCTTCTTCTCGGCTATCCCGGAACCTTTTTAACCACTTGTTCACGGTTGGTTCCTTCAGAGAATTGTCTCTGTAAACCTGTTTCAAACACTCAAAAATCTCACGGCCATTCTTGCTTAGCTTTGCAAGAAACTTGATGTTGACGCGCTGCTCCTCAATCAGAGAGAGCCCCATGCCGACAGCAGGTGAAAAAGGGTAACTGTGAACAAGCTGCCGCACACTCCCACCTTCACGCAGAGTGCTCTGACTCGAACTGAGCGTTGATAGGATTGATTACAGCAGTAGTCCCACCTGGCGGTGACTGCAACTTGTAACATAAAGACATTATTCAACTTTTATATGTATTTTCCAGACAAACCTCGTATATACGACAAACAGTGGGCACTATTTAAAACTGTTAAGAACACCAACAGCATACTCAACTAATGTAGCAGTTGTAGTCAGCAGTCACAGAGCACTGGACTTGCGCAATGAAATACAAATGCAGCAGGATCTTAGTACAAATGTCAAAACATTGAGACACTGTCATTAGAGAAGCTAATAAAATATGCACCAAAGGCAATCCTACAAATAGCGGCTTCAGTTATAGTCTCAGCACAGTTTGG
Source organism: Schistocerca nitens (assembly GCF_023898315.1). NCBI lineage: Eukaryota > Metazoa > Arthropoda > Insecta > Orthoptera > Acrididae > Schistocerca > Schistocerca nitens. The sequence goes on along the minus strand of NC_064620.1, from coordinate 117,193,954 downwards.
GAACAAGCACTCGGTCTAATTACAGAGTAATCACATGGCAGACACAATGAACTGGCGAAAAGGGCCTGGTGGTGCCGGCTACAGCCATCAACACTATAACCTCTTCTGATGACAGTATGTGCCTCCATTCAGAAACTGCATACGAAGCAGCCGGCAGGAGAAGGGGGAGGGGGTGCTATACAAGTCAACCACGTACCTGCACAAAATCAGTACATGATTGTGCCTGACAAAGGCAACACATCTGATCGCTAAAATATTGTGCCTACTAGGCACAATGAACTGAGTAACGTTGTGAATAGCTCAAATGAACCATTTAATGCCCTTAGTTTAGCACTCAAAGAACATTCAGTGAAAATATGGAGCACTGTACTAAAATACAAAGGGCAGGTAAAACAAGCAGGAAGATTTACATATTCTGCAAGTTAAAGAGGCAGTTGTGACATCTTAAAGAGGAACTTTTACATTTACCTCTGTGAAGTATTATGTAGAAGAACTGTTACCCATATCTAGTAGAACAGCTCTGGGAGGGATCCTCCAAGGTACAAAGTCACTGTAAACAAACTTTATAAAGAAACAACACCTATTGCATAAACAGATGAAAAACCATGTGGCCATATAGAAATGTTGAATGAAACACCTTTGTCTGTCAAGATGGCAATAAATGAAGCCTTCAATGACTACAATAGCAGAATCTTACTGTGAAAACTCTTTCAAAACCAAAAAAAAATTCTGGTAATGTATAAAAGCTGTCCATGGCACCAAAGATGCTCAAGGATGTCGCAGGAACTGAAACTGAGGGCTAACATAGCAAAATCAGAAATATGGAACTCATTTCCAAATGGTCCTCCATTACAGAAGAGACAGCTGTACTGCTCCCATTTACTTTTCTACTGAAAAGACAAGTGATGTAGGTAATAGTGTCAGTGGGGGCATTGAGGAACAGCTGAAGCTGCTAAAATTACACATGTCTCCAGGATACAGTAGGATACCTGTCAGATTCTGCACACAATTTCTGGCTGTATTAGGTCCCATTTTAACCATACTATACCGTATGGGGTATCAAAGGGAATTTTTGATTGTTTTGAGGACTTCTTGGTGGGGAAGACACAGCACATTTCTGGGATGGAGAGACATTGACAGATGTAGAAGTTACTTCATGCATGCACCAGGCAAGTGTTTTGGAGCCCTTGTTGTTCATGTTGCACATTAAATACCTTGCAGACAATATTAATAATAACCACAGACTTTTTGCACATGATGCAGTTATCTATAATGAAGTATTGCCTAAAAAACCTGCATAAATATTCAGTCAGATCATGATAAGATTTCAAAGTGGTGCAAATATTGGCTTGTTTTAAATGTTCATGAATTTTAAATTATCGACTTCGCAGAATATAAAAACATATTACGCCATGACTAAACCATCGATGATTTACAATTAAAATCAATTAACTCTTACTAATAGGCCTACACGGGAGTAATAATTTGTCGGGATATGAAACAGAATGGCCACATAGGCACAGTCATTGGTAAGAGAGGTGAAAGACTTCAGTTCAGTTCACTGGCAGAATACAGGAAAAATCCATTGTACACAAGAGATGCTTACAAATCATTTGTGTGTCCCATCGTAGAATACTGCTCGAGTGTGTGGGACCCATACCAAACAGAACTAACAGGAGATACCATACACTTTCAAAGCAGAGCGAGAAAAATGGTCACAGGTATGCTTCATTCATGACAGAAATAAGATACCAGCTATCCCACAAAAGCCTACTTACAAGGTTTCAGGAATCAACATTGTGCGAAGAATTATCCATCAACCCCTATCTATCACTCCAATCGGGACTGCAAAGACAGGGTCAGGCCAAGTAAAGTATGCACAGAGGCATTTAAGCAGTCCGTAAGTGATTGGACTGTAAGAAACCCTAACATGTGGTACAATGTTAAGTACGCTCTGCCATGCAACTCATAGTGGTTTGTAGACCACGTATGCAGACAACTGTGTAAATTGTTAGCATTTTGCAATATTGTTTCACTGAGGTGGTGTATTATAACTGTAAAACTCACTCATTTCCAATCAGAGCGAGGAGCTACAATTATCACCCACGGAACAGGAAAATAACTAAACTAAAACTGGCACAGCATATTAAATATCATGTACGTAATGTGAAGTGCGAGGCTAAATTCTTGCAACTCTTATTCCACTGAAGTGTATCTTCTTAGGAAATCTTAAAATTAATTTTTTTTTTTTTTTTTTGGTTACTTAATGATTAACGTTACCACAATAATAGAATAGCATTTTGTAATTTGAAGTCCCTGAATTGTGTTGTACTTAAGGAAATTTACTTCTTTGACCTTGTCCCACATCCCAGAGATCCAAACTCTGCAGCATCCATGGAACAGCACGGAAATACGGAAGCGTCCGATCCCACCCGTCTGCTTTGACCCATGACATCACAAATATGGCGGAAACAAAAACAAACACACACACTTTCCACGAGAAGCCTAATCACACTAACGGGACAAGTGCGGGAAATGGGGTGTTTTGGGTGGGGGGCCAACTAAATATAAACAAATTTAGACGCCTTGCGTAGCTACAACGTGTAAGTGAAGACAGCCATGCATGAATACCCACCCACCTCCCCAGGGGTCGTAACCCCTGCAACCCATAGAAGATAAAGATGCTTCAGTAGCTGATTAGTGGTTTTTTGTCTTTAAAAAAAAAAAAAAAATCTCACGGGATAGAACGAAAAAATCAGAAAGATAAATATAATAAACTAAAACAGAAATTGGAGGAAACAGATAATTAAAATAAGTAATAAGTGTTTTTAAATTAAAAAAAAAAAAAATCTCACGAGATAGAACAAACAGATCAGAAAAGTAAATAAACTAAGATAAAACAGAACTGGAGACAGCCACACTCAAACCAAACTCCGCGCCGTCATGACGTCACACACGACAACACCCTTACGTCACGGGTCAAAGCCGACGCGTGGGATCGGACGCTTCTGTCAACCCAACAGCACAAATGTAATATAATAAAAAAGGGGCATATTTATGGATAAAGTCAAGCAACTGACTGCTATCTGATCCAAACAGTAGTGAAGATTTCTCGAGGAACCTAGCTAACAAAGAAAGTACCCACCTCAAACACGTGAAAATGAACAGCAATTATTTTAAAATATGGAGATGTGTGGCTACAGAATCACTCATTGCTGAAGGGTGAATACCATGAACTGAGAGAATTACTGCCAGATTTGTGAGTCATTAATAAGGTGTTATTTGGTAAAAAGCTAAACATTTGCTGGAAACAATATATGTTAACACTATCAGTAAATGCAGAGTCTTATTTCTCAAAATAAAAGTTCCTGTGTTGTCACATATATTTTTCACTTATTCTTCATCGAACTGCAAATGTGGAGTTTCAATGACGTGATTAGAATACATCAAATTGGAACGACTTGCAACAAAGATGTGAATAGGGTAGCTTTTGATATCTTACTTCTGCAGTGCAGTGATAGATCCACATATTGTCCATGAGAAGTGTGCATACTGTTCCATTCCACTGTGTGTAAAAAATCATTTTATAGAAATTCCACATCTGCGCTTCAGTGAGGAATAAGCAAAGAACATGTGACAACGCAGTAACTGTGGGAAACATGACTCTGCAAGTAATGTATGCGTTGACATATTTATTTATTTATTTATTTATGCATTTATTTTACCTGGCAAGATTAGGGCCTTCAGGCCCTCTCTTACACCTAACCAGGCATACTCAGATTCAATAAATTTCAGTTTCTACAGAACATTAAGGACATATAACATGTTATACAGTATTAATGTTAAAGAAAAAATAGAGATTATAAAAGTAGTACAATGATAATTATAACAATCAAAAAATAATTATAACAATCAAGAATAATAATAATAATAATAATAATAATAATGACTATGTATATGAAAGTAAACAGATTTTTCTTTTATGAATGTCAGTCCTATTGCTAGTTGGGAATTTTCTCTTTATATTCTTGCAGCTTGTGAGTTATTCTCATCAAGCAGAGACATAAGACGATGGAATGGGGTGAAAGAGATATAGAAGAGGTAGATAGGTTAGAGGAAGAGAAATAGAATGGTAAAATTCGAAGCTATGATGGAGAGGAGAAAGAAAAAGATGAGAGGGGCACAACAATGGTGGCTATACCGTCCCTAATATGTAAGTCTTGAGTTCCCTCTTGAATGCTGAGTGGTTTTGGATAAGACGCAGATCACAGGGGAGCGCGTTCCATAGTCGTATGGCTGAGATGGAGAATGACACGGAGAAAGATTTTGTGTTATGTAAAGGTACAGCCAAGATGCTAGACGTATCCGATCTGGTATTGCGGTTGTGGAATGATGAGAGGTGTTTAATGTGAGAAGATAAGTATTGGGGGCACCAGTGGCTAAGAAATCGATGAAGAAAGCACATCGTGTGGAGATCGCGTGCCTTATGAGGGCGTATCCAACCTAGCTGGGAGTATGAAGGACTGATATGATCATACAACCGTATATTGCATACGTATCTAACGCATGCATTCATCACTAGCTCGAGGCATCTCGAATTTTCACTACTTGTGCCGTGTTGAACTACATCACAGTAGTAAAGATTAGGCAAGACTAGTGTTTGGACTAACTTTTGTTTAACATGGGTTGGAAATATTTTTCTAAATTTTTGAATTGCGTGTAGGGAGGAGAGCGATTTCCGGCAAGCTGTGACTGTTTGTTCTTCCCAGTTTAGGTGTTCATCCAAGATTATTCCAAGGTCTTTTACTGTTTTTTGGTATGGAAGTTGGGTACCATTGAGGAGTATTTGAGGGACTGTTTCGCGAAAGTACCGACTGATTAACTTTGGATGAGATATAAGTATGACCTGGGATTTCTTGGGGTTTAGTTTCAGACCTAGGTTCTGTGCCCATCGAGAAACAGAGCAAAGATCTGCGTTCATACTCGCTACTGCGTCAGCAATGTTCTTGGGGCTTGCACTTATGTACAGTTGGATGTCGTCGGCATATAGATGGTAGTTGCAGGAGTGAATCACTGAAGAAATATCATTAATGTACAGTGAGAAGAGTAATGGACCAAGGACGGAGCCTTGGGGAACTCCAGAGCGCACGTTTTTCCATGATGACTTTTCCGACCCACAAATGACTTGTTGACTTCTGTTTCTGAGGTAGCTGTCGAACCAGTGTATTGCGCTGTTTGAGAAATTCAGCTGCTTCATTTTAATTAGTAATATATCGAAGTCAACTGTATCAAAAGCCTTGCTAAAGTCAAGCAGTGTTAGGATGGTAGCTTCACGTCTGTCCATAGCATGTTTAATGTCATCAGTTACTTTGATTAATGCAGTTGCTGTACTATGGTGCTTTCGAAAGCCTGACTGATATTTGTCATGGATGTTATGAGTTTTGAGGTAATCAGTCAGCTGTTCATGGACGATGTATTCTAGGGCTTTAGATATTGCAGGAAGTATGCTGATCGGCCTGTAGTCACCTGGCGACTTAGGGTTGTCAGTCTTGGGTATAGGTTGAATTAAACTTTGCTTCCACTCAGTAGGATATGTACTACTGACAAGAGACAGGTTGAAGATGTCTGTGATAACTGGAGTAATAGTGTTTACGACGTTCTTAATCATGCCAATGCTCACTCCATCATTTCCTACTGCCTCGGAAGAGATTCTCATAATTGCCTTGTGTACTGTGCCGGTAGTGACATGTTTTAGGAAAAACTTGTCTCTCGAGAGATTGATATCTTGGGGCTGGTAATTTGTCGCTGCGTGGCAGTTTACAGCTGTTGAGAAGAAATCGTTTAATTCTTCTGCAGACGCTTGATAAACAGCGTCAGATCTTCGCTTCCCTATACCGAAACTGCGCAGCTTTTTCCACAGTGCAGCAGGTTTTGATATGCCGCATACGACAGAGCGGGCATGTCTGATTTTGGCATTCCTCACGCTTTCCTTGGTTCTATTTCGGAGTTTCCTATAAGCTTCGTACGCCTCGGGAGTTGGGTTACGCTTGAAGGTCCTATGTGCAGCATCACGTTTATTCATTAACTGGCGTAATGCAGTGGTGAGCCACGGAGCGGGAGCTCTCTTTACCTTGACAGTGCGTTGAGGAGCATGTTTATCATGCAGTGCAATAATTTTGCGACATAATTCCCGAATTTTTCCGTCTAAAGTCTCTTCATTGCTTATATCATGCCAAGGGATGTCTGAGCAATCCTTTTGAAGAGCGTCATGGTTAACATTTTTTAGGTTTCTGTAGGTTACCAGGTGAGATTTTTCTTTGGTAGTATGTACTGAGTAATTTAAGAATATCACGTCATGAGCAGAGAGTCCTGGAGCGGATGTCTGATTGGCGCGAATTATTTTATCTGGTCGCTTTGTTGCTATTATATCTATGAGTGTATGGCTGTGTGGCGTGTGATGAGTTGGGTCCAGCGGTGTTAAACTCATATCATTGGAGTGGAACAGTCTCTCTAGTTTTTCTGCAGAGGGAGATTTTAACTGTAAGTCGATGTTTGTGTCGCCCATAATGATTATGTGTTCATACAGTGTCACGAGCGAGGACAGGGCAGACTGAAAGGAGGACATAGCACCGACGTTTGGAGGTTTATACATTACTCCAATTAGCAGTTTCTGATTTGATGTATTTATTTCGAAAAACAAGAACTCTGCTTCCCCTTCGCCCTTTGCGTCCGATGTGCATAGTATAGTAGGTCTCAGATCAGAGCGAACATAGGCACCCACACCACCCCCGCGTCGTGTTTCACGATCTGCCCTTAGGAGAGAGTAACCAGTGATTCGGATAGCGTCGGAAGAAATGTTTGAAGCCTTATAAATGTTCAGCATGTAGCCATATTTACAAATCAATTTCAGATGGGAATGTAAAATGAATTTTTCCAAATCATTATGATTCTCATGCAAAATGATCTGTGGAACATGTAACTAACTCACTCATGAAAATGGACAGAATTTTTTCCCCACCAAATAATACCTCATTTACGACTCTTGTGATTCTGTCATAACTGTCTGATAAACAGTATTTGTTAACCTTCAAACGCTGATTGCACATAAATCCAGCATCTTATAAATAAAGGGCCAAGATGGACACAGGAACAGACCCATCTTGCTTTTTAATTTTTTTTTTTTTTTAATATAAAATCTTGTGTTATCAGCTGAGTTATGGTATCGTGTTGTTGCAACATATCGATGAGTTTCCCACTTGTCACCTTCAGGCAAAGGTTAGGTACGTGGCCAGTTGGTTCGTTTACAGCCAGTGAACTGCAGATTCCTCTACTGAGGGCGCAACAGATGAGCCAATTACTTGCCTCTGTAACAGAAGTCGTGATAGTTGCTAGAGGGGGCGCACTGGTGGGGTGGACAGGTTCTGGGCATGGAGCCCCAGTATTGGTTCTCTAACTCACCCCCTGCCTCTGTATGTGTATTCCTGATGTATTTGTGCTAACACCAAATCCCAAACAGGGCTCACTCGAAAACTGTTGGCCCCGTTGACCACATCCTTTATTTCCATTGCCTCTTTGTTGAGAGAGAGAGAGAGAGAGAGAGAGAGAGAGAGAGAGAGAGAGAGAGACTTCTGTGGTCTGGAAATACATTTAGCTCCTAGGGAACATTGTCAGACAGGTGCTATAAAAATAAAAAAAGCATGTACTACTTTCATTCCATAACACCATTTAGGAGAGTTTTTTTGAGGTAACTTATGAATCCATGTTGAAGTTTTCAGGGACCAAAAGAGTGTAATACATATTACATATGTTTTGAATACAAGAACATCCTGCAGATGCATGTTCAGGAAACTGGGAATATGACTACTACTACCTGGTATATTTATTTTTTAATGAAACATGTAAAAAAAATTATATCTCTCTTGCAAACCAACAGATTAGTTTCAGAAATCAGTACTAGAAATAAGAATAGCCTTCACAAAAATCAGTCACTTTGAGGCAAAAAGGTATCCATTATTCAGAAACACCTATTTTCAACAACTTGCCTGCAGCCACAGTGTTCAGCTACTAATAAAGTTCCATAATAAAGTTTCTGCCCAATCCTAGTCTACTCTGTTTATGTTTTATATATGTTTTTATTGTTTCTGTAATGTGTCTCGTATGTCCAATACTGCTGTACTGAATGGACTATGGATGGACAAATGAATGAATAAAAAAATAGATGAATAAGTAAATAGTTTAAGCAGAGCCTAAAAGATTTATTGATGGCCATTTACTTCTTCTCAATTGATGAATTTCTTAGTACTGGCTGAAGAGTATATAGTGTGTGTGTGTGTGTGTTGTGTGTGTGTGTGTGTGAAGAAAAATCTGACTTCTGCACATCCTCTGTTGCAGTAATGCAGTCAATGTAAATAAGTATTTTGAACTGATTTTCTGTTTGATGACGCATAGCTACAATAGTCTAAGATTGTAAACAGCAATATTGCTATTTGAGTGTAAGCTTGTCAGTGACCATATGCAGAGCTACAGTGACACAAACTTCTGCCTTCTACTGATTCAGAACAAGACAGCGTAAGTATTAAGATAAGTTCAACAAACAGTTACGTTGTATTCTAGCATAATAAAACTTTAAAAGAAAAGGTCAGCTTCCTTGAGCTGTTGCTTTAAAAGGAAGTCACCATTACTTATGAAAGACTTCGATAACAAATTTTCTGGTAACATAATTTCCTTGAAGATTGTAACGTGCACTTGGTGCTACATCATATTCTTTGTCAATGCACTGGTAAAAACACCAAACTGTCCTTCGAGCACAGCAACGTTAAAATTTGTATTGTGCTGGATGTTTGCAAAGATAATGCGAGTCTTAACTTTTTGACAAGTGTAAACTAGCTTTTCGTATACATGCGTAAAAGGGATTGGCTATTAAAGTTCAGTGTTATTAGTATTGTTTTTAAAAGTGATCGATAAACAACAGATTCCTTACAGCACATATGGTCTTGGTATTACTGGACCTGGGAAATAGACACACAAAATTTTATTGTTTTAATGTGAAGAGCACGCTACCTGGAATTCTAACTAAGTAGAATCCCAACGTTTCCGTTACGACTGTTCTTATAGTAAAATGTAAACACGACGACATAAACATACCAGTTCAAAGAGCGCTCCCATTATCTCGGAATTGATGCGATTTTTGGAATAGTCGATTAATATAGCCCCATGGTCTGGCGTCTGGACCTTTATGCTGCGAAATTATGGGCAGACGAATCCTTATTACTTTCAAAATAACAGAACTAGAAATGTAAATAAAGGTCATTTGAAGGTGAGAGGAACGAATTATACCTGAATTCTTCGAAGCGATTAGGATTTTCACTCATCATTTTTTTAATATCTAATGTGTCCCCATATTTACTGAAACATTCGTTGAGTTTTGCCCATGCAGGCTCTGTCGTTAAATCGCCTCTTGGTTCCATAATCACACGCCCACCACAGCTTGCAATTTGCTGAACCGCCAATGTCAATGAACTCGATTCTTCTGTCGACTCTCGGTCGACTTTCAAAATAAGTCACACAGAAACAAAATTCTGCTAACGTGCAATATCGTTGGGCACCTCAAAATTTTAGGCCGCATACAAACTGCCGCTGGAAACATGTTTCTGTTGGCAACATTGTTTTCTGCGATGTTTCGCAAATGTTTCCCGTTGTTTCCGACTTTGCTTCTGGTTTCTGTTTCAGTCCACACTGGAGAGTGGAGACAAATATTTCTCGTTGTGTGTTCATGCCTATTGCAGTGCACTTTGCATTATTGTATTCATATCGTCTGCTGCTGCGTTATATCTGGTGTCGAATAAACAATAATGATTTGTGTTGCTGCATTATTAATACTAGAAGGTTTACACAAACAATATGAAAGTCGTCCTCGTCACATTTCAGTCAACCAAAGGCTTCGTTTTCTGACAACAGGAGATTCATTTCAGAGCCTTGCGTATTTATTTCACATTTCGAAGCAAGCAATATCTCAAATAACACCTGAAGTTTGTGGAGCTCTGGTGGAAGTACTGAAGGATTATGTAAGTAAATGAAAAACATCGTTCAATAAGCATCTTTTTCGAAATATTATTATTTGTCAATTACATTACAAATCACACAAACACAGCTTCTTCAGTTGTGTTATCACTGTCTACATAAATCGTAAATGTGACAAGGGAGTTACTAATTGATGATGATAGCCATGCTACATTCATACCCACTGTCGATTTCTGACTTCACAATATGCTACATGCTGCTTGGTTAACACTTCATTAAGCAAAGGCATTGTTTTTAATCTTTGTAACTGTGGCAATTTCCGTAACACTGATGCCACATACTGCCTATATCTACTACATTCATCGTTCTTGTTATCTTCTTGTTTTTGCAGCACTTTACTTAATAACTGAGACGCAATCTTGTAGGGTTGCTGCAGATCTTTTTTATCACCCACCCTTCTAATTTTTCGTGGTGGGGGACTGGAAGGTCCAGGCACAACCTCTTCATCTTCATTTATTCCCTCTGGCGAATGTACGAAAACCTGAAATCAAATTTGTTTCTTTCAGATACCAGCGACTGAAAACGACTGGCGTGAAACAGCATGTTTGTTCTCACAGATTCTTCAGTACCCCCACTGTGTCGGAGCAATTGACGGGAAACATATCGTGCTACAGTGGTAGTGGAAGTGAATATTATAATTATAAAGGTTCATTCAGCATTATACTGCTTGCTGTGGTCGATGCCAGCTATAGCTTTTTGTACGCAGATGACGGCTGCCAAGCCAAAATATCAGATGGTGGCGTGTTCAAAAACGCAAGCATAAGTGAGTTAATTAACAAAAAGAAACTAAACTTGCCACAAGCTAATAGCTTACCAGGTGCAACCATATGTTTTTGTAGGAGACGATGCTTTTCCCTTACAGGAAAATATTATGGAACCCTACCCAGGAAAACATGTTAAAGGTTCAAAAGAAAGAGTTTTTAACTACAGACTTTCTAGGGCCAGAATGGTTGTTGAGAACAATTTCGGCATTATGGCTTCAGTTTTTCGTGTGTTTAGGAAACCTATGTTGCTACAACCGGAGAAGGCAAAAACTGTCACATTTACAGCTGTATGTCTCAACAGTTTTTTAAGTCGAAATGCTGAGGCAAGGCACCAGTACACCCTACATGGAAGCTTCGATTCCTACGATTTCCAAACAGGTGGGATGATTCCAGGCACATGGAGACGAGATAACACTGCATCAGTTTTCATTGCAGCACAGAACATACCAAGGAAAGCTGCTTCCACGAATAAACAAATTCGAGACGAGCTTGCTAACCATATTTTAAGCCCACAAAGATGCATACCGTGGCAAAATAACTATGGGTGAATGTGACTCTGTACTATACCTCATTTTCCACAATACCTGTTGTCTCCTTCGGTTCATGAACATCGTCCAAGAACTGCAGCAGCCGATAGCCAAACCAGTTGTAGTCATATGCAGTGTCTGCACGACTACCAGATGGTCTGCCGGAAATTATTTTTATTTTCTCACGCCTGTAAGCAACCACGAGCGATCATATATTTTTCTCCACATTTTCCTTGTCCGTGCCAAAAGCTACTCAATTTTTGTAAGTGTATCATGTTTTTTAACACTTGTTTTTATATTCCTTGCTACGGACGTTCCATAAGCAATCCTCCCCCTGGTACATGGCAATTAAATCAACAATTTGTTGCCTTGACCGCTCCATTGTTTTAGAAAAATGAAGCGAAAACGACACTATAGTAAACACAACACCACTTAACACTAGACGACACACACGCACACTAGTGCTGTGCAGCAGTGAGAAGTGGCGACTAGCCTGAAACATTGTTTCCTTTTATCTGTAACGACACTCCGACGGATAGATAGATATTTCTGTGTTTCGAAACATGTTTCCAAAAGGTGTCCACATCAAATAGCCAGAAACATATTCTGAAAACATGTTTCAGGCTCAGTGTGTAAGCAGCTTTAGAGAGAGATCTAGTGATGAGCCAGACAGCGATTTTCCGACATATGTGATTTCTGTGAATGCTACTCTCCACTATCTGTTATTCTTAACTGTGATTTGTCGCAGATTAGTGTCACAGTTAACGAATCTACTCTACCACTGCTATTTCTGCGACTTCTGTAATTTCTGCGATTTATCACCGTATGAAAAAGTTACACTTGTCGACAGAAAATTGTATCTCAGGAAAATTGTCATTAGTAAGTATGTTTTACATCTGTTCTTCCGTTTGCATTAATTTTGTATTAAAGAAACACTTGTGAAAATACGAATAGTGTAATTAATACGTAAGTAGCCATACAGTATCATAATAGTTCGTGTGTAGAAAGTGAATTCTAACATATTCTTTTGTTCACAGGTTCCTGAACTACGTTTCAGTCACTGCCATTATTCAAAATTTCATCGTCAACAGATCTGGAGAAATTGCCACTGCGTCTTAAGACTGTCTTCGTCAGATGAGAGGTTAATTTCTAAGTGTTTCGATGAACTTAATTACTTGACTGAGATCGTTCATGCAAATGTGAAACATCCCCCATTGAGTTGCTTTCATTATAGGAAATATTAGCACTACTGTCAACTATGAATATGGATTGGGGCTAAGAAATGAAAGAGGAAGCCGTCTGTTAGAATTTTGCACAGAGCATAACTTAATCATAGCTAACACTTGGTTCAAGAATCATAAAAGAAGGTTGTATACATGGAAGAATCCTGGAGATACTAAAAGGCATCAGATAGATTATATAATGGTAAGACAGAGATTTAGGACATTTCCAGGGGCAGATGTGGACTCTGACCACAATCTATCGGTTATGAGCTGTAGAGTAAAACTGAAGAAATTGCAAAAAGGTGGGAATTTAAGGAGATGGGACCTGGATAAACTGACTAAACCAGAGGTTGTACAGAGTTTCAGGGACAGCACAAGGGAACAATTGACAGGAATGGGGGAACGAAATACAGTAGAAGACGAATGGGTAGCTTTGAGGGATGAAGTAGTGAAGGCAGCAGAGGATCAAGTAGGTAAAAAGACGAGGGCTAGTAGAAATACTTGGGTAACAGAAGAAACAATGAATTTAATTGATGAAAGGAGAAAATATAAAAATGCAGTAAATGAAGCAGGCGACAAGGAATACAAACGTCTCAAAAATGAGATCGACAGGAAGTGCAAAATGGCTAAGCAGGCATGGCTAGAGGACAAATGTAAGGATGTGGAGGCTTATATCACTCGGGGTAAGATAGATACAGGCTACAGGAAAATTTAAGAGACCTTTGGAGAAAAGAGAGCCACTTGTATGAATATCAAGAGCTCAGATGGAAACCCAGTTCTAAGCAAAGAGGGGAAAGCAGAAAGGTGGAAGGAGTATATAGAGTGTCTATACAGGGGCGATGTACTTGAGGACAATATTATGGAAATGGAAGAGGATGTAGATGAAGATGAAATGGGAGATACGATGCTGCATGAAAAGTCTGACAGAGCACTGAAAGACCTGAGTCGAAACACGGCCCCAGGAGTAGACAACATTCCATTAGAACCACTGACGGCCTTGGGAGAGCCAGTCCTGACAAAACTCTACCATCTGGTGAGCAAGATGTACGTAACAGGCTAAAGACCCTCAGACTTCAAGAATAATATAACAATTCCAATCCCAAAGAAAGCAGGTGTTGACAGATGTGAAAATTACCGAACTATCAGTTTAATAATTTACAGCTGCAAAATGCTAACACGAATTATTTACAGACGAATGGAAAAACTGGTAGAAGCCGACCTCGGGGAAGATCAGTTTGGATTCCATAGAAATGTTGGAACACGTGAGGCAATACTGACCTTACAACTTATCTTAGAAGAGAGATTAAGGAAAGGCAAACCTATGTTTCTAGCATTTGTAGACTTAGAGAAAGCTTTGGACAATGTTGACTGGAATACTCTCTTTCAAATTCTAAAGGTGGCAGGGGTAAAATACAGGGAGTGAAAGGCTATTTACAATTTGTACAGATGGCAGTTATAAGAGTCGAGGGGCATGAAAGGGAAGCAGTGGTTGGGAAGGGAGTGAGACAGGGTTGTAGCCTCTCCCCAATGATATTCAATCTGTATATTGAGCAAGCAGTAAAGGAAACAAACGTGAAATTTGGAGTAGGTATTAAAATCCATGGAGAAGAAATAAAAACCTTGAGGTTCGCCGATGACATTGTAATTCTGTCAGAGACAGCAAAGGACTTGGAAGAGCAGTTGAATGGAATGGACAGTGTCTTGAAAGGAAGATATAAGATGAACATCAACAAAAGCAAAACAAGGATAATGGAATGTAGTAGAATTAAGTCGGTTGATGCTGAGGGAATTAGATTAGGAAATGAGACACTTAAAGTAGTAAAGGAGTTTTACTATTTGGGGAGCAAAATAACTGCTGATGGTCGAAGTAGAGAGGATATAAAATGCAGACTGGCAATGGCAAGGAAAGCGTTTCTGAAGAAGAGAAATTTGTTAACATCGAGTATGGATTTAAGTGTCAGGAAGTCGTTTCTGAAAGTATTTGTATGGAGTGTAGCCATGTATGGAAGTGAACGATGGACAATAAATAGTTTGGACAAGCAGAGAATAGAAGCATTCGAAATGTGGTGCTGCAGAAGAATGTTGAAGATTAGGTGGGTAGATCATGTAACTAATGATTAGGTATTCAATAGGATTAGGGAGAAGAGAAGTTTGTGGCATGACTTGACTAGAAGAAGGGATCGGTTGGTAGGACATGTCCTGAGGCATCAAGGGATCACAAATTTAGCATTGGAGGGCAGCGTGGAGGGTAAAAATCGTAGAGGGAGACCAAGAGATGAATACACTAAGCAGATTCAGAAGGATGTAGGTTGCAGTAGGTACTGGGAGATGAAGGAGCTTGGATAGATTAGCATGGAGAGCTGCATCAAACCAGTCTCAGGACTGAAGACCACAACAACAACAACAACAACAACAACAACTGTCAATTACATTGCTTGTAATTAGTAACAGCGAAAGTGTTTAATAATCCTTGTGATTTTGCAGTCGCAGTTCTGATTACTGGTTGCTGTATGTATCTATCCACATCAAGGCTCTTGAGAGAGAATCGTGAGGATTCAAGACAACTCTTAGAGGACTTGCACCTTAAAAGTGCCATAATTATGAAACAAGTGTGTAGAATGAGTGACTGAACCGTAAACACAGTTGAAGTTATTATGCAATCTTAAAGGAATGATAAATAGTTGTTAAATACAGTGAGTGAATAATGAAAATCTCATTTTCCCCATGTTAAACCGTTCTATGTCCGTAAATTTTCAGCCATTTAATTACTGTTAAGACTCGCTGGAGAGTGACATGCCTCCCTTACCTGCAATCATCTTGGTGTAGTGACACTGACCTGTAACATAGCCCGAAGTCTATATTATGTGTTTTGAGGCTGTTGATATGAAAGTGGGAAATACAGATCTTCCAGTTAAATCAGGACTAGTTGTAAGTGCAGTACTTGATGGTAACATAGGAAAAGTTTACTTGTGTAGGTAGTTGTAGTGTTAGCAAAACGTTAGTGTGTGTGCAGGTGCCATGTAGAACACCAGATGTAAAATTTTTCTCCAGAGTACTGAACTGTCTCATTACGTATCATTTTCATTTCACTGCACTTATACAGATGTCTGAGTGCTGCTGTGTTAACATTGCAAAGTCCTGTAGGCATGTGGAGTATTAACCACAACTGTCACATTGGAAGCAGAGTAAAGCTTGTCTCTGATTTTTCAGGGGAAAAGGCAATGGTGCTTCTTATTGATACAATACAGTCAGAGTCACAGCTCTGTTTGACCAACTATAAGTAGTGCTGAATGTGCATTTCGTCATTTTCCCCATGTTATACCGTTCTATGTCCATAAATTTTCTGCCATTTAATTACTGTTAAGACTCGCTGGAGAGTGACATGCCTCCCGTATACACACACAGTATATCGATCTCGTGAGGCACAAGGTTCTTATAACGAAGTACCAACGTCGGTCAGCAGATGGCACTCGGCAAAGAATGTTAACTGTGCATTTTAGTCACTACTTGGCACTTGCGACTTTTGGTTGCGACTTGTCACTGAAATCGCAGCTAATTCCATAGCGTGACAGCAGGTTTACAGAAAGCAGTACGAAATTTGGCCAACAGATGGCACATGGCATTGAATGTGAAATGCTACTTGCTACTGCTATAGTTCAATTCTTTTATCTTGGCGGCTCGCGCATGCCCGCCTAGACGCGGGAGATTGCTGCGTTGCCAGTTGCACACGACGCACGCGCCAATAGAAGCAGCGCCATAGTATAGCATAGTTCGCAAGCTTACGTTTAGGGGGGAGCGCGCAGTTCATGAAGTAAAGCCACCACGGCCGCATTAACCCTTTCGCTGCTACAAAGACGTGCTCCCTGCATTCCGCGCTGTGCACGATTTTGTCACTGCACTGCTCGCCTGTGCAGACACATCGTGTTCCGACTGCTTTGACACTCTTATCATTCGATTCCACAAAAATTATTTGGCCCAAAAATTAGATTTTTACACATCTTCTTGACTGATACCTTCCCTCCATAAATGACTTAATTTTGTTTCGATGTTCAACGCAGTTATTATGCAGCATTAAATATAGTAAACCATTGCACGAAATTTTGAAGAGTTTGCAGAGGTAAAAGTCCATAGAGTATACTTTCCGTATGGTCGATTTTAGTTGCCACAATGTTGAGAATGAAATGTGGACAAGATACCTAAATTTCATATAAAATTTACTGTATAACAATATCTCATTTAAGTACCACATAGGTGTCGTATGTAATATTGAGAAATATTCCGTCTTTCGCGACTGTAACAAAAGTTTTATTTACACTGAGCACGTTTGGCTTTATTTTAAAGCACTTCAATCAATCAAAAGGAAGTAGACAAAATACATTAAACAAAACTGTGGACTTACAAAAACATTAGGACTTGAATATGCCGTCTATCAGTGAAGTGCTCTAAGCTATGTCAAATATACACTCCTGGAAATGGAAAAAAGAACACATTGACACCGGTGTGTCAGACCCACCATACTTGCTCCGGACACTGCGAGATGGCTGTACAAGCAATGATCACACGCACGGCACAGCGGACACACCAGGAACCGCGGTGTTGGCCGTCGAATGGCGCTAGCTGCGCAGCATTTGTGCACCGCCGCCGTCAGTGTCAGCCAGTTTGCCGTGGCATACGGAGCTCCATCGCAGTCTTTAACACTGGTAGCATGCCGCGACAGCGTGGACGTGAACCGTATGTGCAGTTGACGGACTTTGAGCGAGGGCGTATAGTGGGCATGCGGGAGGCCGGGTGGACGTACCGCCGAATTGCTCAACACGTGGGGCGTGAGGTCTCCACAGTACATCGATGTTGTCGCCAGTGGTCGGCGGAAGGTGCACGTGCCCGTCGACCTGGGACCGGACCGCAGCGACGCACGGATGCACGCCAAGACCGTAGGATCCTACGCAGTGCCGTAGGGGACCGCACCGCCACTTCCCAGCAAATTAGGGACACTGTTGCTCCTGGGGTATCGGCGAGGACCATTCGCAACCGTCTCCATGAAGCTGGGCTACGGTCCCGCACACCGTTAGGCCGTCTTCCGCTCACGCCCCAACATCGTGCAGCCCGCCTCCAGCGGTGTCGCGACAGGCGTGAATGGAGGGACGAATGGAGACGTGTCGTCTTCAGCGATGAGAGTCGCTTCTGCCTTGGTGCCAATGATGGTCGTATGCGTGTTTGGCGCCGTGCAGGTGAGCGCCACAATCAGGACTGCATACGACCGAGGCACACAGGGCCAACACCCCGCATCATGGTGTGGGGAGCGATCTCCTACACTGGCCGTACACCACTGGTGATCGTCGAGGGGACACTGAATAGTGCACGGTACATCCAAACCGTCATCGAACTCATCGTTCTACCATTCCTAGACCGGCAAGGGAACTTGCTGTTCCAACAGGACAATGCACGTCCGCATGTATCCCGTGCCACCAAACGTGCTCTAGAAGGTGTAAGTCAACTACCCTGCCAGCAAGATCTCCGGATCTGTCCCCCATTGAGCATGTTTGGGACTGGATGAAGCGTCGTCTCACGCGGTCTGCACGTCCAGCACGAACGCTGGTCCAACTGAGGCGCCAGGTGGAAATGGCATGGCAAGCCGTTCCACAGGACTACATCCAGCATCTCTACGATCATCTTCATGGGAGAATAGCAGCCTGCATTGCTGCGAAAGGTGGATATACACTGTACTAGTGCCGACATTGTGCATGCTCTGTTGCCTGTGTCTATGTGCCTGTGGTTCTGTCAGTGTGATCATGTGATGTATCTGACCCCAGGAATGTGTCAATAAAGTTTCCCCTTCCTGGGACAATGAATTCACGGTGTTCTTATTTCAATTTCCAGGAGTGTAATTTTTGTGTGAGGCACACACAAACATCATTTATTTGCTAAAACACCTATCAGCCAACACAAACGTTGAATATTGTGTTACCGCAGCACAAAACTACGAAAGGTGACTTGGCAATGGAGGAGACAAAATACTGTCCACTGAAGATGCTTCAAAAGAGAGAAACGCGTCTGGTCTAAATAACTCGCTTATTACAGTTGCAGAAGAGGAATATATTTCAGTACCATTGGTAAAACTGCGACTGTGGAACAAAAACAAGAAAGAGAACATGAGTACCATTGCACATGTACCATACCTTTCATTGATTGAAGTGCTTTAAAATAAAGCCAAACGCGTCCGGTGTAAATAAAACTTTTATTACAGTCGCGAAAGACGGAATATTTCTCAATATTACATACGACACCTATGTGGTACTTAAATTAAATGAGATATTGTTATACAGTAAATTTTATGTGAAATTTAGGTATCTTGTCCACATTTCATTCTAAACATTGTGGCAACTAAAATCGACCATACGGAAAGTATACGCTATGGACTTCTACCTATGCAAACTCTTCAAAATTTCGTGCAATGGTTTACTACATTTAATGCTGCATAATAACACGTTGAACGTCGAAACAAAATTGAGTCATTTATGGGGGGAAGGTATCAGTCAAGAAGCCGTGTAAAAATCAAGTTTTTGTGAAATCGAATGATAAGTGTGTCAAAGCAGTGGGAACACCTTGTGTCTGCACAGGCGAGCAGTGCAGTGATGACAAAATCGCCCACAGCGCGGAATGCGGGGAGCACGCGTCTGCAGCAGCGAAAGGGTTAATGAAGAGACAAAGCACTAGAAATTTCAAAAAATTGCATTCAAACGAATATAATTCGTGAAGCAAGGCACTTCGATATTGTTTTTAAATCATGAAAATATTAAGCACCGCACACACCTTAACCGTTACGCTATCGCGGCTCGTCCGCTTACATAATGCCATGAGGACTATAACACGTCACACAAAATATTGACAAACACTGTTGGCATAAATATGAATTACTCACGCTTCGTCGAAGTACAATAGGAAATAAACAATTACCGCTGTTCTTTATTGCGAAAAAGCAGTATAAAAGAAAGTCTGCTATCAAGTTATTGCTTTTGTTCTATTACTTTATTTATGACTGAACGTTTCTAAAACTGAAGACACTCGTCCATGCTCTGCACTGCAGTCAAGATCTGGCAACGTCGTTCTCTGTTCATTGGCTGACTGTGTTTTGTGACGTCAGATGCGCAGAACGAACCTAAACTCGGCCGCCAACATAAATGACGCGCACTTTAATTGTGCCTGAAATCGCATTCTGTAAAGTTGTTATTGTGATATCTGTGACTTCTCAATCACCTACAGAAAAACTGGATATATTGTAGGAATTTGCATTTGCAAAACAAGATGCTCTAACAGCAGGTAAGGATTTATATGAATGTCTTGGCTGACATTCAGAAATTCGTAAATCAAATCAGTGTCGAGTAAATTATTCACTCTTTATTATTAATCATAAGTACTTTAAAAAACTATAAACCCCCCTCGATTGCGAAAAAAGCACCTAGTGTTAACCTAGGTTTCGGCATAGATAACTACACCTTCTTCAGAACAATAAAACCCACAAGTGCCTAAGCAGACCTTTGTCAACGATTAAAAGAACACCATAGCTATACATTTATAAACGAAAAAAGGAAAACACAAACAGTACATGTGTACAAAGTCTAAACCATTACTTAACTTAATGGTGTAACCTCCATCTCACACCGGGGCCTATGTAAGATGGGCCATGACCCACAATAAACTGCAGTTTATGGCTGATGTGACTTACCGAACGAAAGTGCTGGCAGGTCAATAGACACACAAACAAACACAAACATACACACAAAATTCGAGCTTTCGCAACAAACTGTTGCCTCATCACGAAAGAGGGAAGGAGAGGGAAAAACGAAAGGATGTGGGTTTTAAGGGAGAGGGTAAGGAGTCATTCCAATCCCAGGAGCGGAAAGACTTACCTTTGGGGGAAAAAAGGAAAAAAAGGACAGGTATACACTCACACACACACATATATCCATCCGCACATACACAGACACAAGCAGACATTTGTAAAGGCAAAGAGTTCGGGCAGAGATGTCAGTCGGGCGGAAGTAAAGACGCAAAGATGTTGTTGAAAGACAGGTGAGGTATGAGCGGCGGCAAATTGAAATTAGCGGAGATTGAGGCCTGGCGGATAACGAGATATATATAAATAGAGGGAAACATTCCACATGGGAAAAATATATCTAAAAACAAAGATGATGTGACTTACCAAACAAAAGCGCTGGCAGGTCGACAGACACACAAACATACACACAAAATTCAAGCTTTCGCAACCAAGGTTGCTTCGTCAGGAAAGAGGGAAGGAGAGGGAAAGACGAAAGGATGTGGGTTTTAAGGGAGAGGGTAAGGAGTCATTCCAATCCCGGGAGCGGAAAGACTTACCTTAGGGGGGGGGGGGGAGAAGGACGGGTATACACTCGCACGCACGCACACACACACATATCCATCCACACATATACAGACACAAGCAGACATATTCAAAGGCAAAGAGTTTGGGTAGAGATGTCACTCGAGGTGAAAGTGCAGAGGCAAAGATGTTGTTGCATGACAGGTGAGGTATGAGTGGCAGCAACTTGAAATTAGCGGAGATTGAGGCCTGGTGGATAACGGGAAGAGAGGATATATTGAAGGGCAAGTTCCCATCTCCGGAGTTTGGATAGGTTGGTGTTAGTGGGAAGTATCCAGATAACCCGGACGGTGTAACACTGTGCCAAGATGTGCTGGCCGCGCACCAAGGCATGTTTAGCCACAGGGTGATCCTCATTACCAACAAACACTGTCTGCCTGTGTCCATTCATGCGAATGGACAGTTTGTTGCTGGTCATTCCCACATAGAATGCGTCACAGTGTAGGCAGGTCAGTTGGTAAATCACGTGGGTGCTTTCACACGTGGCTCTGCCTTTGATCGTGTGCACCTTCCGGGTTACAGGACTGGAGTAGGTGGTGGTGGGAGGGTGCATGGGACAGGTTTTACACCGGGGGCGGTTACAAGGATAGGAGCCAGAGGGTAGGGAAGGTGGTTTGGGGATTTCATAGGGATGAACTAAGAGGTCACAAAGGTTAGGTGGATGGCGGAAAGACACTCTTGGTGGAGTGGGGAGGATTTCATGAAGGATGGATCTCATTTCAGACCAGGATTTGAGGAAGTCGTATCCCTGCTGGAGAACCACATTCAGAGTCTGATTAAGTCCCGGAAAGTATTCCGGACTGGAGCAGATTCGTTTGCCACGAAAACCTAAGCTGTAGGGAAGGGACCATTTGATGTGGAATGAGTGGCAGCTGTCATTGGAGGTACTGTTGCTTGTTGGTGGGTTTGATGTGGACGGACGTGTGAAGCTGGCCATTGGACAGGTGGAGGTCAACGTCAAGGAAAGTGGCATGGGATTTGGAGTAGGACCAGGTGAATCTGATGGAACCAAAGGAGTTGAGGTTGGAGAGGAAATTCTGGAGTTCTTCACTGTCATGAAGATGTCATCAATAAATCTGTACCAAACTTCGTGTTGGCAGACCTGGGTAACAAAGAAGGCTTCCTCTAAGCGACCCATGAATAGGTTGGCGTACGAGGGGGCCATCCTGGTACCCATGGCTGTTCCCTTTAATTGTTGGTATGTCTGGCCTTCAAAAGTGAAGAAGTTGTGGGTCAGGATGAAGCTGGCTAAGGTAATGAGGTTTTAGGTAGGGTGGCAGGTGATCGGCGTGAAAGGAAGTGCTCCATCGCAGCGAGGCCCTGGACATGCGGAATATTTGTGTATCAATGGTTGGCATCAATGGTTATAAGGATGGTTTCCGGGGGTAACAGACTGGGTAAGGATTCCAGGCGTTCGAGAAAGTGGTTGGTGTCTTTGATGAAGGATGGGAGACTGCATGTAATGGGTTGAAGGTGTTTATCTATGTAGGCAGAAATACGTTCTGTGGGGGCTTGGTAACCAGCTACAATGGGGTGGCCGGGATGATTGGGTTTGTGCATTTTAGGAAGAAGGTAGAAGGTAGGGGTGCGGGGTGTCGGTGGGGTCAGGAGGTTGATGGAGTCAGGTGAAAGGTTTTGTAGGGGGCCTAAGGTTCTGAGGATTCCTTGAAGCTCCGCCTGGACATCAGGAATGGGATTACCTTGGCAAACTTTGTATGTGGTGTTGTCTGAAAGCTGACGCAGTCCTTCAGCCACATACTCCTGACGATCAAGTGCCACGGTTGTGGAACCCTTGTCCGCCGGAAGAATGACGATGGATCGGTCAGCCTTCAGATCACGGATAGCCTGGGCTTCAGCAGTGGTGATGTTGGGAGTAGGATTAAGGTTTTTTAAGAAGGATTGAGAGGCAAGGCTGGAAGTCAGAAATTCCTGGAAGGTTTGGAGAGGGTGATTTTGAGGAAGAGGTGGTGGTTCCCGCTGTGACGGAGGGCGGAACTGTTCAGGCAGGGTTCAATTTGGATAGTGTCTTGGGGAGTTGGATCATTAGGAATAGGATTAGGATCATTTTTCTTCGTGGCAAAGTAATATTTCCAGCAGAGAGTACAAGTGTAGGACAGTAAATCTTTGACAAGGGCTGTTTGGTTGAATCTGGGAGTGGGGCTGAAGGTGAGGCCTTTGGATAGGACAGAGGTTTCGGATTGGGAGAGAGGTTTGGAGGAAAGGTTAACTACTGAATTAGGGTGTTGTGGTTCCAGATTGTGTTGATTGGAATTTTGAGGTTTTGGAGGGAGTGGAGCTGGAAGTGGGAGATTTAGTAGATGGGAGAGACTGGGTTTGTGTGCAATGACAGGAGGTTGAGGTTTGCTGGAAAGGTTGTGAAGGGTGAGTGAGTTGCCTTTCCGGAGGTGGGAAACCAGGAGATTGGATAGTTTTTTGAGGTGGAGGGTGGCATGCTGTTCTAATTTGCGGTTGGCCTGTAGGAGGATGCTCTGAACAGCCGGTGTGGATGTGGGAGAGGAAAGATTGAGGACTTTTATTAAGGATAGGAGTTGACGGGGGTTTTCATTGGCTGAGTTGATGTGTAGGTGAAGGATTAGGTGGGTGAGGGCAATGGATTGTTCAGTTTGGAACTGGTATAGGGACTGATGGAAAGAAGGGTTGCAGCCAGAGATGGGAACTTTAGGTGTGAGGCCTTTGGGGGGAATGCCAAATATCAGACAAGCCTGAGAAAATAAAATATGGGAGTGTAATCTGGCTAGGGCGAAGGCATGTATGCGAAGGGAATGTAAATAAAACTTAATGGGGTCGTTGTGGGGGTGTTGTGAGGGTGACATGGTATTAGAAGGTGGAAAGTGTAACATGAGGCTAAAATGAATATAAAAATATATGGGGAGAGATAAAGGTGAACTGGAAAGTAACTGGAGATCTGGTGTGAAAAAAGGCGAAAAAGTGTTGGTTAAAGCTGGGCTATGTTGATCCTGTGATGAACTTGGTTTGGTAGACAACGATGTGCACAAAGGTTAGGTGGTTGTGTTGCCGCAAAAACACGTTAAAGGGTGGAGAAATTTGTAAAAATTTCGAAAAAACTGCGTGTCAATGTATTAAAAGGAGTGGTTTTGTGGTGGCAGATTATGAAAATGAGGCTAACAATTGTCTGAAGAAGAAATAATGACGTTAAAACCTGTGGGAAGCGACTAAAAATTATCAGTGATGTGGGAAAAACGGAAATGGAAATAAAGCGAAAGTTATTAGAACTAGCCGAAATGGTTGTTTAATAGGTGAAAGGAACTGTTTGTGAACTAGAACGGTGGATTTTATAGCAGCGGTAGTGTTGAAAGCGGAAAAATTTTTTTTTGGTTATGGTTTGGAAGTGCGCGCACACACACACCACACACACACACACACACACACACGCAACCACAACTGTCTCATAAGTGAGCACTGTGTCTGGCCATGAACAAGGCCTTTATCACATGTTTGTTTTGCCTGTGCAACTCAGTATCTCCTCTGTGTGGTGAGTTGAAATCTAGCCTTTTCAAAATTAAAATATTGGACCTCATGCAGCTAACAGTTCATAATATTTGAAACATGAAGATATGTGAAAACTCTTAGAATCATTTCCATCTTCGTGTGTCTTTAGTTGGCATGTTCACACAAGACTTGGGAACTCTAAACTGTTATAGTGAACTTTAATTCTGATTGCTATTAAACTGTTAGGAAACAAAGCTAAAAGATTCTTGCATTAATGCGGTAGGTAAAGTGTTTTCCTGTGAGTATTTATTCTGCATAAAATTCCATTTAGAATCTGTGGAGTTTTTATTGTCATCTAGTGTCAACTTCTGCATCTGGCTAGTGGATGCAGCATACTGTTATGAAATAATCTTTTATGCATGCTATTGTCATCATACACACACATTTGTAAAGCAGCCGAGTCCTTAACATGGTGAAGTAGCCAGTTTTCTCAAGATAAATTATGTATCCTAGTGCAGCCCTATGCCATTCCCAATCACCACCCCTTGCCATAGGGGTCATATCCCTGTGGAAGTTCTATGTGCAAGACCTGCCCAATCCACTCACCCAGCACTTTCTGTTCTACTCCTGTCACAGGCTTATTCTACCCCATCAAAGAGACCAGGTCTCCTTGGAAAGCAGTTGTGTTATGTACCAGCTCTCCTGCAGTAATTGTTCAGATTTTTATATTGGTATGACTATCAACCGACTGTCAGTGAGGATGAATGGCCACCACAAAACTGTGGCCAACAACAAACATGCAGCTTACATAAAATACTTGATTTCAATAGCTGATTCACAACACAGCCCATCTGGATCATCCCCTTCACCACCAGCTTTTCTAAACTGCACAAATGAGAGTCATCCTTACAACAAATTCTCCCCTCCCGAAATTATCCTGTCCTCAACTTAAGCTAACCTACTGACCCCACATCTTCCACCCAATTGTTTCCAGCCCCCTCTGTCCTGTCACCTCGCAAATTCGCCTCCCCTCACCCACACTATGTGCTGTTCTCAGCTATTGTATCCACTGGTCTTTTTTTTCTTCTCTGCTTCTCTCCTTTCTGCTCCCCGTCTTCTCCCTCTCCCACAGACTCCCGATGCTATACTTGTCAGCCCTATCCTGCCCCCTCTACGCCAGAAGGGCCGATCCCTGTTTCCTCACCCATATCCCACTGTCCCTCCCCCTTCCCCTCCCTGCTCTGGATTATTGATTCTGTTCAACATGTTTCTGTTGCAGTATGGCTGGAGGTAGTAGTTGTGTGTATGAGGTATTCTACCTTGAGCGAATGTGTGTGCGTTTCTCCTTTCTGAAAAGGTCACTGGCCAAAAGCTTATATGTAACAGGATGTATCTTTATGAAGAGTATCAATCTTTCCTTTTCATAGTATTATTGACTTTCCAGTGTTGGATGTTTACTTGAAACATTAATGGAAGATCACAATTGTGAACTGGCCAGGAGTTGAATGCAGGTACCTGATTATCTAGAGCAGTGCATTCACTAGTAAAGACACTTCAATCTTCCATTAATGCTTGTAAAACAGCTCACACTCAGCTACAGAGTGAATAATTTTGCCTGATACAGGACAACTGGAACAAAAAATGTGAGTACACGAGGGATATGAAAGTGTGAGGTTAGAGGACACAAAACATCATCTGAAAAATGATCTTCTGTGGGAATATGCACAAGAAAGACCACATGCACAAGTTTTTCAATAATTCAGTTTAGTTATATGTAGGTGACTGAAGAAAGAGCAATCTACCTTGTTACTTTACGTGGATAATCTGTCAATACTGAAACTTCCAACTTGCTATTCTTGTGGTAACATATTTATATTGAAATGAACTATTATATTATGAATCCTCTGACAACACAAACAAAACAGTGTACATTATGAAATTGCACAAATGTGGGCATGTGTTATTACATTGTTGTACTAAAGAGCCCTTGTGGATGCAAGTGAGTAATGTAATGGCTTTCTGATTTTGTTCTGCATAAAAAAACTGTAACAGTGGAAAACATTTTTATTTGGATCAGTGTTAAGTAGGTGATAGCTCCTATGAGAGCAAAGGTTGACACTTAGCTGAACTAACCTAATTAAGATAAAATAGGTTGGCATGGGGTGCTGGTGGGGGGTGAGGGGAGGGGGGAGGAAGGGTTATTTGTTTGAGTCGGAGAGAATGTGATGAGCAATTGTACATTAATGGATCATCGTTGTAAACAACACAAATGGGAAAACATTTTCATCTTAAACATTCCTGATTTGCTGCAGTCAATGATCCTGGTAAGAGATGAAAATTACCAATTTGTGGAGGTACATGACAAATATGTGGAAAGTTACAGGTTTACAAATTCAAAAACAATGAAATTAGTACATATATGTCTCAAGTTAAAGGACTGTATTGTGATTCTAGTACAGGTGCAGCAATGGAAATTTTATCATTGCTAAATAAATTAATAGTGCTTTACATTATTAGATAACATGACCTCACTTCCATCAGTTACTCCTTTTCCCTCCCTACTCCAGGCTGTTGCTGGACAGCAGTCAGGTGTCCTGGGGTACAGTGGAACCTTTGTTAATATCAGTGTGTTGTTGCCTGGTGACGTCCATAGAATGGTATGTAAGTCTGTATATCTGCCAGTTCCAATCTTGTCTGCATGGTACATATATCCACATGAAATTATTTTTTTAAAACTGAAAACTGTTCATTGGTTGCAATGTTGTATTTATTTATCCAGGGATCATCTTACAATGGTACAGGATTTGTTGTTGTAATAAAATGAAACTAACAACTTACACACACACACACACACACACGCACACACACACGCACACACACACACACACAGAGGACATGATAGGGAATTTACATTTGCATTATAGATTTTTTTTAACATCGTGCCACCCAATATTCCCTCACATCCTATCATCAGTACTTTTGTTAGTGAAATTAATGTCACATTTATATTATGGAATGTACAATAGCATTGGGTAACATCATATTACAGCAAACAATAAAAAAAAAGAATTGCTCGTATCAAAAAGATGGATTTCAAGTCAAAGTCATGTAACTGCAATATATATAAAGGTCATGCAAGAGTGCAGAAGAATTTTAAGTATTTTCGGGTGTGAGCATTAAATAAGCATCCTTGCTTTTCCACCAAGTTGGAAGACAGATATTACAAAATTGAACACTTGCTGATTTGGTTTCACCTGTGACAGCAACTTCTACAGAAATTGTAGGTGAAAATGACAGCACCTGAACTTACACCAGATTCTTTAAACACAAGTACCCAGTATTTAGGTGAATAGCTTAGTAAGAAATACACCTCAGGGTGATGGAAAAACTGTAACCTCAATGCTTGGGGCATATTTATGTAGCACAATCGGAAAAAGAATAATGAGAAAAACTTAGAGAATGTAGAGAAACATACTGGCTGAGAGGTGACTTTCAGAATTCAGACAGTATGTGACAAAATACAAATTTTGGCTGAAGTTCTGCAGGGGGGCCAATTCACTTTATTGCTGCCACTACAACCCAAACTTTGTGTATGTGTGTCACACAGTTTTAAGTTTTGCTGCACAGTTTTAAGGGTGGAAAAAGACTTTAGCAATGCAATCAAGAACATTGGTTTTGGCCATAAAAAACCTATGTAGTACTTGTTTCACACCATTCCATTCTGCTAACATGTTTCTTACATTCACATCCAAATTATTAAGTTCAGATTAGTTTCAGTTTTCGTTCCATAGGCCCAAAAATGAAATGATTCTCATAGGTGTAGAGCAAGTCAGAAAGTATGAAATAAAAAACAAAACATTTGAATACTCACTACCCTGGTCATTTATCAGGAGGTTGTCAGACTATGCGAATACATTACAGTAAATTGGAAATGCTAATATTTAGAGCAATTAACACACTGTCAGAATGAAACATTGACATGCACTTTCAATAAAATTGTCATATACAAGATATCTAATCTTGACTGTTGTGACCAACTGCTGTCAAAACTTGAATCCAACAGACATTAAAGTAGGACAAGATGGGTTGAAATGACACTGACGAAATTATATACAAATGTTTAACAACAGATAGCTCTAAATCTCTGAAACACTAAAGAAGAACTCAAAGAAACAGTCACAAGAGTTCACAAGTAAATTCATCCATTACACATGAAAATACTAATGAAGTATGTCACATATATAAATGTGTGACTGCCTGCATTTTGCACATCTACATTCTCTCTCTCTCTTATATTCTTTAATTTTGATGAGGTAATCAGAAACAAATCAAGACATCGATTTTGGCTTGTTTATGCACAACATTGACTTTAGACAATCGAGATAAGAGACTGCATCCTTGGCGTTACTACCAATAAATATTTCCCAACAGTATTTCTTACACTACATGAGTTTCTGGATATTGGTGCTCACCGCAGCTAACAAATATAAGATTTTTTGATGTACTGCAGATGAAAGCCCATGACTTAAAAAAGACAGTATGGATTCCAATTTTATTTTTGTTTTTTATTGGCAATTTTTCAACTCACATATTCAATATACATATTTCTATTTCTTTAATAATATGCTCTTTTCACAATGGTATCAGAAAAACTGAATTTCGTACTAATTACTGATTTTCTCCGTTGTTTTTATGACTGGCATATCTGTGATACTAACAACCTTGATGTCGGAACATGCGGCAGACCATGGGCAGGACATATGGATAGGTGTGGAGGGGGGTGAATGGGTGGGACTTGTGCAATGTCCAGGGCTGTTGCTAACGTTACGTCCTTCACATGGAGGTAGAAAATTTTTACCTCCATGGTCCTTCAACTGGATGTGCTAACTTCTGTGAACTATATCAATTCCCGTGTTTTGCTGTCGCTAAAGTCTTCGTTTGAGTAGTTGCCAGAGTGCACCGGGAAACAGGCTGTACTATGCATGCACAGCTACAATGATGTAGGTAGCCCGTGCTTGGTGTGTTATGCTCATACACTTTTTTTTTCACATTTCTGTGTGGAATTTTGTGCGTGGTAGGGCATCACATGGCCATGTGCAGCTCTGCGGCATGTTGTTGAGAGTTTGTCCAAGCTTCCTCTGGGGTCTTTGCACTGGACCTGCTTTTGTTGATGTTCATCTTATATCTTCCTTTCAAGACACTATCCATCCCATTTAACTGCTCTTCCAGGTCCTTTGCTGTTTCTGACAGAATTACAGTGTCATCGGCAAACCTCTTCTTCATGGATTTTAATTCCTACTCCAAATTTTTCTTTTGTTGCCTTTACTACTTGTTCAATATACATGCCCCTCTACTCTTATAACTGTCATCTGGTTTCTGTACAAATTGTAAATAGCCTTTCACACGTGTTATTTTACCCCTGCCACCTTTAGAATTCGAAAAAGAGTATTCCAGTCAACACTGTCAAAACCTTTCTCTAAGTCTATAAATGCTAGAAACGTAGGTTTGCCTTTCCTTAATCTATCTTCTAAGATAATTTGCATGGTCAGTATCACCAAGTGTAATAATTAACGTATGAAATTTTACCGTTTTTTGTGAAATTTTTATTTTTTGCATATTCATACAACATGGCAGAAAAATATATGTTCATTGTTGATAGCAATAGCGAAAATGCAATCAGCCAAGATGGTGTAGAATTGCGCGATCTTACAACTGAAGTTCAGGCGCCATGCATGCCTACCGCAGAAAGTTGGAGGTCAGAGATGAGTGTCACAGGTGCGACAAATGATAGTGACACTCCCCAGCAGAATAACCTTGATGAGACAATGTTTACAATTGACAAGGCAGTGTCATGCATCTCCCAGAGTGATATAACGCACATGAATGAAACATTGGAGAGCGATAAAAATATAACTCTTAACAACACATTACAAACACCACTTGTTCACAGCACTAACATTAACTTGGAAAGTACAGTTGACAGCAACCACAATAGTACCACTGACGCACTACTATGGACATTATTATCTTACTCGTATGAACACCAATTTCAGTGATATGAAACAAGATCTGAATACCAAAATTGATAATTTGACACGAGATATGAACATGGTGAAACAGCAACAAAACACTGTAATACAACATCTAAATACAATGAAACAAGAACAAAAACAAGTATTCAAGGATCTGCATGACACGCTCTCACAGAAGTTCAATGACTTAGCCAAAAATTTTGCTCTGAAATCGATGAAAAATTGAATGATATGAAAAAAACAAATAAAGCATGAACTACTTTCTGAAGTTAACAGTAACATTACATAGTTAAAACAGAAGGTAGATACTTTTAATGAGCATCAAGATCTAGTAGAGCAACAGATAAAGAAAATCACCGATGTGAACACAAATATTGAAGCCACGCAAAACCAGTTGTGTTTGACAGTAAAAAAAGGTAACCACTGTTATTACAAAACTAAACAAACATTATGAAGGTGTACCTATAGTGTAGAAAAGCTTACTTTAAGGGTAGCAATATTAGAAGTTGACTCAGCATGTGCTAAGAAGGAGAGAGAGAAGACCAATGAAATTCTAAGGGATAGCATTAGTCAAGATGACGCAGGTACATTAGATAAGAGTAATACCATTGCAGAGAGGTTAGTAACCGATTGTAAGTTATACACAGATGTCATAGAAAAAGCTATTCATAAAAAAGAAAATGAAATAGTGAACAAGGTAACATTCACCTACAAGCTGCGGAAGGTAGGATACACAATCTTTTATCTTCAAATATGCAAGTAAATAATACACAGGCTACAGTGAACAAACCACAACCTGTCGGTATTTATCCACAAATTATTACGAGTCCTACATCAGGTACCAGTGACAGCTGCAGAGGGCAAAATGTAAACTTACCCACAACTCCAACACCTGAGCAATTACCAACCGGAATTACAGGTAAGTACAATAACATAAATGCGACCAAAAATGCCACATTTCTGTAAACTATTTTTGCAGATGGAGGTTTGCTGAGTCATCGACAGTTTCCTGCATTCACTACTGAAGGTAAAAGAATGAACCTAGTAGTATTTATCAGTGCTTTTCACCATGTATTTGGACGGAAGCACAGAAAATCAGGTTTGTTGTGGTATGTATGCAAGGCAACGTTCTTTTATGGGCAACTGAAGTGGCCGAATGTCGCAGCACTTATATACAATTTGAACGAGCTTTCCTCGACAAATACTGGACTGAGGCAGTACAAGAAAGACTCAGACGTGAGGTTTTTAGCCAGGCACCATTCAGTGGCAAATATTGTAGTTGACACAGGCACTTTGAAAAATACCTGAACAAGACACACTACTGGATGAACCCAATATCACAGATAGACATATTATATATTTTGAAAAGTCATTTAACATCGCACATTGGAGAAAAATTTGTCACAACACAAGAGCATGACACTGAATATTTTCAGTCAGTGCTTGATTCTATCAACTTAATCAATGAGGAAAGACCTGTATCAAATAGAGAAACAGAAAATCAGGCACAACAACAACATAGTTATGTAAATCACTCAGTGAAGCATGATCTAAACATGCAGCAGGTATGGTACACACAATAGCAAAGTTACATACCCAGTGGTAATGAGTACGGTAAAGGGGAGGGGGGAAAAAAAAATTAATATTGGCACACAGTTAATTTTAGATACAGGTTCAACTACCAGCCTAATGTCAAATGCATTTTTCTGTGAACTGAAGAAGAGAGGTAAATTTCCAACGTTTCCTGTTCAAAACTGCTACAGGGAGTAAGACTAAATTGGAGAAACATCAGGCACTTATTCCATTACAAATTGAACATTTTACAGTTAAGTGCAATTTTCTTATAACTCACGAACTTATAGCTAATTGTCTTATTGGCATGGACACGTTTAGAACATACAAAACACAGATTGACATAGTAATGGTAAATGCCACTTTTACGCGAAGAATCAGATTTTTTTCTGTTGATTTAGTAAAAAAAAAAAAAAAAAAAACGAACCAGAGTAAAAACTAATAGTACAATATTCCTTCCCAACTGTAAACTTCACAAACAAATTTGAGCCTGAACAAGAAGCAAGTGCTGATGTTAGTTAGGAAATGGTAGAGCAGAAACTAAGTGAATCACAGATACTAAATGATATGGAACGACAAGAACTTTCTAACTTATTATTTAAGTATGCAAATGATTTCAGTAACGAGCCTGAAGAAATCAAAGGCTATGAATATAAATATTTTGTATAATGTCATATCCTATTCCATGGGTAAAACGAGAGGCAGTAAGGGAAGAGATCAATCACATGTTTAAATGGGGTATTATAAAACATTCATTTTCACCCTGTTGTAGTTGTATGTTATTAGTAAGTAAACCAGATGGATTAGTAAGACTAGTTCTCGATGCTAGAGGTATCATTAAGATTTTAGTACCAGTACGCTTAAGATCAGACAAATTTGACGAAATACTTCAGTATACTCGATCCCAGTGCGTCCTACTGGCAAATAAAACTCCACGAAGAAAGTTGAAAATACACAGCATTTGTTTGTGGTGGCTGAAGTTACGAATCCTGTGTTCTACCTTTTGGACTGAACATTAGCGCAGGCATGTTTATATTTGCACTGGACAATTTCTTAGGACCAGAATTGCTTAGTAAAGTCACTGCTTAAGTAGATGACATGCTAACAGCCACACCCACTTGGTTAGAACACATGAGACTGATCTCTTTCATCCCAATTGTTAAATATTAATTATCTGTTACTTGTAGCCATTCGGGATACTTGTATCCAATCTGGAATATGACTGTGGGATACATACCCCTTCATCATGCCATTTGCCATTAAGTAATTGCAATGAGACAATATTCTTCATCTCATTCATAGGCAGAAATGTATATTTAAGTGTGCAAATGTAACCTTGACTTTTTGTTACGACTGTGGCATTACATGTCCAATCACACTGTTATTAAATGTTATTCGTAAGCAGAAACACATGTTTAAATGCCCAAGTGCAAGTTTGACCTAATGTCAGTCAAAAAAAACTTTCATATAATTAAGGACTGTGGCATTGCACGCCCAGTCTTTCTGATACTGATGGGTAACTTCTGTTCTTTCATTTATCAGTGGTAGACAATGTCAGTTTAACACACCTGGAAACTAACTTATTATTTAAGTACAAAATATTTAGGCATTGCTGCCTTTCTTTCTCTCAACCATTATGTTTTACTAAGAATATGTAATTCGACACAATATAAATGCATGAACATTGTTCCATTGTATTTATGGTGTTATCTGCCAAATTTATAAAAAGGTCCTCAGAAAGCTAACACTTAGCTTTATACTTTTTGTTGTGACTCGCCGATCATTCAAAGCGCTGCCGCGCAATTACGCGCGTCATCTACGTGTGGCGCTGTCTGCCAGCCATGCAGCAGCTGTGCCACCTAAGCGGCCGCTAGCCTGGGACTCAGGGCTCATTCGAATGCTAACGTGTACACATATCTTGCTTGTCAACTTACTCTGTGACATATGTGTTGTGTCGTTCTGAAATATATTTGTTAAACTTGACGTTATAACAAC
The DNA here is from genome assembly GCF_023898315.1 of Schistocerca nitens. Classification (NCBI taxonomy): domain Eukaryota; kingdom Metazoa; phylum Arthropoda; class Insecta; order Orthoptera; family Acrididae; genus Schistocerca; species Schistocerca nitens. The sequence continues at coordinate 117,159,892 of NC_064620.1, read as the reverse complement.
TGGCGACGAGGTAGTGGATTTTTTCCTTTTCACCGTTGACCCACAGGGTTCCATGGCTACTGTCGAGCAACTATTGCAAAATCTCCTTGAACAGCAGACACTTCTAACAGCGGCGATTCGCGATTTCGTCGCGGCGTCAAATGCGGGGCATTTCTCATCGTTGGCTGTACCTCCTTTTCCTCCTTACGACGAGACGGCGGAAGACTGGTCTGATTATGAAAAACGTCTTCGACAGCCCTTCTTGGCATTTCATGTCAAGGACGAACAACCATGTAAGTCTCTGTTCCTTTCCTGGATTTGACCTCAAATGTATCGGTTGTTGTCGCAATTGGCTCCTTTGAGGATCCTGCATCTTTGTCCTTTGCTGAAATGTGCTCACTTCTGTCAGTCTGTTTTCAAAAGCAAACGCATGTGGTAGCCTCTTGTATTGCCTTTTATCGTTGTCAAAAACAGCCACATCAATCCTATCGCGCTTGGGCTGCTGAACTTCACGGCCTCAGTCGTAAGTGTCAATTTGTTACGGACGTTCACAAACAATCCTATGCCGATTCGATGGTACGGGATGCTATTATCCGGTCGGCGCCCGACAAAGAAGTTTGGCAACGTGCCCTTCAGTTCGCGAAACCGACTCTAGATGAAGTTCTCTCCATTGCGCAGTCTTTTGAAATTTCTCGCGCCGCTGGGGCGCAAATATAGGCGTGGGGTGATGTCGGGGAAATACAACCTCTGTGCGCTGTTGACGACGCGTGCGGCGCGTCCCCGCCGGCCGACGTGGCCGCAGTGCGCTCCCACGCGCAGCCTCGGCCTAGCCGTAAACAACCCGCTAAGAAACTGCAGCAAAACCACCGGCAACTTCCTTCATGTCCGCGGTGTTTTACGAAACATTCACGCGAGGATTGTCCCCAATGTTGGGCTGTGTGTCACAATTGCAAAAAGAAAGGTCATGTGTATTCCATTTGCAAATCCGACCGCACACACGATGTTCATGAACATAACGCTGATTCTGTGTTGTCTGTCAATTGCACTTCTTCCCTTTCAGGTAAGTTATTCCTCACTGTCCAAATCCTTGGTCGAGATGTTCGCATGCAAGTGGATACCGGTTCTGCTGCCACTATCATTAATTCTCAGACGTATCTACAGTTTGGTTCTCCACTCCTGTCAACTGTCACTCGGCAATTACGGACGTACAATAAACAGAAGATTTCTCTCTTGGGACAGTTTAATGCTGAGGTATCTTACAAATCCGTCGTTCGCACTGTTCCCATATTTGTGGTCGACCAGAGCAACGCAGAAAATCTTTTTGGTTTCGATGCCTTTCGCGTTTTTGGGTTCTCCATAGATGACACTGTCAATATTGTCTCTGATGCTATTCCTTATGCTCAACTGGATACCTTGTCGTCGACATTTTCGTCCCTTTTTTCTCCTGGGTCAGGCCGTGCAAACGACTTTGAAGCTCATATCACGCTCAAACCCACTGCTCGGCCTAAGTTTTTTCGGGCTTGGCCCATTCCTGTGGCCCTTCGTGATCGGGTAAAACCGGAGTTGGATCGTCTCATTACTTCAGGGGTCTTGCTTCGTATTTTTCTAAAATTGACCTGTCAGAAGCTTATCATCAACTTCCTCTCGACGCTGCTTCCCGGCAGTTTCTGGTCCTTAACACGCCTTTTGGCCTCTATCAATACCAACGCTTGCCATTCGGGGTCACTAGAGCCCCTGCTCTCTTTCAGCGATTCTTGGAACAATTATTGCTCCCTGTCCCTGGGTGTACCAATTACATGGACGACATTGTTGTCACTGGCTCCACCACTGAAGAACATCTTCAAAATCTCCGCACACTTTTTCGTGTCTTACAGACTGCCGGTCTTGAGTGTAATCTTCAGAAATCACAATTTTTTCAGGCATCTATCACGTAGTTGGGGTTTCAACTCTCTCGGGATGGTATTCGTCCGCTTCAGCAAACTGTCGCTGCGATCGATGCCCTTCCTCGCCCTACATCTGTTAAGGAACTGCAGGCCTTCTTGGGGAAAATAGCATACTATCACAAGTTTTTACCGTCTGCTGCTTCGGTGGCTCAGCCGTTGCATCGCCTGTTGCATAAAAACGTGCCTTTTCACTGGTCCGCGTCATGCGAAGCGGCTTTCCAGAAATTGAAGACTATGCTGAAACAGGCCCCGTGCCTGGCTACTTATCGACCTGGCCAACATCTTGTTCTTGCCACAGACGCCTCTCAATACGGGGTCGGTGCAGTCCCTGTGCACCGTTTTTCTGACGGTTCGCAACAACCCATTGCTTATGCCTCCAAAACGCTCACAGATGCCCATCAAAAGTATTCTCAAATTGAAAAAGAAGCTTTGGCCATTATTTATGCTCTTCATAAGTTTGGTGTTTTTCTCTATGGCTCAAAATTTCATCTTGTAACGGATCACAAACCACTTGTTTCCTTGTTTCATCCATCAACATTACTTCCCGACAAGGCTGCACACCGCCTCCAGCGTTGGGCTCTTTACTTGTCTCGTTTCAATTATGAGATTCATTTCTGGCCAACGGCTCAACATGCAAATGCTGATGCTCTGTATCGCCTTCCCATGGGTCCTGATCTAGCATTCGATAGGGACGAATGTTTGTGTTTCCACCTGGATGTTGCCGAGCAGCGGGTTGTGGACGGGTTCCGCATCACTGGGGACAGGCTGGCGGCTGCTATGAGTTCTGACCCTACCCCTCTCCCGGGTTTTACGCTGTATTCAGAAGGGTTGGCAAGATCGCCCGTCCACTAAGACTTCTGATCCGTTGCGGAACTACTACACTTTGCGCTACCGCCTCACGGCTGGGGATGGTGTTATCCTCCTCTCCACTGACAATGCTTCGCCGCGTGTCGTGGTACCTGCGTCTTTGCGTGCTTCGGTCTTGCGCCTCCTTCACCAAGGGCACTGGGGTGTGTCTCGCTCAAAATCTCTGGCGCGCCATCATGTGTACTGGCCTGGCATCGACTGAAATAGCACACATGGTCGCTGCCTGCGGCCCTTGTGCGTCACAGGCCGCTGCCCCGAAGTCATCTTTGTCACCGTGGCCTTCGTCCGAGAAGCCCTGGGAGCGCATTCATGCTGACTTTGCGGGACCCTTTTTAGGTACTTATTGGCTCCTCGGAATTGACGCCTACTCTAACTTTCCTTTCATTGTCCGTTGCACATCGCCTACCACCGCGGCAACCACCAGTGCTCTCGCAGCATTTTTTCTTCGGAAGGCCTCCCCTCTACTCTTGTTACTGATAATGGTCCACAATTTGCCTCTTCCGAATTTGCGGATTTTTGTGCTCGTCACGGCGTTATGCATGTCACGGCCCCGCCGTTCCATCCACAATCGAATGGTGAGGCTGAACGACTGGTCCGCACATTTAAGGCTCAGATGTGGAAACTTCTGACATCTTCTTCTGCTGCTGATGATGATGCGCTTCTCCAGTTTCTGGCGTCTTACCGTTTCACCCCCATGGGCGACCACAGCCCGGCTAAGCTCTTACATGGCCGACAGCCCCGCATGCTACTTGATCTGCTGCGGCCTCCCACCTCACGGCCACGGGTGCCTTCCCTTGGCCGGTTCACCGCCGACGAACTCGTCTGGGTACGGGGATATGGCAGGCGGCCAAAATGGAGCCCAGGCCGCATCTTAAGACACCGTGGCAGACGCCTGTATGAAATCCAGACGGACACGGGTGTTGCAGTGCGTCATTCGGACCAGCTTCGGCCTCGTGTGCCAGCAACGCCTGTTCCGAATGCTGTTACACCACTTTTGGCCCTACCTGACGCTTGGGATCTTGGCATCTCTCGATACACTCAACGCAGCCCTCTCACCGTCATCGCGATGCCAGCACAAGAACGGACGCCACCAGGAGACGTGCCCATGCAGGAACCGGATGACCATCCTCTGTCAGAGCAAATCTACTCGCCTCCTCCTCCTCCAACGGACGCCGACACATCGCCCATGTCTCCTGTTATATCAACTGGACTTGCTGCAACGGGCAGATTGGTGCAGGGGGCCCCAGCAGATTCGACCCCTACGTCTCCTGTCATCTCGACCCGTTATCGGGGACACTTCCGTCCGTACGGGAAGCCGCCTCCTCGAAACTTTACGGTGAGTCAAACAACGCCTATGGATGTTAGCCATCTCCAGGACACCTCCATCAAGACCAGTCCAACAATTTCAAAGGAGGGAAAAGTGTTGTGACTCGCCGATCATTCAAAGCGCCGCCGCACAATTACGCGCGTCCTCTACGTGCGGTGCTGTCTGCCAGCCACGCAGCAGCTGTGTCACCTAAGCGGCCAGCCGAGCAGCGGCCGCTAGACTGGGACTCAGGGCTCATTTGAATGCTAACGTGTACACATGTCTTGCTTGTCAACTTACTCTGTGACTTATGTGTTGTGTCGTTCTGAAATATATTTGTTAAACATGACATTATAACACCTTTTTAGTGCCATGATTAACGTGTTACATCATGTTAAGTACCCACCTGTATGTTCTGCTAGGCTTACCCAGTTTCTAACTACCCCATGAAATTTTTGTTAATGCTACCTTCAGTACCGCTACTAATAGTATGTTAATTCAAATTCATCTACTTTTAAGTTTTTAAGTGTTGTTGCCTTTATTGCTGCTTAGTCATACTGATATTACAGATCATTCCTGTAAATAGCCACACACACATTTATTAATTAACCAGGTAAAGTATGAGCAATGTATTCAAAATTGAGAAATAATTTTGCCAAGTAATAGCTAGTCTTTCTTACGGGATCGAAATCTGTTATAGGGGCATCGTTCTCCTCAGAAGTAAGGTTTTTTTTTTACATATTACGCCATTAAAGGTTTTAATGGTTATATTAATACAAGTCCTAGTGTAAAGGTAGCTACCGTTATGTATCTATATTTCCACGCACACTTGCACATGACCATCAGCGATGCTCGGTACACAGCTGCCGCCTACTGATCTCGTCCGCGCAGTGGGGCTTGCTGTCTCTCTTCAGCCAAAGTAATGTAGATTTATGAGTGGTTACTACAGTGCTACAGTTTTATACTCGACATGGCCAAACTTTGGCATGCACTAGTTTAGTGTCACTGGCTTCTGAAGGAGGCCAAATTATTTTGGCTGAAACCTGGGTAAAGATTGGTTTCTATTTGCAACTGAGGCTGACGTGTTACATGTTCCATTATCACAGTTGCTGACAGGGCTGCACAATGTTAAAAATTCGCAAATGTATCATATGCTTGTATTGTGCCATAATAATGTGTTATGGAATTAACTTGTATATGTGATGTGAACAACAAACAAACTGTAGTAACAGAACCCAGTTAATGAAAATTTATGATGTTTTAAAACTTAAGAAATTTATGTTTGTAGTATAAGTGATGGTTGGAATGTCAACCACAGGTATAAGCCATCATATTTTGTTGCAACAATACTTGTATGAATTTTCATTGGAAATTGTGATGACATTAACATATGAAGTAATCACTGAGTATTGTGTCTCACAACGCCTGATACATTAATAACTGATCTATAGTTGTTCACGCCAGTACTTACCTCATCAACGGATGCTGTTGGCCAGGGTTCTCTCTGCTGAAAATGCGACCAAGTAAAACGGGTAATAATGATGCCCGGGACATAAGAATGGAGATCTTCTGCCACAGCATCAGATTTTGAACAATAAGCACACGCACACTACACCCAGAATGAAGGCAAATGCCACGGCCATTCTTTAATATATAATACTCAGGTGAAAGTGTGACACTGAATGTGAAATTAACACTAGGAAAATGAGTGCAGGCGTGTGCGATGGTAGCAACTAGTATACTGACTGTTAGTGGCTTATCCTTAGCCGCCAAACCTACTAATGCACAAATGTGAAACCTGGCAGTGAGGCTGAAGCAAACTGAACACTATTGTCAGCGCGCTAAATTCAGATATGTAATTAACTATCATATCATGTATGTAAGCTTTCCATTTCTTGTAGAACTTAAACATACATAAGATGACGTATCCCTTCCATCAAATAAAAGAGAAGCTGACAAATAAAGGGCATGGAACTCTATTAGCAAATTTAAATATAAATATGTACAATGAAAAACACTGTACGTCTCCATACCATGTCAATTTACTGTGCTATGTGGGGGCCTTTGCGTAGGTATATGGTAAATGATTTTGATTCCCTCTCTTGTATGTAGAAGGATGGTTAAGATGTATTGCTTGAAGTATGATGTGCTATGAGTGTTTTGTATTATATGTGATTCTGAATAAGAGAAGACTTAACAACAGTATTAAATATTTTTATTGAAGTGAAGTGGAGGCAAGTTGGGAGGATTTGCTTCATCTTGAGGGGCACTGGTGTCCTTGGAGTTAGGAGAGGAAGTATGTGGTCCTATTTCATAAGATTAATGGAAGTATAAGAGCTTTCAGATGACAAATATAATTAAAATATATATAGTGATGGACACACACACATACACACAAATAATAAAGAAGCAATGCAAGGTAAAGTGAATGAAGAATAGCACAATTTCATACACGCAGAACATTTACTAATAATGCAATTGTATTACCCCTCGGTTTTTTCTATTTCAATTATATATCACATTTATTATTATTATTATAATACAATGGCTCACTTGGAATCACTAGAATAAGAAATTTATTTCTGTCAATGTGAAACTAAGGCATTACAACACAGTAGTCCCACCAGAAGCACTTTATGCTGCAGAAACTACAGTGATTCATGGTCATACGAAGATCATAGAGATTGAAAAGCAGGAAAGAAAATTCTGAGGAAAAAATATGTACCAGTGTTTTAGGAAGGAATTTAAATGAAGAGGCCAACTAGAGAGTTTTACAAAGGCATAGAAACAAGAACAGACACCATTGGAAAGAGAAGGATAACATTTTATGGACCTATCAGCAGAATGAATAAAAACAGGCTCACAAGGCAAATCTTTGAGATAGTAAACAAGAGCAAAAACAAGACAAAGTGGATCACTGAAACAGAAGAAGACATTAAAGAACTGGGGATCACACAAGACAACATAAACAATAGAGAACAGTTTACTAATATCATAAAGAAACACACATGTAAACAAGAACACATGGAGAACAGAACGGGAAAAAGATGGTCGGAAGATCACAAGAGAGAACGTAGTGAACGTATGAAGAGAATTTAGGAAGAACAAAGAAAGAAGAAGAAATCATGACTACTCAAGTTCAGTCGCTCTCTTAAAAGGGAACAATCAAAAATAATAATAAATTATAATACAATGCACACATCCAGAAATTTTGAATATTCTCCCTCAACCACAGACTTCTGTTCAAAGTCTACATTTATCAATGGTGTTATGCCATTTAATGTGCAGTATTGTATATAATGGGGTTTTCTAGAAATTTTGTGACAGCCCATTTGCAGAGAACCACTTACTAATTTTGTGAGAGAGATTATTTACAATTTCCTCATATAATTCTTGTTTGTTGGGTGTGATTATTATACTTGTATCATCAGCAAAAAGAACTAGCTTTGCATCTTCATGAATATAGAGTGGAAGTCATTAATATATATTAAGAACAATAAGGGACCCAAGACTGAACCCTATGGGATACCATTCTTCATACCTTCTAGTTGGAGGACTCTGCTGATTCTTTCCAGACTATCTGTACTGTTAATTTCAACCTTCTCTATTCTTCCAGTTAAATACAAATAAACCATTTGTGCACTGTCCCACTCATACCACAGTACTTAAGCTTATCTAGAAGAATCCAATGATTCACATAGTAAAAAGACTTTGAAAGATCGCATAATATCCCAATGGGTGATGTTTGGTTATTAAGAGCATTTAAAATTTGATCAATGAAAGCACATATACCAATTTCTCTTAAAAAGCTTTTCTGAAAATCAAATTGACATTTTGTTAGTATTTCATTTTTACAAATATGTGAAGCTACTGTTGAATACATTTTTATTCAAGAATTTTGGATAAATCTGTCAGAATTGAGATTGGGCAGTAGTTGTTAGCATAAGGCCTATCCCCTTTTTATGTGATGGTGTAACACTAGCATATTTCATTCTATCTGAAAAAATGCCCTATTTTACTGAGCTACTACACATGTGGCTGAGAATCCTATTCATCTCTTGGGAACAACCTTTTAGTACTCTGATGGAAATGCCACCAATTCCATGCAAGTTTTAACTTTTGAGTGAATTTATTGTTTTCCTAATTTCAGTGGGAGAGGGGGTTGAATTTCAGTTTTATCAAATTGCATAGGTATTGCCTTGCATTTTTTAATTAACAGCTGGATCATATTTTCTCTACAACATTTACAAAATGGTTATTAAAAATATTTTCTACTTCTGACTTTTTGTTAGCAAACTTTTCATTGAGTTTAATAGAAAGAAACACTCCACATGGGAAAAAATATATTAAAAAAGATGCTGTCAATTACCGAACGGGAAAGCGCTGGTAGATAGATACAATAAAAAACACACAAACACGCACACAAATATCAAGCTTTCGCAATCCACAGTTGCTTCATCAGGAAAGAGGGAAGGAGAGGGGAAGACGAAAGGATGTGGGTTTTAAGGGAGAGGGTAAGGAGTCATTCCTATCCCGGGAGCGGAAAGACTTACCTTAGGGGGAAAAAGGGACAGGTATATGCGCGCGCGCGCGCCCACACACACACACACACACACACACACACACACACACACACACACACACACACAAAAACACAAACACACACTCACACAGACATATATAAAGGCAAAGAGTTTGGGCAGAGAGGTCTGTCGAGTAGTTTTTGTACTGTTCGACTGCTTGCGGATCGTTACTCCTTAGCTATAAGATACATTTCCTTTTTCTGTTTACAAGATTTCTTTATTCCTTTAGTAAGCCATGGCTTTTTAGATGGTTTCTTACAATTATGCTTCACTGTTTCCTTAGGAAACAGTTTTCAAATATACTCACAAAGATATCATAAAACAGGTTGAATTTTAAATTAGTATCAGGTTCCCTGTGCACCTCATCCCAGTACTGCAACTGTTGCAAGCTTTCCCTAAAATTTGCAATATTTAAATTGTTGACTGACTACACTATTTTGCATTACTGTATGCAGCTATGTCATATACTGTAGCTAGCTGTGCATCATGATCAGACAGACCATTCTTAACAGGAAAAGTTTTTATCTGATTACATTTATCTTGGTCTATAAAAACATTAATGGAGAACTCTCTATGACGTTTCTTATTCATTAATTTTAAAATATAGTATAGATTGTTGTGTTACATTGCAGTTTTTAAAAACTCTCCCATTTCGAAAAATTCATCATATAAATACATCATATACCCACAATTAACTGCTTCATAGTTTTCCACAGAATTTAACTAATTGTGCTTGCTAATATTACGTAACTAAACTTGAGAGCGTAAGAATGAACTTTCTCTCACCAGACATCTTGAAGTTACGCTTAATCTCTTTTTTAATGTGATTACCCCACTCATTAATGTACTTTGTTCTTGCTCCTTCTAGTTTCAAATGGGCCAATTTTGGACCATGCTTGTTCAACTGTTGAGCTTTGATGTTTGGCCAGTACCGTCACATCCTCTGCCAATGTAACCCCTTCCTTTCTTCTGTCCAGGGGGTAGCTTTCCTTCAGGGCTTTTCTTTAAATCTTTGGACTAAATTCAGGGTACATCTCACAGACTGCCTGTTCTGGAGGTCAGTTATTCCCATTTCTTTAATGTCCTTTTCAGTTTCTGTTAGCCAAATGGTGCGAATCTTCTTGTTTTGCCAGAAGGTGAACAGATGATTGGCTAATCTGTTTGGAGGCAATCTTGCAACATGGCTATAGAAAGCTACTCTTCTCTTTCTTGCACAGTCAGAGAGCCTCTCGATATGTTTGTAGAGCTCCAAATTATGTTGCCTTCTGAAATCCCCATCTTCTTCTATTGGGCCTCAGATCTTCCTGAGGATTCTCCTCTCTCTGACTTCCTATTTCTCCATCAGAACTCTCCGGTTCATGGAAAGACATTCCATGGCATATAGGGCTTCTGGTCCTACGACTGATGTGTAGTGCCTCAGTTTGAAGTTACATGGCAGGCATTTTTTGTTCTTTATTTCACCTCGTATCAACACTAATAACTTGTCGTATGATGCAGAATTCATTGGAAAATAATTTATGAAATCTTTCGAGTTTACGATTCTGGTTTTAGTCAGTAAATTAACATGTGATCAGTTGCACATTTTTCTTTAATCAATCTCAGATCCATTTCCTCTTTTTTGTGGTTTTCCACTTCTTCTTCTGTTTCTATAGCTAATATAATTTCAGCCCATGCTTTCTTCTTGGTTATCGACTTCCAATATATTGAAAGTCTGACAATCTACTATTTAACATGTGCAGAAGAAGCAGTTTACGTGTTTGTGGTTATCACAGAAGATTAGTTGAGAGATAACCCACTTAATATTGAATACACATTTATTGGTCACTCGTACATATAACAAAGAACAGTTGTTACACATCTGCACGCCGAAAATTCACACAAGAACAAAACTAGCCCAAAGAAAGAAAGTGCAAAAGATAGGGCACTGTGTGCCAGAGATGCCACAGAGCCCCCCCCCCCCCCCCCCCCCTCCACCACTCCCCTGCAGTGTGGACCACAGTGGAGAGAAGGCTCACGAGATGAAGTCATAATCTTTGTGTTAACACAGCAGTTGTAGGTGGCAGCCAGTGCGGGAAGTGGGGGTGGCAGTGTCGGTAGTGTTGCAGCCCGGTGGTCCCAACGGCTGCATGTGAGAGGTGACGTTAGAGATGAATCAGCCGAAGGCAGGACAGCAGTGTCAGAAGGAAGATTGTCATTCAGGGACCACGCTGCTTTAAGTCTATCAACTGAGACTGTCTGGGGCCGTCCGTGGAGGTGGATGACGAACATGTTGGTACCGTGATGTAGCACATGATGAGGACCTGAATAGGGTGGCTGGAGGGCTGTCCGCACAGTCATCCTGCAACATCACAAAGTCGCAAGTAGCTAGGTCCTTGTGGACGAACACATCGGGGGGGTGGGGGGGTGGGGGGGGGGGGCAGGGCAGGGGTGTGTGTGACGTGCATGTGCACATGTTTGACCGGAATGGGGAGACCCTCGGATGCGGCAGAAGGTGAATCCCCAACAAAGTCGGTGGGAAGAAGGAGAGGCTTGCCATACAGAACCTCTGAGTGAAGCATTAAGATCTCCTTTACGAGCTGAGCAAATACCTAGGAGTATCCAAGGAAAGGCCTCCAACCATAGGCCTCTGAGGCACACTAGGGTAGCCTTGAGGTACGGTGCCACCGCTGAATGAGGTCGTTTGCCTGCAGGTGTTAAGCTGTGGTATGAAACTTGGCGACACCACAGAGTTTCGCAAATACGGCAGACTCAAATTGGCGTCCCTGGTTGGTGGTGAGAGATAGGGGACAGCCGAAGCGAGCAACTCACGTTGAGACAAAAGAATGGGCGACGGTCTCGGCCGTGATAGACAGGTGATATTTGGTATGCCGTCCATGTGCACGTAAGTCATCGTTCTGGGTGCGGAATTCATTGATCTGGGAGCACACTTACAACGTGCCGTGATGTCAGTAAGGGGGACTGAATCAACCCAGTCGGTCACACGGTCGATGACCGATAACATATCTGTAGTCCTTGGATGGAGGAAGGGGACCAACGACGTTGATATGGACGTGCTGGAAACGCCCCTTCAGGATATCAAACTTGCCCAGAGGAGGTTGGGCGTGCCTGCCGATGTTGCTGCACTGGCACGGAATGCACACACAGCTCCAAGTGCAACAGTTGCGCTTCACACCAGGCCAGACAAAGCGATCCGTAACCAGATGTGTCATGACCCGTGTCCCAGTGTGAGCTAAGCCATGCAAGGCAGTAAAGTCCCTATGGTGAAGGGCGGCAGGGACCAGGGGGCAAAGTGTGCCCATAGAGGTGTCACAAAGGACAGGGATTGCTGAACCAGGTAGTATATAGGGCTAAACAGAGAGCGATGAACCCTTGTCTGATCTTAGTTGCTGTATATCATCGTTGTTGGCTTTTAGTTGGGGGGAGCTCCTCCAGATCCAGTGGTGCGGTTAGCACACAGATGTGGAAAGGTCATCTGCCACAATGTTCTCCATGCCATAGATATAGAGTGCATCGGAAGAGTGCTGACAGATTTAGTCCATATGGCGGAAATGCATGGGCAGAAGATCTTTAGCTGGATTATGAATAGCATCCATGAGTGGCTTGTGATCGGTATAGATTGTGAAGGGTTGCCCATCAAGGTCACTACAAAAATGTTTAATCACCTTGTACACTGCAAGCAGCTCATGGTCAAATGCCTACCACTTGCACTGGTTCTTAGTCAGTTTCTTGGAAAAGAAGTGGAGGGACTGGGTGGAGCCGGTGGTGTGCTGCTGTAAAACGGCGCCCACAGCCGAGTCACTGGCATCAGTCGTGATCAGGGTCAGGATGGGTGAGTGTGACGGCTTTGGCTAGTGCAGTTTTAAGGTTACCAAAAGCATTGAGCATAGGTTGTGTCCACTCCAATTTCTGTTTTCCAGTGGTGTTCTTGCCAGTGTGGGCCATTTGGATGGAGGCAGCTTGAGGAATATGGCGGCGGTAAAAGTTTGCCACACCCAGAAAATGACGGAGTTGAGCATAATCTTCGGGGGAGAGGAAGTCTCAAGTAGGATTTCAACATGAGAACTCATTGGTCGGAGACCGTCAGCAGAGACAGAATGGCCGAGGAAGGTAATGGATGTGGAACATAGTTGAGATTTATCATGGATGGTCACCACACCATTGGCAGTGAGGGCCAAACTGAATGGGGGCGAGGTGAACTTGATGCTCCTCAGTGGAGGAAGAAAAGATAAGGATATCGTCTAAGTAAGTGTAACCAAAAGGCAGAGGGAGCAAAATGGAATCAATGAACCATTTCCATGTCTGCACATCATTTTTCAATCCATAAGGCATGTAACAATATTCAAGTAGGCCAAAGGGTGTGATGATAGCCATCTTTGGAATATCCGGTGGATACATAGGAATCTGGTGATATGCTTTGGAGCAATCTAATATGGAGAAAAAAGTAGAGCCATGAAGCAATTGCATGAAATTTTGAATATGTGGTATGGGGTAGTTATCGATAATGGTGTGGGCATTAAGGGACCTGTAGTCCCCGCACATGCGTAAGGAGCCATCCTTTTTGGGAACAAGATGATTAGAGGAAGACCAGTTGCTATCGGAGGATGTCCAAAGCCAACAGACCCGGTATAACTCTGGCTTCTGTGTGGGTGGCACACCAGTCACGGTCTTTAGCACTTTTTTGCTATTGGTACTGAAGGCACACGGCTCACTCGGCAGCAAAACCACCTGAACACGTGAAATAGTGATAACCACCAGCTCCATCTGCAGCAACAAAACCTGCTTCCCACAATGCAGTGGTCACCACATCCGATGCTGTTGCCTCTTTACCAGTTGTGCACACTACTGCTCCTACAGCTGCTAAAATTCAACTGTTGTTGCATTACATACAATACAGCCAGGAAGCTGTGTAGACACTTAGACAATGCAAGACTCAATATCGGCACCATCATCACTGCCGCAACACTCTCAGAGTCCCTTGGCATTATCCTGTCGACTACACCTCTCCTGATTTAGCTCCACTAAGAGGAGACGAATGTGGTGATATAAGATCTCATTTCTACCACAATGGAGTTCCCAATGACTGTCCCATGTCTAGGACTGTGACAGACATTGCCCCCCAGCCACATGGACTCTAGTGACACCACCCTTTCTGTGCCATCTATATCAGCACTGGAGTGAACAAGGGAAAATTCTGCATGATCGTTCACTGCTGGCAGACGGCCTAGTTCACATTACCTCTCATTGCATTAATATCTTGACTATTTTTGGCCACCTTACATTATGTCAAACTATGCAATGCCTTTTTGCTACAATCTGAGTTTCTATGTTTGCTTTGTTCGCCATACTAATGACTGTTAGGTTTCCAACCCAGAGCTCCAGGCTCTACTGCTACAGCAACAGCACACTAGCCCCGTCTACCAGTCAATTTCAATGTGACTTTATCATCTATTTTGGCTTACATGCAGCAATTCCATTTTTTTACAATATTGTTATTGTCTTAATAAAAATTGTTCAGCACAACATTCACTACTTATAATTATGAAGTTCCCACTGAAAAGATCTCTGCACGTCACCTCCAGCATACAGCCTGAAGGCTTAACCCCAGGCTCTTCATGTACCACTGCCGCAACTGGTACTCAAACAGATCTCCCTACCCTGTTTTTTCCAAGCAGAGTTGCTGAGCATTCAAAAAAGAAGGCCTTGTCATTTATAATAAAACACTTGATTGATCCCTGTTTCTGCCAGGGTGTTGATTATAGCGCCTAAAAATGTGGAATATCCTCTCCAGAATGCTTCCTAGCCTTCTCAGTGTGCTATTCTACCATCTCCCCAACCAAAATACTGTTTTAGTTCATTCTTATACCACCCCTGCTTCCAACCTCGACCCGAATGGGTCATATCAGAGTGAAAGTCCACAGTTTAAGGGCTAACCCATTTAGTTACCCAGCACACATTATCCAAGCATCAAAGACAGTGTCATCAGTTAAAACAGTCAATAGAAGGATCTCAAGGAGAAACTGAATCCGGACAGGAGTACTACAATTTATAGGCAACTTTGTGACTTTACAGGCCAGCAGAAGTCTTATATTAAAGTATGTTCACCAGTATTGATGAGGACAGGACATTTGCACAAAATGTGTCTTTTATTTACACAATTTCACGATACAACTTGTAAAACAGAGTTAATGAACAAGACTTTCTTTTTCCTCTTTAAATTTATAATGCAGCTCTTTGCAGTCCTCATTGGAAATGTTCTCCCAGCCAGTACTCTTCATGTGGTACACTGCAATGAATATCAAAGTGTTGAACAGACATTTGATAATATTTATATTTGAAACAAAAAACAAGACAGTACAAAGCATAGTATTTTCAAGGCAATTTGTTTTGTTTTGAACGTGAATGTAAACAATATGTGTGTGTCTTTTTTATATATTATGAAAAAGATAGCTGCTACTCACCATATAGCGCAAATGCTGAGTCACAGATAGGCACAACAAAAAGGCTTTCAAACAAAGCTTTTGGCCAAACAGCCAATCATTAGAATAGAAACACACACACACACACACACACACACACACACACACACACACACACACACACACACACACATTTTGGTACAACAAAACACAAGAAAAAATAACACAGATATGGCTGTTAGTTTATATTATGTATAGGAACACTGGCCATAGTGTGTTTCCTCACACATACTTGCCAATGCCCATCATTCTGTTAATTTTGATTCACTGAAATGTCATAAGTGTCTACTAGCTGTAGTGATAAACAAGAAATAACTTTAAAAGGAGAAACATATTGTTAGATTCAGCAGTCTGTAGTACAAACACCCTACATCACAGATAAACAGGTAGTAGCAAATACTGTATAATTAGTATCAGAAAGTCAGATGATTTTGTGTTTTTATATTTGAAACTGAAAGTGCTCCAAATTGGTATTTCTTGTTTTTAATCAAACAGAGAGAAGCAATAAACAAATTTTCTCATTTAGTAAAAACTCTTTTATACCTTCTGGAAAGTCTTTTTTAAAATAGTACTTCAAGAAAGAGACCAGATACACTATGTGATCAAAAGTATCCGGACCCCCCCCCCCCCCCCAACTATATGTTTTTCAGCAACCTCAGTAGTCATTAGACATCATGAGAGAGCAGAACGGGGTGCTCCGCGGGACTCACGGACTTCAAACATGGTGAGGTGATTGGGTGTCACTTGTGTCATATGTCTGTACGCAAGATTTCCACATTCCTAAACATCCCTAGGTCCACTGTTTCCAATGTGATAGTGAAGTGGAAACGTGAAGGGACACGTACAGCACAAAAGTGTACAGGCCGACCTCGTCTGCTGACTGCAAGAGACCGCCAACAGCTGAAGAGGTCATAATGCGTAAAAGGCAGACATCTATCTAGACTATCGTACAGGAATTACAAATTGCATCAGAATCCACTCCAAGTACTAAGACAGTTACATGGGAGGTGAGAAAACTTGGATTTCATTGTCAAGCGCCTACTAATAAGCCGCACATCATGCTGGTAAATGCCAAACGATGCCTCGCTTGGTGTAAGAAGCGTAAACATTGGACAACTGAACAGTGGAAAAATGTTGTATGGAGTGACAAACCACGGTACACAAAGTGGTGATCCAATGGCAGGGTGTGGGTATGGCAAATGCCCGTTGAACATCATCTGCCAGTGTGTTTAGTGCCTACAGTAAAATTTAGAGGTGAAGGTGTTATGGTGTGATCATGTTTTTCATGGAGGGGGCTTGCAACCCTTGTTGTGCTGCATGGTACTATCACAGCACAGGCCTACATTAATGTTTTAAGCACCTTCTTGCTTCCCACTGTTGAAGAGCAATTCGGGGATGGCGATTGTATCTTTCAACACGATTGAGCATCTGTTCATAATGACAGTCTGTGGTGGAATAGTTACATGCAAATAACATCCCTGTAATGGATTGGCCTGCACAGAGTGCTGACCTGAATCCTATGCAACACCTTTGAGATGTGTTTCAACACCAACTTCGTGCGAGGCCTCACCAACTGACATCAATACCTCTCCTCAGTGAAGCACTCTGAAGAATGGGCTGGCAGTCCCAAGAAACCTTCCAACACCTGATTGAATGTATGCCTGTGAGAGTGGAAGCTGTCGTCAAGGCTAAGGGTGGGCAAACACCATATTTATTTCCAACATTACTCATGGAGGGTGCTACGAACTTTTAAGTAATTTTCAGCCACATGTCCGAATAATTTTGATCACATAGTGTATCTTATGTGTCTACAGTGATGGGAGTAAGACGAGTTAAAAGACAAGTATCACCTCTCAATCAGCTGATTTACAATTACATAGCAACAGTATTGCTGTCATTGATATACATGACATGCATGAAAATGCCAGTCCATGACTCCCAAACACCGAAGCCCCCATGAGAAGAAACAATAGAAAACAATAATTTTTAAAGCTGCTGATCACCACTTCACCACTGTAATACTACCTGTATCACAGAAACAGTATAGTCCCCTGTTCGTAAAAACTTACCTCTTACAATGCCCCCACTGTAAGCATCCCTGTGAGTTGCATGGTAAATTGCACGTCGACCTAGATCGTATGCTTCTTCATCAGATAAATCCCAGTTATATCCAGCATCCAAAACACCAAAGGCATACACCGAGCCAGAACCAACCGAAAAAACTTTTCCTTTTGTTCTCGTGCCTTCATTGTCCACATAGTAGAGTCCTGGTCCCTGTCAAATGCATATCCAAGGAATGTATATTTACCTTTTTTCACCACACTGGATGTTGCATGCCATGACTATTAAATATATTTCTGAGGAAGAGTTTACAGCAACCAGTTACTAAACAGTGTTTTAAATATTCTTACTTACCAGTGGAGCAAATGCAGATACTTTCACATCCATTTTTGGTCAGTGAATATTTAATTTATATTTGCATTTGATGACTAACTACAGTTTCCAATATTCATTCTTGAAATTCAAATTAATTGTAATAGGTACATAGGTATTACATGAAGTGTCATGTGCCGGACTCGGACCTGAACCTGGATTGTAAGCTTATCGTGATAAGGGAGATGGGAATATACTAGACATGGCCTACACCTTAATAGGAGGCGTAAAGATGGGTTGGTTGAGCTTCTTGCAGATAATATATGGGGGAGGGGGGGGGGGGGGCACAATCACACACAGCAAAATACTTGTGGTTACTGGTGTGAAAGGGATTCAGGCACCCTATTTTAAAAGAAGTGAAAATAACAGAAGAGCAATACAAAATACTTAATAATGCATAGAAAAGTAATATTAAACAACGTAAAATCCAGGATGGAAAAATGACTATATTATGAAAAGGATAGTTGCTACTCAGCATACAGTAAAGATGCTGATTGGCAGATAAGCACAAGAAGACTGTCAAAGAAAGCTTTCAGCCAAACAGGCCTTTATCTGAACTAAACACGCACAAGCGCACACGCATGCATGCACATACCCTACGCAAACCCAGCTGACACACCTGACCACAGATCCTGGCTGCCAAGGACAGATTGCAATCAGCAGCATTTGAGCGAGGAGGCTGGGGTAGGGAGGGGGAAGGGTAGCAGCGATGGTAAAGTGTTGTTATTGAGAGCATACAGGGTGAAGTGGGCAGAGGGTAGAATAGCAAGGTGCAGTCTGGAGGTTAGACAGAGGGCAAGCGTTTCCCAATGGAAAAGACCGTGGGTGTGTAGCTGGAACAGAGGGCTGTCTAGTGCTGGACTGGGAAAGATGTTGTTGTTGTTGTTGTTGTGGTCTTCAGTCCTGAGACTGGTTTGATGCAGCTCTCCATGCTACTCTATCCTGTGCAAGCTTCTTCATCTCCCAGTACCTACTGCAACCTACATCCTTCTGAATCTGCTTAGTGTATTCATCTCTTGGTCTCCCCCTACGATTTTTACCCTCCATGCTGCCCTCCAATACTAAATTGGTGATCCCTTGATGCCTCAGAACATGTCCTACCAACCGATCCCTTCTTCTGGTCAAGTTTTGCCACAAACTCCTCTTCTCCCCAATCCTATTCAGTACCTCCTCATTAGTTATGTGATCTACCCATAGGTGGTGGTTAGTGTTTAACGTCCCGTCGACAACGAGGTCATGAGAGACGGAGCGCAAGCTCGGGTTAGGGAAGGATTGGGAAGGAAATCGGCCGTGCCCTTTCAAAGGAACCATCCCGGCATTTGCCTGAAACGAGTTAGGGAAATCACGGAAAACCTAAATCAGGATGGCTGGAGACGGGATTGAACCGTCGTCCTTCCGAATGCGAGTCCAGTGTGCTAACCACTGCGCCACCTCGCTCGGTGATCTACCCATAGGAATAGGGACATGGATAATTGGGTGAAGGACAATGAAGGATCCTGGTGGCACAGGCTGTAATGCAGTCATCGAAATTAAGAACATCGTCTTGGGCAGTGTGCTGAGTAACTGGATGGTCCAGCTATTTTTTCGCCACAATTTGTCAGTGGCCATTCATGAGGACAGACAGCTTGTTGGTGGTCATGCTCCAAGCAGAATGCAGCACAGTGGTTGCAGCTCAGCTTGTAGATCACATAACTGGTTACACAGGTAGCCCTGCCTTTGGGGGATAGGTGATTCTTGTGTAGGTGATGGTGGAGCAAGGTTGTACGGGACAGATCTTACATCTAAGTCTATTACAGGAATATGAGCCACGAGGCAAGGAGTTGCGAGTAGGGGTTGTGTAGTAATGGGCGAGGGTATTGTGTAGGTTCGGTGGGTGGTGAACTGCCACTCTGGAGGGGTGGGGCAATGGTGTGTAGGACATTCCTCGTTCATTTCAGGGCTAGAGAGTAGTCGAAACCCTGGTGGAGAATGTAATTCAGTTGCTCCAATAACAGGTGGAGTGAGTCACAAGGGGGCATACTCCTCTGTGGCCGCACCGTGGGACTTTGGGAGGTGGCAGGTTAATGGCGGGATAAGGCACGGGAGATCTCTTTTTGTACAATGTTGGGAGGGAAATTACAGTCTGAAGGCCTATGTGAGACCTTTTGTATATTTTGAGAGGGATTGCTCGTCCCTGCAGGTGCGACAGTCACGGGGGGCTGGGCTGTATGGAAGCAATTTCTTGGTATGAACTGAGTGAAAGCTGTTGAAGTGAGGGTATTACTACTGGCTGGTAGATTTGATAAGGACAGAGGTAATGATGCAGCTTTTTTGAGATGGAAGTCAGCATCGAGGAAGCTGGCCTTCTTGGTTGAGGAGGACCAGGTGAAGTGAATGGGGGAGAAAGTGTTGAGGTTCTGGAGGAATGTGGATACGGTGTCCTCACACTCTATTCAGATCATGAAAATGTCAATGAATTTGAACCAGGTGAGGGGTTTGGGACTCTGGTAGGTTAGAAGGGATTCCTCTAGATGGCCCATGGACAGGTTGGCATGGGAGCCGCGGTATTTTGACCGTGCAAAGGTAGCATAATCATTAGTCTCTCAATTAGTGGCTGGAATGAATGGCTTGGCGAGAAATCAACTGTCTCTTTATAAATTTTTGAATTTAACTTTTGAGTCAAAAGGCTTAAATTCTTCTTTAGGACGAGAAGATCCTATAGAGCTTAACATTTTACTTTTATATAGTTTTTTGTTTGTCTTTCTATATTTAATGATGATGTTTTGTTGGGGTGACATGAAGAATAAATAAACTCTTCATTATTATATCATTGATTTATGTTTGTTGTTTTGATCCATAATTTATGATCATAAGATTAAGTTACCTTAGGGATAACAGCGCAATTGTTTTTGAGAGCTCATATCGACAAAGCAGATTGCGACATCGATGTTGGATTAAGAAAAATTTTGGGTGCAGGAGCCCAGTGATTAGGTCTGTTCGACCTTTAAATTCTTACATGATCTGAGTTCAGACCGGCGTGAGCCAGGTCGGTTTCTATCCCAAGACTATTAATCCATATTAGTACGAAAGGACCATATGGTTAAAATATTTTTTACTATATTTATTATATTTTATTATATGCAGGTGCCCATAGCTGTACTATGAATTTGTTTGTAGGTGATGTCTTCAAAGGAGAAGTAATTGTGGATGAGGATATAAATTAGTCATGGGGATCTGTTGGGCTTTGGGAAAGGCACTGTTCAATATCAGCAAGGCCACTGGCATTAGGAATGTCAACGTAAAAGGAGATGGCATCAAGAGTGATGAGCAGGGCACAATGTGGTCAAGGAAGAGGAACTGTGGAGTGTCGGCGGAGGGAATGGTTGGTATCTTTTATATTAGGTTGGTACGATGCAGGTAATAGGCTGAAGGTGTTTTTTTTATCTAAAAATTTATCCTGACCTTTCCAATTCTATCTGCTGATAAAGGCACCACCACTACTGGTCTGAACTGCAAGGATTATCTGGCAAAAGAACTCTGCCAGCTGTCAGATTCATCTACCTACACATCCTGCCACAGTGACACCATTCCAGAAATCCAGCAGGCTCTCCAATCCATGCACTAATTCTGAGGCCCATCCCAGAACCTCTCCTGGAGTCCACCCCTCTCCTCACCCTGACTAGTCCATGGTCTCCTACCTTCTACATGCTTCCTTAAGCCCACAAAACCCAACCAACCAGGACGGCCCATTGTGGCCAGTTACAGTGCCCTCACAGTGACTGTCTGCTCTCTTAGACTAACACCTTCAACCTATTACCCAGAACCTAACTTGCTGTATAAAAGATACCAACCATTTCCTCCACCAACTCTCCACAGTTCCCGCCCCTTTACTACACGGTGCCCTGCTCGTCACTACTGATGCCACCTCCCTGTACACTAACATCCCTAATACCCATGGCCTTGCCACTACTGAACACCACCTTTCTCAACACCCAACAGATTCCAAACTCACAACCTCCTTCCTAGTCACTATGACAAACTATATCCTCAACTTCCATTACTTCTCCTTTGAAGGCATCACCTATAAACAAATCCAGGGTACAGCTATGTCCACCCCATGGCACCATCCTATGCCAACCTATTTATGGGCCATCTAGAGGAATTCTTTATAAACACCCAGAATCACAAACCCCTAAACTGCCTTAGATTCACTGATGACATCTTGTGATCTGAATTGACAGTGAGGATATCTCCTATCCACATTCCTCCAGAACCTCAACACCTTCTCCCCCATTCATTTCACCTGGTCCTCCTCAACTCAGCTTCCTCAATGTTGACTTCCACCACAAAGATGGCCATATCAGTTTCTCCGTGCATATCAAACCTACCAACCACCAGCCATAAGGTACTAAGTCTCCCTGACATATTTTGATTTTATATCCATGACATACTGCTTCAAATAAATGAACAAGTACGAGTTGATAATTAGAGTGTTCCTAGTTCAGGAAATAATTATCTTTATTTCATTTTTAGAATTGTTTCATTTTCATAGTCTGTGGTTGCTGTATTATTTTTTGAGGTCTCCTTTCAATCAATTTGCAGCACCGAGACCAGTCGAGCTGCCTGTGACGTTACTGCAAGTAGCAGCAAAGAGAGCCCAGGCTGTCTGCAGCTCCCAAGGAATATCGAAGACCGGGACATAGAGCAAACAAAAATGTCAACCAGAAATTCAATTGTTTTGGTGTTAGAGTGAGATTGGTCAGTCTCACTTGTCAGTATTCATCTACGTTTATGAAGAATTAATAAATTGGTATTCTGTATTTGAGGACTGTTATGACTCCTTTACTAAAGTAATGCGACATAAAACAGAAAAGGAGTCAGTCAACATTTGCTCCACTGAATACGCAAAATAGTCTTAAGACCCTCACAAGTGGTGACCATTCAGTGAAGAATACTGTCACAAGAAACTGAGTCTGTGTCATAAAAAGTGTCAAAAAAATGTGGTACAGGTTACGGTCATTCTAAAAGCGCACATAGAATGCTGCCAGAAGAGTCAATTCTGAGTTTGAAATTCTTCAACCAGTGGTAATAAGACGATGGACAATATCAAGAACAAAAAAGGACTAATTATTACAAAATGAAAAATTCATGCTATATAATTATGAGTAGTGTTGGGGAACTATAATCTACCCAAGGGTGCACAATTTAAAACAAATCTGTTGCACAGTGATCACAACATTACAATAGTTATACTACCGTCCTTAAAAAGTATGCTAACCAGTTTTAATTTGTAAGAAGGCTTTAGCGAGAGAATAAAGAAATATAACTTAGCAACATGTTGAATAATGAGCTGCTAAGCAAATAAATGTCTAACATTCATACAAGCAAAATGAGAATTACATGGCTGGTTCACAGGCTATGATGTCCAGATATAAATATTTTGTGCTACCTAATATTTTGGACATTACAAGCCTAGTTTATTGTAATCAACTAATGAGTTTAGCAGCCGATGACCATATCCAGATTACACAATGATAGCAGCAGCTGACAACATCTGCACTGCGTGATGGCAACAGCAGCAGCAGCAACCAACAACAAAATCAATGAGATACAAATGCTTCTGATGCGACAAACTCAGTGAGTGAATTTTC
Organism: Schistocerca nitens; assembly: GCF_023898315.1. Classification (NCBI taxonomy): domain Eukaryota; kingdom Metazoa; phylum Arthropoda; class Insecta; order Orthoptera; family Acrididae; genus Schistocerca; species Schistocerca nitens. The sequence continues at coordinate 117,136,675 of NC_064620.1, read as the reverse complement.
AGTTACAGTGTGAAGTGCAATGGTTTTGATTCAGTAATTTTTTCTTGAATGGAAAGAAGTTTGTGTAAAATACAACACAAAAATTTCAAAACAGGAATGTAATAAAATTTTCTGAATATAACTGTAAACATATAATGTAACAAGGTTTTAAGAGAACAGTCTCACCATATAAATACTTATGCAATTGGTATTATAGCAGTTTGTGTTAATGAATAAAAGATTTATAGAAATAGACAATTTTACAAAAACTGAGAACAGATTAGATAGCACGGATAAGAAACTAAATGACTTCACTTCTCGACTTAATGGCAGAATGGACAGGTTGGAAAAACAATCTGATTTATGATTCAGTCATGCTGTTGAGCTGGAGGAATGACTAGGTATCATAGAGGACAAGATAGAGGGCAAAACTGGAACTTGTACATAGATTACAATCTGACCAGGGCAGTTTAATACAAAGAATTCGAATTTTAGAGGAAGATTTACTGCATACTAAAGATGGCTTACGGAAGTATACAAATGAGAAAATTGATGTAATATCATCTATCACCAATGAATTAGAACAAAGACTGCAAAAGATAGAAGTTGAATGAGAAATCCAAGTTAAGGAAATGAACAGTAAACCAAAGGAACCTTTTGAGAATAATTCCACATCTTCCATGACCACACTCACAGGTGATAGGATGTCAACAATTAATAGTAATGACCAGTACTTAGGTACTACTACATTTGGAGTCAAGAACAATGGCAGTCGAGTTTAGGCTTGTTCTGCGCACCTACGTCATGCATACTCCGACAGCCAATGAGCATTCAGCAGCATTCTTACTGCTCTGCTCTGAATCCTGTAGCTAATGGTGGATTAAACGTGATCATAGCAAGTTGTTTAGTGAATTTCTATTTCATTTGTTTGAGTTGTCATCGCTGATGGTGGTAAGTGAAATTCTGCATAAGCAAGCGAGAGACATAATTTGCAGGATATATGGTTTCTTCAAGCAGAAAGCATGCACATGCGCAAACCACAACTGTCTCTTGGAACCATCAACAATGCCATTCCCACCCATACTTCAACATGTGTGAACCGCCGTAATTTGTGGATCAGACTATACAGATGTACCACAGATCATTACTATGGGACAATAACTAACAAAAGAGATTGTAAATCTGTTAAGGACGAGTAAGATGGTAAGTAACAGTTGTGATGATTTCAATACTTTATTAAGTAAAGAACCACAAGTTTTCGAAATTTACAACATCAGGAGAGATACACAGTTTTATTTCCAAAACTGTTTAAAGGCATGCTACCCAAAATGTGGGCAGATTATAGTAAAATAAGATTTATAGTAAGCTGTATGACAGGTGACGCTACACAAAGGGGAATGCTACAACTGGAAAACTTTAGAACTCAATAAGATTTCAAAACTGCTTTCAAATCAAAATACCGGAGCAACGGGCGCACAGAAAAATTTATACTTTGAAGTATTATGTTCAAAACCATACAATAATAACTCTTGGAAAGGATACAGGGATTTCACTAAATGGCACATTAATAAGACTAAATACTTAGACAATCCCCTAAGAGACGAACATTTGCTAGAGGAAATTCTCAGTCACCTCACATAGAGAGTAAGGGACAAACTTTTGGGCAAAGATTTGAGCAATGTTAATAATTTATTGGGATATTTAGAACAGATAGACACCACTGAGAGAGAATCAGAGAGGTGGCAATCAAAGAACAACAACAACCTCACCAATGCAACATGACAAACAATGTTACAACAGAGGAGTGGGAATTGTGTACAGAGTCCAGTGGTTAAGACGATAACAGAGCAGGACACAGGCACAGAAATGGTAATAAGGAACAAGGTACAGTATTTAACAATAATACTGCTAGTTTAATAAGATATGACAATGGAAACACATTAACAGACAATCTATTGGAAGAAAGAACACAACCTATCAAGCAACATATTTGACCAAAACTTAACAGAGTAGTTGGACATACACCAGTAAGTATATTTCTATATTTTGGTAGTGCTATTTGTGAAGTGATCTATGAGTTTTTAAAACAAAGTTATGTGTTTCCAACATTGCCGGTAACAGGAGTTAAAATCACAGGCATGACAGGAACCAGAAGCAAATCAATTTGTGAAGAATTGTTGAGTACATCTGGACTGAGTGGATGTACATTTGAGAACTCTATGTTTGTGGTCAAAGGGTGTATTTAACCCTGTGACCACAAACACTGAATACTCAAATGTATATCCACTCAGTCCAATTGTTCTATGAATAGACTGGCTTACAGAACACAAGGCCACATTAGATTATCAAATGAGCAAAGTACAATTTCCATATGGACAAGACACAAAAACAATCAAATTACAGTTTGATCCAGTCACTACTCGAGAGGTGAATCTTAAATTTGTAGTAGCTAACATAGTTAATGATGATTACAGAAAGTTACAAGATTACCACTTACTGATAAATTAAGATGACATAGTTAACAGTGTAGGTAAGCCAGTAAATCTCAACGCATATGAGAAAGAGCAGATGGCTTCTTTATTAAGTAGTCAGATGTTTTTTCAATGAGATCAGGAATTATAAAAGACTGTTTGTATCCAAAAGATTAAGCCACACAATACATTCTAGGTAAGACCATATCCAATACCCGTTTCTATGAAAATGGCAGTCCAAAAGCAAACTGACAATGATTAATTGGAATATCATTGAATCTTCTCATAGTTGCTATGACAAACCCTTAGTTGTAGTAAAAAAAAACTCAATGGAAGTGTGAGACCCAATATTAAATGAAAGAGGTGTTAATAAAATAATTGAACCTGAAAGAGACAGACCACCTATAACAGAAGAAATGCTAACCAAATTTACAGGGGGGCAAGATACATCAGCACAGTGGGCCTCACTGGCAGATATTGGCAAATAGAACTTCATAAAGACTATAGAAAGTTACACAGCTTTCCTATTTAAAGGATGATCATAGGAATTTCAGGCATTACCTTTCGGACTGAACATTTCAGTGTTTTTTTTTTTTTTTTGGCAATGACTTAAGATTCTAATTTATGTTTATGACATTGTAGTTATATCTACCACATGGAACAACACACTTACAAATGCTAAATGAATTTTTCAACAGACTATGATCACAAGGAATTACGATGAAACTATCAAAATCACAATTTGGTAGGAATAGGTGAAATTTTTGGGACACACAGTGAGTCTTACACGGTTTGAAGGTTCTGGACAAAGTTTAATAGCATCTAGTGTACGTGGGTCCGGTTTGATTCCTGTCAGTTGCATAGTTGTATTTTTTGAATATTTCAAAATGTATCCAGCTGGATATATTTTGGAATATTCGAAAAATACAATTATGCAACTTTGCAACAAAATCGCGCGGAATTTTTGACATAAGTACCATAACCACTTAACCTCACATTTTTATTTACTCTGTATTTCATCGTTTGGAAGTTAGTTATTTTCACATAGGGTGCTTCTGACACTGTTTCCTACCGTAGGGCAACACCACACCAAAAATACTTCGCCACAGTGGAAGAATAAAAATCGAAAACAGACGATAATGTATAGTGTATCTTGAAAATCATGTGAACAGCCGTCTGATGATGAACATGCCAGTTCGAAACCGGTAACTGCGCTATTTACCTAAATAAATAGCAGTATTAATAGTGGCTGGTTGCTGTTTTCTTCTTTGTAAGAATTAACCTACATTAATTGTACACAGCCACAGTCTCCCCATGTCAGTATCAGACAAAATAGCAGTAACAGAATTAATTACTTGGTATGTATACTTCGAGTATGTATACTCTGGATCAAAGAAATGTATCGTGGATATGAAAAAGTACTACTACTTTAAAGACGTGAATCGACAGGTAACAAAAATATTACACTCATGTGAGATATGCCAAAAAGTAAAAATAAATACTTCAGGAGTACACATATTGCTGTATACCATTATTCCAGGATAAATTTGGGAGTTTGTGGCATTGAATCTCTCTGGCTCAGTGCTGTAAGGCCAGGGAAGCACGGGATACAGCCTGGTCATTTTAGAATGCTGGTCAAAGTCGGTAATGCTGTACTCCATAACAAAATCTACAATCAACAGCGTAGCAAATAAAACTATGAGATGACAATTTTAAACAAGTTGGTAAACCTACGAACCTTTTAATGGACAAAGGGAGCCAGTTTACATCCACAAACCTCCAAGAGTTTTTAGCACGGGAGAATTTAAACCGTATTTTGAATTCACACTACCATCCTGAAAGTAACCTGTCAGAAAGGGTTATGCATGATGTGAGATTTTTTTCTGAGCTTACTGTGTGATTAAGCTTTCAAAGTGGATAGAATTAGTGTTGAATAAATTGCCACCAAAGTGTTAGTACTAGAGGTAACAGGGCAACAAGTAGAAGGGGAACCCTTCTTGAAATGGGTTAAGTAGCCAGAAGAAAACTCTGCCCTCCAGTTGATGTCAACTAAGAATATTAAAGAAGAGATGACTATGGAAGCTGAAATATCGAAGAAAAAAATTATATATATATATATATAAAAAAAAAACAAAGATGATGTGACTTACCAAACGAAAGCGCTGGCAGGTCAATAGACACACAAACAAACACAAACATACACACAAAATTCAATCTTTCGCAACCAACGGTTGTTTCATCAGGAAAGAGGGAAGGAGAGGGAAAGACTAAAGGATGTGGGTTTTAAGGGAGAGGGTAAGGAGTCATTCCAATCCCAGGAGCGGAAAGACTTACCTTAGGGGGAAAAAAGGACAGGTATACACTCGCACACACCCATATCCAACCGCACATACACAGACACAAGCAGACATTTGTACAGGCAAAGAGTTTGGGCAGAGATGTCAGTCGAGGCAGAAGTACAGAGGCAAAGATGTTGTTGAAAGACAAGTGAGGTATAAGTGGCGGCAACTTGAAATTAGCGGAGGTTGAGGCCTGGCGGATAACGAGAAGAGAGGAAATACTGAAGGGCAAGTTCCCATCTCCGGAGTTCTGACAGGTTGGTGTTAGTGGGAAGTATCCAGATAACCTGGACGGTGTAACACTGTGCCAAGATGTGCTGGCCGTGCACCAAGGCATGTTTAGCCACAGGGTGATCCTCATTACCAATAAACACTGTCTGCCTGTGTCCATTCATGCAAATGGACAGTTTGTTGCTGGCCATTCCCACATAGAAAGCTTCACAGTGTAGGCAGGTCAGTTTGTAAATCACGTGGGTGCTTTCACACGTGGCTCTGCATTTGATCGTGTACACCTTCTGGGTTAGAGGACTGGAGTAGGTGGTGGTGGTGGTGGTGGTGGTGGTGGTGGGAGGGTGCATGGGACAGGTTTTACACCGGGGGCAGTTACAAGGGTAGGAGCCAGAGGGTAGGGAAGGTGGTTTGGGGATTTCATAGGGATGAATTAAGAGGTTACGAAGGTTAGGTGGACGGCGGAAAGACACTCTTGGTGGAGTGGGGAGGATTTCATGAAGATAAAGTTGTTTTCTTGTTTCAATAACTGTAAAATTTTACCATGAGTGAGAAGTGTGGGCTTTGCCGTAGGTTCGTGAGTGGATTGCGGTGTGAGACTTGTTCGAAGTATTTTCACTGGGGGGAATGCAGTGGGGAAGCCAGTAGGCATTCTGGTGAGATCCTCTCCTGGAACTGCAGGTTATGTAGCAAGAGTAAGTTGATAGAGGAGCAGGAGCGTAAGATCTGTGCCCTTCAGGTGCAGTTGAAAAATGCACAGGAGGAGCTAGATAGGATGAGGAGGGAGAAGGGGGTTGGGGAATGGGAGCTGGCTGTTGGCAAGAGATCTGCTAGGAGAAGGAGATTTTCAGATAGTTTTACTATTGGTTTTTGTAATAGATATGACCAACTGTCAGAGTCTAGTGGAGAGGAATCTCTAGTAGCTGTAGATGTAGGAAGTATGCAGCAGACCTCAGCAGTTATGGTGGCTAGGACAGTTGCGAAGTCTAAGAGAAAGAAGAAGGTTCTGCTGTTAGGTAGTTCTCATGGTAGAGGTGTAGGCCAGCAGTTGCAGGAAGTTTTGGGGAGTGAGTACCAGGTCACCAGCATTGTGAAGCCTAATGAAGGATTGGCTCAGGTGACTTAACATAGGGGGGTTATGTAGGGATTTTACAAAAGAGGATCAGGTAGTGATTGTGGGTGGGGCTGGTAATAGTATTGATAGGGATGGGGAGTACGACATAGATGGTGACCTGGAAAAGATAGCCACTCAGACTGGCAACACGAATGTGCATTTTGTGGAACTGTTTCAGCGTCACGATCGGCCTTATCTTAATACAGCTGTCAGGCGTAATAACATGAGACTTGGGGGTGCGCTGATGACAAGAGGCATGAGTCACATTTCAGTGGTGTCGGTGGAGTCTATCAGCAGGGCGGGTTTCACTAGACATGGCCTGCACCTCAACAGGTATGGAAAGGGGAGGTTGGCAAAGCTTGTAGGTGACAGCATAGGTGGGGGTGGTGGGATCACTCATGGGAAAATTCCGGTAGTTGTGGGTGTTAGAGCTGTACTTTTTTTTAGATTGAAGTCAGCTGACAGGTATTCCTGCTTAAGGGAAGTCTCTCTAACAAAGAAACCACTTTCGACAAAGCTTAGGTATCAGATTAATGAGGGAATTAGTATATTTCATCAAAATATACAAGGCTTTAGAGATAAAGTTAGTGAACTGCTTATAGATGTTGACTCTGAAATTATTGGTATATCTGAACACTTCTTAAATAAGGAGATAATTCAGAGGCTTCCTTTACCAGGATACAGGTTGGCTGGCAGCTTTTCTAGGAGCTCTTTGCAGTGTGGGGGAGTAGCCATGTATGTGAAAAACGGTATCCCATTTGAGTCAATTGATGTTTCAAAGTACTGCACTGAAAAGGTGTCTGAATGTTGTGCAGGTGTGGTTAAATTTAGTGGAACTTAACTTCTTACTGTTGTTATTTATAGATCCCCAGACTCCGATTTCACAACATTTTTGCTAAAGCTAGAGGAGGTTCTTGGTTCACTTTATAGGAAATACAAAAAGTTAGTTATATGTGGTGACTTCAATATAAATTGCATAAGTGATTGTGCAAGGAAAAGGATGCTGGTAGACCTCCTTAACTCATATAATCTAATGCAAACCGTATTCTTTCCAACGAGAGTGCAAGGGAACAGTAGAACAACCATAGACAATATTTTTGTTCATTCGTCATTACTAGAAGGGCATTCTGTTAGCAAAAAGGTGAATGGCCTTTCAGATCATGATGCACAAATTTTAAGTCTAAAAGATTTTTGTGCTGCAACACATGTTAAATATAGTTACCAACTTTTTAGGAAAGCTGATCCAGTTGCTGTAGAGACTTTTGTAAACCTTATCAAGGAACAAGAGTGGCAAGATGTTTATAGTGCTGATACAGCAGACGATAAATATAATGCTTTCCGCAAGACTTTTCTCGTACTCTTTGAAAGTTGCTTTCCGTTAGAACGTTCAAAACAGGGTACTAGCACAAACAGGCAGCCTGGTGGCTGACTAAAGGGATAAGAATATCTTGTAGAACAAAGTGGCAATTATATCAAAACGTTAGAAACAGTCACAATCTAAATGCAGTAGCCCATTACAAACAGTATTGTAAGGTGCTTAAAAAAGTTATTAGGAATGCAAAAAGTATGTAGTATGCAGATAGAATAGCTAAGTCTCAGGATAAAATTAAAACCATATGGTCAGTCGTAAAGGAAGTGGCTGGTCTGCAGAGACAGGTCGAGGATATAGAATCAGTGCATAGTGGGAATGTCTGTGTTACTGATAAGTCGCATATATGTACAGTATTTAATAATCACTTTCTGAATATAGCAGGTGAACTAAATAGAAACCTAGTCCCAACAGGGAATGATATAGCGCTCGTAGAAAAAAAGTGTTCCGAGACTGTTACCTGAAATGCTCCTCCATGATACTGACAAGGGGGAGATTGAGTTAATAATTAAATCACTAAAGACCAAGAACTCTCATGGATATGACGGGGTATGTAGCAGAATACTGAAGTATTGTTCCATGTATGTTAGCCCAATACTTAGCCATATCTGTAACTTTTCCTTTAGGAGCGGTCGGTTTCCTGACCGATTAAAGTACTCGGTAGTGAAGCCACTTTATAAAAAGGGAGACAGGGATAATGTTGACAATTATAGACCTATTTCTATGCCATCGGTGTTTGCTAAAGTTATCGAGAGGGATGTATATACAAGGTTACTGTAGCATCTAAATTCACATAACTTGCTGTCAAATGTACAGTTTGGTTTTAGAAATGGCTTAACAACTGAACATGCTATAGTCTCTTTTCTCTGTGAGGTTTTGGACGGATTAAATACACTGCAGAAGTTGGAACATTATGGAGTAAGGGGAGTAGCTTACAATTGGTTCGCCTCTTACTTTAAGAACAGAAAGCAGAAGGTAATTCTCCGCAATACTGAGAGTGGTAATGATGTTCAGTCCCAATGGGGCACTGTTAAATGGGGCATTCCCCAAGGGTGGGTGATGGGGCCACTGCTGTTTCTTATTTGTATAAATGATATGCCTTCTAGTATTACAGGTGAATCAAAAATATTTCTGTTTGCTGATGACACCAGCTTGGTAGTGAAGGATCTTGTGTGTAATATTGAAACATTATCAAATAATGTAGTTCATGAAATAAGTTCGTGGCTTGTGGAAAATAATTTGATGCTAAATCACAGTAAGACTCAGTTTTTACAGTTTCTAGCTCACAATTCAACAAGAACTCATATTTTAATCAGACAGAATGGGCATGTTATAAGCGAGACGGAACAGTTCAAGTTCCTAGGCCAACGGATAGATAGTAAGCTGTTGTGGAAAGCCCATGTTCAGGATCTTGTTCAGAAACTAAATGCCGCTTTATTTACCATTAGAACAGTATCTGAAATAAGTGACATTTCAACACGAAAAGTAGTCTACTTCGCATATTTCCATACGCTTATGTCATATGGTATTATTTTTTGGGGTAATCCTTCTGATTCAAAAAGGGTATTTTTGGCTCAAAAACAGGCTGTTCGAGCTATGTGTGGTGTAAGTTCGAAAACCTCTTGTCGACCTCTATTCAATAGTCTGGGAATTTTGACATTGCCCTCACAGTACATATTTTCTTTAATGTTGTTTGTTGTTAGGAATATTAGCTTATTCCCAAGAGTTAGCAGCTTTCACTCAGTTAATACTAGGCAGAAATCAAATCTGCATGTGGAATGCATTTCCTTTACTCTTGTGCAGAAAGGAGTGCAGTATTCTGCTGCATCCATTTTCAATGGGCTACCACAAGAACTCATAAATCTTAGCAGTAGCCCAAACGCTTTTAAGTCTAAACTGAAGAGTTTCCTCATGGCTCACTCCTATTCTGTCGAGGAGCTCATGGAAGAGCTAAAAAATTAAGCAAATTCCAGTGTTACATTCTTGATTGTCTTTATTTAAACTAACGACGTGTCGCCTGAATATGTTTCTTATATTTCATTTTATCTGTTTCTACAATCGTGTTATAATTTCATGTATTGACTCGTTCCATGACCATGGAGACTTCTCCTTAATGTGGTCCCACGGAACAATAAATAAATAAATAAATAAATAAAGGATGGATCTCATTTCAGGGCAGGATTTGAGGAAGTCGTATCCTTGCTGGAGAGCCACATTCAGAGTCTGGTCCAGTCCCGGAAAGTATCCTGTCACAAGTGGGGCACTTTTGTGGTTCTTCTGTGGGGGATTCTGGGTTCGAGGGGATGAGGAGGTGGCTCTGGTTATTTGCTTCTGTACCAGGTCGGGAGGGTAGTTGCGAGATGCGAAAGCTGTTGTCAGGTTGTTGGTGTAATGGTTCAGGGATTCTGGACTGGAGCAGATTCGTTTGCCACGAAGACCTAGGCTGTAGGGAAGGGACCGTTTGATGTGGAATGGGTGGCAGCTGTCATAATGCAGGTACTGTTGCTTGTTGGTGGGTTTGATGTGGACGGACGTGTGAAGCTGGCCATTGGACAGGTGGAGGTCAACGTCAAGGAAAGTGGCATGGGATTTGGAGTAGGACCAGGTGAATCTGATGGAACCAAAGGAATTGAGGTTGGAGAGGAAATTCTGGAGTTCTTCACTGTGAGTCCAGATCATGAAGATGTCATCAATAAATCTGTACCAAACTTCGGGTTGGCAGACCTGGGTAACAAAGAAGGCTTCCTCTAAGCGACCCATGAATAGGTTGGCGTACGAGGGGGCCATCCTGGTACCCATGGCTGTTCCCTTTAATTGTTGGTATGTCTGGCCTTCAAAAGTGAAGAAGTTGTGGGTCAGGATGAAGCTGGCTAAGGTGATGAGGAAAGAGGTTTTAGGTAGGGTGGCAGGTGATCGGCGTGAAAGGAAGTGCTCCATCGCAGCGAGGCCCTGGACGTGCGGAATATTTGTGTATAAGGAAGTGGCATCAATGGTTACAAGGATGGTTTCCGGGGGTAACAGATTGGGTAAGGATTCCAGGCGTTCGAGAAAGTGATTGGTGTCTTTGATGAAGGATGGGAGACTGCATGTAATGGGTTGAAGGTGTTGATCTACGTAGGCAGAAATACGTTCTGTGGAGGCTTGGTAACCAGCTACAATGGGGCGGCCGGGATGATTAGGTTTGTGCATTTTAGGTAGAAGGTAGGGGTGCGGGGTGTCCGTGGGGTCAGGTGAAAGGTTTTGCAGGGGGCCTAAGGTTCTGAGGATTCCTTGAAGCTCCGCCTGGACATCGGGAATGGGGTTACCTATGCAAACTTTGTATGTGGTGTTGTCTGAAAGCTGACGCAGTCCCTCAGCCACATACTCCCGACGATCAAGTACCACTGTCGTGGAACCCTTGTCCGCCGGAAGAATGACGATGGATCGGTCAGCCTTCAGATCACGGATAGCCTGGGCTTCAGCAGTGGTGATGTTGGGAGTAGGATTAAGGTTTTTTAAGAAGGATTGAGATGCAAGGCTGGAAGTCAGAAATTCCTGGAAGGTTTGGAGAGGGTGATTTTGAGGAAGGGGAGGTGGGTCCCGCTGTGACGGAGGGCGGAACTGTTCCAGGCAGGGTTCAATTTGGATGGTGTCTTGGGGAGTTGGATCATTAGGAGTAGGATTAGGATCATTTTTCTTCGTGGCAAAGTGATATTTCCAGCAGAGACTATGAGTGTAGGACAGTAAATCTTTGACGGGGGCTGTTTGGTTGAATCTGGGAGTGGGGCTGAAGGTGAGACCTTTGGATAGGACAGAGGTTTCGGATCGGGAGAGAGGTTTGGAGGAAAGGTTAACTACTGAATTAGGGTGTTGTGGTTCCAGGTTGTGTTGATTGGAATTTTGAGGTTTTGGAGGGAGTTGAGCTGGAAGTGGGAGATTGAGTAGATGGGAGAGACTGGGTTGGTGTGCAATGAGAGGAGGTTGAGGTTTGCTGGAAAGGTTGTGAAGGGTGAGTGAGTTGCCTTTCCGGAGGTGGGAAACCAGGAGATTGGATAGTTTTTTGAGGTGGAGGATGGCATGCTGTTCTAATTTACGGTTGGCCTGTAGTAGGACGCTCTGAACAGCCAGTGTGGATGTGGGAGAGGAAAGATTATGGACTTTTATTAAGGATAGGAGTTGACGGGTGTGTTCATTGGCTGAGTTGATGTGTAGGTGAAGGATTAGGTGGATGAGGGCAATGGATTGTTCGTTTTGGAACTGGTATAGGGACTGATGGAAAGAGGGGTTGCAGCCAGAGATGGGAACTTTAAGTGTGAGGCCTTTGGGGGTAATGCCAAATGTCAGACAAGCCTGAGAAAATAGAATATGGGAGCGTAATCTGGCTAGGGCGAAGGCATGTTTGCAGAGGGAATGTAAATAAAACTTAATGGGGTCGTTGTGGGGGTGTTGTGAGGGTGACATGGTATTAGAAGGTGGAAAGTGTAAAATGAGGCTGAAATGAAAATAAAAATATATGGGGAGAGATAAAGGTGAACTGGAAAGTAACTGGAGATCTGGTGTGAAAAAAGGCGAGAAGGTGTTGGTTACAGCTGGGCTATGTTGGACTTGGACAACGATGTGCACAAAGGTTAGGTGGTTGTGTTGCCGCCAAAACACGTTAAAGGACGGAGAAATTCGGGAAAATTTCGAAAAACTGCGTGTAATATATTAAAAGGAGTGGTTTTGTGGTGGCAGATTATGAAAATGAGGCTAACAATTGTCTGAAGAAGAAATAATGACATTAAAACCTGTGGGAAGCGGATAAAAATTATCAGTGATGTGCGAAAAACAGAAATGGAAATAAAGCGAAAGATATTAGAACTAGCCGAAATGGTTGTTTAAAAGGTGAAAGGAACTGTTTGTGAACTAGAAATGGTGGATTTTATAGCGGCGGTAGTGTTGAAAGCGGCAAAAAAAAATTTTTTTGTTATGGTTTGGAAGTGGGTTACGTATTATTGAGTATATATAGGCGGGATAAAATTGTATAGCAGATTACGGTAGAAAGGAGAAGGTGAATACAAAGTGAAACTACTGGCAAAAACAGAAAGAGAAAATAAGACGACAGAAAAGATTTCGAATTGCAACAGTGACAATAACAAATGTAATTGTTGGGTTTAAATTAATGATATGAATATAATAGAGGGAAACATTCCACGTGGGAAATATATATCTAAAAACAAAGATGATGTGACTTACCGAACGAAAGCGCTGGCAGGTCGATAGTCACACAAACAAACACACAAAATTCAAGCTTTCGCAACAAACTGTTGCCTAATCAGGAAAGAGGGAAGGAGAGGGAAAGACGAAAGGATGTGGGTTTTAGGGGAGAGGGTAAGGAGTCATTCCAATCCCGGGAGCGGAAAGACTTACCTTAGGGGGAAAAAAGGTCGGGTATACACTCGCGTACACACACATATTCATCCACACATATACAGACACAAGCAGACATCTCACAAGCAGACATATTTAAAGACAAAGGGTTTGGGCAGAGATGTCAGTCGAGGCGGAAGTGCAGAGGCAAAGATGATGTTGAATGACAGGTGAGGTATGAGTGGCGGCAACTTGAAATTAGCGGAGATTGAGGCCTGGTGGGTAACGGGAAGAGAGGATATATTGAAGAGCAAGTTCCCATCTCCGGAGTTCGGATAGGTTGGTGTTGGTGGCAAGTATCCAGATAACCCGGACGGCGTAACACTGTGCCAAGATGTGCTGGCCGTGCACCAAGGCATGTTTAGCCACAGGGTGATCCTCATTACCAATAAACACTGTCTGCCTGTATCCATTCATGCGAATGGACAGTTTGTTGCTGGTCATTCCCACATAGAATGCATCACAGTGTAGGCAGGCCAGTTGGTAAATCACGTGGGTGATTTCACATGTGGCTCTGCCTTTGATTGTGTACACCTTCCGGGTTACAGGACTGGAGTAGGTGGTGGTGGGAGGGTGCATGGGGCAGGTTTTACACCGGGGGCGGTTACAAGGATAGGAGCCAGATGGTAGGGAAGGTGGTTTGGGGATTTAATAGGGATGAACTAACAGGTTACGAAGGTTAGGTGGACGGTGGAAAGACACTCTTCGTGGAGTGGGGAGGATTTCATGAAGGATGGATCTCATTTCAGGGCAGGATTTGAGGAAGTCGTATCCCTGCTGGAGAGCCACATTCAGAGTCTGGTCCAGTCCCGGAAAGTATCCTGTCACAAGTGGGGCACTTTTGTGGCTCTTCTGTGGGGGATTCTGGGTTCGAGGGGATGAGGAGGTGGCTCTAGTTATTTGCTTCTGTACCAGGTCGGGAGGGTAGTTGCGAGATGCAAAAGCTGTTGTCAGGTTGTTGGTGTAATGGTTCAGGGATTCCGGACTGGAGCAGATTCGTTTGCCACGAAGACCTAGGCTGTAGGGAAGGGACCGTTTGATGTGGAATGGGTGGCAGCTGTCATAATGCAGGTACTGTTGCTTGTTGGTGGGTTTGATGTGGACGGACGTGTGAAGCTGGCCATTGGACAGGTGGAGGTCAACGTCAAGGAAAGTGGCATGGGATTTGGAGTAGGACCAGGTGAATCTGATGGAACCAAAGGAGTTGAGGTTGGAGAGGAAATTCTGAAGTTCTTCTTCACTGTGAGTCCAGATCATGAAGATGTTATCAATAAATCTGAACCAAACTTTGGGTTGGCAGGCCTGGGTAACCAAGGTTTCCTTTAAGCGACCCATGAATAGGTTGGCGTACGAGGGGGCCATCCTGGTACCCATGGCTGTTCCCTTTAATTGTTGGTATGTCTGGCCTTCAAAAGTGAAGATGTTGTGGGTCAGGATGAAGCTGGCTAAGGTGATGAGGAAAGAGGTTTTAGGTAGGGTGGCAGGTGATCGGCGTGAAAGGAAGTGCTCCATCGCAGCGAGGCCCTGGACGTGCGGAATATTTGTGTATGAGGAAGTGGCATCAATGGTTACAAGGATGGTTTCCGGGGGTAACAGATTGGGTAAGGATTCCAGACGTTCGAGAAAGTGGTTGGTGTCTTTGATGAAGGATGGGAGACTGCATGTAATGGGTTGAAGGTGTTTATCTATGTAGGCAGAAATACGTTCTGTGGGGGCTTGGTAACCAGCTACAATGGGGCGGCCGGGATGATTGGGTTTGTGCATTTTAGGAAGAAGGTAAAAGGTAGGGGTGCTGGGTGTCGGTGGGGTCAGGAGGTTGATGGAGTCAGGTGAAAGGTTTTGTAGGGGGCCTAAGGTTCTGAGGATTCCTTGAAGCTCCGCCTGGACATCGGGAATGGGGTTACCTATGCAAACTTTGTATGTGGTGTTGTCTGAAAGCTGACGCAGACCCTCAGCCACATACTCCCGACGATCAAGTACCACGGTCGTGGAACCCTTGTCCGCCAGAAGAATTACGATGGATCGGTCAGCCTTCAGATCACGGATAGCCTGGGCTTCAGCAATGGTGATGTTGGGAGTAGGATCAAGGTTTTTTTAAGAAGGATTGAGATGCAAGGCTGGAAGTCAGAAATTCCTGGAAGGTTTGGAGAGGGTGATTTTGAGGAAGAGGAGGTGGGTCCCGCTGCGACGGAGGACAGAACTGTTCCAGGCAGGGTTCAATTTGGATGGTGTCTTGGGGAGTTGGATCATTAGGAGTAGGATTAGGATCATTTTTCTTCGTGGCAAAGTGATATTTCCAGCAGAGAGTACTAGTGTAGGACAGTAAATCTTTGACGAGGGCTGTTTGGTTGAATCTGGGAGTGGGGCTGAAGGTGAGGCCTTTGGATAGGACAGAGGTTTCGGATTGGGAGAGAGGTTTGGAGGAAAGGTTAACTACTGAATTAGGGTGTTGTGGTTCCAGGTTGTGTTGATTGGAATTTTGTGGTTTTGGAGGGAGTGGAGCTGGAAGTGGGAGATTGAGTAGATGGGAGAGACTGGGTTGGTGTGCAATGAGAGGAGGTTGAGGTTTGCTGGAAAGGTTTTGAAGGGTGAGTGAGTTGCCTTTCCGGAGGTGGGAAACCAGGAGATTGGATAGTTTTTTGAGATGGAGGGTGGCATGCTGTTCTAATTTACGGTTGGCCTGTAGGAGGATGCTCTGAACAGCCGGTGTGGATGTGGGAGAGGAAAGATTAAGGACTACCCCCTAAGGTAAGTCTTTCCGCTCCCGGGATTGGAATGACTCCTTACCCTCTCCCTTAAAACCCACATCCTTTCGTCTTTCCCTCTCCTTCCCTCTTTCCTGATGAGGCAACAGTTTGTTGCGAAAGCTTGAATTTTGTGTGTGTGTTTGTGTGTCTATCGACCTGCCAGCGCTTTCGTTCGGTAAGTCACATCATCTTTGTTTTAGATATATTTTTCGCACGTGGAATGTTTCCCTCTCTCTCTCTCTCTCTCTCTCTCTCTCTCTCTATATATATATATATATATATATATATATAGAGAGAGAGAGAGAGAGAGAGAGAGAGTGGGATGCAGCCTTTGTTAAAAGTCACAAGAGAAGTGACAAGTGTGGAGACAAAGAGCAAGTTTTACTCACCGTATGAGGGGCCATTCATGAAAACCAGAAAAACACATCCAAAGGCAGTAATATTAACAGACACAACAACCAGAAAAGAAAAGTGTATGTATGATACCCAGGACTTAACGGCCATTCACAAGAAATTAAAGAATGATTTAGTAACAGTCCATTTTCTTCATCAAAATCATAGGGTGTAACAAGCTTATTAGGAAATTTGTAAAAATTAAGTAATTCAGAAATCTTATGTGGTTAGTCCCCAGCAGGGTCGATATAATGACATTAACCCATTGTTTATAAAAGTGGGATACAGGTAAGGCTAATGTATGCCAACACTATTATGATATTAATAACATGACGAATGTTGTTTTTCACACCTTCAATGAGCAGTGGCAAGAGGAAGGTGATTACGTTAGGAGTGGTGACTCTGAGAATGTTAGGATTGAACCTGACTTGAGGTATTTAGTTGGGCACTGAACCCATCAAGAAAAAACAAAAAGAGAATTTTTCGTTCCCTATAAGGATTTCCACACCAATACAGGTATTTGTTACTGCTGCATGTACAGAGCGAGTTAAGTAGCAGCACCAAGATGAGGAGTCTGTTCTCAACTATGAAGCAGTTAATGCAAGCTATAGGTATTCCAAGGGTGTACGTAAAGAAAGAGTTATAGAATGTTTACACTAGTATTAGTACTGATAGCATTATGACTGAGCAGAAATTAAACCTTTCCTCAGTTCCTCCACTTATAACCATGTTACAAGTCGTTACATATTATTTCTGAATTACAGAAGTTTTATCAGGAATGGAATATGAGAAATTACCATTTAGATGACAAATTGTTTATCACATGTCATTCCATTTTGTATACGACATTTTATTTGATTTTGGGTGTGATTATAGTGGATTTCATAATGGAACTAAGCTTCATAACGACACCCCAAAAGAAGAGTTATACGAATCTTTGCGTACAAATACACACTGAGAACCTTGGGTTCCAATATCGAGTCACTTTCAAACACAGGCAAAAACAATTCAACCATGAGTGTGGTCGCTGACAGTGAATCAAAATCACGAGTTCCTCAAGTTGGATTATCGACTAATATGGACAAAAAACACGAAAAAAACATTGCCACCATACAACATTCAAATACCAGCAGCCCTAAAAACAGTCATCAACTAACAAAAACATGTAAAATAAAACTATTTGCAGATAGTAAATGATGGAACACAGCAGCCAAATTTGTCTAGAAGCAGTCACAAAATAACTAGCATAGTAAAACCAGGCGCAAAATTTCAGGCAGTGACTTACATGAACCATGACATGAAAACAGCAACAACAAATTACTTTTTGTGTGTTCTTCAAAATGAAAGACCTAATGATCTCACTTGAAAGAAGGCTAAATGAGCTGAGAAGTTCAAACATGATTGTCTTCTCTGCTCCACAGCACATTGACTTGCCAATCTGGTTATGTGTTAATAAAGAAGTGCAAAACACAAATAAGCAGATCCTAAATATATGCACGAGATTAAAAAATGTTACATTTGTGGACGTAAGCTGTGTAGGAAGAAGAATCCACACATCCCACAGTTTACCTATCAACAGACTAGGGAAGGACTTAGTTATAAATTGGATCCAAGAAATAGTAAACAGCCAATATAATGTGCAGCGTTGTGCTACAGAGCCATCCCTCTCAAGGACAAAAATAACGAATATTTGGGAGAATCAACCATGAAATGCCAGGTCAGTAAAGCAATACATTGGCAGGACAAGAGCGATGTCCTAAGACGATAAAAGCTTCCACCAGTGCAACACCAGATGCAAGTGTATGTGCCTCAAGCAGATGTCAGTCCACAAGAGAATAATTTATCACTTTTGCATTATAATGTACAGGGGTTAGGAAACAAAATAGATGCTTTTGAATCATTTGTCACAGGACTATCTCCACATGTACTAATAGTTACAGAACACCAGAAAACAGTGAAAAACATTCAAATTGCAAATTAGGAGGTTACAACTTAGCTACATTCTACTGTAGAACACACAAAGGTGGTGGTGTTGCCATCCACACAAGGAAATGTGAGTTCATAACTACCATAAAGTGCTATGGGGGAAGAATTTCTGTGTTGACAAAGATTTTGAAATTGCAATTCTTAAAATCACATTTTGCCCTGTTCCTTTCTGTGTCATACGTGTATATAGACCCCTCTGTGGAAACTTTGATGCTTTTCCAAAATCACTTGATTGATTTTTAAGTAAATTAATCTCTGGCTGTAGAAGTGTAAATCTTGTCATACTGGGATATCTGAACATTGACACTTTACAATATGGTCAGAAAAGCAAATGTTTTACAGATTGTATCCCATCTTATGGGGCTAAAGATCTTTTGGACTAGTACCCACCAGAATAGCTAACAAACATAGTAGTTCAACTGATCATGTTATCACAAATTATGAATACATTATCTGAACAGACATAATAAATGGTCATGTCTCAGATAATTTAGGCCAAACACTAGTGCTAAAATGTAATACCAAATTCAAACCCAGAAAAAAGTATGAGCACAGGCGAATATTATCAGCAAACAACATTGCTACACCAAGTTACAGTTTAAGCCAGGAATCAGTTATGACTACCATTGGGGTCAACAATAAATGGAACATGTCCACAGAAATTATAACTGAGCCCTTAGATAGTCATGAAATCCACAAAAATCAACCTTGAAAATCAAAACCTGTGCCATTAGATTTTCAAACAAAAGATCTGAAAGAAAAAATGGAAAACATGTATACCTTAACTCAGAGTTACATAAAGAACTCTACAAGTAATACAAATATAAGTACCACAACGAAATCAGGAGATTAAAATCAGAAAGAATCAGCCAACAGATATGAGGTTCAGGTAAAGTTTTATACACTTGCTGGTAAACTGTAAATAAAATCAGAAACAGAAACTAAAATTAATAATGTACAAATAACTGTGAATAATGAAGACATCTCTGATCCTCTTCTAATCACCAATATTTTCAATAATTACTTCATAGATACTGTCGAAAATGATGTCTATGAAACAGGATGTACGGCACTCATTTGTGAGTCCAGTAACAAACAAAACTCCAGTACACTACCTGCAAGAACATATGACATTCTGCAGCATTAGATGAAATTTCTCCATACCTATTGAAGAAATGTAAACATGAAATAATGAAACCACTAGTTCATCTTATAAACTGTGTTCTCGAAGATGGTGTCTTTCCTGACAAGTTGATACTTGCCTGTAGTGAAACCAATACACAAAAATGAGGAAATAAAGAATGTACAGAACTACAGACCCATTGCCTTAACCTCAACTTTCAGCAAACTTATAAAGAAAATAATATTAAAAAATCTTTGAACATGACAACAATGCTGAAATATTAAGCGATTTCCAGCATGGTTTCAGAAGAGTTCAAAGTACCAAATCGGCAGCAGTACAATTTGTCCATAATGTACTTGAAAAAATAAATGAAAAATCCCAAGCAGCAAGAGTATTCCTGGACCTCTCAAGGGCTTTTGATAGAATACGTCATCATGTGCTCTTATCAAAAAATGTGAAGAGTGGTGTCACTGGAAAACTCATGCAATTACTAGACACACATATTTAAAGAGTAGGCAAAGGTGTGTGGAGATAATGTATTCTAATAGAGAAATACTGAAGAGGAGAAGGTCAAATATAAGAAATATACATTTTGGTGTTCCTCGGGGCTCCATGTTAGGTCCAACCCTATTCATATGGTATGCAAATGATTTCCCAAGTTCTCTTGACAGTAAGCAATTTATCACTATGCATGCAGACGATACATCTGATGTCTGCAATGCAGACAATGAGCCCATCCTAGTCGAAGAGATACATAACTTTATTGAAAAGGCAAGAGCTCACTTTGAAAGACAGAACCTAAAAGTAAACATAGAAAAATCTAACATTAATTTTAAACCAAGTGGTCCAAACAGACAAAATACTGTGATTGATGAAATTCTCCCAGCCCTGTAAAGATTGTAAATTCTTGGGTTTATGCATAGATGATAGACTTTCCTGGAAGCAGCAAGCTGATTACGTCTATAAAAAAACACCCAGTCTATATGTATTAAGAAGATTATCACCATATCTTAATTGTGAAACCTTAAGGGCTGTATATTATGTATTGGTGAATCCTTTCTTATCTTATGGAATAGTACTGTGGGGTGGGATATGCCAAACTAATATGAAAGAGAGTTTTCATACTGCAGCAGCGAGCCTGGATCATAGCAAAAGTAAAACCAGGAACTTCTTGCAAACCCCCTATTCATTACACACAATATTCTCACAGGTTATGCCACGTATATACTAGAAACCATAATGCTAGTGAAAGAAGACACTAAGATCATAAAAAGAAACGTAGATATTCACAACTATGAAACTAGGCACAGAAAAGCTTTTCATGTGGTTAACAGATTTTAACTTTAACAGCGCAAAGCCCCTATGTCAAAGGAACTGTTTTTAATAACTTGTTACCAAATGAAGTTAAGGTACTGACAGGTGATACTTATAAAAACTGAGTCAAGCAGTGGCTTTAAAAAAAGTTGAAAACACACATGCATGTAAAATTACATGTTACAAGCAATAAACTGAATTGAATCATGAGTGTTGTACTATGTAACTAAAGTATTTTAAATGATACGTTGCCTGATCAACTTACGTTGTAAAGGTACACATGTTTCAGATAACTACATCTGTTTGTTACTCCCATAAGGTGTAAAAAGTGAAATAAATAAATGAAAGGTTGATTTATTGTCTTTGAAAGCAGATTGAACACAGTTAAAGGAGGAGTCCAAGGCGTTCGTAACTTTATTTAATGTTTTACAATATTGTGAAAGTATTTCTCTTTTATGTATGTTCTTTTTTTCCTTTTCTGCTTCCTTTTCTGCTTGTTCATTTATACGGGGTGGCACATAGAAGTGTAAAAAGTCTCCCTTACATATATTTATTTTATATCCACGTTGTGTAGCTTCACATAAATGAACAAGCAGAACCAGTTGAAAATTAGTGTGTTTCTAGTTAAGTAGATAATTATCTTTATTTCATTTTTAGAATTGTTTCATTTTTGTAGTCTGTGGTTGTTGTATTCTTGTCTGAGGTACTTCTTTCAAGCCACGTGCAGCACAAAGAACAGTTAAGCAGCCTGGGACGTTATTGCAAGTAGCAGCAAAGAGAGCCCAGGCGGTGCACAGCACCCAAGAAATACTGAAGACCGGAACATAGAGCTAACAAGAATCTCAAAGAGAAATTCAATTGTTTCTGGTGTGAGAACGAGACTGGTTAGCATTACTGGCCTGTATTCATCTATGTCTATGAAGAAATAATAAACTGTTATTCTGTATTTGAGCAATGGTGCTACTCCTCTAAGAGTAGTGTGATACAAAACAAAAAATGATTTTGTAGAGTGTCAGTCGACATTCGCTCCACTGAAGATGCAAGATAGTCTGACCCTCGCACACCAATACCTCCACTCCAACAGCTACCACCCATTTCATACCAAGAAGTCCCGTCCATACAGCCTAGCCACCCACGGCTGTCATATCTGTCATGCCGAGCAGACCCTCTCAAAATATACCAAGGGTCTCATGAAGGCCTTCACAGACCATAATTACCCTCCCAGCCTTGTGCAAAAACAGGTCTCCCACGTCTTATATGTCCAGTCACCAACCATCTCCCAACGTCAATCCATCTGGCCACAGAGGAATATGCCCCTTCTGACTCTGTAACACCCAGGACTGTAGCAGCTGAATCACATTCTCTGCTAGGGTTTCAACTACCTCTCGGCGTGCTCTGAAATGAGGAGTATCCTACGAATTATCCATCCAACCCCTCTCACAGTGGTATTCTGCTTCCCATCAAAACAGGACAATATCCATGTCCAACTCAACACAACCTGTGCTCCCAACCCCTTGCTTCATGGCTCATATCCCTGTAACAGACCTAGATGCAAGATCTGTCTCACACATCCTCCCATCACAAACTACTCCAGGCTGGTCACCAACATCACCTATCCCATCAAAGGGATATCTGTGAAACTAGTTACGTGATCTACAAACTAAGCTGTAAACACTGTGCTGCATTCTACGTGGACATGACAAGCAAGAAGCTGTCTGCACGAATGGCCACTGACAAACAGTGGCCAAGAAACAGCTCAACCACCACACTGTCGAGCAAGCCGCCCAACACAATGTTCTTCATTTCACTGACTGCTTTACAGCCTGTGCTATCTGGATTCATGCTGAAAAATAGTTCACTTTCAATTGTAACGATATATGGATCCCCAATAGGAAATTTTGAACTACTTATGAGAAATATGGGTTCCTTATTGTGCCATCTGTCAGACAGTAGCAAGTAGTTAATACTTTGTGGTGATTTCATTGCAGATTTTCTAAGGGATTCTGATATGATAAATGATCTGGAAACTTTATTTGGGTCCTACAATCTGATCTCAGTAATTAATTTTTCAACACTGGTGGATAAAGACAGCAGGGCCCGTATTGCTGATGTTTTCCTTGATGAAGCTCAAAGCAAGAAAATAACTGTTTACCCAGTAACAAATGCTCTCTGATCATGATGCACAGTTAGTTAGGATCAATAACATAGCATGGATATAACTCAGTGGAAATCAGAATAATTAATGACTCCAGGCCAAGCGTTTTTAAGAATAGTTTACAGATGACGACATGGGATGTAATCTATAATGAACCAAATGCTAATATAAAATTTAATTTATTTCCTTACAATTTTATATCATTATTTGAAAATAGCTTTCCGCATAACCTAATCAGAAAGGACACTAAACAACCACGTAAAAAAAACATGGATCACTAGAGAAATAAGCATCTTGGGCAAGGAAAAGGAAATTTATCTTTTGGCAAGAATAAGTAGGGACTCTGAAGTACTACAAGAACTACTTGAAATTATTAAGAAAGGTTATTAAAAAATCAAGGAACATCCACATTATGTCATAAATCAGTACTTCCAATAACAGACTTAAGGCTATATGGAATGTAGTGAAGCGAGAGAGAGTGAACAACCAGCCACAGAACAACGAAACAGCACTATTGACCTTAATGGAAGGGCTATAAATGATGATTCACAGGTAGCAAATGCATTTAATAATCATTTCTTAAATGTAGTAGAAAGCATAGGGACAAAAAGTTCAAGAGCAAACTCACTGCTGCATGTTGAAAATGTAACTTTTATAAAATTCAATCACATGAATGTATCACCAACTTCTTTTGAAATTGAGAAAATTATACATTCTCTCAAATCTTTACAGCAATACACCACCATTCCAACCTCCGCCTTTACTGGATGTAATTACATCACCAGCCTATTTGAAAAGCAGATTTCCCAGGCCACTGCATTCAATCCTTGTACTGAAGATCCCTCAAAAAACAATTTAGGAGTACAATTTTTGTCACTCAGTGTTACTCTGGTCTTTAATATATTAATCAACTACTTCAAGAATGCTATGACTTCCTAAAATCATGCCCTGAAATGAGTCTCATCTTGTCTGACAATTTTCCCACCATATCTGAATAGCTTTTTGTCATGCTCCCAATCTCTGCAATATTCTTATCAGGACTTAAAAGCTTCTTCCGCATCAATCTCCCTAACCCATTGCTCCTACCCGTGTGTCCCCACTGCAAGACTTGCCTTACACATTTTCCTACCACCACCTATATAAGCTCTTTAATTGGTGAAATATACACTATCAAAGGGAGGGCCACCTGTGAAACAATACGTGTGTATTTGGAGTTGTGTAAACACTGTTCAGCCTTCTACATTGGTATTACTACCACCAAGTTATCTGTCAGGATGAATGGACACAGACAAAGGGTTTGCACTGACAATATATAATACCCTGTTTTACAGCATGCTCTACAACATGACAGTCATGATCCTTGTGTCCATTTCACCACACTTGCCATCTGGATTCTTCTCCCATGCAGTAGCTTCTGTGAACTCTGCTGGTGGAACTGGCATTACACCATGTCCTCGGCTCTCACTACCCACCTGGCCCTAATTTACATTAATTTCTTTGGTCTCATAATTTCTTCACAGTAACTACTACTTTCTTCATTCCATTGTAGTTTTCAACATCTTTTTATTTTCTGACTTGTCTATTTTCCCCTGCCACCCATCTCTACCACATACAAGGCACTTAGCTTTCTGCTCTTATTAGCTCTTATGTTGTTTTGTCAGTCCGTCTTGCTTATTCTACTACCTTTCATCCATAAACTCTCTGTTCTCAAATCTCATCCCCTGCAGTTTCCAACAATCAGTCTTTCCTTATGTCCGGTAAGTCTCCGCAGACCCAAGGTTATGAGCAATTTTTCTGAACTCTCCTTGTTTCCTAAACCTTGTCAGTCCTTTGTCTTCATTCTTCTTCCTTCCCTTTCAACACTTCTGAAAGAAGGAGCCACCGGCTCCTAACAATTAGAAACTTCTTTAACCTTTATATGCATGTGTTCTCCTGCTGCCACTTTGTGAGTAGATATTTTATCAATTGTTTTTATTTTAAGAAAGCTAAATACTAATTGTTGCTGTGAATCCTTCTTCAGGAATAAAATTATGTAATAAAGATTTACTCTCTCATTTTTTTGAAATGCTGAGGAAATAATAGAAATACAGAAAAAGGAATCGTGCGGTTTGGCAGTGGGATTATTAAATAAAGCATTTCTAAACATGTACATTTCTGTGTACATAGAAAATATCTGCGGTGGCTTTGCAGAATAATGAAGTTAAATACCTTATTTTATTGGCAAGAAAACAATATCATCACGGAACTGAATAAAATCAATTCGGCTACAGAAATTATAGCATATCTTGTGGAGTAATAGGGATAAGGAGGAGAGAGGGAGGGGAGGGGGGGAGGGGGAGGGCGGGGAGAGGGAGGGAGGGGGAGGGCGGAGAGAGGGAGGGAGGGGGAGGGCGGAGAGAGAGGGAGGGGGAGGGGGAGAGAGGGAGGGTGAGGGTGAGGGGGAGAGAGAGAGAGAGAGAGAGAGAGAGAGAGAGAGAGAGAGAGTAGACCATCATAAATTAGGAAATAACATCAAAAAAAGTTTAGCTTATTTTGTTCAATTGCAAATAAAAACATTA
The DNA here is from genome assembly GCF_023898315.1 of Schistocerca nitens. Taxonomy (NCBI): domain Eukaryota; kingdom Metazoa; phylum Arthropoda; class Insecta; order Orthoptera; family Acrididae; genus Schistocerca; species Schistocerca nitens. Next base: position 117,111,511 of record NC_064620.1, on the reverse strand, counting down.
TAATGAGCATTATATTGATGAAAACAGCATAAAATTTATTCAGTACAAAACTGGAGGAAATACATCGTCTTCCATCACAATTAAATATGAATGTTGGGACACCTTCCAACAACAGATGTTATTTTCCATCCCTCCAATATTTGTACAGCTCATTACAATATTCAACCAACAACTGTTGCATGTTAGCAATTTCAAAGCCATTTGGGGATTTCCACTCTTCTTTACACTAAAGCATCTACATCTACATTCACATGTACTCTGCAAGCCACTGTATGGCGCGTGCCTGAGGGCACCCCATACCACTGCAACTGGTTTCCTTTCCTCTTCCACTTTAAAATAGAGAGGTACAAACAACTGTCTATATGTCTATGTAGGAGCCCTTATTTCTCTAATTTTATCTTTGTGTTCCTGTTGTGAAATGTAGATTGACAGCAGTAGAATAGTTCAGTAATCAGCCTCAAATGGCAGTTCTCTAAATTTTCTCAATAGTGCTCCTCGAAAAGAATGTTTCTCTCTCTCCAGTGGTTCCTATTTGAGTTCCCAAAGCATCTTGTTCGAACCTGCAAGTAACAAATCTAGCAGCCCGCCTCCGAACTGCTATGACACCTTCCTTAAATTCGACCTGGTGTGGATACCAAACATTAGCATCCTATATGACATCTCCTTTACAGGTGAACCACTCTTTTCTAAAATTCTCCCAATAAACTGAAGTTGACCATTTATCTTTCCTTCCACAATCCTTACCTGCTCTTTTTGTTTTATATTACTCTGCAACGTTACACCTAGATATTTAATTGACTTGACTGTGTCAGACAGGGGTTAGTTACCATAGCAACTTTTGTTACTGAAGTTAATAAATCAACCAAGAAGGCTAGGAGAGTGTTTCTCATAGAAAGAGCAGATAAGCAGTGACAGAAGCTGTCTATGAAACCATTCAAATTGGAGCTAGTGCAGAAGCTCAATGACGACGGCAAAGACAAGCATTTTGAGTTTCATGAAATGGCCTCCCCAATCACCAGATCTCACTCCATGTGACTTATCTGTGGGGACACATTAAAGATCTGATGTATGTACTGCCTCTACCACGTGATGTAGCAGAGCTCTGGGAGAGAATATGGGAAGCGACTGCCACAGTCGACGATGCCATGCTGGGACGGGTATGGCAAGAATTCGATTACCGTATTGACATCTGCCGGGTCACTCATGGTTGAGTTTCTCTTCAAAATGCAATATGTATGACATCTGTACAATGTTTAGTTCTTGTGCAATAAATAATTGAGAGTGTACCCAGACTTTATGTACGCCCTGTATGTTTCATAAATCACTAAATATCTCTTGAGCTTTCTACTTAGTATTTCAGCCAGCTCTCAGTTGCAAGAATAATTTGAGCATGGTAAGTTTCCTGGAGAGCCATAAATCCAGAGACGTTGTTACGAATACTTCGACAATTTACTGATAAAATTTTGATGGTTGAAGTGTCTTTACTATGAATGTGGTCTGGTTCCACTATCTTTGAGTCACCCGGTGAGTGTTCATTAGAGAACCTCAACTACCATCCAGCCAAATAACCCCCACCCCCATGGACGCTCCAAAAGTACTCTGCTAGCCAAGTAGCTTCTTCCTTCATGTAGGCACCTGTGACCTATCAAAGAGTCCTACAGTTCCCCATCCAATAATGTAGGTCCAGAAATCTGCAGCCAAGATTGTCACAGAGCCAGCGAAGTCTTTGGCTGAGAAATACCACTTAACTCCACACCAAAGAGACCCGACAACTCTGGGAATAATGCTGCAAATAATGAGCTGTGTTTGCACCCACTGCATGAGGCCCCCAACCTCAAACACCTCTGCATTAGTTGACTGCTATGACATAACCAAGTGAAATGCTTTCAGACTCTACATAGCTTAATGTACAAAGTATTACACCATCACAAATTTTTCAAATCCAAAGTCAGTCCTGCATAATTTTCCTTCTCTGTTTGGTAATATGTGATGGGTAATGTCTTACACAAAAAATATATTAAATCAAAGTATTAAAAATTCTCAATAAAATAAAGCAAGCACACATGTGTGTACTTAGCAAAAGTGACACACTTATGAAACTCACTCTCTTGTCCCAACCACAAATCATCATCCCCATTGAGAGACCCATTCCTTTGTAGTTGTACACCATATTGGCCATCAGTTTTGAAGCAGCTGCCACAGAGATGCGTTCGCGGTTACGCAATTCATACATGCGGCACTGTTTTGCCAACACTCTGTCCCAATACACACAGTCAGCTGCACCTCCAGCCAAAGTACCAAGCAAATAATCATTTATCTCCACAATCTTCTTCATTGTCTGTGATCCTGTAAACACGTATTATACAGCAAACTTTCATTCTATGTATTATGGATATGGTTCTAGTTAACACTGCATGTATACTGAAAATTATTTTACAATAAAAGAAAAATCTCTACTACACAGCAATTAGAACACATTTTATTTGGAAGAAAAATTATTGCTGAAGGCTGACTGACCTCTCTTATGAGAATCTAGAGATATTTGGTAATACTACTTCAGAATCACAAATATAATTTATGATAACTGTGTAAAATAAATTTACAATTTTACCTCTCTAGACAAAAAGCCTCTAAGGGTATCTGTGAATACATTGGCACTAAATGGAAAAACACTCGTCTTAATCACCAAAATGTTTTATTTATCATCACATGACCATTTGGAAGAACCCCATCATGACTGATGACTATAGCCCATATTTTTTTACGCAATTGCCCAATATTTTCCTTTGCTCCTATGCACATGAAAAATTTAAAGAGCACAAATTGTGCTGCTAGCATTGACATTTTATTTTATCATAATATATTTTTACATATTTCACTTTCATCAGTAGCTGCATGTTTTAACTTTACACTACTTAAAATTGCATATTACTGCTTTTTTACCCTCCTCCATATTTCCCCCACACTGTCAGTAGACTGTTCCCTTAGAAAAATATCTGAATCTGATCTGTCATAAAAGTTGAAAATAGAAAGAAATTATCCCTAAAAATCACAACAAAACATTGTTAAGGATACAGGGGACTTATAAATGGTGGAAAACTCAAAATTTTTTTATCGCTTTATTAAATTCTATACTCTTTCCTGATTACACTGATGTATACATTATAGGGTTTCAAATGAAAAATGACCTACATATACCAAATTTTAAAGTTACGGTCATGTATGCCACCACACCCCCTTTATTTCTGTTATAGAAACCAATATTATTTCGAAAAGAACTGAACTTTCTGTTCCCAGCGATTATACGTATGATACGTTGTATATGTTGGTAACAGTGCAAGTTTCTAGTGTCTGTATATGATTATCTTTGCTAGTATTTATTTTTGTTTCACTGAAGCAGTTTGCTCACGTGTTACTGAATGTTTGTTGCCCAAGTGCTACATATATCTGTGAAAGTACAAATCCTTTAGTGAGCAATAAATACCAACTATGCCACGCATCAAGAAATTCAATAAAAGGAAATTCCATGGTAACCAGTTCACAAACAAAGCATGCCACACCGTTTAAAGTAACCTATGTATCAGTTCTTGAGGGAAGAAACTCCCATATGGCACACCTCCTAGTGATTCAAATTTTTGTGTTAACAGTGACACTGTTTGTAGTGGATTTGTTGTTGCTGATGTGGGTATCTTAACTTCTCTGATAAAGAAAGGGCAAAAAGTAAGTATTAGTGGAACCAGGGACATTGCTGTTGCACTTGATGACATGGCAACATCGAGGACATAGATCCTTGAATGATGTTTAAGTACTACTTCTCTGGAGAATGGAAAAGTTGTTGATGTTGAGTGCTTATTTAAGTACTGCCACACCTGCCATGGTAACACTGAAGGACATATTGAACATCAGTGTTCTAAGAATTATGATGGTTACAGTGGAGTTATGAAGTTTGATGGAGCTCTACAAATATTTCAGAGGTCAGTGCCTGTTTATAACGTTAAATATGCGAAGTACCTAGGCAATGGTGACTCTAAAGCTTTCAATAAAATTAATGAGTTCAGTGTTTATGGTGATACCTTGGTAACAAAACTGGAGTGTTGTGGACGTGTGCAAAAGAGGATGGGTGCTAGACTGAGGAAGCTACGAAGAGAAATTAAAGTTGCTACCCGATGGAAAATCTCTGTATGGCCGAGGCAGATTGACAGAAACTGAAATAGAGCTCCTTCAGAGTTATTATGGACTGGCCATTAGATGAACTGCACCTCTGAATGATGTTACAGCTATGAGAAAAGTTGTCCTCAGATGACCACCCTGTTCACAGACTCTGCCCTAAAGGAGCATATTCTTGGTGTGGTTACCAAAATGCAAAAGAAAGTGGTCAAATATACCTCCACAAGCATTCTCTTCCTGAGCCTGTTATAAATGAAATAAAACCAATTTTTAGAGACCTGAGTGACCCTGTTTTGCTTACTAAGTGTCTTCATGGGGGCACTCAGAATACAAATGAAAGTTTCAACCATTGCATATGGGAAAGATTACCCAAGAATGTTTTTGTAGGACTAAATACATTAAAAGTTGGCGTACCAGATGCGGTGATATGTTTCAATGATAGAGTGGTAGGAAGGTTTTAAGTCATGAGAAATTTAGGCACAAAATGTGGCTCTAATATGGAAGATCAGTTACTTGCATGTGACACACAACGGTTGCATGAAGCTGAAAGATTCACTCTTCAAGTTACCAAAGAAGCAAGAAGTACCAAAAGGATTGCCAAGAGGTTGGTTGGTTTAAAAGAGGGGGGAAGGGACCAAACTACAGGGTCATCGTCCCCTTGTTCCAAAGGAAACAATGTCACAAGGGTGAGAATAAGACAATGAGACTTACAGCATAAAACAGAATGAAAGGAAAAACCACAACAATGACTGAAGGCAACAAACACTTAAATGGACAAAAGGGGACAAGAAAACCACAAAGACGCAAGAAACAAATAGAAGGAGTTACAACAAGAAAGCAGGTTACCATGGTTGACTGACCATGAGGATAAAAAGGAAAAGCCAGCCACTCTGCAACACATTAAAACCTCCACCCTGAAAGCACTAGGGTGGAGGACACACAGGGGCAAAGGACATGTGCTAAAACTTAGAGCAAATGATAAAACTCACCTTCATCAATAAAAAGTAAAACTAAAGCTGCTGTTTAGGCATTGTCACCCAACACCGAAGGTAGGGTGCTGGGAAAGTTAGAAGTCCACCACAGAGCAGCTAAAAGTGGGCAGTCGAGCAAGAGATGGATGACCGTTACTCATGAGCCATGGCGACACCGAGGTGGCTCCTTGCGACTGAGAAGGTAACCATGCGTCAGCCATGTATCACTAATGCGGAGCCGAGAGAGAACCACAGAGTCCCTGCGAGAGGCGTGCACGGATGTCTTCCACACATTCGTAGTTTCCTTAATGGCACGCAACTCTCGTGTGTACTGAGGTTGTGTCATTCGGTCTGCCAAAGCTGCAAAACCTTGCGGCATAATACTGAACGCATGTCAGTTTCGGAGAAGCCGATCTCCATAAGCGGTTTCCGTGTAGCCTGTTTGGCCAGCTTGTCAGCAAGTTCGTTGCCTGGGATTCCGACGTGACCTGGGTCCAGACAAACACCACTGAACGACCGGACCGTTCCAGGGCATAGATGAACTCCTGGATGGTCGCTACCAAAGCATGACGAGGGTAGCACTGGTTGACAGCTTGTAGGCTGTTCAAGGAGTCAGTACACAAGAGAAATGACTCGCCTGGGCATGAGCAGATGTGCTCAAGAGCTCGAGATATGGCCACCAGCTCTGCAGTGAAAACACTGCAGCCCTCTGGAAAGGAGTGCTGTTCTGCATGTCCTCCATGAACATAGGCAAAGCCAACATGACCATCAGCCATCAAGCCATCAGTGTAAACCACTTCATAGCCCCAGTACATGTCAAGAATCGAGAGGAAGAGACAGCAGAGAGTTGCAGTGTTAACAGAGTCTTTAGGGCCATGTTAAAGGTCCAGGCAAAGCTGCAGCCTAGGTGTACACCAAGGAGGTGTTCGTGAATGAAATACAAGTACAGGTGGTAAAGGCAAGGACTCCAGTTCAGAGAGAAGGGATCGCACATGAACTGCAATTGTAAGCCCTGACCTGGGCCGCCGCTAGGGAGAAGAACTGACGTGGGTGGGAAAAGGAGACAGTAATTCGGATGTGCAGGATAACTACAAATGCGTGCAATGTAACTGGAGAGCAATTGCGTACCCTTAACCTGCAATGGAGGGACTCCGACCTCCAACAGGACACTGGTCACCAGACTCTTCCTAAAAGCTACTATCGATAGGCGAACACCACATTGCTGCGCTGAGTCGAGTAAATGCAATGTTGAGGGTGGCACGGAACTATAAACCACACTCCCATAGTCAAGGCGGGATTGAACAAGGGCTCTGTAAAGCTGCAGCAGCATAGGATCTGCACCCCAGTTGGTGTTGCTCAAGCAGCGGAGGGCATTGAGGTGCTCCCAGCACTTCCACTTAAGCTGACAGAGGTGAGGAAGCCAAGTCAATCAGGCAGCAAAAACCAATCCTAAGAATCGATATTTCTCCAGTACGGTGAGTGGATCATCGTTAAGATAAAGTTCTGGTGCTGGATGAATGGTACGACGCAGACAGAAGTTGCGGACGAAAACTGGAAACCGTGGGATAGAGCCCAGGACTGCACCTTGTGGACAGCACCCTGTGGGCGTCACTCAGCAACCACAGTACTGGTGGGGCAGTATGAAATGCAGAAGTCGTCTGCATACAGAGAAGGTGAGACGGACGGCCCTACAGCTGCTGCTAGATGATTAATGGCCACTAAAAATAGAGGTATACTCAATACTGAGCCCTGAGGGACCCCATTCTCCTGGATATGGGGGGGAGGGGGGGGGCACTATGGGAGGCACCAACTTGGACACTGAAAACACGAAGCAACGGAAAATTGTAGATAAAAATCGGAAGCGTGCCTTGGAGGCCCCACTCATATAATGTGGCAAGGATATTATGTCGCCAGGTCATGTCATCCGCTTTTTGTAAAAAAAAAAACAACCCGGCAACCAGGTGTTCGCGTCCGGAAAAGGTTGTTCAGATGGCAGACTCGGGGGACACAAGATCATCAGTGGTAGAGCGACCCTGGCGGAAGCCGTCCTGTCATGGAGCCAGCAGGCCACGTGACTCCAGGACCCAACCCCACTGCCGACACACCATACGTTCCAGCAGCTTACAAAGAACATTGGTGAGGCTGATGGGTGATGGTTGAGCAGGTGACTATAACAACTGTTACTGCAGAGGAAAATGCGATCCCTCGCTCTTTAGGGTGGCTCCAGTGAAAGTTGATCCCTCGGTGGTCGCCAGAAGTCCTGGGCTGCAAATGGATAAATGAATGGACGAGTAACTACCACGAGCCACACTGAAATGTGTGGTGGCCCCAGTATTTAAGAGGCAAAGGTTGAACTGAGACAGTAAAGTTTCGACATCTCTACCTTGGCCAGTAAGCACAGTGCCACTCCACAAGGGGTTACGGGTGTTAAAATCTCCCAATAGTAGGAAAGGTCTAGGAAGTTGATCGATCAGTGCAGCTAATACATTTGGGAATACTGCACCATCTGGAGGAAGATATACATTGCAGAGAGTTATTTCCTGCATCGTCCTTATTCTGACAGCCACAGCTTCAAGAGGGTTTGAAGGAACACAGACTGGGTTTAGGACATAAACGCAATCTCCACCTGACACACTGTTGAAGTCACTATGGTTCCTGTAATATCCCTTATAGTTGTTAAGGGCAGGGGTCCGCATTTCTGGGAACCAGGTTTCCTGGAGGGCAACGCAGAAAGCAGGTGTAAAGCTTAAGAGTTGCCGTAGCTCGGCCAGGCAGTGGAAAAAACTGCCGCAATTCCACTGGAGGATGATGTCATTCTGAGAGTGGGAAGGCATGGAACATTCGATGAGGCAGTTTACACCTCAGATTCACCTGCTGACATTGACTTACTGCCTGAGCAGTCTATATCCATTGTGTCTGAGGGTCCAGCGAGATCTAGGTCCTCAGCTGACGCCAGAACCTCCACCTTATTCCCAGATGCAGTGGTGTGAGTGCCACTGCAATTTCCTTGGTCTTAGGGGTCTTCTTTTTGGACTTTTCTCACTGCCCCTGGGTTTCTGTGGCTGGGAGGGGGTCACTGATTCAGTCTCCGGGACTGAGGATGATCATGAAGCCTTACGACCAGCTGCTTTTGGGCACTTCAGCAGAAAGCTAGGAAGGGAGTGACCCAAGGGACCCCTTCCTGGCAAGAGGAACCGAAGAAGGCTTAAGATTCTCCGGCAGAGAAGAAAAGTGGGGACTGGTGTTCCCAATGGTCGGGATGGGGGAGTACTTCTGAGGTAGATGGTGTGGGAGCAACAGAGGGGAAGTGCCTCCCCCCCCCCCCCCCCACCAACAAGGGGGTAGGTGTAGCCTTCTGGCTCTGAGAGCCGACTGGAATTCGCGGAACTGAGGGGCTACAACTGTTCTCGTAGCAGCAGCGTATGAGGTGGTCAAAACCACAGGATGTAGGTGCTCATATTTCTCTTAGCCTCAGTGTAGGTCAGTCAGCCCCTCCTTGAATTTCTTCTCTTTCTGTAAAATGCTGCTGTTTGGCGAGCAAGATGAATGATGCTCTCCGCAGTTGACACAGATGGGAGGCGGGGCACATGGATTATTGGGATGTGATGAACGTCCACAATCTCGACATGTGACGCTGGAAGTAAAGTGGGAAGACACATGGCCAAAACTTCCTGCAATTAAAGCACCGCATCAGGGGAGGGATATATGGCTTGACATCACAGCAGTAAACCATCACCTTAACATTCTCAGGTCAAGTGTCACCCTCAAAGGCCAAGATGAAGGCACCGGTGGACGCGCCGCATGAAATGAACACCTCGCCACTCTAAATTGGCGTGCAGCTCATTGTCAAACTGCGAAAGAAGGTCCCAGTGGTAGATAATACTCTAAGACCATATTTAAGCTCTTATGTGGCATGATGGTAATAGACACATTCCCCAACTTGTTACAAGTGAGTAAAGTCCATGACTGAGCAGAGGATGCTGTTTTTATGAATACTGACCCAGATCGCATTTTCCCCAAACTTGTCCTCTAAATACTCTACAATAAACTGTGGCTTCACCAAAACAAAGAAGTCGTCAGTTCTCATACATACGAGGTACTGGGATGAATAAGGTTCGCTGCCATCCTTAGCCTGGCGTTCCTCCCATGTTGTGGCCAGGGAGGGGAATGATTTAGACTCATACTTTCTTGCACTGTACTGAGACTTGGAACGCTCAGGGACTGCTGTTGGTTGATCACCAGCAAATGATGACATGGTACGCTTCATCACACATCATCTGCCCTGATGCCACCCACTCAGACCAGGGGCCCTACCGACAGGCACCACCCAGCCGCAGCAAATGCCACCTGGCAGGATGGCCATTGCTAGAAGCCCCAGGATGACAGGCATCTACCCCTTGGCATATGTGGGGAGTTAACGGCACAGGCATCAGCAGAGCAATCCCTGTGTTGTCAGGGGGTTACAACTAACAGGGTACATGGTGGCCCCACCACAATGGACTGGCTACCGTGCAGGATATGAGGTGCAAAGAAGTCCATGGTCATCATTGGCGCAAAAAGCGACACTGCACAGTGCATTGTGGAAAACACATCCAGGAAGGTGTCCTCGCCCAAGAGATTGACAATGAGCTGGATTGCAGTGAGACAATGAGAATGTGGGCTAAAGATCTCAAGGCACAATGAACACTATGCACCAGTAAGGGGCCCTTACCCAATTGGCTCACTCTTTGGGATAATTTTGAAAATGGAGGTCAAACCCTACAGGGGACCATCACATAAAGGCCTAAACATGAGAGACTCCTTTTAGTCGCCTCTTATGACAGGCAGGAATACCTCGGGCCTATTCTCTTCCCTGGACCTGCAGGAGTGACTGTCAAGAGGAAGCTTGAAGATGAAGAATGCTGCAGGATGAAGACTATGCTTCAGGATTGTTCTAAGGCACCGTTTAATTGGACTCATGTCTTCAATCGCAATTTCCCACAAGTTGTATTTTTCAGAATTCAGGTACAAGTATTTCCTAAACTTTATAAAGCATTGCTCTAATTTTTTCCTGTAACTTTCAATAGTCCATACTTAAGTAGTAGACCTAAACTTTATTGCAGAATCAACTACATTATAGAAAAAATAATGTTTATTAGGAAAAAATTATATAAATTAAAATGTAAGATGTGATATTTTTTTCCTTGTAATGTACATAATAGGTTGAATTAAGTAGGTCTAGTATCTCAGCCATCATGTCATGCATATCTGGTAAAAAATTGGTCTCCACCATATGTGTAACAGTGGATTAAATGGTACCACAATTTGAGGAAGCATTTTAGAAAAAAAAGTTGCATCAATTTCTTTGTAATTTTTTTAAATAACCCTAAGCACGTTCGAAAATATTCAAAATACTTCTAATTTGTTTAAAAAGTGTGCTGCATTACATGATATCAACAAATAAAATCTGTAAAACATATACATTAGAAACAGTGCCTGAAAGAAACAGGTGTAGATTTTTACATAATATTGAGCTGGAAAAGTACCCTGTATCCTCAACTGCACTGTTGGATTATAATGGATGTGCTGCTTCTAATTTTCTACATTTCACAATTTCAGTTCTCAAAAGCAAAGCAGATACAGCAGGCTAACAATACTGTGCATATCAGTGCAGTAGCCGTTCTTATGTCACAGACAATACAGATCTGGGGTGGAAATCACTCCAAGGCTTTTTCATTGTGGTGCGATCTTCTCATGAAATTTCAGTCACCAACTTTCTCCTCCGAATGTGAAAATATTTTGTTGGTGCCAACCTACATAAGGAGAAACGATCATAATAAAGTAAGGGAAATCAGAGCTCGCATGGAAAGATATAGGTGTTCATTTTTTCTGCGCAGTGTTCAAGAGTGGAAAAAAGATAGTGCGAAGGTAGTACAATGGACCCTCTGCCAGGCACTTAGTGTGCTTTGTACAGTAGTCATGCAGATGTACATCTCAAGGTCTTCATGTGCTGTGAAGATTGGCTGTGGGGCAACTAGCAAGTTCTCAGATTTAGAAGTAGGAAGTGCATGCGCCAAGAAAAGTTTACAAAATGATACTTCATAAGGGATCAACAACTGTGTGTTGATGATGTTTCCTGTTACATTAAAATTATCATCAAAATTAAGATCTCACGTTACAATGGATGATGCTTTCACTACTGAGAGAGACTGGTTACATCAATCAAGCAGTAAGCAAATAAGGTGCTCTACGAAGTCACAGCTTTGGAAACATATACAGATCAACTTTAAGGAAAAAAAATATTTAGGATTTTGCTACTGGGAGACTGTTAAAAGTGTGCAAGACTATATAAATAAGCATCACATTTGGATAGCTGTTGACAAAACAACAAAAGTGTGTGTATGTTCCATTGGCAATCTCACTATCAGCAAACTCCACAGAGAAGAATCTTCAAAGCCATTATTTTCTGCAGTGCACTGGAAATTATAGATCATTCAACAGTAGTTCATTTTGTTATAATGCTGTGGCCTGACTGAATTCGGGGGAAAAAAGTTCCTGTCATGTTCTCAAATGCTGTGACCAACATGGCAACTGTCCTAAGTATATCCTGTCTATATTTAACACACTTCACTTATCTGGTTCACACACTGAAAAATACCACTGAAGAAGTAAACTGTAGCTGCCAAGAAATAAATAATGTAATTACATACACCACAAAAATGTTTCCCAAAGCCCCACACTTGTAAAGAATTGCTGCTGAACCTGGTGGTGTCATCTGAGCCAGTCCTAATGAGGCAGGGTGCATGGAATGAAGCTGTTGGTCTTTATAACTAATAGTTTCAAGTTGTGAATTTACTGACTGAAAAATTTTAGGAGACTATTCAGATTAAAATATTGAATTTGTAGAAATCTTTACAAATTGTTGAAAACATCACACATGAGCGGACTCACATAGGTAATATTTGACACAGAATAGTGAATAAGTGACACTGGTTTTGCAACAAATCCAAGCTACTCGACTTCTGCTACTACCTACAATATCCTAAGCTGGGGAAGAGAAGATGCTTCAATGAACGCCTCTCTAGGAATATTTCATCTCTAAAAATTTGCACCATCAACATCTTTTGATGTTTAGATCATTTTCCTCCTACAAAAACATGCTTTCTGGTCGACACATTCAATAACTGCAGAAAAGTTGTGGAAACATGATTTAATTTGGGGAGGGAGGGGGGCAGTACATACATGTCAACCATCCACTGAGCTCTCAGACTCGCTCTGCACTTCTTTTGGGATTTTTCAATTGTGGAATTCTGACAGGTGGCTGACATGCCCTACCTTGACAAACAGGTATGCTGTCAGTCAGTGGTTTCTACAAGAAACTTATAGACTGTCAAAGAACTGGCACACCCACAACCTGAGAACAAGAGTGTAACACTCATGCATTTCAGTGTCCACACCTGCTGCCAGATTACACTTGTTCCTTCCAGGATACTAATGTTACTTTTTTGTGTGTTTCAGATTGAGTAGATCTCAAACAGTACAGAAAGGATACTAAAATGAGTGAAGCAGAAAGTCCAAAGGAATAGCCAACAGCGCTAAGCCTTCGCAAAAGAATGGGAGCGAAGGGTTCCTACTAAGCTGCCACAGTTAGCTAATTGCTGTTTTCGCTACACGACCCATCCCTAGGTCGTGTTAAGATTTGGAGAGATTATATTATCTGCACATTATTTTCTCACTGGTTACTGAAACCAACCGTTCACACAGTGTCCTTGCTACCTAATCATGCATCATCACAAATCCCACAAACAGTATTATGTAAAAAAAGTAACAATGCTCCTACTCTTAACCTTCACAACCACACGTCTTATCTTTTAGTATGTGTATATTTTCAGGTCACCCCGGGAAAGTTCTAGATAATCTTATAATTCGCTTATAAAAAGCACATTGCACAAATAATAGCAGTCACTACCTTGTTCCTGGCAACTGTGGTAGAGACAGATGGTGAAAAATAAGCACAACACTTTTTCTAGAGCTAAATATGTCCTAAAACATTGTCCAGAACATTGTTGAGGACACTCCGCGCCAATGCCAGTCATTCGATTTTCTCTTCCACTTGCAAACTGAGTCAGTGAAAAATCATTGCCTGTATGTCTCCGTATGAGCCCTAATCTCCTTTATTCTGGGCTCATGTGAAACATTTGTTCGAGGAAACCGAATAGTTCTGCAATGTGTGTGATATGCTGACACTAACCTTCCATTCCAAAAGAATATCATGTTTCATCCAAGAGTATCCACCTAAGCCCATGCATCACTGATCTAATCCTCCCATATTGATCATATTGATCAAACTATTAGTTAATGAAAATAATCAATTTTTGGAAAAAAAAACCTACTCACTAAATGGCTACAGGAAAAAACAAAAGTTGAGGAAACGTACAAGCTTTTGGAGCCAGTGGCTCCTTCTGGCAGAAGGGTTGAAGGGGAATGAAGAGGGATGATAACTGAGGACTGGTGAGGTTTAGGAAGTGGGGAGAGTCTGGAAAAGTCACCCAGAATGCCAGGTCATGGGAGACATGCTAAATGGAATGAGAAGGAAAGACTGGTTTCTGGAGACTGCACCAGATGAGATTTGAAAACCTGAGAGCTTAGAGGTGGAAGATGGGTAGTTAACATGACAGGGATTACTGACAAAACAATGTACACGAGTTAACAGTGGAAATCTAGGTGCATTGTATGTGGTAGAGGTGGGGGAGGGAGCGGGGAAAAATAAACAGGTCAAAAAATAGAAGATATAGGTAACTAAAAGGGAGTGGAAAAAGGAACAGTTGCTGGCAAGAAATGCTGAAATCACAGAAATTAACTTAAATTGAAGCCAGGTGGATCTTGAGAAGGAGATGTAGTAATAATAGTTCCCACCTGCAAAGTTCTGAGAAGCTGGTGTTGGGGGTTATCCAGATGGCATGTGTCATGAAACAGGCACTGAGGTCATGAACTCTAGTTCCTTTCTTCACTCCATTATTTTCTGATCTGTCTATCTTTCCTTACATCCAACATGTATTATGCACTTAGTTTTCCTCTTGCATATTACTCTATCATCAACCATTAAGCCCTCAGGTTCTCATCTGCTGCAGTCCTCTACAATCACTTATTCCTTCACATCCCACCTGCTAAGTCTCCCTTGACCTGGGATTCTGGGTGACTTATCTGTAATTCTCCTAATCCTCACCCTGTGTCTTTCACCCCTCTTCATTCCCTTTCAAACATTCTGACAGAAAGAGGAGCCACTGGCTCTGAAAGCTTGCACATGTCTAAGTTTTGTGTGTTTTCTCCTGCTGTCACTTGGTGAGTAGATTTTTTGTATAGCCAGTTATATTAAACCAACAGTTAAGAAATCTAGCAGGATGCTTCTTAACTACTTCAATGTCTTCCTTTACTTTTGGTTTGGTTTTGTTTTGCTTTAGGGCGCAAAAACAACTGGGGTCATATGCGCCCAAGTCAAAACTATAGAACATGAAGGCAGAGAGGAGTTAAAAACGTCTATACGTCAGACCCAATTGACACAATAGAAGACAGCTAAAAACAGGCACATGGAAAAAGGGCTAAAAAAAGACACCTGACAGAAACGGCAGTGCAAAACTAAAAATTAAATGGCCTTTGCCATATTGCTTTGGCGGATAAAAAGTAAGACGCAGTTGACAGCCTGCGTGTCATTTGCTAAAACAGCTGATAACTCAGATGGCAAACCCACATGGGAACGTAAAAGGTTAAAAAGTGGACATTCCAAAAGGAAGTAGCAGACGCCACTTAACAAATGATTATGGCTAAAAAGGCAGAGCGAGGGGGCTGAGAGGAGGTCGTCCAAGCCGCTGGGGGAGGCTTAATAAGCCGGACCTTATTACCATGAAGGGAGGACCATTGGCGATACCAAAGGTACACCATCTCCTGACAGACGGCAACACAGAGATCATCGGAGGGAATGTAGGTACTCTCAGGCTGAGGTACAAGGACTGCAGCTTAGGCAGCAGCATCAGTAGCCTTGTTTCCTGGCAGACCAACATGACCAGGGACCCACAGAAACATCACACTGGCTCCACCAAACAGTGAGCAGTTGACTGTTTTCATGGACCCGCTGCACTAAGGGATGAGTGATGTACAGTGCACATAGACTTGAAGGGCACTGAGTGAGTGAGTGGAGGACAACTGAAAAGGCTGTGTCGCTGGCTGTACTCCGTGGCCTGATACAAGGCGAAGAGTTCAGCTGTAAATACTGAAGAATGTGCCGGAAGCTGATATTGAAAGACACAGGTCCCAATGATGAAGGCACACTTGAGCCCACGGTCAGTTCGAGAGCATCAGCGTATACAAAGGTACTATCGCGAAGTTCCATGCGAAGGTCGTGAAACTGAAGGCAATAGACCAAGGCTCGAATAGTGTCCTTAAGAAGTGAATGAAGGCCAAGGTTAACATTGGCCACTTCACGAAGCCAAGGTGGTGAAGGGTTCACACCAACTGGGAAAGGTGCAGGTAGTGTGAAATTAAGCCGCCGTAGCAAGTGCCAAAAGTGGACTCCAGGAGGTAACAGAGATGGAGGACGAGCCCCATACTGATGATCAAAGGAATCATCAAAGTAGGAGGCACAGGATGGGTGGCCACGCATGGCAGACACATGGCATGCGTACCTGCTGAGGAAAAAGTCACGGCAGTAGGACAGGGGTAGTTCAGCAGTTTCAGCATACAGACCCTCAACCGGGCTGGTGTAAAAGGCGCCCGTGGCCAAATGGATGCCACGATGATGGATAGTATTGAGACGGTGTAAGAGGGATAGGCCCAAGATTTAAAGATGGTGAGAGAAACCACTTGTGTCACCAGAAATTCATACAGACAGTTTTGTCAGTGGAAAAGCGAAAGCCATTGTTGATGCTCCAAGAGTAAAGATGATCAAGACACCACTGAAGACGCTGCTCAGTGAGACATGTCTGGAGAGCTGCAACAGATGGCAAAATCGTCAACAAAATGGGAGCCGGAGATGCCTGGTGGGAGACAAGCATTTATAGGGTTAATGGCAATAGTAAAGAGGACGACACTCAGGATGGAACCCTGAGGCACACCATTTTACTGGATAAAGGTGTCCTACTAGGCAGAACCCACATGCATCCTGAAAACTCTATCTTGTAAAAATGACTGAAGGAAAGAGGGCAAGCGGCCACAGAAGCCCCACGTGAAAAGAGTATGGAGGATAATGGTTCTCCAGCAGGTGTTTCAGGCCCTTCTCCAAATCGAAAAACACAACCACAGTCTGGGATTTCCGCAGAAAACCATTCATGACATGGGTGAACAAAGTAGTGAGATGGTCAACTTCAGAATGCCGTGCTCAAAATCCACACTGTATATTCATCAGTAAATTTAGAGACTCTAGCCACCATACCAGCTGGGCATGAATCACACATCCCACCACCTTGCAAATGCAGCTGGTAAGAGAGATGGGGCGGTAGCTAGAAGGAAGGTTTTTGTCCTTACCGGGCTTAGGTATGGGTATGAGGGCAGCTTCACACCAGTGTCCAGGAAATGTGCCCTCTGCCCAGATGCGGTTGTACGTTTTAAGCAGAAAGTGCTTGCCTGCAAGAGAAAGGTGCTGCAACATCTGAATGTGGATGGCGTCCGGCCCTGGGGTGGAGGATCGGGACGAACTGAGAGCATGATCGAGCTCCCTCATAGTAAAGGTGGCATTGTAGCACTCATGATTTGGAGAAGAGAAGTGTACCACCCAAGCATCCTCCACTCATTTCCGATGGAGGAAGACAGGGTGATAGTTGGAAAAGCTCGAAACTTCCACAAAATGGTGGCCAAAGGTGTTGGAGATAACAATAGGGCCACGATAACATCGTCTGCTACTGTGAGGCCGGAAATGGGGGAATGGATCTTGGTCCCAAAGAGCTGTCAAAGGTTGGCCCACATGAAAGAGGAAGGGTTGGAACTGTTAAAAGAACTAGTGAATGAAATCCAGCTAGCTCGTTTGCTATACCGAAGAATGCGATGACACTTTGCACGCATCTGTTTGTAATGAATGCAGCCTGCCATCAAAGGTTGATGGTTGAAAATGTAGAGAGCATGTCTCCGTGCGCGAATTGCATCGCGACAAGCCTCAGTTCACCAAGGGACAGGGACAACATAGTAAAGAGGAAGTGCGAGGAGTGCAACGTTCTGCAGCAAATAAGGATAATGTTTGTGAGGTAGTCCACCTGGTCATCACAACTGGGGAAATCTTTTTCTTCAAAGGTCGCCAGGAAGGAGTAAAGCTGCCAGTCAGCCTTAGTAATCTGCCATTTGGGCATGCACGCGGTTGGGGTAGGAGTCAGCAAACTGACAGCAAAGGGAAAATGCTCGCTCGAGTAGGTGTCAGAAAGAACAGACCACTCAAGACGATGGGCAAGCAGGGCAGTGCAAAAGGATAGGTCCAAATGGGAATAGGTGTGCAAGGAGTCTGAAAGTAAAGTGGGTGCTTCAGTGTTAAGGCAGAAGAGATTAAGTTGGTTAAGAAAGTCAGCCAAGAGAGCACATCTCTGATAGGTCCTGGGAGAACACCGAAGGGGATGATGCGCATTGAAGTCACCGAGTAGCAAAAATGGGGGAGATAGATGCTCAGTAAGCTGAAGCAAGTCTTCCCTGGTGACAACGACTGATGGAGGTACATAAATGGTACAAAGGGAAAAAGTCAGGCGGGGAAGGAAAAGGCAAACTGCAACAGCTCGAAGATGGGTAGCCAGGGAGATGGGTTAATTATGAATGACATCCTGCATGAACAGCATGATGCCCTCATGAGATGGAATGCCGACCACAGGGATAAGGTCAAAACGAATCAGTAAGTAATGTGAAAGCTAAAAGCACTCTTGAGGGTACAATTTCGTTTCCTGAAGGCAGAGTACAAGGGGATGCTGCGATGCTAAAAGTAACCGTAAATCGTCTTTGCGGGACCAAAGGCCGCAAATGTTCCATTTGAGGACAGTCATAAGGAGGAAGAGATGTAGGGGTGTCAAAGTGGCGGCCACCGAGTTACAGCCAGTATGGAGTCGCTACTACAGGGCACAGAAGGAGGAGGATCCTGCTCCATGAGGTCCACAGAAGCATCGGCTTGCTTCTGCAGTTGGTCCGTGGAGTCAAACGTTGAAAAACAGTTTGTGGTGTGCTCTGACGAGATATAGGCCAGCCGGGCTAAGGTACCTTGTGGTGACACCGTCGAACAGGATCTTTGATTTGGCAAAGGAGAAGACCATTTGGGTTTGGTAGACTTCATCGAGCCTTTCTGATTAGAGGAAGACTTGGGTGTTGTTTGACTGGAAGGACGGAGGAAGTCTTCATGGGAGTACTCCTCCTGTCCTTTCCTGCCTACTGGTTGTGTAGTTGGAGGCTTCGCTCCTTGAGGCGAGAGTTTTACCATTTGTTGCACAGTGGAACAAGTGGCGATGCTACCTTGACACTGGATGACAACCTCAGAGCTGAATTTGAGGTCGCATGTCTGCGTGGCCATGTCCTTCATGGAGCGAGTGGTAACAAGAACAGAACTATAGGTGCCAGACGCGAGAGCACAGGGTTTGTGACTAGCCAGTAACTTGTGAGCTACTGGGTAAGGCACTTTTTCGTTTATCCAAATCTCGTGGACAGCCTGCTCATCAAGATACACGGTAGAATCCCGAGAGGAGGCGACATGACCACCATTGCAGCTGATACAGCGGGGAGGAGGCGGACAATTTCCCTCGTGTGCATCCCTACCACAGGTTACACATTTGGCTGGGTGTCGACAAGACATTCTACTGTGGTTGTAACGGTGACAGTAGTAGTAGTAGTAGTAGTAGTAGTAGTAGTAGTAGTAGTAGTAGCAGCAGCAGCAGCAGCAGCAGCAGCGCATCTGGTTCAGAATGTACAGCCGGACTGTGATTATTTCATAGCTTGCTTTGATCTTTGACAGCAGCACCACTCTATCAAAGGTGAGGAAGAGAGTGCGAGTGGGCACTGAGCAGGAATTTATCTGTTTCATTTCACAATGGACGGCAATGACACCCTGATCAGAGAGGTAAGATTGGATTTCGGCCTCTGTTAGACCGCCGAGCAGCCTGGTGTGAATTACACCACGGGAAGAATTCGAAGTTCTATGGGCCTCACGAACAGGGTAGCCGTGGAGAAGCAGGGCAGCAAGCAGTTGTGCTAGAGGATCGGAAGTGGTCTCCAAAAGAAATGTGCCATTCCGTAAACGAGAGCAGGATTTCACAGGGCCAGCAACTGCATGAACACGTTTCTGAATAATAAATGGGTTTACTGTGGCGAAGGACTGACCGTTTTCAGTACGTGGGACCACGAGGAACCGTGGTGTAGCGGGAAGGGTCTTCGAATCATTAGCCTCGTTAAGTTTATGTTTTATAGATGTTGATTGGGAAGATAACTGACTCATTGCGAGAAAATCCCCCATGGATGCCAGCATCTCCTTCCAACTTGGGGCTCCCTTTACAAGGGGGCATATCCACCTTAGGTGATTGTTCATACCTCCCAAACATCTGACAGAGGGACCAATTGGTAATTTGGGAAGGTTGCAGCTCAGGCAATCACCCCTCTCTGGGCCTGGCATGTACCAAGGGGAGGGGGGTTACGTTCGAACCCTACCTGTTGACCCAGGGTTGGGAATTATGCATTACCCAGTCACCTGTTATGCGTGGGTTGGCCTTCGAGAGTGCACAGGGAGGAAGAAGAAAAAGAGAACCTCAAAGGCCAAAGCAAAGGAACGAGAGGAGAAGGGGAACTAAAAAAGGAACAGGGAGTGAAAAATAGAGGTGAAACTGTTCGTGTCAGACATACAATGCAGAACATTCCCAATAACAGCCAAGACATGTTTCCCAAAGGAGGAGAAAAACAATAGCAAGAGGATAGACAAGCAGCACGGAGGGGAAATAACGCTGTAATGGCTGGGCCCCCGCGGTTCCTTTCATTTGATCTTGTGATGATCATAAATATTCTAACTGTGCTTAGGAATGGACTGCACAAGCTTTCTGTTCAGTCCTCTTTATGAGCCATGCTAAACAATTGCAGAACTCTGCCAATAAATAGTGATCAACCACTCACCTTCCATACACAACTGGCCTTATGTGCTTGTTCCATTTCACAAGGTTCCAACATGTTACACCTAGATATTTAATTGATGTGACTAGGTCAGACCGCATACTGTTAATACGACAGGGTGATTCAAAAAGAATACCACAACTTTAGGAATTTAAAACTCTGCAACGACAAAAGGCAGAGCTAAGCACTATCTGTCGGCGAATTAAGGGAGCTATAAAGTTTCATTTAGTTGTACATTTGTTCGCTTGAGGCGCTGTTGACTAGACGTCAGCGTCAGTTGATGCTAAGATGGCGACAGCTCAAGAGAAAGCTTTTTGTGTTATTGAGTAAGGCAGAAGTGAATCGACGACAGTTGTTCAGCGTGCATTTCAAACGAAGTGTGGTGTTAAACCTCCTGATAGGTGGTGTATTAAATGTCCGTAACTACCTGAACGTCAACTACCCGAGGCGATGGATCGGCCGCCAGGCAGCCCGTGACAGAGCACTTCATCACTGGCCTCCAAGAAGCCCTGATCTTACCCCCTGCGATTTTTTCTTATGGGGGTATGTTAAGGATATGGTGTTTCGGCCACCTCTCCCAGCCACCATTGATGATTTGAAACGAGAAATAACAGCAGCTATCCAAACTGTTACGCCCGATATGCTACAGAGAGTGTGGAACGAGTTGGAGTATCGGGTTGATATTGCTCGAGTGTCTGGAGGGGGCCATATTGAACATCTCTGAACTTGTTTTTGAGTAAAAAAAAAAAAAAAAAAAAAAAAAAAAAAAAAAAAAAAAAAAAAACTTTTTAAATACTCTTTGTAATGATGTATAACAAAAGGTTATATTATGTTTCTTTCATTAAATACACATTTTTAAAGTTGTGGCATTCTTTTTGAATCACCCTGTATATTCAAATGTTATAGCCATGGCGACCCTTCCCATCTGCATAGCTTACGGTACATTTGTCCAAGTTTAAAGTGTATTGCCATTCATCACACCAGATGGATATCCTGTTAAACTGGTCATTACCACCTTGGTGACCAAGCCCGAGCACAGATCACGTTACAAAACTTCTGCAAAAAGTCAGTGCGCAGTATAGATTAGGCCACACTTGCACAGGCCACAGGAGCCAGTTAATGATCAGAAACTGCACAGCTTTTGTAGAAGAACTATGTAGGCATCTGCCTACCCAATTGTTGGTTGATGCTGTCCCCTGTGATCTGGTTATAGCATTAACTGGAAAGAAGCAGGAAGTGACACAGAGATGCTACAGTGACAAACTGTGCTGTTCTGTGTGCGTCGCTGTGAGAACTGCACAGTTTTCATTCGTTTTTGCCATTTTACTAAATCTTCTCTCAAATATTTCTTGTTTTTGAGTGAGCACAAAAGTTTGGAATCTCTAGAGGAAGAATTTAATTATTTTGGTTCGGAGGTAATATCTGAGTGTAAACCATACAGAGAACGTTCATATTCACGTACACTGCTTTCTAGCAAAATTTTCTTTGCTGTTATTGCTACAATTGATAGTGCTGGTGGGATTTCATTTATCATACAACTTATTCGTCTTTGTCTAACCTACTTTGCAGAGGAATTTGATGATGAGCCTCCAGCAGGTTAGATCTTGTTCAGTCAACCAAGTATGTTCTTTGCAAAACAGTTGTCTGCATATCCAAGGAGGAGGTA
The DNA here is from genome assembly GCF_023898315.1 of Schistocerca nitens. Classification (NCBI taxonomy): domain Eukaryota; kingdom Metazoa; phylum Arthropoda; class Insecta; order Orthoptera; family Acrididae; genus Schistocerca; species Schistocerca nitens. The sequence continues at coordinate 117,089,623 of NC_064620.1, read as the reverse complement.
ATGAAGTTCTCAAGAGAAACTAATTCCTGCCAAATTAGGCTGGAAATTTGCTAATAATCAGCCTACTGTGCCACTGTTAAAAAAATAAAAAAGGATAGTACACAAGCAGCAGATGATGAGAATCTACCTTCCTGTGTGTATTTTCAATCTTTTCCCTCAATCTATTGTGAAACATGGAAATTCAGACACCAACAAGAAAATTTCAGTAATGACACATGATAGTGTTTCTAGTACACTTCTAGGATAACACTTCTGAGATCCAATAAGAGAATGAAGAGTTTGATCAAAGATGGCGGTGGGGGAGGGGTGCAATCCAGTGACAGAAGTACGGAAGGAAACTAGCTGGTCATGTCATGAATGTAATATCACTCTAAACACCTGAATCCCTCAAAATCTTTCACAATGAAACTAATCACCCGCAAAAACTGAAATATTTTTTGGTAACAATTTTTTAAAATTACTATTGTTTAACAAAAGAGAATTAAGAAAAAAGTATGTAAAATAAACTTTGAAAATTGCTCTTTTATAACGTATTTTTCTTTATGATACGTCAAGTAAACACTTACCAATGACATTTTAAAAAATTTCATGAATGATTGGTTTTTCAGTCCCAAAATGTATGTAAGCAGTTGGACCTCTAAGTATTAATTCCCGTACAGTCAATGACATGATAACACACTATTGTTGACATCATCAACAACTAGTCTAAGACTGCTGCGCACTATATGACAGATTGCATTTATACACTGCGATCAATAGTGGTCTATGCACATTTCCCTGGGTTCTACTGGTGCCACCACTGTATTGGATGAACACTAGCTGTCAAGACAACATACTGGACTCTATCATTTATTCAAGGATATACTCTGAAAGCTCAGATTTTTAACAGTCTGCAGTTTCATAATATGTCTAATGTTTCCCAGAAATTACAATCTGCCTGTTGGTCTGCCGGATATCATGTAAAAAGGATGAGCTGTGTTTCATGTAAGTAGTTCTTGCTAAATCTGTGCTCAAATTGAAACTGTTTGACAACTGAAAAGTGAATTTGTGGCTATTACAGCAATCTCAATACTCTCTAATAGTTACAGTATAAACCGTTCATAATAGTTACTTGTTTGAGTTGACTGCAACTATTTCATGCAGGTTTAGGTACAAAATATTCAGCAGCTTCTTGCTTTCTACCATTTTTTCCAACAATTTCTCAGCATGTAAACTAAAACTTAACACTAGACTTGTGCTGTATGCTTCCAAAGCAGATTTCCTTGTGAAGGATTCTATCTACTGAGTCTTCTTGTGGACCCTAGACTCTTTTGGAAATAATTTAATTTACATTGGCATAACATTTCAAAACATATAAATATTGTAACATTAGCATGGGCTCAAAACTTTCGTAGTTAGATGTACTAGTGAGTAATTAGTATGCAAAAGTACCCCACAAACTCAGATCAGAATTAGAAACAGGCCAAAACACAACAATTAAAATTTATTTCAAAGTGGATTATCACTATTTAAGAAGCCACATTACAGCTCTTCACAGTACATTCTCATATCCATCTTAATCGTTACTTACCAATGTACTGGCCACCAGTCGCACGAGAATCAACAGCAAGTACCACACCCCCTTTGTACATGAAACCCAATGTTGTAGTTCCATGGTCAAAATGAATTTTCATGCTCTTCCCATGTTCATCTTTGGTAAATGCTTCTATGTCTTCCACTGGCTGCAAACAAGACACTGACTTAAAGTTGAATCAATTGTGCAATTACAGGAAATGGGCAGATTCTCTCTCATGGCATGATAGCCTTTTGCATATCACTGCTTTCCTATAAATAGATACCTCTACATACATACCTCACAAGCCACAAGCATGGTGGAGGGTATCTTGTTCCATTACTCACCATTCCCTTGCCTGTTCCACTCACCAATGGAGTGATAGAAAAACATCTATCTGCCTCCATACAAAGCCGACTGTCATTTGCCTCCAAATTAGCAAAAATTTATCTAACTATTCTTCACAGTCCTTATATGAAATGTACGTTTGCAGCAGTAGAAGCATTGTTAAGTAAGCTGCAAATGATGATTATCTAAATTTTCTCACTAGTGTTTTGCAAAAAGGACACATCTTCCCTCCTGAAATTTTATCCAAGTTTGTAAGGCATTACCACAATATTTGCATGTTGACTGAACCAACTAATGACAAATCTAGCAACACTGGGCTAAATTGCTTTGTTGTCTTTCTTTTATCTACCCTGGTGGGGATTCCAAAAACTCAGGTAGTGCTCTGGAAAGGGTCACACTGCGGTTATTCGCCCAATAAATAAGACTACTATCTGCCTTCCCTACAGCTGACCTTACAAGCCTGTTTCATTTCATATAACTTCGCAACAATACACAGATTTGTAATTGACTTTACAGTGTCAAGCAGCGCACAACTAGTACAGATGTTTGACCTACTCATCTGCATCAACTCGTATTTCTCTACATTTAGCATGGGCTGCCATTCATCACATGAAACAGAAATTTTCTGTCCCGGTTATCCTGTATCCTCCAGTCACTTCTGCAACAGCACTTTCTCATCTACTACAAGGTTATCAATAAACAGTTGCAGACTGCTGCTCGCCCTACCCATCACAATATTTACGTATGCAGAAAACAAGAGCGGTCCTATGAACACTTCTGTGGTGGGGTACTCCTGACAGGAGTCTCAGAAGAACACCTGCCATTTAGGACACCATACTGGATAATATTCCTTAAGAATTCTTCGAGATACATATCTGGGAACCTACTCTGTATGCTAAAACTTTCATTAATAGTCTCTATTGGGGGACTGTCAAATGCTTGCCAGAAATCTACAAACATGTAATCTATTCCTTCATGGTTTGCAGGATATCACATGAGAAGGGCGACCTGAGTTTCATAAGAGACACACTTCCTAAATCCATGCTGATTTTTTTGATGTAAGCTTTTCCATCTCAAGGAAATTTGTTTTATCTGAACTTTGAATATGCTAAAGAATTCTACACCAAATCAATGTTAAGTACATTGGTCTGTAATTTTAGCAAGTCCATTCTTTTACCCTTCTTATATTCAGGAGTCACCTGCACTTTTTTTTCCAATTGCTTGGGACTGCAATAGACAAGAGATCTGCAATAAATGCACACTGCATAGGGGTCCAGTGCTGAAGAGTACTCAAACAGAACTGGGACTCCATCTGGACCTGTTGACTTATTTGCTTTTCATGTTTTAAACTGCTTTTCAACACCAGGGATGTCTATTTCTATGACATGCATGCAAGAGTCTGAATTTTGTTATTAAACCATTATGGGTATTTTGCATCTTAGTTCAGTCACTCAGCACATTCTTCTACAAGAGTGTGGTTTACAATTAGTTCAAACTTTGCCCATAATTCCACTACGTCCATTGTAGTGGAACTAAATACTGTCCATTCCTTGTCTCAGTCGGACAACAACTATCTGCTCATTCTACCACAGAAACTGCCCTAGGCTTCTTGGTGGATTCAACGAACTTCAGTCTCCACTTTCACTATTTTGTGATCACTAATCACTCTCCACACACACACACACACACACACACACACACACACACACACACACACACACACACACACACCTGTTTGTAGCTACAAAATCTATGATATTTCCATTGTGTGGGAGTTGTCAAACTTGCTTTTAAGTTTTTGGAAAACTTCAGAACTACTACACAAGAATGTCTACCCATAACACAATGGATCCATACAGACCCAGTCTACATTAGGTCAGTTAAAGTCCCCTCCAACTAATATTGGATGGTCAGTGCACTTCTGCACTACTGAACACAGACTTTCTTTGAATGATTCTGTAGCTGTTGCAGTGGAATTGGGTGGCTGGTAAAAACATTGATTGTTAACTTGAGTTCACCTAGGCCTGTTAATCACAGTCAGATTGAATTTAGATATCAACAAAGATCTGTAATAAAATTAGAAGAAGCACTAGAAATATTATGCAAATAATGCTACATTAACCTATAGAAGAACCAAATGACAGCCCACCTTCATAAAGGTTAATACAAACACCTTGTGCCAGCCATGCACAAAGTATTTCCATTGAATTTCCAGGTACACATACATGAAATGAGCAATCCTTTGGCACGTCAAAATTACAAGTTAATATGTACATCACAGTTCACCAAAACACTGTTCCCATAACATAACATGTCATGCTTACCAGGGTGTCACAAGACTGTCAATAGCCAGTGCATGAGACAGAATGATAAGCACAACAGGTATCACTCCAGTACGTAGATTCTGTCAGTAAAAGTCAAATACATAATATAAAAACAATCATGGTTCCAAAAATACATATATAAATAGTTCTGAAATGTTTACGAAATATTTTTGATGATTTCTTCATGACAATACTGCTAAGAAACCCTATACACCATATTTATGATACTTGCATTATATCATTACAAAACTGCAAGTACTTTTTTGACAATATTGCTAAGTAATCGAAAAACGTAGTTACAAAAGAAAAATAATTTTTTAAAAGCTTATTACAAGAAACTGAAGTTAGCCAAAGAATACTGAACATGAGAAACCAAAATGCAACCGACTCAAATGGCACGTGGGAAAAAGGAACACCTAAATCTTTCCATTCGAGCTCTGCTTTCTCTTATTATGATGACCATTTCTCCCTACGTAGGTGGGTGTCAACAAAATGTTTTCGCATTCGGAAGAGAAAGTTGGTGGTTGAAATTTCGTAAATAGATCTTGCCACAAAGAAAACCGCCTTTGTTTCAGTGACTGCCACCCCAACTCGCGAATCATATCAGCGACACTCTCGCCCCCATTGCGCGAGAACACAAATCAAGCTGCCCTTCTTTGCACTTTTTTGATGTCCTCCGTCAATCCTACCTGGTAAGGATCCCACACTGCGCAGTAATATTCCAGCAGAGGATGGACAAGTGTAATGTAGGCTGTCTCTTTAGTGGGTTTGTCGCATCTTCTAAGTATTCTGCAAACAGAGTGCAGTCTGTTTCGCCTTCCCCCACAATATTATCTATGTGGTCTTTCCAATTTAAGTTGCTCGTAATTGTAATTCCTAGGTATTTAGTTGAATTGACAGCCCTGATCTGTGTGAAGTTCATTCATTACACTATTTTAATATGAGTTACAGACAGATATACACCGAAGAGCCAAAGAAACTCGTATACCTGTCCATTATCGTGTACGGCCCCTGTGAGAATGCACAAGTGCAGCAACACGATGTCGCATGGACTCTACTAAAGTCTGAAGTAGCACTGGAGGGAACTGATACCATGATTCCTGCAGGGCTGTCCATAAATCCGTAAGAGTACGAGGGGGTGGAGATCTCTTCTGAACAGCGTGTTGCAAGGCATCCATGTTATGCTCAAAAATGTTCATGTTTGTGGAGTTTGGTGGCCAGTAGAAGTGTTTAAGCTCAGAAGTATGTTCCTGGAGCCACTCTGTAGCAATCCAGGACATGGGGGATGTCACATTGTCCTGCTGGAATTGCCCAAGTTTGTCGGAATGCACAATGGACATGAATGGATGCATGTGATCAGAAAGGATGCTTACGTATGCGTCACCTGTCAGAGTCTTATCTAGATGTATCAGGAGTCCCATATCACTCCAACTGCACATGCCCCACACCATTACAGAGCCTCCACCACTTTGAACAGTCCCCTACTGACATGCAGGGTCCATGGATTCATGAGGTTGTCTCCACACCTGTACACGTCCATCGACTAGATACAATTTGAAACAAAACTTGTCTGACCATTCAACACATTTCCTGTTATCAATAGTCCAATATTGATGTTGACGGGTCCAGATGAGGCATAAAGCTTTGTGTCATGCAGTCATCAAGGGTACACGAGTGGGCCGTTGGCTCCGAAACCCATATCAATGATGTATCATTGAATGGTTCACACGGTGACACTTGTTGATGGCCAAGCATTGAAATCTGCAGCAATTTGCGGAAGGGTTGCATTTTTGTCATGTTGAACAGTTCTCTTCAGACATTGTTGGTTCCGTTCCAGCAGGATCTTTTCCCAGCTGCAGCGATGTTTGAGATTAGATGCTTTACTGGATTCTTGACATTCACAGTACACTTGTGAAATGGTCATACGGGAAAATCCCTACTTCATTGCTACCTTGGAGTTGTGTCCCATCGATTGTGCGCCGATTATAACACCATGCTCAAACTCACTCAAATCTTCATAGATTGTACTAGCAGTAACGGATCTAACAAATGTGCCGGTCACTTGTTGTCTTACATATGGATTGCTGATCGTGGAGCCATATTCTGCCTGTTTACATATCTCTGTATTTGATTATGCATGTCTACACTAATTTCTTTTGTGCTTCAGTGTATAACTTAATGCCTAGGAATATAGTAATGCTACAACCCAATTGTCTTCATGCATCAACTTACAAAATGGCTATCCAATGTGGATTGAAACTTTAATAATCCATAAGATAAGCCGAAATAATTGAAAGATGCATAAAGTAATTTCAACTGTATGCTGCTGCAAGCAGACCTCTAACTGTGGTGGTGTCATAAAACGATTGATTAAGAGAAGCCTATAAGTATTCTTTTATTAATTATTTTCACTCTGCTGTTTGCGAATAAAATTTGCCTAAATTATAGTAGAAAAAAATCAGAAACGCTCAATTCAATTTTTTCAGTTTGGGCAGGTGATATTGTTCCGCTAGAACAAAACTGGTTCAAAATTTCATATACATATCAGATCCCACAGGGTCATCCTTCCATAGCCAGATAAGCCATACAGCAACAAAAACAGTAGTTAGAATACCATTGTCACGCCTTCCTCTAGTCCCATGGTAATAAAGATCGACAGCACTTGGAATTTGCAGAACAAAGACTAATTGAACCCGAAAGCTGTAGTAACAGTCATAGCAGGGAGTTTCGGTCATAAAAATTGATCATAACAACTAATCACGGCAAAGAGTTATTTTTCATTAAAAAGTATTTAACACACACTATAATACAGGCTAAAGATGAAAGAAAAAGAATAGGGACAGAATGCTAGATGTATTGACAGAGAGAGAAAAACAAAGGTCGCTCAACGCCAGTTTTCTTTTTCCTTTTTTTAAGTGTTACTGGTGATATTAGAAAAATGTACCTATCACTGCCTTTAGGCAAATATCGTCCACTTACGTTCGAAAATGGAGGTTTCGCCAACTGCATGTTGTGTGCAAAATTTCCAGCTGAGAAATTAAAATCGAATCCATCATGTAAATCCTGATTGACACGACAAGGATTTACAAAATTGCTCCTACAACCAGTTAGCACTTCCAATGCCATGATGACAAAACGGACGCCAAACTCACAACTCACAAGTAACTCCTGTAACACTCAGCGACTCAGCGTTTGCACTTCTTCTAGTCATGGCAGGTTGGCCAACATAAGATGCAACAAATTTTTAACATGTTGATTTACCCATGCTTTTGAGAATGAAAATAATTTCGGGAACTATATCACTAAAAATTCAACGGAAAAAAACTATGAGGATAAAATCATCAAACCCTACTATACTATTCATTAAAGGAACGAAGTGATACGAACAATTGCGTGCCTACACTCTATTTTCTTTGACCGCTCAGTAGTTGCGTCATATTGCACGGAGAAGTAGAAGTTGTTTGTTTATTGATGCATTATGGCAGGTAAGGTGACAGGAGTTGTGTGTAAATATGTTCTGTTGTTAAAATGTTGATCGCTTCAGTAATGTGGAGAAGCGTTTGTTTAAGGAAATTCATCAGTCGCAAGTAAACCGAAATGAATAACATTTACAGATGTGCCAGAAAGGTCTTTAAATTTCCTGCGCTGTGAGTGACGCATGTTTGTTGTGACAGGCGTCGCAGGTTCTTAGCTTCTGTGCGGCGTCACGTTCGGCAGTTTGGTGTTTGTCTCAAGGAATCGTAAGTAATCATTGGCATTTTATTTATTTAATTGAATCATGGATTAACAAGCACCTCAGTTGTTGTGAAAGAAATCAATGTCATCTTCTTCGATATAGTGATATTTTTTCCAAAACAAGCTTGTAGTGGTTATCGATGTTAACAAACACTGAAATTTCACGACAAATATCTGCCCGACATCATTAACACCGTTATCATACTTAGGGCCAAACTCCTCACCAGCGGTATTTTCTTGCCCTCCGTTACTCTGTAATTTACTAGCAATCTGGTGTTACCAGTAGGACGCAACTTCTTTGCAGATTTATTTACATTAAAGTTTTGCATTCTGTATTTTATTTAATGCATTTATGTGGGGAAAGCCATGTCGTCTGCACATATCTCTTCGATGGAGCTTATTTAATGCCGTACTGGATTTAGATAAACCCTGGAAAGAGAGTATTCATTACGCGTTACTGATTAGTGATTTTTGGTCAGCAGGATATATTCACCATTTGATTCAGTTTTTCCTTTTATTTCTGAAGCGTAAGTAATGCAGATTAAAAAAAATCGACGAATCAGTATATTTTTAGATTACCTAATACACCTTACAGATTATTCCTTTTAGGGAGACTCATGCCTGTGACTGATGAAATCTTCATGAACCGGTAACAGTGTAGTCTTAACACCTGTCTCTCGAGAAGTTCCCTGCTCGGCATCTTTATATGAACAGATACTGTGTTCATGATTATGTCTGTTTCTCAATGTTTCCACTGTATGCGATATGTTAATTTCCATCCAGTATGACCTACATTGTTTTGTTACAACCTGTGGTGTCCCAACATTGAACATGGCTATTTTTCACTGGTAGGGGCCTACTTCATTTTCCTTCTATTGTCGATCAGTACTTGACATTACTGTATACATGTCACAGGTATTTGTAGTATTCATCTTTTGGATCTGCAGCTCTTAGCTTTCATTCCATGTTTGCAGTTAAATTATTGGATAAAGATTCTCCTTTTTATGTAAGAACATTGTTTTTTTTTGTTACCGAAACATGTTTTGGCACATCTGTGCCATCATCAGTGAGTTTAGTTTATTGAAAACTGTAAAAAGTGAACATATTTTAGATTGTAATAGATCTAGCAAAGTGAGACCTAAAGAAAGTCTTTGTTTATTTTTATTCTTACCGTGATTTTACATTATATGGTTTTGCAGGACCATCTATATGGTGTCCTTTGCTTATAGCGTGTCATCAACAAACCAAATGATGTAAATGTGAATTTCATTGGCAAGTTAAAACATCTCTTGATTTTTTTAAAATGTGATTTTGGGGTTAAAAAGACCATGGTGCGTACTATCTATTCAGAAATTCATCTTTGGATTGGATGATCATGTCAGACATAATTTGAATTTGTTTTTAAAACTTCATTATCTCCCAGCATCTTTAGTTCAAAAGGGAGGTGGTCAGATATTTTCATGACTGCCTGTGTTGCACCTTTCTGTGGAACAAAGTCCTACCTGTATGTTTAAGTTGTGGATAGCAGAGGTAATTTTTGTTCCTAGCCTGATATTTGTTAATGTAGCATTATTTTAAATTTTTGCCGTATTCTTCACAACAAACTATCCAAGAGCAAATCTATTGTGAGACTTGTTAGTATGCCCCCCCCCCCCCCTTTTTTTTTTTTTTTTTTTTTTTTTTTTTTAAAAGAACCAGATACCCACAAGAAGATGAAGATAGTATTATCCATATAGCATGTTTGTACCCAGTGAATACTTTCTGCAGCTGTGTGTGTGTAATGTCCCCTGAAAGGTATTCCATGTGGAATCAGGACTGGAAGTGTGTGAAGTAAACTAATATTTTAATGCTTTCATCACAAAAATCATGGAGAAAATGTAGCAGAACTCACGCATTATTTGATGTAACTACCTGTTTATTTCATTTTTTGGTTATAAAAAGTTATTGTAGATTTCCATTAATTGGTCTCGAGTGCAACCAACTCATTGGACTCTGACATTTTAACAGTAAGAACATCATATGTTAATTTTTTGTACAAAACTACAGTGTTATTTTTAAAAAATAAGATGATATAGCGTTCTGTGTTGCTTATTAGCACTGCTCTTGCCTGTTAGCTTCTGATGATTAGTGTTTCTCTGTGTGCTTCACATTTTCGACTTTCCAGACACTTAGTATTGGAAATGCATGTTCCTTAAACATCAAAAATAAGGTTAGTTACAATAGTATTTAACTTTATAACTTATGCACACATGACAGCCAGCTCCAGATGCTGAAATTGGCATTCGTGTGTGCATGAGGCATGCCTGCTTGTGTGTATGAATGCTGTGTATCTCTCTTCTCTGATGAAGGCTGTGACCGAAAGCAATATGTAAATGTATTTTAATTGTGTCTGTCTGCAACGTCGCAAGTCTTCTTTACAGTAAATAGCAATCTTTCTTCTACATTATTGATATTCCTATGTGGTCTTTCCATTGTTTGATTTTAACTTTAAAACTTTCAGATTTTTTGACTACATTCTTTATTATTCCCAAAAATCATCTCACAGTTTCAACATTACATCATTTTGTTTAAAAAAGAAATTAACCGATGAAACCGTCATGAACTGAACTACTGGTAAATGATAATATTTACCATTAAATGAGAAATAGTTGAAAGAAAAGAAAACTCTAACATATTGGCCAATTCTGTGGTTTCACCTTGGCAATTTTTTTATTTTTTAATAAATTATACTTGAAATGTCAGTGGGTTCAAAAACAGGTATGATTTATATAGACTAACAATATCTAAGGAGGCAAGTATAGTACGCCCAATGCTGTGCACCTTTGTGTGGTTTACCCCATGTATTTTGTTGTTTATGTAAATGAGTAAAAGTTTAATTATTCACTACACATGCAGTGTCATTGACTTGTATTAGTTATAAGTCAATAGAGCATTCATAAGTTTTTACTTGCACTTGACGCTGCCCAGCATTATTTTATTTAAAGTTGTCATTTTGTAAAACATTTGTAATCAAAGGATTAAAAACAGTTGCAAGGAATTTTTCGGTATGTGAAGATTAATCTTGTTTTCCCATTCAAGTCCCTTCCCTTTCCCCTCCTCCCTTAATTGCATGGTATTTTACAGTGCTTTTTATTTATGGAAAAAAATTAATGTTCATAGAATCACAGATCTTATGTATGTTATTTTAAGTGTGCGAATTCTAAACCTATTCACTTTCCACCCCCTCTAATCTCTATAATTTTAATTTTTTTTAATAAGTTGTCATACATACATTTACAGCTTATTCTGTTAGAGTTACCTTTGATTCTCAACAAAAACTATAACACATAATATAAGTAAAAGGAAACAAGTTATGTAAGGTAGCACAATTGCCAGTGTACCATTAACAGTAATAGTGCACTAGTTTTTAAATCATTTTATTTTGGACACTGTTTTAGTTAAATGGGTTTTTGGGTGTTAAGGAGTTTTAATTAGATAAGGCATAACTGAATGGCTGCCATGTACTGTTGCTGGAACTGGTGTGTGGCAATGCATGGACACCACCTGTTCTACATGCCATAACGGGTATTTCTATACTTTGTACAGTCTTATAAAATGGTATTTATGTACTTTTACAAATGCTAGTAATTTTTACGCCATAAGTTACCAAAATTTTTTGTACCAGAAGGTTTGTCTCATCTATCCTAGTGCCACAACCAGTGTATTATTTTTGACCACTCAATGCATTGTTTTGTGAAAGAATACTTTTTGTTAAATAATGTAAAGTGATTTATGTTAATTATTTACTGATGAAATTGTTTTATATGTTGTTGTTGTTGTTGTTGTTGTTGTTGTTGTGGTCTTCAGTCCTGAGACTGGTTTGATGCAGCTCTCCATGCTACTCTATCCTGTGCAAGCTTCTTCATCTCCCAGTACCTACTGCAACCTACATCCTTCTGAATCTGCTTAGTGTATTGATCTCTTGGTCTCCCTCTACGATTTTTACCCTCCACGCTGCCCTCCAATGCTAAATTTGTGATCCCTTGATGCCTCAAAACATGTCCTACCAACCGATCCCTTCTTCTAGTCAAGTTGTGCCACAAACTTCTCTTCTCCCCAATCCTATTCAGTACCTCCTCATTAGTTACGTGATCTACCCACCTTATCTTCAGCATTCTTCTGTAGCACCACATTTCGAAAGCTTCTATTCTCTTCTTGTCCAAACTGGTTATCGTCCATGTTTCACTTCCATACATGGCTACACTCCATACAAATACTTTCAGAAACGACTTCCTGACACTTAAATCTATACTCGATGTTAACAAATTTCTCTTCTTCAGAAACGATTTCCTTGCCATTGCCAGTCTACATTTTATATCCTCTCTACTTCGACCATCATCAGTTATTTTACTCCCTAAATAGCAAAACTCCTTTACTACTTTAAGTGTCTCATTTCCTAATCTAATCCCCTCAGCATCACCCGATTTAATTTGACTGCATTCCATTATCCTCGTTTTGCTTTTGTTGATGTTCAGCTTATATCCTCCTTTCAAGACACTGTCCATTCCGTTCAACTGCTCTTCCAAGTCCTTTGCTGTCTCTGACAGAATTACAATGTCATCGGCGAACCTCAAAGTTTTTACTTCTTCTCCATGAATTTTAATACCTACTCCGAATTTTTCTTTTGTTTCCTTTACTGCTTGCTCAATATACAGATTGAATAACATCGGGGAGAGGCTACAACCCTGTCTCACTCCTTTCCCAACCACTGCTTCCCTTTCATGCCCCTCGACTCTTATAACTGCCATCTGGTTTCTGTACAAATTGTAAATAGCCTTTCGCTCCCTGTATTTTACCCCTGCTACCTTCAGAATTTGAAAGAGAGTATTCCAGTTAACGTTGTCAAAAGCTTTCTCTAAGTCTACAAATGCTAGAAACGTAGGTTTGCCTTTTCTTAATCTTTCTTCTTCTTTTATATGATGTAGGAATGAAAACGTAGTTTTGAACAAACAAATGCAGCATGGATCATGTATCCAGTGTTCCATAGTGGTTTAGTCCACGTCGTTTCCAATTTGTTCCTTGGTAGCAGTTTGCACTGGTCTTGTGGTTGGAAATTTTGATGAGATACAATGTATCTACTTTTAAATGTGTAATATAACATTGGTTAGCTAGAAAGTCGTATTTCACTCATACTATGTGTCTAATCAATAGTGAAATGTAACATATTTCGTATCTTTTGATACAAGTTTTGTGTTGTATTTTTTAGCTTTTGATAATTGCAAAATGTTGAAAAGCATAAGGTAATTTTGGAATAATACAAAGTGTGGTCAAAGCAACAGAAAGTTATTAAAGTGCATGCAAATGGTCATTTCATCTCACAGCATTTTCATGCAAATTGTTTTTATTTTATTTATTTTTTATTTATTTATTTATTTATTTTTTTAATAGCTTGTGGCATATATCGTACATCTATTTTAGTTTCCTCTTAATCCTTAAGCCATTCCAGAGACCCATGATGCAATGATGTTAAAACAGTTGCAGTCATTCTGCCTCAGTTGCTGCTTGAAATATTATAATAATAGTATTTATTGTAAGTAACATTCAGTTTCAAAAGAAATTAATATTTGTTCTTGTCTACAAGACAAACATAAGTATTTCCTGTTGTCAATTGAGCATCATCGTCTAGTTGGTCTGTAGCAATTTATGTCTTATGGAGCAAGAGCAGCACTAAGTAGCATTGATCCATTTGCAAATGTTACTGTATGATTGATGAAACTTTAATGAAAATCATTGTAAACTGATCATGTAAGCCAAAAGTAAGAAGTAACTATTTAAGATGAAGTTTTCAGGAGAATGATTATGGCAAAACTGGAGATTGCAGTACCACCTGTCGGCTTTGACCTATGATGTCATCAAAATGATGGACACCCCTGTGTCAAGTGTATACAAAATACAACCATGGTGTCTCATGTTACACCCATGAACGCACATAAATAATACACAAAATATTTAATTACAGCAATACAATGAAACTAGTCGGACAACTGCAGGAATTAGGGATTTTGAGCTGGGGAAAGGTAACAGTACAAAAATTATAATAATAAAGACATACAGAAATTGATACAAATGAAAAAAATCAAGCAAACAAAATCCTCGACAATTGAAAAAAAATTGTGTCAGAAATTTAACTTCACCTTTTTAGCGTGAACATAGTGGCCGTGATTCCATGCACATACTACACACAACAGCAAGGCCCAGTACTGCAAATTTCACTTGACCTATATGTAGGATTACCACCATTTTTTTGCGTTCAACCCAAGCCATATTTTTGAAATACCTAATCGTCTTAGCAATTTACTGAAACATTAAACTTTATTTGTTCAGTGGTATTTTTCACTAGCTTCAAAAAAGTCTCTGATAGTTGCTGAAGCAGTAGCATTAATAGGGCGCCAGTGTTTAGCTGTTTCCACATGGTCTTAATATCACCGTTTCCTCTGTGTGCAACAGAAAATTCTACACTACATAGTGTTCAATATGTGTGTTCATTGCTAATGTCCTTAAACAATGTCAGAAATTTGTATTCCCATTGCATGTTAACATTAAACTCTTTCTGTTGCTCATTGCTAAACGATAAGACAAAAGGTGGACAGAGATAAAATTTGTAGAGATGATCAGTGTTAATTGATGTTGGGTGAGAGATGTTGCAGTGCCATATCCCTTTATAAATAGGTTACAACACAAATTTGTGCAATAGTAATGGACGCTTTTGATCATATGTTGATAGTGCTAAATTTTGACCTTAACGGACTTCTTTTCCAGAGGGATGTCACAACAAAAATTGAATTAACTCAAATGATTGTTTTGATTAACTTTCGGCAACTTCGGAAGTTGAGAGAGGTGAAGGTTCAGTTTTGTATGTATCAAACACTCATAAGACTCCTTGGCTTTTCCTAAATTGAACCTGTGGCCTAATATCGATGCTGGCAACTCACAATATATTGATCAGTGCCTCAATTTAATATTTGGTGACTTTCCCAAACTAATCAGTGAAATTCAATCCTCAAATCAATTATCACATGATGACAATAGTCTAAAAATGTTTGTATGTATCTTTATCATATTACAACATATAAAGGTTCTTGATTGAGAAACACATCAACTTTCCCAATCATCAGTGTACAAAGTCTTGTCCTGATTATAAAAATTTATTACATAATAACTGTTTGACAAAATAAGTTACATTTGATGCCGTTACAAAGGTTAGTGTTACTAGTTGTTGTGACCAATAGATGGCACTAGTCTTCCACAACACCGACGCTATCTGTTAAGTCACATTAGTTGCTGCCGAAACGGTGTTGAAGCCGGAGAAAGCGCAATGTGTGCTTTGGTTTCATGAAACGAAATCGTCCATCAATGTTCAGCGTGAATTTCGGGCTTCTTAAGGATGCAGCCCTCCTGACATTAAATCAATAAAGCCATGGTATGCAAAGTTTAACAAAACAGTCAGCGTTGAAGATCATCCTCGAAGTGGCAGGCCTCGTGTGAGTGATGCAACTGTTGATCGTGTTCGGCAATCATTTCAACGGAGTCCATGTAAATCAACTTTTCAAGCATCACGTGAACTTCAAATACCACAAGCAAGTGTGGTGAAGATTCTTCATGAAAGGCTTAGGTTGCATGCGTACAAAGTGCAAATCGTGCAGGTCTTGCAACCCAATGATTTGCTGACATGTGCTGAATTTGCAACTGAAATTCTCAACAGGATTGATGGCACTAACAATTACGTAAATCGCATATGCTTTACCAATGACTCCACCTTTCATGTTAGTGGAATGGTAAATAGGCATAATGTCCATATATGGGGTTCAGAGTCGCCACATGCTACTGTATTGGTGTGACCTCATGCATAACAAGGTTTTTGGGCCATTTTTCTTTGCAGAAAAATCCATTACCGCTACCATTTACTTAGACGTTATGCAACAGTTTATTGCCCCACAGTTAGAAGAATATCAACCATGGATACTTTTCCAGCAAGATGGGATGGAACCCCCCCCCCCCCCCCCCCCCACACACACACACACACACTGGGCTTTGATAGTGCGTGATTTCCTGGATGAAACATATCTGGATCAGTGGATTGGAAGAAATGGTCCAAAACCCTAGCCACCCTGCTCTCCAGACATTACGGCCCCTGACTTTTTTTTCTGGGGCTATATCAAGGACAGAGTCTTTCCCACACCAGTTGCTGATGCCGTTGAACTGATGGCAAGGATACAAGCTGCTGTGGGTACTGTGACAGAACACATGTTACGAAACACCTGGCGGGAACTGGAATACTGCCTCGACATTCTCTGAGCTACCAATGGAGCACACGTTGCTCACCCTGTATATTTTCACATGAGAAGTCGTACACTAACACACGTGTTCTTAGTATCAAGTTTAAACAAGATGTGACTGTAAACATGGCATTCCAACATTTCCAGCATAGCTCTCCATTATTACAGAATGTTTCAACAGTTATTTTCATTCATTAAATCAATGCCAGATCTTCTCTCGCCTGAGAGCCTTTGCATTGGAGGCAACAGTGGCCAGATCACAGACACTGGCGTTGGTGCCGAAGATGCTTCCAACTGCAAGATTGACTCATCTGCCAACAGAGTGGTAGGATGTGGTGTAACTTTCTGGAGCTTCTTGTAGCACCATATCCCCCACTTGCTAGCTAGTTTGGCTGGTGATTAGATTAGTATTATTGTTTCAAATTATATTGTATGGACATCGTGGATAAATTGCTTTTATGCTGGGATTGCCACCTCCGCTACTTTCTCTTTCATTTCGCTTATAATGAAAATGAATTTCATTCTCCTTGTGGCTTGATCTATCCTTGTATCGGTACGTAGGTTTATTGTCTTGGTAAAAGGTGTTAATGTACTATTTTTATTTTAACAGAGTTCCTTTAGTGTTTTTAACCTTTTTCTAGTCGTTAACTTATACTTACTCCCATATAATATTATGGAAAATTTTCCACTTACATATGCACGTCTATCCAAGTCACTCTCTCTTTACATGCTGGTCTATTTAATCATCACACTGTCAGAATACTTGATTATACTTCCTTTTTTCCGAGGATCATAAGTCCATCCGATAACCATTGTTGTCTGTGGACAAAATTTTTATTATTATTATTATTATTATTATTATTATTATTATTTATTTAACTTCTGAGTATTCATAAGGTGGTTTATTGTGCATTTAGACTCCTAATTCAATTTTTAGTTAAAGCTTGCATATTTACTTGACCGTAACTTAAGAAACATTACGAGGGCATTCTGCTCCCAATAATATTTACACCCCACAAAAACATTAATGATACTTTTCTTATGAGACCACAAGGCCACACCTTTTGCATATGCTCAGAACAAACTCGATGCAGTATAACCACTTCACTATGTCTCTCAAGATTTGAGAGAAGTTTCTTAAACTTCTGTGAGAAGCATGTGACTAGTTGCAAGAGAAGCATGTGACTAGTGTCAAGTTTGGATTGCAGTCCCATAATGTTTATGCAAACCCATACTAATGATACTATCAGTACCTTCCTGCGCACATTTATGCCCCGGACACCTGTGGTCCCCATTCACTTTTGTTTCTTCCCCCATTCCCTTGGTGCACTTATTACCCGAGGTCCTTAAGGTGCTTTTCCTGTCCTTTCTGCCTCAACCATAAATCTCTATATATTCTTAACTCTTTTGCTCCCTCATCTTTTTTTAAAGTCACTTTTAATAAGATTGCGGGTTTTTCCATTTTCACTACAATAATTAAATCACAGTCAAGGTACTCTTGATAACAAATCTTTCAGAAATCCCTTGCCTTGACATCACACTGGTACATTCTTTATTATCCCACATTAGCCCATCCTCGCCTCTTCTTATTATCACACACTTCTGACTTATGGCTTGTGGAGCCCCTCTTCCTTCTCTTTTGCATTTTTTAAAATGATCCTTCAGGGTAATCAGTTCCTTCAGTAATCTTATAAAGAGCCATTGTGAGTAACGTCATTATACCTAAATAAAGTAAAGACTTTCATCTGATTCATTATTCTTCTCCTGGCTTCTTACATAGCAGTAAATATTACTTTTGCCAACATGCTTATTACTTTTTCTGTCACACTGATTATTCTAGAATAATTATTTCTTTCATGCTAGCAGCCCACGGAATCTCTGAAAACCCCAGACTATTACAAGTGCCTCTTTTCCTGTGGCGTAATAATTTCATTCATGCTTATTCATCACAGGGCTCACAAAGACAATGGGGCAGTGTAAACAGCTCTCATTGTTCAACTCCTTTTGAAACACTGCACATGGTAATCAATAATCTGACACATCCTTTGACATGTTAAAATCCTGTTCAAAATTTGGGTGAAATGGAATTGGCGCATACACTAAGTCACATTTTGTTTTGCAGAAAGTATTCTCTTTCTCCTTACCCCAATTGTTTTCTGTTTCAGTTGATCTAATAATTTCAAATTAGTGAGCCTCCTCCCTGGCAGGAAATGCATTAAAAAAAAAAAAAAACCCGACCATTCCCAGAAAGGACTTCAGCTGTTTCCTATTACTTGGACATTGACACAGGGCAGTGGGCAGTGGCTTCTACTCATGCAGGATCAGGCTGATACCTGAACTGTAAATTGAGTGAACCAAAAACTTAACTTCGCGGCTTCCAGAAAAGGATTTAGCTAACTTTAATCACAATGCCTTTCTCCTTTGATCTTGAAACTTAATGTAGGAATATGCTCTTCCAAAGTATTAGTTATAACTAAGATATCGTCTACATATATGATTAATTTTTGCAGCTGTTGTGGTCCTCAGGCAAAATCTAGTGCTCTGATGACATTCACTGAAATATTTGGCCCAAAGGGGAACACCATGAACTGATATGACCTGCCTTGGGACAAGAAAGCTGTGTGTTCTCTGGAATTCGGATGCAATTTCTTGTGCCAGTATCCTGGTCTGAAATCCATTGTGCTAATATATCTAATTCCAGAGAGCTTCGTAAGGATTTCTTCCATTGGAATAGGGCGGTCTCTTTCCATTTCGATAATACAAGTTAGTGCCCTCGCATCTGAAAGCAACTGAACTGTGATACGACCTACTGTCGAACAAGAAAGCTGTGTGTTCCCTGGAATCTGGATGCAATTTCATGTGCCAGTAGCCTTCTTTAAGATCTATTTTGCTAATATATTTCATTTCAGAGAGCTTTGTAAGGATTTCTCCCATTGGAACAGGAGAGTCACTTTCCATTTCGATAATACAAGTTAGTGCCCTTTCATCCAAAAGCAATCATACATTACCTCCTGCTTTCTTTACCACTAACAATGGATTGATAAGTGCACTATGGGTTCTCTCAATGATGCCTTGTTCAGCCATTTTCTCGACCCCTGTCGCAGCTGCCTTACTTAATTCCAAGGGTGTAGCATCTGTCTTTTTTTTTTATTTTTTTTTTTAGTGGCTCATTATTCTTAATTTTCAGTTTGCATATGTGTTCTTCTATAACCCCTGGTTTATCAGAGGAAACTTCGTAGAAATCTAATTACAAAGATTTTGGCTCTTCCTTTTCTTCCACTAACAATGAACTGTTTTTACGTTCTTATAGCTAATACATAGATGCTGAAACTATAACTTGTGCATTACGTATAATAGGTTCTTTTACTTCTGATTCTATAAATCCAATGATCTGTCTTATTATCTTGACATAGGGT
Source organism: Schistocerca nitens (assembly GCF_023898315.1). Classification (NCBI taxonomy): domain Eukaryota; kingdom Metazoa; phylum Arthropoda; class Insecta; order Orthoptera; family Acrididae; genus Schistocerca; species Schistocerca nitens. The sequence goes on along the minus strand of NC_064620.1, from coordinate 117,069,933 downwards.
CAAAAAATTCAATACAGCCTTGTACTTACGAAGCCAATCTATTCTAGAAAGTAAGAATATATTAAACCAGCAACTACCAGGAAGGAGTGGGTAAACACTTCCTCATTTGTAGAAAAGCCAAGGAAAACTTCCTTGCTTACAGTTTGACATTTTTGCCCTATAACTCTGATGTAATGGGTAATGTAGGACAACATCACTGTTTTCTTTTGACTTGATGTAATTTCTTTGCTATAATGCTACTCTCTCTTCCAGAATTGAGAATAATATGTACATTGGTACCCCCTGTTTCCTTTGACAGTAGACTTTCTGTATATCTTATTATCTTGACATAGGGTCAAAAAATTCAATACAGCCTTGTACCAAATTAATAACAACAACAGGACTCACTTGTGTCAAATTTGGGTCTCCCAAAGGTTGGCACTCACCTTGGGACCCTGTTGGTGTTCTGAATTCACGATAATAGTGTCCCTTACTGGATGTCCATTTTCATTATGACCTAGTTCTTTTGCAGTCTACTCACTTTTGGATCCAGTCTGACTGTTTCCTTTGTGGCTACTTCCCTGTTTTGCCTTTTCATTAAACAGTAGTGGGTGCTAATTTCACTCTTTTTCCTTTAATCAAAATTTGAATCTTTGTTGAACTCCGCACTATTCACCATAACCTGTCCATCTTCCCTAGTTTTATTCAAAATGTCCAATTGCTCTAAATAGCTTAAAATAACACTAATTTCGACCATTCTTTTCCTCTAATCTTTTCCATTACATGTACCAGCATGCAACTAAGTAGCATGTGAATTAGGCGACTCTTGCTTATGGTTTCATCCAGCAGCTTTCTCTTATTTAAATACCATTAAAAGTACTTTCTAAATCAACCCCATTTTTTGTTGTAGGGACATGGATCTAGCAACTCGAGCATAAGCTTCTGCTACTCGCGTGCTGACCAGGATTTATCCTTGTACTGCTGTACAAAATCCGAGCACTCTTTAAAATGCTACATATGCAATACTGCCCATTCGGCAGCTTTTGACTCCAAATGTCCGGTCACAAATCGAATTTTCTTTCTGTCATCCCATTTAGGTGGCAAATCTCCCTGATAAATTTTCAAAAATATTTTGGGTGTAGTTCCCCTCCTGGTTTAAATCTTGGGATCTGGCTAGGCACGTGGTTACTATTAGTCAAACTAAATTCCTCCCACCATTGACTAGGTGAATACAATTTGTCCTCTTTAGCTTGTTGTTGATGCAGCAAATTGATTTTGTTTGTTACTGTTTCTGTTGATTCTATCATATTATTCAAACAATCAAAAATGGCTGTATTACTCATCTACATTGTTACTACTGTTTGTAGTATTAGGACTCTTCGGCATCACAGATTTGTTTATGACATTTGTGCAAACCCATCTCTGTTCATTCTAACCTTTTCAACAATGCTGCTTTTTTATTTAGTGATCCTCACCACAGTATGAAAATTCTCTGCCAGTATTATTTCGTAGTAAACAGTTTTTAACTTTTGAGTCTCCCTGTGTTCTTCTTCTACACGACGGGTAATTGTTGTAATGTTCCCACCAGGAAGTAGTAAGTGTCCCTCAGCATTAGTGTAAATATTGTTGATATATCCCACCAATTCATCACTTACACAACTAGTTTACTTCTTTACCATATGATGGCTTACTGCTTTATTTTTCTCAATTTCCTCCTGCACAAACAACTTCATCTTTCCTACCTGCTCCATCAAGTTTTTGATGTCTCGTTTCATTTTCAATTTCTCATCCCTAGATTCATGAAGGTGTTCTTTCAACCTAGAATATTTATTTGTAATGTGAGTGCTTGAACTGGTTAACTCAGATTGTGTTTTTGAACTCAATGTCTCTATTTCCTGATTTGTTACTTGTATCCCTAAGGTCAAATTTTCCGTTTTCTGGATTAGTACCCTTGCCCACAAATGCCTATCCTCTACAACCACTACACTATCTTCCATCATGTTTTCTATTTATTTTAAAACTTGAAACTGTTATCTGTATTATATACAGATATCATAATTGATCAATCATGTTGACATAGTTCGTGTTCAATACAATACACTTTCAGTCTCTGTCAGTGTGAATTGAACTCATTGAACATGTCTTTATATAAACTGACTTGTAGTGTAGATAGGATCTCAGCACTCACTGCAGTTTCGCCCGGTTGCCACCATCCAGTTGCAGTGTGCAGATCTCATCACCTGTGAAGTCAGGTCGCAGCTACCACCAGGACGTGACAAGTTGATGTTGGCTCCTCCTGGCTGCTGCTACCTACAACTCTAAATGCTGCTAGTGAAAGCACGTGACTGCCACTCCCTGCAAACGCTACGTCTCTTGGTCATTGCCTGCAACATCCACTGCCCTGGCTGTCACCACCAGGATGTGACATTCATTTGTCAACAGCGCTCGATTACCCACCAACACTGTATTTTGTAGTCATTGTTTGCTGGCCAAAAAGTCCCTTTCTCTTCTTGTGATCTTTGCTTCCGCGACATACTCACTGAATCGGTTGCCGTGTGCAGTGCCATGCCCCTTTTTAAATAGATTACAACACCAGCATGTTGTATAGTAGTGATCACCTTTGATCATATGTGGAAAGTATTAAATCTTCATCTTTAAAGAATTCTCTTCCAGAGGGACACTATAACAAAAACTGAATTAACTAAAGGGATCATTTTGATTAACTTTCAGCAAGTTCGAAAGTTGAGAGAGGTGAAGATTCAGTTTTGTGTGTGTCAGACATTCATAGAACTTCTTGGCTTTTGCACCAGTGGCCTAATATCTTTACAGGCAACTCTCAATATATTGATTGGTGGTGCATTTCAATACTCGGTGACCTTTCAAAATTCATTAGTGAAATTCAGTCCTCAAATCAATCACCACATGATGACAACAGACTAAAAAAAAGATTCATACATGTCTTTATCGTTTTCCAATATATCAATGTTCTCGATTGAAAAACATGTCAACTTTGACAGAAACCAATATATATATATTGACATCAGAAGTCGTACAGTGACACACATGTTCTTAGTATCAAGTTTAATCAAGATCTGATCTTAAACATGGCATTTTTCTGCTTTGAGTATAGCTCTCCATTATTACAGAATATTTCAATGATTATTTTTGTTCATTAATTTGGTTTAAGTCAAAGGTGATAACAAGTGCTGACAGGATCTTCTCTCACCCAACAGCCTTCATGCGGAGGGCAACAGCAGCCAGCTCGTGATTATGGGCATTGGCATCGAAGCTGCTGCAGACTGGAATTTATATCACCTTTCTCCAATGTGACACAGAATACAAGTAAAACATTGAATATACAGTTCAAACATTTTTAGATGCAACAGCAATACTTAACACTAATACTGTTCAGCATTGGTCATCATATCGGTATAATATTGCCTCACCTACTAATTGAGCGGTAGGACATGGTGTAACTGTATGGACCTTCTTGTTGCACCACCACGTATGGCTGTAGAGAATGTTTAAAAACATGATGTCAAACATGTAGGTCTAAAATTAAAAAAAAAAAAAAAAAAAAAAAAAATTACTCTCCAGTAATGAAATTTTCAAACCCAGGACATTTTTGCAGCCCACGGTGTTATCCCAGAAAGTTCTAAAAAACCTGGTCTGTCTGGGTTAATCCCAGACCTATGGTAAGCCTACCTATATAGCTCAGACAGAGTCTACCAAACCACAAAACCAAATATCTCTCACATAACTAATGCCAAAAATGTAACCGCACCAACAAAGATAAAGCAGTATCCACGATACCTTTCCAATCACAATCCAGCAGTTACTGAACACTAACGGTACAAGCCAGAAATTCATATAAAACTTGCACCACTGCCAGTATTGACATATGAGAAAAACACAATTATAAATATAACCACAGATACCATACACAATATTATAAAAATCAATAAAATCACAAATAAATATGTACCAATAAAAGCCTCTGACACACAAATATAGGCTGGCCAACCACAAACAGCCTAAAAAACAAAGAAACCTCCATAATTGCCATCCACATTTCCCAAGCCCAACCCTCTCCCCCTAAAACCGCCCCCTCCCAAATATTACCCATGCTAAACCCACTACCCAAACAAAAATACAACAAAAAATAACACAGCATACAACCTCATACCTCCCCCTCCCCCCCCCCCCCTCTTCCCCATAAACCTATTCGCCCACCCACCCCGAAAAATCTATTGAGCTAACAACCCTATGTTTGTACATTTTCCCAGTAGCCCTCTACAAACTTTGAAATGGCCAAAAGTTATCAGGGACACTCTTCATCCAGCAGTATCCATCTAAATGAGGCTGCAAGGTGGAAGAGCACCTTCTTTCCCCCCTGTCACAGATGCAACAACCCTCCTCAGTATCCCTTTTTTCTATTTGTACAAGCCCCAGTTCTCTAATCCTTAAACTTGGTACTATGGTTGACCAGTAAATGCTCATACCCCTGTTCCCTAAGTGCTTATAAGAACAAAATGCTCCGAAACTACCTACAATTGAACCATCCTCAATAAGCTCCTCAATTAATGCCACCCATACCTGTGTCACAAAAGCTTGCCTTGGTAGCTCAGAATTCAGTGGATGAATTATAGCAAAAATAATAAGTCATAAAAGCAAACTCACAAACAGTCTCTCTGGATAGACTGCCATACGTTATCCTAGTGACAAAACCATGTATACTGGTCTTTGTTCTGAGGTGCAGCAACTGTTAATTTCATTTCACCTCCATATATGTGACACCTCGTGCACTCAATGATGAGACCACATAGCTGAAGGAACTTAATAGTCATCTGTGTGTCATCCCATGTTGCCAGATTAAGAGACCTACTTGTAAACTTGTCATATCCATAATGGACAAAATATTAAATCTCGAACCATAAGCAACATGTTCCACCACTAGTTTCAGACACACACATGAATTCATTAGCCACAACTTCCAACATAAAAATAAATTACTAGTAAACTGGCACAAATTCTGCCAATATTAAATTCACACATGGAAATCATAACATCAAATGACACACACACACACACACACACACACACACACACACACACACACACCATCTGCTAATACAATCCAGTTCAAGTATGTCACAGCACCATGACGTCACATGGCACAGCTATGCCACAGGTCAAAGTAGATTGCAAATTTTGGTTGACCCATAATGACCTGGGAGGAAAGTCTTTTGTATTTGAAATAGTGATTTTATTGTGGAGACAAATACACACACGCGCACATACACACTCACGCAAACACAAACACAACTTGCACACATGTCTGCAGTCTCAGAGAGCTGAAACTACACTGTGAGCAGCAGCACCAGTGCATGATGGGAGTGGTGACTGGATGGGGGTAAGGAGGAGGCTGGGGCAGGGAGGGGGAGGGATAGTATGGTGGGAATGGCGAACAGTGAAGTGTTTCAGTTTCGATGGAGGGCAGGAAGAGAAGGTGCAGACGGGGGAGGGGGTAAGTAGCGGAAAGGAGAGAAATAGAAATAATAAAAAGAAATTAAAAGACTGGGTGTGGCGGTGAAGTGACGGCTGTGTAGTGCTGGAATGGGAACAGGGAGGGGGCTGGATGGGTGAGGACAGTGACTAACAAAGGTTGAGGCCAGGAGGCTACTTACCCCCTCCCCCCTCCGCACCTTCTCTTCCTGCCCTCCGTCTAAACTGAAACACTTCACTGTGTGCCTCTCCCACCATACTATCCCTCCCCCTCCCCGCCCGAGCCTCCTCCTTACCCCCATCCAGCCGCCACTCCCATCATTCACTGGTGCTGCTGCTCACAGTGTAGTTTCAGCTCTGAGAGACTGCAGATATATATATATATATATATATATATATATATATATATATGTGAGGACATATATATATATATATATATATATATATATATATATATATATAACAGAGGGAAACATTCCACGTGGAAAAAATATATCTAAAAAGAAAGATGATGAGACTTACCAAACAAAAGCGCTGGCAGGTCGATAGACACATAAAAAAACACATAAAAAAACACATATTTGTGTTTTTTTATGTGTCTATCGACCTGCCAGCGCTTTTGTTTGGTAAGTCTCATCATCTTTCTTTTTAGATATATATATATATATATATATATATATATATATATAGTGTGTGTGTGTGTGTGTGTGTGCGCGCGCACGCGCGTGTGTGTGTGTGTATGTCTGTCTACTGCTGACAAAGACATTAATGGCCGAAAGCGATGAGTGTGTGAATCTTTTTATTGTACCTATCGCGACTCAGCATCTCCGCTATATGGTGAGTAGCAACTTTCCTTCTCTGATATTGTTACATTTCCACTTTGAAACCTAATACAAAAATGCCTTAAGTTTATTTGAGGTAGGAACGTAGGTTCTAAGAAAGTTGTGTTTACCTACACCTGTGCCATATTCACTTCAGAAGGAACGTAACATTTTCTTTATTTTATTTACAGGAGAGAAAATCATTCTGGATGTTTTGCCTCAGTGTCTTCATTATTTTCCATTATCTGCTGTCCATCATATCCATGGTGAAACATTATTCACCAGTCTTTCTCGAGGGGATGAAATCAGGCAGAGTTAGATAAGGTGAGTAAAATTGATGGGTAAGCCATGTATCAAAACAAGGAAATGTTTTCATTGCTTATGGTTCTTGTACATGTCCTTTTATATCAGTGAATATTAAGATGATGAAAATTATAACAAATAAAAATTTAGAAAGGGAGCCATTCGCCTGAGAATGATTGGTAGGTAGTATATTGACATCCATAATGTCTCATAGCTATAGCTTTGTTCATTTTTGTAGTATTAAGAACCTGTCTTCAAGGCACAAATAAAAGCCCATACTGCAACAAAACCGAATGCTTTGGGTGGCTGTAGAGACACATGGATGAGTGATGGGAAGAGAAAAATAAAGTTTTTATTTTATTTTTTATTTTATTTTATTTTATTTTTTATTTTATTTTTTGGGAGGGTGGGTGGTGGGGGTGGGGGGCAGGGGGGGGGGGTTGAAACAAATGATTGGAAACTGTTAGGAGAAAGGAAGGGACAGTGGCTACTGGTATAGTGGCAAGATGAGGATAACTTTTGTTAATAGTAACAAAACTGAGTGATGGTAATGTGGAGTGTGACACAAAGTAGAGAACATAATAGGAGAAACTGGTGTACAGTGTCTGGACCAGAAAGGTGTGGGGTGAATAGTGAGAGGTACAGGAGTGGGAAGTAGGCAGCTAATAATGTGGATTAGTCAAGGCCTGGGCTATGGGGTTTGAGAGCATGAAAGAGTTGCTGCTGAGGAGAGAGGAGAGTGAGGGAAGATACAAAAAGGCATAAGGAATTTACGCATCTATTCAAATCGTTGATGTTGTAACTTCGACAATTTGCTTTCAGAAACAAGAGTGGTCAAGTTTACAATCTTCCGTAACCAGTCACTTTGTAGTTAGCTGTCATATCCACATAGAATTCTGCACAGTAGTTACAGCACAATTGGTGCTATCTTTGATGGGGTAAGGAGCACTTGAGATTGGACTCCATTATAAAAAACAGTGGATGGGTGCAAAATTGTTGTCACTCTCATGTCTCTAGTTCACATATTACCTGCTGGCTTCAGTCACATGAATTCCTGCTATTGTTTGTTTAACAATTTTCCTAATGTTATACTAGCACGAGTGGCTGGTATTTGCAGACGTTTTTCCTCCAGACAGATTGAAATGGAACCCACAACTAAAGACTGTATGTACCTATCATGCTAACTTCTGAGGAGTTTCTGTTGGTTCTTACTGCTGTGGCTCCCCCCTTGCTACCTGCAAAGTTTCAAGGCAGCATGGAAGTCTGGGATCTGTATACCTTGAGGCTTTCTTCTTCCTTGTTGAAAATATTTTCATATATGAGAGTTTCTATGGCTGCCCTGAACAAGTGGATGTGGCAGCTCTTTTTTAGAGTGAGAACCACCTTGTTGGTGGATTTTATTGTGTGGTCAAACTCACACTGTGAATGCTCCATTGTGGCTGATTTCTCTACCTACCCCAACCTGCAATACCATTTGTGTCCAGTAATACTGATATTGATGGATCATCCAGTCATTCCAGATGTACACAATATGTTTTATAGTCCTTACATTGTGAATGGTCCCATTTGCCTTTGGTGATCTGAGACACACTTTTATATTTTCGGTCAGTTAGTAAGTAGTCTTTACATCATGTTCGTGCAATTCTGACTGTCACTGTGGGGTTGTACGGCAGAAGGGCCATGCCCAGCAATCCATCTTATGACATGATACTTCACCAAGAGTTAGATTTTGTTTCACTTCCTATAAAATATGCATTTCTGTAATGTTGCTGCCCTGTGGATAATTGGGGGCATTGAAATCACGTAGCAGGATGAAGTGGAGGTGTAACTAGTGTCATAGTTCTTCTCTTTCTTGATGGTATATATCTGTACCTGGTGGGATGCATAAGTTGCAAATCATTACCAGGGTAAACAGTTGGATTCTAACATTTTGAGCCTTGAACCTGGTGTCCAGTAGCACCTGTTAGCTAAAATGGATGACTGTAGCAATATGCAAACACCTCTTGAAGCCTTCTTCACATTATTACAGTTTTTACTAAAAATATGGTTGTTTCTGACTATAGGCAGGTGGTCTTCCAATAACAAATATTTCAGCATATGCTCTCTAGTGGTAATGGGTAGAAGGTAAAGAATTTTAATAGTCAAAATGGGCACAGTAGACCACCCAGTGCATCTGTCAGCTGGAACAGATATGGACCTGCACGTAATGATGGGGCTGGAGACTGCCTAATGATCCCACGATGGCTGCTAGTATGGTAGTAGGTCAATGTATGGTAGTAGGTCAGTGCTTCTGTGAGGCCCAAATTGTGCAAATATGAAACCACTATTATAACTGGACTGAAAAACAATACAGATTTATGTTCATATAAAACTCACCAGAGTCATTATTTTACACCTGACCATTTTCAAATCAGTTCCTTTGTTCTGGGTAATTAAGTTTTCTGCTGTTGCAAATGTAGTATCAAGTAGCTTCTTCTAAATTTTTTGGTGTATTTTTCCTGTTCTACAGCTTTATATGGAACAACTCTGTTGCCATTCTTTGTTGGTTCACAGTATCATTGCATATTGAGTTCGGTTGGTATCCAAATGATTGGGCATTTGATTTCAAGGATATTGTTCTGTAGGACATATACCACAAGTGAGCTACTTCCAAAGTATGCTTCTGCTCTGCAGAATGTGTTCAAAAAGCTTGCTAGTGGTGTAAAAGTCTTTTAAAATAAACTCTATAATGTGAGATAAACAACCCTGGGGAGCTTTTACATTACAATATGGTGGAGACATCAGCTGCTTGAGTTCAACCAGTGGCTGTAATAGCCATTACAGGGCTGATGTATCTTTGTTAAAAGAGGGGCTGATAAGGCAGTGGACATGAAGGATGGTTTGGCTAAGTCAGTGTTCCTTCCCTAGCTTCCTATACAACTGGTGAAATGCCCATGTCTGTGGGTAGCTCTTGTATAGGTAAAGTTTTAAGGTAGGGCAATACCACCAAATAGGTTTTCGATTTACATCTGTTCTTGTATTCCTCCATATATATAGAAAAAGTAGCACAGGAAGAAACCAGAATATTCCGATGATATAGTGCTAATATTTGGGTCACAAGAAGAATTAGGGGAAATGGCTGACATTCTGGAAAAAAAGGCAGGGAAAATTGGACAAGACGGAATACGTGGTTCTACATCGTAGACATAATGAAACTCAAGAACCACTTCCACCCTTACAGACAACTGAAGGTTCTTATCGTCAAGTCACAGAGTTCAAATATCTGGGCACAGTATTCAGAGATGAGCCATCCAGTAAAATGGAAATACAGGTGGGTGTGCCACCTGGAGTACATCCAAGCTAGATCTGTACAGACTGATGATATTTGAAAGGAAAGTTGTTCGGAAGATTTTTGGACCAGTTTACGATAATGAGAGTTAAAAATGGAGGATTAGTCACAATACAGAGTTGTATGATATTTACAAAGAGCCGAACATCGTGGCTATAATGAAGACACGACGACTCCAGTGGGTAGGGCATGTTGCTCAAATGCTGGACAACCGATGGCCTAAAACTGTACTCAACACCAAGCCAACTGGCAGAAGGCCCATACAAACAGCTAGAACTCGATGGAGTGACTGCATATCCAAAGAGCTTCAGAGAGTGGGACTGCTAGAAGGATGGCAGAAAGGAGCCGAAGACAGGCTGAAGTGGAGGCAATCTCTCAAAGCAGTGCTCGGTCCGTTGGGCCTGACCGCGTAGAGTAAGTCTCTCTCTCTCTCTCTCTCTCTCTCTCTCTCTCTCTGTGTGTGTGTGTGTGTGTGTGTGTGTGTGTGTGTGTGTGTGTGTGTGTAATTCATGAAGAAGTTGTCAGATTGTTCAGTGACACCTTAAAAGAATGGAGTGCCTCTGGCTCTTGTCAGTGGAGGGTTTGTAGTCTTCAAAGAAGGTGGCAATTTATTCTCAGAGTGGTTTACCAATTTAGGAAGTTGTTCACAACATTGAACAGAGGAGCTACCAGCTGTAACTTTGCAATTTTTATTTCTTCTCTGAAAGTGAAAATACCTTGTTGGCACCCACCTGCATAGGGAGAAAATGTCATGACAATAAAGTAAGTGAAATCAGAGCTCACTTTTTGGGTAGAACAGTAGAGAAATAGGTGGTTGGATGAACCCTCTGCAAGGCACTTTTATTTATTTATTTTCATTTTTTGTGTGTAGGCTATCAAACTGCTGTCTTTTACAAATGCCATATATAGGTTGAGTAGATTATTATAGATAACACTTACATATAATAGTGATACATACATTCTTTTTAATATTCTAATTACATTACATGTTACAACAGAGGGCAAGTAGATTAGAATTCACTGAGTGAATATAAACATTTATTTACTAAGAAGGCTTTAAACTCCCTGTAGAACAGCTTTGGTTCACAAGTTTTCAAAGCTTGTGGCAGCTTGTTGAACCATATCTTCCCATTAATATATGGACTATTGTTAGTTAATTTTAATTTTGTCCTCTGCCTGAAGTGGTTACCCTTACTTCTAGTATCATAATTATGTATGCCATTGCATTTATTTACTTTGTTTTTACTATTCAGAAAAAAATATAATAAGTTTCTACAGATATAAGGAATATAATGTTAGATATTTATGTTGGACACAGGTTTCAAGACAGGACTTTGGGCTTTAGTACATGCATTAACCTAATATTCTGTTCAGGTGCAAGTCTGCTGCACAACCCCACAGTTCAATTCCATAATTAAGCAATGGATGAACTGTTCCTTAGTAAACAATTATTAGTGTTTCACTTGGGACTATTTTTGCCAACTGTCTTATCAGATACAAGCTACTGTTGATTTTCTCACATAAAGAAGTAATATGGTTTACCCAATGGAGATTTTTGTCCAGGTGGACACCAAGAAATTTAATTTTATCTGTTTCTGCTGATGTAATACCACAGATATTGTTTATTTCAGAATCATGAGAATTAGTTGTTTTAAATGTTAGTAACTGGAATTGGTGCTTAGACCCTGGTGTAGACAATATGTGATTACTTCCATTACACCCTTAGTTGCAGCTGAGTGTAATGTCTCCAAGTCTTTTTCATAAAATAAGAGGGGGGGGGGGGAAGGGGGGGGCTGTCATCAGCATTGGTTGCTGTATGTTAGTTGAAGAGTTGTGGCATGTCGTTGACATAAACCAAGAAGAGAAAGCCGCCAACAATCGATCCTTGTGGTACCCCCGTCTTACTTTATTTCTAGTCGACTGAAAATCTATTACCTAACTATCTATTTTATATGAAAGTTTAGTACGCTGTGATTTGTGAAGTACGAGGTCAGTAATTGCATAGCTGAGTCCTTGATGATGTAAGCCTTCAGTTTCTTAATGAGCAACCCATGGATGACTGAGTCGAAAGCTTTGGAAAGATCTAAGAATATGCCTCCTGTCTTTATACCTCGGTCTAGGATGGTGTACACTTTATGGAGAAATTCAGCAACTGCAATCTTTCCTAAAGCCGTGTTGTGTTTCTAAGGACAATTTGTTCTTCATAAAATAAGCAGAGAACTGAGAAATGATAGCCATTTCAAAAATCGTACTAAAGGTAGGGATCAATGGTATTGGGTGGTAGTTTGAAACCCCTTTTTGTAATACCCTTCTTATGCACTAGTTTAACAATGCTTGTTTATAGACTACTAGCGTAACTGCTTTATGTAATACTACAGTTTACGAGGTGCTTTAGTGGTTTAGCTATTTCTATTATGCATTTTTTAACTATGACACTCGACATACCATCCCATCCAGCTGAATATTTGTTCTTTAATGTGAGGATTATTTCTCTTATATCATTTTCTTTAACCTCATCTAATTCAAAACTCACTGTTTGAGGGGTGTGATTCAGTACCTCTTGCCACATTTCTAAAGTATGTGTTGGGTTTCCTGTTGGTGATATGAAATGTTTATTAAAAATATTACATAATGCTTGTGTTGTGTTGCGGTACTGCAAATGGCTGAAAGCAAGGGGAAACTACAGCTGTAATTTTTCCCGAGGGCATGCAGCATTACTGTATGATTAAATAATGATGGCGTCCTCTTGGGTAAAATATTCCGGAGGTGAAATGGTCCCGCATTCGGATCTCCGGGTGGGGACTACTCAGGAGGACGTCGTTATCAGGAAAAAGAAAACTGGCGTTCTATGGATCCGAGCGTGGAATGTCAGATCCTTTAACTGGGCAGGTAGATTAGAAAATTTAAAAAGGGAAATGGATAGGTTAAAGTTAGATATAGTGGGAATTAGTGAAGTTCGGTGGCAGGAGGAACAAGAATTTTGGTGAGGTGAATACAGGGTTATAAATACAAAATCAAATAGGGGTAAAGCAGGAGTAGATTTAATAATGAATAAAAAAATAGGAGTGCAGGTAAGCTATTACAAACAGTATAGTGAATGCATTATTGTGGCCAAGATAGACACGAAGCCCACGCCTACTACAGTAGTACAAGTTTATATGCCAACTAGCTCTGCAGATGATGAAGAAATTGATGAAATGTATGATGACATAAAAGAAATTATTCAGGTAGTGAAGGGAGACGAAAATTTAATAGTCATGGGTGACTGGAATTCGACAGTAGGAAAAGGAAGAGAAGGAAACATAGTAGGTGAATATGGATTGGGGCTAAGAAATGAAAGAGGAAGCCGTCTGGTAGAATTTTGCACAGAGCATAACTTAATCATAGCTAACACTTGGTTTAAGAATCATGAAAGAAGGTTGTATACATGGAAGAACCCTGGAGATACTTAAAGGTTTCAGATAGATTATATAATGGTAAGACAGAGATTTAGGAACCAGATTTTAAATTGTAAGACATTTCCAGGGGCAGATGTGGACTCTGACCACAATCTATTAGTTATGAACTGTAGGTTAAAACTGAAGAAACTGCAAAAAGGTGGGCATTTAAGGAGATGGGACCTGGATAAACTGAAAGAACCAGAGGTTGTACAGAGTTTCAGGGAGAGCATAAGGGAACGATTGACAGGAATTGGGGAAAGAAATACAGTAGAAGAAGAATGGGTAGCTTTGAGGAATGAAATAGTGAAGGCAGCAGAGGATCAAGTAGGTAAAAATATGAGAGCTAGTAGAAATCCTTGGGTAACAGAAGAGATACTGAATTTAATTGATGAAAGGAGAAAATACAAAAATGCAGTAAGTGAAGCAGGCAGAAAGGAATACAAACATCTCAAAAATGAGATCGACAGGATGTGCAAAATGGCTAAGCAGGAATGGCTGGAGGACAAATGTTAGGATGTAGAGGCCTGTCTCAATGGAGGGGGGGGGGGGGGGTAAGATTGATACTGCCTACAGGAAAATTAGAGAGACCTTTGGAGAAAAGAGAACCACTTGCATGAATATCAAGAGCTCAGATGGAAACCCAGTTCTAAGCAAAGAACGGAAAGCAGAAAGGTGTAAGGAGTATATAGAGGGTCTATACAAGGGCAATGTTCTTGAGGACAATATTATGGAAATGGAAGAGGATGTAGATGAAGATGAAATGGGAGATATGATACTGCGTCAAGAGCTTGACAGAGCACTGAAAGACCTAAGTCGAAACAAGGCCCCGGGAGTAGACAACATTCCATTAGAACTACTGACACCCTTGGGAGAGCCAGGCCTAACAAAATTCTACCATCTGGTGAGCAAGATGTATGAGACAGGCGAAATTCCCTCAGACTTCAAGAAGAATCTAATAATTCCAATCCCAAAGAAAGCAGCTGTTGACAGATGTGAAAATTACCGAATTATCAGTTTAATAAGCCACAGCTGCAAAATACTAACACAAATTCTTTACAGACGAACGGAAAAACTGGTAGAAGCCGACCTCGGGGAAGATCAGTTTGGATTCTGTAGAAAAGTTGGAACACGTGAGGCAATACTGACCCTACGACTTATCTTAGAAGCTAGATTAAGGAAAGGCAAACCTACGTTTCTAGCATTTGTAGACTTAGAGAAAGCTTTTGACAATGTTTTTGATTGGAATACTCTCTTTCAAAGTCTGAAGGTGGCAGGGGTAAAATACAGGGAGCGAAAGGCTATTTACAATTTGTACAGAAAGCAGATGGCAGTTATAAGAGTCGAGGGGTATGAAAGGGAAGTAGTGGTTGGGAAGGGAGTGAGACAGGGTTGTAGCCTATCCCCGATGTTATTCAATCTGTATATTTAGCAAGCAGTGAAGGAAACAAAAGAAAAATTAGGAGTAGTTATTAAAATCCAGGGAGAAGAAATAAAAACTTTGAGGTTCGCCGATGACATTGTAATTCTGTCAGAGACAGCAAAGGACTTGGAAGAGCAGTTGAACGGAATGGACAGTGTCTTGAAAGGAGGATGAAAATCAACAAAAGCAAAATGAGGATAATGGAATGTAGTCGAGTTAACTCGGGTGATGCTGAGGGAATTATATTAGGGAATGAGACACTTAAAGTAGTAAAGGAGTGTTGCTATTTGCGGAGCAAAATAACTGATGATGGTCGAAGTAGAGAAGATATAAAATGTAGACCGGCAATGGCAAGGAAAGCGTTTCTGAAGAAGAGAAATTTGTTAACATTGAGTGTTGATTTAAGTGTCAGGAAGCCGTTTCTGAAAGTATTCGTATGGAGTGTAGCCATGTATGGAAGTGAAACGTGGACGATAAATAGTTTGGACAGGAAGAGAATAGAAGCTTTCGAAATGTGTTGCTACAGAAGAATGCTGAAGATTAGATGGGTAGATCACATAACTAATGAGGAGGTATTGAATACAATTGGGGAGAAGAGGAGTTTGTGGCACAACTTGACTAGAAGAAGGGATCGGTTGGTAGGACATTTTCTGAGGCATCAAGGGATCACCAATTTAGTACTGGAGGGCAGCGTGGAGGGTAAAAATGGTAGAGGGAGACCAAGAGATGAATACACTAAGCAGATTCAGAAGGATGTAGGTTGCAGTAGGTACTGGGAGATGAAGAAGCTTGCACAGGATAGAGTAGCATGGAGAGCTGCATCAAACCAGTCTCAGGACTGAAGACCACAACAAGAACAACAATGTTTGTGTTCTCTTATATCATTACCAGCCAGTATAATGCATAAGGGTTTACTGTCCCTGGTTGTGGAGGTTTTTTGACACTTATTGATCAGTTTCCAGGATGCTTTGCTTACACTTGTAGATTGTGAGATTTCAATACTGTGGACTTGCTTTTCTAAGGTTTGCAAGTTCTTATTTAAAGGTTTTCTTAGCTGTATTATATTTTTGTTAGAAAATGTGCAGTCTTGTTCATTTGTACAGAATATTCAGGTCATTAATATTTTGCCTGAGTTTAACGAGACTGTAAGTTTATGTTACTATACTTAACAGTGTGTTCAGCAGTTTTGTTAATTATTGCATAATCTAACCTGGTAGAACTAGAATCTGAGGCCCTGGTATCAATGGTAACTATATTTCTAAGATTGTATGATTAACTTCTATAAGTTTCATGTTCGCAATTTTGTTGGAGATTGCATCCATGTTAAGGTCTCCAAGTATAGTAAGATCATTGGGACCAGTTTGACTACTTATGGTATTGAAGCTGCAGCCTTCTCTTTTTAGGTTGTTTGTTTCTATGGTTAAGTTTTCTACCCCAGAATTGAATGTAGCTCCTGGTTTGAGCTTAGCAAACACCGAATAATCGAAGTTCATATTTTCATGAAGGGAAACAGAGAGGCCTTTTCTGTGGCTATCAGTGTAAATTAGGAGTTTTTGTGTTTTTCTTGACGCGTGAACATTACTGTTTCAAGATTTGTGGGACATCTTGTTGTGTGTTTTTTGCCTGTACAAATAGTTGGTTCACAGTCTGAATTGTGGGCTGGATTCTTGCAAAGCACAGGTGAAGATGTGAGACTTACGTGTCCTGCTTGCTTGTGCATTTTCTTCATTAAATTACACTTCTGCTGCGATGAATGGACGCCGTTAGCTTCATTGTTGTGTGTGATGAATGGATGCTGTTAGCTTCATTGTTGTTGGTATAATTGCGGTATGTGGTCCAGTCCTGTTTGCAGCCAATCTGTGGTACTGATTTGCTGTTTCTTCTTTCCTGCAAGAGATCCGATTTGGCAATAATTTATACTTACTCTCACCACATTTCCAATCCGTCTGTTTTTTATCATCGCTCACTGACGGATCTACAATTCCAGTTTTCATTGGTCTGTTTATTTCGTATTTCTCATGCAATTTTTAATTTCGTCCTACAAGACTGTAATAATTGAGATAAACGTTAGGTTTTCTTTTTGATACTGTCGATCTTCCTAGCTGCCTCACAAGTACACATATCTTGACTATTAATGGTCACTGCTTTTCTTTTATGATCTACACAGTTCCACACATTCACATAGTTATCGTCACTTCTCACTGAAGGGTCAATCTTTCCACACCAAATGCAAACTAAGCCACGTTTCACAGTTTTCATGCACTTTTTGGAAGATTGCTACTTCATAGCATTATTTTTGTGAACATCTAAATTCAGAACGTATGAAGCTGAACCATCTTGTTAAAATGGTGCCATGTGAAAATTGTGAATTGCAGAATAGTTGTGTAGAACTTGTTATATCCACTGGATGAAGATGTTCACATACTTTAAAGTATGACAAGTGATCAAATGTCTTCTATTCTTATATCTTGTATTCCTTTTTAAAAATAGGGCAAATTTGCAACTCGTGAAGCTGATAGCCCTTGCTGTTTTGTGTATGGTGGGAATTTGTTCACAGGGCAGTCATTGTGATGAGTTTGCCAACAGTTTCCAAAAACAGGTTCTGAAGTACAGCAAGATGATGTATGAGCAAAACAGAAACACAGGAAGCACCTCATGATTCATGGGAAATGAGGCTTAATGTCAAATTTATATACTGTAACTTTTACTTTTTCTGGTTAGATGTCTTCTTCAAACGCCAATATCAAGCACCTGTCTCAACTTGGTTTTCATTGGTACTCTCTGTAGGCATTATACAAAGTTAACACCACGATTTTCCAAGTTTTCTCCGAGTTCTTTGTCAGAGTGGAATGTTAGATCTCTGTGGGAGGTGATGCCCCATGGCATATTAACACTTTCAAATGGATTAGTAGTGACAAGCATATGTCCTAGCTCAGTACAGGCTGGAAGTGCTTGCGATTGTGTTTCAGGCACTGCTTTATTTAATAAGAGCCAATTTTAAATTTTTTCCAGCGCAGGACTTTGCGTCACACTTATCTTCTATATTCTCCAAAATAAACATAGGTTTTGCTGTTGTGAAGGATTCATCCTCTGCCCTAGTGGCAACTTAATATTGGGTGAATTGTTTAGTTCCTTGTTTCTTAGCCTGTTTACTCATCCCAAGGCATGACTGAGACAGTCAGTTCTGCACGGCCATTACCTGGTGTAAGTTTAATATGTTTCATTTGCGAGATGTCCACTACAACACCGTCTACTCTGATCAAGCACTCACCTCGGAGGTGCCACCCAGCAACACCAATGTCCACCTGTCTTGATGGTTACTCAAGAGTTCTAAGAGGACAGGCATCTTCGCTCTGGTGTATGTGTGGAGCTCGAGCATCAGTTGTGCAAGCCCCACATTGTCGGGGGCTGTGGCTGCAAGATGACCCTACCAGATTGGAGTAGTTACCATGTTGGCCTTGTGACAGTACTAGTTTTTCACGTACTGAGAATATTTAGGTGATCATTTCTACACAATAGATAGGGTGTCCATCCCCAAGTTATGTACATTGATCTCAGTATTTTGAAAAAAGAAATAAGGTGAGTCAAACATGAAAGTAGGGATTAGTTTTAAATTTGTGGAAAGCATAGAAGTCTGCAGTTATGAGCACAGTTTATTTTCCTTTTTACACTGACACAGTAAAGACAATAATGTATAAGTTTGATGTCACACAGGCAAAAGGCAGCCAGCCAGCATTAATGTCCATATGTAGTCCAAGATCAAAGCACAAGTTTTCAGCAGACAGCAGCTGGTACGGTGAAGAGTCCGTCAAGTGAGTACACAAGAGAATGAGTCCTCTGTATGGCAGGCACACTGTTATAACTGACCGGAGGTCATAGGATCCTGCCAGATGCAGTGACGTCAGCTCCAAGGGTGTGCTCTTCCCAGAGAACTTCTTGCAGTGACAGCTTGTGGATTATGGCACCACTGGTGGTGAGGGCTGGAGGTAGGGATTGATCTCAGATAACTATGACAGTTCCATGTCAGTGTCAGAGTCTGTCACTATAGAAAGGTTGATAGAAGAAGCATCATTGTTCGGTACCTAAGAATTAGCGTTAAGATTTAATACTGCTGTAAATAGAGCCTGAAAACCAATAGACAGAAGAGATTGGGTGAAGGAAATTAGAACACCTGAAATGGTGAGAAAATTGGTTCAACAGCTCAGATCTATGTTTGTCACACACACACACACACACACACACACACACACACACACACAGAAGATACAGTGGTTGGGGAGAGAGGTAGTGTGTATTGTCCAGATCTGTAGTAATTATTTCCCCCAAATGATGTACAACGATGCCGGTGTGGCCATGCTGGCTATTCTCTCTTTGTGTTGACTTCATCCTCGAAAATCTCCATTTAAAAATACAGGTCCTCATCAAATCGGAAGAAGTAAATTAGGGCGTAGCTTGGTAGTAGAATGAAAACTTGTGATTTCCGCATATTGTAACTTTTACTTAATACAGTACTGAGACAACACAATTACGTGTGTTTTTCTCATACCAGCTCAAAATATCGACAGACAAAGAAATACATAAGAAAAATTATAAATTTGTTCTTCAGTTTTCTGTCATCGCAGATATAATCATACCTCCCTACTGTATCTTTGCAGTACGGGGATGGTGCTAATATTTGTTTATATGTGTAGATAGTGTTTACTTCGTCCTCTGTATACAGGGTGGTCCATTGATCGTGACCGGGCCAAATATCTCACGAAATAAGCATCAAACGAAAAAACTACAAAGAACGAAACTTGTCTAGCTTGAAGGGGGAAACCAGATGGTGCTATGGTTGGCCCGCTAGATGGCACTGCCATAGGTCAAACTGATATCAACTTCCTCTTTTTTTAAATAGGAACCCCGATTTTTTATTACATATTCATGTAGTACATAAAGAAATATGAATGTTTTAGTTGGACCACTTTTTTCGCTTTGTGATAGATGGCGCTGTAATAGTCACAAACATATGGCTTATAATATTACACGAACAGTTGGTAACAGGTAGGTTTTTAAAATTAAAATACAGAACGTAGTTATGTTTGAACATTTTATTTCGGTTGTTCCAATGTGATACATGTACCTTTGTGAACTTATCATTTCTGAGAATGCATGCTGTTACAGCGTGATTACCTATAAATACCACATTAATGCAATAAATGCTTTAAATGATGTCCGTCAACCTCAATGTATTTGGCAATACGTGTAACGACATTCCTCTCTACAGCAAGTAGTTCGCCTTCCGTAATGTTCGCACATACATTGACAGTGCGCGTCGGTGGATCACGATAGCAAATATCCTTCGACTTTCCCCACAGAAAGAAATCTGGGGACGTCAGATCCGGTGAACATACCATGGTATGTCAATGCACCATGGTATGGTGCATCGACGACCAATCCACCTGTCATGGAATATGCTATTCAGTACCGCTTCAACCGCATGTGAGCTATGTGCCAGACATCCATCATGTTGGAAGTACATCGCCATTCTTTCATGCAGTGAAACATCTTGTAGTAACATCGGCAGAACATTACGTAGGAAATCAGCATACATTGCACCATTTAGATTGCCATCTGTAAAATGGGGGCCAATTATCCTTCGTCCCATAATGCCGCACCATACATTAACCCACCAAGGTCGCTGATGCTCTACTTGTCACAGTCATCGTGGATTTTCCGTTGCCCAATACTGCATATTATGCTGGTTTACGTTACCGCTGTTGGTGAATGACGCTTCGTCGCTAAATAGAATGCATGCAAAAAATCTGTCATCATCCCGTAATTTCTCTTGTGCCCAGTGGCAGAACTGTACACAACGTTCAAAGTTGTCGCCATGCAATTCCTGGTGCATAGAAATATGGTACGGGTTCCATCGATGTTGATGTAGCTTTCTCAACACCGACGTTTTTGAGATTCCCGACTCTCACGCAATTTGTCCGCTACTGATGTGCGGATTAGCCGCAACATCTGCTAAAACACCTACTTGGGCATCATCATTTGTTGCAGGTTGTGGTTGACGTTTCACTTGTGGTTGAATACTTCCTGTTTCCTTAAATAACGTAACTATCAGGCAAACGGTCCAGACACTTGGATGATGTCGTCCAGGATACCGAGCAGCATACATAGCACACGCCCATTGGGCATTTTGATCACAATAGCCATACATCAACACGATATCGACCTTTACCGCAATTGGTAAATGGTCCATTTTAACACTGGTAATGTATCACGAAGCAAGTACCGTTCGCACTGGTAGAATTTTACGTGATACCACGTACTTATACGTTTGTGACTTACAGTGCCATCTGTCACTAAGCGAAGAAAGTGGTCCAACTAAAACATTCCTATTTCTTTATGTACTTCATAAATATGTAATAAAAATGGGGGTTCCTATTTTAAAAAAAAAGGCAGTTGATATCCGTTTGACCTATGGCAGTGCCATCTAGCGGGCAAGCCATAGCGCCATTTGGTATCCCCCTTCAAGCTAGATGAGTTTCGTTCTTTGTAGTTATTTCGTTTGACACTTATTTTGCGAGATATTTGGCCCGGTCGCTATTGATGGACCACCGTGTATATATTCCTTAGCTTAGTTCTTCGTAATTTCTAAATATTAGTTTAGTTCTGTAGTGTAGACATTTTATTTCCTTAGTAGTCAAATCATATAAAAAGGTTTTCTCTAAGTTTGGATTGCATGGCATTTCTTTGATAAGGTACGATCATCGTCTTGTGTTGTTCCATTGGCTTACACTGTGCTGTGCGCATGTGCAGAAGTTGTCAAACTTAAAGGTATCGACTGTGTTTGCACAGTTCTGTCCCTACTCCATTTCAGTACTGACATGTGCTGCATCTCAATCACAAGCATACTGTGTGTTTGAACAGTACAGTGTCAAATTAAATAATTTCTTGTGCTCAGTGAGGGTAATGTTTGTGGGTAATGTTTTCTGAGCTTCTCTGGCCCGTAAACATATAAAAGATCTTATATTATTAAAACTTACATCCTAATAAGGCAACACATATGAAATAGGCAAAAATGAATTCTTTCCTTAACACTAAACATCAATAGCAGTAAGTATATTCAAGCAGACAGTAGGTCATCTCTTATATACACTTGTATACATTCTTCAAAGCTGTGCTTGATCAGTGTCAAATTCCATTTACTGCAGGAATTCACATAAACCTTTGCAAGGGTAGAGCTCTTTTTCCTTACCAATGTTAGTCTCTGGGTGAGGAATTTTTGATGTAACAAATGGCCCTGTGTACGGCAATTGCCACTTACGATTCAGTTTACCATACTTAGTCAATAACCAGGGATGGTTCATCTGTAGAAGATTCAATAGATCATCACTATTTAAAAGCTGCTGTGGTATAAATTTTCTGAAGGGAGATACTAATCCAAGATATTCCTTCAATTGTTTTTCATTTTGAGGTATAGGGCAGTGTCTGATAGCATTGAGCTTCCTAGTGTCTCGAAGTGTGCCTACATATGATGTTTTGTGTCCAAGGAATTTAGTCCTTTCCTTACTGAAATGTGAATTCATTATGTTGGTTGTGACTGTGTATTCTGAAAACCTATACGAGACCTGAACCTAGAGCCTTAAGTATTCTGACCACGTGTGGGTAGCAATCATTAAACAACAACATACACGGAGACTCTACTTAACAGTTCAGGTGCAATGACTCGATCTAAAGCAAAGATAAATATACCTGCACTACATTTAAATCAAAAGGGAGAACACAGAAATCATAGCTTCTGCCCTCACATATACAGGCATTGTACTTACGGCTATTTTCATATAGTGCAATTTGCCAATGTGAGGTTCAGAAATCTAATATGGTGAGTTACTTAACGTTATGGAATTTTAGATGTTCTTCCATGTCATTAGGCTGCGTCCTGTCAGGCACAATAATTTTATTTATTCCTCGTGTGTGGAGCACGAGACTGACACTGCCATCTGATTTGCCAACGGCCAAAATGGGGTACAGTATGGAGATGCGGATGGTTGTATTATTTCCCAGTTTAGCATTCTATTGATCTATTTTATCATAGCTTCTTTCTTGGCCCATAAAGTGAAGTGGGGGTAAGATGAAAAAGTAGGGTTCCTTTGGTACAGCTCCACTTTGTATTTGTATACTTTGTTTATGCCAGGGCATCATTTGAAAACATGAGCATAACATATGAAAAGCCCCTGCAGTTCTTCCTTTTGTTCTTCAATTTCCTCTTCCTGTGATTGCTTAGTTCCCAGTGTGTTTGCAAACATGACTGTAAGATAGAAGAATTGTATCCAAATGTAAGCATGTGACAAAGCAAGCTGGGATATTTTTACTTCCCCTCTTGTTTTCCCGTCTGCCTCCTTAAAATTCATTTTTTTGTTTTTGAATTAAGTACCATTAACATATATGAATATAATCTGCATTTTCATAAAAGAGGAAGGTTGGCCCTCAGTTTTAAAGAATATAATACCAGATCTAATTTTGTGTTTAGTTTTGGATATTTAATTGATTTTCTAATTTATTTAGACTATTCCTAGTTAGTATCTTTCATTATAGTGCGAAATCAGTATTTGTTTCATAACTTAAATTCTATTGTTGACGTATAAACAAGTATAAATTCTATAATGATTATAAACATTTGGATGACAAAACACTAGCATTCTTTAAGTATCTATTTGGCACTGTGTAGGGAAGCAGCCGACTCACGCCGTAGTAAATTCACATCAGTCTTTCCATTGTGTGCCAGCCAGTCCGCTGTAACTAGCTCTGACGTCATAAATGTTGCGCAATACTTTAAAAATCAAGTAAATAACCTGAAATGGTTCTAGCATGTCAGGAGTAATACTAAATTAATATGTGTTGAATATCAGTTCGATAACTTTAACCATTTTCGAAATTTGGATGTTTTTCTGTAAAAATCATTGGCGCAACAGAAAAGAGCTAGAGACTTAAAAATTTATATTTAGATTCCTTTTCCATAATAATTTAATAGAAACAGTACTTTGGATCTCATAAATTAAGATTTTAGTTGAAACTCATAATTTTCTGGTTTTTGTCTTAAAAATTAAGAAAGCAAGATAGATTAAGTAGGCTAATAAATAAGGCTAGGATGTTTAAGTTTAAGTAGAATGGAGATCCACTATAATCATAAAGATGTGAGAAGTTTCAACTGAATAACTATAAAACTATAGTGATAGCGTATCTCCAAAGGACAAGTTCAGAGCTCGTCTACTGCGTGTAGTGTAATTAAATTAATTCTCTCGCCCAAAATATTTAACTTAGCCACGTCAAACTTTTATTATGATTACTTACCTGTGTGCTGAATGCACATTTAAATTGAGAGCTTCATCGGCCATCAGCAAAAGAAGCTATGATTTATTCGGTAACTTAATGTGGTACATTACTATCCCAGCGGCTAGTCGGGAGAGCCGATTTGATCAGGCGTTCCCTTAGCCGTCCGCACCGCGGCTTTATATATAAGAACGCTGCGCGAGGAAGCAAGGCCCCAGTTCTCTCCAGACGCTGAATAGCACATCACCTGTGGTCGGGAGTCGCGTCGGTATCATTGCTATAAATAGCCTCGGATGCCGTATTAAGTTACTCCGGATACGCGTAACCATGAAATCATTTTCGAGAGAAGTGTTAATTCTGGGATGACTTTAATTATCTATCTTCAGTTTGCGTATGTCGTATTTTCACGTGCCGTCGCGGGACAGACATTCTACCATTATTTAGCGTGGCGTTTGATGAACATTATCATCAAATTATGGCGAGCATTCACTTAAACATTTAATTTGGACAGTTATAGTTGCATCAGCGCATTAGACTCTGAACTGCTCTGATAGTCAGATTGTGTGGATTCCTTTTTTTTTTTTTTTTGATCTGTGACTTTCAGAATATACTGAACAATTTTTAGAATTTTTTTTTATTTTTTTTTTTTTATTATAAATCCCAGACAATCTCCTAATTTCTCAGAGCTATAAGCTGTAGCTATAAGTGTATGTCTCAGATGAAGTGGGCACTGGGAATTCTAATTACAGGCTTCACGTTTTGCTAATCACTTTCTGGTTGCCAATATTGTAGTTAGAGAGCCAGTGTTGAGAACGGCAAAAGACAGCATAAATAATAGGAACATTTATATAACAATTTATTCCACTCTCCGCCCCACATATGGTTAAAACGCCAAGGAATGCATCTTTTCTACAAACAAATCATTTTTATTGAATAACAACAATAAATATCCACCCGCCGCCCCACAACTGTTCGAAAACATGTTAGCAAAGTCAGCACTTAATTAATTCCAAAGTTCTTAACTGTTTTGTCAAAAGTATTGAAAGAGGAAGCCGCCTGGTAGAATTTTGCGCAGAGCATAACTTAATCATAGCTAACACTTGGTTTAAGAATCATGAAAGAAAGTTGTATACATGGAAGAACCCTGGAGATACTAAAAGGTATCAGATAGATTACATAATGGTAAGACAGAGATTTAGGAACCAGGTTTTAAATTGTAAGACATTTCCATGGGCAGATGTGGACTCTGACCACAATCTATCGGTTATGAACTGTAGATTAAAACTGAAGAAACTGCAAAAAGGTGGGAATTTAAGGAGATAGGACCTGGATAAACTGAAAGAACCAGAGGTTGTACAGAGTTTCAGAGAGAGCATAAGTGAACAATTGACAGAAATGGGGGAAAGAAATACAGTAGAAGAAGAATGGGTAGCTTTGAGGAATGAAATAATGAAGGCAGCAGAGGATCAAATAGGTAAAAAGACGAGGGCTAATAGAAATCCTTGGGTAACAGAAGAAATATTGAATTTAATTGATGAAAGGAGAAAATATAAAAATGCAGTAAATGAAGAAGCATAAAGGAATACAAACGTCTCAAAAATGATATCGACAGGAAGTGGAAAACGGCTAAGTAGGGATGGCTAGAGGACAAATGTAAGGACGTAGAGGCTTGTCTCACTAGGGGTAAGATAGATACTGCCTACAGGAAAATCAGAGAGACCTTTGGAGAAAGGAGAACCACATGCATGAATATCAAGAGCTCAGATGGAAACCCAGTTCTAAGCAAAGAAGGGAAAGCAGAAAGGTAGAAGGAGTATATAGAGGGTCTATACAGGGGCGATGTTCTTGAGGACAATATTGTGGAAATGGAAGAGGAGGTAGATGAAGATGAAATGGGAGATACGATTCTGCGTGAAGAGTTTGACAGAGCACTGAAAGACCTGAGTTGAAACAAGGCCCCCGGAGTAGACAACATTCCATTAGAACTACTGACAGCCTTGGGAGAGCCAGTCCTGACAAAACTCTACCATCTGGTGAGCAAGATGTATGAGACAGGCGAAATTCCCTCAGACTTCAAGAAGAATCTAATAATTCCAATCCCAAAGAAAGCAGGTGTTGACAGATGAGAAAATTACCGAACTATCAGTTTAATAAGCCACAGCTGCAAAATACTAACACAAATTCTTTACAGACGAACGGAAAAACTGCTAGAAGCCGACCTCGGGGAAGATCAGTTTGGATGCTGTAGAAAAGTTGGAACACGTGAGGCAATGCTGACCCTACGACTTATCTTAGAAGAAAGATTAAGAAAAGGCAAACCTACGTTTCTAGCATTTGTAGACTTAGAGAAAGCTTTTGACAACGTTAACTGGAATACTCTCTTTCAAATTCTGAAGGTGGCAGGGGTAAAATACAGGGAACGAAAGGCTATTTACAATTTGTACAGAAAGCAGATGGCAGTTATAAAGAGTCGAGGGGTATGAAAGGGAAGTAGTGGTTGGGAAGGGAGTGAGACAGGGTTGTAGCCTATCCCCGATGTTATTCAATCTGTATATTTAGCAAGCAGTGAAGGAAACAAAAGAAAAATTAGGAGTAGTTATTAAAATCCAGGGAGAAGAAATAAAAACTTTGAGGTTCGCCGATGACATTGTAATTCTGACAGAGACAGCAAAGGACTTGGAAGAGCAGTTGAACGGAATGGACAGTGTCTTGAAAGGAGGATGAAAATCAACAAAAGCAAAATGAGGATAATGGAATGTAGTCGAGTTAACTCGGGTGATGCTGAGGGAATTATATTAGGGAATGAGACACTTAAAGTAGTAAAGGAGTGTTGCTATTTGCGGAGCAAAATAAATGATGATGGTCGAAGTAGAGAAGATATAAAATGTAGACTGGCAATGGCAAGGAAAGCATTTCTGAAGAAGAAAAAATTGTTAACATCGAGTATAGATTTAAATGTCAGGAAGTCGTTTCTGAATGTATTTGAATGGAGTGTAGCCATGTAGGGAAGTGAAACGTGGACGATAAATAGCTTAGACAAGAAGAGAATAGAAGCTTACGAAATGTGATGCCACAGAAATATGCTGAAAATTGATGGGTAGATCACATAACTAATGAGGAGGTATTGAATAGAATTGGGGAGAAGAGGAGCTTGTGGCACAACTTGACTGGAAGAAGGGATCGGTTGGTAGGACATGTTCTGAGACATCGAGGGATCACCAATTTAGTATTGGAGGGCAGCGTGGAGGGTAAAAATGGTAGAGGGAGACCAAGAGATGAATACACTAAGCAGATTCAGAAGGATGTAGGTTGCAGTAGGTACTGGGAGGTGAAGAAGCTTGCACAGGTAGATTAGCATGGAGAGCTGCATCAAACCAGCCTCAGGACTAAAGACCACAACAACAGCAACAACAACATTGTTTGCATAATGATATTTGTTAATTTCACAATTTAAACGAATAATTCGGCCTAACTCTTGTGGTAGAACAAACTGTTAAAAAGACACAATTTTTCAATGTATTCAGTTAATTGAATGAAGTAAGTTTTAATTGTAATTTCTGTAAATTAAACTTCGAACAGTGTGTAGTTTCAGCACCTATTATTGTGAGGATATATAAGTGCCTGATTTTTGGTCATGAGACAGTCAGTCCACAGCTGAGTTTCAGACGAAGAACCTGTGTTGGTTAGAATAAGAACAATGCATCAACTTGACAGTGAAATAAGTGTTACACCAATAGGCCGTGTGTTAAAGCAATGACAGTGTCTGTTCCATACGTACCTGATTATTCCGAAAGAACTGTGAATTATGTGGTTATGTTTTTACTGCTCATGGATGTTCAACAGGAAACTATTGTAGCGGTATGTGGATGTTCGCCTGCTAACTATTAATGAGGCTTATGGGAAGTTAGAACATTAACGCACTGGCCATATATAACTGTGTATTGTCAGGGGGTTGTGAAAAGTGAAAGTAAAAGGCTGTAAAATACAATTGTGCATCTGTCGGCTACATCATTTACAGTAGACAGTACTGCACTTTCACAACCCTATTTTTTCAGCCAGTACGTCGACACCAAATACAACAAGCGAAGAATCAAAGTAGGCGAACCGCTACATGTGGTGCCCCGGGTGAGGAATGTTATACATAACCACAATAAAATAGGACTCGCAAATTTTGAACAGTGAACTCAACAGTGGTTTACAGTGTAGCGGTGCAACAGCCAATCAGCGCATGGGTTTCTTAGCCACAATAGGACAGCAGCCAATCAGCGAGCGGGTTCTATGGAAGCAGCCACTGAGCATAGGAGCAGCCAATCAGCACACAGGTGGACACAGCTGATTGCAGGTAAACAAGACGCCTCGCCAAGAGCCTTACAACTTGCCGCAGCCAAGCTGATGATGAACCGAGATGACAACTGCAGCAGCAGCAACAGCAGCAGGAGATGAATGATTGAAAGATAAGGTAATTCATTGCAAAAGCTGTTTTATATTAAGTGATACATAATGAGTGACTTTAATGAACCAGACAGTATGACTGAGAACAAAGCTCTAGAGGTTAAGTTGTTAAATGAACAGAACAATCTAAGTAGGACTGGTTCTGTAAACACCAATGATTATAAACCAAACATGAATATAGCTTTGAATGATGGGGCCGAAAGTCCTATTGTAGATGGGATGATAAAAGAGTCATATACATTGTGTGGTGATGTGAGCGAAATGGACTAAAGCCGTACTGAGATGGGTGAGGTCGTTATGGTTAAGGAGGAGGATTCTAGTAGCAAAAATCAGCATGGGCAAAAGTTTATGGCAAACGGAAAAGTGGATGCAATGTTCAGGCAAATTATGAGTATTTTGAGTAATATAACTACGAAAGAAGACATTAATGGGTTTGAAAATAGTATGAAAAAGGACATTAGGAGATTGGGAAATAGTATAAATAAAGTAGTATGTAATACTAATGAGAAATTAACATCAAATAGTAAATGTGTAGAAGAGAGAGAGAAACTTTGTGATGACAATAGTAGGAAGGTGGAGGTTTTCGACAAAAAATGTGCTGAAAATAGGGTTCAACTTGAGAACCAAATCAATCAGATTAAAAGTGACTTTGAAATGAATGTAGAAACCAAGTGTGCAGCAGTGGTAGAGCAAAAACTGGTAAAAGTAAATAAACATGTAGATTCAAAATTGACTGAAATGGAGAAAAAGGTGGAAGGGGTACAAAATCAAAAGCAGAGAGAAAGTGAAAGTGGATCTGATTCTGACAGCAGTTGTAATGATGATAGGAATGACAAATCCAGTAGTGATGAGGATGAGGTATTTGAATTTATAATTGATAATGATGGCAATGTGTTAAGTAAAGAAATAATGAAGGAGGATAATGTTAGGCCCAATGAAGAGTTAGAGGTAATGAGGAAGAGGACCATGCTATCTGTCATTTGACTGTGTCTGATAATCATTTTGGTAACAGGATGATAGTTTTTCCAGGGAAAAGATTAATGAGGAGTTGTTGTATGAACAAGATCACATGGTAAGTAAAAAGGAAGTGAGTCGTCCTGTAATAACAGCAAGTGTACAAGGTATAAATGTTAAGTGTTTACTGGACAGTGGTTGTGATTTGGATTGCATTTCACAGGCAGTTTTTGAATCTATTAAGAACATAGAGGGTAGAGTAGTGATGCATGTTTCTGTAATAAAAATTATTGGTGCTGCTGGTTGTTGTTGTCGTTGTTGTTGTTGTTGTTGTGGTGGTGGTCTTCAGTCCTGAGACTGGTTTGATGCAGCTCTCCATGCTACCCTATACTGTGCAAGTTTCTTCATCTCCCAGTACCTACTGCAACCTACATCCTTCTGAATCTGCTTAGTGTATTCATCTCTTGGTCTCCCTCTACGATTTTTACCCTCCACGCTGCCCTCCAATGCTAAATTTGTGATTCCTTGATGCCTCAGAACATGTCGTACCAACCGGTCCCTTCTTCTCGTCAAGTTGTGCCACAAACTCCTCTTCTCCCCGATTGTATTCAATACCTCCTCATTAGTTATGTGATCTACCCATCTAATCTTCAGCATTCTTCTGTAGCACCACATTTCAAAAGCTCCTATTCTCTTCCTGTCCAAACTATTTATCGTCCATGTTTCACTTCCATACATGGTAACACTCCATACGAATACTTTCAGAAACGACTTCCTGACACTTAAATCTATACTTGATGTTAACAAATTTCTCTTCTTCAGAAACGCTTTCCTTGCCATTGCCAGTCTACATTTTATATCTTCTTTACTTTGACCATCATCAGTTATTTTGCTCCCCAAATAGCAAAACTCCTTTACTACTTTAAGTGTCTCATTTCCTAATCTAATTCCCTCAGCATCACCCGACTTAATTCGACTACATTCCATTATCCTCGTTTTGCTTTTGTTGATGTTCATCTTATATCCTCCTTTCAAGACACTGTCCATTCTGTTCAACTGCTCTTCCAAGTCCTTTGCTGTCTCTGACAGAATTACAATGTCATCAGTGAACCTCAAAGTTTTTATTTCTTCTCCATGGATTTTAATACCTACTCCGAATTTTTCTTTTGTTTCCTTTACTGCTTGCTCAATATACAGATGGAATAACATTGGGGATAGGCTACAACCCTGTCTCACTCCCTTCCCAACCACTGCTTCCCTTACATGCCTCTCGACTCTTACAACTGCCATCTGGTTTCTGTACAAATTGTAAATAGCCTTTCGTTCCCTGTATTTTACCCCTGCCGCCTTTAGAATTTGAAAGAGGGTATTCCAGTCAACATTGTCAAATGCTTTCTCTAGGTCTACAAATGCTAGAAACGTATTTTTGCCTTTCCTGAATCTTTCTTCAGAGATAAGTCGTAAGGTCAGTATTGCCTCACGTGTTCCAACATTTCTACGGAATGCAAACTGATCTTCCCTGATGTCGGCTTCTACCAGTTTTTCCATTCGTCTGTAAAGAATTTGTGTTAGTATTTTGCAGCTGTGGCATATTAAACTGATAGTTCGGTAGTTTTCACATCTGTTAACACCTGCTTTCTTTGGGATTGGAATTATTATATTCTTCGTGAAGTCTGAGGGTACTTCGCCTGTGTCATACATCTTCCTCACCAGATGATATAGTTTTATCAGGACTGGCTCTCCCAAGACCGCCAGTAGTTACAATGGAATGTTGTCTACTCCCGGGGCCTTGTTCCGGCTCAGGTCTTTCAGTGCTCTGTCAAACACTTCACGCAGCATTGTATCTCTCATTTCATCTTCATCTACATCCTCTTCCATTTCCATAATATTGTCCTCAAGAACATCGCCCCTGTATAGACCCTCTATATACTCCTCCTACCTTTCTGCTTTCCCTTCTTTGGATAGAACTGGGTTTCCATCTGAGCTCTTGATATTCATACAAGTGGTTCTCTTTTCTCCAAAGGTCTCTTTAATTTTCCTGTAGGCAGTATCTATCTTACCCCTAGTGAGATAAGCCTCTACATCCTTACATTTGTCCTCCAGCCATTCCTGCTTAGCCGTTTTGCACATCCTGTCGATCTCATTTTTGAGACGTTTGTATTCCTTTTTGCCTGCTTCACTTACTGCATTTTTATATTTTCTCCTTTCATCAATTAAATTCAGTATCTCTTCTGTTACCCAAGGGTTTCTACTAGCCCTCGTCTTTTTACCTACTTGATCCTCTGCTGCCTTCACTACTTCATCCCTCAGAGCTACCAATTCTTCTTCTACTGTACTTCTTTCCCCCACTGCTGTCAATTGTTCCCTTATGCTCTCCCTGAAACTCTGTACAACGTCTGGTTGTTTCAGTTTCTCCAGGTCCCATCTCCTTAAATTCCCACCTTTTTGCAGTTTCTTTAGTTTTAATCTGCATTTCATAACCAATAGATTGTGGTCAGAGTCCACTTCTGCCACTGGAAATGTCTTACAATTTAAAACCTGGTTCCTAAATCTCTGTCTTACCATTATATAATCTATCTGATACCTTTTAGTATCTCCGGGATTCTTCCTTGTATACTACTTCCTTTTATGATTCTTGAACCAAGTGTTAGCTATGATTAAGTTATGCTCTGTGCAAAATTCTACCGGATGGCTTCCTCTTTCAGTTCTTTCCCCCATTCCATATTCACCTACTATGTTTCCTTCCCTCCCTTTTCCTACACTCGAATTCCAGTCACCCATGACTATTAAATTTTCGTCTCCCTTCACTATCTGAATAATTTCTTTTATCTCATCATACATTTCATCATTTTCATCATCATCTGCAGAGCTAGTTGGCATATAAACTTGTACTACTGTAGTAGGCGTGGGCTTCGTTTCTATCTTGGCCACAATAATGTGTTCACTATGCTGTTTGTAGTAGCTTACCCGCGCGCCTATTTTTTTATTCATTATTAAACCTACTCCTGCATTACCTCTCTTTGATTTTGTATTTATAACCCTGTATTCACCTCACCAAAAGTCTTGTTCCTCCTGCCATCGAACTTCACTAATTCCCACTATATCTAACTTTAACCTATCCACTTCCCTTTTTAAATTTTCTAACCTACCTGCTCGATTAATGGATCTGACATTCCACGCTCTGATCCTTAGAACGCCAGTTTTCTTTCTTCTGATAACAATGTCCTCTTGAGCAGTCCCCGCCCGGAGATCCGAATGGGGGACTATTTTACCTCCGGAATATTTTACCCAAGAGGACGCCATCATCATTTAACCATACAGTAAAGCTGCATGCCCTCGGGAAAAATTACGGCTGTAGTTTTGCCTTGCTTTCAGCCGTTGGCAGTACCAGCACAGCAAGGCCGTTTTGATTATTGTTACAAGGCCAGATCAGTCAATCATCCAGACTGTTGCCCCTGCAACTACTGAAAAGGCTGCTGCCCCTCTTCAGGAACCACACATTTGTCTGGCCTCTCAATAGATACCCCTCCGTTGTGGTTGCACCTACGGTACGGCCATCTGTATGTATCGCTGAGGCACGCAAGCCTCCCCACCAACGGCAAGGTCCATGGTTCATGGGGGGGGGGGGGGGTAAGCTATCAAAAAGTGTGAAACAAGAGGTACTGTTAACTGTGGAATTGGCAGGACAGCTGTTGGAGTGCAATTGCTTAGTGATTCATAATCTGAGCACTGATGAAATATTTGGGATTAATTCCTTGCGCCATTAGCAATTAGGTGGTTCAGCATTCTGTGTTTGATTTATTATGTGGCAATAATGCTTACCCCAGCTGTCTGTCTCATATTTCATGTTTCCTGAGGCAGTCAAACTCTTCACCCATCCTATCTGTAGCTCATAAGTAAATCAGAACCATTTTATCTTCAACTTTCATGCAATTTTATACCGTAGGATACTTTAGTATAGGTATATCTTAGAAATGGTTTCACCAGTGTTTCTGTGTGTGTGTTTGTGTGTGTGTGTGTGTGTGTGTGTGTGTGTGTGTAGTATGTTGTGTTTGTGATAAGTAGTACAATCATAAGAGGGTGGAAGAAAGTAAATTGGTACAATGATTAAAGAATTTCTGTCAAAAGGGTGAGGTAAACTGAAAATGAAAGGTGTTAGCATATTCGTAGGATAATTAACATCTGAAGTAATCAGCTCACTGGTGTAGCAGCAGAGGCAATATGCAGTAAAAACCATCTTAAATATGAGATCTTAATATTAATTGTGGTATAATAGAACTGTTTCTGTTCAGTGCAGTCAGTATATGGAGATAACTATCTACCTATAGAAGTGTGTCATGGTACAGCCTTTTCTGACATTAAGGAATTACAACTTTAAACATTGTTGCCTGGAGTAATCTGTGGAAAGAGAAAGCAAGATTTGTATGTGCATTGCCCGTCAGGCTAGAATCTCATGCTATTTGATGGAATACAGTGAAGTAATAGTTTTTCTAAGTGATAATTTTGTCTGATCAGTAATGGGAGTGAAGTTTGCCTTAGCAGAAGGATCTGTTACTGTGGAGTGTTTTTCTGTAGAATCTATTTTGCATTAGATAATCAGAGCAGGTGTTTATTTACTAGGTAATGAAACAATAATGGAATAATAAAATAATGAATAATGTTAGGGTCTTAATGGTTAGGGAGCCTGTCTCTGCAGTAAGGATGTTTTTTGAGAATGGACTCCACTAGGTAACGAGGTAAGAAATCCAGAATGAGGTTTTCACTCTGCAGCGGAGTGTGCGCTGATGTGAAACTTCCTGGCAGATTAAAACTGTGTGCCGGACCGAGACTCGAACTCGGGACCTTTGCCTTTCGCGGGCAAGTGCTCTACCAACTGAGCTACCCAAGCACAACTCACGTCCCGTCCTCACAGCTTTACTTCTGCCAGTACCTCGTCTCCTACCTTCCAAACTTAACGGAAGCTCTCCTGCGAACCTTGCAGAACTAGCGAACCTTGCAGGAGAGCTTCTGTAAAGTTTGGAAGGTAGGAGATGAGGTACTGGCAGAAGTAAAGCTGTGAGGACGGGGTGTGAGTCATGCTTGGGTAGCTAAGTTGGTAGAGCACTTGCCCGCGAAAGGCAAAGGTCCTGAGTTCGAGTCTCGGTCCAGCACACAGTTTTAATCTGCCAGGAAGTTTCGAGGTAAGAAATGTAAGTAAAATAATGGAGCTGACAGACATGATTAATGAAGAATATGACTGTATACAAACAAATGTGGTGTAACTATATTGAGGATCTAATTGTGAACTAGGCAACATTGGGTACTGTGTATATTGTGCAATTCATGATACAGCAGCTGGGAATGAGAGCTTAACAGAAAGAGCAATATTTTTGTTAGGTACAAATCATATAATGCTGCATCATTGGATCTATAACTTATCTGAAAAACTTCGATTTGTGTTCTGAGGAAAAATGAGTATAAAGTGGTAATGTTGGAATAATGAAAATTAATTTGGCTGATTAACTGATAACTGTGGCACTAGACTGATTTGAATGTTTTGACAGGTCAACTATTCAGTAACATTTTGTGATGATTTAATTTTCTGGTTGAATGAGAGTAATACTCGAGAGTTGAATAGACAAGTGGGGCTACGATTTGGTACAACTTCCATCCCCTT
Organism: Schistocerca nitens; assembly: GCF_023898315.1. Taxonomy (NCBI): domain Eukaryota; kingdom Metazoa; phylum Arthropoda; class Insecta; order Orthoptera; family Acrididae; genus Schistocerca; species Schistocerca nitens. Next base: position 117,034,754 of record NC_064620.1, on the reverse strand, counting down.
AATTTTGATTTGAGTAGTAATTAAGTTATGTGAAGGTGACTATATTCTTTTTTTATAACATAATGATAGTAAATCTATGCTACTGCACATCTTGAGTTTTTGCTATTTTGAAAATTGAACAGAGATCGAAATCTTTCAAGTTTAACCAGATTCGGACAGTTATGACTTGGAGTAATGTTTTGTAGTGTAATGTGTATTTGATTTTAAATTTTTACTAGTCCACACCTTTCATACTATAGTCAATTTTAGTGATAATTATTGCAATGTTAAGAGAACTGTGTATTTATGTATGGTGTGGTATTTATTTATGATACGATGACTATCATTTGCCAATAGTGTTAAACATTTTTTTAGACTTAATTTAGAAGTAAAAGTGTACTGAAGTACGGTATTTTGTCTAATTTTTTCATGTACTATGGCGGAGGAGAACCACCTCCAAGGGAAGTGATAGCAGTGCATTTCCTTTCTAACTGCCACTTGGACCTGTTGAAAGTTTGGACAGCTTTGTGAGAAAGTGTGTTAAAGGTCAATAAAAGTGTGAAAGTGCTTGTGAAAAATACTAAACATTGAGCAAGTGAAATTGTCTGTCTTTTGGAACCCATGAGGATGTGTTATTTGAAGCAAGACAGGACTTGTATCAAATGATATGTATCCTTAAATGTAATATTCGCTTACCCAAAAAGACATCTTTTATGATGAAGAAGATGCCTAATTTTTTGTTAAAAGTATAACTTGTGGATATTTTATGTAAATGTACAACAATACAGTGTATATAATTATTTTGTATGGCGATTTTCGTATGGCCAGTTCACATGAGTATAAATTTGAAAGAACATATGTACTGTAGTTTTAATAAGATTTCTTGTATAATATTTTGTGTGTATTGATTTTTAGCCCACTGCCTGGGGTCACTTGTGGTCATTGAATTGACCAGTGAGCTATTTGCAATATCTATGTGGTCAATCCAATGAGGGGGTGATGTGATGAAGCAAGCTGGGATATTTTTACTTCCCCTCTTGCCATCTGCCTCCTTAAAATTCATTTTTTTGTTTTTGAATTAAGTACCATTAACATATATGAATATAATCTGCATTTTCATAAAAGAAGAAGGTTGGCCCCCAGTTTTAAAGAATATAATACCAGATCTAATTTTGTGCTTAGTTTCGGATATGTAATTGATTTTCTAATTTATTTCGACTATTCCTAGTTAGTATCTTTCATTATAGTGCGAAATCAGTAATTGTTTTGTAACTTAAATTCTGTTGTTGACGTATAAACAAATATAAATTCTATAATAATTATAAACATTTGGAAGACAAAACACTAACATTCTTTAAGTATCTATTTGGCTCTATTCGAAAATATGTTAGCAAAGCCAGCCCTTAATTAATTCCAAAGTAATTAACAGTTTTATTAAAATTATCATTTGTGTAACAATATTTGTTAATTTCACAATTTAAACAACTAAATTGGCCTAACTCTTGTAGTAGAACAAACTGTTAAAAAGACACAATTTTTCGACGTATTCAGTTAATTGAATGAAGTAAGTTTTAATTGTAATGTCTGTAAATTAAACTTCGAACAGTGTGTAGTTTCAGCACCTATTATTGTGAGGATATATAAGTGCCTGATTTTTGGTCATGAGACAGTCAGTCCACAGCTGAGTTTCAGATGAAGAACGTGTGTTGGTTAGAATAAGAACAATGCATCAACTTGACAATGAAATAAGTGTTACACCAATAGGCCGTGTGTTAAAGCAATGACAGTGTCTGTTCCATACGTACCTGATTATTCCGAAAGAACTGTGAATTATGTGGTTATGTTTTTACTGCTCGTGGATGTTCAACAGGAAACTCTTGTAGCAGTATGTGGATGTTTGCGTGCTAACTATTAATGAGTCTTATGGGAAGTTAGAACATTAATGCACTGGCCGTATATAACTGTGTGTTGTCAGGGGGTTGTGAAAAGTGAAAGTAAAAGGCTGTAAAATGCAATTATGCATCTATCGGCTACATCATTTACAGTAGACAGTACTGTACTTCAACAACCTCTTTTTTTCAGCCAAGGAAACCGAGGACAACAAGCAAAGAATCAAAGTAGGCGAACTGCTACAAACAGTGTGTTTTGGTTTGCTTTTTCTGGTGTTTGACTTGACTGGGTTTGTTGAATATTGTTGGTCGTTCACATGAAAATGACACTTCTCGTTATCAATGTCCATTTGTGCTTGATGCTTCCTAAAGGAGTCCATACTGACAAGGCAGTTTACTAGTAGCCTTTCAGCCACAAGAAAAATGCATTGTAAAGAGAAGCTATTAACTGGAATAGGAATCCATACCAGCAGTTTTGGGCCTTTAAACTGACCTCCTGCAGCTGTTTGGATTTTACAATTTTGGACTGGGAGTGTCAGTATGTGTCCTCATTTTTGTAGTTGGTCAAACAGAACCTGTGAAATTCTATTTGTTCTAGCTCCAGTGTCCAGTGCTCTCGGTATCCTTAAACCAAGTATTTGTGGATTGATTACTGCCTGTACTGTGTCTTCATTTTCACCTATACAGTTGTTAATATCCTCCTGACACAGGTCATGTTTGATATCACTACAGTTGTCATATCTAAGAAAACAGCTTTTAACTTGTTCCATGTCTCTACCCTATTACTAGTCATCAAATAGGAGTCTGCCAGCTGCGTTGGATGTTTTTGCCATGCCCTTCATGTTGTTCGTTAGTTCTTCTGGGGTCTACCTGCGTGCTGTAACTTTGTGGTCATGCAGGCATCTCTTCGTAGATAAGATCAATGGAATCGAGAACTGAGAGGAAATCCTGTATATCATGCTCAAAAGTGGTGATTAATTTCTCATGTATGTTAACTCGTAATCCGCTTTTCAAAGCTTTTAGGACCTCTATGTGTGATATTGGGTTTGTCCAGTACCTGGTTTTATTGAGATATTTCTCGAAGTATCTTCTGAGCCCTCCATGTTTACTGCTGAATGGTGCCAGGTTAACCACTTTGCACCTCAATCTCCCTTGTACTGTAATGGACCAGAACTTGTCTAGGAATGTCCTTTCAAAGTGTTTGTAGCAGATATTTTTCCACCACGTCAGTGGCCCACAGTAAGACATCACCCTGTGTATAACCTACCACAGAACATATCTTCTGCGCTTCAGTCCAATTCAGTGGGAAAATGTTCTGGAAGGTTCTTAGGAACATGAATGGGTTTGTTCGCATACCTTTGGAAGAAAAAATCGGAAACTGCTTGTGCCATAATAAGCCTTCATCTACAAGTAAAGTAGAAAGGCATGATGCACTGTCTGTTGCTAGTGTGGCGTGGTTTTGAATATATGATTGTATTCCGAATACCTCTTCTACATGACAGGGATAGAAGTGAGCAGCACCTGCTTCATATTATGTAGTCGCAATCTATTTCACCTGGCGGGATAGTGTTCAAGTGTGGATAGATGTTCTGATTTTCTATCCTGTCTGTTCGCACCTGATAGCATGGGGTTGAATGTTCCCTTTCCTTTTCAATGTTACTAATGATGTTAGTCGGCGATTGTTATTCCACTGCTTTCAATCTATAATCTATTTCAGTTCTTAGTTCTGCCTTCTGTACCTTCATTGCTTCCTTAATCACATCTACATAACCCGTGTTCGTGGACTACTTTCTGCACCAGGGTATTGCCTTGGTCAAGGATACCAGCCTCATCTCTATCCTTTATTTTCTTAATGTCTTTATCTATCCTTCTTGCTCCTTTCTCATGAACTAAGCATTTAAACTTATGCTACTTAGTTGCAATGACAGGTCTTGCACCTGTTTAGGTAGACCTTTGTATGCTGTCCACAACCTGTCAGCGGTACCTGCGAGTGTATTTATATTCTGGCACAATTGTGACTGCTCCTGCTGCATTTTTCTCTAAGCCTCATCTACCTCCTTTACCTTTTCTGTGAACTGTTCTTGTGTCTTGCCTACTGATGACACTTTTTGGCTTAAATTATCTACATCTTGTGACAAATCATTGAGCAATTGTGTATTTAGGTCATTCCCTATACTTCCAAGTATATCCAATAATTTATTTAAAAGATCAGCACACCTCTCATTGAACTGTTGTGTTATGTTGGTTTTAAAAGTGTCAAGAGTTTGGTTTTGCTGTTCAGGTAATTCCCTTTGTGTATATGTCTGTCATTTTGAAAACTCATTAAATGTTTCATCAATACTTTGTTTCAGTGTTTGTTTTTGCTCTTCCTTAAATTCGTTCTTAAAATCATTGAAGCTTTGTTTAAACAACTATTGTAACATTTGCATTGTGATGTAGTTTTTCATCGTGCACAATGCACCCTGTCAAATCATGTTTGCATTAGGTGTAAATGAGGCAGGCAAAGAATGATTTAATAAGTTCGTGCTGTCGTGCACTTTATTTTCACCAGGGAAAAAAAAAAAATACTCCCTGGTGTAAATTGTGCCCCTTCTCATCTACAGTCAGCATTGTAGCATTTCGAATAATAATGTTACTATCATCTGTGCCCATGTTAATTGAAAAGTGTAAGTGGTCGTCGTCACTGCAACTGACATTTTCAGTTTTGGTTTCATTTGTTACCGTGTCCATTTTGCTGACATATTGTGCCTGGCTATCCGGCAATGAACTGGCGACAATGTGCCTATTGTGTGTACTCATTTTTTGACAGTTTTACAAAATGACAAGATAAATGAATATTTTTGAGAATGAAATATTCTGTTTGTAGTAGGATACCACTACAAAACCTATTCAGTGGTGCCTCGCTAACATGTATCAAAACAGATTACCAGTGTAACTCAATTGTATGCACGTACTTCTCTCCCTAAAGCTTATTTTCTGCCCCAATGCCTAATTTGGGAATTGGATTAGAAAAGGTACTATGATCACCATTGGTGGAGATGCTACTAAGTGCAATCATGAACACAGTGGATCGTGAATTTTCCTATCTTTTCGTTGGCTTTCTCGCTCCTTCCAGAATTAATTCTCCAATTGATTATGTTTAATCTTTTGCACACTGTGTGATTTCCACTCTCGTTGTGATAAAATAGTCTCATTCATGAAACGGAGAAAGACAACATTTAGTGTAATAGAAAATTTACAAATTTATATAATTATTTTAAATTATTACAAACATGCTAACTTTTTCTCCCAATGATGAGTCCTACTGTAGATCGCCAGTTATAGTGGTTGGGGAGAGAGAGATAATGGGGGTTGTCCAGAGCTGTAGTAATTACCATTTTACCTTTTCTCCCCAGTGATGTACAACAATGTTGGCGTGGCTGTGGCGGCTATTCTCTCCGTGTTGACTTCATCCCCAAAAAGCTCCATTTAAAAATGCAAGTCCTTGTTGCATTGAGGAAAGAAATTAGGATGTAGTTCAGTAGTAGAATGAAAACTTGCAGCTTCCGCATATTATAACTTTTTCTTAACACATTACTGGGACAATGCAATTACATGCACCTTTCTCACACCAGGTCAAAAGACCAATAGACACCAAGATCGGTGAAAAAACAGCAAATGAGGGGGGAAAAAAAAGAAAAAAAAAACACAACAATAATTTTGTTCTTCAACTTTCTGTAGATATAATCATACCTCTGTACAATATTTTTGCCATATGGGGACTGTGTGAATATTTATTTGTTTGTGTATGTCATTTAAAGAACCTACCCAAAGAGTCATGAGTCTTCTGACGAACAGGAAGAGTCTAGGCCTGTGGCATGGATAGACTTCATTTTGATTATTAATCAGCTTAAAATCTCTTCAAATATTTCAGAAAAAAAAATTACTCTTTATCGGGGAAGTGAAGAGGTCGATGTAATATAAATACTCTGAGATCTGGTGCAGTTACAAGTGCTGCAGTTGGAGAACACATGATGTTACATTGGTGATCACTTCCCTCACTGTTCAATGAATGTGACTCCATCTTCACACATTACTCCATCTTCACTGTTGTCTCTTCATTCAATGTCTGGTAAATGGGGGTAATTGAAAACTAACACCTGTACAATATTTTCAATCCCACATTCACTCTGTATTTATGAAATGAAAACATTTCTGTAAGTGGTGTCTGTGGTATGATTATCAATTTATTCTGCTATCCATTTTGGGCTGGAACCTAATTTTGAAGCACCAGAGACATACAGGCCAAAATCATTAGTGAAATAAATTGATTATCATGCCACTGAAAGATACCTGGCAACCATGTTGTTCAGTAAACATATGTATGACTCTTGAATATCTAGCATCTGACATGTAGCATGGAAAAGTATGAGTTAACTGTCAACCACAAGTCTGTACCATGATGATTGTAAGAAGTATCTGAGGCCATCAGAAATAGACAAGACAGAGGAGACATCCTTGTGCTAGTAATCCAAACCTCCTCCATATCCCCTCCCAGCTGCCAAACCCTGTCTCGTAGACCTGTTATATGTATCCCACCTTTCAAAACTCCCTCCCACCACCATGCAGAATCCAGAATCTAAATAGACCCAAAACACAGTCATGAACCTTTTCTCCAGGAGCCTTAACCCCACAGAAATATCCGTCCTTTGAAAAGGCCTCACCTTCTTCCCAAATCCCAAATTCAATCATGCAGGATGTAATCTACCCCTCCCATGCATCATTTGTTGATTGTCACTGTCTGTATAGTTAACATTTTTAATAAGCTTCGAGAGGAGTAGGATTTACAATAAACTTTTTACTTTTCTTCTTTTCTCGTAGTTGTTTCTAGTTCTTCATGTCTAGGGGTTGATTCGTGAAGCTGAAGTTTCTGTCATTATAGGTTCTCATGGTTTCAATTGACGTAATAAATTTGAATTGAGCCTGCACTGTATTTTTTGTTTTACTCAAAAATTTTATCCTCTCACATTTTTCTGTATCACACTGTCTTTACAATTTCCATGTCAACAAAGCCGAACATTATATTGTTCTTCCCAAAAATAAAAACACGTCCAATCACACCAGAGGTATGCCCACTACTGCTTCACTTTGTGGTACTAACAGTATTCCAATGGGTTTACAAATTCTCGTGACAAATAAATTTCTATTACTTTCTGTTATTATTTTATATATGAATCCACAAATAAATTTAATAAATTGCACTAAATTGCAAAATTAATAATAGAGATTTTAAATATGCCAAATATTTCACAATTTCAAATGTTTCTAAGAGAAAATAATTTCAACTACACGTTCAGAGTTAGTACGTATCAGTTGTAGTAAAGAAAATAAAGTTATTTCTGTTAGCTTGAATTACAAGACATAGTGTACAAATCATATGAAATTCTTTTAGAAAAACAGCTGAGATATTATTAACCTTTTCAAAATTTGTGAATATTTTTGGCATCGATAACTTCTGTTGAGGAAAAGTAATGCTAGAGGAGGATGTCCCTTTACAAGGACTTGTTAAATACCTCTCCTCTTCTCCTGGTCCCTACAGTGGAAACATGTTTTCACCACCAACCCTACCAATCAGACTCAACCAAAGAGCAATGTTGAACCCTGTCTAACTCAGCTTACTCACCCATCCAACCTTGATCCACCCCCACAGCCCAAAATCACCCTCTGTTAACTTTCCAGAATTTCTTAACCTTGAACCTTGCCTCACCATCATTCCCCAAATCCCTCATTATGCAAGCTAACCTTACATCTGCGAAAGAACTGCAATCAACCACCTAAAATCTCATCTTGACTGTACTATTCTACCTGCTGACAAAGCCTTGACCATTGTTATTTGAACAACAAGGGTTACTTGGCAGAAGGATTCTGCCAGCTGTCACATACTTACACCTACAAACCTTGCCGTAGTGACCCCATTCCAGAAATGCAGCAGGATCTCCAGTCACTCCTCAAATCCTTACGCCCATCCCATCTCCCCAGAGTCCATCTCTCTGCCCACCCCTACCACTCCCCACACTCCTACCTTCTACTTTCTTCCTAAAGTCCATAAACCCAACCACCCAAAATCACTCCATTGTGGCCGGTTACTGTGCCCCCACTGAGAGAATCTCTGTTCTCATAGACCAACACCTTCAACCTACTATCTGGAACCTGTCCTCCTACATAAAAGATACCAACCATTTCCTCCACCAACTCCCCACAGTTGCTGTTCTTTTACCTCACGGTTCTCTACTCATTACTATTGATGCCACCTCCCTTTACACTAACATCCCTAATGCCCCTGGCCTTGCCGCTATTGGACGCTACCTCTTCCAACACCTGACTGACTCTAAACCAACATCCTACTTTTTAGTCATCATAACCAGTTATACCCTCACCCACAATTATTTCTCCGTTGAAGGCATTACCTACAAACAAATGCAGGATACGGCTATGGGTTCCTATGTGGCACCATCCAGTGCGAACCTATTCATGGACCATCTAGAGGAATCCTTCCTAAACACCCAGAATCCTAAACACCTCAACTGGTTCAGATTCATTGATGACATTTTTGCGATCTGGACTGAGGGCAAAGATGGATCCACATTCCTCCAGAACAACTTCTCCCCCATTTGCTTCACCTGGTCCTACTCAACCCAACAAGCCACCTTCCTAGATGTTGACCTCCACCTCAAAGATGGCTACAGCAGTAGCTCCCTGAATTGTGCAGGTGGGAACTTTCCCTACAATACATACTATGTTCCCATAACCCTCCTGGCCTCAGCCTTCGCTGGCTGGTGTGCCCGAGCAGTTCTAGGCTCTTCAGTCTGGAACCACGTGACCACTACAGTCACAGGTTCGAATCCTGCCTTGTTAGTTTAAGTAGTTCTAAGTTCTAGGGGACTGATGACCTCAGATGTTAAGTCCCATAGTGCTCAGAGCCATTTGAGCCTCAACCTTCATTAGTCACTGTCCTTACCCATCCAGCCCCTTCCCTGTTCCCATTCCAGCACTACACAGCCCTCATTCCACCATTGCACCCAGTCTTTTTTTTTCTCTCCTCTTCCACTAACCCCCCTCCCCCTTTCCCCGCCACCCACCCCTCCGCACTCTCTCACCCCTCCCCTGCCCTCTGTCTAACCTTCAGCACTTCACTGTCCACCATCCGTACCCTACTATCCCTCCCCCTCCCCACCCCAGCCTCCTCCTTACCCCACCCAGCCGCCACTCCCATCATGCACTGGTGCTGCTGCTCACAGTGTGGTTTCAGTTGCCTGAGACTGCAGTCGTGTGTGTGAGTTGTGTGTGTGTGTGTGTGTGTGTGTGTGTGTGCGTGCGTGCGTGCGTGCGTGCGTGCGTGCGTGCACGTGTTGGTTGGTTGTCTATTTTTGATGAAGGCCTTGCTGACCGAAAGCTTTATTTATGATAGTTTTTTTGTTTTGCTATCTGTGACTCAGCATCTCTGCTATACGGTGAGTAGTAACGTTCCTTTTCATAATATTGTTACATCCCATCCTGGATTTTCCATTGTTTAATTTTATGTAAACAGTTATTAGCAAAAGCATGCTATTTAATAAGACATCAGGCGTAGGATTGTTGGCAACAATACTTTACTTCCACTGGATGCACATACACCAGATGTCCAGATGCATAAAAAAATTGTGACCTATCAGCAGCCATTCCTGGCTAGAAAACGTGGAATTTTAAACAGAGGAGTACAACATACCACTCCTATTGACATAATGTAATTATTGGTCTACTAAACAAAACTGTCAGTTTAAAACAAGTTTCACCCATATTTTGATCAACATTGGCTTTATCAGGATGTACATTCAGTATTTTAAGACCCAACAGACAGAAACCTGTAACATCTCTTTATACACTGAGAATTCAGCAGTGCACTGGCATAGTACAAAAATACCTCCCTTAGCCCAGATACAGTACACTACTAAGTGCTTCATCACCATAGTGACCACCAGTAAATCCCAGTTCTTTAAAGAATCAAACTCCCATGTATAAAACAACTTCAAACATTTCATTACCTTTCAAATGAGTTAATGTATTAAATATTTGACATTAAGCCTGTAAGTGAGAATAGTTTAGAAATAGTTTGAAATTATGCTTAAAGTTGTTTGGAAGGCACTAAGTGCTCTCGTTATTATGAACACTGGCAGAATACAGTCTGAGTAATTAATACTCCATTTTAAGCAAAAGCAAGTTTTGTGTGCATATCAGTGTTTACAGTGATGTGTGTACTGAACTGTTTGTTTTACAATGATAAAATTTTTAAGGTACATTCAATTACATGTGTAGATATTGTGTGCAAAGATTGTTGTGAATAGAGTTAGTAGTAAAGAAGTAATAAATTAAAATGTCATGCGTGGTGTTGAAGTTTTATTAAGTGTAATTTTAAGTAGAAAAGAATTTTCACACAACTCAATGTCTATGACTATGTATCTCTTAACTATGTGTCATATAATGGTATAACTTTGCAGGTACATTCAGTGGTATATGTGGGCAGTGTCTGCAAACTACATTGTGAATAGAATCTTTAGTAAAGAAGCAATGAATTAAAATGTCGTGTCTGTTGCTGAAGTTTTACTGCACGAACAGCAAAAGTGTACTAAGCGATAAACTTTTTCCTTTTATCAATTTGTGGTAGATGGAGGGAGTGGGTGGTCAGCCAGAAAAAGTTTTGTGAATGTTTGAAATAATGTATAAACTTTGTTGTAAGTTGCTAAGTGTCCTCATTCTTAGATGCAGAATGAATAAAATTGGTGTATTTGCTTCCTGTCTGCTAAGCTGCTTCAAGACAAACACACGGTTTCTAACTGTAATACTTGTCTTGCTGTGTTAAACTTCTAACATATGATCATACCTCTCAATAAGTAGACTATGGTAGTATTTTAAATTTGACCAGTAATTACATGTTGGACAGGTGACCTGGAACTGGTGTAAGTTCCAGGTTTTGGAAATCTTCTTAGTAATATAGATACCAAACAAAGCAGCCTGATGATGTTAAACAAGATTTGCCTGTAGGAATTTCTTTCACACCCATCTGGCAGACAGTATCATTTTACCAATATACTTACTCAACTTGCAGAAGGCATATGTAACACTGTGACAGCACTGTATCTTAACCAGATTATATAGCTGACATTTCTGAGCAACTTGGTGTTATAAATTTATCATCCCATTGGCATTCCCAATTTAAAAAGTTGACACTTCCATAATAATTGACTTGTACAGTAAAACAGGTTTCCTGTTTGCGTTTGCCATAAATGGAATAGCAAATATATCATCAGCCTTGTATGCCAATGACTTCTGTTTGCACTGCAGCTGTGTATCATTATTTTCAGCTGAATGTCATCTTCAGATAGCCATTCAGCTGACATTCGCGTGTTTGAGTTATCTCTGGACAACCAATGGCCGGAAGTGGTAAATGCCTTCTGCTTTTTAGTGCAGTTCAGCCATGAACTGACATTATTACCTCACATAAAGCAACTCAAGCTTGTATTTGGAACTGCCTGTGCTTTCTCAAAAACACTCATTGCTAGTGGAGTGATAGTTGTCTCAGGCCCACAGGACCCTATTCACCTCAGTGGAGCCTGCTTTACGATCGGAACTTCCCATACAAAACCTGTCCATAGTGTAGTAGTTGAAGTAGGTATTTCACCATTAAATGTACACCGCCGACAACTCTTAAAAATGTGGTTGCGACTTACTGTATTTCAGAACATCCTTATTAGACAACAAGTTCCCATAACCCCAACATCCTTCCTCTTATAAGTCTTTTTAAACAGGGAGAACAGCAGTAGTTAGACTAAAAGACATGCATCCTCTTGAAACTTATCCACCTACCATAGGTCCTAGTATTCATCACTGTAGGTTCTGTTTGTTCCTCCATGACCACATGACCTGTAGTCTGATGTATACTAAGTGGGCTACGCATTTATCAACAAATAGGTTTATGAACAACACTCCGTTCCCACTGTATGTGGTTTCTGCACCGTGGGATTAATAGCAGTATGCAGAGCTCTTGGACAAGTACAGCTTCAGCCTACCAGAAATATTCTCCTGTAGAATGAGCCTTCAGAAGTTTGAAGTTGATTGAAACGTACTCTTTGGAATGTCCTTTAGTCTCTGCCTGTTACAGACTTTTTTATGAGCTCCACAATACAGGAACTTTCCTGATATTCCACTGCATACTGAGCTGTATAGGCAACCTTGGCAGTTCGTGTGCCGATGTACATTAGCTAAGGCAGCATCTAATATGGATCTGCTGGCTGTACAGTAGCTGAATCTGATTTGCAGGTACATCACAGGAGGTGCATCTTACAAAAATGGGGAGCAGAATGGATGACTAACATCCATCCCAAACTAACCCTGAACAAGAAAAGAAGTGGAGGAAGTCACTGCGCCCCTCTCCAAAAGAAACTGTAGCGTTCCATCTCTTCACATACGACTACACACAGTTGCAAGAGAACCTCCCTCAGTGTACCTGTAGAATGACTGACAGTCTGCCACATTCTCAAAGGACATCCAGACTCGCTTGTTGGGCAATATAGATTATATCTCGATGAATTCATCGAGGTATAATTATGTGACAAAAACAGCTCAAGTTTTAATATTTCTGCAGGAAAGAGGATATTGCCAGTTGATTTGAAGTATTTATTTTAGCAGTTGACTTGTGGGATGAAGTTAGGCAGGGGACACCACTTGCAGCTTTTTTTTGCTTTAGGTGGTGGTTCCGACCTATCTCCACTCAAGTCCAAACATCAACTCTAAATCTTGCTTCCCTATACTAGAAACTGATCTATTTTATTTTTCCTCATCACCCGCAAGACATTGAATGTGTTTTACTATTTGTGATATCGTGTCCTAATGTTGAAGTAGACCTCTTATAGTGGGAGAAACTTGACCGTTCCCTTCCTCCTCCTTTCACCTGTGCATGGTCTGCATCTCCTATCGATACTCTTTTTCACTGTTCTCTGTAAGTCATTTCTTGCTACAGCACCACTGCTCTTGACCGGACTCTGTTCACATTACTCACAAAACTCTTCCATTCATTCTTATTTGTGATTATAAAAAGACTAACAACTGCCTGTTCAGTTCCTTGGAAACCCTGTTCATTATCACCATCTCAACATGAACCTGTGGGAGTGCCTCTTTGTCACCTTAGGGAAGAGGAGGAGAGGGAGGGGGAAATCTGTGGCCATATAATTAATGAATATAGAATCTGTTTTTTTCCAGAAAAATAAGAGCTGTAACTAGCTCTTTATCTACCCAGCACACTTGGGGGTGTGAAAAATTTGTTTGAAATGTGTTCCTACTACTGATGAGTAATGGAGGATTCCAGTTGCAGGAATTTAATGCTCAGCTTATCCATGACATTTTCATAAAGAGGTTTTTTAAAATGAGAATACCTTAGGGAACTCAGCTAATTGAAACTGGCTATGTATGCTACACATTTGTGTCCTGAGCTAGGGTTCGGCCAAGACTGCCTGTCTTCTGGTACTGTAAGCTCTGTGAGTGCTTCAGCAAGTTCTCAAAGTGCATATAGACTCACTTGATGCACAACATAACCTCTGATTCCGCGCAAAGTGACAAGTATGAGGGGTAGTTATAACATTTTAATTACCACCTCAAAAATATAAATTACAAAATTAATTTTTTATTTGTTTGGAATCGTGGTACACATTGAAATCTCAGTGTCACAGTACCATAGCATGCCACGAGAGCAGTTGAAACAAAACGACACAATCCATAGGTAAAATGGTGTGTTGTATTGTAATTTGTTTTTGGCGACAGTGACAATTTTGTAGCAGTATGAGGTCAATTTAGACGACTAAGGAGTCATTTATGCTGCTGTACTTATCCATTCTTTAAACACTGTCAATCTTTCCATCAAAATGATTTTTTTTTGACCATTTGAAAATGATGAATCCCTTAACGTTATGACTCACGTAGGTGATGTGTCTGTTTTGTTTCTGTGTGCCCCAAGCCTTTGTCCAGAAGTAACAATTATCCTATAATCTGAACCATCACTTACTCTCAGGGAAACCCTCTTACTATGTGATATCACAAAGTGACAAGGTACTTGATAGTTACTTGTGTACCTGCTTAACCACAGACGCCTTTGCCTCAGCTGCCCTCTACACGAGTACTTTATATGGCTGCGTCATTGCCTTGCCCCATGGCAAACACTAGCTACTCGAGAGTCATACGTATGTGTTGTTTTTCAATAATCCTCACTTACCTCACCTATTATGAAGCTATTAATTCATTAATTTGTTCTTACTTTGTATTCTGTAAATCCCATCATGAAGAAGACCCATTATGAATGTGGAATGAGTCAAGTTCATCTACATCTACATTCATACTTTGCAAGCCACCATGCAGTGCATGGTGGTGGGTACATTGTACCACTACTAGTCTTATTTTTTCCTGTCCAACTGCAAATGCAGAAAAGGCAAAATAAAAATAATCTATATGTTTCCATGCTAGCTCTAATTTCTCTTATCGTGTCTTCGTGGTCATTACAGGAAATGTTCACTGACAGCAGTAGATTCATTCTGCAGTCAGCAGCCAATTCCTGTTCTCTAAATTTTTTCAATAATATTTGCAAAATGAATGTAATCTTCCCTCCAGTGGTTCCCAGTTGAATTCACGAAACACCTCTGTAATACATGCGTGTTGAATGAACCTACCAGTAACAAATGTAGCAACGTGCCTCTGGGTTGCTTCGATATGTTCCTTTGATCTGACCTTGTGGGGATCCCAAACATTTGAGCAGCACTTAGGAATGGGTCATGCTGTTGTTCTCTATGTGATCTTCATATATCTGAGCAACATTTGCCTAAAGTTCTCCCCCTGTAATACATGCATATTGATTGAACCTACCGGTAACAAACATAGCAACTTGCCTCTGGGTTGGTTCGATATGTTCCTTTAATCTGACCTTGTGGGGATCCTAAACATTTGAGTAGCACTCAGGAATGGGTCATGCTGTTGTTCTGTATGTGATCTCCATATATCTGAGCAACATTTGCCTAAAATTCTCCCGGTGAAATGAAGTCCGTCATTCTTCTTCCGTGCCACTGACCTTGCATGCTCTTTCCATTTCATATCACTTTGCAGTTTTACATTTGGATATTTAATTGTTGTGACTGTGTCAAGCAGCACCGATACTATAGTCTAACCTTACAAGGTTAGCTTTCCTACTTAGCTGCATTAACTTACATTTTTCTATACTTAGAATGAACTGCCATTTATTGCACCTAGTAGAAATTCTGAGTTTTTATGCCTCACACAATGATGATGCTTCACTGTACACTAAAGCATCATCAGCAATCACAGAGTGCTGCTCACCCTATCTGTCAGATCATTTTTGTATATAGAGAACAAGAGAAGTCCTATCACACTTTCCTGGGGCACTTCTGATGATACCCTTCTCTCTGAGGAACACTCACCATCCAGGACAACGTTCTGGGTTCTATTACTTGAGAGTTATCGGGTATCTCTCATATCTGGAAACCAGTTCCATATTCTCAGGCCTTTGTTAACAGTCTGCAGTGAAACACTGTCAATCACTTTCCAGAAATCTGGAAATATGGAATCTACCTATTGCCCTTTGTCCATGGTTCACAGGATATTATAAGAAAAGTGCAAGCTGAGTTCAGCATGAGCAATGTTTCCTAAATGCTTCCTGATTTGTGGACAAAAGCTTTCCTGTGTCAAGTAAATTTATTATATTTCAACTTAGAATATGCCACAACAAACTGATGTTAACAATATTGGTCTGTAATTTTGTATTTCTGCTCTTTCACTGTTCTTATATCACCTGCACTTTTTTCTAGTTCTTTGGGACTTTGTGCTGGGTGAGAGATTCACAATAAATGGAAACTAAATAAGGAGCCAGTGCCAAAGAAACTGAATTATGATTCCATCTGGGCCTTGTGACTTATGACTTGTTTGTTTTCAACTGTCAGTTGCTTCTCAGTGCCAGGGATACCCATTTGTATGTCCTCCAAATGGGAATCTGTGCGAAGGTCAAACAATTGCGTGTTTGTATAATTCTTCTATGCAAATGGTGTTTTAAGCATGGAATTTAAAATTTCAGCTGTTCTTTTGCTGTTTTCTATTGCCATGCCGGACATGTTGATGAATGACTAAAGCCATTGCCCTGCTTAGTGATTCTCATAGGATCAGAATTTTTTCGGATTCTTGGCAAGATCTTTCATGAAGTTATGATGGTGGAAGTTGTTGTATGCTTTGCGTATCGATCTTTTTATGGACATAAGAATTTCTGCTAAATTGTGCCTGTTGACATTTCCATTTTTCTTTTAGAATCAAAAGCGCAACGATCTCCACTTCCTCAGCATTTTCTGAATTTTGTTCTTAAGTGATTGTGTGTCTTTTCCATCCTTAATTCATTTACTGAGCCCATACTCCTCCAGAGCACAGTTTACAATGAGTTTAAACTTTTCCTATAATTCCTGTGTGTCCATCGTAGTGAACTTAATGATGTCTGTTCATTATCTAAATAGGATGCTAACAACTGCTTATCTACTCTTTCCAGCATACACCCTCTCCAAGCCTTCCTGATGGATTAGTTAACTTTAGCAACCTTCATTGGTGTAATGAGATCATGATCACTAATCCTTGTGTCTCTACTTACACTATCAGTAAGGTCAGGCCTGTTTGTAGCTACAAAGTTTACAGTATTTACATTGCATGTGGATTGTCAAACTGCAGTGGAACATTGATTTTACATTTCTGATTTTATGTGTTTCACAATTCTACACCATAAATTCATAGGCCCTGTAAAAAACCCATAAAGTTAATGCTGAAAATTCACCGATTTTACACTTCTTGATAGTAAAGTTTACGTTGATTCTAAGTTCTTACTTGACATCTCACTTGACTTCATCCTGTTTTCTTCTTGTTTTCTTCCTATTGACATTTTATGTGACTGAATGAGCTATAAGTGGCTCGAAAGATGGATGGTTTGCACCTCGGGTGATTGCAGAATCAAGGGAATATTTTAGGCCATTGTGGATAGGGGAGATGTGAGAGAGAAAATGCTGATATAATGCATGATCGGTTTTGCCAACACAGCTTGCAACATTTAGCTTCACCATACAATTATGACACAACTACTGCTAGGTTGCAGTGGTAATTGATAAACAAGAAACTTGACGCGAAGTGTTCCGGACCGAGCCAATATGTGACTGAGGGGCCCAGGCACCACCATTTCTTGTGCCACTTATAACTCAGTCTCATCTTTTTGCATGTATTTCTGATGTATTGTATTCAGCAGCAATATCAATCATCAACCTTTTCAATTCAAACACTGAGTCTCAAAGAATATGCTCAGTCATAACCGAGGAAACGTTTCCCCTTTCTGCGTAGTGAACTACTATTGGTTGGTGACTTGTTAAGTCACCCAGTAGCCAGCGCACCCATCACATCACACTAACACATGTAAAATGAGCTCACGTACTGGATGTGTGGAGAGGGGGAGTGGCCCTTCAGTGATGGGAATGCAGGTAGTAGTGAAAACATTTTGTGAAGTGCTGAAAATATAATTTTCATGCCGATGGTGTACTGTGACAGAGATGTCACACGAAAATAGAACAAAAAATTTTGTGATAGCACATTTTAAAGACTTTCATGTTCAAATATGACATGATACAGTTGCATCTACTACATACGCTACTCATGCATTTACTTTGCAGCACACACACACACACACACACACACACACACACACACACACACACACACACACCACACACGTAGATTGTAAAGATTGGCAGCTGTAATGGAGGGCATGAAGTGAAACTGTAGCACCCTAGCTTTCTTTCAAATTTACACTGTGTACAGAAATTAACCGAGCCAACTTCTAATAAGCTTGTAACAACAGCGGGGAAGTAAACTCATTTTTTCAAGTCTCTGTTTCTCTCATCAAGCCTAAAATAACACTCTAATGGTGGTGAGAATATGATTTCAGCTCATAAGAAAAGCATTAAACAATATCAGCAATGTGATTTTTCAGTTTCTCGTGGTGTATTTCTTGCTCGAACAGTCCACGGGTGTACTGCCAGTCCATAGTGTCCAACGGGCACAATATTTCGGCGATCAGACAAGTCACCATCGTCAGGTGCACTGACGAACTGAGCTCCTGAGGCCGGGCTCCCCTTGCGAGGCGATCTCTCGGCGGTCCACGCCCATGCGTCAGCAGTCGCCGAGATGCTGGCATCGACGTCTGTGGTGGCGTCGGTGTAATTGCCTCGTCCGCCCTAGTCACCCATTTGTTTCCTACGCTGAGCATCTTTTTAATTAGACTCAATGCTGGTTCCCATGCCCTGCTGAGGTTGTAGCCGCAATCTCAGTTGATGATTCCATGTCAGTGTGGGACGACTTACATTGGACAGACAGCGTGCACCATCGAAGGTTGTTGCTGTGAACATCAGAGGCACACTCGACTTGGGTACCCCAACAAGTCGGCGGTCGCAGAGCACTGTTTGTCCAAAAATCACGAAATGGACTACGAACATACCAGAGTCTTGGCACAGACATCTAAATACTGGGACAGTGTCGTTAGAGATGCTATCGAAATTCATACCAGGGATGGACTCATCAACCGAGTGATTGACTAGATGCCAACGCTACTGTCTCAGCGACTCGTGACGTGCGGGCGCAGACCGTGGAGAGAACGCCTCGCGAGGGGAAGGGATTTAATACGGCCGCCCGCCCGCCCTCAGGAGCTCGTTCATCAGCGTACCTGACGATGGCAACATGTCTCATTGCCAAAATATTGTGCCCGTTGGACACTATGGACTGGCAGTACACCTGTGGACTGTTCAAGCAATATCAGCAATGGTGACAAAGTTTGTCATTAATTAGATGTTCACATTTATGCTTATGGCTTAACTACTTAGTTACTGAGATATTTTTAGTTTAATTCAACATGTTCATAAATTTATTTATTTATTTATTTATTTTTTTGTGAACACAAAGGTTGATCTCTCAAAAATGAGTGCTTTGAACATATAATTTGGTTTGTAGCATGTTGGAAAATAGGTCTATTACCTTGTACCCAGATACCAATTTCAATTTTTTGATGAGTTTTTACTTGCTGTTACACATCTGTGATTTTTTAAAAAGCTGATGAAATTCATTACCACAAATTTTGTATAAACATTGTAGTGTATATTTAATTTCTTTCACTTACACAGATTTTATATGAAAAATTGGAGAGGATTTCAATTTTTAATCATATACACCAATTACATGTGTTTTTGCTCGTATTTTGGGGGTTTTAACATTTTCCATGATTGTGCATTTACCTCAGTTTTGCATTTTTAAAGTCTGGATCACATGGAAATGTAAAATAGGGGTTTCACTATAGCTCCTATCTAGTTTTCGGGAAATATTTTAGGTCTGCTTCTCAAGACTGTCAATACCTGCTGCTACGAACCCATGGATGTCCCACTCTATATACTGTAAGTTAACGTCCCGTCTCAGTAATTTTACGTGGTCAGGATATTTCCGCACTATTGAGTATGGACTTTTTTTAAAATCAGTTTACAGCTATTACAATAGGATTAGCTTGAGAGTTACAAAAACCAGTAAAATTCCCACACAGCATAAAATTTTTTTGACATTTAGATCTTTATATTATTTTCAGGCTCCGCGTATAAATGGAGCAGAATTATGTAAACACTTCAGTGTAGTTTTATTGTTGCAATTAAGGGAATACATACTTGACTACTGGAAGGGTAATAATTGAATAAATAAAATTGTACTTTGTGTAATTTAGTGTATTAAATTATGCATTCCAGTTTGTAATGTTCTTTTCTGTTAAGAGTGAATTGTCATGCAACTCTTCAAAGAATTGTTAAGACTTATTTCATTGAGTTTGATTAATGATCACTGTTACTTTTCAGACTGATTGGAAGAGAAGTCCATTGGAATGGAATTTTCTTGAGGACAAATGTGGTGCAGTACTTCGCACCTCCATTTTCAGTTAACTTGAATGGACAGCCTGATGCCATTATGCTGCTTGAGATACTTCTCATATTTGGTTTAAGTATTTGGAATGGCTCACATGCACATTTAGGTAAATGTTGATTAACAATGTTGTCAGTGAAACATTATTTTATTAGTTGACTCTAATGAAGCACTATGAAACCAGTGTAAAAAGTAAGTAAAGTAGGTTTATAAGTACAGAGTATACTTTGGATGCGAATTTAATGTTGCAAGTTGCTGACATCTGCATGAGAAAGACAAGAGTTAAACTAAAAGTCTTAGACAACAAAAATAACATATCTACTTTCTGGATAACAAAAACTCAATAGAGAAAACAATGTTCATTATGACTGAAGAGAACACTATGTTCGTTATGGCTAAGGCTGCAGGCTCGTGGAACACAGAATAGAGCTAATACCTTCTGTAACTCTCACCTCCTAAACCAACTGGGAGTGAAATGTTCACGTCACCGCCAGAACAGATACAAATCTCAAGAACGTAACAAAATGTGAAAAAGATAGCTCTTGGGGGATTAAATACAGGTAAAGAAATTCTTATTATTCCAGTGACTGAGAAAGCATTAAGCCATTGGCACATGGACTGTGCCTTCAAACAGTGATGTTGAACCTGGCGGATTTCTGTTGTCATATCATGGAAAACACAATGGCGAGTCTTTCAGTATGTGCAAAGCAATAATGAGGATGACATATATTCTGAATGTGTGTTTGAACTTGGACCACTGAATGGAAGCACACCACTTATGTCACAAGAGTGCCATCTGTTTTTAGCACGCAGCCTCGATACACAATATTGGCTTTCATTTAAAACCTATGTTTGGTTGGTTTTATGTTGTAATATAACATCTTATGAATATATGGTGTTTCAAAGCACCAGCCAATTGATCTCTTGAAAAACCTGTGATTTATAGGTGGTACAATTTGTTGTGATAAAGTTGTAGGAAACATCATGTTAGTGATTAAATAATTTTCAAATTATAACCAGCGTGTTATGGAAATATACCATTTCGAGTTAAAGGCACATTGAAGATCCATGAAAAACAAATTTTTCTTGGTGTGATTTATTAGAGTTACATTTCAGTTAATAATGTGTCAGCAGTTAATGCCTTCAGAAAATAATAACATTCAAGACAATGTCACATGTTGTGGAAGTTCAATGTAGAGTAATGAACAGAGATGCTGAGACAAGTGTGAATTTGTATTGCACTATTTGTAATGAAATTTTTGTAAGCTGATGTCCTTACCGACTGTGTTTGGAACTTTCCTTTCTGCCTTATAAAATGTTCATGGAGACTGAAGTTTTTACTTATGTATACTACAGACAGAACAACAGGATTAGCATACAGACAAGGAATAAATGTGCATTTTAATAAAGGTGACTTAAGAATTTTACAGTCGCCCATTTCGTAAACACTGCGATTTGTGACCCAGAGACAGCTGACAAGTGTCACTGGAGCACACTGTGAGCATTCGGCAGTACAGTGAACTCAATATGCTCAGTGTTGATGGTTTAAATCACAGTCTGTGTGTCAGTGGCTTTAGGATGACCATAAGGAAGGAGAATGACCGTGATAAATGTCAGGATATATTACAGTCGGGTGATTGGGGCGAGCTCAACAGGTGGTATCCTTCAGCCACTGTGCTTAGGGTAACTAATAAAATCCCATTTGAATATACCTGGTAATGGGGAATGTCACACCAAATTAAAAATGTTGGCACCAAGATGAGTATACTAAAATTTCCACAAACCAGGCATGCCATTTAGACATGCTTTGTGTGTGATTTGCGTTTGTGTGAGTGTGTCTGTTGTCTTTTTTCCATAAAGGCCTTGTTGGCCTAAAGATCATTTTGTGACAGTCTCTTTGTTGTGCCTATCTGCGACTCAGCATCTTGCTATATGGTGAGTAGCAACTATCTTTTTCTTAATATTATTACATTCCTTCCTGGATTTTCCATAGTTTGATTTAGATACAGAAGTTATTTAGTTAAGAAGTAAATCACAATAAAATTAAAATAAATATCCTTGTGGGTTCAGAATGTATGTTTGTACAATTCACTGATTGCTTTTTGCCTTTTGTATTCCCATTTCTGTTTTATCTGCATACAGGAGTATATATATATACATATCCTGTATACAGATAAAACAGAAATATATATACTTGTCTTATTCCTCTATGTAGGTGGGACATTCAGACTTTAGACTGTAAAAATTAAAAAGTGAAGTTGAGACGCCAGGTTTTTCACCATATATCTCAGCCCAAATATTGTATCATTGTTACTGTTGTGGTTGTGGTTATTATTATTATATTATTGTCACAGTACCGCCTCCCCCCTCCCCCCCTCCCCCTCCCCTTCCCCCCCTTCCCCCCCCCCCTCACCCCATATATATGGCAGAATCTTTTTAAAAATTTGTTTTAAATCATATAATGTTACTTTTTATTTCTATTTACTCATGTGATGCTTTATTGTTACAGAGCATCCAGAATTGTGTGTGGTGAGTTCTTTGGAAACACCATATTTCACGCCCTGGCTTGAAACTCCTCGCAAGGCACGTGGCTGTTGGGCGACTCCACATGCTTCCAGTGTAGCTGAGGTGTGCATAATTGTGAACGATTCACATAGTTGAAATTTTCTGAACAGTTGTATTCTGCTCATTATATTTATTTGAAAAAGCTTATTATTGTTATTAAAATTGTTTATTGCATGTCTTGAAACATACATCCATTTTTTCCTCAAATAAATCAGGTGTTTTACAATGGTCACTGTGAAAACTTTGAGAGTTATTGGTGTTGATTCAGTTTCACACTTCTAGGATCTTGCATGAAAATAGCGGTGTGTGTGTGTGTGTGTGTGTGTGTGTGTGTGTGTGTGTGTATGTGTCCCCGCAGCTCGTGGTCGTGCGGTAGCGTTCTCGCTTCCAGCGCCCGGGTTCCCGGGTTCGGTTGCCGGCGGGGTCAGGGATTTTCTCTGCCTCATGATGACTGGGTGTTGTGTGATGTCCTTAGGCTAGTTAGGTTTAAGTAGTTCTAAGTTCTAGGGGACTGATGACCGTAGATGTTAAGTCCCATAGTGCTCAGAGCCATTTTTGTGTGTGTGTGTGTGTGTGTGTGTGTGTGTGTGTGTGTGTGTGTGTGTCTTTGAGTAACAGCTATTCATTCCAGTTATTGTTCCATTCAGCCTTGGATTTGAAACAGGAGCATGTCTGTGTGAAAATTCCTGAAATTTAAATGGATGTTGAATATCACCCCTTATTGGGATCTGTGTTTCTATTTGGGACTTATCTTTTGTTTAACAGTTTCAAACTGAAAAAAAAAAGAAAGTTGAAAAAGGAAGTGGGTCTGAATGTTCACAATAGTGGAAAACAGAGTGATCAATGAACAGCAGTAAAAAGTTACAAAGCAGTGATACTGTAAGCTGACTAGTTTGACATGTGTGGGGTGATTATATAATATAATAAAAAAAATTAAAAATTCACTATAACAAATGACACAGTATCTGCAAGACTAGAGGTGGAAAATAAATACTGTCCCTGTTGTAACCCTAAAAGGAAAATATTAGCAAATTCCATTGACTTGACTTCACAAAAAATAGCATGTCATAGTTATTTTGAATCTGTCACTAGGTATCGTATCATTTCTGGGGAAGTTCAACTAGTGTATCTTCAATACTAAAACTGCAAGGGAAACTTATAAGATACATTTGTACTGCACAGAAACAGAATCTTGCTGCTCATTACTTTGGAAACTACAAATCATAACTGCTCCCTCCACATGCATTTATGAAATTATAATGTTTCTACACAGCAGATAAAAATTATGTGCAGAGAATCATTTGAACCACACATATAACACGAGAAAGAAAAATAATTTTATACTACCCATGGACAAAGTGAAATTATATGCATGGACTCACAGTATAAGGGGATGACAATATATAACAACTTGTGAATTCTTCTCCGGTTATCAGCCGAGTGGTGGCTTCATCTTGTCACAACGTTTCAATGAGTTTCATGTCCATCGTCTTCTGGCGATGTGTCGGGATGCTGTTTTCTGCATCTTAGTACAAAGAGCCAGGTCAATCTGTGACAGCGAGAGTTTGCCATGTGAGTTAGCACTTCTGTGGGAAACCTTCCATAAGAATGGCTACACCGAGACACAAATAAGACATGCCTTGCGTGCAGACAAGAGGCGGGAGGAGAAACCAGAAGAAGACAAAGTAAAACGTGTGGTGTTTCTGCTGTATGCTGGACCGCCAACAGCCAAGATCGCAAGAATATTAAAGAAGCACAAAATAACGACCATCTTTCACGCACTGAACAAAGTCAAAGATATACTTGGCTCAACCAAAGACCAACTGGGGCCCAGAAGCTGGGCATTTAAAGTACTGAGTGCGAATGTGGGATGGAATATATCAGGCAGACAAAACAATGCATCTCCCACCGCTGTACTGAACACATGAGGACCGTACGACTAGGACAGACAAACAAGTCCGCTGTAGCAGAACATAGCATTATCGAGAGACACACCTTCAAATTCGAAAAAACGAAGAAGCTATGGGGCTCGAACTTCAAAGAGGCAGTGGATATACGTCTGCACAACAATTTGTAAACAGGGATAGCCGTTTTCAGCTCAGTGCAGCGTGGAATCCCACAATTGACAAAATACATCAGGAACGCTCCGAACTGAAGGCAGTGGCATCCGCAGACAGATTGGATAGCCACCAGGTCTTGGCACCAGTCCACACCCCCCCCCCCCCCCCTCCCCCACCTCCGACATGGTACCCTCTTCCGGAGGAACGTGATTGGCCGGTCTACAGTAGCGGATGATGGCCAAGCAGCTATATAGATATGCAGAACACAGCACTGAAACACTTCGCCAGAGGATGATGGGTACAAAACTCATTGAAACATTGCGACAAGACGACGCCACCCTCAACTGCTAACCCGAGAAGAATTCATCAGTGGAATACGCCAAGAAAGACTAAAATCGCATACATAACAACTTAGCGGGCATAAACATATTTGATATGAAGCCAGAGACTGTAAAAACAAGGCTACAGCAGATTCTGTGGAAGAAATGCTGCTGTATTATACAATAGAAGAATTCGTAGAGGATGAAATGATAATTGGAGCAAGGGTCAATGAAGTGTTAGATTTTATTGTATGTATATATAACAAAATTGTGTTATTATTATTATTATTATTATTATTATTATTGTTATTATTATTATACTGTTTGTTAACATCAGCTGTTCTATGTTTATGGTGAAATTTTACCACAGTTTTGACATGTCTCCTGTACCTGAATCAAATGATTTAGATTAGTGTATGTTATGAGACTAATAAATCGAAATTCACAAAATGAAAGGATCCGGGGATCGTGATGGCCTCTCATGTAGTTCCAGGTCAACAACCACAACATGGCCCATTCCAGGCCTATTGTAATGTGTCATTCAGGTAATATCATACACAGTAATAGAAATGTGGAGGAACACCATCTTATTGAAAGCTTATTGGAAGATGAAATCCCTGCTATCAGTTTCAAGTTGTGATGTGAGCCACAACTGCAGCATGTTGAGACAGGTGATGCTATTGACAATTCTTCCAGTGAAGTTGATGGGCCCATAGACTGTCTTGTTGGATATGACACACAACACATTATCTTTCTTGAAATCCCGGAGCCTCTGACCCTTATATGTATGTATTGTGTCAGTTGCCCTTTTCCAAAAGATGAAAAGTGGCTTCGCTATAGAAGATGACTTTGCTTGTGAAGACATCATTTTCAAGATGCTTCTGCATGTAAATGTAGAACTGGAGGTTGCCCAATTTGTCATCATGGCTTATGGCTGGGAGGAGCTGCAGTTTGTAAGAATTTGCTCCTAATCACTTACGAAGAATTTCCTCGCTATTGGCTGAGGTGTATTCAGTTCCGCACTAGCTTGATAGGTGGACTTTGTGGAACTTTGCAACATAATGTCCCTCAATTCGTCCACTGCCTGTCCTGGATGCCCAGTTGACTTTAACATTTTATGTAACTGTATCATTTGTTATGTTTAACAATTTGCCTCTACCAATTTTTTAAAATGTTGCATTGATTTTATAGATACCGTTTAAAATGTGACAGGTGTCAACTGTAAACATAAAATAATTTACAGATGGCTTTCTGTCTATCTTTAAGAGCTATATTCCTCAGAAAACAGTCAAGTATGGCACAAATAACACAGAAAAAATCCTTAAATTATGAAAGGAATCAAAGTATCATGTGCAATGAAAACAAAGTGATATGAAATCGAATGATGGAAACTCCAGGTAGGAAAATCAACAGTGTAGGAAATGATAGATTGTTACTTACTGTAAAGAAGACACATTAAGTTGCAGACAGGCACAACTAAAAAGACACTTACATAAAGCTTTCGACCACAGCCTTCGTCAGCCAAAGAGAAACTCACACCATTCT
This sequence comes from Schistocerca nitens, assembly GCF_023898315.1. Classification (NCBI taxonomy): domain Eukaryota; kingdom Metazoa; phylum Arthropoda; class Insecta; order Orthoptera; family Acrididae; genus Schistocerca; species Schistocerca nitens. The sequence continues at coordinate 117,008,360 of NC_064620.1, read as the reverse complement.
TACACACAAGCAATTACACCTCATGCACATGTGATTGCCAGCTCCAGCAGCTTGGGCGAGTATTACAGCCCAAGCTGCCTGAGTTGGCAGTCATGGGTGCGTGAGGTGTGCTTACTTGTGTATGTGAATGGTGTGTGTTTCTGATGTAGGCAGTGGCTGAAAGCTTTATGTAAATGTCTTTTAATTGCGCCTGTCTGCAACTTTGTGTCTTCTTTACAATAAGTAGCAATCTGTCTTTTACTACATTGTCGATATTTTTCCAAAATTATATGAAATACTTAGGGTAAAGAGAGAAGTGGGACTGACTTCATTTTTCAACTTATAACATACAGCTCTAAGGAAACTGCTTGAGGGGAAAAAAGCCTGTATAGTAAATTAGGTCCTAACATTAAATCTGTATTAGCAGTAGCTAATGGGGGAATGGGAAATCAATTAAGGCACGTCAGAACTTTAATATTATAGGAAACAGCCAAAAAGTAAGTGATACCAGTCATGTAAATAATCACTTATTAGAAATAGCATGAAGATTGATGTGGACAGTGTGAAGGATGAAGCAATAGAATACATGCAAGAAGCAATGTCAGAGACATTCAGTCAAATCACAGTGACTCCATATTCTGAAAACGTGGGATTGTTAATATCTCAAGTAAAACACTCAACATTTATGGAATTTAATTTGTCATAAACGCAATATATCACTTTCACATTGTATTTTTCTAGACAAATTGGTATATACTATTGTCATACACGCACACACCAATGGTAATAAGGAAGATGTTAATAACAACTGATCAATCTGCTTACTTCATTCTCCAAGACATTGCAAAAGATAATACACGAAACAACCTTAACACACCTATGCTGAAATAAGATAGTCAGTCTTGATTTACATTTCAAAATTATCTTTCTATAGAACATGCATTTTACTGTTCACAAATCAGGGTATGCAAAATTTAAATGGCAAAATACTGCCATGTGGTATTTCCTGTGACCTATCAAAAGCATTAGATTGTGCAGCTGACAGTTTTTTCTTGGAGAAGCTAGAATATTATTGTATCAGAGACCTTGTTACTAACTGGTTTTCATCCCAACCAACTAAAAGAATACAGTTCTGCATTAAGATATCAGGGAATGTGCACAAGAAAACACTGTTATTTAGAATGGGGGAATAATCCCTACAGATTTACCACACAGACTGGTTCTGGGTCTGCTCTTGTTCTTGTTATATATACATGATTTCCCATGGCATATGACAAAGAATTACACATTGGCATCATATAACGAATGTAAGGAAGTGGTGGTTTGCTAGGCCATAAGAGGAACACCAATTGGACATATATTTATTTTGAAATGCCTTGAATGTTAATGTCAATATGAAGAGCATTCAAAGTGTTCTTGTAAGAAGTTCTGGCAATGAAAAGGCCAGAATAACAGTAATAGTGGGTGCACTACCAGATGGAAGGATGCTCCCCTCCCCCTTCCCCCCTCCCCCTCTCTCCCTCTCTCCCACTCCACCCATATGTGATTCTTCACAGGAAAATGATACTGAAAGAAACTTATCTTTAAACACGAAGAAAATCAGTGGATGACAAAGACTTGATTTCCTTACTTAACGCTAGGGAATTTTTTACTGGATTCTTTTAGGGGACACCTCACATAGGCAGTTAAGGATCTGATAGCAAAGAACAACACAGACTTGCTAATAATTTATGGCAGCATGAGCTCACAATTTCAAGTAATGGATGTTGTTGTGAATAGACGTGTTGAGGTTCACCTGCAACAGCTTTACAGTGAGTGGCTTCTTCAAGGAGACCATGCCGTGTCTCCAAGGGAGAAGTTGAAAATATCCATGCTGGGCCAATGGATCCTTACTGTCCGGGGCGGAATTTCAAGTGAATCTATTATGAAAGGATACTAAAAGTGCTGTATATCCAATGCTATGGATAGTTCAGAAGATGACACTCTGGGAGGACTGTAGGAAGGAAAAAATATCAGTAAGCTTACAAATTAAGATAGCAATGGCATTGATGATGATGGTTAAGAATATTGATACCACAGATATAGTAAGCAAAATAGAAATGAAAATAAAAGTTAAGGTAAACCATTTGTTGTTGTTTAGTTTGTTTCTTCTTTTAGTGTAATAATCTAAACCAGGTAAACCATTTGTTGTTGTTTAGTTTGTTTCTTCTTTTAGTGTAATAATCTAAACCAGGTAAACCATTTGTTGTTGTTTAGTTTGTTTCTTCTTTTAGTGTAATAATCTAAACAGTCAATAAATGGCATAAGTTCAGAATAGGTATAATTTTAAAAAATCGACAAAACAGTTTGTAATTTTGATTAGTCAATGGTTTAGCTCAGGGGGAGGGGGGGGATCTCAAGGAGCCTCTTTGGGAGGGCCTTGTATTATATTGAGAGTCGTCTTGTACTTGGGTGAATGCTTCAGAATTTTTGCTAGGAGGCCGTTACACATCTTCCATACAGTCCCGATCTCTCCTCATGTGATTTTCATATTTTTGGAGCCCTTGAGAAAGACATTCATGGCCGTAGATTTGATTCGGATGAAGAGGTGCATGCTCATATACAATTGTGGTTCCAGAAACAAGCACAAACATTTTTCCATGAACGCATTGACAGTCTTGTCTCACAGTCGGATAAATGTATTAAAAGTTATGGCGATTACTTTTGAAATAATGAACAGTTTACTTACTTTTTTTCATTTGTCTCATTTTCTTTTGACTGCCACTTATGTGATATGATATGTATGTGTGTGAGCCTTAACATAGTGACATAACTTTCTCATTCCACATCATCGAGAGATTTCACAGTGATACTCCTTAGAACATGCAAATAACTTATAAACTGGTAAAGGAAATCAGTTTTGTATTTTGAAGAATGATTGAGGATGACAGTCACATTCAGAACCCCTGAGTTTGGATTGCCAGTTATCTGCAAGATGCTGCCTAAGAGTCTTTGTGCCAGGAAGGATACAAATCAGTAGATATGACTTTGTCTAAACTCAGCACTTCGTGTCTTTATTCTGTCTATGGAATGCTTTACAGTTCAGTTGCACATGGTCAAGTTTAATTTTCAACAGTGTAACTGTTTTGTTATTTGTTTTTTTTTTTTTTTTTTTTTTTTTTTTAGCGTATGGAAAAAGTAGAGAACAATAATGATAGAAAACACATTTAACAAACAAACGAGAGTGATAACAAACTAATGTAAAATTATAGCAAGTGAACTTCCAGGGAGATATTAATATGACAACTCCAGCAGAAGTCTGTGTTCAGGGAACTTAACACCACAATAACCTTTGAAAAGACCTTTGTGAAGTCATTCAAGTCCCCTTGCGATCTTACTGGGAATTCACTAACAATGTGTTCTACTGTGTGCACCATTGTTTCACTTTGTAGCTGTGTGCAACATACCATTTGTAAAGGGATACTTTGCATCTTGCGTGCCTCGGTTTGATTTCATTGAAGCAGCTCCAGATATGTATTTGCAGCTGCACACCTGTAGATTGTATGCTTGGGCCAATGTTATTCTCCAGGCAGTGTCCAGTTAGCTCTCTGGTACCCTTCTAAATCACAAGTAGTAAGTTGGCCAAGGCTGTTGAGATCCCACATGGACTTTCTTGATTTAAGCGTGGTATGTGAGAGAGTATTTTGTTGTTTGGAAAGTGCTTAGGAACTAATCAATCTGGCTTCAGCTGGCAGAGTCTATGGTTGTGTGTGTGTTTTTTGTCTATTTTCGACAAAGGACTTGTTGGCCGAAAGCTCAGATTCTGAGAGTCTTCTTGTTGGGCCTATTTGCGACTCAGCATCTCTGCTGTATGGCGAGTAGCAACTATCTTTCTTCATAATATTGCTAGGAACTAATTTGTTACATATGTTGCTCCACTCTCAATTTACTGCCTAATCTGATGGAGCTATATAGATATCAAAAGGAAGATTCATCTGAGAAAACAATACAATTACAAGAAGGCAGAATGTCTGGTAAGTATTTACTCTAAGGATGCTAAATTAAATTAATGCTAATGTTCCCCCGTAAGTGTTCATCAAGGATTTTGGAGCAACTCTGAAATGTAAAAATTAGACACTTAGAATGGGGAGAAAGAAACTATTTTAGAATACCTAAACAAGACAAATGTTTCTACAAAAAAAGGTCTTTAATTCCAGTTGTAGTTGCTGGCTTCTGTTTTAATACAATATACAGCATTTTGCACTCCATTGACATAAATGTAATACAGTTATGTTCATTTTTGAACTCGCATTTATCATTATCAGTCCCATTGTTTTGTGTTCTAGACTTTTTTTTTTATACTAAGATGGTATCTGTTCTGTCGGACATGTTGTGCATGCACAAACAGTGCCCGAACTCTTACGGGAATCGGCAACGTGCCACGAGTAATGAGTGTAATGGGTGGGGACACTACGAATGTAGTGCGGAACAATACGATGAGAATGTCGGTTTCGCGGGAGGCGTGCCAGAGATAAATCCCTGCAGTTGTGCTATCCTCTGTGTCTTCGGTGGCTCAGATGTATAGAGCGTCTGCCATGTAAGCAGGAGATCCCTGGTTTGAGTCCCAGTCAGGGCACACATTTTCATCTGTCCCCGTTGACGTATGTCAACGCCTGTAAGCAGCTAAGGGTGTTCGTTTCATTGTAACCTTTTATTTGAACTGATTTTCTACAATTTTCATTGTTGTATGTAAAATTTAATTGTTAGTTGTTTGAAGATTTAGATACAGCAGGCTCCAGGGAATTAAACTGATTTAATGTAAACATGAACTCCAGTGTATTGTAATTTGTTAAACTCTTGACTGAAATCTGTGAGAATACATTTTGCAGACAGATGGACATTTTATTTCTAATTTTATAATCTTAAGTGAAAATGATATTAAACTGAACATGATATCTGCAATCAACAGGTTCACGTACTAGTTTTACGAGGTCCACGTGTTTCCCCTTGGGTGAGTCTTGATGTCCAAGGATCTGGTTTGAGGAACAGTCTTGTTCTGGTTCTCACATCAGCCCATGCTGTTAACTGGAAGATAACTACAAGGCTTCCTAATGGAGTTACAGCGCCACATGTTATGGTAAGTGAAATGAGACCAAATTTTATGTTTCTGAGAAGAATGATAATGAGTTAAGTGTTTCATAATTAGAGAAAACATGTTTGATGAAAGATCTGTTGATGAACCTCAATGTGCCACTCACATTGACCCACATAGAACAGTGACCAAAATTTCCAGAAGGTTATTGACCAAGGAAAGAAAATGTGTGCTTTGATGATGATTACAAAATCACAATTACAGTTTCTCACAGGCATGAAGACTTGGCAGTATGATGGTTCCAGACTTGTGACAAAGTAACATGATCAGGATCTTCACAGACATATACACCTGAATGGAAAATAGAAAAGTCTGATGAAGCTGTCATGAGTAACACCACCCTAGGAACAGTAAAGTCTATCCTGGATACAGTACAGTTACACCAAGGGAAACAACGATGAATGCTGGATACAGCAGTGTTGGTGCCTACAATGGACTTTGAGATCGTCCTAAGACGATAGGGTGAAAGCACCCACCCAGATTAGGAGAGGCTCTCAAAGGCTGAATGACTGACTTCTGAGCTCTGGTGCCGATCTTTATAGTGGCCTGTTGCAGAATACTCGTGTCACTATTTTCTGGTCAAACGTGTGGCGGACACAGGTAGGTCCCTTGGAAGCGGCAGCCTGTGTTAGTGCTGGTACGGGGGCCTGCAAAAGGGCACAACTGCAATGCTGAGGTGTGCAGGATCCATGTAGGCTGCATGTGTGCCTGAGGTGCCTGAAGTGTTGCCGATTGCTTTTGTGAAGATTGCCGGTATAGCAAACCTTATCAGTATTCAGTAAACTTTTAGTATCTGTGGGCTGAATTGGCAAATGTTGAATACCTCGTCGACTGCTCCACTCAGATACCATCTTCAAGTTATACTGTCATCACCGACATTAGATTGGCGAAGAGGAACATTCTCGTTGAGCAGTGCACTGTGCAGTACATTGCTCACAGATCAGGAGCACATGTCCCCTTCCATCACCAGTACACAGACACCTGTTATAGCCATTCCTCCACATCATCGCATCAAGCCCATAGCATTAAGTTGCAGAAATTGTGCCCCAACTATTGTTCAGAGGATAAACACTAACCAGTGTCCTTATTACAAACTAGGACACCTAACTGACGTATGCTTGGGCAAGCAGCAACAGCATAGGCACAGTTGTTTATTAAGAGTCAGCAGACACAAGAGTTCCAGATGGACAGATGTGCAGCTGGCATTAATCAATTGACGCACATACCAACACATTGGCGCCCCTCAATTCCAAGACGTCAGAGAGGCAAGTTAGTATGTGAAAGAGATTCAGATTCCCTGCCCAGCCACAGCTTGCTCATGCACAAGGTACTGCAAGATCAAGCATGTTATGTGGAGCCGTTCAGTGTCCACTGATGCGAGAGTGCCTGTAAATACCTTGGCAAGACACTTGCCAGTCTGTCTCACCAGTTCAGTGAAACATCAAGTACTGAAGTGTTTTTCTAGTTGGTTTAGGGTTTTATGTAGCTACTGGCTCACTCCTTGTAGTAGAAGCTTAGTCAGAACACTTCATGAGATCTGTCACCCAATGCAACATCTGACATATTTATCTTTTCCTTTTAAACCGGTTGCTGTAGTTGATTCTCTTGAAGTAGAGATCCTGCTAATCAGTGCCTCTGAAATTTTGTGTTTAACTGAGGAAAGGCTTGACTTCTTCATTTTCTGTAGCTGTTATTGAAACAAAAGAAGATAACTTCTACTCATATCATGAAAAAGCACATCCACTGCTTTCTATATTTCCTTGAATGGATGCACAGGTCGTTAGCGTGACATGTGAATTAGAGTAGAACACAACTTTTTATACTGCAAATGCCTCGAAGGCTCAACATGACATTCAAGATTACAATATATTTCATTTGTTACAAAACCACCTTGTCTTTTATTTCCACCCGTGGAGAGTGTAATTGCTCTTTATGAGCAAGCCACCGCCAAGCTGCAACACCAAAATGTGAAAGGCCCAGCCCACAGCAGGTGAATCCATTTATTTGTCATCACAGCTTGCCCTTTTCTCGTATTCCACACCTCCCTTTTAATGTCTGCACATACGAAAAAACACCTGCATACAGTGTATGTTCCACGGCTTATGCTCTACTTAATATTATTCCGTTACAATCATCTTCCCTTGTACTACACAAGGAGTGAAATGTCATTTGCTTGAATGGCATGCAACCTTACATATTCCCCCACTTAAAGGAAGGAAGTCAGGACATCTCTCAATCTCAAAGTTGATTTCTCATTAACATACTGCTATAAACAACCTGATTGCTTAAAAACACATGATATTATTTCCTTCTGTAAAATGGAATGAAACTTCATTTTTAGTAACAAGTCTTTTCAGCTTGAACAGTCCACATGTGTACTGCCGGTCCATAGTGTCCAACGGGCACAATATTTCGACGATCAGACATGTAGCCATCATCAGGTGCACAGTTCGTCAGCACACCTGATGATGGCGACATGTCTGATCGCCGAAATATTGTGCTCGTTGGACACTATGGACTGGCAGTACACCCGTGGACTGTTCGAGCAAGATATTCGCCGGTAGAAACTGAAGAATCACAAGTCTTTTCAGTTTTGTTGTTTCATTTCAGGTAAATTGTGCTTAACAGTGTTAGTCCACTTTGTGTAACTCCATCTTTTTTACTTCACATCCTCTGTGATGCAAGAAATTGTCCTTTAATGACCCATCTTTCTATATAGCAAGATATCATTTTAATATATATTTGTGTATCGTGTCAACTTAGTTATGGTTTTCATATTTATCAATGTATTTAACAATGAATTGTCTTCAAGCCAGTATGCTCGAGAGTTTCTTGTTTACTTTTCGTATACATACAGAGTTAGTTACCTTTTACTCTTTCTCACATAATTATTATGTGAGGAGCTGCTTGTCAGGTATCTGCCTACTATTCAATCTCTACAGTCAAATCTCAGTAAAGGCTGTAGTCAACAAATGTGGAACATTCCTGCTCCAACAATTTTCGTCTCTACTATCAGGTAAGTCTATTTGATTGTCGAACTAGTTTGGAGAAAACTTTCATATTGTGACCACCAGTCATTATACAGCTTCATACTTCTGTATTCACTGCACTTATATTCCTTCTAAAGGCAGCCACTGTGTCAAACCTCTACACCGTTATAGATGTGGGTGTAACCTTTTTTACCTTAAAAAATTATAGTACACGTCATTCCCTCAATGGATTCACCTGAACAAGGTATAGATCATCCCTTCTATGTGCCTGTCTAACCTTAACCTCTCTGCTATCTACATTAAGTGGTACAGGTCTTGCCTCCTGTAGATTCACCTCACGAAGGTATAGGTCATTCCTTGTATGGATCCGCCTACCCTTTCCTTCTTCTACACCTCATCTGATAATTGGGTAAGTGTTAACTTCATCTGTAAACACAGTTACTAGCCCCCCCCCCCCCCCCCCCCCCCTTTTGATATCATTTCTCACTCCTAGCGATAAGTTTTTCCCTAATTGCTTTCAGCTGACATTAACTGATTGCTCTCTACCTAAATATTTTAACTCCTCTCTTCTAACTACTTTTTTTCTTACTCTTGTTTATAACACATATAACATCACTACTCACACATGCTTCTCATGCTTATGTATCTTGCTTTTACTTACTGACAAATATAGCTTATCCTTTGCTTCGCAGTGTGGACTCAACAGCTAGAGTTGCGTTTGCGTGAAGTGTTTGTATATGTTCTATCTCTGATGAAGGCCTTGTTGGCTGAAAGCTCTTTTTCTGAAAGTTTTTTTATTCTAACATATGCAACTCAGCCTCTCCGCTACAAGGTGAGTAGCAGCTGTCCATGTCATAATATTGTTACATTCCATCTGGGACTTTCCGTTGTTGAATGATATCCTTTACTTTCTTATAATTACTAGATTTAGACGGTACAAAAGCTTTTACTCCTGGTATCTCTTGTGAATGCACTAGGATAACATTAGCAGTTCATCTCCTGTTATTCCTCATGGATCTATTCCTTATTGAATACTAGTTATCAAACCTTCTTGTTCTCTTGTTAACTCTTAAGATCTTGCTTCTTATATTGCTACGCATGGTAGCACGCCATCAGTTTGTCTTGACTCCCATCTCCTACCTGGACTCTTCTCCTCTACAATGTGTGGCATGATGAACATGTGTCACGTCCTTCAAATGCTAATTTATAGTCAAGTTTATTAAGTAAGCTCATGGCTATCTTCATAAACATACCAGTGCAATTATTATGAAATAAAACCTAGAAGCTATGCATTGTTTGTTGGTGCCATATTTTTAGTTCTGTTTCTGGAAGAAGTGGTGGTAGAAGGTATAGTATTAATAAAAGATAATAGAATAGTCAAGGTAGATAGAAATTGTCACTGAGAAACTAAGATAGAATTATGAAAGCAGTTTAACTCGGGCGGTCGATGGTTGTCAATCCACCAAATTTGCAAAGGGCGTGAGCTCTCCTGGGGCATTAAATTTTTTAATCATATCTGTATTGTATAATCCTATATCTTACCCTATATCAGGGTCCATTAAATGTACTGCTTTTGGATGTGGTACGTTCTGAACCTTAAAAGGTCCATTGTAATGCTGAAAAATTTGCTCATTTCCTTCCGTAAATTCTAGCTATGATGAAAATAATGTACTAGTACCAAATCATTTGCTTGAAAGTTTAGTACAATAGCATTATTTTGCCTAAATGCCATGTAACACTTCAGTACATGCCGTGATCAGTAGAGTTCGACTGTACCCTTATTACGTTTTGATTTAGATTGCTCCCTGGAATCTTGGTATATGCTGAAGATGACTTTGCTCTGGTCTGGCTTTGATTTTGTGAACTGTGCCGTCATTGATCTCAGGAACACACACATTCACTCCCCCCACACCCTCCCCCCCCCCGTTCTCTGCATTACTACAAATATGAGTGATCATATCATAAACTGTGTTCTACCCATGCAGATTACAACATAGGAAAAGTCTCATGCATTGGCCAGCAGATTTTGGTAGGTGGAAAATCAAAGTCCCAGTCAGTTATCAATGAGTAGCTTGAATACTTATTGTAGTTAGCTCATCGACAGGAACCAACATATTTTATATAGCTGCATGTACATCGTTTGGTTTCTTAATCGACGATCAGGAATAGTTGTGAAGTTTTGAATAAGCTACAAAAGATAATGAAATTTTGCCCTGCCTGTGACAGCACTTTTACTTTCAAGTGCCAAAGGTAGACATTTCCACTTTTTGAATAGATATTCTATCTATCCGATTGCATTATATTGTCAAAAATTGATTATTTTTATTGATATGTTAGTACAAATGATCCATTCTGTTTTGAATAAGGATGTTTTTCTTCCAAATTTAGTTTTTAATAACTAACTTGAAAGCTAAAACTGAGGCTGTATACGAATTTTCATCTTTCCGAGTCTGATATCTAGTACCTTCAAATTTTCCTGAAAATGCCGGTTTTGACCAAATAATTCCCCGATCAAGTTGAGACTTGTAACTTTTGATTGTGACATAGATTTGCAGATTCTGAACAATTTTAACTTTCTGGTTTCATTATTAAGCTCCACTTATTTATTTCTTAAAACAATATATGTAGCGAAACATATTCCTTAAATCATACTGTGACTTCACAATGTTAACATTAATGTTCTGAAGCACACTCTGACAGAGTTTGGAAAAGTTATTTTAATTTTTAGTTTCAATCCCAAATTATGGTGCAATCCTTTGTATACTAAGCACAGGTGCATTGCAGTGGTAATAGTGAACTGGGATAAGTGCCGGTACACTTGCTCACCTTTGTATCTGTCACAGTGATACAACACTTGTTTTGCCTCTCTCTCTCTCTCTCTCTCTCTCTCTCTCTCTCTCTCTCTGTGTGTGTGTGTGTTTCTTTGTAGACACACACACACACACACACCACCCTTGCCCCAGTACCTGACCCAGTTTGTGTCCTCACATCAGCTAGGTGCGTGCTATTATCTCACACTCTAGTCTGTGAAAACATATGCCCAGCCATCTGCCACCTGTCCCCACTGCCTGCACCCCTAGCTAGCCCACAGACCACTCTCCCACCTCACACCCACACTTGATCTCAGTACACTCATCGTGGGCCAGTAAAGAGTTGGCAGTTGACTGAGAACAAGTAGGGAGAGAGGCTTGTGTGTGTGTGTGTGTGTGTGTGTGTGTGTGTGTGTGTGTGCACACATGTTTTTCCTACAGCTAGTAAAGGAAGTGCATTCCAAAGGCTAGCCAAGCTTTGTACCTTTTGTCTGTGCGCTTCTGCCTTTCGGTGAGTCATCTCCTTTATTCCTAAAATAAAATAATGAAAAACCATGTGATCCTCGAACTTAATCATGCTTCAGATTAATATAATGTACGTGCAAGTGGACTGCACCTGATGATGGCAGCGTGCTGCTGAAACGTGTCATACTAATCAAATGCTAGAAGAAAAAAAAATGACTGAAGCAGTAGCAATTATTTAATAAATTTACAGTATTGTCACAGTCCTCAAACATTCTGTGTAACATGGATAAAATTGTGTGTAATGCGTGAATATTCTTTGTGAAGTGAAGTGTTGTAAGCAACAATATGACATGTTTCGATATACAGAGGAATGCAACTATGGGAAAAATGCACAACGAAACAAATTTTCACTGCAGAGAGCATGAAGTGTCTGTGTTATTTTGAAATGTCTCTAATTTTTTCCTAACCTTTGTGCCACTCTCTTCCTCAGCACCGATAAACACTACCTTGATTATTCATTATTCTGAGATTCTTGGGTGTAGTAGTGTTTCTACAGGATAGCCAGGTGCAATAACAGGGCCTACATTTTTGTGAAGACAGTTTATAATATTAGAATTTTATTTAATATTTGTGTTTTATAGCATCCTGTTTATAATGTCTTTCTGCGTGTTTACTTTCTTCTGGTAAGGTATCTAATGGATCTACACTGGAGTCACACACTGAGCTCAACACTTCACAACACTGGTGGCGAAGCAGAAGAGCTCTGCAGAGATATTTACACCATCAGTTTAAGGATCTAGCTTCCTATACAGAAGTACAAGGTGCAAACAGAATTGAGCTTACTGTGGGTTTGTCGTGGCCAGAGGAATATTGCGACATGCAATCATTGTCTGAAAGCCGTGTTGTTTCTGCTTCACGGGCTGTACAAATTAGAACGGAGGGCTGCTTTCACAAAAACTACATTGGAGACAATCCCATGTAAGTCACTTTGGATTAACAAGTATTAAGTAATTATGAGGTGTGTTTGTGTTATTTGTTTATTTTTATTATGCATTTATGAAAAAAATCACTGCATGAGTTTAAACATAATACAGAGCGATTTGAGCTTTTTTATGCACAGTAATGAGTTGCAATACTGTGTGGTGTTGCAATGGAAACATGTTATTTTGGTAGAAAGAGAGAGAGAGAGAGAGAGAGAGAGAGAGAGAGAGAGAGAGTGAATGAATGTAGTGTGTGTGTGCGTGCGTGTGTGCGCGCGTGCGGTGTGGGGGAGGGGGGGGGGGAGGTAGTTCTAAGAAGGTAGTACAGACACCAGAAGCGGGGGAAAGGAAAGCAGTTTGCTTATGACATATGAACAAAGAGTGTCAGCTGGACGCAAAGGAAGTGAATTTCAACTCCCAGGGAATAAAGCTGGGATTCTAAAAATTTTTTATTTGCCCTCCTAAATTATTATTATTTCTATGCTCAGAGCAACAGCTTTCATTTGAGAAATTACTGTGTCTTTGCTTTCCATCTATTCCAATGTAAGTAAAACTGTTGTTGGAAAGTGACTATGTGTGTTACAATTTATAATGTAAAGTTTTTCATAAATAAAATAAGAGTGAACATATAGAGCTGCCTTTTTGATCTGGTTGAAATGGGGGATATAGTTACACTTGTGTGGAAAACCAGAATTCTTATTGTACAGCAGCACAAACAGAAGCCGGAAGATAAAGTTAAAGACAGTGATAAGTACCTCAGATCCCATTGCACTAATACATCTGCTTTATGACTGAGTTCCAAATAATCACATATTTTGTTACAATTTCCCCTTCCTTCCGTATTCGCTCTTCATGTCCAGAAAAACTGGAAGTTTGAAATCATTGAAACATTTGTATTTTTCCTATACACACAGCTTTTTCATCAGTAGTTACAGATTTAATTTTCAACTTTTTGGTTATTTTTTCAGTTTTATAATCATAGTCTGTGCTCCTTCTGTTTCCTTCATATGCATGCACGTATTGAAGAGTTTTTAAACAGTTGGGAAATTGTGGGAGTACCTTACAATTTCTTTCATACTTTATAATTGAAATACAAATATAATATGGAAAAAATCAAACTTGAATTGCTGGGAGAAATTTTTCCCTTTATTAAATTATTGAAAAGAAGTCAATAAAGTACACAGAATTTGTTATTTTTAGTATGTTGTTGTAGTGTGGTGTATGTTCAAAATCATGCTAACAAACTTTGTTTTTTATGTACATTGTATGTTAATGTGTTTCTTTGCATTTTTTGTGCACTTTTCTACCGTTTTAAGTTTTTCTTTGAGTTAGTTCTTACCTAAGCTCAGTAACAGGGTGCCACAAAAAACATGACACATAATTTATTAGTGATGACTACTTTGAATATTGTACAAGTTCAACTAGTAGTTATGTTAACTTATGAGAATAAACAACTAATTTTAAAAAAGGAAAATTAAATTCAGAAATTTCTTAAACTGACAAAAAGTGGTATAGATTAACCAGTAATTTTGTCTTCAGGAAGTAGTACTTCCAGCTCAGTTTGAACAAATAAAAAACTATCATTACCTTTTGACAGGACGTCAGTAAGCACTGTACCAGTTACAGTTCAAAGGTCTTAGAAGAGAGTTAATAGAGTAAGAAGCAAAGATAGGTATAGAAGAGGGAAAGAAACAAAGCAAATGGGAAGAAGAATAGAGCAAAACAATAAAATAGCAGGATTGTGGCTTCTGAGGGTGGGAGGTAGGGGATGGGAGTTAGAGGAAGGAAAAGAGGGAAAGGTAGCTAACAGGTTGGGTGTGGGATTGTAGCAGGATGATCGGATGTGTTGGAGTATGAGCTCCCATCTCTGAGTTCAAGAAAGCTAATGAATGAGGATCCAAATTGCCTAGTGGTGGTCCACTCCCTCAGGTACCTTCATTCATGCCGTAGAGCAAGTCCAGGGAATGGTCTAATGCAGACAGTTCATCTCTTTCCATTAATGCATTCTGCCTGTTTGAAGCTAGTCATAACCCTATAGCCTACTGGGTAGGGAACACAGGATGGTTTTTAAGTGAAATGAGTCAGTTTATGTGGGAACTTGATTTGAATGATATGCATTTTAATAGTGCTGGGACTAGAGTTAAGTGATTGCATGTGGGTGAGATAAGCTGTAGCAGGGAAAATAAGTTCAGTGATTTAATTCTCAAATGGTAACATAAATTTTGGCACGTTATTGTTAACATCAGTCTCTCAGGCCTTGTAATTTTTATTTGAGTTTACTTGCAGATTTTCAATACGGTATTGAGTTTTTTCCATATTTCCTGTTTTTAAATATAATAAAACAGTTTCTAAACAACAAATTACAGTTTAGTAACAAGAAACACTTATTAGAAAAGTATGAATTTGTGTGAAATTCATTTTCATATACCCCACTTTTACATTGATGTATAATTTATTTCACATAATAGTAATATAACATTGTGTTCAGTAGTGTCTTGTTCATAAAATTGCATTGTCACCATAAAGAAGTTACAGTTTCATTGCACATTCTTTGCACAACTTCTTAGAACATTCCAAGCATTTTGATGTCCCATACTTGATGCACTTGTAATTAGTTTTCCTGCATTTTTATATGGGCAATACTGGCATTTTTTTAAAAAATCATCTCTGGTCCATGTTCCTTTCTGCATCCTGCTGTCAGAAAGTGTCTATTATTATTTTCCTCACTTCTGCTGGTATATTTGGAATGTGTAGCCTCCGTATCGTATGTGTTTTTATTAGATTAGTTGCTAATATCTTCATGAAGTTGAATCTGTTCAGTGTTGGAATTTGTTCAAAGCCGGGAATATTATTTCCTTATTTACACAGGTAACTGATATACATGAAAAAGAAAATAGTGGAGGCCATCTCCTGGTTTGCTGATTTGTTGACTAGTTTGCATTATTTTATATCCATTGTGTCAAAACCAGATGTGGTGGCATTATAGAAGGAAATGAAGTCAGGTTTTGTTGTTTATCACAGGTAGTACTTTGAGTGGTGCATCAATGACACAAGAACCACAGCTTTATATTTCTTAGGCACATAAAACAACAGTATTGCATTACTAGTGAAGCCATGTATTGAAGAGCCAACTTGTCTAATTTTATCTCTTTTTAAATTTTTTCTTAGAGTTCCTCTGTAGTTGAGTTTCCTCTTTCCCAGTTCAGACACCAGTTCAAGAGATGAGAATCAGTTGTATGCCATTATGTTGCAATTAGTTCTCAGTGTTAGTGTAGCAAGGTGCACTACACATTCTGTTGGTTTGCTCAACTTTTTCTCGTTCAGATAACAATGTCTTTCCATCAGTATCCTCCCCCAAGTATGTACAGGGTGTCCCATTTATCTTGACCATATTAAATAACTGTTTGTCCAGAAGCAAATCACAAAATGTTTCAAGCAAATGTTCTTTAGCCATCAGGGGGATATCAATCAGCACGATTGCCTTTGTTGTATCTTTGTTTTTTACAAAGATATGATCAGCGATATGACTCTTCAATGGCATCTTGTATTTTTTATTCGGTAATTCATTTCCTCTCCTAAAGAGCTATTCAAAAATGTATCGCAGTGTACCATTCACTGAAACACAATGTTATTAATTACATAACACAACATTGACTTTGAGCCCGGGATCACAAACTCTTGCACTTGCTGGAGTTGTCAGAAAACAAATGAAAACCAAGTAAAAACATATCACAAAATTGACCTTGACTCTCCTGTACCATTGCCCAGGACTAGAACATTCAAAGGTGCTCAAAGTGGTGACCCTGGACACTGATAAACTGGCGCACTCATTGAATGAAAGAATTATTCATTGCTTCCAGTGCTGACCGCTGAAGAGAATTACAAGCAAGCACGATATGTTCCTGCATGTCCTCTGGAGTTGTTGTAATACTGCAATAGACAGTGTCTTTAATGCATCCCCAAAGAGAAAAGTTATCTGGTAGGATACCTTCGGTTCAGAACATGATGTGCACACAAAGCATTATGTGCTGGATATCCTTCGTGTTGATTCCACATAAGCAGTCTGGTTTTTAGCTACACTTCATCCAGAAGAGGAGGAAGGATTCATCTGAGTAAGTTGGCATATGCCGTGCCGTTTAGACTACCATTGATGAAATAAAGACCATTAATTGTAGTACCAAGCATCCCGCAGCGGACGTTAACTCTCCATTGACACTGACGTTCCACCTGTCTAAGCCATCATGGGTTGTTGCTGGACCAGTAATGCATGTTCCTTGTGTTTACCTGTCCTTTGTTTGAGAAGGAACATTCATCAGTAAATAGAACATTGGAGACGTAGTTCGGGTTGGCAAGGATTTGCTGCTGTGCCCACTGACAGAACTGTACACGATTTTGTAAATAATTCCCATGCAATTTTTGATGTAGGTGTGCATTAAGGATGGAACCGGTGACATGTAAGAATACGATGTACACTGGTTTTAGGAATGCCCATCTTGTATTCAGGCTGTTGTGTGCTCACATGTGGATTCATAGCAACAAAAGCGGGAACAGTAACTTCGGCAGCTTTGTCTGTGTGAGTGCTATGATAATTGCGTTATCATGGGTTGAAACTTCCTGTTTCCTGAAGCGTTGCAACAAGATGAGAAAACATCCATTGGGAAGGTGGGTTCTTGTCAGGATATCGCTCTCTGTACAGTTCCACTGCCTGCGTAGCATTTTGCCTACCTTCAACAACAACAATAAAAGAAACGTTATGTTGACTGATGTAGTTTGTAGGAAGGGCAGCCTTTACTGTATGCCTACTCTACACAACAATATTTAAAAGGACTAAACTACTATACTAAATGTACTAATACATAAGAAAACAGTATTGCAATTACTGTTCTGCTAACTTACATTCCCCATAGATGAGTAGCAATTCTGCCTTCTCTTCGTTGGTGTACACTGTACTCACACAACTCTTCAACTGACAATGGCTGATGGGTGTGCATTCTACTTATGTTTACAATTGTCCTCTGTCAATGTCAGCACATGGATGTGTTCCATTCCCTCGAGTACCTGCACTAAGCGCCGGGAGTGTCAATATCAATGTTGTGTTATGTAATTAATAACGTTGTGTTTCAGTGAATGGTACACTGTGATACATTTTTGAATAGGTCTTCAGGAGAGGAAATGAATTACCAAATAAAAAATACAGGGTGCCATTTAAAAAAGTCATACCACTGTTCATATCTTTGTAAGAAACAAAGCTACAATGAAAGCAATCATGCTGATTGATGTCCCCCTGATGGCTAAAGAACATTTGCTTGAAACATTTTGTGATTTGCATCTGGACAAACAGTTATTTAGGGTTGTCAAGATAAATGGGTCACTCTGTATATGATTTAGAGGATATGCATTATGAGCAGCAGTAAGACACATGAGCTTTATTCAGTATTTGGCTGGTTTATTTGGCATGAGTATTTGGAACTGACACATGCTTCTGTGTGGAATTAATATTTCATCAACAGAAGCATGTGCTCCAAAATGGTATAGTTTCTGATCTCTTTCTCTTTCTTTTTGAGTGGATGAGTCATCAAATCGTAAACCAATAAGAGGACTTGACTTCTTTTCAAGGACATACTCCTCGAAAATCTTTGCTGCCATCAGTGTCCGTAGAGAACAGTGACTGGATATTCTAGTCCAGATGGCAAATGGTATAACAATTTTCCGATTCCTTTTGTTTTTGTGCAGCTAACAATTTTTGTAATTATCTCATCATTGAAAACTAAGTGTCATACTTCATCAGGCATAGAATCCTATTCAGACTTTAGGAATTGCTTTTTAGTGCTGTCATTTTTAGTTTTATAATATTACTTTCCCACACTTTACTGTGATTGTGTAGTCTCTCTGAGCTCCATGTGAAACACTTATTTTTCCCCATAGAAAAACTGTTTTCTTCTTCTGTTGCACCATAATCTGAACTCCCATTGTCATGGCATTCACTATTTTTACTTTCATTTTCATCAATTTCAGACTCTTGTATTACCAGTGGACCATGACAGCTTATCATTTTCAGGAACAGAGGAGTCATATGAACCATAGTCGTCACTAAACATCCGCTTGTCGTAAATCCAACTGGACCATCAGATGACATCGCCATGACACATTTACATTCAGAGTCTCTTTTGACATTTTCATTGAAACTGAAATAGAAACATCTTTGTGCTACTTAACAGTGATTGTTTACCAAGAGAGTGAACTATTACTTGTAATATTGTTGAAAGCAACAATGACTTTTTGTAAAATAAGAGATCGGGGGTACACAGAATCTACATACATTTACTGTAAATCTGGCCTATGAAGCCTTTGTGATAAATTTGTAATAGTGGGTAGCAACAATTACAAAGCCACATTTTCACATCAGAGACAAATGCTCAGCTTGATGTTTGAGGTTGCAACATAATCAGTGTAGGCATTATCACAGAAAAATAGAGCACCACGATCTGAGAGACCAATGCTACCACTTATGGGTGAAGCAGGTACAGTAGTTCATCTTCACCAAGAGTCCAAAGGAGAAAATTTCATCAGTGAACATATTTCATACCAGAGTTCTGGAAGCTAAGGAATGCTTCTTTCTTGCAATCCATGATATAGTGTAGACTGTGGCCATCTTCGCATAACCACCATGATCTGTTTGTAAGTTAGGCTCTGTAGGTGAAGCAGTTATGCAGAAAGGATGAAGTTGGCTAGGGTGGCAAGAAACAGATTTTTCTGGAGACTTTCCAGTTGGTATTTAGCGATGATTGATTCATTGTTGAAAGTGATGGTGATACTCTACCACTGGAAGAGGCTTTGTGAATGACCCGCATAAGCAGGACCATTTCATGAAGAAGAAGGAGAAGAGGAAGAAGAAGAAAATTGGGGGATGCTATTTTGATGGGCAGAAGCGTTACGTGTATATGGATGCTGGTGTACGTAGAGGTCACATAAATGGTAATAAGGGAAATTTCAGGTAGAAGAGCTCTAGAAATGGATTTGAGTCATTGCAGTTAACAGTTGATGTGTTTTATGTGGTACAGTAAATTTGGCATGTTGGGTTGGAGTGACTGGGCATTTGGAGGAAGAAGTATTGAATACTAGAATAGTTGTCATTCTGCTCTCTTGTGTTGTGCGGAGCAGGTGGGCCAAGGTCAGTGGCAGTTGTTATAAGAGTCAAACTGTTATACTCAAGTTCCACAATTTCAGGACCTTTTTTGCTGTGAGGATGATGATAGAGCTGTCTGCATTCAGATCAAGTACATCTTATCTCTCTGTCGCTGTCATATGCTGTGCACTGGAGGACATGTCAACTTCTACTTATCGTTTCTTGCTGGATTCACTGGTTTAATCTTCCGTAGAGTGTACATATAAGGAAAAAAATCCATATTAGAGGTAGTATATATTGAACATTTTTCCAGGTTTTCGATTTCATTAAATGATACTAATGAAAAGTTATTTTCTGGAATGAGTTTCATTCAATACTTAACTTCCAGCTCTCAGAATGCAGAGCACTCCCTACTCAGAAGTTATTAGGATAAAATTCATTCTATCATAAGTATTCACATGTCACAACACTTTATTTGCTATTGTTGCTGCATTAGATGGCTTTACATGATAATCAGAAGGGTCACACATGTCCAACACAACACAAAAACTGTTTTGGCTCTGGACATGTGCTCTTTCTTAACTGTTGTCCACCCAGCCTCCTCTCAATAGTCTGTGTATTTGAATGGGAACTGCCTAAGCAGTTTTGGCTTCCAAAGATTTCTTGAAGTTATAGTATTATTATTATTATTATTAAACATCAAATAATCAAACATAAACTATAGAAATAATACATTTTCAGGACATTATAAAGATTCTTCTTCTGAATATGTCGATTTACAAATCACAACCTAAAGATTTATGTGTAACAAGAAATTTTACATTTTAATGCATTTTGCATTTGTCAGTATGCAGATAACTGTTTTACAAATGTTTTTTATTATTATTAGATTGCTTGTGAACTACCTAAAAACTGTGGGCTTGACATACTGACAAACCACTTTTCATCTAGGGACTAAAATGGATTAACAGTAAAAATTCTTTTGGCAGATCTTGTAATTAGCTAGTAGGAAGGGCTGTGAGATTTTTTGGTAGGGCGTTGGCTAGTTTCAGCCCAGCATGTAGTGCATGTTTTTCATGCAAAGCTGTTCTGTGGATATTTACATGGTACCGTAATTTTGTCTTTTATTATGCTGGTGTAAGTCACAGTTTAAGTTTGGATTTAGTGTCTTCACAAGCAATATAACTTTTATTATATATACACCTATAATTGTGAGCACACCTAATTTTAGCAAAAGGTTTTGATATGATTCTCTAGGTTTGGCACCACAGATAATTTTGATAACTTCATTCTGTAGTATTAGTAGTGTGCTTCAGTTGGTTCACGTTGTTGCATCCCATATTTCTATTCCATGGTTTAAATTTGATGAGAAAAATGAATGAAACTTAGTTTTATGTATATTTGATAGTAATGTTCATCACAAATATGCTTTTAGACAACTTACAGGCTACGGAATTTTTATGCATGCCCCATTTAAGGTTGTCTTGGATTGTGATTTCCTAGAATTTTGTCAGTTTTTCCTTTTTTGCAGTGTCATTTATCTGGATAATTTCATAGTTTTTCCTTATTTGCTGTGTCATTTCTGTGGATAATTTCGTACAAAATTCTATTTGTTTCCTTGTGTTAAATTTACCTTTCTGTAAATCTGTTGAAAGCATTATTTTTATTTACCAATATTCGCATAGTTTATTTAGATTTCCCTGACTTCAAGCTATCCCCTATTCTCTCAGACATTCTTCTGTGATAGAGTGAAGTACTTATGTGTTTAAATCACTGGTGATATATATATATTTAGGTGGGAAAGAGCATACTTTGATGGCACAATGTGCACAATCAAAGAGCATGAAATTGGAGAACTGTGATGTTTTGCATGGGGATGCTTCACTATTATCCTGCTTGTGCCTGGAAATATAATTAGTTTTCACTTTTGATGGAACAGTTTTCCAAAGCTAAATGTTAAAGAGGATAATACTCATATTACATTTGTCAGGATCGTGTGCATCATGAAACTGAACCCTTGGTAAAATCATCGCAGTCCAGAGAGCTTGACTGAGAGGAACAGAAAATTTCGTAAGCAAAGGCAATCATTTTTGTTTCTTTGCAAGATTGGGGAAGTAACATGTGATTTTTTTCTAAATAATTGAAATAATTGGAAGAATAGAAAAATTAATATAGAAGCGTGTAAACAAAAGCATCTGAAAGGATTCTGAATAAGAATAGTGCTATCCACCCTTTCAGCCCAAGAACACTATTTGTGTACATGAATGGAATAAGGTAGAAGATGAAAATTGTGTTTTTATGTAGCTGTACACATTGATTAGTCTACAAGTATCCCATTAGATGTGAAGCTGCCATTAAAGATTTCAGATACAGCTGAGTTGTTCAGTTAAGAAAGAAGATGACATACAATTACTCTATTAATAAATTTTCTCAAGATAATGAAAAAAGCTTAAAAACCTCATTCAAATGGTTTTTTGGAAAGAAAGTATTGAATATACTGTATGCAGGTGTGAGATACGTAGTTTAAGAGAGTTAGTCTGTGATTTACATGGTGAATATTGTAAGGCCATAATCTTAAAGAATATTTTATGGTTGCTATGTATGTTTCATTGGGAAAATGTAAGATAAATGTAGGCCTACAATATTTAATTTCAAAAACTACAGAAATTTATTTATTCCAAGCTAAATACCCACATTATTCTTATTTGCAACGCACTTACGCTGGATTGTATTCTTCGTTTTCTGTTAAAAGTATCTGTTTTTCAGGGATGTATATGTGGTGGAAATGGATGCTGGTCCAAGAAACAATGGAAGAGATGAACGTGCAGATCGAGCTTCACTGCCAGTAGTCCTAGTACATCTTCATGAAGGTGGAGATAGTGGAGATACACTGCTAACTGAATTACACAATCTGACTTTGGTACTGAAGAGCAGCCAGCCTGTTCGATGGAGATTTGGCCACACACCTCGTAACACCGGAAAAATTGTTATTGTGGTCAGTATTTGCTTTTGTGTGTCTGAAAATTCTGCAATTAATGCAACATGGTTTAGTCCATTGTCATCAATTTTTATGTTAATAATATGCATGATAATTCATTATTATAAGAGTATCTCCAGTTATCTGCGACATATTTGAGAGTTGGGAATTGGTATGACATTATACTTATTGCATATTTCTGTACATTGAATTCTGTTTTTCTTCAGGGAGGTTACTTAAAAGAAAGAGAGAGAGAGAGAGAGAGAGAGAGAGAGAACAGGCAAAGATAAAAAATAAGAGAAAATTTATGTCTTTGAAATCTGCTATCACCTGAACGCAAGTTGAAATATGCTCACTATTTTTATATACTTGAATTTAGCATATTTCATGACAGTACTCACTTTTCCGTGAAATGTTTATAAGATGATATTTGACTTTCCTGTGTTGGCTTCAGTCGTCTAGTGAAAGTATGATTCCACAATGCACTTTCGTCGGCTGCAGAAATGACCTGGTTCAATAAGTTTGCCTCATTTTTGATGCTTCAAATACCATTTCTTCGAATGTGGTTCCTTCTTGATGTTTATATAAAAAAAGTAGTAACATAATTCATTTTTCCTGTTCACTAGCAAATTATTATAATGGCGACCTGCACATTGTTCCACTGTCACACACACCAAGAGTTCACTGCCAACTGACTACGGTCAAAGACGACTCCAGCGTCAACGACATTTTACACAACACACAAGCTTCCACTTGTAACCAGTCTCTTTGATATTCTTCGTCACATCTAATATTAATCAATATGCTGTCACTCTCAAACATATAAGCAAATTAGCATAAAATAAGGCAAATTACAATTCACAAAAAAAAAAATAGTCTGACAAAAATATAAGAAAACATTTACAACTTCCCTTATTAGATTTGGTATCGACAAATCTGGTAGAAAATAACACATCTCCCAGATCCATTACAAAGTGTCACTCAACATTGATGCTGAAGAACATACACTACTGGCCATTAAAATTGCTACACCAAGAAGAAAAGCGGATGATAAATGAGTATTCATTGGACAAATATGTTATACTAGAACTGACTCGTGATTACATTTTCACGCAATTTGGGTGCATAGATCCTGAGAAATCAGTACCCAGAACAACCACCTCTGGCCGTAATAACTTCCTTGATACGCCTGGGCATTGAGTCAAACAGCTTGGATGGCGTGTACAGGTACAGCTGCCCATGCAGCTTCAACACGATACCACAGTTCATCAAGAGTAGTGACTGTCGTATTGTGACGAGCCAGTTGCTCGGCCACCATTGACCAGACGTTTTCAATTCGTGAGAGATCTGGAGAATGTGCTGGCCAGGGCACATTTTCTGTATCCAGAAAGGCCCGTACAGGACCTGCAACATGCGGTCGTGCATTATCCTGCTGAAATTTAGGGTCATAACACATCTGAAATGTAACGTCCACTGTTCAAAGTGCCATCAATGCGAACAAGAGGTGACCGAGATGTGTAACCAATGGCACCCCATACCATCACGCCAGGTGATACGCCAGTATGGCGATGACGAATACATGCTTCCAGTGTGCATTCACCACAATGTCGCCAAACACAGATGCGACCATCATGATGCTGTAAACAGAACCTGAATTCATCTGAAAAAATGACGTTTTGCTATTCGTGCACCCAGGTTCGTCGTTCAGTACACCATCACAGGTGCTCCTGTCTGTGATGATGCAGCATCAAGGGTAACCACATCCATGGTCTCTGAGGTGATAGTCCATGCTGCTGCTGCAAACGTCGTCGAACTGTTTGTGCAGAATGTTGTTGTCTTGCAAACGTCCCAATCTGTTGACTCAGGGATCGAGACGTGGCTGCACAATCCGTTACAGCCATGCGGATAAGATGCCTGTCATCTCGACTGCTAGTGATATGAGGCCGTTGGGATCCAGCACGGCGTTCCGTATTACCATCCTGAACGCACCGAAACCATATTCTGTGAACAGACATTGGATCTTGACCAACGCGAGCAGCAATGCCGCGATATGATAAACCGCAATCACAATAGGCTACAATCTGACCTTTATCAAAGTCGGAAACATGATGGTATGCATTTCTCCTCTTTACACGAGGCATCAGAACAACGTTTCACCAGGCAACGCCGGTCAACTGCTGTTTGTGTATGAGAAATCTGTGGGAAACTTTCCTCATGTCAACTTGCTGTAGGTGTCGCCACCGGCACCAACCTTGTGTGAATGCTCTGAAAAGCTAATTATTTGCATATCACAGCATCTTCTTCCTGTCAGTTAAATTTTTTGTCTGTAGCATGTCATCTTCGTGGTGTAGCAATTTTAATGGCCAGCAGTGTATGTGTTACTTATGCTTCATGTTGTTATTGATCAACACACCCAAAAATTTAATGAATTATTTTTCCTTCATGCTTTATTGTTAAAGGGGAGGTTTAGCCTTGTACTTTAATGTATTGGTATTTAGTTACAGACCAGTTACAGGAAACCATTAATAATTTTCAAGAAAATTTCATTTACCTTTCATGATGTTTGCTCTACAAAAATTTATGTGAAACTCATATAATCAGCAAAGAGAAGTGTTTCAGCTTGTTACTAATCTAATGGGAAATTGTAATGATAATGATAATAACATGCATACAGGTTGATTACAGATGATTGAAATGTTTTTTTTTTTTTCTCGTGTAACGTAACTGTGTTGTTGGATGTAATGTTGCCAAACTTGACAGTTATACTAAAAAACTCAAAAGTTGCGAGTTGTTGTAGTAGTTCCCACATTCTTCCAATAATTAACAGTTAGTAAAGAACATAACAGGTGCTGAAAAACTTTCTGTTGTGCTTGAATTTTATTAAAATTACTCTTACACACCAGAGGAATGACATTTCAGGACAAGGTTTCCAAATATGGAACCCTGAAGATCACATTTATGTCATTATTAAAAATTTTACTGGCACATTTGTGTGATATATCTTAAAGTGTAACGCGCAAAAAAGATCAACATTATATGCGAAAGCTTAGCTTCCCTTGTAGCGTATTAACCTTAGAGACCAATATTAAATGTGAAAGCTTTGCTTTTCTTGTAGCAACACTATGTATATTAATTTAAACTATTAACTTTCCCTGTTTGTGTGTTTGTGCTACTTAACAGTGACGTTGCTGTTGGCTGACTACATCACGTGTCCTATGCTCTGAATATCCGCTGTCATCGGCTGGCGAGATCACATGACATGAGCTACAACTGGCTTACAAAAGTGCATTGCAATCTCGATTTCAATGATTCTGAAATTAACATGCGGTTTTGGTGGGATTCCAATGTATACTTTCGTAATACAAAAATACGCAGCGTACATGTTGCTGCACATAAAAGATATTTCCAAAACGTGTCTTTTTCCCTGAGTTTTGTTTTCTAAAGTGCCGGGAAATTCAATGCCCGTGCATAAATCCATAACAATTTAAAGGACTGATAAGTTTTGCAGGGAAAATATACTGTCACTTAACACGGAAAAAGTGTGTTTTCACCTGGGAGAAAGTGTATTTTTAACCGGGAAATCCGGGCATTGTTTTTCCTTGTCTGCGTAGACACCCTGAGTGTTCACTGGTATGAAACTTCCTGGCAGACTAAAACTGTGTGCCGGACCGAGACTCGAACTCGGGACCTTTGCCTTCCACGGGCAAGTACTCTACCATCTGAGCTACCCAAGCACAGCTCATGACCCGTCCTCACAGCTTCAAGTCTGCCAGTACCTCATCTCCTACCTTCCAAACTTCTTCCTGCCTGTGAAAGAGCTTC
This sequence comes from Schistocerca nitens, assembly GCF_023898315.1. NCBI lineage: Eukaryota > Metazoa > Arthropoda > Insecta > Orthoptera > Acrididae > Schistocerca > Schistocerca nitens. Next base: position 116,982,080 of record NC_064620.1, on the reverse strand, counting down.
TGTGAAGTTTGGAAGGTAGGAGATGAGGTACTGGCAGACTTGAAGCTGTGAGGACGGGTCATGAGCTGTGCTTGGGTAGCTTTGCTTTTGTTTATGTTCATCTTATATCCTCCTTTCAAGACACTGTCCATTCCGTTCAACTGCTCTTCCAAGTCTTTTGCTGTCTCTGACAGAATTACAATGTCATCGGCGAACCTCAAAGTTTTTATTTCTTCTCCATGAATTTTAATGCCTACTCCGAATTTTTCTTTTGTTTCCTTTACTGCTTGCTCAATATACAGATTGAATAACATCGGGGAGAGGCTACAACCCTGTCTCACTCCTTTCCCAACCACTGCTTCCATTTCATGCCCCTCGACTCTTACAACTGCCATCTGGTTTCTGTACAAATTGTAAATAACCCTTTCGCTCCCTGTATTTTACCCCTGCCACCTTCAGAATTGGAAAGAGAGTATTCCAGTTAACATTGTCAAAAGCTTTCTCTAAGTCTACAAATGCTAGAAACGTAGGTTTGCCTTTTCTTAATCTTTCTTCTAAGATAAGTCGTAAGGTTAGTATTGCCTCACGTGTTCCAACATTTCTACGGAATCCAAACTGATCTTCCCCGAGGTCCACTTCTACCAGTTTTTCCATTCGTCTGTAAAGAATTCGCGTTAGTATTTTGCAGCTGTGACTTATTAAACTGATAGTTCGGTAATTTTCACATCTGTCAACACCTGCTTTCTTTGGTATTGGAATTATTAGATTCTTCTTGAAGTCTGAGGGAATTTCGCCTGTCTCATACATCTTGCTCACCAGATGGTAGAGTTTTGTCAGGACTGGCTCTCCCAAGGCTGTCAGTAGTTCTAATGGAATGTTGTCTACTCCGGGGGCCTTGTTTCAACTCAGGTCTTTCAGTGCTCTGTCAAACTCTTCACGCAGTATCGTATCTCCCATTTTATCTTCATCTACCTCCTCTTCCATTTCCACAATATTGTCCTCAAGAACATCGCCCCTGTATAGACCCTCTATATACTCCTTCTACCTTTCTGCTTTCCCTTCTTTGCTTAGAACTGGGTTTCCATCTGAGCTCTTGATATTCATGCGTGTGGTTCTCCTTTCTCCAAATGTCTCTTTGATTTTCCTGTAGGCAGTATCTATCTTACCCCTAGTGAGATAAGCCTCTACATCCATACATTTGTCCTCTAGCCATCCCTACTTAGCCGTTTTCCACTTCCTGTCGATATCATTTTTGAGACGTTTGTATTCCTTTATGCTTCTTCATTTACTGCATTTTTATATTTTCTCCTTTCATCAATTAAATTCAATATTTCTTCTGTTACCCAAGGATTTCTATTAGCCCTCGTCTTTTTACCTATTTGATCCTCTGCTGCCTTCACTATTTCATTCCTCAAAGCTACCCATTCTTCTTCTACTGTATTTCTTTCCCCCATTTCTGTCAATTGTTCACTTATGCTCTCTCTGAAACTCTGTACAACCTCTGGTTCTTTCAGTTTATCCAGGTCCCATATCCTTAAATTCCCACCTTTTTGCAGTTTCTTCAGTTTCAATTTGCAGATCATAACCAATAGATTGTGGTCAGAATCCACATCTGCCCCTGGAAATGTCTTACAATTTATAACCTGGTTCCTGAATCTCTGTCTTACCATTATATAATCTATCTGATACCTTTTAGTATCTCCAGGATTCTTCCAGGTATACAACCTTCTTTTATGATTCTTGAACCAAGTGTTAGCTATGATTAGGTTATGCTCTGTGCAAAATTCTACAAGGCGGCTTCCTCTTTCATTTCTTCCCCCCAATCCATATTCACCTACTATGTTTCCTTCTCTCCCTTTTCCTACTGACGAATTCCAGTCACCCATGACTATTAAATTTTTGTCTCCCTTCACTACCTGAATAATTTCTTTTATCTCGTCATACATTTCATCAATTTCTTCATCATCTGCAGAGGTAGTTGGCATATAAACTTGTACTACTGTAGTAGGCATGGGCTTTGTGTCTATCTTGGCCACAATAATGCGCTCACTATGCTGTTTGTAGTAGCTAACCCGCAATCCTATTTTTTTATTCTTTATTAAACCTACTCCTGCATTACCCCTATTTGATTTTGTATTTATAACCCTGTAATCACCTGACCAAAAGTCTTGTTCCTCCTGCCACCGAACTTCACTAATTCCCACTATATCTAACTTTAACCTATCCATTTCCCTTTTTAAATTTTCTAACCTACCTGCCCGCTTAAGGGATCTGACATTTCACGCTCCGATCCGTAGAACGCCAGGACATTAAAGAGTGGAAATCTGGTGACACTGTAACCACATGTATGGTAACTGCCTTTGTCAGCAAATACGAGTCATGCTGTACTGTTTGTGCAGTGGATAGAGTTTTGGGATTAGCATGCAAGAGTTCGAGGGTTTGATTCTGATTTGTGGCATAATTTTTTATTTGATAAATGTACCCCTGTGGTACGGTCAACAGTGATTGCAGCGTGTCTTCTAGAAAAAATTTGCACTTACATTCATGATCTTAGAAATAGAAGATTGGGCAGCTTTGAAAGGAGCCCTTTCCATGTCATGGGCATGAATTTATTTGCACCACTTCATCTACTAATGCGAAACCTATTTTCTTTGTACCCTCCTTCAATGGTCCCACAGATTAGTACCAACTATTATTCTTGCCTCGTTCAGGTCCATTATATTTTGTAAGGGCCTTATGTTACCAGTAGTACTAGCAACGTGCTTTGCTTTGTGAATAGTGTCCAAACTCAGTTAATATTTGAATGTGTTATCACCATGGTCCCAGTAGTTATGCCTTTCAACATTGAGACTGGTACCCACATGCTGTTTAGTACATATCTCAATGCATTATTATTATTATTATTATTATTATTCTATTGATGGGATTGTGGAAACATCACATCTATTAACATTAGGGAAACAGTGTAATTTGAAACTGAACATTTCACATTAGCAGTGTTTGGATGAACCACGCAGAACAATATCTGTCAGATGGGTAATGCACATTATGTGGAACAGCACGCAGGACTGACGGTATGTTTGTACCGCATGCGCTGCCCACCAAACAGGGACTAGTTGCGAGCGGAGTAACATGCCCATGACAGACTCGAGCGTACATGTGTACACACACAGAGTTTTCTCATTGAAAACCTCTAAACCAGTGTGGCAGATGTATGGTATACACAAATGATGAATATGTGGATATGCTTCTAGTCCATGGTGCATCTGATAACTGGACTGGTTTTGCTGCTTGTGAATACGTTGCTGGATATCCTCATTGATGCCATCCAGATAAACACGTGTTTTGTCATCCGGAGCTGTGCCTTCGGGAGTCAGGTTCTCTCCTTCCACCACTGCGTGATAGAGATTGTCCAACCCAACCCAGGATCGAACCCTTGACCACCTGCAAACTAAGCTAAAGCTCTATCCATTGCAGCAACTGTACAGCGCGGCCAACATATGCTGACAGAGGTAGTTACAATACATGTCATTACAGTGCTGCCATATTGCCACTCTTTGACATCCTTTTTCTGCCGGATGTACTCACCGGACGAAATTTTGTGGCAGACATTTTTTTATTGCTGGCATGTGAGGAGTCGCACTGCGAAGCCGAGTGCGCGAATTTCGCTTCACCCTGTGTGTGTGTGTGTGTGTGTGTGTGTGTGTGTTTTTTTTTTCCTTTGGGGAAGGGGTGTGGCAAGGAGAGGGAAACGGGGGAATGGGGGAGAGCACATGTGTTCTTCTGCAGGCACACAACTTTAATCTGCCATGAAAACCTGATAACCCATATTAATTGTTACCAAGGTTACCTTTCACATTTGCTTGCCTGCTGCTTATAATACTTTGATTTTCATATTCTTATGTTTTTCTGTTCCACATACATTTAGCATGCTTTGCACTGAAATATATTCACATTGACTTCAAAATTATGATGATATCTTTTTCACTTTTATGCAGAGTAATGAAGGTGATCAAGTTGAGAATGAAGATCATCCTGGCCTGAGTGTCCGGTGGGAAAGGCTACCTGACAGACTGGATACTCTTCTTTTGGCTATCACTAAAGAATTTGGTGTCCCACCAGTGTTGTATGCAAGAACTGGAAGGGCATCTACATTAAATCTAATTGTTGGTACTTGTGCCAGTAATGGTTAGTAGTTTGATGTGTTTTGTTCCCATCAACAAGAAGTCATGTCCATTTATAAAGAAGTTACCCCGTATTTTATTTTATAGGTTGTGCTGGTGACTCAATGAAAGTAATACCTGTGGCTGAAACCAGTGATGTGTTTCACCTGGATGGGTGGAAAGTTACTGAGGATACTCTTGGTGTAATGCAACAACAACCTGTGTCCAGTGATAGGAGTACTGCTCATAATTTAAAGACAGACGGTTAGTACATGTGAACTGAGTGCAAAAGCTGACATTGAAAGGTTTTTCAAGTTCATTGTTGTGAGAATGGAGTTATAATAGCAAAGATTATTTTACATATTCATTAAAAAATTACATATTATGTATTCAGTTCTGTTAGACTTAAGCACAGATTTTTAGTTTTTGCATGTTAATCTGTAATGATATTGTATGCAGCTTGTGGAAGGAGATGAACAGAACTGCTACTTAGGACAATTATTAGTGATGGGTGGAATTACAGTGTATATCTGCAGAGGCAAAGTGGTACCTGCTAAAACCTCTGAAACAGAAAACATACTGGTTCAAGCAGCTTGGTATGAAGAACAACATGGCACATGATCCTATAAATTTAAAATAAAAGGGTTATCTGGAAAGTAATCTCCAATGGCCTATAAATAAAATTCTGGAATAACTACTTTTTTAAAAATATTATAACTACATTACTACTCGGCACATAGCGGAGGCATTGAGTGGCTGACAGTCACATTGAAACCAGACTGCGAGATATTATTCAGCTGCCAGAGCTAACTTCTTCATCAGATGTAGATAAAACACAATTTTATGAAAAGGAAAGTTGCCACTCACCATATAGTAGAGATGCTGAGTCGCAGATAGGCACAGCAAAAAGTGTCTCACAAATAAAGCTTTCGGCCAGTAAGGCCTTTGTCAACAATAGACAAAACACACACACACACACACACACACACACACACACACACACAGCTGCAGTCTTAGGTGGCTTCAGTTGTCTGAGACTGCAGTCTTTTGTGTGTGTGTGTGTCTTCTATTTTGGTGAAAGCCTTAGTGGCTGAAAGCTTTATTTGCGACAGTCTTTTTGTTGTGCCTATCTGTGATGCAGTATCTCCACTATATGGTAAATGGCAACTTTCCTTTTCATAACATTGTTACATTCAGTCGTGGATTTTCCATTGTTTGATTTGTAGATAAAACACTCATACATTTACACATCCATAGCTCATGCGCACACACACACACACACACACACACACACACACACACACACGGCCACCGCTGTCTGTGTACACTAAGGGTTTCACTCCTGGAGACAACAGTGTCCATGTGTGTGTGTGTGTGTGGGGGGGGGGGGGGGAGGGTGGGGGGGGGGGGGAGGGTGGGGGGGGGTTGGTCTACATCTGACGAAGGACTTAACCCAGTTGCTGAATAATATCCAAGTGGTCTTTCCCCCTCTCCTGTATGCCTTTCTACCAATCATTACTTCTTCATGTTATGAATAGCAGCCTATCAATTTCATATTGCTATTATCTCACCCCAGATTTCCCATTGTTTCAAAAATAAGCCTTTGCATTGCTTTAGCACATTATCACTGTTCAGATGTAAGCATTTATAATATCTCTTAACAAGCAGACAAATTCTTTCTGCAGAATAATCTGTTGCTTGAAACAGTAGCCTACCATGACAGTACCTTGAAGTTCTTCAGCAGGGTCATAGTGTTGCTAGCCAAGTCTGTTTTACATGTATTTGAAGAGGTTGATTACTTGGAGTCAAGTCTGGGCTACAGGATAGATGTTCAGAAATTTCCCATTCGAACTAACACAATCTGTTGAATGATATTTCCACTATTTGACTGTACAAACTTTTTTATTTTATGTTACAGCAGAGTCCTGCTAATACGAACCCCGGTAATCTGAACATTCGGTTAATCTAAACATGAAAAATGTTAGTCTCTAAGTATGGAAAACTGTGTGGTAAACTGCTGTTCATACACACTATTTGAATTTACACAGTACAGTAAACATGTATTAGAAAAACTGGCAAGAAAACATTAGGTTTAAACAATGCATAACAATGAAAGAGAAGCTGTCAAATTTACTAAAATACAGCCGACATTTTATCCCTACTTTCTAGATGACAAAAACTCAGTCATTGTTTTTTGGTGTAATGAAGACAGTCTGTTATATGACACATAGTTGTGCCATCATCTCATAAACATCAAATCAGCAGGTGTAGCAGTGGGCTGTTGCTCCAAACAATATAGCGCGAGGTCAAGGGCTTCTGCTGCGTCACTGTGTGGCACCAGCTCTCCTTTGTTGCTTTCAGGCTCATTGTCACTTCCGTCACACCAGTCCACTTCTTCCTGGTCTTGAGTCACAGCAGCAACTAAATCAGTGTCAGTAAGGTTCTCCACACGTGTTCCATCGGCTGCCATCCACTCATCTATGTCTCTTTCACTAGCTTCTTCATATCCAGGGATTGTCTGTATAATTTGTAGTAGATTTTCCTCTTCATTTTCCACTAGGTTGTCCTGAAATTCAAGAGATGTCCACAGTTTTCTGCATGATTCTCTCAGAGTATTTTCTGAAATATTCTGCCATGCCTCAGCAGCCCAATAAACAACATCCTTCACATTGGTCTTTTTTATTTTGTCCACTAAAGGAATACTATCATCTTGGAAAGCATTCTTAAAAATTGTTTTCTGTAAATCAGTTTTAATGTTGGCAGTAAGCCCTGGTCCATCAGCTGTAGAAGTGGTGTAACATTCAGCGGCAAAAACTTCGTCACAATTTCTCCATTATATAATTCCTCAGTGCTGGGGTGAGATGGAGCGTTATCTATCAAAAGGATTGCACGGGGAGACAAATGATTTTCCTTAGAAATCTGTCAAACAGAGGGAACAAACTGGCCATGAAACAATTCTTTGAACAGCTTGCCATCCATCGATACTTTTTTCTGGTTGCAATATTATACGAGCAGGGACTTCATGTTGCAATTTTTAAAAGCTCAGGGCCCAGCAGATTTGCCGATCAGCATTAAAAGCAGCTTGTGATTACCAGCAGTGTTGCTGCACACTAATAAAGTCACATGATCTTTGCACATTTTAAAACCGAGAGCATGGTCTTCTGCTTTCGTTGCCAGGCTTCTTGTTGGCAATGCTCCAAAATTAAGGCCAGTCTCATCAGCATTATAAATTTATTGGGGAGAATGCATTCTCTCTCTTATCATTTTTCCAAACTCACCCAAGTATTCCTTCACTGCATCACGGCCAGAAGAAAGCTTCTCTCCAGTAATTTTTAGCGGACGGATTCAATGACTTTTTTGAATCTGTCCAACCAACCCATACTAGCACCAAAAGACTCATCATCATTCATTAACTTGTTCAGGTAAACAGCCTTCTCCTGAACCAGTGCTCCACTCAAAGGAGTTCCTCTTTCCCTTTCCTGCGTAAACCAAAGGAAAAGAGCTTCATCCACTTTATTGTACTGGGACTGTTTCGAAGTCTGCTGAATTTTGAGTGTTTTTCTCAAAGATGTTGCTTTACCAACACCCAGTTCCGTTGCCAATTTAGATACATTCTCACCATTGTCTATACACTTCAAAGCATTCAGTTTTTCTTTGAGAGTTAACGTTGTATGTTTCGGTTTACTCATGACAAAAATACGTACGCCACTACACCTGAACGAATAGAATACAACTGTTACACATGCCAGCGATCGGTAACTAACATAACCAAGTGCTTTGCGAGCCAACTGGCAGTTCACTGACCTCAGGCACTACAAACGTCTCAACATTGCACAACAGCAAGGGCAGGGAGTGAGAGTGAGCCATTGTTCCCACACTTGTTCTCATTTGTTATCATGATGTACCTACTTATCTGCTTGGTATACTTAATTCTAGAAACTTGTCACCGTAATTCCGGCTAATCCGAACAAATCAGTAATGCCAACAAGGTCCGATCCCAATTAATTCGGATTAGCGGGACTCTACTGTACTGTCATGGTTTTGCCCTTAAAAAAGTCATTATCAAGTTCATTAATGTTTGATACATTTAGACTTAAGCAAGTGAAGACATTTTCGAGCTCTAGTGAACTGGGTGTCCCAGCATGTACAAAATCTCCAAAATGTATTGCTGGCAATAGCAAACAAATTTTCCAGCCACAGAATGGACATTAATGCTTTGGTTCATATTGAGTGAGCATTTCATTGCACATGTAACTACTGTATTGATGTTCGTTCTATGGCACAGTTGTTCTATGGCTGAAAAACATGCTTGATACCTGCGTACCGCATATTTTGGGTATTTCGTACTTATCTGCATGCTGATATATCCTGTTCAATCGGTCTTGACAATGTCTTCACTTAACTAAGTGTCAGTCAGGTTCATTATTTAGTGTCAGTTCCCATTTTTCACAGCATACAGGCATCTTATCTAAATCATTTTGCAATTTCTTCTGATGACTTTACTAGGTAATAATGACAGCATCTTCTGCAAACAACCTAAGACAGCTGCTCAGATAGTCTCCCAAATTGTTTATACAGATAAAGAACAACAGAGGGCTATAAGACTACCTTGCAGAAAGCCAGAAATCACTTTTGTTTTACTCAGTGACTTTCCATCAGTTACTACGAACTCTGACCTCTTGACAGGAAATCGTGAATACAGTCGCATAACTGAGACAACATTCCATTAGCACGTAATTTGATTACAAGCCACTTGTGAGGTGTGGTGTCAAAAGCCTTCTGCGAATCTAGAAATGTGGAATCAATTTGAAATCCCGTGTTGATGACACTCAACAATCCAGGTGATGGTTTGGGATTCTGGGTGGTTAGAAACAATTCCTCTAGATGCCCCATGAACAGGGTGGTGTAGGATGGTGCCATGCAGGTGCTCATTGATGTACCATGAATTTGTTTGTAGGTGATGACTTCAAAGGCGAAGTAATTGTTGGTGAGGATTTAGTTTGTCATGGTAACCAGGAATCCGTTGTCATTTTGGAATCCGTAGGGCATTGGGAAAGGTAGTGTTCAATAGCAACAACACCATCGACATTAGGAATATTTGTGTAAAGGGAGGGGGTGTCCGTAGAAATGAGCAGAGCCCCATGTGGTAAAGGAACAGGAACTTCCTAACTGTCCACAGTCCCAAATGCTTCATCTGATTCAGGTTCATTGATGACATCTTGGGGATCTCGACTGAGGGTGAGGACATCCTATCCATATCCCTTGAGAACCTCAACACCTTCACCTCCAATCACTTCACCTGGTTCTCCTCAACTCAACAAGCCACCTTCCTTGATGTTGACCTCCACCTCAAAGATGGTTCCATCAGTATCTCCACGCTTATCAGCAGCAATACCTTCACTTCAATAGCTGCCTCCTATTCCATAAAAGAAGTTCCTTCGCTACAGCCGAGGCACCCACGGCTGTCGAGTCTGTAGTGACAAGCAGCCCCTCTCGAAATAAACCGACGGTCTCCCTGAGGCCTTCACAGACCGAAATTACCCTCCCAACCTTGTTCCGAAACAGATCTCTCGTATTTTGTCTCTCCAGTCACCCACTACGTCCCAAAGTCCTACCATCCAGACACAAATGAACATTCATGACTGATTACCAGAACTGGAGCAGGGTTTTGAGTACCTCTTGTCATGCCCTGAAATGAGGGATGCGTTACCCCCATCCTTTCCAACCCTTTCATGGGGGTATTCTGCTATCTACCAAACCTACACAGTATTCTTGTCCATTGCTACTCCTCCCTTGCTTCCAACCTCTTGCTTCATGGCTCACACCCCTTAATAGACGTAGTTGCAAGACCTGTCCCATACATCCTCGCACCAGCACCTACTCCATTCCAGCCACAAGCATCACTTATCTCATCAAAGGCAGGGCTACTTGTGAAAGCAGCCATGTGTTCTACAAGCTAAGTTGCAACCACTGTGCTGCTTTCAACGTGGACATGACAACCAACAAGCTGTCTGTCGGGTTGAATGACCACTGACATGCTGTAGCTAAGAAATAGCTGGACCACCCAGATGCTGAGCACACTGCACAATGCAACATTCTTCACTTAACTGACTGCTTCACAGCCTGTGCCATGTAGCTCCTTCCCACCAATATAAGCTTTTCTGAATTGTGCAAGTGGGAACTCTCCCTGCAATAAATCCTATGTTGCCCTAAACCCTCTGGCCTCAACCTTTGTTAGTTACTATCCTTCAGCCAGATATCTCTTTCCTTGTTCCCACTCCAGCACTACACAGCCTTCTGGTCCATCAATGCACCAACATTCCTTTTATTTCTCTCCTTTTCTGCTCCCTTTCCTACCTATCTGTCCTTCTTTTAACATCCCGACTGCACCTAGCTGCCCTTATCCTCTCACCACCACATCCCTGTATGCTCCCACAAGTAACACTTTACCGTCGCTCACAGCTACCTTGCTATCCCACCCCAGCCTTCTCCTTAACCCCAACATCCAGACTGTTCCTCCCATCATGCAGTTTTGCTGCAGTCTGGCCTCGGTGGCTAGTGTGTGTGTGTGTGTGTGTGTGTGTGTGTGTTATCTACTTTAGAAGTTCTTTTCACCAAAAGCTTAAGTGTTTAGCTGGCTTTTTGTTGTGCCTCTCTGTGACTCAACATCTCCACTGTATGGTGAGCAGCAGTAAACCCTTTTCATAATATTGTCATTCTTCCTGGAAAGGACTCTCAAAATTTCAGTTGTTAACCTCTCCATGATGCACAGTGTCCATCTTGTACATGTCTGCCACTAGCATTTGTTGAGCATCTCTGTAACACTTCTGAGTGGACTGAATGATCCAGTGACAGAATGCACCTCCCTTCATTATATCTTCTCTCTCTCTTCTAATAATCCAACTTGGTTAAGGCACAGACTGATGGTCTGTACTCAGGAATCAGTTGAACAATGCCTTGTAACCCACTTATTTTATGAATTACATTTTCTCAAGATTTTTCCTGTGTATCTCAGTCAGGCATTTGCTTCACGCCCTTTTTTATATGTTGTCACTCCACTGAATGTCGTTCTAGATAGACACTCATAGATATTTTATGACAATATTATGAAAAGGAAAGTTGTTATTCACCATATAGTGGAGATACTGAGTTGCAGATAGGCACAACAAAAAGACTCTTACAATTAAAACTTTCAGCTGTTAAGGCCTTCGTCACCAATAGAAAACACACACACACACACACACACCACACACACACACACACACACACACACACACACACACACAAGCATCTCGCACACACAACTGCAGCCTCAGGCAACTGAAACCATGCCTACATGAACCACAGTTTGCAAACAGCTGCATCCAGTGTGCTCGAAAGGTGTCAGCAGAGTGTTATCCATGACTCAGATGAAGCCCCTTTGGCAAACATACTGAGTGCATGCACACTGGTATTCTTTCCCAACCTGACTGTTTCCCTGAGGGGCTCCCTTACGAGCCTAACATTTGAGCTCCCAATAACTAGTATACCAACCCTTTGCCTGTAATATCAAATCTTTGACTATAAAATTCCAATGTGAGAGACTAAATGACTGTAGAGGGGGTAATCCAAAAAGGAAGAAAAGAAAAAGACCAGACTTGTGTTGTGAAATTTCTTTTATCATCTTGTAGTGCTTTAGAGGCTAGACCCTACAAGTAGTCCTTGCCTCTTGTGTACAGAGGTCCAAAATTTCATCAGTTTTTGTAACACTTCTTTGAATATTTACCTGAAGCTGATGTAAAGTTACCTTGTCATACACTCCTGGAAATGGAAAAAAGAACACATTGACACCGGTGTGTCAGACCCACCATACTTGCTCCGGACACTGCGAGAGTGCTGTACTAGCAATGATCACACGCACGGCACAGCGGACACACCAGGAACCGCGGTGTTGGCCGTCGAATGGCGCTAGCTGCGCAGCATTTGTGCACCGCCGCCGTCAGTGTCAGCCAGTTTGCCGTGGCATACGGAGCTCCATCGCAGTCTTTAACACTGGTAGCATGCCGCGACAGCGTGGACGTGAACCGTATGTGCAGTTGACGGACTTTGAGTGAGGGCGTATAGTGGGCATGCGGGAGGCCGGGTGGACGTACCGCCGAATTGCTCAACACGTGGGGCGTGAGGTCTCCACAGTACATCGATGTTGTCGCCAGTGGTCGGCGGAAGGTGCACGTGCCCGTCGACCTGGGACCGGACCGCAGCGACGCACGGATGCACGCCAAGACCGTAGGATCCTACGCAGTGCCGTAGGGGACCGCACCGCCACTTCCCAGCAAATTAGGGACACTGTTGCTCCTGGGGTATCGGTGAGGACGATTCGCAACCGTCTCCATGAAGCTGGGCTACGGTCCCGCACACCGTTAGGCCGTCTTCCTCTCACGCCCCAACATCGTGCAGCCCGCCTCCAGTGGTGTCGCGACAGGCGTGAATGGAGGGACGAATGGAGACGTGTCGTCTTCAGCGATGAGAGTCGCTTCTGCCTTGGTGCCAATGATGGTCGTATGCGTGTTTGGCGCCGTGCAGGTGAGCGCCACAATCAGGACTGCATACGACCGAGGCACACAGGGCCAACACCCGGCATCATGGTGTGGGGAGCGATCTCCTACACTGGCCGTACACCACTGGTGATCGTCGAGGGGACACTGAATAGTGCACGGTACATCCAAACCGTCATCGAACCCATCGTTCTACCATTCCTAGACCGGCAAGGGAACTTGCTGTTCCAACAGGACAATGCACGTCCGCATGTATCCCGTGCCACCCAATGTGCTCTAGAAGGTGTAAGTCAACTACTCTGGCCAGCAAGATCTCCGGATCTGTCCCCCATTGACCATGTTTGGGACTGGATGAAGCGTCGGCTCACGCGGTCTGCACGTCCAGCACGAACGCTGGTCCAACTGAGGCGCCAGGTGGAAATGGCATGGCAAGCCGTTCCACAGGACTAAATCCAGCATCTCTACGATCGTCTCCATGGGAGAATAGCAGCCTGCATTGCTGCGAAAGGTGGATATACACTGTACTAGTGCCAACATTGTGCATGCTCTGTTGCCTGTGTCTATGTGCCTGTGGTTCTGTCAGTGTGATCATGTGATGTATCCGACCCCAGGAATGTGTCAATAAAGTTTCCCCTTCCTGGGACAATGAATTCACGGTGTTCTTATTTCCATTTCCAGGAGTGTATTTCGTGGATTTTGCCAAATGAAATGATCTTTCAACATAGTGCAGTTTTGAATATGCGGATGTGAAAAAAATGTAGCACAACTATGTTGGAGGAAGTGGATGAACTGAGTGCAACATTGGTGCAATGTTTTGCCAGAAAATATGTATAAGAAGTGATGTATGAAACAGTATGTTGTTGTGTGATGTATAAACCAGTATGTAGTGATTTAACTCTGACAGTTGATTCTTACACACCCTAAATGTTTTCCTGTGCACAGCTTCTTCTAAACAAGCTAAAATCCTGTGGTGAAGTACTTTGTTTACTTTATGGTATATGAGCTTTTGATGCACAGTGCCTTTCCATTTAAAGGGACTTAGTCACCAGCACGTTGATGTCTCCTCAGTTCATACATGATTGCATTAACTGAGGACACCTTTCTCCTATAGAATATGACAGTTTTGTCCTGTTCAACAGATTTTACTGTTCAATGACAATATTTTGAAAAGGATAGCTTGCTACTCATCATGTAGAGGAGATGTTGAGTCACAGACAGGCACAACAGAAAGACTACTGTACAGTTAAGTTTTCATCCAAAAGGCCTTCTTCTAAAGTAGAAAACACACACTCTGGCTGAGGCCAGAGACAGTGGTCGTGTGTGTGTGTGTGTGTGTGTGTGTGTGTGTGTGTGTGTGCGCGCGCGCGCGCCGTCTACTTTAGAAGAAGGCCTTGTGGCCGAAAGTTTAAATGTATAACCTTTTTTTGTTGTGCTTGCCTGTGACTCAATGTCTCTTCAGTATGGTGTGTAGGAATCTTCTGTTTTCATAATATTGTCATTATTCCATCCTGGATTTTCCATTGTTTGATTTTCGTGTGAAGTTGGGTCATTAAAATGACACTGCATGATTGTATTCTGATGTGTTCATCAGTATGAACATTTTGCAATTTTAACCAGTGAACCCTGCAAATCACTGCATTGACACTCTCCTCATGAGCTTCTTCCAAGTATTGTGTGAGATTTCTGCTGTCTTTAATATGTTTAAGCCACCTGTAGCAATATGTATAGCTAATTAATCTAATAACATTTTTAACATCCTTTAAAAATTGTGTGTCCATATCAGTATAATCTTTGAAATACTCTTTTTTTTTCCAAAAGGAGTATTCTATAATTATAGTAAAATCCATTTTTAATGAATCGATGGGTTCCCAAATATTTTTTCCTTAAACAGAGGTTTTCCTTAAATGGGGGGTTTTCCCCAAGCACACAGGACAAGTGACCTGGAATTGTAATCCAAGCATGTTTTGGTGATATAAAATCACACTTTACACGTATCACTTGCTTTTAATAAGAAGAATTGCTTGTCTTGTCCTTGTGTGTGTGTGTGTGTGTGTGTGTGTGTGTGTGTGTGTGGGCACATGCACGCTGATCGACAACTCAATGCCTCTGATTTTCAGTGAGTGGTCTCCTTTAATCCAAAAGCTTCTACATTCAACAAGAACTTTCGTTCATACAATACCCAAAAGAGGAAAAGTGTTTCCTAATGGTATCAGCTCCTTGCACAGCAGCTACGACACTTTTGCAATGACCTCTTCTTCTTCTCCATCTTTTTCTACTTATATTCTTCTTCTTCTTCTTCTTGTTCATTATCACCACCACCACCACCAGTTTCTACCTCACAGTCTTCTTCACAAGCGCTTCACGTATATCACGTATATTCATTTCAGTATGGAGGTAAGGATATCATCACCACAAGAAATGAAGTTTTGGAATGTTACATTTTCTGGGAGATCTGTGGTCCTGCCCCATTCTTCTTCTGGAACAATGTCATCTTTAGCAGCAATTGATGTAGCACAATCCACCTGCCTCACAATACTTATACTTTTTACGTCATTGCACCTGTGTGGTTTCCAGAGGATGCATTGTGAATGCACACACACACACACACACACACACACACACACACACACACACATACAGATATATATTTACATTGTCTTCGAATCACAATCTGACTAGCGTGAATGTGGTGGATGGAGTGGATAATGAGGAGGAGGAGGGAAGGGGAATTTGATGGATAAGAGAAGTGGATAGAAATTAGTGCTGGTGAGCATGGTGGGAGGTGCGGTTATACTGCTTGTTGTATCTACACTCTTTATTGACAGCCTCTAAATACACAAAAAATATGTCAGCTGATAACTGTAAGCCAAATATTGACAAGATCAGAGAAACATTAACACAAATATTAACTGTCCAAGTACAGAGACCAATCACCAACAACTGAATGATTGCACTTCGGCACAGAGCTGGTCTGACTTGAGTATGTTTTTGTACAGTGGAGAAAGATGCAAGTGGATGAGGCACCACTGGGAGAGGCCCGTCATGTCAGTATTAGCCAGTCAGTGCGCTGGCTGCCTGCCAGTGATGGTGGTGCCCTTGCTTTCCCCTGACTGCTGCTGGTGCCAGATACAAATGCTGCATTGGCAGATTGCGCAGCGTGCTGCCACATTCCTCCACTCTTCTGCAGAGCTGCCCCCACTGGCACTGACGTGTGAGAAAGGAAGACCACACCAGCTGGATCACTTCTGGTGGAAGGTCGACAAAGGTGAAGAAGCCACCAGATCCGGCCAGGTGACCCGGTGTCGACGACAGCAGTGGTGCGATGGCAGCTGCATGGTTACTGTGTCGGTTTCCATCAGCTCGTAAGCATCCGAAGAGGGATCACCTAGTGGGGATTGGCCTTCAGCTGTCTCCATCTAGGCAGGGTGTGTATGTGCAAGTGGCCCGAACGATGGTGCGCTGGCCGCATTGATGAGCTCACACGTGGGTGCTTTGTGGACCTATGGCAGTGAGAGATGGAAGCAGCAGTGAGAGGGGAACATCCACCCGGTGCTCCGACGAGTGGGCAGCATCCAGGAATTTTCTGTCAGACACCGGTCAAGGGCCCAGGGCAGGCAGCAGCTCTATCTCGACGTTGTCATGCCTACTGGCACGTCCAAGGATCGAGCTCGGGTCTCGGGGAGGGTGTAGTGCCTGCAGGAGGTCCCTTGGACAGTGTCCGCTGCAGCTGTGGCAGGTTTTTCCCCCAATAAGGCCACAGTTGATTTCAATGGTGGGAGAGTGATGCCCTAATGACATCCACTGTGACCATTTACTAATCGTGCATTTGCTGAACCACAGCCGGCAACTGTCCTGGCTGCCAACCGAAGGTGAACATATGGACTGGATCGCTCACAGCATATCGTGAAAAGTGCGTCTGTGCCACAGGCTGCAGCAGTGTAGCAGAATTTAGGGTTGTCGGCTACAGAGAACCTCCGTTGGACTGTGGCCGTTCAGTGGTTGGTTCTGTAGGTGCTGAGGAGCAGAGGCAGTGCCATATTGGCAAGTGTGTCTGCCGTTGAGTGATACCGTTCTGGATGCAGAAATCGTGGAACAATGCCTAGGCAAACTGTGGGCCAATATTGTGGACGATCATCTGTGGCAATCCTTCAGTTGCAAAACTCTGCATCACGAGCCTGCACAGTAGCTTCTGCAGAGGCAGAGCATGTGCACAAGATGTATGGGTAATTTGACACCCCATCTACCACTACTAACACCATGGAATGACAGAAAGAACCTGCAAAAGTTATGTGGAGCAGTCCCACGGCTGATTGGGAGTGGGCCACAAATCAAAAGTTGGGGGGGGGGGGGGGGGCTTCCTGTTGCTCAGCACACAGATTGCACCTACGGACAAACTTTTCAATCACCAAATCAATTCAGGCCAGCAGACAAGTGGCTCACTAGCATTTTCATGTGGGTTATGCCTCAGTGGAGACAGTGGAGAAGCACAAGAGTCCAGGAATGCTGGGATGACAATGCGGACTTCATCTGGATCCTACTAAGGAGGAGTGTTCCATCAACCAGCGCCAGGCAATACCTAAGAAGGAAAAAATTGTGGTGCGGGCCTGTAGAAGGCAGCCATTTGGGCCAACCATTTGGCCCAAAATGGGACACCTGATGGAGCACTGGATCTTTCTGGTTAGTTTTCTCTATGCACTTTGTTCTCATTGGGAGCTTTTCTGATGCCTGATGCACATAATCATTGATTTGGAAGCACGCAACTTCTGTTTTAGTGGTTGATGACTGACACCCAGCCAAAAATTGTGTCATTCACCGACCATCATTAAAGGCTGTGGAATTCACAAGATCCAACACTGATAAAGTAACTTCTTTTTTGTCAAATTCTGGGTTAGAGTCAATGGGGAATTGTGGCAGCACATCTGCATCAGCATGATGAGTAGTGGGACTATAATGAATCTTGTGGGGGTTTGGTGTATGCAGCAGTGGCTGGGAGCCAGTGCCCCCAGGAATTTGTAAATAATTGACGAATCAAGTCTGACGACTGCTGTTATTGCTCAAGCTGTTTGATGCTGTTGTTGTAACAACTGAAACAACATCATATCTGTGTAACTCTCAAAAGACACATGCAAAACGAGCTAGCTTGTTGCCAAAACTGCTGCACCGACATTCTTTATTGACAGCCACTACATGCACAAAAATTACATAGGCTGATAACTGCACACTGAATACTGACAAAGTTAGAGAAATATTAACACAACTATTAGCTGCCCAAGTGTAAAAACCTGCCACTGACAACTTAATGTACACTGGCACAGAACTGATGTGACTCGAGAACATTTGCATACCTCGGAGAAGATGCGAGTGGAAGAGGCCCCGCTGACAGCAGCCCGACGTGTTTATATTTGCTGGCCAGGGCGCTGGCTGCATGTGACGGCAGTGCACTTGCTTCGCCCAGCCGTCACTGGCACCAGGTACAAACACTGCAGTGGCAGAATGCGCAAGTGTGCTTCGGTGGTGTTTCAGTCCTTCACGATATTGGCTATCAAAAGTGTTCTCATTTGCAGCTAATTAGTGCTGCTGGCTGAAGAAATATGGGTATTACATAGGAAATTTATTTGTCGAATAGTTTTTGAGAGTGGTGCACGCGTGTGACGGCCGTAGCGAGAGCTTCAGCATGTGGGATGAGGAATTGTGTGTGATTTTAGAGAGATGTCTAGGCTCCAGGGGAGAGACTTTTTAATGTGAACTGGATGGCAGTTATCAGTGCGGAGGTGTTGTTAGCTGTTGGTAGTTATTATATATATGGAGATTTTTTGTGATACCATTGGAGAGTTGGAGGTCAACATCCACAGAGGTGTCATGCTGCTAAAGAGGAATAGGTTTAACGGATAGGAGAAAAGGCTTTAAATCTGTGGAGGAATAAGGACCCAGATCATGCAAGTGTCATCGGTGGACCTTTCTGCAACTGTAACCCACACCTTCTACTAAATTGTGTATCAGTTGCCCTGCTTGCAGCAGAGAAAGCTCACCATCACCACAGTCTTGTCCTACTCCCTGGTCTCTCTGTCTTCACTCTCTCTTCCTTTCATTGCACCTTTATTTACAAAAACAATGAAAGGAAAGGTACTGTTTTTGTATAAACCTGTTTTTGTTTCTGTAAATATTCACTTTTAAAATGTATACATTTTTGCACGCTCTCAAACCATTCTGGAAACATTTTTTCCAGTCCATTGTAGGAATCTCAAAAACATTGTTTTGCAAAGTATTCAACAGCTTCTGGAAAAGGTGCTTATCACTATGTACTGATTGTTTGTTTGATACGAGGGAACAAAAAGAGATGTGAGGCAATAAATCAGGGGACTTGGGTGATGAGACATTAATTCGAGTGATTGACTTCGTGTGTGACATCTGGCATTGTTAAGAAGAATGATGTTACCTTTCTTGTTGTTTTCTTGATTTCACCAATGAGTTGTGGAAAATAAATTCCTGTATACCACACACCATTAACTTCTCGTCACTCCTGTAAAGCAGTGATTGTGACATATTCAGTGTAACAAAAGAAACTTTTCAAAATGCTTCATGAAAATACCAATTTTGTTGGTCTTTATTCACCTTGGAACAATCAAACAGCTGACATCTTTTTAGTTTGAGTTTATATGAATACCAGTAAAAATACCCCTCCCCCTTTTACATTTTTTTCCAAAACTCTAAAGAATCTGACTTCTGTGTATAAAACATCCATTTCTCACATTTCAATGTTTATGACATTATATTTTCTGAATTGTGTTTTGTACAATCATATAATTGTGCTGGTACATTCAGTGATGTGCATACAATCAGCAAAATGTTTCACAAAGAGGTTTAATACTAGAGAAGTAATAAATTGAAACATTGTGCCTCATGCTTGAGGTTTTACTGCATGAACAGTGAAAATGTAGTAAGTGATAAACTTTATTCCTTTCATCATATAGTGGGAAGTGTTGGCATGAAAGTGTTTCGAAAAGAGTTGAAATGATGTGTAAGGTTTTAGTGCCCTCATTCTCAAATAATGGATGAATGAAGCATGGGTAATTTACACATCACGAGTTATGCTGCCTCAGCATGTATGGATAGTTTCTAATGGTAATACTTGGCTTGCTGTGTTAAACCTTTACCATAAGGTTATTTTTCGTAGGGAATAGATTATGACAGTATTTTAAAATTTCAGATTTGATTGATAATAATATAAAATATTGAAAAGCAAAATTTTGTTGCCTTTGGAAGTGATTAGATGGGCAACCTGCAACTGGTACTGTTTCCCTGGTTAGTCACTTAACAGTAAGGGTGGCCATGTTTTAGGTCCTCTTGCAATTGTCTATGGATTTTGGATTTCCTTATTCAAATTTTTAACCTCTCCTTAGACAAATTGACTTGACCATGTCTTTAAACTTACGTCAAATTATGCAGAGTCTGTGAAAACAGATCTTTTTCGTAGCTAAATGCTGATGCAAATTTTAGTATTCTACAGTTTTCAGTATGCCTAAGGATGCATGTATGTCACAGTAAGCCACATCTCTCTCTCTCTCTCTCTCTCTCTCTCTCTCTCTCTCTCTCTCCCTCCCTCCCTCCCTCCCTCCTTCCCCCCCGCCCTCCCCCCCTTCCCCCCCCCCTCTCCCTCCCTGTCATGTTATGCACAGCATTGATGTTTTCATGGAATAGTAATTGATTTTGGTCGATTTTCATTGAAATTAATTGTTAAGGGAAGCACAACCACAGCAGAATTCTGCAAACCCCTTGTAGACAGTATTTTCTAAAAGAGATTAATTACCAAAAGTTTGACTAAACAATTTCAGCATTATGCTTGATTTAGGCCTTCAGGAGAATTATAAAAAAGTCACCCGACAAAAATATTTGTGCGAAATTTCCAGCACTAGTTCTTTAAATGCTCACTGTAGTTAAGCTGTACTGCTGTCTTTGACGTTACGATTTAGTGATATTGTTGTCCTTACTCGTCACTGGCTACTGGAATTTTCGAAACTGAGTGCGCATATGCTCTATTGGGAGCACTGTTTCACCTTTAATGTCAACAGTGCCTGAGTACTACAGTTCATATCCAGTACTAGTGTGGAGGGGAGTCATTGTTGCGATTACGTACAGAACGCTCTCACATAGTTGTATCATGGGTAATTTGCCTGAAGGATTTATCAGGAAGTATGATTATAATTTGAAAGTATTGTGTCGAATCGCAGAGTAATCGAGCCTTAATGATTCAGCTTTATTCATGGACAGGCATGCAGGATAAGTTTTGAAAGTTATGGTTCAAACAGCATTGTGTTTGTTAATCAGTAACTTCCATGGTGGAACGTATCGTTTTCAAGACATAATTGAAGAAGTCTTCCATGATCGGTGCTTACCTGTTAATGTGGAAGACGGAATGCATCAATGGTTACTTCAATATAAATGTGAAATGAGCTTAATTGTTGATTCAAGAGTGGCTGAGCCTAGACATTGTTAGGAAGTGTTTTACATGCTAAAAGGATTATAAACTGAAGTAACATTGATTTGTACTGTTATTGTTTCAATGTGACATTTTCCAGATTTTAATTGACATACCTCAATATTTTAAAAGTATAAGAGGCAAATATTCTTATTACAAACGTGAGCGGGGTTATTTTGTAATGAAGCATATTCTGTATGTAAATCTCCTGTACTCAAATCCAGGAGCCACAAAATAACTGAAATAAATAGAAAGGAACATTACATTGTGGGGTGTAACTGTTACTTATACAAATGTGCCTTCGGTAGCTGCACCTCTGTCAGATCTGGCTGAAAAGTGGTTGTTAAAAGTAGCCTATTGCCTGTGATTTAGTCTGTACCAGATATGCAGTTCAAACACTTTACGTGTTCTTTGATTACTCAGTGAACCCAGATTTAACGTCATCTATTATAATTACAATATGGATAATCATATAACCAAATATTATGCTCAACCAATGTCCAATAATGTGATTTTTCAGTCTAACCTAACCTAATGCTGATGTGATGTGTCATGACAACTCTCATGTGGCAAACATATACACTGACATAAAAAGAAAAAAATCAACACCAAGAAGGAGTTATGTGACACAACCAAACATTGGTATGCGTGTTCCTACATCTAAAAGATTATATCTATTCATATTTTGCACCAGTCATGTAGGAGTGGGACTAGTACACTCTGAGGATGAAAATCAGGTTTGCATTATGAGTTGATGTTAGTCAAGAGTGCCTTTAAGATGACAAATACACCATTAACAACATCTCAGTGAGTTTGAATGAGGTTGTGTAATAGGGCTACAAGAAGCTGGATGTTCCTTCTGTGATATTGGAGAAAGACTTGGCAGGAATGTAGCCACCGTACACGATCGCTGGCAGTGGTGGTCACGAGAATGTACGGATGCAAGAAGACTGAGCTCCAAACGGCTACATGGCACTACTTAGAGAGAAGACCATCATGTTCGGTGTATGGCTCTGGTGCATCATACTGCATCTGCAGGAGCAATTTGAGCAGCATTTGTTACCACAGCAACATAACAAACTGTGACAAATCAGTTACTTCAACGACAACTCCGAGCCAGACTCCCTGTAGTGTGCTTTACACTGACCCCAAACCACCGCCATTTGTGACTTCAGTGGTGTCAAGCGATAGCTCATTGGAGAGCAGGGTGGAGGTCTGTTCTGTTTTCTGATGAAACCTGATTCTGCCTTAGTACCAGTGAGGGCCGCATGTTGGTTAGAAGGAGACCAATTGAGGGCCTGCATCAAACCTGTCTGCATTCTAGACACACTGGAGCTACACCTTGAGCTATGGTCTGGAGTGTGATTTCGTACAACAGCAGGATCACTCTCATGGTCATCCCACACACCCTGACTGCAAATTTGTACGTCAGTCTGGTGATTCAACCTGTTGTGCTGCCATTCACGAACAGCATTCCAGGGGTGTTTTCCGACAGGATAACGCTCACACACATATTGCTGTTGTAATGCAGCACTCTCTACAGTGTGTCGACATGTTGCCTTGGCCTGCTCGATTACCAGATCTGTCTCCAGTTGAGCACATATGGGACATCATTGGACGACAACTCCAGTGTCATCCACAAATGGCATTAACCGTTGATGTAATGATGACCAAGTGCAACAAGTATGGCACTCCATCCCACAAAGTGACAACCGGCACCTGTACAACACAATGCATGCACGTTTGCATGCTTGCATGCAACATTTTGGTGGTTACACATGTTATTGATGTACCAGCATTTCACATTTGCAGTGGCTTATCTCACACTTATACATGTGAACTTGCGATGTGAATCACTTAAATATTTTATGTAGACAAATGTATTCCAGAAATTTCATTACTCTTAATTATTTTTTGGTGCTGCATTTTTTCACATTGTTGTATAATTAACGCAGTCACAGAATAAAGTTCTTGAATTGTTGTTGTTGTTGTGGTCTTCAGTCCTGAGACTGGTTTGATGCAGCTCTCCATGCTACTCTATCCTGTGCAAGCTTCTTCATCTCCCAGTACCTACTGCAACCTACTACATCCTTCTGAATCTGCTTAGTGTATTGATCTCTTGGTCTCCCTCTACGATTTTTACCCTCCACGCTGCCCTCCAATGCTAAATTTGTGATCCCTTGATGCCTCAAAACATGTCCTACCAACCGATCCCTTCTTCTAGTCAAGTTGTGCCACAAACTTCTCTTCTCCCCAATCCAATTCAATACCTCCTCATTAGTTACGTGATCTACCCACCTTATCTTCAGCATTCTTCTGTAGCACCACATTTCGAAAGCTTCTATTCTCTTCTTGTCCAAACTGGTTATCGTCCATGTTTCACTTCCATACATGGCTACACTCCATACAAATACTTAAATCTATACTCGATGTTAACAAATTTCTCTTCTTCAGAAACGCTTTCCTTGCCATTGCCAGTCTACATTTTATATCCTCTCTACTTCGACCATCATCAGTTATTTTACTCCCTAAATAGCAAAACTCCTTTACTACTTTAAGTGTCTCATTTCCTAATCTAATCCCCTCAGCATCACCCGATTTAATTTGACTACATTCCATTATCCTTGTTTTGTTTTTGTTGATGTTCATCTTATATCCTCCTTTCAAGACACTGTCCATTCCGTTCAACTGCTCTTCCAAGTCCTTTGCTGTCTCTGACAGAATTACAATGTCATCGGCGAACCTCAAAGTTTTTACTTCTTCTCCATGAATTTTAATACCTACTCCGAATTTTTCTTTTGTTTCCTTTACTGCTTGCTCAATATACAGATTGAATAACACCGGGGAGAGGCTACAACCCTGTCTCACTCCTTTCCCAACCACTGCTTCCCTTTCATGCCCCTCGACTCTTATAACTGCCATCTGGTTTCTGTACAAATTGTAAATAGCCTTTCGCTCCCTGTATTTTACCCCTGCCACCTTCAGAATTTGAAAGAGAGTATTCCAGTTAACGTTGTCAAAAGCATTCTCTAAGTCTACAAATGCTAGAAACGTAGGTTTGCCTTTTCTTAATCTTTCTTCTAAGATAAGTCGTAAGGTTAGTATTGCCTCACGTGTTCCAACATTTCTACGGAATCCAAACTGATCTTCCCCTAGGTCCGCTTCTACCAGTTTTTCCATTCGTCTGTAAAGAATTCGCGTTAGTATTTTGCAGCTGTGACTTATTAAACTGATAGTTCGGTAATTTTCACATCTGTCAACACCTGCTTTCTTTGGTATTGGAATTATTATATTCTTCTTGAAGTCTGTGGGTATTTCGCCTGTCTCATACATCTTGCTCACCAGATGGTAGAGTTTTGTCATGACTGGCTCTCCCAAGGCCATCAGTAGTTCTAATGGAATGTTGTCTACTCCCGGGGCCTTGTTTCGACTCAGGTCTTTCAGTGCTCTGTCAAACTCCTCACACAGTATCTTATCTCCCATTCCATCTTCATCTACATCCTCTTCCATTTCCTTAATACTGTCCTCAAGTACATCGCCCTTGTATAAACCCTCTATATACTCCTTCCACCTTTCTGCCTTCCCTTCTTTGCTTAGAACTGGGTTGCCATCTGAGCTCTTGATATTCATACAAGTGGTTCTCTTCTCTCCAAAGGTCTCTTTAATTTTCCTGTAGGCAGTATCTATCTTACCCCTAGTGAGACAAGCCTCTACGTCCTTACATTTGTCCTCTAGCCATCCCTGCTTAGCCATTTTGCACTTTCTGTCGATCTCATTTTTGAGACGTTTGTATTCCCTTTTTCCTGCTTCATTTACTGCATTTTTATATTTTCTCCTTTCATCAATTAAATTCAATATTTCTTCTGTTACCCAAGGATTTCTATTAGCCCTCGTCTTTTTACCTACTTGATCCTCTGCTGCCTTCACTGCTTCATCCCTCAGAGCTACCCATTCTTCTTCTACTGTATTTCTTTCCCCCATTCCTGTCAATTGTTCCCTTATGCTCTCCCTGAAACTCTCTACAACCTCTGGTTCTTTCAGTTTATCCAGGTCCCATCTCCTTAAATTCCCACCTTTTTGCAGTTTCTTCAGTTTCAATCTGCAGTTCATAACCAATAGATTGTGGTCAGAATCCACATCTGCCCCTGGAAATGTCTTACAATTTAAAACCTGGTTCCTAAATCTCTGTCTTACCATTATATAATCTATCTGATACCTATTAGTATCTCCAGGATTCTTCGAGGTATACAACCTTCTTTTATGATTCTTGAACCAAGTGTTAGCTATGATTAAGTTATGCTCTGTGCAAAATTCTACAAGGTGGCTTCCTCTTTCATTTCTTCCCCCCAATCCATATTCACCTACTATGTTTCCTTCTCTCCCTTTTCCTACTGACGAATTCCAGTCACCCATGACTATTAAATTTTCGTCTCCCTTCACTACCTGAATAATTTCTTTTATCTCGTCATACATTTCATCAATGTCTTCATCACCTGCAGAGGTAGTTGGCATATAAACTTGTACTACTGTAGTAGGCATGGGCTTTGTGTCTATCTTGGCCACAATAATGCGTTCACTATGCTGTTTATAGTAGCTAACCCACACTCCTATTTTTTTATTCATTATTAAACCTACTCCTGCATTACCCCTATTTGATTTTGTATTTATAACCCTGTAATCACCTGACCAAAAGTCTTGTTCCTCCTGCCACCGAACTTCACTAATTCCCACTATATCTAACTTTAACCTATCCATTTCCCTTTTTAAATTTTCTAACCTACCTGCCCGATTAAGGGATCTGACATTCCACGCTCCGATCCGTAGAATGCCAGTTTTCTTTCTCCTGATAATGACGTCCTCTTGAGTAGTCCCCACCCGGATATCCGAATGGGGGACTATTTTACCTCCGGAATATTTTACCCAAGAGGACGCTATCATCATTTTATCATAAAGTAAAGCTGCATGTCCTCGGGAAAAATTACGGCTGTAGTTTCCCCTTGCTTTCAGCCGTTCGCAGTACCAGCACAGCAAGGCCGTTTTGGTTAATGTTACAAGGCCAGATCAGTCAATCATCCAGACTGTTGCCCCTGCAACTACTGAAAAGGCTGCTGCCCCTCTTCAGGAACCACATGTTTGTCTGGCCTCTCAACAGATACCCCTCCGTTGTGGTTGCATCTACGGTACAGCCATCTGTATCGCTGAGGCACGCAAGCCTCCCCACCAACGGCAAGGTCCATGGTTCATGGGGGAAGTTCTTGAATTGATGCGCTTGAAATTTAACAGCCATATAAATACAAAAACCATGTGGACATTCAGTGATTGTTATTAAAGTTTGAAGTTTGATACAGTCCATGATAATAATTACACGTTCACAGTATGATTAATCATTTAAAACAGTCACTGAATTATTAAATAAACTCCAAGACACAAAATCTGTGTAACTTGTGGTACATTTTCTGACTTGTAACTTGTACTGACTTATCTGCAATACATTCTCCTGTAATTTGGACATATTCACAGATGTTGCTCCATTGAAACTCACTGCAGACTGGCCTAAAATGACTCCCAACAAGCCTATTTTATAAAACTACAGTAATTAGAACTAAAGTTGTTATTGTTTACTAGATTTTCACAAATTGCAATTAAAGCTTTGCATTTCTGAGTAACTGAACAGGGGAAGAAGATTTGTTAGAATGAGAACTTTTAGATACCAAAAGAATTTCTATTGGATTATGTTGGCTAGTTTGTCTAAATATGCTTTACTAAGGAAGCTAATTACTCTGAAACTAAATGAGTGCAACAGTTGCCGACATGTTTTCCTCATTGGCTGTAAGGATACTTCACTTATTTATATACCTTTTTGATATGCTTTACTAGGAAGTCAGTAATCAGGATGTATGATACCAGGTATATATTTACATATGAACAATGGCAATGAAATCTAAAATTACTGATGTTATGTAATTAGCATGGTTTTTAGACAAACTAGATAGTTCACCAACTCCTGATAACCAAAGGATTGTAATACGTAATAAAGATAACTTGGATATAAGCCCTGAGTCGATATCAAGATTTTTTAAAATATAATGTGCACACTAAGATATCACAGAATTTGGAAAAAATTAATACTAGTTTGGGAGGGGGGGAGGGGGGGGGGAGGAGGAGAGAAACATAACAGCTGGAAAGGATCAATTTGCTTTGTTAAAGCTGTAATAAACTACATAACTAATATGAACTGCCCTTGTTTTAACAATAACAAATGACAAATTTTAAAACCATGGAAATGTCATATCACTAGGGCTACCTGGTTGTTCTTTTTACAAAGTTAAAATGTTTATACTCTGCAAACCACCTTGAGGTGCATGGAAAAGGGTATGTTCCATTGTACTGTTTATTAGTGCAGTAATTATTCTAATCTTATCTTAATGATCCCTGTGTGAGCAAGTCGTAGGGGATTGTAGTATATTCCTGGATAGTTTCGTCTCTCTTCAAGAGTCTTCCAGTTCTATTCCTTTAACATCTCTGTGATACTCTCCCACAGATTAAACAAACCATTTGTGGTGCCCTTCTCTGTATGCTTTCAATATCCCCTGTTAGGCCTATCTGGTATGGGTCCCACATCCTTGAGCAATATCCTAAAACTGGTCACACAAGTGATGTGTAAGCAATCACCTTTGTAGATTGATTACACTTCCCCAGTATTCTAACAATAAACCGAAGTGTCCACCTGCTTTACCCATAACTGAACTTATGTGATCGGTCCATTTCATATTCCTATGAAGTGTTACACACAGGTATTTGTATGAGTTGGCTGATTCTAACAGTGACTCATTGATATTATAGCCATATGATACTACATTTTTCGATTTGTAAAGTGCACAATTTTACATTTGTGAACATTTAAAGCAAGTTGCCAATCTCTGCACCACTTTGAAATCTCATCAAGATCTGACTGAATATTTATGTACCAGAATCACTAGCAGATTCTGTAACTTGTGGGCACCTTGATCCCACTTCATCCACAAATACGGCCTTTGAGACCTATTGATGAAACTGCATGAGCAATATTAGGCATAATATGAATAACTTCTGGAAAGCAAATAATGTACCCAGTCACTGAAAGCAGTAGTGCTTGACAGATAAAGTTAAATTGAAATCGTTGGCCACTAAGTTCAATGAATTCTTTCTAACATTAGCAGAAAGTACAGAGACCAAAAGCTGAGCCATTAGATTTATTTAGACAGGCAATGCAGAGTTCACCATTGTTTACTGGTTTTCAACTCACCTCTGAAAAAGATCACAAAAAATATTTGCTCACTGGAAAGAACTAATTCTTCGTGCTGTGTTGGTGTTTCAGTAAATGATGTAATAGTGCAACCTCCGAGTTGCCTTTATAATCATTCACCCAGCCGAGATGTCTTTCCTAAAAGGCTGAAGTATGTAGTAGTATCTCTTCTTTGTTCTTGAAAGTTTTGTATGTGGTACATGGTGTTTGGTGTTTTTGGTGACACAGTGAATAGTACTGCAGTATCAATTATAGTGTATCTTTCAGTCTTGATTGGAGTTAATCATATGCCCTAAATAAAACACTTTCTTCAGACACAAGATACTTTTTCTTTTTTTAGATGTTAACCCCAATTTCTTTCAGTATCTATTGCTTTTGTTTCTGGCCTATTCAGAGTACCATAAGAATATTTTGGAAATAATTAAATGTCTCATCTACTGTGTTCCCTTGATAAACCTCTTCCCATCATTCATCCTTAAATACTCTCTGAATACCAAACTGAATTAGCATTTATGGTTTTATTAAATCATTGTTTCCCTTCTTAGTTGAACCTGATTGATAGGGAGCTCTACTGGTGCCACCTGACCATCATGATATATAATCATGTATTATGTGGCTAACATCTATTTCATATAAGACAGTTAATTTTCAAAATAATTTATCCCTTTTGTGCAAAATGAGTTTTGATTTTTGTTCAGAATGCTACTATTGGGATCCAGTCAAAACTGGACATTAGCAACTGTAAATAACCCAGATTAGAACTGTAGGACAAAAATCAGTATTTAAATTTTCACATACAATTACTTCTCAGTTATTGCATTAAGACTTATTAGTATTCCATTAAATTTTCTTACAAAGTTAAACCATTTCTGGCTGAAAGCCTGTATATTGTTATAAGCACTTTTACTGAATCTTGACACTGAAAGGTGTGGTCTTTATTCCAATTTCTTGTACATGTGCACTCTACCTATTCTTATATTATGAGTTCAGTAAAATGATACTGAAGTATATCACGCTAGGTGCATCTACTTCATTTACAAGCGAGAGACTTACAGGCAAATGGGCAGGTGGTCGTCTGCTGTTTCATTTGGGCTCAGGAAATACCATTCTA
This sequence comes from Schistocerca nitens, assembly GCF_023898315.1. Taxonomy (NCBI): domain Eukaryota; kingdom Metazoa; phylum Arthropoda; class Insecta; order Orthoptera; family Acrididae; genus Schistocerca; species Schistocerca nitens. The sequence goes on along the minus strand of NC_064620.1, from coordinate 116,952,532 downwards.
ATCTTTCTAACAGAAATCGTTTGCTGTTTTGCTGTGGTAAAGAGACTGGACTCACGTTCATGAAATCTAGATTTTGAAGCCTTATCTATTGGTCCAGATTTAGTTTTTTTCTGTGGTTTCTCGATGGTTCATTTGAAAAGGACCCAGTCTAAGTTGTGCATGATTTCTAATGATTTTTTTTTCTGATGAGATGTTGTACCCTAATATTTCTTTCTTAACAGAAACCAGCTGATGGTAATTATATAGCAGCCTTTCACTCAAAAGGTCTTTGTTTGTTCTTTTGAGATTGCCTGTGAGTTTCCATCTTTATGTAGGTCTTCCTCTGATGAGCAGTTGTTTTCATATTTTCTTTGTGATGCTCTTTCAGGTCATTAGTAGTAAGTGTTAGCCCTCAAGATTCTGTTTGAGATTTAACTGAGTATCTATCAGTGTACTGGAACACACATCTGTTAATGACATAAACCACAAAAATCTTTTTATTAGTAATCAGACTTTCAAATTATTTTCTAGAGTTGTTACAGTGCAACTGCTAAAAATCTCAGCTACAAAGCAATAAAACACGGACAAAACTAAGACATATTCTTGTATAATTATTGCAGTGTTTCACAAAATGCACCCAATGAAAGAAGGCTTGCACATAAACCAGTTTTTGACTGTTTCTAATGACCTTGCCAGTAATGAGGTGAATAACCCTAACCTTTGTTTTTTCATACAGATTTTGAGTCTCTTAGAAGTATTCTATCTCTCTTAATTTTATTTGTGCTACTTCTACTTTTATTTGCTTGAGCTATGAATGATGAGCACTGTCCATGGATTAAAACTCCTCTATGCCACTAGGACGAGTTGCCTTGATTGCTACATTGAAGAAAATTTAAAACAAAATGCACGAGCAGCATGACTAAAAAGTGCATGGCATGCAGTTCAGCAAGGCCATTGTGACTTGCTGTGTTCTATTTGCCATGAGGTAACAGACAAGCAGCAGGTGGTTGTAATTGCTGTAGCAGTCAGTTAACATGTGATGATGTGTTACAGACTATTTTCTGTTCGATAATTACTAGGATTCATAACCACTGTTTATTGTCAACTGAAAGAATCTTCATAAAAATGATTTGGATTCTCACAGAGCATTTGTGGTTCAGACTGCTGCCCTCATCATAGGCTCCAATACCTCATTAACACTGATAATTCAGAAACTGGAATTGGTTGTGGTATATTCGAGTACAAAGAAGAATTTACTTCAGAATATATTTTAAATCTCTATTGCATTATCTTTTAAACAATGAGCACAATGTGTAATTGCATACGAGAACCATGCCAAAAACTTTTAGTGGATGAGTATAGTGACAGCCTTTGTGTGTGTGTGTGTGTGTGTGTGTGTGTGTGTGTGTGGGAGGAAGAGAGAGAGAGAGAGAGAGAGAGAGAGAGAGAGAGCACTACACTTTGGTTTGTAATATAATGATTCATCTGGAAAAAGAGATGTTTTTTCTTTGGCTTTAATTACCTAAAGCAAACATACTTCAAGCGATTCAGAGATCACCATCAGCAGGCAAATTTGTGCGATTATCTGATAACCGTATTTTCTTCCCCTGGCCTCAGTTCCTTTGTACACTCTTGAATGAACCATCACTGGGAAATAACAAATATTATGTTGTTATTTGGGTCCATATTGTCAGACAAAATAGTGTCCACATATGAACTTTTTCAGCTTGGGTGAGTAGTGGAGGTCTGAAGACCACTTGACAAATTTTAGGTGTGCACGATAAATTTTTGTATCTACAATTTCCAAAAACTTCTCACAGAGGGCATAATGTGAGGGGGTGCATTGTTGTGTGTGTCAACCTGCAACTTTTCATCTGGTTTCTATGTATGTTCCGGCCAGTGTTGAGTATAAGTCATAATGAAATGCTATAGTTACACATGCTCTGTGTTGCCCCAAACTCAACACTACAATTCCTCAATAATCGTAAACAATGATAATCAGTTTTTTTACATTGAACTGCAACCATTCGGATGGTTTTAGACTTGGAGAAGGAAAAAATCCTTGTCAAACATGTCACAGTCAATATCATCTCAACTTCCTTCATTAAAGGAATGCTTTACGCTCAACAGTTGATTGGTTTTCAGTTCCTCCATTGTAGTGTCCAGGCATCTCTATTTCTGGTCAGCTGTTAGGCACTGAGCAGCCCCTTGCACACAGTTTTTCCTTTCATGAAAATCTATTTTCGAAATATGGAACATGGATATTGGTGACTTCTCAGCTGCTGTTGAAAATTCTTCACATATTGCATGATAACCTTCGGCAAGTGGTTCACCATATGCTTCACGGATCCATAATCAGTTGATGCTTTTGCAGAGGCTACCTTTGGGCTGTTTTTTTTTTTTTTACACTAACATGAATTGTATTGAAATTAGGTTCTCAGTGGTAACTTGGATTGTGATTTACAGCCTCATCTCCATCAGTTTTCTGCAAAACAACTTGAGTTCTGATACCACATTTTAATTTATGTTCTTTGATTCACTACTGTACCATACTGGAGATGCCTACAATATCCATTTCACACAGTCACCACTTTTATACACTAACATGGATAAAATATGCTTCTTCATTGTACTGTCTTGGCAAGCACTCTGAATGCGTCACTCTTTCCACAGTGTTACCGTCCTGTACATTACTTTTGAAGTAATCCTTAGAAGTCCTTGTGCATATGAGATGTGATCATGCAATGGAGTGCTTTATTTATCCAAACTTCTTATGATATTAAAGCTGTCCCTTATGTGATCCAAGTTGTTAAATGAACCTGATTCCCTTCTTCACTTGCAGTGGTATTGCAAAGGTGTCCTTTCACAGAGAACCATGGCATTTTGGTATTTGCAGAAAGGCATCATCAGAAGTGATTTGCAGAAAGGCATCATCAGAAGTGAGTAAAAAGACTGGACTCTTTGGCACACCATGTTGTGTTACATGTTATGAGCTTACTACCATTTACATGGAATCACAGTGGTGGAAAGGCGAGTCCTTGGGATTGAGTAATGACATCTTAAGAGTGAAACCAACAACGGGTACATGTCGTATCTCTTTCAGGGCACTCAGACAAGCATCTAAATTGTGCATTGTCAAAACACATCAATTCTTGATCTGGTAAGAAGATCCATGAGTGTATAGTGGCTTTGTGATAGTACTTACTAATGTCAATTAATGGAATAAATAAAAAATCTACTTACCAAGTGGCAGCAGAACACACACATAAAAGAAGGTTGTAATTAGACAAACTTTCAGAGCCAGTGGCTGCTTTTACAGGCAGAAGGGTTGAAGGGGAAGTAAGAGGAGTGAAGGAGAAGGCCTGGAGAGGTCTAGGAAAAGGGGTAGATTTTGGGAAAGTGACCCAGAATCCTGGGTCAGGGGAGATTTACTGCATGGGTTGAGAAGGAAAGACTGATTGTTGAGGACTGCATCAGATGAGGTTTGAAAACCTGAGAGCTTAAAGGTGTAAGACAGGGTAATATGCTAGACAGAGATTACTGCTTAAATGACATGCTTAAGTTAATAAAAGTTAAAAGCTAAGTGTATTGTACGTAAAAGAGGTGGAAGGGTGGCAGTGAAAAATAGATGGGTAAGCCAGTGAAAAATGTAGAAAACTAAAACGGAGTGAAGAAAAGAGTAGTTACTGTGAAGAAATGCTGAGATGGAAGAATGTAAATTAAGGTCAGGTGTGGGTGGTGAGAACCAAGCGCACGTAACACTAGTTCCCATCTGTGGAATTCTGAGAAACTGGTGTCTGGCAGAAGAATCCAGATGGGGCATGTGGTGAAACAGACACTGAAGTCATGATTGTCATGTTGCAGAGCATGCTCTGCAACAGGATATTGCATGTTACCAGTATACACCCTCTGCCTATGTCCATTCGTCCTAATTGATAATTTGGTGGTAGTCATGCTGACATAAAAGGCCAAACAGTGTTTACGTAACAGCTGGTATATGACGTGTCATTTTACAGGTGGTTGTCCCCCTGATGGTATATGTTTTGCCAGTTACAGGGCTGCTATAGGTGGTGGTAGGAGTGTGCATAGGGCAAGTCTTGCAGCGGGGATGATCACAGGGGTGGGAGTGACAGGCCAGGGAGATGGGTGCAGAAGGAGCATAGGGTCTGACAAGAATGTTGCAGAGATTGGTAGAGCGACGAAAAGCTATTCTAGGTGTGGTGAGCAGAGTTTCAGGCAGAAGGGATCTAATTTCAGGGCATGATTTGAGGAAGTCATGGCCCTGTCGAGGTAGCTGATTTATTCATTCGAGACCAGGATAATACCGAGTCATCAGTGGTGTGCTCTGAAGTTGTTTTTAGGAGGGATCAGCTGTACTAGGATTGGATGCGATGTCCCAGGAAATCTGCTTTTCAAGTAGGCTGGTGGGGTAATCACGTGCAGTGAAGGCTGAGGTGAGAATGGTAGTGTATTGCTGTAAAGAGTCTGCATCTGGACAAATACGTTTGCCTCGGATGCCAAGGCTGTATGGGAGGAAACGTTTGGCATGGAAAGGATGGCAACTGTCAGAATGTAAGTACTGTTGTTTGTTGGTAGGTTTAATGTGGATGGAAGTGTGTAGCTGGTGTTTGGTGAGGATGAGATCAACATCAAGGAAAGTGACATGGGATTCGCTGTAGGACAACGTGAAATTTATTTGGGAGAAGGTATTCAGAGATTCCAGGAATTTTAATAGGTCAGCCTCATCGTGAATCCTTATGGTAAAGATGTCACCAATGTATCTAAACCAAACCAGAGGCTGAAGACTTACAGATCCCAGGAAAGCCCCCTCCAAGCAGCCCATGAAAAGGTTGACTTAGGAAGGAGCCATCCTGGTTCCCATGGCCATACCCCTGACCTTTTTGTATGTCTGCTCCTCTAATGTGAAGTAGTTGTTAGTAAGTATAAAGTTGATTGAGGTGAGTAGGAAGGATGTCATAGGTTTGGGATCAGGCGGGTGCTGCCCGAGGAAATGTTCAGCAGCTTACAGAGCATGTACGTGGGGTGTGACAGGCAAGGTGTGTGGTGGGAGTGGGATGGACATGGATTTCAGACGGTCTAGGAAATGGAGGGGGGGGGGGGGGAGGTATCGTATTATGGTTTGTGGGTGCTGATCAGGCGGATGCTTTGAAGCGAGCAATTATAGGATGGCCAGGATGATTGGATTTGTGGATCTTAGGAAAAAGGTAAAAGGTGGGGGTGCATAGTTTGGATGAGGTGAGAAGTTCTTTGGATTGAGGTGTGGTACTTGTGAGGGGCCTGAGGTTTTAAGAATCAGTTCGAATCACAGGGATGGGATCTTGATGGCAGACACTGTCAGACAGCTGGTGTAGACCTTCCCTAACATACTCCTTTTGGTCAAGTACTACAGTGGTAGATCGTATGTGTGCTGGGAGAATAATGATGGAGTCATCAGCTTTTAGGGAATGTAGAGGCTGGAGTTCTGCAGAGGACATGTTAGGGCCATGTTATAGGGACCTGAAGAAGGGTTGTGAAGCAGTGCTGGCTGTGCGGAATTCTTGTAAGGCTTGTAATGGATGATTTTGAGATAGTGGTGGTGGATCCAGTTGGGATCGTGGTCTGAACTGTTCAATGTAGGGTTCAGTGTCAGGTTTGATGTTGGAAAGGTTTTGGGATTGGGTTGCTAAATGATATTTCCAATTGATATTACATGTGAAGGAAAGTAGGTCCTTCACCAAAGCAGCATGATCAAATGAAGCTTGTTATAATCACTTATGTCGCAATTTAACTTTCTGAGAGGAAGGCAGCAACCATTTACTCTGTGGCTCGTGCTACATTTCAACTTAAAATAAGACTATCGCTATACAAATTTAAAAATGTATGTAATGTAAGCGGCTTTCTTAAACAAATGTGGGTAAATTTGTTTTCATAGGCAGTGACATACAGTTTTGTAATTTGAGTTTTCTTCTTCTTCTTGAGATTAAACTGTGATGTTTCTTTGACATTTTGTTATAGATTTTCTTCTACTATTTCATGTTTTGCATACATTTGTGTGAGTGAATGTCTGAAGAAAAGATGGGTGTGACTGCAATTTTCTGCAGTGATACATCTCAGCACTAGAAATAAATTTTGCCACAAATTCCTTCATTCATACAAATATTTAAATTTATATTCTGTATTTATTTTGTTTGTTTTTTAAAATATTTTTCTTTGTGGTACCTAATGAATTATTCTATATTTATACCTTTTAAAATGTTCACTGTTGATGCAGCTGAAAATTTTTTAAAGGAAAGCACATAACTTTAAAGAAATGTAAATTCATTAGTAACAGTTGTAATAATTACTAACAATCATCAACTGCTGTGTCTTTGACTTGAGGAAGTATATCTGTTTCATTATTGTATTGCAATTTCTTTGTGCAAAAAATGCAGCACCAACCTATTGGCTGATTTAAAAATGCTTCTTATTTTTAAAAGACAAATCTTGCAGAGTGATTTCTTGGTCTAGACTTTATGCTGCAATGTTTCTCTGCCCTCTACCTTTGTTACGTGTTGTTACTTATTGTATTAGTCTTGTGTAAATGTACTAAGATCTTGAGAAAATGACATACAATGTCAGCAATGGTTCTGTTAAGATCTTTATTATGAGTAATTAGAAATAATTTTCAAATTTTGTTTGACTCTGTACAGAAATCAGAGAAGAAATTTTGGCACGGTTGAAGAAAGCAATGATCGTGAACTGCAGTGAAAAACGTTTCACCATTACCTTTCCGTTGTCAGTAGTGAAACAGCTTGGTTCCCCGCAACTGAGCTTCAGTGATCGCAGCTGTATTGGAGTCCCCAACAGTACGCATGTGACACTAACCAGTCCTTTAACATCATGTGGTAGCACAAGTGCAATTGACCGTGGGCTCACCGCTTTTTACAATTATGTAAGTAATGGCTGTGAAAATGGTTTATTCATTAATCTTTCTTTTGTATACATTTTGTGTTAATCCATATGGGTTCTTTAATTCACAATTATGATATTAAAAGTTCTGACAGAATGTAAATAATTTATAAGTAAAAGTAACACTTGTGAATATTAGATGCATTGAGATGTTGACAGGTACATAAAACTGATAACTTTCCTATCTTTTGGGTGATTTCTTCATCAAGATAGAGTGTACACACACACACACACACACACACACACACACACACACACACACACACACACACAAACTCCCAGCTGTGTAGTTCAGAAAATCTGGGGATCCAGAAGATTGCATGTGTTGTGAAGCAGCCATTAAAAAGTTGAGTACATTGTGCTCAGCAGTGTGTCCTGTCACTGGGCTGTCAACTCCGTTCTTTTCCGTTGTTTCATTCTTTGGCAGTGGCCGTCGTTTGTGTGGGCGGTTGCTTTGTGGCCATGCCCACATAAAATGCTGTACAGAAATTACAGCATCTGCCAGGTATCTGACTTCTCCCTGACGTAGTGATCCCCAGAAGTCCAGTATATTCCAATCCCTGCTCAAATCCTTGGACCCACCCGAGTATCCACCGACTGCCCCCCCCCCCTCCCAAAAAAAATCTCTCTCTCTCCTCACCATAGTGCCCCGCTCTTCCTCCCCCCCACCCCCTCCATTATAGCCTAGCCTCTCATATTAAAGATACAAACCAATTCCTTCACTGACTGTCAACCATACCACCTGGATCACTGCTCATCACAGTTGATGCTACCCCTCTATACATAAACATCCCCAGTGCCCATGCCTGTAGCTTTGCTGCTATCAACCACAACCTTTCCTAATGATCTGACTCAAAACCACCACCTCATTCTCTACACAAGCAACTAATTACATTTTCACACATAACTACCACTCCTCTGAGAGGAAGATATGCAAGCATGGTCTTTGACACCCACATGGCACTGTCCTATGCCAATTTGTTTATGGGCCATCTAGAGGATACCTCCCTAGCCTCCCAAAACTCCAAACCCCTTGTCAGGTTAAGGTTCTTTGGTGATTTCTTCATGATGTGGACCCAAGGCTATGACACCGTGTCCTCATTCACTTCAGCTGGTCTTTTGCAGCCTAATGTGCCATCCTGCTGGATGTTTACCTTCACCTCTCTGATGGCTCCATCCAGACATCTGTCCGTATCATGGTCACTAATTGTCAATAGTATGTGCATTTTGGCAGGTGTCACCTCTTTCACAAAAGAAAATTGCTCTTACATAGTCTAGTCACATGTGGATCATGTATCTGAAATGATGAGAATTCCCTTGTCTAGTATGCTGAAGTTCACTCTCAAGTGTTCATAGACAGGCACTATCCCCCAACCCTAATTTACAGACATATTTCCTATACCATATGAAACTTCCTGGCAGATTAAAACTGTGTGCCGGACCGAGACTCGAACTCAGGACCTTTGCCTTTCGTGGGCAAGTGCTCTACTGACTGAGCTACCCAAGCACGACTCACGCCCCGTCCTCACAGCTTTAATTCTGCCAGTACCTCGTCTCCTACCTTCCAAACTTTACAGAAGCTCTCCTGCGAAGCCATGTCTCCGCAATATCTCTTCTATCAGGAGCGCTAGTTCTGCAAGGTTCGCAGGAGAGCTTCTGTAAAGTTTGGAAGGTAGGAGACGAGGTACTGGCGGAATTAAAGCTGTGAGGACGGGGCATGAGTCGTGCTTGGGTAGCTCAGTCGGTAGAGCACTTGCCCGCGAAAGGCAAAGGTCCCGAGTTCGAGTCTCGGTCCAGCACACAGTTTTAATCTGCCAGGAAGTTTCATATCAGCGCACACTCCACTGTAGAGTGAAAATTTAATTCTAGAAACATCCCCCAGGCTGTGGCTAAGCCATGTCTCCGCAATATCCTTTCTTACAGGAGTGCTAGTTCTGCAAGGTTCGCAGGAGAGCTTCTGTAAAGTTTGGAAGGTAGGAGATGAGGTACTGGCCGAATTAAAGCTGTGAGGACGGGGCGTGAGTCGTGCTTGGGTAGCTCAGTCGGTAGAGCACTTGCCTGCGAAAGGCAAAGGTCCCGAGTTCGAGTCTCGGTCCGGCACACAGTTTTAATATGCCAGGAAGTTTCATATCAGCGCACACTCCGCTGTAGAGTGAAAATTTCATTCTAGAAACATCTCCTATGCCATATTCTCACAGACCCTTCATCGTTCCACCACACTGAACAACCAACTGTGAAGGTGCGCCATCCTCATCACCCAATATTGTATTGGACTGGAACAACTGAACCGTACCCTGAGGCAGGCTTTGACTACCGATCGTTGTGCCTGGAAATGAGGAACATCTGCCATGCTTCAAATCTGGTCAGTACACTGGTCTGCCCCTCTACCACACCCACTCAAGATCCTTTGTTAGGTGGATCATATACCTGGGGGACACTGAGGTGTGAGACCGTACAGTTCACCCACCTGATGCATCTTACTCCAGTCCTGTCACAAATGTATCCTATCCCATAGACAGGCCCACCTGTGAAGGCAGCCACATTTACTGCAGAGCGTTTTATGCTGGCATGACCAGCATTTGCTGCCTCCCTCTGAGCTGTAAGCCAAACTCCCTTTCTTCTACACCTCCCTCCCAGTTTCTGCCTCCTTTCCTACCTCACCCACTGCACCACACACAATCCTTCCATGAAAAAGATTTGTCCCCAAGTTGCCAAAGTCTTCTGTCTTGTTTATGTACCAGTCCATGAGTCATCACCTCTAATATTTGGTGAGTTGTTACCTTTACTCTTAAATTATTTAATTAACAATTATGTAATTGTGTGTATATGGGTTGCTGCTAAACTACAGACATAATAGAATTAAAAATATAAGTAATAAATTAATTATTTTTGAGGCAGAAAGAAGCTCCAATTAATGAAAGGGAAGATAATGCGTGAAGTCTCTGGCATTAAAATTTCAGTTCATTTCCCTTTTGAGAGAGACAGAGAGAGAGAGAGAGAGAGCTACTGAAAAAGGAAAGGCCAAAGGAGCATAGAAGATTCATGTTCAGGGCAGAAAATACCAGATCTGGAGTAGAGAACAGAATATGCAGTATTTGCATATTCTTACGCATCTAAACATCACGCTTCCTCCAGGGTCTGTTTCAGTAACTGGCCAACAGTATTTGCATCAATATTTAATATAAAAGATTATAACAGATGAACTTTAGTTTTGACTGTGAAGACAAAATGATTGATTATAAGGCTATCAAAGTGCACACCTACTTCATATTTCTCCGATCTTGGCAGTGTCCTCGAGGAATAACTATCAAAATGTTGATCTCTAGTTGCAGTCCACATGTATGGCAGTTCATACAGTCATTCAGTGTCACCAGCATGTATCCTACCCCTGTACCTGATGGTCGCTGTTCACCGTATCACCATAGGACAGGAGTACATTTAATCATTTAATTTCGCACATTAAAAAGATAATTACAAAGGATTACTGAACTCAGCATAAAAATGTTTGCCTACATCATCGAAAATAAATAACAGCCACTATGAAACAGCTTTCAAAAAGGAAGATCATGCTGTGGTGGTTATTTTTAATTGAAATTACTAATAGAAAAACATAGAGAATACAATCTGGAAACACACATTGCTTTTTCCAACTTCAGAAAAGCTTTGATGAAGTCAGCACAAACAATTTATTACAAATTCTGACAGACGATTATGTTCCCCAACAACTTACTGGTGATGTAAACAAAATTTCCAAAATAAATTGAATCTGCATCAAGAAAGAAGACAATTATCATAGTGGAATAGAATACATGCAAGAACATGGCATTGATGTGGTCTTTCACCAGGCTTGTTACATGAATAAAATCGTCCAAGAGTGGAGACAGAGAGACAAATACTACATGGTTTCATTGAAATCATAACACATAGTTAGATGATTTATTTTTTGCAAGTGATTAAGCTCTTTTAGCACCTTCAGAAGATGACTTGCATCTACATCTACTTCTATATGATTACTCTGCAATTCACAATTAATTGTGTGGCAGAGGGTTCCTTGACCACCTTGAAGCTATTTCTCTACTGCTCCACTCTCAAACAGCATGCAGGGAAAACAAGCACTTAAATGTTTCTGTGCGAGTTCTGATTTCTCATGTTTTTATCATGATGATAATTACTCCCTATGTAGGTGGGTACCAACAGAAGATTTTCAAAATCAGAGGAGAAAGTCAGTGATTGAAATTTCATGAGAAGATTCTGCCACAGTGAAAAACATCTTTGTTTTAGTGATTGCCCCTGCAGTTCACATATCATGTCCATGGCACTCTCTTCCGTATTTCGCAATAATACAAAATGAGCTACTCTTCTTTGAACTTTATTGATGTTCTCCCTCAGTTCTCATCTGATGCAGATCTCATACCATGCAGCAGTACTCGAAAAGAGGGTGTACAAGCATGGTATAAGCAGTCTCTTTAGTGGACTTGTTGCACTGCCAATAAATCAGTCTTCAGTTTGCTTTCACACAACATTATCTGTGTGATCATTCCAATTTAAGTTATTCGTAACTATAAATTCTAAGTATTTAGTTGAGTTAACAGCCTGTAGTTTTGTGATTTATTGTGGAACTGAAATTTAGCGGACCATTTTAGAGCTCACGTGGAAGACTTCACACTTTTCATAATATAGGATCAATTGCTACTTTTTGCAGCATACAGATACCTTGTGTAAATCATTTTGCAATCTGTTTTGATCATCTGATGACTTTACATAATGGTTAATGACAGCATCAACTGCAATCTAAGAGGACTGCTTATATTGTCCCTTAAATTGTGTATATAGATCAGGATGAGGAACACCCAGGTATTACTTCTATTTTATTAAATGATTTTCTCACAGGAAATCACAAATCCAGTCACACAACTGATAAGACAGTCCATAGGCAAGCAATTTGGTTAGAAGTTGCTTGTGAAGAACAGTGTCAAAATCCTTCTGGACATCTAATATATATCGTCTCCGCCACACACCATCAGGTGGCTTGCGGAGTATGGATATAGATATAGATGTAGAATTAATTTGACGTTCGCTACCGATAGCACTCATTACTTTGTGAGAATAAAGAACCACTTGTGCTTCACAAGAATATTTTCTGAATCCATGTAGGTTATTCAGCAATAAATAATTTTCTTTGAGATGAATTTTAATGTTCAAGCATGGAATATGTTCCAGTATTCTACTGAAGAGTGACGTTAGTGATACGGGTCTGCAATTCAGCAGATTACTCTTATTTCCTTTCTTAGGTGGTGTTGTGACTTTCGCAACTTTCCAGCCTCTAGGTATAGATCTTTCTATAAATGAGCAGTTGTGTATGATTGCTAAGTGTGGAGCTATTGGATCAGCATACTCTGAAAGGAACCTGACTGGTATACAATCTGGACCAGAAGCTTTGCCTTTTTTACATGTTTTATGCTGCTTCGCTACACCAAGGATATCTACTTCTAAGTTACTCATGTTGGCAGTTGTTCTTGATTTGAACCATTTACTTCATCATATTTTGTGAAGGAGTTTCAGAAAACTGTGTTTAGTAACTCTTCTTTAGTGGTGCTATCATCAATAGCATCACTGTTGTTATTGCACAGTGAAGGTATTGATTGTGTTTTGCCTCTGGTGTATTTTACATATGACCAGAATCTCTATTGGTTTTCTGATGGGTTTCGAGGCAGAGTTTCATTGTGGAAACTATCAAAAGCATCTCATATTGAAGTTTGTACTAAAGTTTCAGCGTTCATAAAATTTTGCCAATCTTGGGGATTCTGCATTCTTTTAAATTTGGTTTACTTTTTGCCTTACTTCTGCAACAGTGTTCTGATCTGTTTTGTGTACCATTGGGGATCGGTACCATATCTCATTAATTTATTTGTGGACAGACAATACAAGAAGAGGTGCAGATACGGAAAGGTGTCCGACAATGTTGCGCACTATCCCCTGTTATCTTTAACGTATACATTGAAGAGGCACTGAAAAAAGTAAGGGAAAATTCACAGACAGGTGTAGTAATTCATGGCCAACGAATAGATATGATAAGATATGCCGATGATATAGCTGTCCTGGCTGAAAGTGAAGAAGATCTTGTAGTCCTACTGAGTAGAATGGATAAAGTTATGGGTGAAGAATATAATATGAGAATTAATAAAGCAAAAACAAAAGTAATGGCATACGACAAAGAAGATCAAGTGAAAGTCCAAGTTCATGTAGGCAATGAACTGCTTGAACAAGTTGATAAATTTACTTATCTGGGCAGTAATATTACCAGGGATGGAAGGAGCAAAGCAGAAGTGAGAAGTAGAATAGCTCAAGCAAAGGCTGCGTTTAACAAGAAGAAAAACATATTAACATCTAACAGCATCAGCCTTGAAATCAGGAAAAGATTTTTGAAATCATATGTGTGGAGTGTGGCATGCTATGGGTGTGAAACATGGACTCTCGGGACAGAGGAAGACCAGAATCTAAATTCTTTTGAAATGTGGTGCTATAGATGCATGCTCAAAATAAAATGGATCGACAAGGTCACAAAAGAAGTGGTTCTGGAAAGAGCAGGTGAGAAGAGAAGCTTCTGGAGTTTCATTGTTAAAAGAAGAGTGCAATTTACAGGCCATCTATTAAGACATAAAGGACTCCTGAACACAATCATAGAGGGATATGTCGAGGGAAAAAGACCAAGAGGATGACCACGACTGAGGTACATGGATCAAATCGTGAAAGATGTGGGATGTAACACCTATAAAGAAATGAAGAGAAAAGCTGAAAGACGCACAGAATGGAGACAAGCTGCCATTGTAGCTGTTGCAAACCCATCCTTGGATTGACCACTACAGAAGAAGAGATATCTCTCAATTGCCATTGATACTATTTCTTGTAATTTAAACCACATGTGGTCTACGTTACACAGTCAAACTAGAAGGAGTGGAGGCTGTCTCTTAGGAGGATGTCAAACGAATTTTTTTTTTATAATATATGTATTTTGCTTTTATTTTTGTTGTGTTTGGATGGTACAATATTCAGTCTAGCTACAACAGTCTTTTGGTCACTAATCCTTGTATCTGTCATGATGCTCCTTATTTGTCCAGGATTATTTTCTGCTGCACTTTGAGTGGGCTCCTGAACTAGTTGTTCAAAATAATTGCCTGAGAAGGCATTCAGTATGACTTTGGATGATGTTTGATGTCTACTGCAGACTTTATTTCGCCATCGTATTACGTGTAGATTGAAGTTACCAACAATTACAACTGTATGATTGGGGTATCTATTTGAAATGACATTCAAGTTTTCTTTGAACTGTTCAGCAACTGTATCATCTGTGTCAAGGGTGCGGTAAAAGCAGCTGATTATTAATTTATTCTGGTTTTCAAGTGTAACCATTACCCATACTAGCTCACAAGAACTATCTACTTCAGTTTCACTACAAGGTAAACTACTTCTGACACCAGTAAACATTCCACCACCAACTGTATTTAATCTATTCTTTCTGAACACAGTTAGGTGCTTTGTAAAAATTTCAGCTGAACTTATTTCTGCCTTTAAACAGCTCTCTGTACCTTTAACGATTTCATAGTCAGTGATTTCTATTAGCGCTTGGAACTCTGGTTCTTTTACAACACAGCTATGAAAGTTGACAGCTACAATATTGATTGTTCCTGTGCCTACCCTCTTTCTGTGTTCATCCTGCAGCCTTTGAAACTGAAGCCCTTTCTGCACCCTCTGACCTAAAAACCTACCTAGTCCACTCCACACAGCCCCCACTACTGGTGCAGCTGCTTGCTGCGTGTAGCAGGACAGCAGTCACTTCTGTCGATGATACGACAGGTGGCGAGCTCCTCCTTCATCTCACAGACATGAGTGACAGTCTTTGATACTTCAGCTAGCTGCCCAAAACCAGAGAAAATCTCTACCGATCCAAAGTGACACATCATTAATAACAGTATGAACCACCGTCTGCAGTTGGCTACACACTGTGCTCTTCATGGCATTCAGAAGCACTCGAGACACATCTGGAATGACTCCTCCTAGTTTGCTCACAAAGTGCCCACTGGATTCCTTCCCCTCCTGGCCCCGTTACATGCTTAATATTGGAGCTTCCATCTACCAGTAAACCCACCCTCTGTGAATGCCCAGACCTTGCGGGCTGAGAGGCTTCCTGTGGAACTGGGTGAGCATCAGCATCTTGCTTAGGGACTTTGTGAGCCACAGATAGCACCCAGAATCTATTTGTCAGATGAATCGGGAAAACCCTCTGGTTGACCTCTCGGAAAGTCTTTCACTGCCACCACACCTTGGAACGACCTCCCAGTCCACCAAAGGCGAGTGATGAACTTCAGTACAGGCAATAACCAGTGCAGCCACAGTAATGGACTGATCGGAGGACACATGGTATGTGCTGGATGTTCCTCAGATCTCCATGTCCGGCCCCCCACAGTGATGGCCTTGGCAGCAGCTTTAAGTTGTGTGACTGAAGCCTAAACTGCCGGGAGCTGTGAGCTTTGGCTCACCAACTCAGCTCACACCTGAACACAGCAATCACTGTTCCTATCCAAACTAAAGATGGTGAAAATACATGCTAGATGGTTACTAAACGCAGAACTGTGCCTGATAAGTAAATAAACCTACATGAAATTAATGAGTTTAAACGAAAGAGTTCAGTGGAAAAATAAAATAAATGCTTGTTATGAGAAGCTGTGTCAAACTCATTGATGAAAATTGTGTCCTCTGAGGTGCTGCTGCAGTAACAAAAGCTAGCACTCAACTACAGGGATCAGTACAAATTTTCCAGATACAGGGATCAGTACAAATTTTCCAGATTATCTTCGAGAAATACAATATGGACATCAGCCTTATGCAGAAAATATGCCTTAAAAAATAAGCTCTATTTGAAAAATAAAATTTCCTAAAGAGTGATCACAGTCACATATTATTCTATAAACTATCCTTTCTGGAAGAAACAGACCTAGATGAAAAAGGAATGGGAGTCTTTAATAATGTAACAGAACCTTTCATAGACCAGAAGTACACCAGAATATGCAAAAACAATGGGAGTCGGTAATAGTGTAATGAAATCTTTACTAGACCGGAAGTACACCAGAATATGTGATGCCTGTACATGACCTTAGCAAGACCTGTGCTCTGCTATGACAGTGAAACATGGGCAATAAAGGCATAAAATGTGGAAAGACTAACAGCCTGTTAAACAAAATTCTTGGGACGAACAGCTGGTTACACCAAATGGGATCACAAAAGGAATGAACATGTGATGAAGGAACTTAAAATGAAACCCATCATGCATTGTATTTGGAACAACCAAAGCAACTGAAGAAAACAGTTACAATGAGTGAGCTCATGGAAGATCTCATAAAGGCATGCTACACTACCACCCCAGTGGCGTAAGCTCACTAGATTGACCAAAGAAAATATGGCAGGATAACTTGATGAGACTGTAACAGGTCAGTTATGTCTGATCTCATCATAGGATATCTTTAATGTCCCTCTCCTTTACATTATAGTTAATTTACCGTTCTTGCATATAAACCCAGTCTCTCCAGTGCCTCTCCTCACCCTCTGGAACGAAAACTGAATCTGACCTAATCTAATCTAATCTTTTCCAGAACTAAAGAAGCACCTGGTCAGGCAGCACACAATCTCAGTACACTTGTCACTCTCTGTCCCAAGTGCCAGTGAGTCTTAATATGTCCAAGTTTCTTAAAAAATTGCTTCATTCCTAAGTCACCCAGAGTACTCAAAGGACCCATTTACATTCAGGGGGGGACTCATTTGAATGTATTGTTTGCACGATTACGCAGCACACATCTATACCCATCACACTCAATGTCAAGGAGTTTTGACCACAAATATGAGATCTGCACCTGCACAATGTGAATTTGTTGTGGTGAATTTGTTGTGATTTTTCTTAAGTACTTGACTACATTTTTGTAGGCTGTGATGTGCATTCACAGAGTGAAGTGACGCAGTGACCTTTGAAGGAGTGATGTTCAAATACCTCCCCAGATATCATGATTTGGATTTGTTGTGGTTTTCTTTCCTTTTGGAAGGATATGGTCTGCTCCCTGCCCCATAGTAATTCTGTCAGAACTTGAGCTCTTGGGTCTAATAACCTTATCATCAGTGGGACATAAAGTGATAATATTTCTTCCTTGCTTCAAGTGAATCATTTTTCTGTTACATTTTTGGTAACCTGGCTATGTACACATTTGTTCTGTAATAAAAAAGATTCAGAAGTATTGTAGCACACAATAGAAATGAATGCCGAAGAGTTACCTGGTTATGGAGCCAAACACAAGACTGAAAAGAATACAATAACAGGGAAGTGACATCCGGAATCAGTAGCAGTGTTCTAGGCCAACAAAGAGTAGCCTATCCAAACTGTAAACAGGAATAAAATTCAAACAGCATAGTGTATCCAAATCTCGGGTGTGACCTGGTAGGATGGCAGTGAATAGTAAGATGGGGAATGATGATTCCACAGATAGTCTTACAATGTATATTTATTGCAGCCTCACCAGAGAAAATAGTCTACCAGTAATAACAGAAACATCATCCTTAATCGAGGTAGATACAACTCAAAGTTGAAATTAACCTCAGTTTAATAATCGCCTTAGCATTGTACGCAGTAGCACTAAGTCTGCCAGTGGAGATGTGGTAGTCGCGGGGTCGTTTACTGGAGTGATACGGTATGGTGCAGACTCAGCAGGAACTCAAAACATGTGGGATGGTACAGGTGATCAGTGCCAGTGGCCTGTAGCGGGACTACAAATGCAACTGGTTGCACCGTGGCCAAGTACACAATGTCAGAGGAATATACGTGGGCTCTTGATGACCACATAAACTGTGGACAAGAGCTGGTCCCTGATAGCAGAGCCACCATTGTTACTGCTGTGTGTGCTGCTTGTGGGTGATGCTGGCAGTTTCTGATGGTGCCTACTAGAGTTAATCCTGTAAATATACTATTTGGAATCAGCACCGAATCCAAACAAGCAATATACTGGCAAGATGTGTAAGCAGTCCACAAAGGAGGAGCAGATGTCATGTCGGAATGGGCACGGTCGAGTATGTAGAAGCCCAGGTGTGTTTATACTACACTCCTCATCCTGTGAAAATTGAGAACCTCACCAAGAAGAAGGCTGCTAATGCGAGGATGTCTGTGGCAGGTGACGATGTGAATAGTAGTCATTGTGGCAGGACTATCAGGCCATCATGGAGAGGACTCATGACAAATCTTCCTTGAGGACCACACCAAAAGTGCTGGAAGAAACATCTGGCAGCCAGCTGGGGGCTACCGTGCATGGTGGCTGGGCCACAGCAGCGTAGGGTGAGGACCTACCGAAAGTGCGGCGTGTGCTGGAGGGCTGCCTGTGGAATGTCTGGAAGGTATTGCAAACCCTGGTAGCCCTTGTGGGTGGGAAAGTATTGGATTGTGTGGAGCTACATGCCGGTGTGCGGGAATGTGCGCCCTTTTGTGATGGGATGTACAGACTGGCCACATGACCGGCTGTAGCTGCGACAGAAACGGTGATGGCAGGAATGACCAGGCTGGCCACAACCTGGCTGACCGTGACTGGGTCAGCACAAGAGATGCTGCATCAATGTCTACTTAGCCGACAGTGGCAGTCACAGGACCAGTGCCGGCGAGCCTGATTATGGCAGCAGGGCCATCTGTGTTGGGGGCTGTCTTGGTGGAGCTGGCACGGACCTTTGTGGCAGTTATGGTAGTGGAGGTGACGGAGGAAGATGCAAATTGTGAAATGTGTGAAGGACCTCAAAAGAGTGGAGTCTCAGCCAGAGGAGGAATGAATCAGGATGCAGCGAGGGAAGGAGTTGGGAATGGTGGATGCGTGTAAGAGCATGATGACCGGGCAGTGAGGAAGGCATTACAAAAAGTAGTGAAAAGTGTGAACTGCGAGGAGGAGGCAGAGAATACTGACTGCATGCACGTTTGACCACGGTGGGGCCTCACGGTGTTTCGAGGTGTGTGAAAGTGCTCTCAGTGGTACAGAGGCACGCTGGAGCAGAGGGCACAGAGAGAAGAGTGACGCGAGAAGCCATAAACGAGGACAGAACAGAAGGTGAACTGGAAATCGAGGGAAGGGTAACTAGTACAGAAGGGCTCGCAGTGGCAGGGGCAGAGACTGCCAATGTCAGCTGGAGAGGGTCTTGTCAGTGGCACAGAACTCATCAAAACCCACCAGAAGCATCAGAGTCAGTGGAGGGAAAGGTGTCTCTGATGGATCCTTTTGCAAAACCAGGGTGCAGTAGAGATGGCTGCAAAGGAGCCAGTGGCAACAGGCAGCGAAACCTGTAACAGAGCCACTTGAGAGACCCGAGAGGACAGAAAAAAGTCCTAAACATGAGAGACAGTGGGAGCAGTGTAATGAGCGATGATTTTGTCCTGCAAGTGAACGTAGGAGAGGGAAGAAAGGTTGACTCCAGGTTGAAGTGAGAGAAGAAGTGATAGGGTGAAGTGCCAGACCAGGTGATGAGAAGAACTTGTTTGTGACAGCCCTTGCAAGTGGTGAAGGCCACAAAAGATCGTCTGAGCCAATTGAGGGAGGGAGACCGCGACTCCAAAGTGTCATTGAAAACCTGAAGAGTGGGAAGGGCCAACAGCCAGGCGATTGAGCTGCTGAAGCAGAAATGCAGTGGTGTACTGTGACAAAGATTTGGCACTCTCTTCCGGATTCAGGACCCCGTCAAGGAGCTCCTTGATACGTATTTGACTTCACTCACGTTGAGCTTTTCAGCTGCCACAAAATGACTGCCAAAGATTGGTTGTCCATGGTGATGGGAAAGGAGGAGAAACATGTGAAGTTAGCCAAACAAAGCAGAGAAGACGCAGTTCCAAAGTTCACAGAGAAGTTCACAGTCAAGGCACCAATGCACAAAAGAATTCACAGTCCTAGTGTACAAGCAAAGTTCACAGCTCTGAAATGTGCACATAAAATTGTCACAGACCAAGTGATAGAGCAGATGTAAAGTTCATAGTGCTTGAAGCAGTGCACACATAATATAAGACCGCAGTCACCAGTTGCAAGGGCCACAGTCTGAAACACACAAAAGAGGGGCAGCCCAGAGAATCATGTAATCGTCACTGTGGAAAATGATGCAAAACCAATAGATAGTCCTTCTTGTCAGTTGTATTGTAGCTCATGATACAAATGAACGCTGAACAGTTAATTTATTATGGGGTCAAACACAAGACTGCTCAGAATACAATAACAGAGATGCGACAGCCAGAGGTGATACCGAGTCAGTAGAAGTGTTCTAGCCCAGTGCATTGTAGTGTATTCATATCGTAAACAGAGTGAAGTCCAAACAGTATAACATATCCAAATCTTGGATATGACCGTGTAGGAAGGCAGTGAATAACAAGAGGAGGAATGATGTTTGTACAGATGCTCTTACAATGTATATTTATTGCATCCTCATCACAGAAAGTAAAGTCTCGAATAAGACAGTAATAACAGAATGATTGTCCTTCATCAGAGGTAGATACAAGTTGATGCCCAAACTAATGTTAGATAAACACCTTAGCATTGTATGCACTAGCACTGAGGCTCCCAGTAGATGTATGGTAGCTGTGGGGTTCATCAGAGGTAGATACAACTTGATGCCCAAATTAACGTTAGATAATCACCTTAGCATTGTATGCACTAGCACTGAGGCTTCCAGTAGATGTATCGTAGCTGTGGGGTGGCATTGATGCTCTGTTTCTCAGTGAGAATTCCACTTCTTGTCGACAACTTCTTGTTGCTCTAATAAGATGTGCCTCTCAATTCATGTTCATTGTTGTGTTTCATACATGATGTTAATAGTGTATCATCTTTTTCTATATTCATGTGTACTGTTCTGTGTCTTTTCTATTTGTTGATGAATGGTCTATTCTTGTATGGATAGTTATAATATGCACTAGATCTTCTCAATTTATCATCATTTTTCTGTATGCAGTTACTTTCATGCCAGACTAATTTTAAAGTACAAATTATATTCAACAGATAGTTCTCTGTGTACTCATTTGCCATTGTCTAACAATAGATCAGAGAGTCAGGTGTAATACCAGGGTTGTGTTGTGTACAAAGAAATCTTGGGCTTCCAACTGGTCGTCATTTACTAAACTACACAATATTTTGAATGGGCATCTACCCGTCATCCTCAGGTAAGGCATTGAGGACTGACTAAGACTTCCTCGTTCTGTAATTTATTATAATGCTGTGTGTATTTTGCGCATACCTTAATGTCTTGGAGACAGTCTGACCAAACTATCTGGATGGTGTTGTGGAACTATGTTGTCCATCTGGTTGTCACTTGCCATGGCCATTGGCGTAATGTATTGTCTTCAGTTAGAGCAAATTGTGGGGTTCCACACATTGTCCAGCTGGTTGCTGCTGTTTCAGTTCATCAAGTTCTCCACAAAGCATATTTTCAGATTCCTTAATACTGGAGTCCCAAAAAGATGTTGCTGTGGATAAAATCATTATTGGATCATATTCCATTGAATGTCTAGTGGAGATAACAATCTTCAGCAGTAGTTCAATTGCAAAAGGTGAGTGCAGAATCAGTGTTTGGTGTTCTTTCCCAGCGTATGTGGTCTGGTGTATGAAAGGTGTACTACATTGCAAAGGTATTTTTTAAATTCCACACTTTTGCAGCAACAAATTGTCCTTCTCTGATCCCATAACGTCTGCTGTTTTAGACGGTGGACAGAAAACCTCTTTAACCTGAAATTTGTGAAAGATTCTTGCTATTTTAAACAAAATATTGCCAACAAAAGGCAGAAAACCTAGAGTTTTGTTGATGTGCTCTCCTCTTTACAGATGGGCAACTTCTAACACAAGCTACCTGGGTCTGAAGCTCTTTGAGCACTGATAGCAAGTGTTTTAAGAACACTCATTCTTTGTGATGAGTGGTGACAACCTTATTGTAAATACAACCAGAATGACCTAGAGAGCCATTATTCTCCAGTCTAAACAAGACATCCAGAAAGACAGACAACCTTCTTTCACAGTTTCCACAGTGAAAGGGATGTTCGTATGAATGTAGTTGAGATGATGTAAAACCTCCATCAAGGCCAGACTGTGAGCAACAATGCATGGTGGAAGAAGGAATCTAGTGTTGTTAAAGAGGAGGCTGGGGCAGGGGAGGGATAGCATGGTAGAGGTGGGGGGCAGTGAAGTGCTGTTGTGGAGCATACAGGGATGTAGTGGGGAGAGAGTAGAGCTAGGTGCAGTTGGGTGGTTAGATAGGGGCGGGGAATGGAAAAGTAGAGAAGTAAAAGATTGTGGGTGTGTTGGTGAAATAGAAGGTTGGAGTGGGAACAAAGAAAGAGATAATTGGGTGAAGGACAGTAACTAATGGAGGTTGAGGCCAGGGGGGATTATGGGAACATAGGATATATAGTAAGTATTCTACCAACACCAGCTTTTCTGAATTATTCAGGTGGTAACTCACCCTGCAATATATCACACATTCCCTGTAACTCCTGTGGCCTCAGCCTTCATTAGTCACTCTCCTTAATGAACCTGTCTCCTTCACTGTTCCCACTACACCACCTTCTACTCCACCAAAGCACCAACAGTCTTTCTATGTTTCTCCTCTTCCACTCCCTTGCCCCCTCCCTCTCTCCCTCCACCCATCTAGCGACCCACTGCACATAGCTGTGTCTGTCCAACACATCCCTGTGTGCTCTCACCATCAGCACTTCTCTATCCCCCCACTCTTACCCTGTTATCCTTCTACCACCGCACCCTACTCTCCTCCAGGTTCATCCAGATTGCTTCTCCCTTCATGCACTGTTTCTCGCAATCTGGTCTGAGCAGCCAGAGACATTGGTCATGTGTGCATGAGTTTTGTGTGTGTGTGTGTTCTATTTCAGAAGCCCTTTGGCCCAAAGCTTACTTGTTTCGCCATCTTCTTGTTTTGCCTGTCTGTGACTCAACATCTCCATTATATCGTGAGCAGCAGTCTATCCACTCCATTAATTTATCTTCTCCATGAGGCCACACTATGAAAGTACCATTTGCATACCTTCAAACTACTGTCAGTTCAAGGGCTGCTGATTCCAGTGCTCTCTCTTCAAAGTCCTCAATAAAAGAAGTTTGCCACTAGGAAGACAAATGACTGTTTGTGGCAATGCTGTCAGTCTGTTCAAAATAAAATAGTGTTTTGAAACAAAATGGCGACATCTACCTGACACTACCAAAGAATTGGAGACTGGGACCTTTGTACGAAGTGATTCTGTATCGAAGCTAACTAGGCAGTGTGAACTGTTGCGATGGAGATTCCTGAGTCTATTGATAAAATTGCCCAATTTATATATGTGATGCAAGCATTTGTCCGTCAATGGTCTCAGCAAGGAAGAAAAATATTCAGTTAAATCAGATGTAGAAGCACCAGTGTTGCTTACAATTGGGCATAAAGGGAGACCTTCTTTATGAATTTTAGGAAGGCTATAAAGTCTGGGTGGTATGCAAAGTAGTCTTATCCACTTGATGGTCTCTCAAAGTAATGAGGAAGAATTCAGGAGTGCAGAACTTTTACACTACACTCATCGTGTAAGGTATTAATCAGTCTTCCTACTGTCTAATCACTTTGTAGAATGCACATATTATCAACATGCAAATGTCAAGGTTACAGTACTGTCAAAAGTGGGAAGTCTTTGTCGATCTTCAACAGCTCACCTGAGGATGATCAGCTCTCCTCCAGTCAAAATATGGTGGAGTATAGCAAATGATAGCCAGCTGCAAGACGGAAACTTGTTTGAACATATAATGTGCTGAGAAAATTTTAAAATTAATAGTTGTAATGGTTGTTAGCTACACACGGTTTGCAACATCTGTGTTCTACATTAATCTAATTTCATTTAACTATTGAGGTAGATGTTTCTTTTTATTTCAGATTCAAGTCCAGCCAGCTGGCATTGAAGAAACAAGTGAAGACAAGGAATTTTATGGTGATTTAGCGGAAAGTGAGGGAATTCCTATTGTCTGCAAAAATCAACCATACTACATTGGTGGTAAAGTAGATGTGTCAGACAGCAGTACATTTGTAAGTACTGAAGACCGAATTTTAGTACCTGTGTCTTGCACTGTACAGTACCACTAAATCTTTGCTACCTCGCTATACCAGTGCTCTGTGGAAATGTTGTAATGCCTCAGCCATCTACAAATTGATACTTGTATGTACACTTGCTTGCTTTGCCTCGCTTTACGTGACAAGGTCCAGGACCACTCGCAGTTGCAAGGCTCCTCTTCCACTGAATTTTGTGTCCGCTTTCTGCTGCCAATCGCCCTGTGTGACAATCTACAGCAAGTCCTTGTGGATTTCATCTCTCCACCTTTTCGTTTGTCTTCCTCACAGTCTTCAATTGTGGGGAGTAAAATAGGTGGATTTCAAAGGCCAAGCAACATGACCTAACCTTACAAGCCATTCGGATCTGATAGGGCGTATGGTATTTGGTCTACCGTAGATCTCTTCCACCTCATAATTATGCTGGACCCTGCTTCCCAGTGATCTCGCCTTGTACTGGGCCGTAGATCTTTTTTATGACTTTTCTCTCGAACACAAGGAGATTATTTTAAGTGTTTTTTTGGACAAACTGCATATTGATACAGTCATATGAGTTTAATCTTAGTGTTTTGTACAGGTGGAGCTTGAAATTCCGTGATTAAGAAAGCTGGTTGAGACTGTAATGTGATTGGTGTGTACCTTGTATCCTTGCTTTAATGTCTGCTTCACACGAAGTGTTCTGTGTAAAGATTATTCCCAGATACTTAAAATTATACACTTTTTATAGGATTAGATTATGACTACCAGCAGCTGGAGGTGGGTCTCTCGAATAGGCACGATTTCTGCTCGTCACCTTATACTAAATCTTCGATTCATTCGGAAGGAGACTGATCTTGCTTGCTGCCACCTCTACGCTGTCACTCATCCACATTAGTTCTTCCTTAGGTTTGGACAACAGGGCCTTGTTGTCAGGAAATGTGAGGTGTGGGATTTTCTCAGCTTTTACCTCGATACTTTCAAAATTCTTATGGAAAGCTTCCCTCGTAATTTTTTCAAGTGCCAGATTGAACAATATTGGTAAAACACCATCTCCTTTTCTCAACCCCGTGTTTATGTTAAAACTCTTAGTGTCTTGAATACCGACCTTCAGTTTGGCTTTTGAATCAGCGAGACAAACTCTAATTGGGCTGATGAGTTTCTTTGGTATTCCAAACTTCATTAGGCAGTTCATGAGGTTCTCCCAGAGAATGCAGTTGTATGTCTTCTTAAAATCTATGAATAGCACACGAAGGTCGTCAGCATATCCCCACATCTTCTCGCTGAGCTGTCTCATTACATTCCTGTTGTCCACAATTGAACAGCCCTTCCTGAAACCACCGTGATACTCACCAATCTCTCCTGGAAATTGCTGGATTCTGTAGAGCATACAGATGGACAAGATCTTACAGCAGATGTTTAAGACGGTGATTCCTCTGTAGTTGGTGTAAACCATTTTGTCACCTTTCTTGTGTATAGGGCAGATTTCTGCTGTCTTCCAGTCTTCTGGGACCTCCTGCACAATCTATATCCACTTGAGTAATGGATGAATTCTCTTGTGGAGTCTCTCACCTCCAGCTTGAATGACCTCCACATGCACTCCACCGCCTCCTGGACTTTTGCTCTTCTTCAGCTTCATTATCTGACTTTTAATTTCCTCCAGTGCAAGAGGTGGATAATATAAATCTACAGTGTCAGGAGGTTGGAATTTGAACAGATCTTTAGATTCATCACAGCTGAGGAGCACCCTGAGGTATTGCTTTCATCTCTCTGCATTGTTGAATGCATTCGTGAGTATGATCCCATTATTGTACTCGACAAACTTTTGGTGGCTCTGGAATCCCTTCTTAAAAAGGTTAACTTTATAGTACACCTTTCAAGCCTCTTTTTCCAAGAAATCTTATTGAACCACCTGATCAATCTTTGGCACACATTGTCTTTGCTTTCCTCAGAGTTGTGTGTTTAGTTCTCCATACTACTTCAAACTGTGCTTTGCCTAGTGCAAAATCCGTGCTGTGTAGCTGGGTCTCCTTGGTCGCTCTTCTCTTCGCTAGTTCTTAATGCATTCGACCATGAGCCAAGATTTTTGCCCCTGATCTGCTTCCTGATGGCTGCGTTTGTCACCTCATTTACTGCATCCTAGATTTCTTTACATTCTTCTTCTAGGTTATTTTGTGAATCATTTTCCTGTTGAATTTGAAAGGATTTGCTGAGCTGGAGCTGAAATTCGTCTTTCTTGTATTGTCTTTGAATGCATTGCTGTGATAGCACACAACTACTGACTTTGGCTTTAGGTTGTACTTGTAGTCAGATTTTTTCTAGAAAGTGATGCTGCGTCATTCCGCATCTTGTGCTGTCTTCACATCCATCACCCAGCTGATTAATTGTTTTATCATCTGGTGACAACCAAGTTCCTTTGTTTATATACTTCCATTAGAAATTTGTGCTGCTGATGAACATCACTTCTAATCAAGTAGTAAAAGGTCACAGTCAGTCAAAATGACGTTTATTGCATATCTAGATTTTGATCACTGTGTGGCTATCTTCAGTGCTATAAAACATGTGATGAGCCAATTATAATAATGGCTTACTAAATTTATTGTTGCATACGCTCTAAATCTAAGTCAGTCATGAAATACACTGTGTGATCAAAAGTATCCGGACACCTCCAGAAACATATGTTTTTCATATTAGGTGCATTGGCCTGCCACCTATTGCCAGGTACTCCATATCAGCGACATCAGTAGTCATTAGACATCGTGACAGAACAGAATGGAGTGCTCCTCAGAACTCACAGATTTCGAACGTGGTAAGGTGATAGGGTGTCACTTGTGTCATACATCTGTACACAAGATTTCCACATTCCTAAACATCCCTAGGTCCACTGTTCCAATGTGACAGTGAAGTGGAAACGTGAAGGGACATGTACAGCACAAAAACGTACAGGCCGACCTCATCTGTTGGCTAACAGAGACCACTGACGGTTGAAGAGGGTCTTAATGTGTA
Organism: Schistocerca nitens; assembly: GCF_023898315.1. NCBI lineage: Eukaryota > Metazoa > Arthropoda > Insecta > Orthoptera > Acrididae > Schistocerca > Schistocerca nitens. The sequence continues at coordinate 116,925,505 of NC_064620.1, read as the reverse complement.
ATAGGCAGACATCTATACAGACCATCACACAGGAACCAAACTGCATCAGGATCCACTGCAAGTATTATGACAGTTGGGCGGGAGGTGAGAAAACTTGGATTTCATGGTCAAGTGGCTGCTTATAAGTCACACATCATGCCAGTAAATGCCTAATGATGCTTCACTTGGTGTAAGGAGTGTAAACATTGGATGATTGAATAGTGGAGAAACATTGGGTGGATAGACAAATCACGGTACACAATGTGGCGATCCAATGGCAGGGTGTGGATATGGCGAATGCCCAGTGAACGTCATCTGCCAGTGTGTGTAGTGCCAACAGTAAAATTTACAGGCAGTGGTGTTATGGCGCGGTTGCATTTTGCAAGGCATTATCACAGCACAGGTCTACATTGATGTTTTAAGCACCTTCTTGCTTCCCACTGTTGAAGAGTAATTTAGGGATGGCAATTGCATCTTTCAACATGATAGAGCACCTGTTCATAATGCAAGGCCTGTGGCGGAGTGGTTACACAACAGTAACATCCCTGTAATGGACTGGCCTGCACAGAGTCCTGACCTGAATCCTATGGAACACCTTTGGGATGTTTTGGAATGCTGGCTTTGTGCCAGGCCTCACCAACTGACATCAATACCTCTCCTCAGTGCAGCACTCCTTGAAGAATGGGCTGCCATTCCCCAAGAAACCTTCCAGCACCTGATTGAACATTTGCCTGCGAGAGTGGAAGCTGTCATCAAGGCTAAGGGTGGACCAACACTATATTGAATTCCAGCATTACCGATGGAGGGTGCCATGAACTTTTAAGTCATTTTCAGCCAGGTGTCCAGATACTTTCAATCACATAGTGTACATAGCAGTAAATGTAAGTTAAAACATTAAACACCCTTGTATAAGCACATGGTCTCAACTGGACTATTCACTTCAGAGGCTGAGTTCACACTAAGGCCACTGTTTACAATTATAAGACGGCTGGCTTCAGTGTATGTTGTACATGTTTTCAGTGCCTTCCTTACGTGTATGATGCATTGACAACAGGTATTAACTTCATTTTTCCTTGACAGTTTGTATTTTTTATCATTTTATTTCTTGTTTTATACTTTTTTATGTACATAAACCAAAAGAGGTGTTTGTAACTAAACGTAATTACTGAAGTTTTACAGTTGTACTTGGTGATAATTGTGTGTACTAGCCACTGGTGCCAGTTACTGCTGCACATTTTGCATTTGAACATAATTTTAAAAATATCTTGTTCAAATATTTATGTTAATAAAATTTTATCAGTCCTTTACTACATACTAAGTACAATTAAAGGAATTGGAACAAAAAAGAGTGGTGCTTAAAGTTGCTGTACCATCAGCAGAATGTCAAAAGGCCAGGAATCGTTTTGCTTTAAAATGCCCTCTCTTTTGAGTTTCATATACTAATCCAACAAAATTTACACAGTTTGCTGTTAAAATTAATAAACTATCAGTTGCATCATGTATTTGTGCAGTAAATACTTTGCATCCATGTGTGATCTAGGAGTGTAAGCATGAGTAGGTGATTATTGTCAGGTCAATGCATCTACTGGGATTGGCGCATAGTAGCTTTTATCCCAGTGATTCTTAAACAGTTTCTAAAACTGAGTGCTTTTCATCTACGTCTTCCCTTTTCACACAGATGGAGCATCCTCATGTGTGAGGAAAAAACTGGTGTATTGTACCCACTTGTAAGAAGGTACACAGCAAAGTTAGATTTTTCTGCTGCATTTTTACATCTAATGTGAGATGTTTACTGAACTTGCCTCCCATCCGTCTACCTGTTTCTCCCATGTAGCAAGCATTGGAGTCAGGACATTTAATTATATAAACACCTTGAAACTTCCTGGCAGATTAAAACTGTGTGCCGGACCAAGACTCAAACGCGGGACTTTTGGAGCTGTGAGGACAGATTGTGAGTTGTGCTTTGGTAGCTTAGACAGTGAGCTTTTGCCCGCGAAAGGCAAAGGTCTCGAGTTCGAATCTTGGTGCGACAAACAGTTTTGTTTTTTCTTTTCCAAAAACTGAGGCCACCCTTCACTAATTTTACATAAATATTGTAAACAAATGTACATATTATTGCTGTTGTCACTTACATTGAAACTAGTTTCTTTCTGCCTATGTTGTCGTACTTGTCATTGGTGTAATTATGAGGTTAGTCATTGACCTTAGCAATATGTGTTACTTTATTCAGCTCCACTTCATGCCCTGTACTTGAAATTGGAATTTTTAACAACCAATTGATGGAGAAATTAAAAGTATGATTTCTTGTACAGACTGAGGCGGTTCGTTTTGTAATTTATGATACTGTCAGCACAAGTGCCTCTCATTTAAAATAGTAATGTTCAAATCTAAAAAGTTAACTGATCTATTTGACTCCATGTCATACGTGGATCCAATTTTCCTTTGTTGCCCATTGAACTTCTTGACAATTATTTTAACATCCTTGTTGTTACCTCTAATTAATAGCAAGATATCAATCTATCTGAATTAGTATATTAGTATACTTGTCACATCTGGATTGTTCTGGAAAAATTTATTCTCCAAATGGTTGATAAAAATATCAGCTAAAAGCCTGGAAGGGGGCTCCGTACACTTAGACCACCTTTTTGTAAAAATATATCCCCCATTGATTTAAAATAATTATACTAAAAAATTAATGTAAGCAACTTGTATGTTATCATTGATTTCATCGTTGGACAATCTGTTTTTTAAATTATGTTCAATTGCCAAATGTGCAGCAGTAAGTGATGCCATTGATGGTACAACATGTACAACTGTAAAGGATTAGTCACTGCTTTTAATTACAACCACCTTATTTGTTTTATGTTCATAAGTTTTAAAAAAAGTATAAAATAATAAATAAAATGATAAAAAATAAGAATTGTCAAGGTAAAATAAAGTTAATACATGTTGTCAATCCATCATACATGTAAGGAGGACACTGGAAATTGGTATGATGTACACAGAAGCCAGGTGTGCTGTAATTGTGAACAGCGGCCTCACAAGGAGAGGTCTCCAGCTATGGGACTAACTTTTTGAAACCAACTGGTGTGGTGATGTAGGTTAAGATCCCAGGTGTCACACCCTGCAGCCATTCACCCTGGTGGGCCATCATTTGTGAGTACTTGAATGAAAGGGGGGGAAGGCAGTAGCATTCAAAAAGTTGCGGTGTGGTGCGGTGTAATGAATAGGATAGTAGCTTCATATGCAGGAGGTTGTGGGTCAAATCTTGTCAGATGCAGTGATTTTTTTTATTTTGAAATCTTTATCAAAATGACTTTGATTATAATTTTTGTTCACTGAATTGGTTTAAATGTAATTTTTTAGTTCTGTTCCATTGTCACATGATTTTAATCACCATATGAACCTTTTCCATTTGTTTATTTTTTTCTTTGTGTCATTCATTTTCCAATCATAATATTTGTAAATATGAATTTAATTCTGTTTATCTATTATAATATGCAATAATTTGAAAACTCCAATTTATCAGTTGAAAATCAAAAGACAAAATAATCAATTTGTATTGATTTTTTAATTAATTATTTAATTAATTTTTTTGCGCTGTCATCATCAAAAAAGAGAGAGCAAATGAAGAAGCTGATATTGTGATTAAAATTATGTAATAAAGAAATGGAAATAAAAATTAAATTTAAATCAATTAATTGAATAAAAATTATGATCAAAGTCGTTTCGATAAAGATTTAAAAATAAATGAAATGTTTACTGCACCTCAAAAGATTTGAACTCACAGTGTTCTGCATGTGAAACTGTTATCAGATCCATTACACCATGCAACCAGCTACATAAGAGAACTTTTTGAATGCTATTGAGTGTCACAAAAATTCCTCGAAAATGGGAGCCCACCTGGGTGAATGGCTGCAGTGTGTGATACCTGGGATCTTAACCTACATGGTTGTATAGATGGTTTCAAAAAGTCAGTCCCACCACTGGTGACCTCTCCTTGTCAGTGTGAACTCAAACTCTGACGTGAATAGTCCAGTTGGGACTATGTGCATATACAAGTGTGTTTAATGTTTTATCTTATATTTACTGGTATGTATTTTATGACTGACTACCATTTAATGCTTATGCAACTATAAATTTAATAAGGCATGTGTGTTACCCTATTGTAATTGGTTTTCCACATGTTTTTTAGCATTGAAGATTGGCACACGGTGATCAAAATCTAGATATCCAATAAAAATTATTGCAACTGATGCAGTCACTGGGCACAACTGTTTCCCTATGGAATCAAAACCTGATCCCTTCCGATATTGTGAAAGTGATGAACCTGATTCCATTGTTGTTTCCAAGTTCATCTATGTGGCTACTCTGCAATTCATAATTAAGAGCCTGGCAGATGGTTCATCGAACCACCTTCAGGCTATTTCTCTACTGTCCCATTCTCAAACAGTGTACATGAAAATGCAGGTGCTACTTAACAAAATATTTTTGCATTTGGAGGAGAAAGTTGAGGATTGAAATTTTGTGAAAAGCTCAGAGAGCAACCAGAAACACCTGTTTGCAGCCCTGTGCCAGGCTAGATGTGCGAGATTTTATATTCTTGTAATTATAAGCCATTTAGATTGTAATAATAGGCAGTGGAAAGCACAGAATGGTATAACAACAATATGAAAAGGGTAGAGTGCTACTCACCACATAGAGGTGGTGTTAAGTCGCAGTCAGGCACACTGAAAAAGACTGCTGAACATTTAAGCTTTCAGACAAAAAAAGTTCTCCCTTCAAAATGGAATACACACACATTTAGTCAAGCTATTATTTGGGTCATATTTATGGGAAGTCTTGTAAATTTTAAGTTGTTTAATTCAGAATCATTGCAGTTGTTTGTTTACATATTGCTGTGTGTTTTGGTAAATGTGTTTTCTTGTTTATTGCTAATTTAATTTACTAATTTTTACTAAAGTATTATCTTTATTGTGAGTGATAAATACCTGACCAAAAGTGACTTATTATAGAATTGTTAGTTTCGGGATTTGGTGTGACGGGTGCTGTAGTTTTTTCAATTTGGGGCTTAGTAGCGTTGGAATTTGGGAAATAAATGAGATGCTTTAGTGGTTTGTAGGATAAGTTACACAAATAAGAAGATACTGGAACAAGAGGGGAAAACTGCTGTCCTTCAGCCTGGATTAGACAAGTCTATGAAAGATCTGGAGAAATTAAAGAGGGAGAAAGGTGGAGAGAGTTGGGAAGTGACAACAGGCAGCAGAGGGGACAAGCTCAGAACTTCATCTGACAGTTTTGTGGTGAAGATGAAAAATAAGTTTGATTGTTTCTTCAGTTGGAAACTGATGTGCCTCAGTCAAACATTGTTGTAGACAGGGCACTGTAAAGTTTCAGCAGTCAATTGAAAAATAGGGATGTAACAAAGTCAGTGAAGAGAAGGAAAGTTTTGTTGTTACATAATTCTCACGCTACAGCTGTTGGCCAACTTTCAGCGGATGAACTAGGACCAGAATACCAGCTCACCAATTTTTTTTTACCTAGTGTTGTCGGTCTGGAGCAGGTAATGTATGATTTAGGATCACTTTGCAAAGACTTCTCATGAAGAGGCACCATGGTTATAGTGAATGGGCCAGGTAATAGCAGTGACAGAGATGCTGGGTACAGAGTAGAGTGTGACCTGACAATGGCTGCATCAGCATTGAGACGTACCAATGTTGAGTTTGTGTCTGTCCTGAGGCCGCATGACTGACCTCATTCGAGCTCTTCTGGCAGGAGAGCTAATCTGGAATTGGAATGGCTGTTTATGTAGGGTGCAGGATCACATATTGTTGTTGTTTCTGTTATTTTCATCTGTAGATGGGATTATACTAGACATGCCCTCCACTTCAGCAGAAAAAGGGAAGGGTTAATTGGCTGGGCTAATAGCAGAAAAACTCGAGGGAGGGAGCACTGTCACAAGTTGTAAAATACACACATCAAAAATAGTTTAACATCACCCTGGTTCCCAGAACTCCTGAAGATAGACGTTGACTGTGGATACTGTATCACAGACACAGTCCCTTTGACTGTTTAGAGATGTCACTAAACGCGCAGAAAGTCAGAATGAAAATGCTACCCCTGTGAGAGATGGCACCCCTCCTACAGTGGAACATAGGGTTGAGGACACGTGTGGAGAAACTGAAACTCCTAGCACAGCCATGCCCCCCGTGCTTGTGTTTACAAGAAGCAAATTTTAAAGCCACTGATGCCGCTGTGCTACAGGACCTATACCCTTCACCAAAAGGATGCCCTGACTGGGGACAGAGCCAGTTGAGGGGTTGCTGTGTGTGTCAATAACACATCTACATACATACTCTGCAATGCACCATACGGTGCGTGGCTGAGGGCACCTCGTACCACAACTAGCACCTTCTTTCCCTGTTCCACTCCCAAACAGAACGAGGGAAAAATGACTGCCTATATGCCTCTGTACGAGCCCTAATCTCTCTTATCTTATCTTTGTGGTCTTTCCGCGAAATATAAGTTGGCGGCAGGAAAATTGTACTGCAGTCAGCCTCAAATGCTGGTTCTCTAAATTTCCTCAGTAGCGGTTCACGAAAAGAACGCCTCCTTTCCTCCAGAGACTCCCACCCAAGTTTCTGAAGCATTTCTGTAACACTCGCATGATGATAAAACCTACCAGTAACAAATCTAGCAGCCTGCCTCTGAATTGCTTCTATGTCCTCCCTCAATCTGACCTGATAGGGATCCCAAACACTCGAGCAGTACTCAAGAATGAGTCATATTAGTGTTTTATAAGCGGTCTCCTTTACAGATGAACCACATCTTCCCAAAATTCTACCAATGAACCAAAGATGTCTATCCACCTTCCCCACAACTGCCATTACATGCTTGTCCCACTTCATATAGCTCTGCAATGTTACGCCCAAATATTTAATCGACGTGACTGTGTCAAGCGCTACACTACTAATGGAGTATTCAAACATTATGGAATTGTTTTTCCTATTCATTTGCGTTACTTTACATTTATCTATATTTAGAGTTAGCTGCCATTCTTTACACCAATCACAAATCCTGTCCAAGTCATCTTGTATCCTCCTACAGTCACTCAACGACGACACCTTCCCGTACACCACAGCATCATCAGCAAACAGCTGCACATTACTATCCACCCTTTCCAAAAGATCATTTATGTAGATAGAAAACAACAGCAGACTTATCACACTTCGCTGGGGCACTCCAGATGATACCCTCACCTCTGATGAACACTCACCATCGAGGAAAACGTACTGGGTTCTATTACTTAAGAAGTCTTCGAGCCACTCACATATTTGGGAAGCAATCCCATATGCTCGTACCTTAGTTAGGAGCCTGCAGTGGGGCACCGAGTCAAACGCTTTCCGGAAGTCAAGGAATATGGCATCCGTCTGATACCCTTCATCCATGGTTCGCAAGATATCATGTGAAAAAAGGGTGAGTTGCATTTCGCAGGAGCGATGCTTTGTAAAGCTGTGCTGATGCGTGGACAGCAACTTCTCTGTCTCAAGGAAATTCATTATATTCGAACTGAGAATATGTTTGAGAATCTTGCAACAAATCGATGTTAAGGATATTGGTCTGTAATTTTGAGGATCCGTCCTTCTACCCTTCTTATATACAGGCATCACCTGCGCTTTTTTCCAGTCGCTCGGGACTTTACGTTGGGCAAGAGATTCGTGATAAATGCAATCTAAGTAAGGAGCCAATGCAGTAGAGTACTTTCTGTAAAACCGAATTGGAATCCCATCAGGACCTGGTGATTTATTTATTTTCAGCCCATTCAACTACTTCACAACCCCAGGGATCTCTATCATTATGTCCTCCATACGGGAATCTGTACGAGATACAAACGGCGGTATGTTTCTACGATCCTCCTGCATAAAAGATTTCTCAAATGCTAAATTTAAAATTTCAGCTTTCGTTTTGCTGTCTTCCGTTGCCAGGCCAGACTGATCAGTGAGTGACTGGATGGAAGCCTTTGACCCGCTTACCGATTTTACGTAAGACCAGAATTTCCTTGGGTTTTCAGCAAGATCTTTTGCTAAGGTATGATGGTGGTAGTGGTTGTACGCTTCGCGCATCGCTCTTTTTACAGCAGCACGAATCCCTACTAACTTTTGCCTGTCCCCATTCTCCTGATCTTTCTTGTACCGCGAGTGCAACTGTCTTTGCTTCCTGAGCATTCTCCGAATTGCGCTGTTAAACCACGGTGGGTCTTTTCCGTACGCAACCCACTTTTTCGGCACATACTTCTCCAATGCGTGATTTACAATGTGTTTAAAATTTACACATAATTCTTCCACGTCCATGGTACTGGAAGTAAATGAAGTCGATTCATTTACTAAGTGGGATGCTAACAATTGCTTATCTGCTCTTTCCCTCAAGAATACTCTCCTAGCCTTCTTGACCGACTTTTTAACTTTCGTAACCATAGTCGTAATGACAACATCATGATCACTAATCCCTGTCTCAACACTGACACCGTCGATGAGGTCTGGTGTGTTCGTGGCTACCAGATCTAAAATATTTTCATTACGTGTTGGCTGTCGATTTAGCTGCTCAAAACAGTTTATGGATAATGTGTTCAAAAGTAATTCACACGACGGCTTGTCTGTACCACCTGTAATGAATCCATAGACATCCCAGTCTATACTAGGTAGGTTGAAGTTGCCTCCGACTAATATAGCATGATCTGGGTACTTCTGCGATACAGAGTGTAGACTCCCTTTGAATGATTCTAGAACTGTCACGGTGGAACTTTATTTCTCCTAGCCCTGTTAAACGTGTCCAGATAACTTCACAATCACACTCTACTTCGACCTCAGTAGACATAATATTTTTGTCAACTGCAATGAAGACACCACCTCCTACGGTGTCTAATCTGTCTTTCCGATAGATGTTCCAACCCTTACTAAATATTTCAGAACTTCCTATCTCAGGGTTCAGCCAGGTCTCAGTCCCGAGAATGATTTGCACGCCACACTCTTCCTGGAGGTCAGTAAATTCAGAAACTTTATTCCAAACACTCTAAAAATTTACTGCTAATATCTTGATAGCTGAAGTGTCTTTACACTGAGCGCGTCCTGATTTCCCTGTCTGCACGTCAACTATTGAGTGTTCATCAGGACACCTCGCACTACTGCCTAGCCTAAAAAACCCCCATGTGCAAGCCACAAGTACTCTGCTACCCGAGTAGCCGCTTCCTTTGTGTAGTGCACCCCTGACCTATCTAGGGGCATCCTACAACCCACCCAATAGCGCAAGTCTAGAAATCTGCAGCCAAGACCGTCACAGAGTCGACGAAGCCTCTGGTTGAGACCCTCCACTCGGCTCCAAACCAAAGGACCCCGATCCACTCTGGGAACGATGCTGCAAATAGAGAGCTCTGCTTGCACCCCGTGTGCGAGGCCAGCGGTCTTCACCAAATCTGCCAGTCACCTGTAGGAACTGAGGATCGCCTCAGAACCCAAGCGACAGGCATCATTGGTGCCGACGTGAGCAACTACTTGCAGACGACTGCACCCTGTACGCTCGATAGCTGCAGGCAAGGCAGCCTCCACATCTTGGATGAGGCCCCCCAGCAGGCAAACCGAGTGCACGTTGGAATTCTTTCCAGTCCTGTATGCTATTTCCCTAAGGGGCTCCATCACCCGCCTAACGTTGGAGCTCCCAATAACCAGCAAGCCTTTGCCCCCGTGTGCCTGCTCGGGCCCTGCTGAAGGAGCGGCCACCTGCCCACTGACAGGATGAACAGGCGAGGCCAGCCGGCCAGCCTCCACATTGACCCTCTGCCTCGAGCGACGCGAACGCGTTGCAGTCCGCAACTCACCCTGAGGTGAGGGCGGCCCCAATGCGCCGGGTACACTAGAAGGTGCCTCGGCGGCTGAGTCAGCGGACACAGCAAGCGATGCCTGGGGTGTCTCCAGTGACGTGCCAGACCCTCCGCCTTTGCTGCACCTCGAGGCAGCAGCCTGAAGGCGACTGATGTGGCCAGCAGCACGCACACACCCTATCCATCCTACTGCTAATATCTGGATGTATAGAGTTGCAACAAATGAAACAGCAATACGCGACTGCACAGTTGCGTCACCAGCGAAAGATTGAGCTGCAATATATGAACAATTACTTATGAACTAAGCAATCAAATGACCACAACTACGCCACTATACAGATATTACAATGCGATCCTACCCCTGTCTTAGTACAAATGAAACTGTCTACGCGATGTTACACTCTACTGTTATTAAAATTTGGCACTACCACTTTCTAATTCGAAAATACGCAAAGATCCAAAAAATTTCACCACGCAAGCACAGAAACACACAAAGTAATTTGAATTAAACCTGCAGATCTAATACGAAAAACTGAATATGCCACTAGTTTCTGCTACTGCTGCTCGCATGCATCACTCTGCAAGCACAGATGAAACTGCACTGGCCTCTGTCTGCTGCTAACTGACTCTACGAAATAAACAGAAAGCACTGGCTGTCCAAAACAAACAACTGACTACTGACTCCGTGAATTTATACTTTACAGCTATTAATAACCAATATTACTCCTCTCAAATACGAGAATACACAAGGATTTTATGTAATTAAATATGCAAGCGCTCAAACACTCGGAAGGAAATTAAGAATCAAACTACAAAACAAATATGAAAGCTAAATATGCAACTCCCACTGCTGCTGCACCGATGCTTCACCAGTGGCTCCTCAAGGCTCAAACCATTCCTCTGCTCTCTCCTTGGTTACTGACTGACAAACAGTAGCTATTACAGTTCATGTGGGTCAGAAGATCACTATCTGCTCACTCCATTTACATCTACAGATCGTGATAGACTGTGAAGCTCCCACAGGCCTTATTGGACATGTCTGGTGCCCATTTCTCATAGTGGGTGATTTTAATGTCCATAATGTATTATGGGGCACGAGCTATACTTGCCCTAGGGGTTGAGTCTTACAGAACCTCATGATGTCTCAGGAGCTGTGCACCCTCAATATAGGCAGTCCTACTCATTTACTGGCTGTTAGTGGGTTGTCCTCAGCCATCAACTCCTCTTTCTGCTCTTCTGGGCTTACAGTCTCTGCTCACTGGGAAGCAACTGATGACAGTCCGGTGACTACTTCCCACTGTCGATCCACATACTTGATGGAGGTCCACTTGAAGAAAAGCCACCAGATGGATGATTAGCAGGGCTAACTGGACATTGTTCAGCCAGGTGGCTGTGTTTGAACACCGCAACAGCACCCAGAAATGATTGGACCACATCACACAAGTAATCCACCGTGCCGCTGACTTACCCATCCCAAAGTCCTCAGGTCATCTTAGGAGGCAACCTGTACCTTGGTGGACTGGTGAGTGCCACTCAGCAATTGAGGTCGGTGTGTGGCTCTTTGATGGCTTAAGTACTGCCCGGCAACAGACAACCTCAGGGCATTTCGGATTACAAGGGTGAAGGCTAGACGTGTAATTAAAAAGAACAAGAAAAAGTCATGGCAAAAGTTCCTGGACTCCATCAACCATTCCACTTGTTCTACAAAAGTATGGGAAGCCATCAGGAGGATTTCCAGCAAACACAGTTGTTCACCCATATCAGCAGTGATGTCTCCAAATAATGCCCGGAGACATTGCTCAGATGATGGTAGAGCATTTTACAGCAATTACTGCTGTTACCAATCACAATCTGGCATTTTGTCACTACCGTGTTACTGCAGAGAGGGGAAAGTTGGACTTCAGATCCCACAGCTCTGAGGTCTTACAACTGCCCTGTCTCAATGTGGGTGCTGAAATTGGCACTGTCTGAGACTCATAATACCACATCTGGTCACGACCAGATCTGGTACTGCATGTTTAGACATTTTCCAGCGGCATCAAAGAAAATCCTCCTCGAATGTTTTAATTTGATGTGGCAAGCAGGACAATTTCCCAGCTTGTGGAGAGGGGATATTCTGATAAACCTCCTTAAATCAGGAAAGAACCACATATGTCCCAGTAGTTAACAGAGCGTCACCTTAACGAGCTGTGTAGGAAAGACCCTGGAGTGAATGGTTAACCATCATTTGGTCTGGTTGCTAGAGAGCAGGCAACCCCTTCGCTACTCTCAGTGTGGTTTCCAGAGATTTCGGTCCACTGTCAACAACCTGCCCTTGGAGGAGGCTGTTCAGCAGGCTTTCATATGTAAACATCACTGTCTGAGTATATTCTTTGATATCAGTAAGGTGTATGACATTACTTGGAGACTCAGTATTCTCATGCAATTCCATCAATGGGCTATTGTGGCCAACTCCCCATCTTCATGTGGCCCTTCCTGTCTAAGCATTTTGTTAGGTCCCGAGTTGGTGACATGCTGTCCAACCATTTTTGAGCAGGAGAGTGTTTTACCTCAGGGGAGTGTTTCGACCCATCAGTTGCAATTTACATTGCGGAGGTTAGGGGAGTGGGCTGCAATTCGGGGTTTCAGTTTTCTGCAGATAAGTGTGTGCATGTTCATTTTAATCATCCTCGTATTTTTAATTTACCTGCCTTGCATATGAGGGCACCATTCTACATTTTAGAAACTCTGTGAGATTTTTGCGCCTCATTTTTGACTCCAAACTGTCATGGTTCCCACACCTGAAAGACCTGAAAGCCAGAATTTAGAAGGTACTGAATGTCATAAAATGCCTTAGCATCATAAGTGCCGTAGCCACAGGTCTTGGGGAGCAGACAGGGCACGTTTGCTCCAGTTTTATAGGGCTTTTGTGCATTCACGGATAGACTACATATGCACATCTTATGGGTTAGTGAGGCCGTCTTGCATGAAGGTTGTTGAATCATCCACCATGAGGGGATTAAACTAGCCACAGGTGCTTATAGGACCAGCCCCATCACAGTCTCTGTGATGAGACTGGGGAACCACCACTCACCATCTGGCAGCAGCTCATCGTGGTGCATCATGCTTGTAAGTTCTTCGCAGTTCTGACATCATCTGCATACCATACTGTTGCTCATCCACCTTTACATTTCCTTTTCTCCAATTGTCCACAAGCAACAATGCCGTTCTGGATCTGCATGCAGCACGTGTTGGAGTCATTTGGTGTGGAGCATGTACAGCCTCAACTCTAGGGTTGTAACTGCCAGCCACCATGGTTTCTGCAGAGGCCCAGGGTAATTTTAAATTTAGTGCAGTATAGGAGAGATTCTGCTCCTATATATGTTGTTAATACTTCATTTTCTGTTGTTTTTATGGGTCACCACACTTTACAACTGTTTTTACAGATGGGTCAAAACAGGGGACTCCTTTGGATGCTCTGTTGTTTTCCCTGATTGTGTCTTCAAGGTCCGACTGCCTCTCAAGGCTTTATTGTATTCAAGTGCAACTGTATGTGGTCTCGTTGGCACTGGAGAAGATGAAGCATGCTTTGCGTGCTAAATTCCTTTTCTGTCCCGATTCTCTGAGTGCTCTTCACTCTATGCAATGTTTGTACCTGGCAGATAAAGTAGTCCAGAATATCCAGGACACCCTCCTCCAACTACAGTGGCAAGGGAAGGAGATGCCTTTCTGTTAGGTACCAGGGCACATGGGTATTATGGGGAATGAAAGGACGGGTGTAGCATCCAAGGAGCCTTGTAGCGAGTGTCAGTTATTTCAGTTTCTAACACTGTGCTATTACCTTGCTGTTGAGGTACAGAGACAGTGACGTGTCGCTGGGAAGACAAGTGGCTGAAAGTTACAAATAATAAGTTGTGTCTAATAAAGCCCACTGCGTAGCTGTGACATACTTCCTTTGGCGTGTGGCTTCTTGCTCCGGCTAGAGGACCCTCCAGTGTGTGGTGCTTGTGGTGAACAGATCACTGTGTGTCACGTTTGCCCCCCCCCCCCCTCCCCTCCCTCCCCTTCCTCTCCTCCCCCCCCCCCCCCCACACAAAATATGCCTGTAATGTCGCACTGTTTACAGCCAGATTAAAAAAAAGATGTTCTGAACGAAGCATATTTATTAGAGACTAATCTTGTGCCAAACAATCATTGGATATTGCCACAAAGGTAAATGTGAGACGGGTTGGAAAATTAATGTAAGTAGACAGGAAGGTAACAGTAAACACTGCAGCCATTGATAGTGTTTAATGACACAGCAAGGTGCACCTCATATTGTTTTGAAGTTGGTGCACTGTGGATACCGTGCAAGCTAGTCACATGACATTGCAGAGAATAGATCAGGCATAATATTGACACATTCATTGCTACAATGAAATATATGATATTCTAACCAAAATCGTCATAGGTGAAGATTCTTGTGTGTGTTATTACCAATCTGAGAAAGAAGTATTCATCCATGCAACTGAAACATCCCGTTGAAGACATCACCTGCAAGGAAAGTGCTGTGTGCAGTTTTCTTGGAGGCACTGTGAAATTTCAAAAAGAAAGTTCCTGAGCTTAATTTATATCTTTATGGCCTTACTCAAGCTATACTATTTAAGCCTCTTGAATGACATCCAACAGTAGGAAGACTGTCATAAGTTGCTTCCGATGACTGCCCAATGAACTATACACTTCTATTTAAGGAATAGTGTTTCAGTATATGGTGAGAATAAAAGTATTTTTAAATCATTTATTGAAATTTAGTGTTCTATAAACAACTTCTTGTGCAGATAATTGAAATTAAATTGATTATAGTGTGGCACTGCAATTCAGCATCTGTCTACAAAAAATATTGAAGAACTGCTGCAGGTCTTGCAGGTATGAATTTGGTATGGTGTGTTATACAGTCTAAAATAATATGGTAATGTTCCTCAATTGATGTAGTGCTCCTACAAAATCACTGCTGAAATTCAGTACTGTTTATTTTAGTCAGCAACTTAATATATATTTTTCAGAATAAAATTCAGTGTGATTTTATCACTCTTTCTGGTTTCGACAAATTAATTAGTCATCTTCAGGAGCTTAGTATAGGTTTAACAGATGTCATTATCTTCTTCATACAAGCATAATGGCACGATATATCCAGAAATGTACATATTGTATGTGAGTATTGTAAATGCAGATTGACAATTTACAGTGACTGAATCACATCTATGTATATGTCAAACTGAATCAAACAATGGAAAGACGACATAGGAATATGAACAATATAGAAAAAGATAGATTGCTACTTACTGTAAAGAAGACATGTGCAGGCAGGCACAATTAAAAGACCCTTACATGAAACTTTCGGCCACAGCCTCTACCAGCGAAAGAGAAACCCATGCCATTCATTCAAACAAGGAAGCATGCCTCAAGCACTTATGACTACCAACTCATGCATTCTGGCCTGTGCTCCTGGAGTTGTAAGCGATGTGTGTGTGTGTGTGTGTGTGTGTGTGTGTGTGTGTGTGAGAGAGAGAGAGAGAGAGAGAGAGACAGGTGTGCTTCCCTGTGTGCATGAATGATTTGTGTTTCTCTGTTTCCCTTCTGCTGGTGGGGGCTGTGGCTGAAAGTTTTGTGGAAGTGTCTTGTAATTGTAAGGTGTCTTTCTTTTTGGGAGGTAGCAATCTATCTCTTCCTATGTGCCAAGCTGTTAAGTATCAATCTATGTTTACAATAATCACATACAATATTTACATTTCTGGAAATATTGTGACATTACACTTCTATGAAGAAGATACTCACATCTGCTAAACCAGTACTAAGCTCCTGAAAATGACCAATTAATTTGTCAAAATCAGTAAAGTGTAATAAAAATATATTTGTAAGTGACAATTAAATTTTATTCTGAAAAAAGATTAATATGGTTTGTTAAGTATCTGCATTTGTTTCAGGATATGGTGGAACATAATGGTGTCAGACATAAAAGTCTTTACAACATGGACCTGTTCAGAGATAAGGAGTTAAACCAGCAACTCCATTTTGATCCTCTTAATGTTCAAATAGAAGAAGTTAGATATGGTGAACAAATTTTTGTGCGGGCGTGGATGGAAGGAGGTACAAATGACACAATATTTTTCTTGTCTTTAATATCAGTAGCTTGAAACTTTAAACCAGAGAAAATAAGTCACATATTGCCTTGGTAAATTGTTCTTGGATAATATGCAGGAAGGCATTTCTGATAATTCTGCAGAGTGTTAGAGGCATTATCACATTAATAAAACAAGCTGGTTATTATTACAGCTAATGAGATAGGGTCTGTTTTGTGGATAGCAAGGCCACTGTTGTGAATTTCGTGTAGGAGGTAGTCTGATGACAGTACTGAATGTGAGTAGCTGCCCGTTTTTGAACAATATCTTTCTTCTTTTGCTTCCCTATTTTAAGTGGACATAATTGGCTATTACATTCACAGCTTGTCAGCCAGTTTTTGTGGGATCGCTGTCAGATATATTTAATGAAAGTGTTTGTTTCCTTGTAAATATGTGATTGCCTTATACTTCTTTCAATTGCACGTTTCGTACGGTAACATTTTCAGTTGTGTATGACTAGAATGTCATTTCATTTGGTGGTTCTTTGCAGTTGGTTTTCATGTGAAACATTGTAAATTGTTGTACGAACAAACCAAGGCAACCACTTCAGTGGTCACAATTTTTTTGAAAAAGCTGTAACATGTTTCTGGAATTAAGTTTCCACTATCTGTTGGAAAAGCAAATTCTGTCTGCTTGCTCACTGGTGAAGAACCGTATCCATACATTGCGTCCTCGCATCTTTTGTTTCTTCAGTGTTTTGCTCGCGCATAACAGCAGCCACTAATGATGGGCAGTCACTTACCCGTGACTTACTAGTTATTTTCTTATGGTTCTGTGGCTGGCTGTCCTTTCTGTTGCTGTAAACATTAGAAACTGTCAGGGAGGAGAGTTGTGTCTACCATCTGTTCGTGTCATGTGAGAACTTTGTTCTTAATGTATCCGTATCATAAATGTGTATGTTCTGAAACTTGCTGAGAGTTTAAAGCTGTTTGGTGGACCAGGACTAGAACTCAGAACCTAGCGTTTCATGGGCAGTGTTGTTGCCGGCTGAGATGTCCATGCACAAACCATGACCTTAGTTCTCCCATTTCTTCCCTCCTGCTCTCCACGCTTTACAGATGGCTGGCTTTCCTGGAATACCCCTGCATTTCATGTTGTTGTTCTGAGGAGAAAGAGAGAGAGAGAGAGAGAGAGAGAGAGAGAGAGAGAGAGGGGGGGGGGGGGGGATGAATCTAGTCTTTGCACAGATTGGTGTAGAAAACCACTGATATATGAGTCCAATAGACTGCAATCCAATGCATAGGTAGAACCTAAATCTGGAGCACTATCTTGTCTTGTAAATCAGTGCACTTCATGTTACGATGTTAAAGCAAGTCACTTGCTATCTGCATATTATCAACATAGGTAACAGCAACTGTTCCCTTCAAGTGACAGAAGTTGTAAATTGTGTAGAATTGTGGGCCACATTTATATTGTCGCAAAAGAAGCTAAATAGCACCATTGTGATAGTGCACATTATTGACGACACAGTGGCTTCCATCAGGCCATGACAGAGCCGCTCCCATCAGGCCACGACAGAGCCGCCGTTTACGTGACGAGCAACCCGAGCAATGCATCAAAAAAGAATTACACGCAAGATGTCTGTGATGGAGGAAGCAACTGATTTCACAAGTGTTCTTCGTCAGATAGTGAGAGAGGAAGTTCAGAAGGCATTTGGATTGCACAGCGAGCAAAAAACTGAGATGCTACAAGAGGTCATAAGGGAGGAAGTGGAACAGACATTGAACGCAATCTCTTGTCCTTCATTTCCCTTTAAAACGGTGAAAAAGTCGAGACCCAAGTGGAATTACATTCCCACAATGCCGCGTGAGGAACCTGTTTGGGCACCAAGGAAGACTAATGTCTGGAGGACTCTGGATAACCAATCAGTATGTTTCCACTGTGGCCGACCAGGACATGTGGTGCACTATTGTTGAGAAAAGCAGTGGATATTTGATGATGCCTGCACCAGAAGATAGCAGACCGATCTTAGCCGACGCCAACTCTGGGATGACGAAGATGAACAAGATGATGTGGGTGCAGGACGATGTAGGTCACCATCGCTGCAAGCTAGCCACTGGGGAAGACGCTCCCCAACAAGCTGATCCAGGTCTCCATCGCTGTTTAGAAGCTTCAGCCGATCACCTGGCTGCTGCAACCTGGAAAACTAAAGGGTGTGACCTTCCTTGGAGGTGAGGCTACTGAAGAGAAAAATCCTCTGCCATCGATCACTACAAAAATGATAGGAAACTATGTTGATATCCTCATGGATGGCTGACTAGCCCAAGCTCTTGTGGACTCTAGAGCTCATATTCAGTCATTTTGGAGAAGTACCGTTGCCAGTTGCAGAAAACCATATTCGTCGACAACAAAACATCTCTGCTGAAGGTGGCCAATGGGAAATATGTAAAACCTACAGAAAGATGTACCATTCTTGTGTGTATAAGTGTCCATACACAGACCTTAGAATTCATCATCTTACAAGAGTGTAGTCATGACGTCATTCTCGGATGGGACTTTCTGAAAGCTTTTCAGGCAATTATAGATTGTGGTTACTTGAAGATTATGCTAGACAAGATGAGATACTGTGGACAGGAAGATGCACATCCGAGTGTGTGGAGACTATGTGTGCTGGATGAAGTGATCATTCCTGCAGTCAGCGCTAGAAAGGTAACTGTCACATGTCATGCCATGCATCAACCCATGGATCTTGTAGTAGAATGTAAGAGAAGCATACCACTGAAGAATAACTTGGTCATCCCAGCGTGTGTCGTCTCGTTTAAGAATGGATTCGGTTGATTGTGGATAGTTAACTGTCACCGAGAACCACAGATCCTTCCAAGACACATGTGCATAGCAAATGCTGAGCTGTTAATTGAAGAACAGCTGAGCATCATAGAAATCTCCCATGCCGAGACTGTGGGTGAAATTAGTGCTACCACTATGAGACAAGATCTTCTAGCTCAACTATCACCAGATCTCGCTAAGGAACAACAGAAGACGCTACTTGCTATTCTTCAAGAGTTCACTGAATGCTTCAATCCGCAGGTGAAGAGCAAATTAGACAGAGTGACGGTGAAGCACCGGATTAGCACTGGAGACCATCAACCAATAAGCCAGAGAGCGTACAGTGTGTCAGCAACCGGAACATCGAGTAATTCGTGACGAGGTAGAGAAAATGACGAAGAATGACATCATTCAGCCTTTGCAGAGCCCATGGTCGCCACCAGTGGTCTTCATCAAGAAGAAGGATAGCAGTTGGCGCTTTTGTGTTGATTACAGGAAGCTTAATAAGATAACTAAAAAGGACGTTTAACCTCTTCCAAGAATTGACGATACACTAGGTTGTCTGAAGGGGGCTATGTTTTTCTCAACCATGGACATGTACTTGGGATACTGGCAAATCGAAGTAGATGAAGCTGATCGTGAGAAAACTGCATTCGTCACCCCTGAGGGCCTGTATGAGTTTAAGGTAATGCCGTTTGATTTGTGTAATGCACCAGCAACTTTTGAATGGATGGTGGATAATCTTCTAAGGCACCTGATGTGGATGATGTGTCTTTTCTATTTAGATGACATTATAGTATTCTCAGAGACATTTGATGAAAATATAAAGAGACTGAGGGCCATTTTTAAGTGTCTCCAACAAGGCAGACTGAAACTTAAGCCAAGATAGTGTCTCTTTGGAGCAAAAGAAATCAAAATACTTGGACACCTTGTGTCGAATGAAGGTGTGCAGCCAGACCCAGAAAAGGTCAGATCTATAACGGAATTTCCTATTCCTAAAAGTATCAGAGATGTGAGAAGCTTCCTCGGATTATGTTCTTATTACTGTCATTTTATCAAAGACTTTTGTATCAAAGCCAGGCCACTCCAGGAGTTGTTAAAAGCTGATGCTAAGTTTATCTGGGTTGGTGCTCAACAAGATTCTTTCGATGTGCTGCGAAAAGCTCTGACGACTGACCCTGTACTTGGTCTGTATGATGAGAGAGCAACTACAGAACTACACACAGATGCCAGCCGGTATGGGATCGGTGCTGTTCTGGCGCAAATTTTGGATGGAAAAGAGAACGTTATAAAACTTCGTTGCAGATTAAAACTGTGTGCCGGACTGAGACTCGAACTCGGGACCTTCGCCATTCGCAGGCAAGTGCTCTACCAACTGAGCTACCCAAGCACGACTCACGCTCTGTCCTCACAGCTTTACTTCTGCCAGTACCTCGTCTCCTACCTTCCAAACTTTACAGAAGCTCTCCTGTGAACCTTGCAGAACTAGCACCCCTGAAAGAAGGGATATTGTGGAGACATGGCTTAGCCACAGCCTGGGGGATGTTTCCAGAATGAGATTTTCACTCTGCTGTGGAGTGTGCGCTGATATGAAACTTCCTGCAGAACGTTATAGTCTATGCTTCTAGGACACTTACAAAAGCCGGGAGAAACTACTCAACTACAGAAAGAGAATGTCTTGCTGTGATCTTAGCCATGTGCAGATTTCAACAGTATCTCTATGGAAGGTCATTCACAGTTGTTACAGACCATCATTCACTTTGTTGGTTGACAGGTCTTGAGGATCCAACAGGATGACTCGCCAGGTGGGCACTACGTCTTCAAGAGTATGACATTACCATGTTGTACAAAAGTGGAAGAAAACACCAAGGTGCCGACTGTCTCTCAAGAAACCCTGTGCAAGACCATCAAGACTGTGATGAAGATAGTGACTGTCTCGCTGCACTCCAGGATCCCTCTGCTGAGTAGAAGAAGGATGCCAAGATATCTCAAATTATACTTGCCTTAAATCGGTCAGAGGATGTGAAAGGACAATTTAAGGTAGTTAATGGATTACTTTGCAAGGGAAACTTTGATCCGTTTGGAAAGAGGTGGCTATCAGTGATTCCTAAACACATGCGCTTAGATGTTCTACAGAAATTCCATGGCACACCTGAGGCCAGACATTTAGGATTTATTAGGACATATGATAGAGCCCGCATGAGATTTCTCTGGCCAGGTTTATTTAGAAGTGTCTGTCACTACGTGTTGCACTGTCGAGAGTACCAGAGGAGAAAGGCAGTTCCTCAGAAATCACCTGGCCGACATACCAATTCCACCAGCTGAAACGTCTTTCCAGCGAGTTGGGATTGACCTCCTCAGACAATTTCCTACATCTGCTAGTGGCAATAGATGGATTATTTTTTGCACTAATTATTTGACATGCTATGCCATTACAAAAGCTGTGAAAACAGCCGAAGCATCCGAGGTAGCCAAATTCATCATGGAAGACATTGTATTGAAATACGGTTCTCCAAGGTTGTTAATTCCGGATCGAGGGAAAGTTTTTCAATCGAATATTGTGACAGAGGTAAACTGTTGGTGTGACATTACTCATCACAAGATGACTGCCTACAATCCACAAACTTATGGGCTTATTGTACGCTTTAATAAGACCTTGGCCGCCATGCTATCAATGTTCGTCAATGTTGAGCAGAGCAACTGGGATGAGGTGCTATCTTTCGTGATGTTTTCCTACAACACCGCCAAACAAGACACCACAGGATTTATGCCATTTTTCCTGGTGCTTGGGTGTGAGGTGACTACGACTTTGGACACTGTGTTTCTGTTGCATCCTGATGACGTGGATGACAACTACATTGGCCAGGTATTAACCAGAGCTGAGGAATCTTGGCAGTTAGCTCAACTCTGCACGCTGCAGGCTCAAGAAAACGATCGCCGAAGGTATGGCATGAGCCACCTCCCTGTTGTCCACCAGCCTGGTGCTCTTGTCTGGATCAACACTCCTGTTTGGAAGGTTGGTCTCTCTGAGAAGCTCCTCAGGCGTTACTTTGGAAGATCACCACCAGATTGAGAATCAATAATTGGGAGTCAGAGTATGCAGGACCAATGACTCATTCCCGGACTAGGACGATGTAACACTGAGACGCTGTTCTCGTAAGGAGGGAGCAGTGTTGCAGAAGAAGCTGAGTAGCACCGTGGTGTAGTGGTTACGATACTGAACCGTTGGATGGAGAGTTATGAGTTCAAAACTCACCTGGACTGCCAGTTTTAATTTGTGTATTTGGTTCGAGTACATTCTAGAAGCATCCACAAATGCCAAGAATCATTGTACTGGAATGTTCTGTAGCTGTATATATACTGTATGTGTTCTGACCGGAGGCAGTCCGCTCCGTGCTCTTGTATGCGCAAGTGCTAACTAAACCTTCGTTAAGTGAAGTTAGTGTTCCTCATTCATCTAATTACACCTTCTTCTACATGACAGTATTATATTAACAAGCAAAGTTCTTTAAAAATTAGCTGCACTTTCGTGTTGCTGCCATGCTGCATACTTGCAGTGCTGTTGTCAATACAGGTACATAAATAAAGTATTAAGAGTCATAAATGACAATCTCTGTGCCAGCAATATACCTTCGGTCCAGAAAGTACCAAGACTGACTTTACTGATGACATTTATATGCCAGGAGTACAATAAATGTGGCGGCAGCTCAAACTAATAACTCTAAACCGCAGATATGATTCAACCAGTCAGTAGCAAGCAGGCAGTGTCTTGGACATACAACCACAGCAAGTCAACATTTTTGTGCCACAAATCACAGTGAATGACATCTGTAAATCAAATGTTCAAGACATTCTCCAGAATGTTTTGAAGGAGAGAAAAGTCCATGCAAAGTTTTTCCCACAGACCTCAACTACCAAACAAAAATGACAACATGTGGACACCTGACACTACTTCATTGAAATGCAAAATGCAGACAATTCTTTTCAGGGTAAAAACCCTTTAACTTATTAGTAAAGGAAGTCCCTGATGATTTGGAAGATGCCCAGTGTGAAATGCCTGTCAGATGAATGTGAAGGTTATGAAACAGGACCTCCAACACATAACCCTTTCACTGGAAAGGTCCTGTATAAAAACCATTGAACATTCCTTCCAAAGCACACGTATGCAACATTATATAACAGTCAAAATCTCTGCTAGATGGGAAGCAGAACATCATCTTGCGCACCAGGGAAATTGGCTGTTAGAATTACATGATATGTTCATGCAATCATATGGACTGGAAACAAAGAGGAACCCAAATTGTTGTCTGTCAGTATTCTGTGCCCTATTTGTACTGTTACTGAAGATGACCTGCCTTTAACAGCTATGAGTGAGTTCTGGGCGAACTTCACACAAATGGTGTATTTTCAGTATATTGAGAACATCATCATAAGTGAATAAGCCTTCATTAGATAATGTCACAATGTTTATGAAATAATCACGGCCTTCCTATCATGTTTGGAAGCATTCATCATGATAGGAGTGGAAGCCTGTGGAAATTGATGTTTGTGGAAAGTCCAGTCTAGCACTAGCTCATGAAAGGGGGCAGCATCCTTCAGTAGTTGCTGGAACAAAAACCTGGTTGACTGACTGACCTTGCATTATAACACTATCCAACATGGCTGAAAGCAAGGGAATGTACAACCATTATATTTCCTAAATACAAGCATCTCTACTGTATAGTTTGATGATGGTTGCATGCTCCTGTGTAAAATATTCTACAGATGGAGTAGCCCTCAGTCATCTCCAGATGAGGACTGCTCAGGAGCACGTTGTCAGCTGAAAAACAATTCTGACTTTGTATAGGTCAGAGGAGGGAATAAATAATTTAGGTAAGTTGGAAAAACTTCAGAAGAGAACTGGATAAGTTGAAACTAGATATAGTGGGAATTGGTGATTTGTGGAAGTAGGAAACACCAGATTTATGGTCATGTGTGTACATGGTTGTCAACGCAGAATTGTATCGGGGTTAATGCAAGAACTAATAATGAAAAAAATGAAAAAAAAAAAAAATAGAAATGCAGGTAAACTATGACGAACAGCATAGTGAAGAGGATAAAGGCAGCCAAGATGGACAAATCTAATGACCTGCCACAATTGTAAGAATACATGTGAGTGTGTATTGAACCGGGGACCTAGAAACGACGGAGAGGCTTCATCCCCGTCGTAGCCCTCAGTGGTTAACAACCCCACAACATGCTGTAGCAGTCCACTCACTCCACCACTGCGTGTTTGCGCGGTAGAGTAATGATGGGGTGTACACGTACATGAAGACCGTGTTTGCGCAGCAATCACCAGGTGGATTCATGCCAGGGACCGGCATGCCTTCCCACTCGGGAAGCAGCGCGTTAGACAGCACGGCTAGCCAGGTGGGATACATGGGTGTACTTGCTACACAGTTAATGAAGGGACTGACAACAAGTACGATGAGATAAAATAAACAATTCAGCAATTTTAGGGAAATGAAAATTAATTGTGATGGAGGACTGGAGTTTGATAGCAAAAAAGGAAGAGTATGAGAAACAGTAGAACAACGTGGTCTGGTGGAAAGGATTGAAAGATGAAGCCATGTGGTAGAACTTTGCACAGATCACAACTTGGTACTGCAAACACTTTGTTTAAGAGTAGTAAAGGGGACTGTATTTGTGGAAGAGACCTGAAAACACTATAAAATTTAACATAGATTATGTAGGGGTGAGAGAGAGAATTAGAAACCAGGTGTTAATCTGCAAAACATTTCCATGTGCCAATATGGACACTGGCAATAATTCATTAATTATGAATGGACTGCAGATTTTTAGGTTGTAAAAAGTGCATTCTAGGCACCCAAATAGGCTCTTTCAGTGAATCATTTAGGCTATATAAAACCTACTGTAGGCCCTATCAAGTATTATATAGAAAAACTAAACATAATGTAAAATACACGGTATTGATGCAAGAACATATTACTTTTCATTGAAAATGTGCATTTGGCTTATTCAGCTGCCTGATGCATGCCCTTTTAATTAATTTTTGGCGACTTGCTGGTCAATAATGACGAAATGATGATAAAACACACACACACACACACACACACACACACACACATACACATACACATACACATACACATGGGACCTAGATTTTTCTGCTGAGTATGTACGTTGCAGTGTATAAGTCCTTCAGGCCGGTGTTGTTATGCAAAACCTTTTGAATTTTTACCCTTACATTTTTTCTCATTTCACCAAGTGCTTAATTAATTTTAATTTTTAGCTTCTTCCAGTAAAGGTGTGTTTCCATAGCTAGGTCTCGTGTAGCCTTCTGATTCAGAAATAATTCTTGCCGTAAATGTTTAGGTGGCTCTAATGTAAGTCAAGTCCAATTGGACTGTGAGTAATTCTTTTGCTGAAGTTACAGTGGCAGCAACCTTTGGCAGATTTTAAATTACCTTCTGGACTGCTGTGAGATGCTTACTATAGCATTCCGCTGCTGCTAACCATGTGCCCCAGTGAGCAACAGCACGTTCAGGTGGCAAGGGGACATCTTGAAGTTGTTCTTTGAATGCCTGAATCTTTGATGGCACATTGACAGAAACTTTCTTTACTGTGGAGAGTAATTTTTTCTGTTAGGGAATTCAAGTGTTACTTGCTCTGCTATATGGTTGATCCCATGTGCTACAGAAGCTTCATGCAGTATTAAAAGGTAGAAAGCTCGAAGCAATGGAAATGCTGCACCATATATGCATCAGCACCTGTGAAGGCCAGAAGCACCTCATTTTCATCCACACCATTTGGATGTAGCAGCTTCAGCCCATTGCAGACAAAATTTGCAGTTGTTTGCTGGTTAGTCTTTGAGAGTTGTTTTGAACAAATCAAATAAGCGCTGGAGAGCATATCTGGATCCAGCTTACCAACAATCAGATTTGGAATGTATGGGCCAAGACTGTAACTGGTTTCATCAATAGAAATCCATATGCAAGAATCACCAATATATTATTGGATTCTGTGTGACGTGTTATACAATTTTGACTCTGTAGGAACATATTGATGGCAGTAGTTCTCAAGAAAACCTTTGAAAATAGAATTTTCTTGTTTTCGAAAAGAGAGTTTGCTGCCACAATAGCATGAAACAAGTCACTGCAGAATTGGTTCTTTTTGGTGGATTCGTCAGATGTCTTTGTTAAAAGCATTTACTTCAATTTTGATATCCATTCTACATTTCCCTTATATAATTTTCTACATTTCCCTTATATAATGCTCCTTCTGCATGCTGATTTAAGTGGGACTTTTTATCACTTGAAACAGGATGCTACATAGAAGTGTGTATAAAAAGTATTTGGTGCTGTTAAGGGATAGTGATACGTAATTTTACAAAAAGAAAAGAAATAAATAAAAAAAAAATAAAAAAAAATTTGGCAATTTTAGCTTTCCAACTATCTTGTCGCTGAATGGATATTTGTTACAACTCAAAACTATAAAAAAGTCAGAACTTGGTGTATCATTTTAAAAACATTTATTCTTTGTCCTGTAGGTATGACATTTTTACATTGCTTACTTTTCCTTTATATGAAAATTGAACTCAGCAACTTAAAAAATTACAATAAAAGTGAACAGTTGCCTGTAATTTTAAACAGTATTTACAAAATACCTTGGTTCAAAAATGCTCTGGTGTCAAAAAAGGTATGAGGAAATTTGCAGTTCCAAAACGGCACTAAAAACTAAGTAGCACAAAAACATAACCACTAACCTCTTGGTTGCATACTTGGCACAATATAATTTTTCCATCTGTCATATCTTGCAGAAAAACTAGCAGTCACAGTCTTATACGACTAGACTTTGAACTAGCTGTTTTTGGCATTTTCTTCCATTGAACTATTCATATACTGAAACTAGAATAGATATTGAACAATGAACACATTGCACTTTATATGTCCATTGGTACACTTTGTACTGGTTTAGTTTGGTGGGTGTATAACAAAAATTCGAGAATTGCCTCCATGTATAACCAAGGGGAGAATGAGGATTTTTCCTTTAGTGGCTAGGGAGCTTTTAACTCTCTCCTTGTGTATGTATCCCCCCCCCACACCCAAATCCAATGTCAGTTCAAGGCCTACAACTGTCTCTCTTTGTGGAAACAGACAGTTGGGCAGGATTCTGTGAGCTACAAATTATTATTATTAATTTTTTTTATTTTACTTTTTTTCCCTTCAAATATTGCCTTCAGTCCTCCCACCTTCAATTCTTGTAAGCAATTCTGATAATTTGAAAATACAAAAAAAATTGTGTTACATTAAAGAAATAGGTTTCTTTTAGGATTTTAAAACTAGAATAGGCAAAAACAGTTGTTAATGTTGAAATAGGCTGCTCTGTTGCTGTAAAATTAGCAGTTTTGAGTTCAGTTGGTCATGAAATGCATAAGTACAAATTTATTTTTATATCGTCCAAAAATAATTATTTTTGTTGAGATATTAATTTTCGTTAATGAACAGAGAAAATATAAAAATGCAGGAAATGAAAGAGGCAGAATGGAATTAGACGACAAAAAATGAAATTTACAGGAAGTACCAAGTAACAAAGTTGGAATAGCTAGAGGACAAATGCAAAACTGCAGAAGCATGTATGACTATAAGAAAAATATATGCTGTATGTAGGAAAATTAGAATGAAAGAAAACTTTGGAAATTAGAGAACTTGCTGCATGAACATGAAGAGCTGAGGTGGTACGCCATTATTAAGCAAAAGCTGAAAGGTGGATCAATATATAGAAGGACAGCATAAGGGAAAGAAACCCTAAGTCGTTATAGCAGAAAGGCAAGAGGAAGTAGATGAAGATGAGATGAGAAGGTGATGCCGTGAAAAGAATCTGTCAGAGCACTGCAAGACCTAAGGTGAAACAAAGCACCTAGAATAGATGTCATCCCATCAGAATTATTGAGATCCTTTGGAGAGCCAGCCAAAACTAAACTCTCAAGACTTTAAGAAGAATGTAATAATCACAATACAGAGGAATACAGGTACTGTCAGATCTAATTGTTACCAAACTAATTTGTTGCTGCAAACATTGGTATTATTTGTAAGATATTAAAAAAATTGACAATCTTGACTGGAATACACACCTTGGAATTGAGAAGTGACAAAGGATAAAAGACTGGGAGCAAAAGTTTATCTACAACTTGTAAAGAATCCAGGCCTCAACTTGTAAAGAACCCAAGTCTCTGTTATAAGAGCCACAGCATACGAAAAGAAAGTAATAATAAAGGAGTGAAGCAGGGCAATAGCCCATCCCCATCTTTATTCAGGCTGTAAATAGAGAAAAAAGTAAAGAAAACCAAAAAGAAATAAATGGTCTACCCATCTAATCTTTAGCATTCTTCTATAGCATCACATTGTAATAGCTTCCATTTTATTTACCAAACTGCATATTGTCCATGTTTCACTTTTGTACAAGGCTACACTCTTGACAAATATCTCCACAAAAGACTTCCTAGCACTTAAATTTATGTTTGATGTTAACAAATTTCTCCTCTTCAGAAACAATTTTCTGGCCATTGCTGGTCTCATTTTACATTCTCTCTATTTCGGCCACCATAAGTTATTTTACTACTCAAATAACAAAACACATCTGCTGCTGTTAGTGCCACATTTCCTAATCGAATTCACTCAGCATCTCTTGATTTAATTAAATTACATAAAGTTACCCTTGTTTGGATTTTGTTGGTGTTCATCTCTTATTTTCCTTTCAAGACACTGTCCATTCTGTTCAATTGCCCTTCCAAGTCCTTGGTGCCTCTGATTGAATGATAAGTCATCGGCAAACCTCAAAGGTTTTATTTCTTTTTCCAGAACTTTCAGTTCCTTCTCCAAATTCTTCTTTGGTTTCCTGTATGCAACCATGTCTCACTCCCTTCTCAACCATTGCCTCTCTTTCATGCCCCTCAACTCGTATAACTGCCATCTAGTTTCTGTACAAGTTATATAAATAACCTTTTGCTCCCTGTATTTTACCCCAGATACCTTCAGAATTTCAAAGATAGTATTCCAGTCAACATAGTCAAAAGTTTTCTCTAAGTCTACAAATCCTACAAATGTAAGTTTGGTCTTTTTTAATATCTTCTAAGGTAAGTTGTAGTGTCAGTATTGCCCTGCACATTTTTAGAAACTGATTTTCCCTGAGTCCACCTTCTACCAGTTTTTTCATTCTTCTAAAATAATTTATGTCATTCTTTTGCAACCATGACTTATTAAACTGATAGTTTGGTAGTGTTCACACCTGTCAGGACCTGTCATTCATTAAAGTTTCAGTTTCCAAGTATACTGTTTACCTAGAGGCAACTGCCAAAATTTTTCCCAGATATTTATTGATAATTCAGGGCTTTGATATCCCCCCCCCCCTCCCCCCCCCCCCTCTCTCTCTCTCTGTGTGTGTGTGTGTGTGTGTGTTCTGAATACCGCTGTTCAGGTGTCATTTGGAGGTGGACTGTGTACAAGTTTTAGCGGTCGCCAATACTTATCTGTATTAACTGTTTGACTGGACTGTGTTGCTCTATCTTGAGGCAGCAGTTTCTATTGTCAAAGATCCCAACTCTAAGCCAGCCGGAAATCTCAAACACTAGTCACTAAAAAATAAATTCACATGCTACTTCTTTATTGTGTGTGTATTTCACCTCCGTTATATGCACCACATGGTAGATTTTACTACAGTATGATATGTGCAAAAGAAACAACCAGAATGAACACTTACTTACTAAAATAACAAAATCCTTGTTCAAGGTCAAACTGTCCTTCGTCATTTAGATAGACAGAGGGAATAACACATCACTTTCTCCAAAGTGGTACAACCCCCCCCCCCCCCAAATCTCTCTCTCTCTCTCTCTCTCTCTCTCTCTCTCTCTCTCTCTCTGTGTGTGTGTGTGTGTGTGTGTGTGTGTGTGTGTGTGTGTGTGTGTGTGTGTAAAACCTTTGTTTGTTGTTACGTTTCAATGAAGTTGGAAGCTGTCTACATGTCTCTATTTTCCAGGTGGGACCAAAGTTCAGCTGGTTACTGAGAACTGTTGGCTGACAAATTCTTCTGATCCGAAAAGCAAAATACAGAAGTTTCTTCTTCGTAATGCGTGCCCTGTTGACTCATCAGTTAGCTTACTGCTGCAGCATGGAAGCTTCAGTTTTAAAACAAGCCCTGAATATGTAGAAGTGGGTGTCGTGTATATGCACTGTCGTATTGGTATGTGCACCTATTTGGAGTCCCTTACCAAAGGAAACTTGGCATTGGTGAGTGTACGTGCATATTTTTGTAATATGCATAGTTAAACTGTACACTGTTTACTATGAACTTAGAGAAATGAATCAATTTCAGAGTATTACTGATGATCAAATACTTTTTTCATGTGTTACTAAACTATTTATGCATTATTTGATGTTACAATGTTGAAAGAGCTGCGTTATTAAGCTGTTATGCATCTAAGTCATTTCTGATTTCTCCATAACCAAGGTAATTTCTTTCTTTTGTTTGAATAACAATGTATCTTTTTAAAAATAATAACAAACAATGAAAGGCAGCTGTTGAATAAATAACAACAAAAATGAAGTAACAGGCAAGTTGCACTAAATTGCAACAGTGTTTTAAATTATATTGGCAAAAAGACGATTGACTGTAGAATTTATTTTTGAAGCCAGTGATAAGATGTACAATGTGTGCTGGAGAAAAATCTTCACTAATCATAATCATGGGCAACGGCTAATTGTATGGACTGTTTGGTCACAGGTAGTCTTTATTTCACAAGTGGGGTGGGTAGCATGAAGTGTAGCCATATGTCTTGATTAACATCTCTAAGAAATAAAGTTATATAACTGAACTTTTGTTTGTTTCTAGGTACATGTCTGCATCCCTGTTAAGCATTGAAATCCCTGTGCCACAGTACTGTAGCATGCTGACAGGAGAATCGGAGTAAAGCGCTGCCCGCAGCCCATCGATAAAGTGGAGACGGGCCATGGCATTTTGTCTTGTCATGTCTCCCCTGGCAGTGTGCTGTACTGCTGTGGCACAGGGATTTCATTGTGTACAGAAACGTACCAGAAAACAAACAAAATATCAATTATGTAACTTTATTTCTTAGAGATGTTAATTAAAATTTAGTGACCATTCCATAAACTATCAGTCACTAATGAAAAAGAGTATTTATTCAAAGAGAGAAGTGTTGATTGCACACAGGTACTCTAAGAGATGATAGAGTACTTATGGAGAGAGTTTTTGTTTGACCAGCGAGGAAAATGAATATTGGAAAACACTATTAGAGTTTGCCAAAGTTAAGAGCTGACAAGATTATATAGGTACAGATATTGCAAACATTGAAGTATGAGAAACACTAATTAGTATGAAAGTGTATTTAGTAAATATATCTAAAAACAAAGATGATTTGACTTACCAAACGAAAGCACTGGCAGGTTGATAGATACACAAACATACACACAAAATTCAAGCTTTCGCAACCAACGGTTGATTCATCAGGAAAGAGGGAAGGAGAGGGAAAGACGAAAGGATGTGGGTTTTAAGGGAGAGGGTAAGGAGTCGTTCCAATCCCGGGAGCGGAAAGACTTACCTTAGGGGGAAAAAAGGACAGGTATACACTCGCGCGCACACACACACATATCCATCCGCACATACACCTAGTAGTGCCTAGAACTGCTCGGCCACTCCGGCCGGCACCGTTTCCTTGCTGTGCTGTATGCAATGGCTTTAATTCCATACACGGTGCTAGTGTTCCCGGCTGCCTCCACTCCTGTCACCTTTATACTGAACTCGAACAGAAGAATATGTTGGAAATGTTGTGATTTCTCCACTTGGCACTCCATTTTCTAGTGTCCACAGTTCCACTCACTCTCTCCAAATGACAAAATGATAATATGTAAACTCAAATAGCAACAGTAAACTACAAATAAAAAATTAAAATCAATAAATAAACCCATAGCAACCAGAATACCAACATGTAGAACGAAAACACTATGTACTTATGCACCAACCTAACATCTTAAGAGTGTATGCCAGTCACAGGGATACACCACTGCGTCACTTGTGAATACTTTGCAGAACAGTCACAGTCATAAAGCAGCAGAGTCCTGATGCTCCTCTGCTTGTTGCCATATACAATATACAGTACTGTCATACGGTGGATGAATGCACATTTTCATAGCAGGGTGGCTAAATAAAATCACCTTGGGCTTCCAGTTGCATCAAATGGTTATACATCCATGTGGTTTTCTTTTTTTTTTTTTGATTGAGTACTCCTCAGTATTTGTCAGATGATAATTGACAGCCGTGTGGTGAATGGTTTCATCCTTATATTTCTGTGATACCAGCTGTGACGTCACTGGTCCTCAGTCCAGTGCCATGCTATAGTCCATTTAAAATTACTTGATAGTTGACGTCTGTTGCTTGGCACTGCAGTGTTGCCATATTGGCTACCGCTTGGTTAAAGACAACATGCAAATATGGTGGATCAATTCCAAAGTGCTGAAATGTTGTTCATGTAACACAGAGGGAGCTGCTGCCATCAGGTATGGGATTGAGTGCTAGATGCTCCGTCCACAGCTGATTTTAAATGACCAGTGACAGAACTGTGGCATATAACGCATTTTGTAGCCCTGAGCTTACACTTGTATCCTAACCTAACTACAACCTCTTAATGTGGAATGTATATAAGAAAATGCAAGTCAGCAACCTGCGGCAGAACTGTTAATCACACTCCCTTTGCTCACGCCAATTAATGCTGACAGTACGAGCAAACCCAAGATGGAAAAAATTCAGTTTCAGTGCTAAAAGCAAACTGTAACACCTTACTTTTGCTACACAAGCTGACTTGATAGCAACTGATGAGCAGTCTAGGTTGGAACTCATTTACAGATTTTAGGCGAGACAGGCAGATTACAGATGAAAAAAGAATGATAAGAAGAAAAATAGGAGCAAATAAAAAAGTCAGTATGATGATGAAAATGATGTGACAAAAGATTAAAAATAAAAAATTATATTGAGACCAATTAATTGAAAATAATAATAATCACGGTCATTTTGATAAAGATTTAAAAATAAAAATATTTGGCCACCTGATGGGATTTGTACACACAGTCGTCTGAGTCTCTAACTGTAACTTTCCTTCTGCACTACGGAAGACCTGCGGATTATATTGTTATAATATTTATTTTTATCTAGAACCAGTTACAATGATCATTCACTGTGTAGAAAAAGTTCGCTTTCGTGCCATGTCACATCAGGTGTACCTGCTGTAAGCCAGTCTCTGTGATGATGATAATTGAATATGTGAATCTGAATTGCGTCTTGTGTGAAAGAATCCAGTACTCTTTGGCTAGTGGTATGTACGAAATGTGCATTATTTTGTTACCATCATTTTGTGTGTGTTGTTTTGGGTGTCTTTATCGTGTGTGATTAAATGCAAAATAAAAGGGCCAGATCCAGGATTTGGGATCCAAACACAAAAAGAAAAAAAGCCAGGCAAGGAATTGATAGTGAACCGACAGTTGTTGTGACAGTTTGGCAATGGTGAACAGTCTGGCTTGATGTTAAGCCATCTGATTTGAGGAAGACACCTCCAACTATCAAGTAATTCTAATCAGTCTATAGTCAACATTTTTCTCCCAGTGTGCTTTGCCCAATTTAATCTTGGAAGAGTCAGGTCCCAAGCTATACTCTCCTGCATGGAACCACCTTCTTTGAGAGTGTTGTTAGATATTTTGATCCCTGTATTTTCTTTTATTATGTTTTCTCACAAACTCTTAGCTTTCTTGATGATAAATATTGTTTACTGTCCATTTTCACTTACTACCAATGGCAAAGTGTATTTTGATCAGAAATAGTGTTTTGTGATGGGAAGCCTGTTAGATCTGACCATAGCAAAACTATTCATTCAAAACTTTGAGGATACCACTGGGTACCACCACACCCTCAACACAGCTCCTGCGAAACAAAGTTGGTTTTGCTGGTATGTTGATGACACTTTTACTGTACAACCAGGCCAGCATCAAAATTTGAAAAGTCCATGCAGTTCCTCAGTAGCATCTATACCACATCAAATTCATGATAAAAGTACAGTGCCTTATTGTAAGAGATCTGTGATCCCACGAACACAGATGCCAGTATCAGTCACCCAGGTCGATAGCAGACAGGAGTCAATTATCGAGCGCTGCAAGAGGCAGTGAGACTAGTGTCGAGTGAGCAGTAGTACTGGAGAGACAGACAAGAATGGTGGTCGAGTGAGTAGTAAACGGTAAATTCACCGGAGTATGACGAGTGAGCGCGTCCCCCTGATCGTCGTCGGGTTGACCCTCATCGATACCGATTCGTGAGTGATATGAAACCAAAAGTGAAAAGTGCCGAATTACGTGTTTCATGTCAACCGCGTCGCCCAGCAACAACCATGTATTGCAGTGAGGATTGTTGTGAATGTTAAACATCATCATCGCGTGTGACGAAGTACTTAAAATCAGCAACCAATAAAAGATATAACCGTAATTAGACGTGTAAGGCGAAGGCAGCAACTGCCTCAGAATTTGTGTGTTAATAGAAAATACATATCAGTTTGTACATCACAACCTTTATGGTCTTTAATAATAGACAAACTTTCAATCATTAACTATTCTGTCTCAGAACAGCCGCACTCAGTTGAAATACCCCCGAAACCACAGAAGAAAAACCAATAGCCTTTCATCCATTAAGTACACAGTTATATAATTATAATAATTAATTGTTTGGTGGCTTCGGTAATCATGCAAAACCCAATTAAGGACAAAACAGGGGTGTTTCATTGTCCTTCTTTGATGTCCTCATCTGCCAAAAACCCAATGGGTATCTCAGCCAAAGTATGTACAAGAAACCCAGTTACGTGATTCAATATCTACAAGCTCTTAACCAATACCCCCACCACACAATCCAGCTATGGACTGTTCTAAGGAGCTTGATTCATCAAGCAGAAACTCCCTGTGATGCCAGAAATAAGCCACAGGAAGTGAACAATCTACAAGTCTTCTGTGGGAATTTTGACAAGAACCGACAAATATATCAAGCAATGTCACGATGTATCTGCAAGTGAAACATTGGCACACGGAGAAGTAAAAAACTAGTATTTATTGCCATTCAGTAATTCAGTGGTTAAGCGACGGGGCGTATTAAAGGCTCCAGAATAGACAGAACATCAAGTGAGTCTTTAGGCCTACAGACAAATTATGCAAATTCGTGTGGCTTGTGAAAGATATTATAGACATCAGAGCTCCTGTCATTTACAAAATACAATGTGAGTGTGCACAGTGTTACATTAAGCAGACTGTGCGCAAGATAGAACGACACCAGGCTGAACGTGAGAGGAGTCTGCAACTGTGCTATTCAGAGAAATCAGTAAAAGCTGAATGTACTTCAGAAAATGGGCAAAAAATTGCATTTGATGATTGTCAAGATGGCTAAATGTTTTTTGGATAGTGTAAAAAAAGAAGCTATAGAGATCAAAAAATCTAATGATGCACTGAACTAAGGCATAAACGAAAATAATCAATTTTTGAAGTATAATATGATTGGATGGATAAAAACATATACTCACCAAGTGGCAGCAGAAGAAAACACGTATAAAGATACTGAAATTTGCAAGATTTCAGGGTCAGTGGCTTCTTCTTCTGGCAGGTGGGTTGAAGGGAAAGAAGAGGGATGAAGGAAAAGGAATGGTGAGATTTAGGAAATGAGGAGAGTCTGGAAAAGTTGCCCAGAACCCCAGTTCAGGTGAGACGTACTCGATATAATGTGAAGGGAAGATTGGTTGTTGGGGTATGCACCAGATGAGATTTTAAAACTTAAGAGCTGAAAGATGGAAGATAGTGTGCTAGACAAGACAGAGATTACTAACAAAATGAGTTAATAAGAGTGGAAAGCTAAGTGCATTGTATGTGGTAGAGGTTGGGTGGGGGGAAATAAATGTGTCAAAAAAATAAAAGATATACAAAACCAAAAGGGGGTGAAGAAAGGAATAGTTACTGAGAAGAAATTCTGTAACTGGAGACATTAACACAAATTAAGGACATAGTGTAGCACCAGTTCCCTTCCCTCAGAACTCCGTAGGTAGGAACTGGAATTACAACAATGTTTTCTCACTAATCTCTGCCTTGAATATTACCCTATCTTCCATCTTTAAGCTCTCAGGTTTCCAAATTTCGTCTGGTACAGTCCCCAACAATCAGACTTTCCTTCTCATCCCCTCCAGTTATGGCTCCCCTGATTGAGGGTTCTGGATAACTTTTCCAAACTTTCTCCATTTCCTAAAGGTTGTCAGTCATTTTCCTTTACCGCTCTTCATTTACCTTCAACCCTTCCACCAGAAGAAGGAGCCAATGGCTCCCAAAGCTTGCAAATTCTAATACCTTTGTACATGTTTTCTCCAGCTGCCACTTTGTGAGTAGATTGTTTTATCTATCCAGTTACACTATATTTTCTGAATAATGACAGTCATTTGCAGCTCAGTATGTCATGAAACTTGATCACGGGTTTAAAGTAGACATTGCTGATGCAGGATGAGAACAGTGAATAAAATGGCATTGGACTGAGGACCAGTGATGTCACAGCTGGTACAGTGGATGTACAGGGATGAGGCCAGCAACTTTACAGAAGTCAGTTACCATTTGACAATGCTTGAGGAATACTTGATCAAAACTTTTCTTCATTAACATGTTCTCATAGTAAATGCTTTCACAGGAAATTTTGCATAAACTTTGTAATATAGTGGACTATTGTTGTTATGCAGATGCTCAGAATAATAGGTATACATTAATAATTAAAGTGTATCTTTCCTTTATTGGAAACAACTTTCAGGTAAATTAATACAGCTCATCATATTGACATGTCATTTCAGTGTGTCAACAGAACACAGCATTGCTCAAAGCCAAGGTCTCAGCCACTTGTGAACCAGACGACAGTGTCGACAGCTCAGCAGATAGTTACCCGTGGGCCACTGAAGTTTGTAGCCAATTTTCTGACACATGTAAAGAGTATTGCAGGTACGGCAACATTGCACATAGATTATCACCTAGCTTGTAGACGCCTATTGCGAAATGAGTATTAATTATTTTTGTCGTTTCTCTTGTCTTTTCAAACGTTGCTGCTGCCTCTCCACTATTTACTCTATCTTCACTGTCGCCTTTCCACTATTTGCTCCATCTTTTAATTTTTCAGTTACTGCTCAGATTTGCCTCGCCCTTTCTTCCATTTTCAGTCTCTCTATTCAAATCTCTGACACATTGACTGCCTTCCATCTATTTATGTTTTCAATTCTCATTTGCTATTTATATTACACTGTTCATTTCCTCAAATCCCATAATCGTCTATTTTCTTTGATATTGGATAGTAGACACCTTCAAGAAGAATATAATAATCCCAATCCCAAAGAAAGCAGGTGTTGACAGATGTGAAAATTACTGAACTATCAGTTTAATAAGTCACAGCTCCAAAATACTAACGTGAATTCTTTACAGATGAATGGAAAAACTAGTAGAAGCCGACCTTGGGGAAGATCAGTTTGGATTCCATAGAAATATTGGGACACGTGAGGCAATACTGACCCTACGACTTATCTTAGAAGCTACATTAAGGAAAGGCAAACCTACATTTCTACCATTTGTAGACTTAAAGAAAGCTCTTGACAATGTTGACTGGAATACTCTCTTTCATATTCTGAAGGTGGCAGGGGTAAAATACAGGGAGCGAAAGGTTATTTACAATTTGTACAGAAACCAGATGGCAGTTATAAGAGTCGAGGGACACGAAAGGGAAGCAGTGGTTGGAAAGGGAGTGAGATAGGGCTGTAGCCTCTCCCCGATGTTATTCAATCTGTATATAGAGCAAGCAGTGAAGGAAACAAAAGAAAAATTCGGAGTAGGTATTAAAATCCACGGAGAAGAAATTAAAACTTTGAGGTTCGCCGATGACATTGTAATTCTGTGAGAGACAGCAAAGGACTTGGAAGAGTAGTTGAACGGAATGGACAGTGTCTTGAAAGGAGGATATAAGATGAACATCAACAAAAACAAAATGAGGATAATGGAATGTAGTCGAATTAAGTAAGGGATACTGAGGGAATTAGATTAGGAAATGAGACACTTAAAGTAGTAAAGGAGTTTTGCTATTTGGGGAGCAAAATAACTGATAATGGTTGAAGTAGAGAGGATATGAAATGTCGACTGTCAGTGGCACGGAAAGTGTTTCTGAAGAAGAGAAATTTGTTAACATCGAGTATAGAGTGTCAGGAAGTCATTTCTGAAAGTATTTGTATGGAGTGTAGCCATGTATGGAAGTGAAACATGGACAATAAATAGTTTGGACAAGAAGAGAATAGAAGCTTTCGAAATGTGGTATTACAGAAGAATGTTGAAGATTAGATGGGTAGATCACATAACTAATGAGGAGGTATTGAATAGGATTGGGGAGAAGAGAAGTTTGTGGCACAACTTGACAAGAAGAAGGGATCGGTTGGTAGGACATGTCCTGAGGCATCAAGGGATCACAAATTTAGCATTGGAGGGCAGCGTGGAGGGTAAAAATCGTAGAGGGAGACCAAGAGATGAATACACTAAGCAGATTCAGAAGGATGTAGGTTGCAGTAGGTACTGGGAGATGAAAGAGCTTTCACAGGATAGATTAGCATGGAGAGCTGCATCAAACCAGTCTCAGGACTGAAGACCACAACAACAACACATTCATGATAGATTGGATAGCAATGAAAACTGGACACAGAGTGGCTGGAATTCAACAAGGAGCAGCATTTATCCACATTTATGTAGTGGTTGTGTGGGTGTCCCAAATTTCAAGGCTAATCAAAACTTCTCATTCAGCCAGGGCAACATCAGATCTTGGAGATGTTTAGTCTCCTTCATTTCTGGTGGCAGCGATTGTTGGTGAATGGCAGCACATGGAAAGTTAACTGACTGATTATATGTGCACCATTCTGAACACTTTGTGTCGAATACGCTCCCTATCCCACAGCTACCAATGCCGGCGATCTAACTGATGTGGCACTATGGTCCTGGCTAGAGGAGGGTAGTTTTCAGTTTTTCCTTTTTGCTGACTCTGTGCCCATGACTGTGTAGTTTTTGTTTGTTTGTATAAATAATAAAAAAATCAATTGATCAGTCATCTTACAGTTGGAATTCTCAGGAAGATATGACATGCAACATCAGATATTGGAGATGTTTAGTCTCCTTCATTTCTGGTGGCAGCGATTGTTGGTGAACGGCAGCACATGGAAAGTTAACTGACTGATTAATAGGGGGTAATGTACAGTAGTCAATGCATATGGTTTATCATCTTCAAAGCTTTTGAAAGGTAACTGGCATTTTACTACGTGGTCAGTAACCTCTTCTCAGGTCACAGTTTCATTTGTCAACTGACCTATGGCACTGTGTAGCTTATCATGAAATTTCACCATGGCCACAGGCATGTGCATTTGGTTGTCTGCGTGGAGATGTGTGTTTTACTCTGCATGTTTCAGTGGGCCGCAAGTCAGCTACCTGTAAGTTAGTGGTTGCCTTTCCTTTATTTTATATATTGTTATGAGGTCAGTTAGCAATAATGTGAATAAAATATACATGGTTTTCAAACTGTATCATGTTGAATAAAATACTCAAACTTTTTGCAGCTGTCTCCCATCAAGATGAGACAGCAACATCTGGGGCATTCTGGAGGAGGGCCAAAATGATACACATCTGGGAATGCAAGCTAGGCAGCTTTTGGCAGCTGTGCTGTGGGTGTAATGTCAGATGGTACGAGGAGCTAGTGCTACATTGGGACCTGCCACTCCCACATCTCTGAAAGTGTCAAGTATCCACCTTTCAAACAATAGAAACTCCAGATTGGAATATGAGCAATGTAAGGAAAGATAGATTGCTACTTAGCATAAGGATGACAGGTTGCAGACAGACACTATTAAGCAACACTGGCATTCTGATCCAAGCTGCCGGAGGCGACAGCCTTGTGTGTGTGAGCTCGATTATTAGTGGTGTCCGTCCCCCCCCCCCCCTCCCCCCCTCCCCCCCGACAAAAGTTGTGGTTGAAGGATGCTGCAAATTAATGTGTTGTCCTTATGGTAAGTAGCAATCTAACTTTTCCTTACATTGTTGATAAGCATCCATCTTTGTTTCCTCTCAGTGTGACTGATGACCTCAGAAGTTAAGTCCCATAGTACTCAGAGCCATTTGAGCCTCTCAGTGTCTAAACACCTCCCACGATCCCATTTAATATGTACAGGGTGTTTCAAAAATGACCGGTATATTTGAAATGGCAATAAAAACTAAACGAGCAGCGATAGAAATACACCATTTGTTGCAATATGCTTGGGACAACAGTACATTTTCAGGCGGACAAACTTTCGAAATTACAGTAGTTACAATTTTCAACAACAGATGGCGCTGCGGTCTGGGAAACTCTATAGTACGATATTTTCCACATATCCACCATGCGTAGCAATAATATGGCGTAGTCTCTGAATGAAATTACCCGAAACCTTTGACAACGTGTCTGGCGGAATGGCTTCACATGCAGATGAGATGTACTGCTCCAGCTGTTCAATTGTTTCTGGATTCTGGCGGTACACCTGGTCTTTCAAGTGTCCCCACAGAAAGAAGTCACAGGGGTTCATGTCTGGCGAATAGGGAGGCCAATCCACGCCGCCTCCTGTATGTTTCGGATAGCCCAAAGCAATCACACGATCATCGAAATATTCATTCAGGAAATTAAAGACGTCGGCCGTGCGATGTGGCCGGGCACCATCTTGCATAAACCACGAGGTGTTCGCAGTGTCGTCTAAGGCAGTTTGTACCGCCACAAATTCACGAAGAATGTCCAGATAGCGTGATGCAGTAATCGTTTCGGATCTGAAAAATGGGCCAATGATTCCTTTGGAAGAAATGGCGGCCCAGACCAGTACTTTTTGAGGATGCAGGGACGATGGGACTGCAACATAGGGCTTTTCGGTTCCCCATATGCGCCAGTTCTGTTTATTGACGAAGCCGTCCAGGTAAAAATAAGCTTCGTCAGTAAACCAAATTCTGCCCACATGCATATCGCCGTCATCAATCCTGTGCACTATATCGTTAGCGAATGTCTCTCGTGCAGCAATGGTAGCGGCGCTGAGGGGTTGCCGCATTTGAATTTTGTATGGATAGACGTGTAAACTCTGGCGCATGAGACGATACGTGGACGTTGGCGTCATTTGGACCGCAGCTGCAACACGGC
Organism: Schistocerca nitens; assembly: GCF_023898315.1. NCBI lineage: Eukaryota > Metazoa > Arthropoda > Insecta > Orthoptera > Acrididae > Schistocerca > Schistocerca nitens. Next base: position 116,884,462 of record NC_064620.1, on the reverse strand, counting down.
GAACGGAAACCCGAGGCCGCTGTTGGATCACCTGCTGCACTAGCTGCGCGTTGCCCTCTGTGTTTGCCGTACGCGGTCGCCCTACCTTTCCAGCACGTTCATCCGTCACGTTCCCAGTCTGTTGAAATTTTTCAAACAGATCCTTTATTGTATCGCTTTTCGGTCCTTTGGTTACATTAAACCTCCGTTGAAAACTTCGTCTTGTTGCAACAACACTGTGTTCTAGGTGGTGGAATCCCAACACCAGAAAAATCCTCTGTTCTAAGGAATAAACCATGTTGTCTACAGCACACTTGCACGTTGTGAACAGCACACTCTTACAGCAGAAAGACGACGTACAGAATGGCGCACCCACAGACTGCATTGTCTTCTATATCTTTCACATCACTTGCAGCGCCATCTGTTGTTGAAAATTGTAACTACTGTAATTTCGAAAGTTTGTCCGCCTGAAAATGTACTGTTGTCCCAAGCATATTGCAACAAACGGTGTATTTCTATCGCTGCTCGTTTAGTTTTTATTGCCGTTTCAAATATACCGGTCATTTTTGAAACACCCTGTACACATTATCCTGGTTAAAATTATTGCAATCCAATTTAATATCAGGTTACATCTTTATAAAGAGATTCTCTTATGAAAGTAAATGTGCCAAGGCCCTCATCTGTTCAAATTATGTTTTTGTATGTTCTCTAGGCAATATTCAGCTTTGGAAGACTTCTGGAGCTCTTTTGTCTAAAGTGGTACATGTGCTTAGTGCAACGTGTAGCAACAGTTTGAGTTATGAGGCCTCTGTGTATTCTGCCACATTCACAGAGGACACCACATACATCGATCACTTGATGTCTTAAGTCACCCTTAATAGGGCATTACATATCTCAGATCTTGGAGGCAGGTCAGAACAGCTGTAATAGCCATATATGTGGAGCATGCAACCCATTGTACTGGTGTCATGTCACAGAATGAAAAGAATGCTGCCAGCTTAACCTCACTGAGTTACTTAGCATTCTTCATTGGTGGCACCAGACAGTAGTGTCTATCTTGCTGTAGCTATTTTCCCTGAACATGAGAGTCAAATTCTGCAGTTCAGACTGTAGACAATGATCATCAGAATCATTGTAGCTATGTGTGGCAATATGTCCAAGGTTGCTTTTTCTTTGCACAGTATGGTGAAAACTGTTTGCATTCAGATAGTGGCCAGTATAGGTTAGTCCTCTATACACTGAGTGACCGAACCATCAAAGTGGAGAGGGATGACAAGCTTCGATATGTTAGTTGAGCAGAAGGCAGATGGAACCTTGGTCATTTAGTGTATAGGAAACTGGCCCACACCAACCAGTTTGTGACTGAAAATAGATTTCTCCATCCTGTACACAAAAAAGCTGACTCGAATGTATTGGTACACAACTAAAGTGATTTCAGATGGCGACTGTCTACAGCAGAGCTGATTGAGAATTTGCCTCGAGAGCCCCGCCATGGCATGAGTTCTGTAGCATTCGGCACAGCTGCACATCTCCTCTGTCACCACGGAAAACTGTCTGGGTGTGAGGTGGGGGAAGAGGGAAACTGCAGATGTGCCACCTTTAAATGGCAGTGTACTCTCACTGCATACAACTTGGTTTCATATTTCACTATTCTCAACCACATAGATCACAAACATAACAAATTTTCAGCATCGTATAATTATTTTGGCATGTTGAAGACATAATATAATTACCGTATTTAGTCGAATCTAAGCCGCAGTCGAATCTAAGATGCACCTGAAAAATGTGACTCGAAATCAAGGAAAAAAAATGTTCTCGAATCTAAGCCACACCTGAAATTTGAGACTCGAAATTCAAGGGGAGAGAAAAGTTTTAGGCTGCACCTCCAAATCGAAACAAAGTTGGTCCATTGTAATATGAGATACAATTTAGGTCGAATGAATGATGATACAGCTACAGTAGTTTGGTTCGAGTCGTAAGCTTAGCAGTTAAGCTTTACCAGGTAGCCATTGCTATGCATCAGGCGCTCCGTCCGTATTTAAACGCGTTCCCTTCCTTTTTCACGTGCTTCGTCTGGTTTGAATTGATTGCTTATTTTTCTTTGATCTGGTAAGTGCCGTTCTCTTTGTTATAGGTGTTTACATCACTCTTAGCTGGAAATGCATTACTGTACTGTGTCGTGTATTGTTTGTTGCATTCTGATAATGAGTGTTTACGGCCTGTCGGCGCTTGTGGCGTGGCTTGCTTTTGTGCGCGCTTCCGCCGCTTACAATTTAAAAAAAAAGAGAGAGGAATCGTCTCATTAGTGAAACAATGGCAAGAGACTGCTATTTGTTGTTACTTACACTGCTGATTTCTTTGATAATGCTCAACAAGAACCAAATAATAGACTGCTTATGATAGCTGTTCTGAACGAGAGTGTAGTGAAAATTTTTCTCCATTTGAAAATCTTCGCAGACACCTCTTTACTACATTATATTCTGCACAGAAATTAGAGTCATCTTAGATTTGAAAATCTAGTCAATTTCCGTGCTTCATTTCTGACTCTATCACTATTAGGCATAAGAATAATATGAATATAAACATGACATGATACGTATATTCTTCCACGTTTGCTGTTGTCTCACTCTAGTTTCGTAATTTATTAGGCAGACTGGATTTAAATGAGATAGCAGCAAACATGAAAGAATACATGGCAAAATGTTTATATTCGTATTATTCTTATGGTGAAGAGAATGCTGCATGTGATTCACAATTCATAAAAGTTCCTATTAGCAACCACCTCTTCTCACAGGTAGGAAAAAATTCAGAATGTATAGTTGGCAGTATTGACAACATCCCAACAGTCTTGCCAGTCGGATTTTCGTGGTACATTGAAATGCTGCTACATTCGAAGATGAACAATACGGAAACTCGGCGCAGAGAAAAAAGCTCATCTTCCACCTTTCTTTCTTTCTTTCTTTTGTGTAGAGCTACATATATATTCGACGGCAGAAGTTAGTTGTGGCAGCACCTACCAACATTTTTCAGAACTTCCGCATACTTTGCACTTGATTCTAAGCTGCAGGCAGTTTTTTGGATTACAAAAACCGGAAAAAAATTGTGGCTTAGATTCAAGTAAATACGGTATTATCTGGTACAAACTGTCAGCATTACAGAAAGGTGCAGGCACTTTCACAGATTTTCACACTCTTGTTGTCTCGTTATCATTACTTACTTAGTTTGATAATCAAAAAAGGTCTTTCACACACACACACAAACACACACACACACACACACTGATTGAAATTTTATAGTGATTTTACAATCTCATTATGGAGGCATGGAAACTCTATCTGAGGAAGCCAATGTAAGTGTCCTGCACAGTTTTAGCATAAAAGAATGTGTCTTTAATATGAGAATTACATTGCACATCAATCTGTTACATTTGCACATGCATTTAAGTAACATACTTTGCAGTAATATATGAAGTCTCTATTCTCTTCGTTCAGTTCCAATGAAAACTGTTGCAGCTGACAGTGAAATAATGCTTGTGACTTCAGAAGTTTTACTATTCGTACCAACAATTTCTTCACATGCTCCATCCTTGCAAATTGAGCACAAATTGCATCTTGATGTACAGAAAAGTGAATCCAGTTGTGACAGTTCCACCTGCTTTTTATTTTCTTCGTTTGTTGATTGTCCTCGGTGTCGATGTATTGCATTGCTACACTGGCTGAAAAATGGGTTGTGGATTCTGACACTGACTACTTTAAATAATGTAGCTGACAGGTGCACAGTTGTGTTTCACAGTACTGTTGAACCCCCCCCCCCCCCCCCCAATGATACACAGTTATATGTGTATGGCCAGTGCACTAGTGTTTAAACTCCATAGGCCTCATTAATAGTTTGCAGCTGAAACTCCACATACTGCTACAGTAGTTTCTTGTTGAACATCTACGAGCAGTAAAACCTAACCACATAGTTTCACAGTTCTTGAAGAATAATCAGGTATGGAAACAGTCACTGTCATTGTTTTTACACACTGCCTATTGGTGTAATACTTATTTCACTGTTAAGTCAATCATTGTTGTTGTTCTAACCAACACAGGTTCCTCGTCTGAAACTCAGCCATGGACTGACTCTCTCCAGACCAAAATCGGACCCTTACATATCATCACAATAATAGGTGCTGAAACTACACATTGTTTAAAGTTAAATTTACAGAAATTACAGTTAAAACTTAACTCATGAAATTAACTGAATACATTGAAAAATTGGTTATTTTTAGCAGTTTCTTCTACTACGAGGGTTATACCAAATTAGTTGTTTAAATCATGAAATTAACAAATATAGTTACACAAACAATACTTTTGACAAAACTGTTAATTACTTTGGAATTAGTGAAGGGCTGATTTTGCTAACATGTTTTTGAATAGAACTAAATAGATACTTTAAAATTACTAGTACTTTGTCTTCAAAATGTTTATAATTATTACAGAATTTATACTTGTTTATACGTCAACAATAGAATTTAAGTTATGAAACAATTACTGATTTCGCCATATAATGAAAGATACTAACTGGTAATAGTCAAAATAAATTAGAAAATCAGTTACATACATAAAACTAAGCACAAAATTAGATCTGGTTTTATATTCTTTAAAACTAAGGGACAACCTTTCTCTTTTATGAAAATACAGATTATACTCACGTATGTTAATGTTAGTTAAATCAAAATGAAAAAATGAATTTTAAGGAGGCAGATGACAAAACAAGAGGACAATTAAAATGATCCCATCTTGCTTCATCACACAGTCTGTCAATAGTTGTAATTTTTTGCTGCTTCACTGTCGGCTAAATCTTCAAATTGTTTCTGCATAGTATTGTAATATCATTTTATGGCTAATTTGCAGTCCCTGTTGCTTATGCAACTGCATAATATATATATTGAGAATTCTCACCCCTCTCTTCTGTCATTCCTGATAATTTCTAAAGGCTCGTGATGACAGATCGTGAGACTGCCTCTTTCTGTGCAAATGTCCACTGGACCTGTGAACATCCTTCATAACATGAACAAATAGTGAAGGGTAAACAGGACTAACACCACAATTCTGCTGAACTGAAGAGAGTTGTGCCACACTGCATACTAAGTGAAATCTCGCGCTGTACCCAATACTTCTGAGAAGGAACGAACAAAGCCGTGACAGGCTGAGCCTCGGCCCACACACAGAGCCAGCATGAAGTTTGGCACACCGTGGTCATCCTGGTCTACAGTCTGAATTGCTGCATATGAGGCTTGTGTTCAGGGAAAATGGTTACTGCAAGTGTAATGCTCATTCTCAATATTGACAATAATAGATACAAAATTTAGCCCTAATTGCAGTTTACTGTAAGGGATAGAGTTTGTTGCACTATACTTAAAGTTATTCAAGGGCAGGAAATATTGTGTATTGAGAACCTAACTTAAGGGAATCAATTACCCAATGGCAGAGATGTTGAGTTGTTGGGAGGCACACACAAAAAAGCAAGAAAAATTTGCTAGCTTGACATGAATGAGGGGGGAGGGGGGGGGGCTGACAGGAGAGAGGGAGGGAAAGCTGTTGGGTGGAGGCTGTGGGAACAGTAGGTTAGCTGATGTTGAGTTGAGGATGATTATGGGGGAAAAAGTTTCTGTTGCAAGGATAACTTCCATCCGTGTAGATTAGAATACCTTGTGTTGGAGGACAGTACTCAGATTACATATGTTGTGAAGCAGGCATTGAACTCCACTGTGTTCTGCTCATTGATGTGTTCTGCCACTAAATGTTCAACTTTGGCCACAGTGTAGTGAGGGCCATTCATTTGGGTGCATAGCTATGATGGTCATGCCTGCATAAAATACTGTGCAATGATAGTAGCATGGCTACTTTCACAGGTGTTCCTGCCTCTGATGGGATAGGATAAGCTGGTGATAGGGCTAGAGTAAGATGTGCTGAGTGTGTGGATTGGGCAGGTCTTGCACCTGGGTCTTCCACTGGGATAGGACTCCTGTGTCGAGGGGTCGGGAGTGGGAGTGGGAATGGCGTAGGGGTTTATTTATTTTATTTATGCCTCAAGTTCCATAGGACCAAATTGAGGAGCAAATCTCCCAAATTCATGGAACGTATCAGTACATGAAATTACAACATAAAAGTAATAACAGATAAAAATAAAATGTTTATGAACCCAAAAAAGTCAGTCCATAAGTTTAAGGATTCACAATCAACAGTACAACAAGAATCAGCTTAATTTTTCAAAGAACTCCTCGACAGAATAGAAGGAGTGACCCGTGAGGAAAGTCTTCAGTTTCGGTTTAGAAGCACGTGGATTACTGCTAAGATTTTTGAATTCGAGTAGTAGCTTATTGAAATGGCTGCAGCTACTGCACACCTTTCTGCACAAGAGTTAATGAAGTCCAATCCAAATGCAAGTTTGATTTCTGCTGAGTATTAACTGAGTGAAAGCTGCTTATTCTCGGGAATAAGCTAATATTGTTTACAAGAAATGACAGTAAGGAATATATATATTGAGAAGCCAATGTCAAAATAACCAGACTCGTGAATAGGGGTCAACAAGAGATTCGTGAACTTATTGCCTGAACCACCCGTTTCTGAGCCAAAAATATCCTTTTAGAATGGGAAGAGTTCCCCCAAAATATAATACCATACAACATAAGCCAATGAAAATAAGTAAAGTAGACTAATTTTCGTGTTGAACAATCACTCACTCCAGATACCGTTCGAATAGTAAAAATGGCAGCATAAAATCTTTGAACTAGATCCTGAACGTGGGCTTTCGATGACAGTTTACTATCTATCTGAACACCTAGAAATTTGAACTGTTCATTTTCACTAATCATATGCCCATTCTGTGAAATTAAAAGTCAGGTTTTGTTGAATTATGTGTTAGAAACTGTAAAAACTGAGTCTAATTGTGATTTAGCATTAGTTTATTTTCTACAAGCCATGAACCTAGGTCACGAATTCCACCATTTGAAACTGAGCCAATGTTGCACACATCATCCTTTACTACCAAGCTAGTGTCATCAGAAAAAAGAAATATTTTAGAGTTACTCATAATACTAGAGGACACATCATTTTTGTAAATAAGGAACAGGAGTGGCCCCAACACTGATCTCTGGGGCACCACCCACTTGACTGTACCCCACAGACCCCACATCACAGCCCTTCTCAACATTGTGAATAATGACCTTTTGCTGTCTGTTACTAAGGTAAGAGGTGAATCATTTATGAGCTGCTCCCTATATTCCGTAATTGTCCAACTTCTAGAGCAATATTTTGTGATCAACACAATCAAACACCTTAGTTAAATCAAAAAATATGCCTAACGTTCGAAATCTTTTGCTTAACCCATCCAGTACCTCACAGAGGAAAGAGAACATAGCATTTTCAGTTGCTAAACGACTTCAAAGCCAAACTGTATGTTTGATAGCATAACTTTAGCAAACACTGATGGCATAGAAATAGGTCTAAAATTATCTACATTATCCCTTTCTCCCTTTTTATAAACTGGCTTTACTACCGAGTACTTTAATCGTTCAGGAAACTGACCATTCCTAAAGGAAAAATTACAAATATGGCTAAATACAGGGCTAACATGTGTGGCACAGTACTTTAATATTCTGCTAGGCACTCAGTCATAACCATGAGAGTCCTTAGTCTTCAGTGATTTAATTATTGACTCAATCTCCCTCTTGTCTGTATGACAGAGGAGTATTTCAGACATCAATCTCGGAAAGCCATTTGCCAGGAAAGTTATATGATTCCCTGTAGAAACTAAATTTTCATTTAATTCACCAGCAATGCTCAGAAAATGTTTGTTAAATATTGTACATATATCTGATTTATCAGTAACAGAAATATTTTTACTACGAACTGACTTTATATCGTCGACCTTGTACTGCTGACCATGCACTTCCTTCCCAGCTGACCTTATTATTTTAATTCTGTCCTGCGAATCGGCTATTCTATTTGTATACCACATACTCTTTGCCTTCCTAATAACATTTTTAAGCACCTTACAATACTGTTTGTAATGGGCTACTGTACCATGATTGTGACTACTTCTAACATTTTGATATAATTCCTGCATTGTTCTACATGATATCCTTACCCCACTAGTCAGCCCCCTGGCTGCCTATTACTGCTAGTACCCCGTTTAGAACATTGTAATGGAAAGCAACTCTCAAAGAGCATGAGAAATGTGTTAAGGAAAGCATTATATTTATCATCTATGTTATTGGCACTATAAACATCTTGCCCCCCTTTTCCTTGACAAGGTTGAAAAAACTCTCTATTGCTGTTGGATTAACTTTCCTGCGTAGTTTGTAATTATATGTGACATTTGTTTGCATACAAAAGCCTTTTAGTGTTAAAATTTGTGCATCTTGGTCGGAAAGGCCATTCACTCTTTTACTAACATAATGCCAATCTAGTATTGAAGAATGAATAAAAATATTGTCTATGGCTGTGCTACTATTCCCCTGCACCCTAGTTAGAAAAAACACAATCTGCATCAGATCATATGAATTTAGGAGATCTACCAAGATCCTTTTTCTTGCACCGTCATATATAAAATTTATATTGAAGTGACCACATATAACTAATTTCTGGTACTGCCTGCAAAGTGAATCAAGAACCCTCTCTAGCTTGAGCAGAAATGCTCTAAAGTCAGAGTTAGGTGACCTATAAACAACAGCAATTAGAAGTTTAGTTTCACTAAATTCAACTGCTCCTGCACAACATTCAAATATCTGTTCAGTGCAGTGCCATGATACATCTATGGACTCAAATGGAATACTGTTTTTTATGTACATAGCCACTCCCCCACCATGCGAGGAACTCCTTGAAAAACAGCCAGCTAATCTGTGTCCTGGTAAAGGAAGCCTCTGAATTGTCAAATTATTTAAGTGCTGCTCCAACATACCAATAATTTCACAGTCAACATCTATAAGCAGTTCACTAACTTCATCTCTAATATCTCTTATAATTTGATGAAATATGCCAATTCCTTCTCTACTTGGAAGTATGACATCCTCTGAAGGTGATCCCTTAGTTAGAGGGACTTCCTTTAAGCAGGTGTACCTATCAGCTGACTTCAATCTAAAAAAGGAGCAGCTCCAACACCAACTTCTACAATGTTGTGTAAATTGGGTGGACAATGGGATATCACTTTAGCAGTGGTTGAGAGAATCTTGGGTAGAGTGTCTCTCATTTCTGGTCATGATGATAAATAATCAAAGCTCTGACAAAGGATATGGTTTAGCTGCTCCAGTCTATAGTGATACTGGGTGACAAGAGGTTGCACTCCTTTGCAGCTTCTTGTTGGAGGTGATAAGAGGGTGAGGGATGTGTGAGGATATGATACAGGAAATCTGTTTGCAGAATGGGTAGGGTGGGGGTGGGGGGGGCAGGGGGTAGACTACTGCCTGTCTGTGAAGGCCTTAATTTTTTGGTTTTGAAGGGTGACAGCTGTCTCAATATAGGAACTGTTAGGAGGATCCCCGAAGCAGTGCGAAGTAGCTGGGTGTAATATGTATAGAGGGGTGAATGAAGCCATCAGAGAGATGGAGGCCAACATCCAGGAGTTAAGAAGGGTTGGGTTAAGGAGGGCCATGTGAAGGGAATGGGAGAGCAGGCATTGAGATTGTGGGGAAATGAGGACAGGGCGTCTTGACTCTTGAGTGAAGATCATGAAGATATTATCAGTGAATCTAAACCAGATAATGGATTTGGGGTTTCAGGAGGCTCGGAAAGTATCCTCTAGATGGACCATTAACAGTTTGGCATAGAAGGGTGCCATGTGAGCGCTGTGGCTGGGCTGCAGTTTTGTTTGTGCCCCTCCCTTTCAAAGGAAAAGTAGTTGTGGGTGAAGATATAGTTATTCTCAAAATAGGGACCCCTGTTAAAGTTTTACTCTGTCACCCACCCAACCTACATAACCTCCTGGTCCATCACTATGCCACACCCCCTCCCAGCCCCTTGCCACAGGAATCCTATCCTAGTGCAAGACCCAGGTGCGAGACCTGCCCGATCCACTCAACCAGCACATCCTACTCCAGTCCTCTCCCAGTCTTATCCTATGCCTTCAGAGAGAGGGATGCCTGTGAAAGCAGGAATGTCAATACCAGCTGTTTCGCAGTCACTGCACAGCATTATATGTGGGCGTGACTACCAACCAACTGTACACCACCAAACTGTGATCAAGAACAAAGTTCACCATTCTGTGTCACAACATGCCACTGAAAACAGCACACTAGAGTTCAATGGCTGCTTCACCATGTGTGCACTCTGAATTATTTCCTCCAACATAAGCTTCTCTGAACTACATAGATAGGAGTTATCCTTGCAACAGACCCCATACTTCTCGTGGCATCAGCCTCCACTGTCCCTCTGTCTCCACTATCTCTACTGAACACACTACCCAGTCCCTATGTCCTGTTACCCCTCCGAATCCACACCTCCACGCCACCTACATTGTGTGCCGCACCTCACCAGCTCAGACTGTAACCTTGTATCACAGGCCTAGCCGGTGTACTTGCCACTCCTCCCTCTTACACACCTGCTACCTCTATCTGAGTCGTTAGCTAAAGGATTTGTACTGGAAGCTAGAAAACTTATTTTCCTCTGTTGTGTGTGCCTCTTGACAACTCATTGACCTCTGCTATTTGGTGTGTGGTCTCCTTTACTCTTAATTATATTTACATTTTGCTAGAGTTTTCCTTTATACTTAACACAAAGAAACAATTTTCTCAGCAATTGTTGGTAATAGTTATTTCATATCGTTGGGCAAAGTCATAGATTTTTAGTATTTTGCATACAACTTATAGGCAGGTCACTGTTTACATAAATTTTGACAGCCTAATTAATTAATTATTTCAATTATTCACAACTTTCTCCACTGCTTCACCATCCTGACCAACCAACAACCTCCATAACAACCAACTTCAACTCACTACAACCACTAACTTGCTCCTTTCGTGGCCTTGCACTGGCTCTTATTTGGAAGTATAAGCAAACAACAATTTTAATTTATCTTTATTACAATGAAGAAATGTCCATTTATAAAGTTGTATGTGTGACAGCATATTCTGCATAAGTTAAAAATAGTTCTCTTTTAATTGTAACTAAATATAGATCTCCGTGGGGATGTTATGATATCTGTCAAACAGCAACAAGCAGTTATTAGTCTGGGGTGATTTCATTGTAGATTTTGTTAAGGATTCTGATAGAAAAAAAATATCTGGAAGCCATATTTAGATCCTGCAATTCGATACCAGTAATTAATTTTCTGACACAGATGGATCAAGACAGAAGGACTTTATTTAACAAAGTTTTCATTGATGAAGTTCAAAGCAAGATAATATCTGTGTTTCCAGTAACAAATGCTCTCTCTGATCATGGTGCTCAAGCAGTTAGGATAAATAAGATAGTGCCTTACAGTATAGATACTCCTCACTGGAAATTAATGAGAATAATTAATGACTTCAGGAAAGACTTTTTAAGAATCATTTACAAGTGCTGACATAAAATTTTATCTACTCTATGATAAATTCGTATCTTTATTTGAAAATAGCTTTCCTCATAAGCTAATCAGAAAGACCATTGGTCAAACATCTAAAAACCATAGATCACTAGAGGAAATAAAGTATCATGTGAAAGGAAAAGGGAAATGTGTCTGTTGGCAAGAACAAGTAAAGTTCCTGCAGGAATTTCACACTACATAGAATTTTTAGAAAAGTTATTAAAAAATCTAAGAATGTGCACATTATGTCAGAGATTAGTAATTCTGACTTCACACTTCAATCTGTATGGAATGTAATGGAAGAAGGCACAGAACAACAGGCCATGCAATGGGATAATATAACTATTGATTTAAATAGAAGGGCTATAAATGATCAGACACATGTAGCAGGTACTTCTAATAATCAATTCTTAAATGTAATAGAAAATACAGGGACAACCAGTTCAAGAGCAAATCACAGTAGCATGTTAGAAAAGCACCTCTCATAACATTAAGTTATATGAATGCCTCACCAGCTTCTCCGTCTGAAATTAGAAAGTATATATTCTCTCAAAAATAAAAGCATATCTGCATTTGATGATGTTTTCAACAGAGCAGTAAAGACTTATTTCCATATAACAAGCACTGTCTTTTCTGAAATAGGTAACACATCACTAACTCATAGCATTTTCTCAGCAAGATTGAAATATGTCATTGTTAAAACCCTCCATAAGAAAAGTAATAGGAGGAATGTCAATAATTACCAGTGTGAAACTTCCTTGCAGATTAAAACTGTGTGCCGGACCGAGACTCGAACTCGGGACCTTTGCCTTTCGTGGGCAAGTGCTCTACCAACTGAGCTACCCAAGCATGACTCACGCCCCGTCCTCACAGCTTTACTTCCGCCAGTACCTCGTCTCCTACCTTCCAAACTTTACAGAAGCTCTCCTGCAAACCATGCAGGACTAGCACTCCTGAAAGAAAGGATATTGCGGAGACATGGCTTAGCCACAGCCTAGGGGATGTTTCCAGAATGATATTTCCACTCTGCGGCGGAGTGTGCGCTGATATGAAACTTCCTGGCAGATTAAAACTGTGTGCTGGACCGAGACTCGAACTCGGGACCTTTGCCTTTCGCGGGCAAGTACTCTACCAACTGAGCTACTCAAGCCAATTTGTTTATGGGTAACTTTGAACAACAGGCATTGCAGACTGCCAGAAAAAGACTAGCCAGGTGGTACTGCTACATCGATGATACTTTTGTAGTATGGGCACACGATGCAGAGGAAGTGGCTGCTTTCCTGGTACATCTCAACAGCATCAATCCAAAAATACAATTTGTTTTGGAGATGGAGAAAAATGAACAGCTGAATTTCTTAGATGTGTCTGTTATCAATGAAGGGGATGGGAGGTTGGGCCAAAGAATATATACAAAAATCATGCATAAAGATTCTAACTATCACCCCAGACAAAACAAAACAGGGATGATTAAAAGCTTGCTAGATGGGGCATGCAAAATTTGTGAACCGTTTTACTTGAAAGATGAGCTTGAACATCTATGTTCGACCTTCAAGAAGAATGGTTATTCTAATGAGGAGGTAGGCAGATCTCTTCACCCTAGGGAGAGAATATGGACCAATGAGGAACGATGGCTGCCCAAAGGGAAAGTTTTCCTTCCGTTCATCAGGACGATTACAGATCGCATTAGGGAAGTGTTGAGTAATTACTGTGTGGACACTACCTCCAGACCCACCAGAAATATAAAAGAATGTTTAAGACCGGCAAAAGATATACACTGGGTATATATAAAATTCTGTGTACTTGTGGACTGGGTTATATTGGTACCACAAAAAGATGTGTTAACACGTGTCTCATTGAACACAAGAGAAATTGCCACCTGGGATGTACAGATAAATCAGCCTTGGTGGAACATCTTTACCAAGAGGGTGATAATGAAATAAAATTCTCTGAGACAAGTGTCACATTGAAAACATCGCATTATCATGTGTATGTGTATAGAGAGGCTATTGAGATGTATAAACACCGTAATAATTTGAACAGAAAAGAGGAAGGTGTTAAAATATACAAAATTTGGATGTCAAAATTGACAATACCAGCGATAATCTTGTAGCCGACATCTGTGATAGGCTGTTTTGCCTTTGAAGATGTCTCCCAGAATAGAGTGGAAATGCTGTGAAGAAGTTTTATACATCGACCATAGCCTAATAAACCTGAAGTTTTAAGTTATATCAGTACCAACCATGAAATCTTACATTGTATAAACTTTTGCAAGAGAAAGAGCAAGATATCAAAAGTGAGCATTAATACTACTTTCTGTTGCATGTTTCTGTGTACCACACATCAGTCCGCTGTATGTGAGGGCTTGCCTTTCCATTATTTTATGTACTATTCAAGTCAGGAATTTCCGTTATTGATGATGAACTTCTGTACTTAATGATATCAAATTATTTAAAATAGTGTTAAACAATGATTAATGTATGTGACACACATGTACATAATCATAAATATACGACAATGTAATAAAAATAGCAATGTATCACAAACTTCAACAGAAACGTGTATCCACTACTCCCGTACAAAAATCTTGGGCTATCACATTACATAAAGTGGAAATTGCAGATGCTCTCAGGTGCCACCAGTTAAGGATGCTATGTGACTTGACACAAGGGGCCAAGCCAGCAGTATAACTTCCATACTATGATGAAAAAGATGGCTGTGATGAGCTAAAATGGATGTGTGTTCCAGGGTCATGGATTGAGACAAGTGTTTCAGCCCAACCTTATATATGTTATGGCTAAAGATTATGTATGTCTTTGAGTGACCATTGTGTGGTGTCCTCTGGGAATTCAGCAACATCTACACAGACCAAAAGATTTGTGCTTTTGGTATACAGGGTATGTGCACCACATAAAGCAGAGGGAGCTTGAGATTTTGACCATTGCTGAACAGTGCCTAAAGAACGAACATAAAATACAATAAGAAAATATGATGGTCTTGGCCCTTGCACCTCCATATTTGAGTTTCATTATAGAAGAGGAGGCTGATATTAAATTATATGGTAACAATTTTGTTCAAAATGAGAAACACATGTGTAGTAGGATTTGGGCATGGGGGCAACCTGGACACCGAGCTTAAATAGATGCTCGGCACTTACAGGGATGCGGGAGAAAGGGGTTCAGACATGGCACCAGCCCCACACACCATCTGATGTATGCCATCCTGTAGTGGGCCAGAGATGTCAGAGGCAGCAGCTTAATGTGTCTTCCCATGCAAGTGTCATTTTGACCCATCTCTGGTGGCAACACCTATAAACTGAAACATCAAAGAAACTGGTATAGGCATACGTATTCAAATACAGAGATATGTAAACAGGCAAGTCCTGTATAAGACAACAATTGTTGGGTGCAGTTGTTAGATCAGTTACTGCTGCTCCAAAGGTAGGTTATGAAGATATAAGTGAGTTTGAACATGGTGTTATAGTCGGCACATGAGCGATAGAACACAGCATCTCCGATATACCCATGAAGTGGCGATTTTCCCTTACAACCATTTCACAATCCAGTAAAACATCAAATCTCAACACATAGTTGCAGCCAGAAAAAGATCCTGCAAGAAGGGGATCAAGGACAACTGAAGAGAAATGTTCAATGTGACAGAAGTGCAACACTTCCGCAAATTGCTGCAGATTTCAATGATAGGCCATCAACGAGTGTCAGCGTGCGAACATTCAAGGAAACATCATCGGTATGGGCTTTCGGAACCAAATGTCCACTCGTGTACCCTTGATAACTGCATGACACAAAGCTTTACGCCTCACCTGGGCCCATCAACACGTTACCTGGTCGGATGAGTCTCATTTCAAATTGTATTGAGCTGATTGGTCTGTGCGGGTATGGAGACAACCTCATGAATCCATAGACCCTGCATGTCAGCAGGGGACTGTTCAAACTGGTGTAATGGTAATGGTGTGGGGCGTCTGCAGTTGGAGTGATATAGGACCCATGATACGTCAGCATATGACTCTGACAGGTAATACATACATGAGGATCCTGTCTGATCACTTGCTTCTATTCATGTCTATGGTGCATTCCGACAGACTTGGGCAATTCCAGCAGGACAATGTGACACCCCACACATCCAGAATTGCTAGAGAGTGGGTCCAGGAACACTCTTCTGAATTTAAACACTTCTGCTGCCCACCAGACTCCCTAGACATTAACATTATTGAGCATATCTGGGATGCCTTGCAATGTGCTGTTCAGAAGAAATCTCCACCGCCTCATACTCTTATGGATTTATGGACAGCCCTGTAGGATTCGTGGCGTAATTTCCTCCAGCACTACTTCAGACATTAGTTGAGTCCATGCCATGTCATGTTGCGGCACTTCTGTATGCTCGCAGGGGTCCTATACTATATTAGGCAGGTGTGCCAGTTTCTTTGGCTCTTCAGTATTTAAGCTGAACACTGTGCCAATTCTGGCAGTTGGTAGTTTTACTCCTTATGACGATGAAGGTTACAGCTGTTGAAAATTAGAGAATTTTATTTCACACACACACACACACACACACACACACACACACACACACATTCATTTTAAATTTAAATACAAGTCATTGTAATAGTCTGACAGTTAGGGTGTTCTCTGGAACAATTTAACTGAAATACGAATCAGTCAGTAATTCTTACACATCACATTGTCATGTCATATATTCAGAAACCATGATACTTCATTTATATTTGGCTGAAATTTAGTCCATGTACCAGAGCTTTAAATGAGTAAAAAAAAAATATTTACAGCATTTGATGATATATATATCTCGACCTCAATATATTTCCACTAAGACATTGTTCCAGAGAATGCTTCAATTGCATTCCAAATATGTATCAACACAGTGGAAAGCCACAAAGCCATTAAATTTACTGTAGTACTTATATATAAGTGGAAATAGTTTAATTATATATTTGTTCCAGCTATCCCTTCTCCAACTACTGCTGAAGCAGTGTTCCCACATGTTGTTGATATGAGTACAACTTGTGTGTCCATACAAGCTACTGTGGGGATTGCTCTGACATCTTTTGTGATTGGTATTGTACTGATGATAATCATTTGGTTCATCCACGTGAAAACTGGTGAGTGTATTTGATACCAATTAAAATATTCAGTAGAGTGGCATGCTGTTGATTACTTGAGATCGATGCGCATGAAATGAAGGATTTATTAAATCTCAGTCAACAATATGTAGGTGAGAAGGTATGTCAATAAATGAGAACTATCAACATTAAAAGTTATTTATTTTGCCCAACAAAATAATGATGCATTCAATCACCTTCACAGAATTTTCCCCGAAGCAATATCTCAAAGCCATTTATGGCATTGTAATTTATGAATACCCAGTTTACATTACCCCCAGAATCCAGCATTTCATTAGCATCATCTTTCTTTAAATTATGTTGTGGAATATCTACATAGAAAGAGCTCAAACATTGTATTCTTATGTAATGGCGTAAATCATTGACATAAGTAAAATTCTGAATGTTAGTTTCTGGAGAATTGGGTTGCTGTCAAACCAGCCTGGTTTATGTTTTCTGTGATTTGATAAATTTGTCCAGTTAAATTTAAAGATGATTCACTTGAGATATCTATGACTGGTTGTTACACCCATGTTTATCAGACCTGAGAGACTGACCTAGTACTCCATACCAAAAGACCTGTCTTCCAGCATATGTGGAACCACTGAATAAAAATGTGTTAGGGAAATGTGATTGTGGATACATAGTGAATTCAACAAGAGAGATATGCGAAATGTTTGAAGTCAAATACTTGTTCTTGGATGAAGTTCTCATGTGTGGCTAATTTATTAGTTGTGTAAATTATATAGAGATTGTTAACAAAAGGCAGAAGTGGTTTTATATGCTAGAAAGTGTTTACTTATGTGATACACATCACAATTTGTGCCAGTTTTGCTCTTTGTAGTCCAGAAGTAAGTCTGTTTTGATTTCTTGCTGTTGTTTGAATGATATAGTATATAAATGTTTTAAAATTTAAGAATTTCATTACATTTGTCAAAATTGTAGTCCTGGCTTTGTGCTGAAACAGCTAATAGTCTTCAGAGCTATACAGAATATCAGAAATGTGAAGAAACTAAAATGTTTGTTAAATATAACTATACGAATTATGAGAAATTGCTACTCAGTGCATAGCAAGGATGTTGAGTGGCAGAAAGGTACATTTAAACAGTGGAAAATCTGGAATGGAATATTAGCAATATGAAATGGATAGACTGCCACTGACCACATAAATGTGGTGCTTAGAGGCAGAAGTGTACATTGAAGGGGACCCTTCCTAGCCAGCCAAGATCTCAAGTCCCTCACCTGTTTCACATTCATTGATGACTTAGGCAATTCCAGCAGGACAATGTGACACCCCACGCATCCAGAATTGCTAGAGAGTGGGTCCAGGAACACTCTTCTGAATTTAAACACTTCCGCTGCCCACCAAATTCCCCAGATGATATTTACGTGGTCTGGACTGAGGGTGAGGGCAGCCCATTCACAGTCCCTTCTTCCCTGTTCGCCTCACCTCAGTCCAACAAGGCACCATCCTCTTCATCAACCTCCATCTCGAGGGTGGCTACTTCAGTACTTCCACCCACATCAAACCCTCCAACTGACAACAGTGCTTCCACTTTGGCATCTGTCACCTATTCCACACTGAGGAGTTCCTTCTGTACAGCCTGGTCACCTGTGGTTGTTGCATGCATAATGGTGAGCATCCCCTTTTCAAATGTGTCAGGGAACTGACAGATTGTAATTACCCACTGCACCTTGTCCAGAAGCATATCTCATGTGCCTTGTCTCCTCAGTCACCACCATCCCTCACATACCCACCGGCCACCAACAAAGAAGCACCCTCCCCCCACTCTCCCACATGATGCAGTACCACCCGGGACTGGAGCAGCTCTGAATCACATTCTCTATTAGGGTTGTGACCACCAGTCATAATGACAAAATTGTGCCCAGACCTCTCACTGAGATATTCTGCCTCCCATTCAACCTATCCAATATCTTTCTCTGTCCCTATTCCACCTCTGCTTGCTACCCAATACCTTGTGGCTCAGATGCCTGTGATAGACATAAATGCAAGACCTTTCCTATGCTTCCTCCGACCACCACTTACTCCAGTCCCATCACAGGCACTGCCTGCCCCACGAAAGAGGGGATCGGTGGTGAAAGCCGCCACGTCAGCTACCGATGTAGCTGCAAGCTCTGTGATGTGACCACAAACAAGTTGTCCATCCTCATTAATGACCGCCGGAACACCCAGTTGCTGAACGTGCCACCTGGCACAGTATGCTCGACTCTAACCGCTTCACGGCCGCATGACACTGATTCTTCCCGTTGATATTGGCTTTTATGAATTGTGCAAATGGCAACTTTCCCTGCAACATATCATTGGTTCCTGTAGCCCTCCTGCCCTCAGCCTTTGCTAGCTTTCCTCCTCCAGCTGCCTCTATCCTCTCCCCTGCTTTCCCTGCTCCCACTACAGCCCTACACGTACCTTCTGTCATTGCTGTACTGCATAATCCTTCCCCCTTTCTACCCTCCACCAGCCACCTTACGCCGCCCCCCTGTCTGACGCTGCAATTAGCAGCCCACTGTCCTGTTCCCATCACTCCCCTGCACACTCCCACAGACGGCACTTGCATCTACTCCCATGCCTCACCTGTCGTCCCTCCCCCTCCATGACCCAGGTCTATTGTGTACACCAACTACCCACCCCAGCTGAGATTGCTACTCACCACAGGTGAAGTTGTAATGGGGCCTTAGCACCTGGTGTGTGTGTGTGTGTGTGTGTGTGTGTGTGTGTGTGTGTGTGCACGCACACATATATCTGGCAAAGGGCCATAGTCCTATAGCATAACCCTTTCTTGGGCTGTGGGAAGTATACTTACCACTAACTGTATTTCTTTACTGCATTCGTGGAAATGTATTGTATCACCTCTGTTAACTTTTCACAAGGTTAATATTCCTTTTTGTGAACTGTCGGAAACTTACGTGCCTGCAATTTATTTGTTTTACTATGTTCGTGGGAATATGTCTTACTACCTCCGGATGTGCCCAACATCTTGTGGTAGTACACCGTACTTTACGTGTCAAAACTAACTGCTATGGTCGTTAGTTTCTGCTTACTGTGAGGTCATTACTGTTGTCATTTGTGAAGTCTGAACGCATTGCTTCATTTCTACCATATATATTGTCATGACTTGTATCAGCTCATTTCTTTATTGTGTGGTAAATGAAATTTTTAGTATTGTTTCCCCAAAATAAAAAACACGAGAGCAATGGAAAGTGCACACTTACCATCATAGCTTTTAATCCTAAGTCATAAAAAGAAAATTATCAAAAATTAAATGTAGTCTATTGGTCACTATTCTGATACTAGAAGACTCAACTATTGTGAGTTGCTACAAAAAATGCACTGCTTAATAATGGCCAGTGATCTACTCAAATGGGTCTGGCAGCTGATAAGTGTTGTGTCTGCTATGTGGTGATTATCAGTCTGTCCCAAGGTGTATTGCTTTTATTCCATCCTGCATTTTCTGTTTTCAAATATTAGTTACGTTACGGTAGGCTCTATTTGACCTAAAATAGGCAATGTTCTTGTCACTGTTGTAGCTGTTGTGGTCTCCAGTCCAAAGACTGGTTGCACAATTCTCCATGCTAGTGTATCCTGTGTAAAATTCTTCACCTCTGCAGGAATGCTGGTACCAGACATCCCTTAAAACCTGCTTCCTGAAGTCAAGCCCTGCTTCTCCCTGCATACAGTAGTCAAGCCTTGGTTTCCCTGCACAGTTTTTACCCAACCCCCACATACCTTACTACATTACTGAATTAACAGTTCTGTGATGCCACAGGATCCTTTGTTTTAGTCAAGTTGTGTCATTAAACTCTTTTCTAAAATAAATGATAATTAATTGAAACCCTCAGCTGCTGACAGGTGTTATTGATTTACCTCGATGGGGACAGCTGAAAATGTGTGCCCCAACCGGGACTCGAACCCGGGATCTCCTGCTTACATGGCAGACACTTTCCATCTGAGCCACCAAGGACACAGATGAGTAGCGCCACTGCAGGGACTTATCCCTTGCATGCTCTCCGTGAGACCCACATTTCCAACTGTCCACAATCTACATACAGGGTGTTTCAAAAATGACCGGTATATTTGAAACGGCAATAAAAACTAAACGAGCAGCGATAGAAATACACCGTTTGTTGCAATATGCTTGGGACAACAGTACATTTTCAGGCGGACAAACTTTCGAAATTACAGTAGTTACAATTTTCAACAACAGATGGCGCTGCAAGTGATGTGAAAGATATAGAAGACAATGCAGTCTGTGGGTGCGCCATTCTGTACGTCGTCTTTCTGCTGTAAGAGTGTGCTGTTCACAACGTGCAAGTGTGCTGTAGACAACATGGTTTATTCCTTAGAACAGAGGATTTTTCTGGTGTTGGGATTCCACCACCTAGAACACAGTGTTGTTGCAACAAGACGAAGTTTTCAACGGAGGTTTAATGTAACCAAAGGACCGAAAAGCGATACAATAAAGGATCTGTTTGAAAAATTTCAACAGACTGGGAACGTGACGGATGAACGTGCTGGAAAGGTAGGGCGACCGCGTACGGCAAACACAGAGGGCAACGCGCAGCTAGTGCAGCAGGTGATCCAACAGCGGCCTCGGGTTTCCGTTCGCCGTGTTGCAGCTGCGGTCCAAATGACGCCAACGTCCACGTATCGTCTCATGCGCCAGAGTTTACACGTCTATCCATACAAAATTCAAATGCGGCAACCCCTCAGCGCCGCTACCATTGCTGCACGAGAGACATTCGCTAACGATATAGTGCACAGGATTGATGACGGCGATATGCATGTGGGCAGAATTTGGTTTACTGACGAAGCTTATTTTTACCTGGACGGCTTCGTCAATAAACAGAACTGGCGCATATGGGGAACCGAAAAGCCCCATGTTGCAGTCCCATCGTCCCTGCATCCTCAAAAAGTACTGGTCTGGGCCGCCATTTCTTCCAAAGGAATCATTGGCCCATTTTTCAGATCCTAAACAATTACTGCATCACGCTATCTGGACATTCTTCGTGAATTTGTGGCGGTACAAACTGCCTTAGACGACACTGCGAACACCTCGTGGTTTATGCAAGATGGTGCCCGGCCACATCGCACGGCCGACGTCTTTAATTTCCTGAATGAATATTTCGATGATCGTGTGATTGCTTTGGGCTATCCGAAACATACAGGAGGCGGCGTGGATTGGCCTCCCTATTCGCCAGACATGAACCCCAATGACTTCTTTCTGTGGGGACACTTGAAAGACCAGGTGTACAGCCAGAATCCAGAAACAATTGAACAGCTGAAGCAGTACATCTCATCTGCATGTGAAGCCATTCTGCCAGACACGTTGTCAAAGGTTTCGGGTAATTTCATTCAGAGACTACGCCATATTATTGCTACGCATGGTGGATATGTGGAAAATATCGTACTATAGAGTTTCCCAGACCGCAGCGCCATCTGTTGTTGAAAATTGTAACTACTGTAATTTCGAAAGTTTGTCTGCCTGAAAATGTACTGTTGTCCCAAGCATATTGCAACAAACGGTGTATTTCTATCGCTGCTCGTTTAGTTTTTATTGCCGTTTCAAATATACCGGTCATTTTTGAAACACCCTGTACATAATGTACGTAATAGATATTTGCCCATCCACTCATTACTCGCGCACGCTAAGGTGATGATTTCCGTAAGAGTTCGGGCAACCTGTGCACATTTGCACAGACGAAGGTCAATGGCTGGGTAGCCTTTAACTATATATATGAAGATAGTAACTGTTCTCGAAAGAACAGATACCATTGATGACCGAGCATCTTCTCAAGAATAAATGATAATTAATTGAAACCCTCAGCTGCCGACACTTGTTATTGATACACTTCGATGGGGACAGCTGAAAATGTGTGCCCTGACCGGGACATACATTTTCAGCTGTCCCCATCGAAGTATATCAACGACACCTGTCGGCAGCTGAGGATTTCAATTAATTATCATTTATTCTAGAGAAGCTGCACAGTCATCAATGGTATCTGTTCTTTTGAGAACAGTTACTATCTTCATATATAAATTCTTTTCTCCCAGTTCAATGCGGTATCTCTTCATTAGTTATCTGGTCTACATGTCTAATCTTCAGTGTTCTTCTGTAATGTTGTTGTTGTTGTTGTCTTCAGTCCTGAGACTGGTTTGATGCAAGTCTCCATGCTACTCTATCCTGTGCAAGCTTCTTCATCTCCCAGTACTTACTGCAACCTACATCCTTCTGAATCTGCTTAGTGTATTCATCTCTTGGTCTCCCTCCACGATTTTTACCCTCCATGCTTCCCTCCAATGCTAAATTTGTGATCCCTTGATGCCTCAGAACATGTCCTACCAACTGGTCCCTTCTTCTTGTCGAGTTGTGCCACAAACTCCTCTTCTACCCAATTCTATTCAATACCTCCTCATTAGTTATGTGATCTACTGATCTAATCTTCAGCATTCTTCTGTAGCACCATATTTCGAAAGCTTCTATTCTCTTCTTGTCCAAACTATTTATCGTCCATGTTTCACTTCCATACATGGCTACACCCCATACAAATACTTTCAGAAACGATTTCCTGACACTTAAATCTGTACTCGATGTTAACAAATTTCTCTTCTTCAGAAACGCTTTCCTTGCCATTGCCAGCCGACATTCTATATCCTCTCTACTTCGACCATCATCAGTTATTTTGCTCCCCAAATAGCAAAACTCCTTTACTACTTTAAGTGTCTCATTTCCTAATCTAATACCCTCAGCATCACCCAACTTAATTCGACTACATTCCATTATCCTCGTTTTGGTTTTGTTGATGTTCATCTTATATCCTCCTTTCAAGACACTGTCCATTCCGTTCAACTGCTCTTCCAAGTCCTTTGCTGTCTCTGACGGAATTACAATGTCATCGGCGAACCTCAAAGTTTTTATTTCTTCTCCATGGATTTTAATACCTACTCCGAATTTTTCTTTTGTTTCCTTTACTGCTTGCTCAATATACAGATCGAATAACATCGGGGACAGGCTACAACCCTGTCTCACTCCCTTCCCAACCGCTGCTTCCCTTTCATGCCCCTCAACTCTTATAACTGCCATCTGGTTTCTGTACAAATTGTAAATAGCCTTTCGCTCCCTGTATTTTACCCCTGACACCTTTAGAATTTGAAAGAAAGTATTCCAGTCAACATTGTCAAAAGCTTTCTCAAAGTCCACAAATGCTAGAAATGTAGGTTTACCTTTCCTTAATCTATTTTCTAAGAGAAGTTGTAGGGTCAGGTTTGCCTCACGTGTTCCAACATTTCTGCAGAATCCAAACTGATCTTCGCCGAGGTCGGCTTCTACCAGTTTTTCCATTGGTCTGTAAAGAATTCGTGTTAGTATTTTCCAGCTGTGACTTATTAAACTGATAGTTCGGTAATTTTGACAACTGTCAACACCTGCTTTCTTTGGGATTGGAATTATTATAATCTTCTTGAAGTCTGAGGGTATTTCACCTGTCTCATACATCTTGCTCACCAGATGGTAGAGTTTTGTCAGGACTGGCTCTCCCAAGGCCGTCAGTAGTTCCAATGGAATGTTGTCTACTCCTGGGGCCTTGTTTCGACTCAGGTCTTTCAGTGCTCTGTCAAACTCTTCACGCAGTATCGTATTTCCCATTTCATCTTCATCTATATCCTCTTCCATTTCCATAATATTGTCCTCAAGTACATCGCCCTTGTATAGACCCTCTATATACTCCTTCCACCTTTCTGCTTTCCCTTCTTTGCTTAGAACTGGGTTTCCATCTGAGCTCTTGATATTCATACAAGGTGCTCTCTTTTCTCCAAAGGTATCTTTAATTTTCCTGTAGGCAGTATCTGTCTTACCACTCGTGAGATAAGCCTCTACACCCTTACATTTGTCCTCTAGCCATCCCTGCTTAGCCATTTTGCACTTCCTGTCGATCTCATTTTTGAGACATTTGTATTCCCTTTCGCCTGTTTCATTTATTGCGTTTTTATATTTTCTCCTTTCATCAATTAAATTCAGTATTTCTTCTGTTACCAAGGATTTCTTCTAGCCCTCGTCTTTTTACCTACTTGATCCTCTGCTGCCTTCACTACTTCATCCCTCGGAGCTACCCATTCTTCTTCTACTGTATTTCTGTCCCCAATTCCTGTCAATTGTTCCCTTATGCTCTCCCTGAAACTCTGTACAACCTCTGGTTTAGTCAGTTTATCCAGGTCCCATCTCCTTAAATTCCCACCTTTTTGCAATGTCTTCAGTTTTAATCTACAGTTCATAACCAATAGATTGTTATCAGAGTCCACATCTGCCCCTGGAAATGTCTTACAATTTAAAACCTGGTTCCTAAATCTCTGTCTTACCATTATATAATCTATCTGATACCTTCTAGTATCTCCAGGATTCTTCCATGTATACAACCTTCTTTTATGATTCTTGAACCAAGTGTTAGCTATGATTAAGTTATGCTCTGTGCTAAATTCTACCAGACGGCTTCCTCTTTCATTTCTCTCCCCCAATCCATATTCACCCACTATGTTTCCTTCTCTCCCTTTCCCTACTCTCGAATTCCAGTCATCCATGACTATTAAATTTTCGTCTCCTTTCACTACCTGAATAATTTCTTTTATCTCATCATACATTTCATCATTTTCTTCATCATCTGCAGTGCTAGTTGGCATATAAACTTGTACTACTGTAGTAGGCATGGGATTTGTGTCTATCTTGGCCACAATAATGCGTTCACTATGCTGTTTGTAGTAGCTTACCCGCACTCCTACTTTTTTATCCATTATTGAACCTACTCCTGCATTACCCCTATTTGATTTTGTATTTATAACCCTGTATTCATCTGACCAAAAGTCTTGTTCCTCCTGCCACCGAACTTAACTAATTCCCACTATATCTAACTTCGACCTATCCGTTTCCCTTTTTAAATTTTCTAACCTACCTGCCCGATTAAGGGCTCTGACATTCCACGCTCCGATCCGTAGAACGCTAGTTTTCTTTCTCCTGATAACGACGTCCTCTTGAGTAGTCCCTGCGCGGAGATCCGAATGGGGGACTATTTTACCTCCGGAATATTTTACCCAAGAGGACACCATCATCATTTAACCATACAGTAAAGCCGCATGCCCTCGGGAAAAATTACGGCTGTAGTTTCCCCTTGCTTTCAGCCGTTTGCAGTACCAGCACAGCAAGGCCGTTTTGGTTAGTGTTGCAAAGCCAGATCAGTCAATCATCCAGACTGTTGCCCCTGCAACTATTGAAGAGGCTGCTGCCTCTCTTCAGGAACCACACGTTTGTCTGGCCTCCCAACAGATACCCATCCATTGTGGTTGCACCTATGGTACGGCCATCTGTATCGCTGAGGCACGCAAGCCTCCCCACCAATGGCAAGGTCCATGGTTCATGGTGGTAGGTCTTCTGTAATACCACATTTCAAAATCTTCTTTCCTCCCTTGCTTGTATTGTTTATCATCCAGCTTCTATTTTCATATATAGCTACACTTCAGACAAATATGATTCAGAAATGACTTTCTAATGATTAAATTTGTATTCAGTGTTAACAGATTTCTTTCTTACAGTAAAACTTTTCACGCTATTACTAGTCTGCACTTAAATCCTCTTTACTTTAGTCTTTTTTCAGTTGTTTTGCTGCTCAAATAGCAAAACTTATCTACATTAGTTTTAGTGTGTCATTTCCTAATCTAATTCGCAAACATCTGCCTAGTGTTCAGATTTCTCTGTTACAATTGGAGTCTGACTTCTGTAAAACTTGCAGAGTACCTTTTAATCTGTGTATTTTATTTTTCAATAGTTTATATTAACTTGAAATTTTAAAGTATGTGATTTGATATATACCCACAGTTGGCCAGACTGATTAGTAATTGAGATTATTGTTGTCTTTATAATACATCCTGTCTTGGCCAACATTTTCTCAATTACTGAAAACAGACCAAAGATAACATAATGTGGTTAAAACTATCATGTCATCCAAATGAAAAACTCAGTAACTCAACTCTATAAAGCACTGAAGTGCTATAGCTCCCAGAATTTTTTTTTTTTGTGCTGAGCAGCCAGGATCTTCTGGTCATTTGGGAGTATTTCACTCCCAATAAAACTGCATGTTTTGTAGAGGTTCAGTTTGAAACAGCCACCCGCACTACAGTTAACTTATGTTTATGTATGTATCTTTACAATGTTGAACCATTGTTAGCTATTTTATTAAGGAAAAAGGAATCAATGTAGAGAAAGAAACACATCATTAGGATGGTGATATCTGCCATGTCACTCATATTAGTAGGTCTGAAGATCTTCTGTTCTATTCACTTCAGGTGATGCACATCAGGTTATGTCAATGAACATAGGCAGATCAAAGATGTAAACACTTTGTGAATTATTCCAAGCAGCTGCTTACGTCAGTGATTATGTTCACAGCCATAGGACATGGGCAAGGAAAATGCATCATAAGTCATTTTAAGAGAATAAACATACATAAACTTGAAGCCCACTGTAAGTTTTTTAATGTGATGCGTGGTGATTACCAGTCTGTCCCTGAAAAGTAGAAAAATAACTCCAAAATCATCAAGCAGACTATATGGGCTTTGTTCCAATTTTTTTTTCTTTGTTAAAATGTTATTGTTTCTCCAAAGACTGTAAAGAGATGGATATACCTAACTTTTTTTGAACAATGGAAAATCCAGATTGGTATAATGACAGTATTATGGAAAGGATAGATTGCTACACACCTTATAGTGAAGATGATGGGTTGCAGATATGCATAATAAAAAGACTATTAAACACACAAGCCTTCAGCCAGAAGGCCCTCTGCTGAAATAGGCAACATGCACACTCAAATTCACCCAAACACAGCTCACACAGACATGACCACTGTCTCTGGCTGCTGAGGCCAGTCTGGCCTCGGCAGCCAAAGATATGAGTATATAAGCAGATCATTGACGATGGTGATGGAGGATGCAGTGGTCAGCTGAAATGAAGAGTATAGCCGACAGGGCCAGAGAACTACATCATACCAACCTTAGAGTTCTAGTGTGAAAGACACCAGCAACATTAGAACTGACATGGTTAAATAATGAAACATTTCAGTGTTCCATCTGTTTGAAGTTAAAAGTGCTTCTCCAAAGAGGCCAGGAGATGCCTGTGTTCATCACAGGAATTCTGCGTTCCCTAATCCTAGATTTATTACCAAATGTTCAGAATACAGCACAACAATTGAGTGGAAGTCTTTAACAGCGTTTATTTATTTATTTTAAAAGGACTGAAAACCCATGCAGTCAAGATCACACATGAAGTCTTCTGTATTTGGATTGATTGCTAGTTTCAGCTAACAATCTAGCTGTCTTCAGATCTATGATATAAAAAATATTTTTTCTCAAGTTAGCAACATACAACAGCATGCAGAACTGCATATAATATTGTAGTAGGGACCAATAATATATTCATGACTTAATTACAAAATACATACCATAAAACATCCTTGATTAGTGCTGGTGCTGTTACAGCTTCACACATCATTAAAATCTGTCATAAAAGACAGCATCCATACTTTACATAATTAAAAACAGCTTTTCATCATTTGTGGCCAGTGTAGTTGCCTTTTATACGTTATAAGCTTATTACAGACTTCAACTATTGTATCCCCCTTTATTTTTGCTGTTTCAATTAGTTATTGAAAACTAGTGTATGCCGACATTAGCGACATCTGGTGAACTTACAACACAAACATCTTGTGGCTACTGTACGGCAGCTGTTTTAAACAGTAGTACTACTGACAACATGACTCATGCATGTGGTGTTATTTATATGTATTTGATGATGCTGGTGCTGATTCCGGATTTAACATTTCACGATTCCACTATGGCTGCAGTGCATTAGGACTTTGTTTTTATGAAACAGGTATGCCTCTTCATATTTAAAGCTCACAAATGTAAATTTTGCCAGTACTACTTTTCATTATGGTCTATGTATTGCTCTTAAGCTGTATACAGTTTTGAGAGTGTATTTATGTTTTTACCATTTGCTGCAGATCTGATGTTGTTCATTAAAGACCGAAACCAGTAATCTGTTAACAGACAGTGTGTGACCATAGACGTAAATTGAAGGAAACTTATTACATATACAGGTCACTATTTTTTTGCGACGATGTCGCAGCTTGTGAAAGGATGGTAAAGTGCTGCTTTTGGGAGCATACAGGAATGTGGTGGAGGGAGTGTAGTGCAGTTAGGTGCAGTCAGGAGGGTCAGCAGGGCAGGGGGGAGGCGAGAAGTAGAGGAAGGGAAGAAAGAGAGGAGAGTGACGGAGGGGAGAGAGAGAGAGAGAGAGAGAGAGAGAGAGAGAGAGAGAGAGAGAGAGAGAGAGAGAGACTAGCGGGTACATTTTTGGAATAGAAGGCTGTATAGTGCTGCAGTGAGAGCAGGAATGGGTTATTGGTGGAAGAATAGGTGCTAACAAAGGTTGAGACCAGGGGGCTTATGGGGATGTAGGATATATTGCAGCTAGAATTTCCACCTGCACAGTCCAGAAAAGCTGGTATTGGCAGGAAGGATCCAGATGGTGCTGACTGTGAAGCAACATTCTTCACTTCAGTGACAGCTTCACAGCATGCGCCATCTGGATCCTTCCTACCAACACCAGCTTTTCTTAATGTGCAGCTGGGAACTCCCTGCAATACAGCCTACATTCCCATATCCCCCTGGCCTCAGCCTTTGTTAGTCCCTATCCTTTACTCAACTATCCCCTTCCCTGTTCCCATACTGTGCCATGACACACTTCTATAGGTAGATAGTTATCTCTCTATACTCATTGCACTGAACACAAACACTTCTATTATACCACAATTACCATTAAGTTCTAGTATTCAAGATGGTTTTTACTGCATATTGCCTCTGCTCCTGCACCAAATTATACACATGAGCTGGTTACTTCAGATGTTATAGTTTTCTGACAATATGCACTTTCTCCTCCACATATGCTGACACCTTTCATTTTCTGTTTACCTTGCCTTTTTGTCTGACTGACATTCTTTAACCATGACACCAATTTACTTTCATCAGATTTCATAAAACCAGAATAAACACAGTATCTCATAGATTTTTACCAAATACCACTGCTGTTTTCCTTTTCTTCCATCCTCTTACAATTCCATTACTTATCAAGGGGGGGGGGGGGGGGGGGGGCACATAAAAGTCGAAGATGGAATGTTTCCGATTCACTTATAAACTTCAGATAGGATAGGAGAAGAGTTTGACTGCCTCAGAAAACACAAAGAATGAGACGTACAGCTAGGGTAAGCATTATCGCCACATGATGAACCCAACACGCAATCTTGAACCCTCGTACTTGGTCATAGGTCTTACTTCTGGTCAATGCAATTCTCCTAACAAAATCCACACTACCTAAGCTTAGAAACATTTTAAACTGTTGTGGATTGATATACAAACATCTAATTGGTGATACATAAGGTTTCAGGTCAATAATATTCTTTATTCCAAAAATCCTGCGAGTTTTTGTGTAAGCCAATTCATAAGAGTTGTCATGGGCATTGCGTACCACTCAGAAAAGACCATAATACACATGCAAAAATTTCTTTGTCTCATCATTTTCTTTGCTAGTTTTTTCTTTGGTTTTCGTAAGGACAAAGCCACCTATTCTGAAACTAGTTGGATTCACTCCTTTGTCATGTCTTCTCTTCCTTCCTGCTGCTTTCTTTTTCATTATCTCTTTAGCCAATCTGATCCTTTCGTCCTGTGCTACTTCACTTATCTGAGGGAAATCCACATCTTCTCTGATGATGTTGCTGGGTCTCTCGTTGAACATAAGGTCACATGGGGCATATCCTGTTGATTTGTTCCACAATTGTTGATAGTATTTTCAAAATGTCGAATATGACTTGTCCAAGCAGTGTGTTTCTTACTACAATAAGTCCTGCACAGTCTATTAATCTCCTTCATAACCCTTTCACTCATGTTACCTTGTGGAAAATAGGTAGAGATCTTTGTGTGTTTTATCTTGTGTATTGCCATACAGTGTCCAAACCTCTCAGAAACAAATTGTGGACCATTGTCAGACAAAAGTGATTTTGGTACCCCTACATTGCAAAAGTAATCAGATGTCAACTTCTCAATTATAATATTTGTCTTCTTAATTGGATACAGTTTTACATATTTTGAGAATGTGTCCAAAACAATGAAAATATGTTTACAACCTCCTGTAGATGCAGGCAACATTCCTAGAAGGTCAATTGCTATAAGCTTTTTAGGTTCGCTTGGAAGATCAGAATGCATTAAGCCTTTTGATGGCACGCCAGTTGTCTTTACTCTCTGACATTTATCACACCTTTCTAGTCACACCTTAACCCTTTTCCACAAGTTGTTAAATATTTCTGTCTCCTGTACCTTAGCTACTATTCTCCTAGTGCCATAATGTCCATAACTCTCATTCAAGTAGTCAACAAATTTATCAACATGTTGGTCAGGAAAGCATCATTTCCATTTCTGAAACTTCCTGGCAGATTAAAACTGTGTGCCGGACCGAGACTCGAACTTGGGAGTCTTTGCCTCTTGCGGGCAAGTGCTCCACCAACCGAGCTACCCAAACATGACACACAACCCTTCATCACAGCTTCAATTCTGCCAGTACCTCGTCTCCCACCTTCCAAACTTCACAGAAGCTCTTCTGCGAACCTTGCAGAACTAGCATTCCTGGAAGAAAGGATATTGCGGAGGCATGGCTTAACCACAGCCTGGGAGATGTTTCCAGGATGATATTTTCACTCTGGATTCTCAAAATGTCCAGTCCTCACCATTCAGATTTTACCTCCTAAACAACAACCCTTTATGTATTGTATAGTACTGTTCCACTTTTGGCATGTTGTCTGAATTGTAATACTGCTTAACCAACCTTAAATTTGGAGCCCCATTCTGCTCCCTTCTCATTTGCTTGCAAATTTTCCTAATAAGCTTTTCATTCTTCACTCTCTGCAAATAAACCAACTTACTTGTTCTTCATGGTTCTCACTACTGTCAGTATCCTTCTTCCCTGCTGGCATCCTAGGTAATGCATCAACCACAATATTGTCTTTTCCTTTTGCATACCTTACCTCCAAATCATATTGTTGCAAATACAAACCCTATCTAGTTAACTTGGTGTGTTTCAGCCTGCACCTCTGGAGGTAATTCAAAGCCTTATGATCTGTATACACTACGGTCATATGTCCAAACAAATAGTACTCAAACTTTTGAAATCCAAAACTAATTGCCAAAGCCTCTAATACTGAAATGTAATAGTTCTTTTCATGTGACTGTAATGTTCTACTAGTAAAAGCAATAGTTTTGTGTTCAGCCCCCTTCTCAGTAGGTACTAATTGGAAAATTTCTACCCCCAAACCACAAAAACTTGCATCAGTACTTACACAGAAAGGCAGTGAAAAATTTGGATGTCCTAACATCTTACTATCTACCAACTCTTTCTTCAAACTCTGAAATGCCTCTTCACACTCCTCTGTCCAATTTCACACCACATCCTTTTCCAACAAATTACCGAAGCAAGAATGGTTAAATGACTGATCTGATATGAACTTTCAGTAGAAGCCAAACAAGCCAAACTTAGCTATAAGATTTCTGCATCAGGCTGTATAAATTCCTTGTTAATCCTGTGACCCAAAAATGAAATTTCCTACTTCACAGGTTCAGATTTACTTAATTTTAGTTTCATACCTTCTCTATACATATCCCTCAGTACTTCATTCAGAATATTAAAGTGCTTGAACCATTCTGCACACTACTAGCATATCATCTACATAGACTGTGATTTCAGTGGTTAATATCTCACCTACCACCTTGTCAATAGCACTGACACACACACACACACACACACACACACACACACACACACACACACATACACAGCGAGAGAGAGAGAGAGAGAGAGAGAGATTCAGACCAAATGGCACCACACAGTATTGGTAACATTTACTTTCATGTAAAAATGCTGTACATGGCGTGGATTCACTGGCCAAACTAATATTCCAATAGTTACAAGTCACATCAAAAGAAGTTAGAAGCTTACATCCATGGAACTTTTGCAAAATTAGCTGGTCTGTCACTCTCCCCATGACGATTTCATTTAACTTCCTGGCATCCAGAACCAACCTGACATTACCATTCTTCTTCTTTACAACCACAACCTTTCAGTAATCCCCCATGAGACCATCTTTTGAATTTCTTTTCTCACTGCTTCCTTTTTTGATAATGCAGTAATATAAGGCTTCTTGAAAAATGGTTCATAATCCTTAAACTCTAATTTGCACTCAAAATCTTTTACCAAACCTGGCCTGTCTGAAAATGCCTTACAGTTGCTCAGTAGAATACCATTTAATTCCTCCCTTTGATTATTTGTAATACCTTCAATATCCTCAACTCTCTTTATTATTTCCAGCCTTGCTCTTTCCTCCTTTTGTTCCTCAGCAACCTGCCCAGTGGTCAAAACTCTTAATGGCAAATCTAATTCAGTTTGCACACACTTGTCCATACTTTCAAAAAATGATACATCATACCTACTTCCATTGCACTTAAAACTAAACTTACCACTAGCAGAATCAATATTTACACACCATTTGCACAAGAAATTAGTCCCAAATATTACATCAATGCTGAGATTTTGAATCACCAAGAAATTGCACTCCAACAACTGTCCTGCCAATTCCACAGTTAATAGTACCTCTCTTTTCACACCCTTTGATAGCTTACCAACCTTTATTCCAGAAACAAGCATCACTGCTATACCCTCTGTGTCCTTAATAGATTCAAAAAATGACTGTGAAATGCCATCCAAATCACTACCACTGTCCATTAAACACTTAACATGTATACCTTGTACACTTGCTGTTATTACAGATTGCCACACTTCCTTTTTACTTACCATGTGGTCTTCTTCATACAACAAATCCTCATTAATCCTTTCCCTGGAAAAACTATCATCCTGCTTATCAAAACAATTATCAGACACGGTCAAATGACAGCATGGTCCTCTTCCTCATTACCACTCTCATTAAACTCTAACTCTTCATTAGGCCTAGTATTATCCTCCTTTATTCTTTCTTTACGTAACACATTGCCATCATTATTGATGATAAATTCAAATACCCCGTCCTCATTACTACTGGATTCATCATTGCTATCATCAGTACAGCTACTGTCAGAATCAGACCCACTTTCACTTTCATTGTCCTCAAATACTTGGCTAATTAGTTGATCCTTGTTTCCAGTATTAGACCAAACAGCAAAATACCTGAATTCCTTATGTTCTCTTAAAAATTTGCCATCCATTTTGACACTTTGGACATCCTGAGCAACAGCAACACACTCTGTTTCATCACTTAATTTTATTATACCAAGTTCCTCTTCTTTTTATTTGCAGGATTAACATTGCTACCCACACCATCATTCAACATCTCACTAGAATTAGAATTTACACTCGCCTTACTACTATCATTTACGTTAACCTTACCTGTGATTACAACACATTTACATACACGTGGCTCTTCATCACTATCTCCTCTAGTGTGAGCCATAAACTGGAGCATTATCTAGTTTAAATGGTTTGATCCAGGATTACCATCATCTCCTCCATTTTTTGTTATTTGAATTTCTCCTACCATTTCCGTGCTCATTCTGACTATCCTCCACCCAACCATTCCTTGGATTTCTACTATAATTAGTTTTGTTCATCCCATTTACTTGAAACTCTCTCCCTGATTGATTATTGTCATCAAAATTCCTCCTGTGATCTCCCACTGAGGGCTTCATCCTCTCCATTTTATCAACATAATTTTAAAAAATCACTAATATTACCCCTAGGGGCAGGTAAAGCAATTCTCTTCTCTTTCCGAGGCAACTTAGTTTCTAAACCAATAATTATTGATTCACTACCTAGCTTTTTGTCCAGATATTTCAGTTTGTTTATCCAAAGCTGACAGAAACCTTTCACAGTACCCTTCCTGGAGTAAAATCTCTCTCCTCCCCAAAATTCACTCAAAATTCTCTGCTGCATCTCTTTGGACCAATATTCATCTAGAAATGCTTTCATAAAGCTACCGTATTAACTCGAATCTAAGCTGCACTCGTATCTAAGCCACACCAAATGAGACTCAAAATCAGGGGAAAAATTTTTTCCCGGATCTAAGCTGCACCTGAAATTTGAGACTCGAAATTCAAGGGGAGAGAAAAGCTTTAGGCCGCACCTCCAAATCGAAACAAAGTTGGTCCATTGTAATATGAGACACAATTTAGGTCAAATGAATGACGATACAGCTACAGTAGTTTGGTTCGAGTCGTAAGCTTAGCAGTTAAGCTTTACCAGGTAGCCATTGCTATGCATCAGGCGCTCCATCCGTATTTATACGGGTACCCTTCCTTTTTCACGTGCTTCGTCTGGTTTGAATTGATTGCTTATTTTTCTTTGATCTGATAAGTGCCGTTCTCTTTGTTATAGGTGTTTACATCACTCTAAGCTGAAAATGCATTACTGTACTGTCATGCATTGTTTGTCACATTCTGATAATGAGTATTTACGGCCTGTCGCCACTCATGGCATGGCTTGCTTTTGTGCGCGCTACCGCCGCCTTTTTTTAAAAAAGGAATCGTCTCATTAACGAAACAATGGCAAGAGACTGCTATTTGCTATTTGTTGTTACTTACACTGCTGCTTTCTTTGATAATGATCAACAAGAATCAAATAATAGACTGCGTATGATAGAAGATGTTCTGAACGAGAGTTTAGCAAAAATTTTTCTCCATTTGAAAATTTTTGCAGGCGCCTCTTTATTACATTACATTCTGCACAGAAATTAGAGTATTCTTAGATTTAAAAAACAAGTCAATTGCCGTGCATCATTTCTGACTGTATCACTATTAGCCATAAGAATAATACAAATATAAACGTGACATGATATGTATATTCTTCCGCGTTTGCTCTTGTCTCACTCTAGTTTCGTAGTTTATTAGGCAGACAGGATTTAAATGAGATAGCAGCAAACACGAAAGAATACATGGCAAAATGTTTATATTTGTATTATTCTTATGGTCAAGAGAATACTGCATGTGATTCACAATTCATAAAAGTTCCTTTTAGCAACAATCTCTTCTAACAAGTAGGAAAAAATTCAGAACGTAGAGTTGGCCATATTGACAAACATCTGAAACAGTCTTGCCAGTCAGATTTTCGTAGTACATTGAAATGCTGCTACATTCGAAGGTGAACAATACGGAATTTGTATTTACTTCGTTGGATAATGTATGAAAATGCAGTGGTCGAAACTCGGGGCGGAGAAAAAAGCTCGTCTTCCACTTTTTTTTAAATTTACTTACTGACACAGAGGTTTTGGCGCCAGTATTTATCTTTGTGCCTGCAAAGCATGCCTGTGTAGTGCTACATATATTTGGTGGCAGAAGTTAGTTGTGGCGGTACCTACCAATATTTTTCAGAACTTCCGCTTGCTTTGCACTCGATTCTAAGCCGCAGGCGGTTTTTTGGATTACAAAACCCGGAAAAAAAAGTGCGGCTTAGATTCGAGTAAATACGGTATGCCATGAGGTACAATTATCAGCTACCTGAGCTGCTCATCGATAAGCATCCCATTTCGAGAAACCTCTCACAAATGACATTTTCTCTTTTGTCGCTCCATGTTTCAGGCAAATCATTAAATTCTCTAATGAAATCTAGTGGATGCACTTCCCCATATGGTTCAAAATTATTAAGTTTCTTACAACTAACAAATGAAGGACTGTTTGGGACACTACATACTCTATATCATAGGTTTTGTACCTCATCCATCTTTTTCTCCATTTCAGCCAATTTTGAATCTACATTTTTATGTACTTTTACCAGTTTTTTGTCTATCACTCTTGCACACTTGGTTTCTAACCTCCATTTGTAAATCATTTTTAATGTGATCGATTTGGTTCTCAAGTTTAACCCTATTTTCAGCACAAAATTTCCTGGCTGCTTTGACTTAACCTTTACACTGTTTCCAGGAAGCCTCCGCCCTCCCACCCTCCTACTATAGTCATCACAAAATTTCTTTCTCTCTTCTACACATTTACTACTCATTAACGTTAATTTCTCATAGGTATTCTGCACTACTTTCTTTATCTTTTAATCACAGTCTTTTATTACTGCCTCAGCCTTCTTACTTAATGCTGAAAAATTAAAGTTGACTACCTTAATTTCCTTTTTAATTTCTTTCTTCAGTTCATCCTTTAAGCTAGCAATGTCAGTTTTAATGCTCTCAGTTTTATTTTCCACCCTACTAATGTCTTTTTTCATACTACTAATGTCCTCTTTCATACTCATACTACTCATAATTTGCCTTAACATCACTTCCAATTTTCTGTCTGCCATAAATTTTGCCTTTGCTGACTTTCACTATGTGTCTTCCACCTTAACCTTAATGATTTCACCCACTTCGGTACTGTTTTCATCCATTTTGCTCACATCACCACAGAATTTAGATGACGCTTATATCATTTCACCTACAATATGACCTTCATCACCATCATTCAAAGTTACATTCATATCTGATTTATAATCACTATCATCTACTGAATCAATCCCCATTACGTCTTTCTGTTCATTTAAAAACTTAACATCTACAGCTTTGTTATCAGTCACATCACTTCCCTGTTGTCCATTCTCCTCCATCACACTGTCTTGTTTGTTAAGGCCACTCGTTATGTATCACTTAATATAAAACGGCTTTTGCTGTGAATTACCTTATTTCTATTCAGTCGTCTCTTGCTGCTGCTGCGGTTGTCATCTTGATGGTCGTCTGCACTGCTGGTGCATATGGTAATTCCTTTTGTGAGACATGTTATTTATCCTGCTCGGCTGTGTCCCTCTACGAGGTGATTGGCTGCTGCTGTACTCAACAGCTGCTTCCATGGAACCCACTCGCTGATTGGCTTTTGCACCTCCCTGTTTGATGGCGGCTACATCAATTCTGATATTTCAAAATAATTGTATTTCACACTCCCGTAATATTGTCTGTTCACTGTCCTTGACAAAATTCTGATGACACATGTATCACCCACTCTGTTAAAATCACTGTACTGTAAACCGCTTTTGAGTTCACTGTTCAAAGTTTGTGAGTCCTTGTTTATTGTGTCGAAATGCAGTAGTCCTCACCTGAAAGCACCATATGTGATGTTCATCTGCTTTATTTCTTCATTGATAGTCCTCAGTGTCGACTTACAGCATTGTTATACTGGCTGAAAAATGGGGGTTGGAAGTTCAATACTGACTACTGTAAATGATGTAGCCGCCAGGTGCATAGTTGCGTTTCACAGTTATTTACTTTAACTGTTCACAACCCCCCATTACCACACAATTATATGGCCAGTTCACTATTGGTAAATTTTGACAAGCCTCATTAATAGGTTGCAGGCAAACATCAGCATACTGCTACAATAGTTTGCTGATGAACATCTTTGAGCAGTAAAAACCTAACCACACAGTTCACAGTTCTTGCTAAATAATATGATACGTGTGACACCATTTCTCATAAAAATTGAGCAGACACTGTCCTTATTTTAACGCACAGCCTATTTGTATTACACTAACTCCACTGTTAAGTTGATGCATTGTTCTTACTAACAGTACATAATTTCTCTCTGAAAATCGACCTTGGACTGACTGTGTAGAGACCAAAAATCCATCCTTTATATATCCTCACAATAATAGGTACTAAAACTATACATTGGTCGATGTTTAATTTACAGAAATTACAATGAAAACATAACTCATTCAATTAACTGAATACATCAAAAAATTCCTCATTTTTTAACAGTTTCTTCAGCCACAAAGGCCGAATTATTTGTTTAAATAATGAAATTAACAGATACTGTTATACAAAAAATACTTTTGACAAACCTGGTAATTATTTTGTAATTAATTAAGGGCTAGCTTTGCTAATATGTTTTCGAATAGAGCCAAATAAATACTTTAAGAATTCTAGCAGTTCTCCTTCCAATTGTTTATAATTAGCACAGAATTTATATTTGTTTATAAGTCAACAATAGAATTTAAGTCATGAAACAATTACTGATTTCACCTTACAACAAAGGATTTTAACAAGGGATAGTCAAAATAAATTAGGAAATTAATTACATACACAAAACTAAGCTCAAAATTAGGCCTGGTGCTCTATTCTTTAAGACTGTGGGCCATCCTATGGAAATACAGATTATACTCATGTATGTTAAAGATAATTATAGTTCAATTCTTTTATCTTGGCGGTTCGCGCATGCCCGCCCTGACGCGGGAGATTGCTGCGTTGCCAGTTGTACGACGCAAGAGAAGCAGCGCCATAGTATAGTTCGCAAACTTACGTTTAGGGGGGAGCGCGTAGTTTATGAAGTAAAGCCACCAAGGCCACATTAACCCTTTCGCTGCTACAGAGACGTGCTCCCCGCATTCCGCGATGAGCGCGATTTTATAATCATTGCACTGTTAGCCTGTACAGACACATGGTGTTTCGACTGCTTTGACAC
The DNA here is from genome assembly GCF_023898315.1 of Schistocerca nitens. Taxonomy (NCBI): domain Eukaryota; kingdom Metazoa; phylum Arthropoda; class Insecta; order Orthoptera; family Acrididae; genus Schistocerca; species Schistocerca nitens. Next base: position 116,845,232 of record NC_064620.1, on the reverse strand, counting down.
ACGTATCATTCGATTTCACAAAAACTATTTGGCTCAAAAATTTTATTTTTACACATCTTCTTGATTGATACCTTCCCCCCCATAAATGACTTAATTTTGTTTCGAAGTTGAACGCAGTTATTGTGCAGCATTAGATGTTGTAAATCATTGCAGAGTTTGCAGAGGTAAAAGTCCATAGCGTATACTTTCCATGTGGTCAATTTTAGTTGCCACTAGAAATTTCAAAAAATTACATTCAAACGAATAAAATTCATGAAGTAAGACACTTCGCTATTGTTTTTAAATAAAGAAAATATTAAGCACTGAACAAGGCTTGAACTCATAACCTTTCACTTAGCAGCCCTGCACTATAACCGTTACGCTAACGCAGCTCGCCATTCAATTTGCCTGCCGGAGGACTTTAAAATGTCACGCAAAATACCGACAAACACTGTTGGTATGACTGTGAATTACTCACATTTCGTCGAAGTACAATAGGAGATCAACAATTACCGCTGTTCTTTATTGTGAAAAAGCGGTTAGTCAGAATGGTACAAACACCTTTCCTTGCTATCGCCTGAATTAGGAGGCTTATTGCTTGTTTGGTTTAATTAATTAATAGAATATGAAGCAATTGGTATAAAGAATGCTTTTTCCAAACGTTTTATAAAAGAAAGTCTGCTGTCAAGACACTGCTTTTGTTCAATCACTTTATTTATGACTGAAAGTTTCTAAAACTGAAAGCACTCGTCTGTGCTCTGCACTGCAGTCGAGCTCTGGCAACGTCGTTCTCTGTTCATTGGCTGACTGTGTTTTGTGACGTCAGATGCGCAGAACGAACCTAAACTCGGCCGCCGTCATAAATGACGCGCACTTTAGTCAAAAATGAAAATAAAATGAATTTAAGGAGGCTGATGGCAAAACAAAGAGAGGAAGTAAAGAGATCCCAGCTTGCTTCATCGCAACTTGAGCAGTATTGTAGATGGGCCACGCAAGTCATTTGTAAGCAATCTCATTTGTAGACTGATTGCATTTTCCTAGTATTCCACCAATACACTGAAGTCTGCTACCTGCTCTTTCCACAACAGAGATTATGTGATTGTTCCATTTTGTGTACCTACTGAGTATTACATCTAGGTATTTGTATGACTTCATTGGTATTATATTTGTAGGATACTATGTTTTTTTCATTTTGTGAAGTACACAAATTACGTTCCTGGCCATTTAAAGCGACAGGCAAGAAGAAGAGTAAATATTATACATTTTGTCAATTATGTGCAGGAATTTACTGATTTGATGCTACTGTAGGATGTGGAACACTGCAAGGCCAGATTACATCTACATGCAAATCTTTCTAAAGTGCCTGGCAGAGGGTTCATTGAACCACCTCCACAATAATTCTCTATTATTCCACCCTCGAACAGCACGCGGAAAAAATGAACTCCTATATCTTTCTGGGAACTCTGATTTCCCTTATTTTATTATAATGAACATTTTTCCCTATGTAGGTTGGCGTCAACAAAATATTTCCACATTTGGAGGAGAAAGTTCGTGACTGAAATTTTGTGAGGAGATTCTGCTGCAGCGAAAAATGCATTTGTTCTATTGGGTCCATCCCAAATCTTGTATCATGTCCATGACATTCTCTCCTCTATTTTGTGATAATAGATTAATTGACAGGTCTCAACAATGAGATTCACAACCTGCTTTATGATACTGAGCTTGTTGCCAACATAACTGCTGCTGATGCTGATGATGATGATGGTAACGGTATGGAGGTGTGGGCGCACAACAGTGAGGTTTGTAGTGCTTGTACTAAAATCTCACATAACTGAATATGGTGATTATGTACTTATTGGCAAATGTACTTTTGTAAGTATCTCACAGAAAATGGGGATGAAACAAGGCAGGTGCTGTGTCACACATTACCATTAATCACACATAACCATCAGTAACTGTCACCTCAGCTGTCTAATGAACCATAATAAAACTGCACTTATTATAGTTCAAGGCATTTTTCAGAAGCTTGTACAGCTCTTGAAAACAGTTCAAGCATTTGATTGGCAAGAACTCATCACTTTCTACCATTTATAAGCACATACATCTGCATGGAAACCTAGAAGGGGAATGGTATCAGTGTGACTGTTGACACTTAATCAGGAAAAAAAAAAGGTGCTTTAGGCTTATTATAGCAACAGCGATAGAATTATACAGGTTCACTTGGACTGTGAGGTTGGAATTAAACCTATTACAGTGTGTGATTCTAGCAGCACTTAACTACACCTGTATAAACTGTAATTTGCATATTAAAACCGTGTGTGTGCTGGACAAAGATGTGAATACCTGTGATCGCATTCTTGCACTGACTGTATGTTTGTACTCTTATCATTAAAGTTAAATGTTGAGGTATCTTAGAACAACATCCTTAAAGTAATAGAATGTATTGGGACAGACGTGGGCAGAGCTCTCGGATTGCAAAATATTTGTGAAAAACCATCACCACCCCAAGTTATACAGTTAATCTTCACCTGTACAACAATTTCAAGGAGATATTAAGAATTAAAGTTGAACATGTGACCATTGCACCCAGGATTGTGGAACAATAGCAGGATTAGGAGAATGAAATGAGAGACTCAAGGATCTTAACCAGTCTTTCTTGTGGCTAAACAGTCAGAGGCAGCCAGCTATGGGAAGAAGGAAACTTTGCATTAATGGTAAAGAGTGTCAGGAAAACCCCTAAAGCCTCAGGAGACCAGATATTTGTTGTTTTGCTTGGTCAGATAGATGTAACTAAGTTTCGTGTTCCTCAAATTTACTAGCCTGGGCTTCATGACTCCATGCTTACTAGTTTGATGAGAGCCAGACAGTTATTAAATTACAGGCATTGATAGAAGGCATGAAATTTTGTGCTATTGATCACCATGAAATGACTGTGTATTGAGTCCCAAGCAAGTTTGCTAATGTTGTGTAAACACATCCGTTTTAACATTAAATGAGTTTCTATGAATTTTATGGTCTCTGTGAATATTTACAAAATTGCTCACTGCCTTGCACCTCGGTCATTGATCTCACATGTTGTTAAGATTATGACACATGTTCACAGATTACAGTTGTTGTTGTGGTCTTCAGTCCTGAGACTGGTTTGATGCAGCTCTCCATGCTACTCTATCCTGTGCAAGCTTCTTGATCTCTCAGTACCTACTGCAACCTACATCCTTCTGAATCTGTTTAGTGTATTCATCTCTTGGTCTCCCCCTACGACTTTTACCCTCCACGCTGCCCTCCAATACTAAATATACTCTCCTCATTAGTTATGTGATCTACCCATCTAATCTTCAGCATTCTTCTGTAGCACTACATTTCAAAAGCTTCTATTCTCTTCTTGTCCAAACTATTTATCGTCCATGTTTCACTTCCATACATGGCTACACTCCATACAAATACTTTCAGCAACGACTTCCTGACACTTAAATCTATACTCTATATTAACCAATTTCTCTTCTTCAGTAACACTTTCCTTGCCATTGCCAGTCTACATTTTATATCCTCTCTACTTCGACTATCATCAGTTATTTTGCTCTCCAAATAGCAAAACTCCTTTACTACTTTAAGTGTCTCATTTCCTAATCTAATTCCCTCAGCATCAACCAACTTAATTCGACTACATTCCATGATCCTCGTTTTGCTTTTGTTGATGTTCATCTTATATTCTCCTTTCAAGACAATGTCCATTCCGTTCAACTGCTCTTCCAAGTCCTTTGCTGTCTCTGACAGAATTACAATGTCATCGGCAAACCTTAAAGTTTTTATTTCTTCTCCATGGATTTTAATACCTACTCCGAATTTTTCTTTTGTTTCCTTCACTGCTTGCTCAATATACAGATTGAATAACATTGGGGAGAGGCTACAACCCTGTCTCACTTCCTTCCCAATCACTGCTTCCCTTTCATGCCCCTTGACTCTTATAACTGCCATTTGGTTTCTGTACAAATTGTAAATAGCCTTTCGCTCCCTGTATTTTACCCCTGCCACCTTCAGAATTTGAAAGAGAGTATTCCACTCAACATTGTCAAAAACTTTCTCTAAGTCTACAAATGCTAGAAACGTAGGTTTACCTTTCCTTAATCTATTTTCTAAGAGAAGTCATAGGGTCAGTATTGCCTCACGTGTTCCAACATTTCTATGGAATCCAAACTGATCTTCCCCGAGGTCGGGTTCTACCAGTTTTTCCATTCGTCTGTAAAGAATTCGTGATAGTATTTTGCAGCTGTGACTTATTAAACTGATAGTTCAGTAATTTTCACATCTGTCAACACCTGCTTTCTTTGGGATTGGAATTATTATATTCTTCTTGAAGTCTGAGGGTATTTCGCCTGTTTCATACATCTTGCTCAACAGATGGTAGAGTTTTGTCAGGACTGGCTCTCCTTAGGCCATCAGTAGTTCTGATGGAATGTTGTCTACTCCCAGGGTCTTGTTTCGGCTCAGGTCTTTCAGTGCTCTGTCAAACTCTTTCACGCAGTATCGTATCTCCCATTTCATCTTCATCTACATCTTCTTCCATTTCCATAATATTGTCCTCAAGTACATCGCCCTTGTATAGACCCTCTATATACTCCTTCCACCTTTCTGCTTTCCCTTCTTTGCTTAGAACTGGGTTTCCATCTGAGCTCTTGATATTCATACAAGGTGCTCTCTTTTCTCCAAAGGTATCTTTAATTTTCCTGTAGGCAGTATCTGTCTTACCACTCGTGAGATAAGCCTCTACACCCTTACATTTGTCCTCTAGCCATCCCTGTTTAGCCATTTTGCACTTCCTGTCGATCTCATTTTTGAGACATTTGTATTCCCTTTCGCCTGCTTCATTTATTGTGTTTTTATATTTTCTCCTTTCATCAATTAAATTCAGTATTTCTTCTGTTACCAAGGATTTCTTCTAGCCCTCGTCTTTTTACCTACTTGATCCTCTGCTGCCTTCACTACTTCATCCCTCGGAGCTACCCATTCTTCTTCTACTGTATTTCTGTCCCCAATTCCTGTCAATTGTTCCCTTATGCTCTCCCTGAAACTCTGTACAACCTCTGGTTTAGTCAGTTTATCCAGGTCCCATCTCCTTAAATTCCCACCTTTTTGCAATGTCTTCAGTTTTAATCTACAGTTCATAACCAATAGATTGTTATCAGAGTCCACATCTGCCCCTGGAAATGTCTTACAATTTAAAACCTGGTTCCTAAATCTCTGTCTTACCATTATATAATCTATCTGATACCTTCTAGTATCTCCAGGATTCTTCCATGTATACAACCTTCTTTTATGATTCTTGAACCAAGTGTTAGCTATGATTAAGTTATGCTCTGTGCTAAATTCTACCAGACGGCTTCTTTCATTTCTCTCCCCCAATCCATATTCACCCACTATGTTTCCTTCTCTCCCTTTCCCTACTCTCGAATTCCAGTCACCCATGACTATTAAATTTTCGTCTCCTTTCACTACCTGAATAATTTCTTTTATCTCATCATACATTTCATCATTTTCTTCATCATCTGCAGAGCTAGTTGGCATAGAAACTTGTACTACTGTAGTAGGCATGGGATTTGTGTCTATCTTGGCCACAATAATGCGTTCACTATGCTGTTTGTAGTAGCTACCCGCACTCCTATTTTTTATTCATTATTAAACCTACTCCTGCATTACCCCTATTTGATTTTGTATTTATAACCCTGTATTCATCTGACCAAAAGTCTTGTTCCTCCTAATTCCCACTATATCTAACTTCAACCTATCCATTTCCCTTTTTAAATTTTCTAACCTACCTGCCCGATTAAGGGCTCTGACATTCCACGCTCTGATCCGTAAAACGCCAATTGTCTTTTAACGATGTCCTCTTGAGTAGTCCCCACCCGGAGATCCAAATAGGGGACTATTTTACCTCCAGAATATTTTACCCAAGAGGACCACTTAATCATCATTTAACCATAGAGTAAAGCTGCATTCCCTCGGGAAAAATTACGGCTGTAGTTTCCCCTTGCTTTCAGCCGTTCGCACTACCAGCACAGCGAGGCCGTTTTGGTTAGTGTTGCAAGGCCAGATCAGTCAGTCATCCAGACTGTTGCCCCTGCAACTACTGAAAAGGCTGCTGCCCCTCTTTAGAAACTACACGTTTGTCTGGCCTCTCAACAGATACCCCTCCGTTGTGGTTGCACCTATGGTACGGCCATCTGTATCGCTGAGGCACGCAAGCCTCCCCACCAACGGCAAGGTCCAAGGTTCATGGAGGGGGGGGGGGGTCACAGTTAGGGTAGTGTAAAACAGATTTTGCTCACAAATATAAAACAGATTTTGCTTGCCAGTTTGTTAATTAGTTGGGGTCATTACTGGAAGGTAGACTAGAAAAGTTCACCAGTGTATCAGTAATTCAGAATAATTAAATATTTGAAGAGCTGAAAAGCAGGATGTCAACATAGAGAAGCAGGTTCTTGACATCTACCAGAACACAAAAACAGACAGCGTTTTCGTGAGTGTAGAGAACATCACCAGTAGACTAGTTACAGTGCAAACTATTAAGAGGAAGCTGCCACAAATCACAGCAAAGTTCTACAACTCCTGAGGACTTTTCTCACAGGTATCTCATGTTGGCAAATTATTATTCCATGATATATACTGTAGAGGTATTGACTGGAATTAATAGCAGTCATTTTATATTGGGACCTGATCTCGATATCTACATTACCTTCACAGTCCCTAATACAAATTCCAAGGTGGTTAGCAAATCCAATGAAGTGTAGTATTCATTGTATGTTTTCTGCAATACTTTAGAGAGGAGTTTTGTGTCCTTGCATTACCACAAAAGACATATTTGTTCACTTATTCTGTGACACAACAAGACTTGCACTTGCACGAAGTTAACTCTGCTATCTCTTGAGTTGATAGCAACATTATTAAGAGCACAATTACTGTACTGTCAAAATTTAAAAATGGCTTTATGATCATGAAAGTTGAGTTATATAATAAATATGAGTCCTCCGTCTAACGCTGCTGTAGCACAGATGTAGATTTTTATAGCCACTTTTGCTAGTTTTAGTAGTGCTCATTGGTTTTCAAAAATGAAATGTTTACAATAAGAATGGTGATTTTGTTGGCATATGCTACTATTGAGAAGCTCTTGGGTTTCCAGACAGTTGACAGTGTTGAGGTACCACAACATTTTGATGAGTATCCTACTCTTTGTCTTCTGGACAGCTGGCAGGCTGGTTGTCAACCCCAAGATTTTTCATCAATTTTGATATGACTTATTTCATTGATCATAGTGTTATGAAAATTTAATGTGTGATTACTTCAATAAATCCTACTTCTGAATTCTTTGTGTAAGTTGTTCTCAGATTGTTGCCACACATTATGGGGCATTATTTAATATAGAGATGTGAAAGACTGGAATATATACATATATGTATTTTTCAGATCCATTGCGGCATCACAGAACAAAACAAGTTCATCAGACTGGAGGAATAACCACAGGAAATATTAGTGCAGGTGGCACTGTTTTCAATGTACCCCCAAACAGTGTTGGGTCAAGTGCTAATTTATGATATGCTACATGTGGTTCTCCAGGAATGTGTGCACGGTTGTGAGTGAGCATTGTTGTGACAAGATGCAGCTTTTATTATTGCACCCAGGTTGCAGTTACTGTTGTACGAAAGAAGTGATTGCAGATGTGAATCTATTCACTTGTGAGCCATGTTGAAGAAACTGAAATGTGTATGAAACCAAGTGTTGAGTTCCTATTTGAACTGCAGTGTTTAACCTTTATCATCTCCACCACCAGCAACAAAAGTACCGTTTGTTAAAGTATACCTCATACAGATGAAATGAGTTGGCTTCAAATAAAAATAAATGGTTGCACATCAAATAAAGACACTCTTAATGATTCAGTGGTGCAGTATCGGTATGCATGGTAGTGATTTTTTTTATTCGCTCTTTGCCTCCATATAACACCATTAGTGTTTCAAAATGGAACAGAATCTTCACTTGCTCAAATCATTTTTGCAGTTTACTGATAGATTTGCTCTAATATTATGAGTATTTCTATCACATGTGAGAGTAACCTTTTACCTGCAAGGCAGAATTGGAACTATTTTTATATTCTGGGCCTTACTAGAAAACATTTATGGAAAAAAGACATATTTGCAAATAAAAGTGAGTTATGGTGTTGAACTGCATTTGGAACACAGACAAGTGTGATCATTGTTGATATTTTTGGTATTGATCAAGGTTTTTGCATATCGTGTTGCAACATTCTACCTTGAAGTAGCAACGTGCATGCAATCGCAGCCGCACTTGTGAGCTGTGTGTCGTCTGTCCCCTGAATGTGCATACAACATCTGTTTCACCCTTTTTAATGTTACATAGAATCAAAACACTTTTTCTGAGGATGTGCGTGTTTTAGGTATTTATTATGTCAGATCTGTTAGTATCACAGTATAACATTCACATGTACAAAATAAGCAAATGTCTATCCTAATCAACTAAAATAAAATTGACGGGTATTTTCGAGGCCATAAATGGCTACACTTGTGTGTAATCAGAAATCATGTCGTCATGGTTTCTAGTATTTGATTTGTTTCTGTAAAGAAAGCTTTAAGATTTTTCAGTATCTGACTGTTAATGTTAACTGAAGCAACCTTCACATTTAGTTTTCTAGTGTGTTTGGTTCCCTTTAATGTAATTACACAACTTTGGAGGTTCACTTTACCTGATAAAGTGCTTATTTTATGTTAATAAATATTTGTATGTGTTTTTGTCATTTTATTAGAAAGGGCAACAAACCAAGAAACTGTTGTAGGGTACCTGTCTTTGTATACAGTTGTTGAAAATCATAATCAGGAAGTACATTTACCTCAGTTTTGTCATTTGCTCAATATTTATATATGTGCTTACCATGTACTGACACAAACATTGTGAATAGTTGTTAAATCTGAGATTGCATGATGTTCCTATTCATTTTAAGTTCCTTAGCAGTAGATTTTTTTACCCTAACGCAAGCTGTCAGTTGAAGAGCTATGGTATATGTAATGTTATTATATTTATTGTATAGTGCATTTCATTGACACTGTTTACATTACTGTAATACAGGAGAAGTTCATTTACATTATATTTGTGTACTCATTTACCACAATGTGACTTAAGTAAAATGATAATGTTGTTGTGTTGATAATTCAGAGTATGAGAACCAATGGAAAGCTAACAATTTACCAAAACCCTATGTGCACAACCACAACCATTTGCTCTCAAGTGATGAGCTATATATTTTTCCATTTATACCACTGTTCAGGAGAGCTCTTTTTTCCTGCATATTTTCAAAACACGGTTCTGTAGCTGCTGACCCATATCTGTACAACTTAAAATGATGTGGTTGTTGGTTTCTGTTCACTGTAGTTTGTTTATTAAGTAACATACTTGATGCAAGTTTCTCATTTTATTGTTTCTGTCATTATTTTTAAAATCCTAGATTGATGTCATTAACCATTTGGTCTAATCCTAAATGATGTCATGTCAGCAGAACAGTTAGTTTAGACAAATACTTTATTTTGCGTGTTAACACATCAATACATTAACTACTGTGCCCTTGCTGTTAACTGGTGGTGGTAATTTTAATGTTCATTTGGTGTGGGAATGTGGAGTCCTGTATGAATTGCGTTTTCACAAAATCAACTGTAATAAAAAAAATCCTGTTTTCTCCAAATATGCTATGAAATTTATCTTTATTTTATTAAAATCCACATGACTCTCTCTCTCTCTCTCTCTCTCTCTCTCTCTCTCTCTCTCTCTCTCTCTCTCTCTCTCTCTCTCACTGCAATACATTCCAAACAACAAATATATTCTCTTGTCTTCTTGTCTTAGAAAGGGTATTTCTGTGTTCGCAGTTTCTCCATATCAGATGGAGCAAAGGTTGGAAAGGATGTTTTTTTAAAAGGACATTCTCAATTTCCTCCTACTCTCTCATCCTAATATTCTTTCTTTCTGTTGAAAAATTAATACTGCCAGTTACAAACATATTTATCAAAGAAATGTATTTTATCAATGAAACTGTACTTGACAAATAGTGTTCTGGTTTTTGCCAATCAAAACAATTACAGCCCATAGGCTTATGCCCCCGGCTCCCGCCCCTGCTCTCTGGGAAGATTAATAGACAGTGGCAGCAGTGAATCCTCTGGTCTTGATGCACAAAACTGGTTGTACTACTTGTAACACTTGCTTTTGAATTGTGTAACCCCTGCCTCCCCCACCCCACCTCTTTTGTTACAAGATGTAAACTATGTTTTGCTTCTGGGTACTTGACATGTGGTGTAATATGTTTTCTCGTATTGATAGACTTATACTGTACAATGTTTCAAATGGTTGCAGTCTTTATTTTTTCGACTTGGATGTTTCCCACACTTCACTTTCATATTATGCTGTTTCCCAGGAGCTCTGTTGTAGAACATCTTTCGCAATTGTTGCCCATTATTTGACATTCCCATCTCCTGCAAAATCGTATCTACTTGCAATGAATGGCCTGCTTTTTGTGGCAAACTTTTCTCAGTCACTTTACAAAAAGTCGTAAAGAACTAGCACGGTGCTTTCACTTCTGTTGTATATTTGCTGTGTAATGATTTTTTGTTATAAACTTTACTAATGTACAAAGCCGTCATTTATGCAATTCTTGAGAAGTGCTGATTAGTTATTTCACAAAATGATGCAATTGGTAGGTGTTTCTGGCCAGACTGAATTCTCAGAGCTCCATGAATTAACAGACTTGCCCTCGTGAAATATGAATTAACTTATATTTAACAACAAATAAAATTCCTGTTCTCTCAAGGCTTGCTTTTCACATTTTATAACTACTACAGCTATTTGGGATTTTAAGTCCACATGTGAGTATAAGCATATGTGGGATTTTGACTCTGCCTTAATGCAAAACACTTTTGTTATTTATTTATTCCCAAACTAGTTTTAGCGATAACTATCGCCATCACCAGTGGGTTCTTTGGTTCTAGAACATGCAGAATTAGCATTCTTATAAAACATTGTAAAACATTATTACATGTGTTATGCTTGGTTCCAAATATTGTTTTCTGTGATTAATTTCAGACTAACTTATTTACTAAAAGTCACAGCATGTTTTTATGATTGTTGCTTCTGTTTCCAGCATATTTTCTATGTTTTTTTTGCCGTTTTTCTCGGCGTATGAGTGGTATGAGTGGCTATTGGGAAACAAATACAAAAATTTGAACTTATGTATGTCATTGTTATACAGTTGGGATTGCGGTGGTGTTGTGGAAATTGTTTTGGTGTGTACTAGGTTTTTATGTAGTTTGTCGTGTACTCACATTTGTTGGACAGCTTGCACCTACTTTTAGACAAAGAAAAACATAAGTTTTGCACCTTGTTCATAATCCAAAACATTACACAATCGTGCTGTTTGCATGTGTCACTAGAAATGCATCGTATATTGTGAGAAGGTTATAAAAATTATAGCAGGAGTTCTGACGACTTCTGTTCCTTATTTATTTCTGTGTGTGTGTGTGTGTGTGTGTGTGTGTGTGTGTGTGTGTGAAGGAGGGGTGTGTGTGTTTTTTTCCTGTTCTGTGTTGTCTGTCGGTTCTCTTAGAGCAGTAAAGTGTGTTGTGACAAAGTGTTGTGTTTTCATTTATCACATTTTTCCCTTGCACTGTAGCCTTTTGCATGTAATAATTTTCTTCTATTGTTAGTTTTCTGTATTAACTATTGCTGTGTTTCACTGTGTTTCAGGATGTGTAGATCACTTTTGATTTTAGTTTGGTTGTGGTTTTTGTTCATTAGGTGTTCTGCAAAAATGGAATGTTAGTCTTGAGAGCTCTTATGTGCTATCTGTACTTTTTTTGGAAGTTTCTGCTTGTTTGTCCTATGTACTGGGTCTGACAGGAGTTACACGTGATTTAGTATATTCCAGCACTGCTGAATTTGTCAGGATTCTTTTGCCTGATCTTAGCCTTTGTTGAACTGTGTCATTTGTTCTGAATATTATTGGGATCCCTTGCTTTTTGAATGTGTTTCCAGTTCTGTGTGCTATTTTATTATTGTATATTAGTGTGTACCATCTGTTTCTTTTTCCTGATGTGATGTGGTGTGGTGTGGTGTGTTGTCAGTGTGTTCTGCCTCTGTGTTTTCAGACTCTTTGGTTGTGCTCTTGAGTGGGTTGCCCCTATTATCTTTTATTTTTATCTTGTTGTTGAGCTTGTTTGTTATGTCTGTTTTATAGTCTTTTCAACAGCAGTTTGTTTGATTATATTTAATTCCTGTGTGTAGTTTTCTGGCTTAACACGTGTTCTGTTTATCTTGTGGAGCATGTATTTGAAACTGAAATATGTATGCAGTGTTGGGTGGTTGGATGAGCTCTGGATAACAGTGCTTCTTTATGTGGGTTTCTGTAGATGGAAAATTCATGTTGGTCGTCATTTCTTGTGATTGTAAAGTCCAGGTAATTTAGTTTCTTTTTTTTCCTGTGTCCTTTGTGAAGTGGATTTGTGGGTGCACCGTGTTGATGTTACTGTGTAGCTCTTCTATCCTGTTTAGTGTATCATCTATGAGATACATTATGCCATGCAGATATCAGAAACAGAGGCAACAATTGTAAAAACATGCTGTGACATATAGTAAATAAAGTATTCTGAAATTATTCACTGAAAACAATATTTGGAACCAAGCAGTACATATGTAAAACACTATTTTATACGTATGCTATTTCTGGATGTTTTAGAGTCAGAGAACCCACTGATGATGGCAATATCTTTGTTGCTGAAACTACTTTGGGAACAATAAGTAAATAGCAAAAGTGTTTTGCAGCATGGAAGACCCACAATCCCATATGGTTATTTTCATATGCAAATATAGACCAGTGGTAAAGTTTCAAGATAAAATTATTATAAGCACATGAACTTTATTGTGAAAATTGATGATTGTTATGTAATAAGATTTTAGATCACACTGAACTCTGACAATTTAATGTCATAAATGTGAGTTTATTTTTGTTGGTGTTAGTATTTGTTTCCTAAATGCCCATTGATCCACTCGGGCTAATGTAACAATGAACCTAATAGAAACTGGATAGATAGAAAAATCTACTCACTAAGCAGTGGCAGGAACACACACACACACACACACACACACACACACACACACACACACTTAACTTACACAAGTTTTCAGAGCCAGTGGCTTCTCCTTCCAGCAGAAGAGTTGGAAGGGGAGGAAGAGGTGTGAAGGAAAAGGATGGGAGAGGCTTAGGGAAAGTGGTACAGTTTGGAAAAGTCACCCAGAGCCCTGTGTCAGGGGAGACTTACTGGACAGGATGAGGAGGAAAGACCTATTTCTTTTTCATCCCAACTGGTAAGTTTCCTCTGACCCTGGGTTCTGGGTGACTTCTGAACTGAACCCCTTTTCCTAAATCTCTACAGTCCTTTCTTTTCCTTCACCCCTCTTCCTTCACCTTAAACTCTTCTGCCGGAAGAAGGAACCACTGGCTCCGAAGCTTGTGTAAGTGAAACCTTTGTGTGTGTGTGTGTGTGTGTGTGTGTGTGTGTGTGTGTGTGTGTGTGTGTGGTGGCTCCGAAGCTTGTGTAAGTGAAACCTTTGTGTGTGTGTGTGTGTGTGTGTGTGTGTTTTCTCCTGCCACCACTTGGTGAATAGATTTTTATATTTATCCAGTTACATTACATTGATCCTCTCAGGTGTTTTTAGTAAGATATATTCTTGATGCAAGCAGGCAGGTAATTTCATGAGTGTCATGTTGATATTGTTTCTGTAATTGAATGATTTCATCCATCCTTTTAGCCAGCTGATAGTACATCCATTACAGTTTACATATCAAATTTCAGTCTGTCCTCAGTATACAATTTCAGTCCTATGCACTGTATATAAGCAAACATAGAAGGTGGAAACTGAAGTCTCTCATGTGCTAATGTCAAAAGTCTCTCATGTACTAATTAGTAACTAAGTATGTAAAATGTTCTCTCTCTCTCTCTCTCTCTCTCTCTCTCTCTCTCTCTCTCACACACACACACACACACACAGAGAGAGAGAGAGAGAGAGAGAGAGAGAGAGAGAGAGAGAGAGAGAGATCCGGTGGAGCCTTAGGCAGAGGATGAAATGGGAATCAGTGTCACATATTTCACCGACCTGATAGTGGAGTAAATTATATTCTTCATACTTCGGTGTCTTTCTGCTGTTTTGTCATAGCAAAAGCTTATTTAAAATTTTATGTGTAGAAGTACGGTAATAGCCCAATATGTCTTGTAATTGATCACAAATTACTTAGTTGACAACTTTTCATGTTTCATATTTCTTATTCAATATTCTATTTCATAAATGCTAGAACTCGGTTCTCACCTTGTGTTAAAATTAAATCAGCTTTACTACTCGAGAAGTCATAAAATGATTACTGTTAAGTTTGCTCAAGAATTTATCATAAATTAAAATAATATGTTCGTTGGGAAGTAATTGTAACACCCGTGTATGATACATGCTCCAAAATAAACTACATGCAAACTTAGAACATATTTTAAAAGTCAAATGGACCACACTCATTAATTAGAACTGTTTTCTGAGTACCCTGTGGAACAACCAAAAAGTAAATGATGAGCACAATTGAGCCATCAGCTAACCAATGTGTGCTAGTAATAGGTGAGAGCTAAGCAATAACATATGTATAGAATATCGTTCTTAATACTTTGACAACAAAATCCTATACAGTTCATCCAGTTCCCATATTTGACTCAGGTTGCACACTTATTTAGTTGATGCACTTCTTTCAAATTTATTTTAAATAATAACAAATGCTTCACATTGGTTGTAAATGCAGGTATGTAGTCTGTTAGCCTATGAACTTCATTCCATTGGCAACAATGTAATGATGTAGTCATTTGCCATGGTCAGCTATCAGAAAGTTGCTTTGAACACCACAGTGCACTATTGGGTATGATCTTTTTGGTATACTGTAGCTTTCCTCACTCTGCCTCATTGTGTACTGTTCTGGCAGAGTTTTTAAACATAGGAATATGGAAATAATAAACTGATGTTTGTTATTGCAATAAGAATGTAACTGCCACTTGATTTATTTGTTTGTTGATACACAATAACTGTAAAGCTCATCCATATTTGATAATGAACACCACTGACTTAAAAAAAAAGGTCTCTTATGATCTGTGTTGTAGTAAGTCATGACGACTTGTACTTAAATTAATAGAAAAGCATTTTTGATCTCTTTGCACTCTTTCACAATGGCTGTTAACTGTATTTTTTTGTCACACTTGAATTTTGATGTATGTTAGAATTGCCATGTGTACAAAGATTAGCTGTACCTCATAGTAGTTAGTTGCAACCTGCTTAAGATATTTCACTTAGGTGTTGGCCTGTTTGTGTAATACAAAGCCACTTCATATTCTGTTATTAATTGAAATTTCACTTAGTGATTTATAATATGCACAATTCTGCTAAATATTTTTGTGATATGCTGTTGAAATGTGTGTACTTGTGATGTTCTTTTATTGGTGTTGTGTATGACTGCTTCTAGAATACGCAGCTTCATATGTGTGAATCTAAAGAAAACAAAATCATTTTCTGTGAGAAGGAAACACATAAGTAAAAATATATTCAGATGCATAATTTCTTTCAAAAATAATCTGCCATTCTAATAATTCATTTTAATACATTACTATAACTGTTTTTTGTGATCTGATCACGTTCAGGCAGCTTTATATAAAGTTATTCTATGCCTCATTAATATGATGATGTCTGAAAACTTTAAAGTTACTATAAAATTGACATGAGATTGTAGTTAAAGAGCATGACTTGATAACTAATGCTTTTTTAAAAATGCAATTTCACTTATTGAGACTGTGCCCCAGAGTTACTTTGGAGAATGGGGTGCACATACTCCAGACCCAGTCAGGATGTGAATAATGAGCTTTTATTGATGAAAGTATACTACAGATATTGCTATTTTCATAAAACTTTAGGACTTCTCTAAAGAGCATGTATTATTATGTTTATTAAAAAGAAAAGAAATCTTCCTATACGATTAAGATAGTGCCAAAGCTAGGACAGCGTTATTAGAAAAGCAAAGAGCTTAATTTTGTATTTAGGAAAATTCCTATTTGTAAATAGGTCTTAGTAATTTCCATTTAATTTTTTTTAATACATTCAGTGTGTAATTCATTTGATATAATATGTTAACAAATGACTTGTTTGTTACAGCCATTTTTGAGAATAAATTTTCAAAATGCACTAGCAGATACTTTTCATCTGCACAGTCAAAATATGTTTTATTTGTTTGGCAGAGGAAGAAAATCAGTTCATCTTGCAGAAGCCTTTGTGGTAACAGATTCTGTGACGTTTTGTTGCTGTTATTCATCTTTTACATCATAACTTAGAATGTTTATCGGATGTATAATGTCACCATTTGAAATCTTTTGTATATGTGAAACCAGGAGGTGTCTTTTCATACATTTTTGGAGTACAGTACCCTTAATTTGCCTGAGGGAAGTTCATTCCTGTTTCACTAGTTTTTGTTTTGTTAGTAAAATATTTGGGAATAAGTAGAGTAAAATTTGTTTTAATTAAGTCATATTTCATAAGTTTGTTTTTTGTTTTTTGAAATATGTATTGTCTCAGCTGGTAGATATAACCTCACAGAATTAAGTGTTTTGCTGTTATACTTTATGATCATGGTGAAAAAAGCTGTAGAAACATCATTTCATATTGACACAGTCTCACAGGTTCTTTTGAGTAATGACCGAATCACAAATTATGGAAGTATGGAAGCCTAGGTGCTAAATAAGGTCTCAAACTGCAGCACTTTTTGTATCGAAATTATGCGCCAGACAGTGTTTTGGAATAGGTACTGATGTGTTTGTTGTTCAAACTACAAACCCACAAGGAAAAACAGAATGGGGAGGGGGTGTGGAGGGGGAGGAGTGGGATGAGACACAGAGGTTCCTTGTCTCCCTCTGTTTCACTCTCTTTCTTTCGCTTCACTCTCCCAATTCTCTGTCTCATTCTTATGGAACAAAGGTTTCTTCCAAGTGTATTTTTTTCTGTCTCTGGGTATATTTTTTGTCTATATCTTGACTAGTCTCTTCTTTCCCTGAAAAACAAATTAAGGAAATTTAATCACATTAGTCTGTGTGTGTGTGTGGGGGGGGGGGGGGGGGGTTGTATGTATGTATGTGTGTGCGTGCATGTTTCTGTGTTATACCGCAGATGTGTAAATTATTACACATACAAATCTCATTTCATATCCATTTTCAGTTTGTCGCTCTTATATAATTAGACTAATACATAAATGCATTTTTTTAAATAGAGAAACACTTAAGTGTCTCCTGAGCAGATATGTTGTAAGTTAATGCTACGTGCAGATGAATGTAAGAAATATTCCGTGGAAACTGAAAAATATTGTAGTCGAGGGTTACAGTTCATTTCAGAACTTGACAGTGTATAGTATTTTATGTCATTAAGATATGATAATGGTAGTTATTATTGCTACTGTTCTCACCGCCACAATCAAAATCATGATCATCATCATTATTAGTGTTGAATTAATATGGTTAGTTGATCTTTGTTTTCTGTAGTTCCATGTAGAAAGTAAGTAATATAATACAGGTAGCATAATGCCTGTAGGAAAATTCTAAGGTGTATGATGGACTGTAAAAACTTATAACAGTGTACCTGGCTTTTACTATGTGAGATTATCAAAAACTGTAAATTATGAACCATTATAGAAGATACGTTCTGCAGATTATTTATAGTAGTAGAAAACTGGTAGTAATACCCATAAAGAGAGTTTTTCAATGCAGTTGTTTGTAATATAAATATATCTTTCATTATTGCTGTAATTTTTATGTTTGTTTTTTTTTGTGAAGGCAAAGTTCATGCATTTAATTATTTTTTTGTGACGTTTCACTCAGGTCAATAGCATTTTAAATGAGATCTAGTTTGTAATAATGCATGTTATTTTATTCATTACTTCTGTCTATTTTGTTTGTGTCTGTGTGGTGGATGAGGTTATCTTAATTCTTTTAATTAATTATGTCATTCTCTCTCTCTCTCTCTCTCTCTCTAGTGTGTGTGTGTGTGTGTGTGTGTGTGTGTGTGTGTATGTGTGTGTGAGAGAGAGAGAGAGAGAGAGAGAGAGAGAGAGATTAAAATATTACAAGCTGTAATGAGTTTTCAGGTGTGGCAGATAATAGCCTAAATGATTATATTTTGTTGTATCAGTGGTGTATGTGAACAACAATTTAGAAGTTTAGTACCAGTGAACCAAGGATAACCAAAACAAAATTTTGTAAAATCACAGGTGAGATAATGAGTAATGTGTGTGGGATTATTTTTCATGAATAAATTACATAATCTCAAGCGTTACTGCTTTTGCAAATTCAAAACTCTGTTGCAGTCACTTAGTATTTTAGGTGGGATAGTGTAAGTAAACCACAAAAGAAATAAAATAAAAATTTTTATTGTCTTCAACTACACTAAAATGTCTTGTATAGAGAGTGATGTTCAGATATGTAAGACTGTAAAGTCTCCATAAAAGACCAGTAGTATAAAAGATGTTGGAAAATGAAATAGCATTTGTTGTCCAAAAGCATTTCATTTGGACAGAGCATCTTTTCATTATATTTTGGAAATTTGATAGGTTTTGATTATTTTAATGCATTTTATTTACCTATAATTCTCATAAGTGGCACTTGTACACTTACACATTTTACACTGCTGTCCATATAGAGATATTTCATGTGGTTTGTCTCATAGCTCGTCAAGTGACGTGGTAATGTGAGCTTGGGTAATGTCATCCTACCTATCCTCCTGGAGTTTTGTGTGGAAGTTGTCTCATTAACATGACATCACCAGACTGCATGTATCCTCTTCCAGGCAGCTGGTGGATATAGGATACTAAAGTAGTTCATGTTTCACTTGGCATAGTAGTATTTCTGGCACAGCTAGCTTTGTTCAGTAGCAAGTGTTGAATGTTTTTACAGGTGCACAAGTGATACTGAATTACTGCACCTTATAACACATTTGGTTCTTCAAAAACATTCTGAATAAGTTTTTGAATTGGTAAAGAGGTGAAGTGCTAATAGGACCTATCAGTGAAAGAGCTGGACACTGGAATTCCTAACCTTCTCTTTTGAACCCTGTTTCTCTTTGGTTTAGTGTACTAATGTGGGTGTCGTTCTTGGCTGTCACCAACAACGAGTTGTCTAAGTGACACGTGAAGCTGAAACTGGCATCAGAAATTTCAGCAGATTCACCACTCATCCAACTTAATTTTCATTTGCAAGTATAAACTCTGAATTGTATTAGTGTTGGCAAATAATGTACTTTTGTGTTACAGCGTTCCAGTTTCACTCTGAAATGAGCACATCAGTGTGTTTTCTCATCTTTGTAAATAGTTCCCAAAAACAATATTTCTTCTTTATATACCAATATTGAAACACAGTGAGTAATTAATATTTTTATTATTGTTATTATTCTGTCCCAGATTTTCTGTAGGTTGATTCTTTTTTGCATTACATACAAATTGATGATGAGGTACTTAAATCAAGGTAGGAAATTTCTGATTTCATAAACCTAAACTTTGAAATTAGTGCTGGCTAAAAAGAATTGGTTTGCTTCTATTCCATTGATGAGTGAAAAACACAAAAACACATTGGACAGAAGTTCAACAATTTGACCAGTTCATAAATGAGCTTGTCTGTGAGGTAGCTAGCATCTGGTCATTGTGTGTAATGCACATCTGTATCTTAATTACAGGACCATTATAATTAGTGTTGGTCTCACAACATTTTTTCTAGAGGCAGAAATTTTACACTGTTTCATTCAGTGTCTTGAACTTCAAATAACTGGGTTGAACTGGCTGCCTTCTCTTTTATAACTTTTTTTAATGATTCCTTCTAAATCACCTTTTTTTCCAAGCTCGGTATTTAATGGGATATACGTAGATTTTGTTGCTAGAGAGAACAAAACTGCTGGAAGGATTTGGAAAACTCTGTTGACTGCTATTGAACCATTATTATATGAGGATGTAGTTAGTTTTTGCTCGGGAAGCAAGGAACAATATTTTCAGTGAGAGACAGCAAAACAAACAAATTAAGAACAATGTGATACATATTTTTTCCCTAATGAGGAAAGAAAATTATTGGTTCTTAACAGTTGTATAAAAAACATATTTTTACTGTAATTAAAATCAAAGTAACTCATAAAAATTGTCACTTCCACACAGAAAGACCACGTTTTTGGTCTCAGATAAAGTATCATGCACTTTTAAAGGAAGTATTCATGAACTTATATAAACTTCTCCAAGTATGCTTACCAGGTAAAATATATTGGAACACACATCTCCTGTATTTCCCCTGGCCAACTGCTTATTTTCTGGTTGCCCCCTACAATGGAATGCCAAGTGGAACATACTCGTAGAAAATTCTCAATTATTCACCAGCTAATTGCATCTACCGACAAGTTCTCATTATAATATCTTGTCTGGATGAAGAAACTTAGTATGTGTGGACTAGTTCTTGAAGTACCTTTCCAGCCTTCTTCACTACGCCATGCCATTCATGATTAATAAGCATTTTTATTCGAAAGTAATTAGGATTTATCCTCATGTCTATGATCATCTTGGTTCCACTTTTGTATCCGTTCAAATGCACAACATTGTATCTGTCCCGCTTTAGTTCCTAAATCCTCCACTACCACAATTTGGTGTTTAGTCACTAATCAGCACTTTACAGCCATAGGCAGCTGAATTTTGCAAGAAACAAATTTTATGAATCAAATAGTACATGAAATACTTATAATTTTCCTGACTTAATAGCGTTTGTTTAGTAGATGCTGGTATATTAAATTAGTCATAGGAAAGTATAAGCTCTGTATTTGTAAAATTATTGTCTAAAAATATTTTGTAATATTTGATTACTGATTAGTGTACTATTTTACTACCCAAGTCTCTTAAGTTAATGAAAATTTAACAGTACAAGGCTTTCAGGAGGAAGTATTAAACTATTTTGCAATAAAAAGTAATGAAAAGAGATAGTGGTAATACATTTTGTAAGACACATTTGTATTTAATGTTATTGTATGCAAGTAATAAAATTAATGGTAACAAAATAATTTCTACCATTTACTTTGACAACTGAAGTTTCTCTGCTTTTAATATTGTCCCCTTCTCTCGCAAACATCTGTTATCCTTGTTGGTAGAGCACTTGCCTGCAAAAGGTGAAGGTCCTAAGTTCAAGTCGCGGTCCAGCACACAGTTTTGATATGCCAGGAAGTTTCATACCAGTGCACCCTCTGCTGCAGAGTGAAAAATTCGTTCATGGATCTATTATCCTTTCTGTATTTTTTAATGAGAAATAGACAACAGAATGTTAAACCCTAATCATCTTTCTTAAGAGTAACAGAGATGTGATTTTTATTGCTGAATAATTATTTAATCTTGGTGTGATTGCTCATGCAGTGTTTCAAAGACTTTGAGCAAGATGGTGCAGTGCTGATGCATTGGACCCATGTATAGGAAGACATTAGTGTTTCAAATCCTCATCCAGTGCAGGTGTCTGGTGCTTTTTCTCAGACGCTTGAGGCAAATTCTTGTATGGTTCTTTCAAAAAGGACAGAGCCAGTTTCCTTGCCCAGCTTTCCTTAATTTGAACATGGGCTTCATATCTGATGATGTCACTGTCGACTGGATGTTATAATGTTAATCTTCCTTTTTCAAGAACTTGAAACCATGTTGCTTTAGGCAGGAAGGAGGTACACGGCTCGTGTTGTCTGTAGTTCAACCATGTCTGGATGGTCAATACTGTGGTTCTATCGCTTCCACATTGTTACTTTGTGCCAGGAAGTGTTTTCAACAAGGGAAGTGTCCAGGTGCCTCGGAGTGAATCAAAGCGATGTTGTTCGGACATGGAGGAGATACAAAGAGACAGGAACTGTTGATGACATGCCTCGCTCAGGCCACCCAAGGGCTACTACTGCAGTGGATGACCACTACCTATGGCTTACAGCTCGGAGGAACCCTGACAGCAACACCACCATGTTGAATAATGCTTTTCGTGCAGCCACAGGATGTTGTGTTATGACTCAAACTATGCGTAATAGGCTGCATGATGCGCAGCTTCACTCCCGACTTCCATGGCGAGGTCCATCTTTGCACCCATGACACCATGCAGCGTGGTAAAGATGGGCCCAATAACATGCTGAATGGACTGCTTAGGATTGGCATAATGTTCTCTCCAGCGATGGGTGTGACATATGCCTTCAACCAGACAATCATCAGAGACGTGTTTGGAGGCAACCCAGTCAGGCTGAACTCCTTAGACACACTGTCCAGCGAGTGGAGCAAGGTGGAGATTCCCTGCTGTTTTGGGGTGGCATTATGTGGGGCCAATATATGCTGCTGGTGATCATTGAAGGTGCCGTAACGGCTGTAAAATAAGTGAATGTCATCCTCCAGCCAATAGTGCAACCATATCGGCAGCATATTGTTGAGGCATTCGTCTTAATGGATGACAATTCGTACCCCCATCGTGCACATCTTGTGAATGACGTCCTTCAGGATAATGACATCGCTTGACTAGAGTGGCCAGCATGTTCTTCAAACATGAACCCTATCGAACATGCCTGGGATAGATTGAAAAGGGGTGTTTATGGACGACGTGACCCACCAACCACTCTGAGAAGTCTACGCTGAATCACCATTGAGGAGTGGGACAATGTGGACCAACAGTGCCTTGATGAACTTATGGATAGGATGCCACGATGAAAACAGGCGTGCATCAGTGCAAGAGGATGTGCTACTGGGTATTAGAGGTACCAGTGGTACAGCAGTCTGTACCACCAGCTCTGAAGGTCTTGCTGTATGGTGGTACAACATGCAATGTGTGGTTTTCATGAGCAATAAAAACGGCAGATATGGTGTTTATGTTGATCTCTATTATAATTTTCTGTACGGGTTCCGGAACTCTTATAACTGAGGAGATGCAAAGGATTTTTTGATGTGTGTATTTAAAACTGTGAAATCCTGAGAGACCTATCAACACATACTTACTTTACTTTAGATGTCTGAGCAGTAACACGTAAACACTCTTCTTCAAAAACTATGCAGATTTAATAGCATTGTCATTGCATAAAAACAGGTCTTTTGCTACGCAAGCAAACTCCATCCTTGGGCAAATGAACAAATGTTCAGTCATCTGTGATTCTCAGGATTCATACCGATAATCTTCAGAGTATCTCCACATAACCATCCTTATTCTGTTGTTCAGCTATTTAGTGCTCTCCATGTAGTATACTATAGTTGCTGCCCTTGTGCAATTTTCTCTTTGAGCTGCAAGTTTGTATTTTGCAGAGAATCCAACTATAAAGATACTTTGGGGTTTCAGGTCAACCTTCTACAGGTACTGTCCATTGGATAAAGCTCTTCCTCAACTTAAGACGAGTTCGAACTACCTTTTCGTTAAACATTAAGTGCTGTGGGGTGCTTTGCTGTTTATTCCTCCTGTTTCACTGGCTGCCTTGCATCTGATATCTAATGGTGCTGTGGTTGCAAGTCGGTAAATTTTGTGGACAGATTTAGGCCTCTGACATCTGGTGACAGTCCTGACTGGCTCGTTTATAGTAATGTGTACTTGTTTGGAGAGGCAAGACAAATCCCATACTTGTGCTGCATATTCTAAGGCTGCAAAACAAAATCCCATTACTGATGATTGAAGAGCTTCAGGATGTGCTTCCCATTTTCATCCTGTCAGTTCTCATGTAATATTGTTTCTTGTACCTATTGTTCCTTTGTACCCAGTCCAGTGTTTTTTAAATGAGTCTAGGCTGACACCCAAGTATTTTGGGGTAGTGCAATGGTCCAATCCCTCTCCATTCTATTTACAATTGCCTCGTGGCTTCTGTGTTACAAATGTGGAATGTGCATACTTGAGTTTTCCCTGGATTAGATCACAGATGATTTTCAACATAGCAATTCCCCAAGGTTTCCAAACCCTCTTGTCAGTTTTCTTTTTCCCCTCTTCAAAAGTTCTTCCTTTAGCAGCATTGATGATGGTGTCTGAATGTGTTAATCTTTTCATATCCAGCTGGTGTGGCTAGAACACGGGACTCACATTCAGAAGGATGGAAGCTCAAATCTGCTTCTGATCATCCTGATGTCAGTTTTCCATGATTTGTGTCAATCACTCCAGGCAAATGTCAGAATGGTTCCTCTGAAAGGGCTGGCTGATGTCCTTCACCATCCTTGAAATAATCTGAGCCTATGCCCTTACCTCATTGTTCACAGGATGTAAAATCCTAATTATCCTTCATTTGTTCCTTCCTTTCTTTACCACCAGGAAGGTATCAACACATTGAGGCAGTGCTGTTGATAATCTGTTTTGCATATCTTTAAATGTGGTTGCTGCTTGCTGTATTTCATAATTTGTTTTATTATTTTTTTATTTTATTATTTTTTTATTTTATATTTACTTATACACATTGATCTTGCCAAAAGCCGAGAAGCAATTCTTCTTGGTGTTTTAGCTCACTGGGGCACTCTGGGATGCTCTCTGGGGTACTCTGTGAAGGTGTCTGGGGCACTCTGGGATGTCGTCTGGGGCACTCTGGGATGCTCTCTGGGTTACTCTTGGATGTTCTTAGTCTATTTATTTCTTTTATTTTTATTATCAGCAACGAAGCATACGAGTGTGGGATTTGTGTCTGTGTTGAGACACCATGATCGGCCTCATTTGAACTCTTCCGTAGGGAGGGTGAACTTGGAGTTGGAGTGGCTGCTTAGGACGGATATAGGGTCCCATATTGGTTTGATTCCTGTGGATGCTATCGATAGGTGGGACTACACTAGACATGGCCTTCACCTCAATAGGAAAGGGAAGGGAAAACTGTCTGGGTTGATTGCAGAAAACTTAAGGGGGGACACTGGCACAAGTGGTAAAATACCAGTGGTCACAGGTGTTAGAGGGATGCCTTTTTTAGGATAGGGAAGGAGGGAAGAAAATGAGTTTTAAGAGAGATTGGCAGACACACTCAGTTTGAGAAAACAGATGAACAGGAGTCAGATTTTATCATACAGCCTCCATTTAAACAGTGTGTAACAGAAAGTAATCAGAAACTGCCAGTTCATCTTCACCAAAGCTGTTACAATCCCATTAGTATGCAGTATCAGTTATCTTTATTACACCAGAACATTCTGGGACTTAGAAATAAAGTTGATGAACTACTCATTTGTATCGATGAAATGAATTCATCTAACCAAATTGACATGATCTGCCTCTCTGAACACCAAGTGACCACTGATATAGATATGTTAGACATTTCAGGATTTAAGCTAGCTTCCTACTTCTGCAGAGTAGATATGGATGGAGGAGGAGTTGCCACATTTATCAAAAACTACCATAAATTCAAGAACATTGACATTAATAAATTCTGTTTAGAGCAGCATCTAGAAGCATGTGCAACAGAAGTAGAGTTCCATGACAGATCCTATATAATAATAACTATTTACCGAGCACCTGCAGGAAATTATAATCTATTCATAAATCATCTAGAAGCTCTTTTGGGTTATTTAACAGGAAGAAACAAAGAAATTTTGATTGCTGGTGACTTTAATACAGATTTTCTAATGCAATCTTCCAGTAAACATTCACTGCAGTTAGTAATGTTGTCTTTCAATCTAGCTCACACTGTAAACTTTCCAACAAGGCTCACTAAATCCTCAAGGACAGCCATTGATAACATTTTTATAGACAAATCAAAGGAACAAAATCATATCATAAAACCTGTTATAAATGGACTATCAGATCATGACATGCAGCTCCTTGTTTTAGATGTAAATTCTAAGCAGATTATCAAGACTGCTAAATCTGAGTACAGGAGAGTAGTCAATCAACCAAAAATTGAGTGTTTTAGAAAACTGCTCAAAGATATGAACTGGAAAGATGTTTATAGTGCTCATGACATGGATGAAAAATATAACACATTCATGAACAATGTCAGTACCATGTTTGAAAACTGTTTTCCTCTAAAAGTTACTCAAATTAAACAGAAGTCTATAATAAAACCATGGATTACACAAGGAATAAAGATTTCCTGTAAGACAAAAAGGAAAATGTATCTGTCGACCAAGAATAGCTCCAATGCTGATGATTTAGCTAAATACAAGGAATACTGTAAAACATTAAAAAAAGTAATTCAGACATCTAAATAAATGCACTACGAGAAGAAGATGGCAATGTCAGGGAACAAAATAAAAACAATATGGGATATAGTGAAAGAGCAGACTGGTAGAACCAGAAAGGAACAGGAGCAAATAGCACTAAGGTTAGATGACACGTTAGTAACTGATGGGCATAGTGTGGCAAATCTATTTAACAAGTACTTTATATCCGTTACTGATAGAATGGGACTTTCAGGATCAGTAAATAATGCCCTTGACTATCTGAAACTAGCCTTCACAAATAGCTTCAAGCACATGAATATATCACTCACTTCACTAAAAGAAATAACTTCCATAATAAAATCTTTAAAAACAAAGCATTCTAGTTGGTACGATGAAATATCAACAAAGTTAATTAAGGCATGTTCTTGTGAGTTTAGTACAATTCTAAGTTACTTGTGTAACCAGTCAATTATAACTGGGACATTTCCTGACTGGCTAAAATATGCCGATATTAAGCCTCTATTCAAGAAAGGGGATAAAGAGATACCATCAAACTACAGACCGATTTCACTTTTGCCAGCATTCTCAAAAAGTTTAGAAAAAGTAATGTACAGGCAGCTGCTCAACCATCTGACCACAAATAACATATTATCAAGAACACAGTTTGGATTTCTGAATGGTTCTGATATCAAGAAGGCTATTTACACCTACAGTGAAAATGTACTTAATTCATTAAATAACAAATTACAAGCAGCAGGTATTTTCTGTGATTTTTCAAAGGCATTTGATTGTGTGAACCACAACATCCTTTTAAGTAAATTAGAATTCTATGGTGTCATGAGCAGTACTGCAAAATGGTCAAGTCATACCTCACTAACAGGAAACAAAGGGTGTCAGTGCAAGGGACTAGTGAATTAAGTCATCAGTCATCATCAGAATGGGAAGAAATTACATGTGGTGTCCCACAAAGATCCATCTTAGGGCCATTGCTTTTTCTTGTGTACATTAATGATCTCTTATCAGTTACACTGCCAGAAGCAGAGTTCGTTTTGTTTGCAGATGACACAAGTATTGCAATAAATAGTATGTCAAGTGTAGTTCTAGAAAGATCTGCTAATGATATTTTCATGGATATTAATAAATGCTTTAAAGCCAACTCACTGACGTTAAACTTCGAAAAGACTCACTATATGCAATTCAGAACCTGTAAGAGGTTTCCACCCAGCATATGCATAAAATACGAAGAAGAGCAGATAGAAGAGGTTGACAGTCTTAAATTCCTGGGATTTCAACTTGATAATAAATTCAGTTGGGAAGAGCACACCACAGAACTGCAGAAACGCCTTAACAAATCTGTATTTACAATTTGAGTGTTAGCAGACATAGGCGACATAAAAATGAAAAAGCTTGCGTACTTTGCTTACTTTCATTCCATAATGTTTTCAGAGTCCAAAAGCGTGTAATACTTATTATTTGTGGAGTAAATTCACGGACGTCCTGTAGAAACCTCTTCAAAGAACTGGGTATACTAACTACTGCCTCTCAGTACATTTACTCATTAATGAAATTTGTCCTAAATAATATATCTCTTTTTCCAACAAACAGCTCAGTTCATACATACAATACCAGGAACAAAAATGATCTGCACAAGGACTTAAAAACACTTACTTTAGTTCAAAAAGGGGTCCACTACTCAGGAACACACATCTTCAATAATTTACCAGTAAACATAAAAAATTTAGTTACAAATAAAGATCAGTTTAAAAGGAGCCTGAAAGACTTACTAGTGGCCAACTCCTTCTACTCCATTGGCGAATTTTTTAATAGAAACAAATGATGTATTGTATATATTCATACTATTAGTATTGTTATTTCAGCTTAAAAAAAAATAAATTGACATGTTCCACATCCACGAGGATCTCCTCAGCACGGATCTATGGAACAAAAAACTAATCTAATCTAATCTAATCTAAATAATGATTATCTGATGCATCCTGTCCAAGCAACAGACCCTGAAGGTTTTAGACTTAAGTACGGTCAGAAGAGTGACAGAACAGTAAAAGTGGACTGCTCTTCACCTCAGTCTCTTTAGTGATTCTGATGTTGGGATGTATGGTGAGGAAAGATGTTATGGTCAAGAGAAGAGTGGCTGGTAGCGTGATCAACAGAATACGTCAGAAGAAAACACACTGACCTGTACTTGCATGCAGACAATTGTCACCACCCTGCACAGAGGAATGGGGTGTCCAAAACACTAGTATGCAGGGTACACGTCGTCTCAGATACAGTATGTCTGCTGTGGGAACAGGAACACCTCAGAACAAAGGTCTGGAAAAGTGGTTACCTGGAATGGCATTTTAGGCATGCACTGCATCCCACCACTGCAATACAACCTGTGAAGGTGGATCAAGTTAGAGAGAAAGAGGCAGCCCCTATCTTTATGCCATACATCAACATGCTATCCGGAAAAATAAGACTCATCCTCAAAACACTGTGTAAGAATTGTCTTTTGCCTTCCCAATAAAAGAAGCATTATTGGAGAGAGGCAAAGATGACCTGGTTTACAAAAGGCCGGGTATACCAGATTCCATGTGAATGTGACTAGACATATATTAGACAAACACTGGACGCCATCGAAGATCAATGCCAGCAAAACCAGTGGCACACTTGACTAATTTAGACCTAACAAGAGGTTGGTTGCAGAATACTGTCTGAGATTTGAGTAATAGAGTACAAATGTACCAGGATTTTAGCTTAAACTTCCAAATACTTGGACAGTGTCATAGAGAAGTCATCAAAATGCATTCCAAGGATAATCTCATGAACCGGGACTGCAGTTATAATCTTGACACGGTGTGGGGATGAGCACATTGTCTAATTAAGAAGACACTCAACAAACATGGCGAGCGGGTTCCAGGTTGGATGGAGTGTCTAAATCCACACTACCACTGTTAGGCATCGCTAACCACAGTTGCCTCTTCGGCCTCCAGTGCACACTCACAGGTGCTGACTGCATACTGAGCGGCCAGCAAGAGGAGGGAATGTAAGTTGGCTGTGCACTTCAGGAAGTCAGTGTCTGTGATGATGGCTACATACCTGATCGCTGAAGTGTTGTGCCTGTGGGACACCGTGAATCTACAGTACCCCAGGTGACTGTTTGATCAGCTAATATGTTGGGGATAATTGAAGAATCGCGTGCAAAATAGTTGGCCTAATATGACAAGACATTTTTGTCCTCACATGTTCGGAGACAGAAAAAGAAATTTCCAGCTATGCTGGAACAAAATTCATTCATGGCTACAATATAGTATTTTACATGATGCTGTATAATGTTCTATCTGTCAATTTTTCTATCCCCAAACTCAAGGTACAAAAAGCAAATTGCTTATTTCTGTGAGTTAGGGTTTCACTAATTGGTAAAGAGTCTAATTTTAGCTTTAAACAGTGTGAGAAGAGCTTCATACACAAAAACTCTGTATTGGAATGAGTGTCCTTCAAAAATTGAAAAAGTGGGTTTGGAGAAAATGCTTCGGTTGGTGCTCAGATAGATGAAACGTTTGCTCTAGATGTTCAGGAAAACAGAGGATACAATTACTGAAGTAATTCGGTACACAGCCCTTCAAGGAATACCAGAAAGAGGTCATCATGACTTGAAAAATAAAGCAAATAATGGAAATTGTTTAGAGTTGAGGAACACTTTAGGGAAAAAAATCTGAGTTTTAGGAAAAAACTTGAATGTAAAAGGGAAAGATACACACACTGTGATATACAAAACAAAATTCTTAGAACCACGAGCAACATCATGCTGTAACATATCTCCGATGATGTGAAAAAAGCTCAGTATTCTGCTCTAAAGATTGTTCAAAAATTGAGCAGCTATCAATTAATTGTCATTCGGTACTATTTAGATGGTAACATATACAAAAGGTTGGACCTGCAAAAAACTGGATGCTTGTTCTTTGTCAGTCTACATTAAAAAAACTAGCAAACTGTGAAACACATGATTGAGCCGCAGTTATGAGTGGTTCTTGTGCAGATATTCAAGCTCTTTGAAGTGGGGAAGTCCCACAAGCCATCTACACACACTGTGTGAAACATAAGCCTAATCTCGTCATAGTAATAACATGCAGAAGGCTCAAATTGGCTACAGATTTTGTTATGACACTGCAGGGACTCTATGTTTTTATGAGGGGGTTGGCAGTGAATCAAATGTTTACCAACAGACAAATAAAAAAATGAAGACTGGAAAGGTGGAATTAAAAAGGTTAAGTTACACTGGATGACTCTGTTAATATGCTTCATGTCTGGTTGTGAAAAAGAAAACTGAAGCTATCATTGTACTTCTAGTACACATTCAAGCAAAAACTTCAGAAGAAGCTGCAGGAGCATCAAGATTTGGCTTAAAGTTAATTTTTTCCTTTGTTTTTTATTTTTGCCTGTCCACATGCTTGCTGGAAAATGCAAGTCACTACCTGAATTCCTTCAGGTCAAAGACTGTAATAGCGTTGCTGCAATCAACTTGGTAGAAGCTATAAGCACTCAGTTCAGTCAGATGTGTGAATCAGAGCTCAGGTTTCATTTATGTATGGAAAGAAAGTGCAAATAGAGTGCTGATATTCCCATTGATTCCTCTTCTCTTGGTAGAATTCTAAAGTTGAGAAAATATCTTGGAGAATATGTTTGCAATTTGATGATAAAGACAGCCTGGAACTAATACAACCAATTGATTTCAAATCTTTAATATTTTATAAAGTTTTACATATAGCAGACACTGAACTGGAGAGATGTTTTATTTCAAACTCTGGAATAATTAAAGGAATCAATTGTCTAAAGCTGAAAAGTGAATATTTTATGGATATACAAATTTTACTGCCATCAGCACAAAGTTATTCAAGCAATACTGAATCATTGGAGGCAGAAATTTAGGTATAATATCTTATCATTATACATGAACAGCAAAGCAGAATGAAGACAATTTACCTGCATTGCTCAAATTTTTAGAGCAATATAAACTTGAGTTACGCGATTCGTACAAATTAAGTCAAACAGCTGTGACTATTCCAGCATCCTCTGCAACATGCGAAAGAACATTTTGTGTATGTGACTTGTAAAATGTTAGGTAAGAAATTTAAAGTTTCCAGAATGAAATTTTCATTCTGCAGTGGCGTGTGCACTGATGTGACACCTCCTCGTCGATTAAAACTGCGTGCCGGATCAAGAGTAGAACTCGGGACCTTTGCCTTTCACGGGCAAGTGCTCTACCAACTGAGCTACCCAAACACAGCACGACCCGCCCTCACAGCACAAATACTTGCGGAATTAAAGCTGTGAGGATCGGTTGTGAGTTGTGCGTGGGCAGCTGAGTTGGTCAATCACTTGCCCATGAAAAGCAAAGGTCCCAAGTTTGATTCTCAGTCCGGCACACAGTTTTAATCTGCTAGGAAGTTTCACATCAGTGCACACTCTGCTGCAGAGTGAAAATTAAATTGCCATCCGGGGTGGTTGAGTGGTTCTAGGCGCTTCAGTCTGGAACCGCGCGACCGCTATGGTCGCAGGTTCGAATCCTGCCTTGGATATGGATGAGTGTGATGTCCTTAGGTTAGATAGGTTTAAGTAGTTCTAAGTTCTAGGAGACTGATGACCTCACATGTTAAGTCCCATACTGCTCAGAGCCATTTGAACCATTTGAAAATTTCGTTCTGGAGACATTAAATTTCTTTTACAAGTCACATACACAGATATTGGCGGAATTAAAGCTGTGAGGACAGGTTGTGAGTCATGCTTGGGTAGTTCAGTTGGTAGAGCACTTGCCCGCAAAAGGCAACGGTCCTGAGTTCGAGCGTGAGTCCAGCTCACAGTTTTAATCTGCCAGGAAGTCTGAATTTAATGTCTGTTGAATGTCTAACATATTAGCATATTCTTACAACAGAAAGGACCGTGACAAAGACCACTAACTTACAAAGAATGGTCAATGATATCGCCATCAGTCATGACAATATAAGGTTGAATCTGTTTTTAAAGTATGTCAACGCCTGTTTTTTATATGTATTTTACATGTTTCTGCTTTTTCCTCAGTGATATCAATTTTCCTGTTTTCCAGCTGAATGTAAATTGAATGTACTCTCGAAAATGCTTGTTTTGAGGCATGATTTGTTGTTATTGTGTGGCATGTCAGGAAAGGGGTGTCATTCATATCACAGTATGCTTATATGCGGACACTATATTGCATCAGGTTTATTTAGAGGGTGTCTTTCTCTATGGTTCCCACAGATACCGGCCAGTGTTGCCAACTGATTTTTGACCACATCCCTACACAACATATGAAAATTTGCTATCTCCACCTTTAAAATCCCGATGGATGCAGAAACTTCTAGACTGTGAACAAAATTAAAAAAAAAATGCTAATCAGGTATTCAGTAGTATCATTTCCTCTGTATTAATAATTTTGTACAAGGAATGGTCACTATTTTCAAACAAAATATTCACATTGTTATTTGGAAAGTTTGCTACTGTTAGTGTTTTGTAAAATTTTAGAAATGATGAAAACGTATTTTATGAGTTGATGAGCATAGTGAGTGCCCTGCAAATGTTGCTGTCAGTCTTATTTCAGCAGGTTTGCTGTCCTCTTTCAGCTTAGGATTTGCAGTGCTTGTAATAGGTTGATGCACCCACAGTGAAAGCATTGATTGTTTATTAAATTGTGATGCTCGACTATTGTGCAAATCACGATTTGCGTGTTTCAAAAGTTCACTTCTTTCAGTACACAAACTAATACCACCTCCCTCCAATGAGCATGATAATTGTCCTCGGGATCTGCAGTTAACCACCCTTTAAACTGTTGTTCTTTCTCTTGCCATGCTTCCCTAAATTTCCGTTTTCGGCTTTGACTGTCACTGTTTTGTAACTCTCTTTTCTTTTTCTGCCCAGAAGTCATAATGAAAGAATGCTAATACTACAGTTATACACCCAAAAAAAGAAACTTATATTAAGGTGAAAGAAACTGAACTGATCTAAAGAAGAAGTTTTTCCTTTACTTTCATCATGTGAACAAACAACAAAGACAGAAACACAATCAACGCCTGGAAGTCAGTAATGTACTGTGGAACAATGATACAGAGACTACAGTAGACATGGTAAAAGTTGCCTGATGGGCCCCCGGTTTTAGTTGTTGCATTTCGACCCCATTTGGAGTAATCAGGGTTGATTGTCAGCTCTTCTCAACAGTGTCCATTTTTCTTCTAATCACTGCATAGTATTGCAACAGCTCTAATTTAATTTATTTTCTTTGTTACAAATAAGTACCACATTTGGAAATGATTGTCTTGTAATGTGCATTCCTGAATCTACATTCCTTCTGTGCAAAATTTGTACCTTAGGAGGCAGCAGCTCATTTGTATGAGGAGGGCTAATCAATGAACACATCAGTATTTCCGCCGGCCTGAGCCCAGACAGTGACTAAAATACTTTCCTACTGCACCTCGTTTCGTCCCTGAGGCAGGCCCTCATAGGCCAACACAGTGGTGACAGTCATATGCAATAGTAGTATGACAAAGAGAGTGTCACCTCACTCTGCATTGTTGCCAAATTTATTCAAGATGGCGGCGAGAGATGTGGCAATGTCACAATGACATCATGGCAGGAAGTTCAAATTTTGGTGGAAAAATAGGTCAATCAGGCTACCTCCACTAACCTAACCTCCTCCCCGCCCCTCCCCCCTCCCCTCCCCCAGAAAATGGGGGAAGTTCAAATTTTGGAAGAAGAAAGGTCGCTTGGACTACCTCCACTAACCTAAGTCATCTGACTGCCACCTCTTCCTTGGAATTGCCAGGAAAAGGACTCAGCCTTTGCTGGAGAGGGTGGACTTAAGGGTTTATTTTCAGTGTTTATTTAAACAATTTGAGGCAGTAGCTCCATCAAAAAAAAAAAAAAAATGACATGCTCCACATCCACTAGGATCTCCTCAGCACAGATCTATGGAACGTAAACTAATCTAATCTAATCTAATCAAATCAGCATGAGGTCCAGAGTCCAACTGACCTAGTACACAGTGCTGCCACCAGAGGCTGGTGTCATCCCTCCCGTGACATAATCCAAAATGGCGGTCTGGGGAAAAATGGCTGGAG
Source organism: Schistocerca nitens (assembly GCF_023898315.1). Classification (NCBI taxonomy): domain Eukaryota; kingdom Metazoa; phylum Arthropoda; class Insecta; order Orthoptera; family Acrididae; genus Schistocerca; species Schistocerca nitens. The sequence goes on along the minus strand of NC_064620.1, from coordinate 116,810,906 downwards.
CCAATGGGAACCCTTAATAAAGTCACATGTTAGACTTCAGTCAGAAGGATGGTGGTATCTGGTAATGTCATTGGAGGGGGTATAGGGGAGACTCAGCAGGTCTGGGACCTCAGTCCTGCTGTCAGCCAGCAGCAACAGCAACAGCAGCAGCAGCAGCAGAAGAAGAAGAAGAACCATGAAGCGTCAACAGCAGTTGCAATCCAACACAGCCCTGCAGAACAGGAAGAAGCAGAAAAGTAAGTATCCCATATCACATCTTTTTCTGTGGTTAGCATTATTATTATTATTTCTTTCTTTTCTCAGATGTTATGTCTGGTCAAAAATGGAAAGTGACGCGGACCTTGATCAAGCGTGACTTCCTTTTAATATATATGTTATATTGCATTTAGGAACTTTCGGGTAATTGAACATGTATCAATAATTACGGATTTCTGTAGTTGTATATATAAGTTTGGATGTAGCTGTATTGCATTGATGTACTGGTGGATATTGTGTGGTATGACTCCTGTAGTTGATAGTATAATTGGTATAATGTCAACTTTATCCTGATGCCACATGTCCTTAACTTCCTCAGCCAGTTGGATGTATTTTTCAATTTTTTCTCCTGTTTTCTTTTGTATATTTGTTGTATTGGGTATGGATATTGCGACTAGTTGTGTTAATTTCTTCTTTTTATTGGTGAATATGATGCCAGGTTTGTTATGTGGTGTTGTTTTATCTGTTATAATGGTTCTGTTCCAGTATAATTTGTATTCATTATTCTCCAGTACATTATGTGGTGCATACTTGTATGTGGGAATGTGTTGTTTTATAAGTTTATGTTGTAAGGCAAGCTGTTGATGTATTATTTTTGCTACATAGTCATGTCTTCTGGGGTATTCTGTATTTGCTAGTATTGTACATCCACTTGTGATGTGATCTACTGTTTCTATTTGTTGTTTGCAAAGTCTGCATTTATCTGTTGTGGTATTGGGATCTTTAATAATATGCTTGCTGTAATATCTGGTGTTTATTGTTTGATCCTGTATTGCAATCATGAATCCTTTCGTCTCACTGTATATATTGCCTTTTCTTAGCCACGTGTTGGATGCGTCTTGATCGATGTGTGGCTGTGTTAGATGATACGGGTGCTTGCCATGTAGTGTTTTCTTTTTCCAATTAACTTTCTTCATATCTGTTGATGTTATGTGATCTACAGGGTTGTAGAAGTGGTCATAAAATTGCAGTGGTGTAGCCGATGTATTTATATGAGTGACTGCTTTGTGTATTTTGCTAGTTTCTGCTCGTTCTAGAAAGAATTTTTTTAAATTGTCTACCTGTCCATAATGTAGGTTTTTTATATCGATAAATCCCCTACCTCCTTCTTTCTGCTTAATGCGAATCTTTATGTTGCTGAATGTATGTGATGTATCCTATATTTGTGGCATTGTGATCGTGTAAGTGTATTGAGTGCTTCTAGGTCTGTGTTATTCCATTTCACTACACCAAATGAGTAGGTCAATATTGGTATAGCATAAGTATTTATAGCTTTTGTCTTGTTTCTTTCTGTCAATTCTGTTTTCATTATTTTTGTTAGTCTTTGTCTATATTTTTCTTTTAGTTCTTCTTTAATATTTGTATTATCTATTCCTATTTTTTGTCTGTATCCTAGATATTTATAGGCATCTGTTTTTTCCATCGCTTCTATGCAGTCGCTGTGGTTATCCAATATGTAATCTACTTGTTTAGTATGTTTTCCCTTGACTATGCTATTTTTCTTACATTTGTCTGTTCCAAAAGCCATATTTATATCATTGCTGAATACTTCTGTTATCTTTAGTAATTGGTTGAGTTGTTGATTTGTTGCTGCCAGTAGTTTTAGATCATCCATGTATAGCAAATGTGTGATTTTGTGTGGGTATGTTCAAGTAATACTGTATCCATAATTTGTATTATTTAGCATGTTGGATAGTGGGTTCAGAGCAAGGCAGAACCAGAAAGGATTTAATGAGTCTCCTTGGTATATTCCACGCTTAATCTGTATTGGCTGTGATGTGATATTATTTGAATTTGTTTGGATATTAAGTGTGGTTTTCCAATTTTTCATTACTATGTTTAGGAACTGTATCAATTTAGGATCTACTTTGTATATTTCCAATATTTGTAGTAACTATGAGTGGGGTACACTATCAAAAGCTTTTTGGTAATCAATGTATGTGTAGTGTAGCGACCTTTGTTTAGTTTTAGCTTGATATGTCACCTCTGCATCTATTATCAGTAGCTCTTTACATCCTCGTGCTCCTTTGCAACAGCCTTTTTGTTCTTCATTTATAATTTTGTTCTGTGTTGTATGTGTCATTAATTTCTGTGTAATGACTGAAGTTAATATTTTGTATATTGTTGGTAGGCATGTTATGGGGCAATATTTTGTTGGGTTTGCTGTGTCTCTTGATCTTTAAGTTTCAGATAAGTTATTCCATGTGTAAGTGTATCAGGGAGTGTGTATGGGTCTGCAATGTAACTGTTAAATAATTTAGTTGGATGTGAATGTGTTGAAGTGAACTTCTTTAGCCCGAAATTTGCTATTTTATCTTTTCCAGGGGCTTTCCAATTGTGAGTAGAATTAATTGCTTGGGTGACTTCGATGTTGCAAAATTATCACTTCAGGCATTTGTGGTATCATCTTGTATGTGTCTGTTTCTGCTTGTATCCACCGTGCATGCCTGTTATGTTGTACCGGGTTTGACCATATGTTGCTCCAGAAGTGTTCCATGTCTGTTATGTTTGGTGGATTGTCTATTTTAATGTGTCTGTTATCTATTGTCTGGTAACATTTCTTTTGGTTTGTGTTGAATGTTTGGTTTTGTTTCCTTCTATTTTCACTTTTTTTGTATCTTCTAAGTTGTTTGGCAAATGCTTGTAATTTCTGCTTCTTTTCATCTAATTGCTCTATCGCTTCTTGTTGTGAGATTTTACCTAACCTTTTTCGTTTTTTTTCTGACATTTCATTTCTTATAAATTGTGTTAGCTGTCCGATGTCTTTTCTCAGTTTTTCTATTCTGATCTGTAGCCTGTGTTGCCATGCTGGTTTTGTGGGTTTCTTCTGTGTGTTGGTTGGTTCTGATCTCTGCCTAGTGTGTATTTTTAGTGTAGTGAGTGCTCCTATATAAACCAGTAGTTCTAACTCTTCCATAGTTGTGTTTCCATTTATTTTGTTGTTTATGTTTGTGTTGATAGTTGTTATTGTTGTTTCGACTTGTGGGTTATTTGGCGGTCTATGCAAGAATGGTCTAATGTCTGTATTTGTATCTTTGTATTCTATATATGTCAGCTGAAATTTTTCTTGTATATCTAACACGTGTGTCACCATTTGTGCTTGTTCTGGTGGCTGTCTTAAGATTTCGTTTTCCTCTGATTGTTTAATTGATGCATGTTGTTCTTTGTTTGTTTGCTCTGGGATGTTTGAGTCCGTTACTGTATTTTCTTCTTCTTCTGATTGCGCATTATTTTGTTCCAGTATTTGTTGTACTTGTTGTTTGATGTTATCTAATTCTGACTGGGGTATCCTGTTATTTTTTATTATTACACGGATCTGATCAGCTAATCGTTGTTCTGTTAAAAATTTTAATTCTGGGTATCTGGTAATAAATGTTGTGTATACTTGTGATCTGTATCCAGTTGTGTTGGTTCCTAGGTTTGTTGCTTGGTAATAACAGGACATGAGGTGTCGATTAACTTCATCTGACCATCTCATCCTCTGTCTTTGTTTTCCTTCTAGGGTGGTTGCAGGAAGCATATCCTGCAAAACACCTCTATTTGGATTTAAATCATTTTCCAGTTGGCTAGCAGTGTCGTTACCATTGTGGGCAGGCATAGGGTTCAAGCATCGTCTCTGACCATGACGGCGCTTGTCCGAGGCTTCTTTAGTTCTGTCCTGAACCAACTAATCACACTAAAAGGGGGGTTAGCCCTATTAGTGGTTTGTTCTTTTCATTGCCTTTTACAACTGGCAGAACATACCGGAGGCCTATTCTTTTCCCGGTCCTCCACGGGGTTTATTATTATTATTATTATTATTATTATTATTATTGGTTGTTTTCACATCTTGGTCCATATGTAACGTTTCCCCATCTTTGTCCAGCATTAGCCCTCGATGCGTCCAAGCCCACAGGGTCCAGTGCCAACATGCCGACCTCTGCCGCATCTGAACCTGTAGCAACCTCAGCTGCCGTCTTGTCAAGACCTGCGGCATCAACAACTTCCAGCATGTCTGAACCTGTAGCAACTATGTGGGATCCTGTAGTGCACATAGCCCACTTGCTGGAGCAGGACAAGGAGCTGTTGTTGTCTGGCCTACTTATCGATTTGTGTGATGAGGACACGTGATCTGCTCCCAACAAAATAAATGCTGGTGGTGGTCCTAAACAACAGCAAGATGGTGGACGGTACTGGTCACCAACATATGATCCATCCCAGCAGAACATCCCAGCGCTAGTGCAGGCGCAGAGTGCAGATGCTGTGGATAAGAAGGCATCAAGTGTACCCATGCTTTTCAGTTCTGCATACAATTTAGCTCCCAGTGGAACAAAATGTGTAACCATTGGTATAGAAGCACATCATGTCTGGGGCTTGCATGTGAGAATAGAAGTTGAAAATGCATTGAAGTGCAAATTTCTGAGTTCGATTGGGACAAAATGTGTCGTGCAGAGTGCTACATCAATCAGCAGATGACTACAGATATCATCCCACTCTTTCTCCCCCAGAAATACGCCTTACTGGTGTGACACTATCTATTACAACAGTGTATGATGACTGTGCACTATATGTTAAATCGGGTGACAAGTGTGTTTATCTAAGGCATGCCTCACTTATGAACTTATACGATCTGGATACTGTACTACATCTTGCACTGAAGAGATTGAATCATTGTGCTGGCCTGTGTGGCCGAGCGGTTCTACGCGCTTCAGTCTGGAACCGTGTGACCGCTATGGTCGCAGGTTCGAGTCCTGCCTCGAGCATGGATGTGTGTGATGTCCTTAGGTTAGTTAGGTTTAAGTATTTCTAAGTTCTAGGGGACTGATGGCCTCAGATGTTAAGTCCCATAGTGCTCAGAGCCAAGATTGAGTCATTGGCTGCTCAGCATAGACTGTGCGTACAATGGTGTTGTGAACTTCCCATATATGCATAGTGTACATGTTGATGATTTGGAGCAGTACTTTTGTTTACACATGAACACTGAACCAAAAGAGAAACAGATTAAATGTGCATGTGAAAAACCCAAGTACTCTGAAGTATCTATTGGCTTGAGGGTGATACGCACAGAATTTATTGCATATCAAAAAGCTTTGTTTGGCAAATACTGTATAGGTCCAAAGAAGGAGATAAAGAAAGAGTCTGATGATTTTTTTTAAAATTCTGCATCCTATGTATCATATTTAATAAATAATGTATGTATATATAATCTCAATCTGTGTTTGTGTTTTATTTCATACCTCTCTCTTAGTCAAAATATTAAGCGTATTAATATCATAATTTTTCAGTTCTACATCTATAATGATGCAGCAGCATACAATTACCCCAAACATCACCTCACCAGTTATTGACAAAATGAATGATAAAGTTACTCTTCATGGGTAAAATACACTCCTGGAAATTGAAATAAGAACACCGTGAATTCATTGTCCCAGGAAGGGGAAACTTTATTGACACATTCCTGGGGTCAGATACATCACATGATCACACTGACAGAACCACAGGCACATAGACACAGGCAACAGAGCATGCACAATGTCGGCACTAGTACAGTGTATATCCACCTTTCACAGCAATGCAGGCTGCTATTCTCCCATGGAGACGATCGTAGAGATGCTGGATGTAGTCCTGTGGAACGGCTTGCCATGCCATTTCCACCTGGCGCCTCAGTTGGACCAGCGTTCGTGCTGGACGCGCAGACCGCGTGAGACGACGCTTCATCCAGTCCCAAACATGCTCAATGGGGGACAGATCCGGAGATCTTGCTGGCTAGGGTAGTTGACTTACACCTTCTAGAGCACGTTGGGTGGCACGGGATACATGCGGACGTGCATTGTCCTGTTGGAACAGCAAGTTCCCTTGCCGGTCTAGGAATGGTAGAACGATGGGTTCGATGACGGTTTGGATGTACCGTGCACTATTCAGTGTCCCCTCGACGATCACCAGTGGTGTACGGCCAGTGTAGGAGATCGCTCCCCACACCATGATGCCGGGTGTTGGCCCTGTGTGCCTCGGTCGTATGCAGTCCTGATTGTGGCGCTCACCTGCACGGCGCCAAACACGCATACGACCATCATTGGCACCAAGGCAGAAGCGACTCTCATCGCTGAAGACGACACGTCTCCATTCGTCCCTCCATTCACGCCTGTCGCGACACCACTGGAGGCGGGCTGCACGATGTTGGGGCGTGAGCGGAAGACGGCCTAACGGTGTGCGGGACCGTAGCCCAGCTTCATGGAGACGGTTGCGAATGGTCCTCGCCGATACCCCAGGAGCAACAGTGTCCCTAATTTGCTGGGAAGTGGCGGTGCGGTCCCCTACGGCACTGCGTAGGATCCTACGGTCTTGGCGTGCATCCGTGCGTCGCTGCAGTCCGGTCCCAGGTCGACGGGCACGTGCACCTTCCGCCGACCACTGGCGACAACATCGATGTACTGTGAAGACCTCACGCCCCACGTGTTGAGCAATTTGGCGGTACGTCCACCCGGCCTCCCGCAAGCCCACTATACGCCCTCGCTAAAAGTCCGTCAACTGCACATACGGTTCACGTCCACGCTGTCGCGGCATGCTACCAGTGTTAAAGACTGCGATGGAGCTCCGTATGCCACGGCAAACTGGCTGACACTGACGGCGGCGGTGCACAAATGCAGCGCAGCTAGCGCCATTCGACGGCCAACACCGCGGTTCCTGGTGTGACCGCTGTGCCGTGCGTGTGATCATTGCTTGTACAGCCCTCTCGCAGTGTCCGGAGCAAGTATGGTGGGTCTGACACACCGGTGTCAATGTGTTCTTTTTTCCATTTCCAGGAGTGTATATATAGTTGATTGTTCTGTGCAGCCAATATAGCTCAGTTGGTTAAGTGATGGAGCTATAGTGGCTACACATACTATTACCGTCTCTTCAAGTGTATCTTTCTATATACGCCAATCACTTGTCAGTACCTGGTGTAGGTAGTATCATGGCAGGGTGGGTGAAACATCCTCAGGACTTTGTTGTCGGTGATTGGGACTGGCCCTGTGAAGATGCAAAAGAAGACCTGAAGAAGAATAACGGAATTCTTCTTCCTGATAATATACATGCAATTATTGTAGGTCTATCCAATTGTGGCAAGACTAATGTCCTAATGACATTGCTATCACATGTAGATGGAGTCCGATTTGAACATGTTTTTGTATTCTCAAAAACACTGTTTCAGCCCAAGTATCAGCTACTACAGGATATATTGCATCTACATCTATACTCCGCAAGCCACCCAACGGTGTGTGGTGGAGAGCACTTTATGTGTCACTGTCATTACGTCCCTTTCCTGTTCCAGTCGCATATGGTTCGCGGCAAGAACGACTACCAGAAAGCATCTGTGCACGCTCGAATCTCTGTGATTTCACATTTGTGATCTCCTCGTGAGGTATAAGTAGGGGGAAGCAATACATTCGATACATCATCCAGAAACGCACCCTTTCGAAACCTGGACAGGAAGCTACACCGTGATGCAGAACGCCTCTCTTGCAGAGTCTGCCACTTGAGTTTGCTAAACATCTCCGTAATGCTATCACGCTTACCAAATAACCCCATGACGAAATGCGCCGCTCTTCTTTGGATATACTCTGTCTCCTCGGTCAACCCGACCTGGTACAGATCCCACACTGATGAGCAATACTCAAGTATAGGTCGGACAAGTGTTTTGTAAGCCACCTCCTTTGTTGATGGACTACATTTTCTAAGGACTCTCCCAATGAATCTCAACCTGGCAACTGCCTTACCAACAATTAATTTTATATGATCATTCCACTTCAAATCATTCCGTACGCATACTCCCAGATATTTTACAGAAGTAACTGCTACTAGTTTTTGTTCCACTATGATATAATCATACAATAAAGGATACTTCTTCCTTTGTATTTGCAATACGTTACATTTGTCTATGTTAAGGGTCAGTTGCCACTCCCTGCACCAAGTACCTATCCACTGCAGATCTTCCTGCATTTCACTGCAATTTTCTAATGCTGCAACTTCTCTGCATACTACAGCATCATCCACGAAAAGCTGCATCGAACTTTTGACACTATCTACTAGGTCATTTATATATATTGTGAAAAGCAATGGTCCCATAACACTACCCTGTGGCATGCCAGAGGTTACTTTAACGTCTGTTGACGTCTCTCCATTGAGAACAACATGCTGTGTTCTGTTTGCTAAAGACTCTTCAATCCAGCCACACAGCTGGTCTGATATTCCGTAGGCTCTTACTTTGTTTATCAGGCGACAGTGTGGAACTGTATCGAACGCCTTCCAGAAGTCAAGGAAAATGGCATCTACCTGGGAGCCTGTGTCTAATATTTTCTGGGTCTCATGAACAAATGAAGCGAGCAAAAAACATGTTCTAAAATTCTACAACAGATCGATGTCAGAGATATAGGCCTATAGTTTTGCGCATGTGCTCGATGACCATTCTTGAAAACTGGAACTACCTGTGCTCTTTTCCAATGATTTGGAACCTTCCGTTCTTCTAGAGACTTGTGGTACACAACTGTTAGAAGGGGGGCAAGTTCTTTCACGTACTCTGTCTAGAATCGAACTGGTATCCCGTCAGGTCCAGTGGACTTTCCTCTGTTGAGTGATTTCAGTTGCTTTTCTATTCCTTGGACACTTATTTCGATGTCAGCCATTTTTTCGTTTGTAGATGTGTAGATGGTGTTACATACACAACATTCAGTGAAAGCGGTGATATCCTCCCACCTGAAAAAGCAAAGCCAAACACTGTCTTTATATTTGACGATGTTGCTGTGGAAAACCAAGACCAAATTTGGAAGTATTTCTGTTTTCGTTGCCATATGGGTGCTGATGTATTTTATTTAAGCAAACAGATTCCTGAATCCCGAAACAGTTGGTTAGGGATTATGCAAACCTCATTATAGCCTTCAAACAGGACAATCTGAATTTAAAACACATTTACCAGGCACATGTAGGAACTGACATGTGGTACCATGATTTTGTAAAGATATGTGCTGTTTGCTGGAATCATTCTCAGTATGATTTTCTCGTTACTGATAAAACAAGAAAACTGAGTGATAGTAGGTACAGCCAAAACTTCCAAGAGTTTCTGCTTACATAGTCCGATAAGAGAGGTTAGTACATCAGTATACGCTACAACGTGGACAAATGTGCGCATGTCTAGCTCTCAACCCCAGAGAGTGGGTGTACAGAGATAGAACATTCGCCTGTACATGGATGCGAAAATTCAGGCTCTTGTAGATAAAGTTGTACATAAAGTTGGAGGTATGCGCAGGAAACTAGAGACGTATTACCAGATTCTTATGAGAATGATCAATGCGTTAAATGAGTTAGTTAATGAAATCGGTATGAAAGTAACTGACTTAACTGAAAAGGTCGAGGCTATTGAGGGGAAAATAGATGTAGAATTCCTTGTTGTTGAGTAGGTTGAGCGGGTGCATAGTAAGGGGAAGAAGAAGAGTGGATATATAAAGCCTTATGCTGTGGAGACGTCTGATTAGCTTACACCGAGATGTCAACGAAACAGAAAGTTATTCAAGCATTGAAAACAGTTCGAGAGAAATTACGGTTGCTAAGGTTAGGGCATATGGATCGACAGAAAACACTAAGAGAGACCTTCAAGCCAGTTACTGAATCTCTCAGGCAGGTCTAAGCAAAAACGAAACCACATGATAACAATAGTGTTGCCATTGATGAATTCATTATCTGTCATGCTCCTGGTCAGATAGATAGAACGTTCGGAATTAGCAGGAGGAGACCGTACATTTTGGGCATGCATCCTATAAATGTAACTAATGACACAATACAGATTGGTGATAGACGGTTTGAGAGGACACCTGGCTTAACGAATCTTATTTTCCTAAGACCTACCAAAAAACCTATAAATTATTCAGTTAACATAGGGAAATGTACCGTGAAATACTGCATTTAACTGATGTACAGAAGATCGCAAAAAGCCTGACCAACAAGAAATATAACACCATTATAAAACCAATACTTCATGGGGGAGGTGAGGGGAGGCGGTTAGGCTAGTGGAGGTAACCTAATTGACCTATCTTCCCACCAAATTTGAAGTTCCTATTATGACGTCATTGCGACATTGCCACATCTCTCGCCGCCATCTTGGATCCACCATCTTGAATAAATTTGGAAACAATGCAGAGTGGGACGATGCTCTCTTTGTCCTACTACTTACAATGTCTAAAGTTTATAGAGTTTGGCATTTTCTTTTTTAATTTATTTTGTAATCTTTTCTTTCTTGGATAGTACAGAGGGGTGAAAATCTGTACCTACATCCCTACATTTTGGAAAAAAGACCCAAAAGTCCCTATGCTTAGGGATATATCCCTACGGTTGGCGACCATGATACTGGTGTCGGGCCCGACATACATGTTTATGATACTGGCAACCTCAGCAAACAATTCCCCTGTAGCTGTTGTCGAATGTTTTTTGTACTCCGCTTTGCTTTGTATTGTACATTGACCATTGTTTCCTTTTACTAGTCTATAATGAATGAAGAGACTAAATATGGTCCATGGTGAGGGCTCTTGTACGACCTTCACAACACCAGAAGCTATTAGCGATCCCTTATTAGCATTACTTTAGTTCTACTTCCTCAGGAGCACAGGACAAGGACGTAGGCTGCCAGTCCTGTGAGAGGGAGGTGGGGCTTGTTCCCTGGCTCTGCTCCTCTCTCCCCGAGCCATCCAAGTTTCTGTTTGTTTAGGCAGCAGACGACTGCCATGATATAGCGTCCGAATTTATCTATCAAACATTTGGTGTTAGTAGCGTGTATGAGAAAATAAAGCTTATGTATAAAGGTGTACTTTAATTTCCAATACAAGAATGGAAATATTTTTTTGAGTATTTTGCTGTTGGAGGGAATGCGTATATCAGAAAATAAGTTTTATGTGTACAGGTGCATTGATGTTACTGGTATAGCGATGGCATTGTTTGTCAGTAATTTACTCTTAGTAATGAGTACTACATGTATCGAGAAATAAAGTTAGATATGTAGGTGTGCTGGCTTCAAAATTTGTTTATTGTTTGTTTTTTGTAATGTTTATGTCATCCCCATTCAAAAGCCCTATATTTTCACTGTTTTCCTGGCAGTTTGTTCGGAATGGAAGGATAATGTCAGGCTATCTAGATTTAGGGGATGTTGGCATAGAAAGTGATGATAGTGAGGCAAAAAGAGACCTTTGAATTTTTGCCACATCAATAAAAATAAATTAGAAATGTTGTAGAAATGAAATGTTAGTCAAATATTTTATTACATTTGTTTATGTGGCCATCTTCCACAAAAGCTATTACCATCTCTCATTATAGGTTATCTGTCTTGAGCTGACTGCAATGTAATTAAAAAGAATTACACCAGACGTGTTTCTCTTTTATTTACAAAGCATCTTCTGTGGCATTCTGTAAATTGGATACATACATTTGTACATTTATTTTTTGTTAAAAACAGCGCTTTCTTTATGAAGTTAGCCCGCTAGCAGTGCTTGATGTTGACAGGCTTCATTTCACATCTGCAGTTTTTGGCATTTTGCGTTATTTCCTACGCTACACTATTTATAATTGACTTTCTTAACTATTTGTCATTCATCACTACTACAGTGTTAATGCCTATTCGTTTGTTTTCGTGCACATTGTGAGTGTTGCCAACCTATGAAACGATTTTGAGTGTGTGTGTGTGTGTGTGTGAGAGAGAGAGAGAGAGAGAGAGAGAGAGAGAGAGAGGGAGAGGGCGGGGCAGAGAGAGAGAGTTAGTGAAACTGTCTTGTAGGTAGAGACATGAGAGGGGTGGTGGTTTTTCTTTAAAAAGGGAGGGGGGACGACAGGGATGGCCTGGACAGTGATTATGGTTTAGATCTGGGAGAAAATGGTAGTGGTAAATGGAGCCTGTGGCTATATTTGTACTTTTAATGTTATATTAAGGGCCAATCAGTTTAAAGAGTGTGTGGTTTGCCAAGTTGATCTGATCATTTATGAGTTGTTTCTTTTCTGTTATGGTTTTTTGGATGTGGTAGTTTTCTTGTAAGGTGAGGAGGTGCTTTTTGTTGTTGTTTATCCTTATGATTTCCATGTCTGTGTCTCTGGTTGTAATTTTATGTTGGTGTTGGTGTAAGTGTTCTGTAAAAGTTGAATGATTTGTACTACAGTATACTTCCATGCTATTACATGTTCTTTGTATCTGGTGTCAAATGTCTTCCTGGTTTGAGATGTGTATCTACCATAACATGTATTGCATTTCAGTTGGTATATTCCTGATTTCTGATACAGATCAATTTTTCCTATTGTTTTTGGGAAGTATTTCTGATTTGAGTTGTTGGTTTGGTGTGCTATTTTTATGCCTTCTTTTTTGAAAACATTGGTTATTCTGTGTGTGTATTTGTGGTTGTATGTCATTGTATACCATCTTTTGCTTCATTTTTCTTTCACACATTGTGCTGCTTCTATTCTTGTATTTTGTGTATTTCTTTGTGTGTAATTTTGTCCTTGTGTTGGTGACAGCTTGTGGCAGGGTGGGGTTTTGTTGTCGTCTCACCTTAATTGTCCACCTACCTGAGTACGGCTTCCTTACAATGTCCCTTCCGTCTGCAGTAGTAGATACTCACTAGGTCATGTAAAGTAGTGTTGATGAAACCGCGGCCTAATACATACCACACAGAGGCCGCGTAACCCAAGTAGCAGATCGGTTCCTGTAAGTTCATTTCAACAAATTTCGGGTGTAGGGAAAATACAGCATGCCTGCAGTAAGCATTCGGAAATTTTAGTAAACTGGTTATTATTCTTAAGGGAGCACATAAATTTGCCGCCAAGTCCGAATTTACTATTTTAACTGCTCTACTATTCCCATCTCACAGTCTGTACAAAATGTTCTCACACGAAAAAAAATCGAGAATATCTACCAGTCTGACCCAATTAATGTCCGATTTGACAGTCACTGACCCACTAGTTTTGCGACTTGAAACTTTGGTCGTGTCAGTGGTCTTCAAAGTTCGAAGTGCTGGCCCAAGTATTTTATAAGTATACGGACTATACCACGCGGAATTTTCACAATGACCGAGATATGACTTTTATTTTGTATTTATTGTATTTTTTTTTGCATGGAGACACCAACTGGTGTCTTTTGCAAACGTCATAGCATTTTTTTACAAGTTTAGTACAGTCATATATACATACGTGATTACATATACATAATACAAATGTACCATTGTACCTAATAAGCACAATATTGGGTGTTACATCGTACCTATTAAAAATATTCAGATTTTACACACACACACACACACACACACACACACACACACACACACACACATATATATATATATATATATATATATATATATATATATATATATATATATATATATATATATATATAATAGAGGGAAACATTCCACGTAGGAAAAATATATCCAAAAACAAAGATGATGTGACTTACCAAATGAAAGTGCTGGCAGGTCGACAGACACACAAACAAACACAAACATACACACCAAATTCAAGCTTTCGCAACAAACTGTTGCCTCATCAGGAAAGAGGGAAGGAGAGGGAAAGACGAAAGGATGTGGGTTTTAAGGGAGAGGGTAAGGAGTCATTCCAATCCCGGGAGCGGAAAGACTTACCTTAGGGGGAAAAAAGGACGGGTATACACTTGCACACACACACATATCCATCCACACATATACAGACATATTTGGTCTTTAAATATGTCTGCTTGTGTCTGTATATGTGTGGATGGATATGTGTGTGTGTGCGAGTGTATACCCGTCCTTTTTTCCCCCTAAGGTAAGTCTTTCCGCTCCCGGGATTGGAATGACTCCTTACCCTCTCCCTTAAAACCCACATCCTTCCGTCTTTCCCTCTCCTTCCCTCTTTCCTACTCACTGTATCTTTACAAATTAATTATATTTTTTGTGACACATCAAAACAAAGCAGCAAAGTGCTGTGATATGCATGCCTATAATACAAGAAATAAAGACTGCTACTACAGACAAAGAACAAAATTAAAAACAACAGACCATAGTCCATGCATTAGTGGTCAAATATGGTACAACAGATTACCGAGCTCTATAAGGTGCCACTAAGGGAACTTATTCAAAGTGAAACTGAAATATATTCTTTAAGTGAATATTAATATTAAACTAAAATAAATTATTGTGTGTGTATTTCCCTGCATGAATCTCTATACCCTAATCCATGGATAGTTCTGATTGCTCTTTTCTGTAGGGTTAATATTCTGTTCATATGTATGTCGGCAGCACAACCCCATATCTTATCCCGTAATTAATCTGTACAAAATGGTTCCATAATAAATTGTTTTTAATGTCTGATGTGGGACTACTTTTGATAACTGGCTGATTAGATGTAATGAACTGCTGATTTTATTGCATAAAAATTTGATATGGTTTACCCATCTTAGATTTTCATCTAGGTGAATGCCTAGAAATCTGCAGCCTTCTGTGTCCACTATGTCGGTTTTATGACTTTTAAGTACTTTTCTCAGTTTCAGTAACTATAATAGATAAAAATCTGAAATTTTATCAGGCTCTTCAACTTAATAACAAAAGATGGTATACCAAGTTTGAGCAAAATCGGATGATTATTACTATGGTTTATTTATGTTCGTAGGGGGTATGAATTTACGTTCCTGATATATGTTACTGGAGACCATTCTCATAGCCGATAACGTCAGCTGCACTGTGAGTCATAGCGGAGAGCAAATCCTGCAGCCACCGTGATACACAGTTGCATGCTATACTGTACAGAATGTTATCTGGTAGTAACTTTCTACGTTACAAGCTGGGTGTTTGTTCTTTTCTGTTTCTTGATTTTATTGTTCAGCTTTGTTACTAAGTTCTCTTTGTATCCATTGTTTGTGGCTATTTGTCTTATGATATTTATTTCTTTTTTGTAATTGTCTGTATCTAATGGTACTGTGTTTAGTCTGTGGATCATGTATCTAAGTCCTGCCTGCTTTTGAGAATTGGGATGTTATGATGTATCATGTATAATTGTGTCTGTTGTTGTCAGTTTTCGTTACATGGCAAATGTGTGTTGGTTGTTTTGAATATTTATGGTGATGTCCAAGAAATTTAACTGTCTATTTTGCTATTTTACATTGTGATCAACATGTGAACTCAACATGATGTTTTGAATCTTCCTGCAATTTTTTTTCTACATCAACTAGGTTATTCATATCTACGAGGCCTGTTAAAAATTCCGGAACTTTGTCCAAAAAATTTTTCTAGCTTTACCTTTTACTTATTGTGTATGGTCTCCTTCGAAATATTCTCCTCCAAAATTGATGCACCGATCCCTACGTCATTTTGTCTTCCGGAAGCAGTCTTGATATGCACCTTGCTGGATTACGAGAAGCGCCGTCAGCGAATTTTCTTTTATCTCGTCTATCGTTGCAAATCTTCGTCTTTCCAACTGGGTTTTCAACTTTGAAAATAAAAAATGGTCTGCAGGGGCCAGGCTCTCATTTGTCCGATCCAAAAGCTTTTCACAGACAGCGAGGTGATGGTCTTTCTGGCCTCGACTCATGAGCCATGGGACGAACTTGGTAGCAACACGATGTATATCAAGATGCTCTGTCAGGATTGTATGACTGATGCAAATAAAATGTTACATTCTTCTGCAATCTCGGGGCAGTCATTGTTCGGTTGGCATGAACCATTTCATTGATGTTCCTGACATGGGCGTAGTCGATAGACGTCCAAGGGCGTCCTGAACGAGGCCAGCGGCGGATAGATATGGGGGGGGGGGGCGTCCCTCCCCCCCCTAGCGGGGCCACCCACATTGCCACCCGTGTCGCTCCCACCAGTCAGCGCGCACGCACTTCGCTCGTTTCTTTCGTCAGTCGACTTGACTGAATCGAGTAGTTGTTTGTACTTTCCTATGTTGAACGCGCGCCCGGGTCATCGTATTTTAATGGGAGAGATCCTTCAATACAAGCAAATGAGTATAAACGCCCTTAAAGATTGTGATTCTCTTATGCAAGCGTTTTCTGTTTGTCCTAGATCTGACTATCCTACTTTGCACACGCTGTACAAATATTTGATTGTCTACCTGCATCTATTGCTACAGTAGGAAGATGTTTTTCAACATTGCGGCATACAAAGACATGGCTGAGGTCAACAACGATGGAGGATCGACTTAGTGGCTTAGCTCTGTTGAACACTCAGCCTGACGTTGATTGTCCTATTGACGATGTAATTAACCAATTTGCCTGGAAGAATAGGCGCACAGAGTTCATTATTTAATGAAGAGAAGCACAATGATAAATTTTTTACATCTTAAGATGACATTTTCTTGTATATGTGTAATTTTGCCTGTAACTTGATTATTTTTTACTACAGTAAAAGTGAAGGTAGCTCAATATATTTTTAGCGCCCCATCCTTGAAGCTTTTCAGTATCAACCACTGAAGGAGGCTCATATTTACCTTCCATCTGGCCATTTTTAAACCATGTGGACCATTCGTAACGCCGAGTACGGTACTCATCACTGTATGCTTCCTGCATCATTTGGTGTGTCTCTGTAAAGGTTTTCAAGAGCTTCGGGCAAAATTTAATTAAGACGCGATGCTCCTCTAACTCTGCCATCTCGAAATTCGCAAACTGTGTGACACCATTTTCAACTCAATACAGCACTGAACAATAACTAACAGACGGACAACAATGAAATCTCTGGCAGTTGCACATTAAACACACGCGTGTGCAGGGGTGTCAACCGCATTTCGCTCCAACACACATAGGCGTGAAATTATGAATGTTCCGGAATTTTTTGAACAGACTTCGTATATCACTAAACGCCTAACACAGGGCACGATACCAAAACCCATTTACAGGTTGCCATCAAATGCTCTCCAGGGGCATCAAAAATGTGATTTTCAATATTTCGTGTAGTTACTGACGAACTTCAAAAATTTAAAATGCTGTCATAATCTGCTCGTTAAGAGGTATACTCTTATGTCAGAAGCTTGACACAGTAAAGCAAGGTTAGAAACTGTGTGTTTGTCTCGAGGCAACATAGTTGATGGCGTGCAAATGCCCTGACTTTATTTATTTGAGAATGAGAGGACATGGGAACTTCCGACGAACTTTATACGTACTGTCATTTGAGGTTTCTTTGCTCCAATTTTTACATATTTTTTAAGAAAATAGTTTAAAAACAGGGGTTTCTTAATGTTTTTGTTTCTCAAAATGATTTGGTTAGTTACAACAGTCTTTTGCAAAGTAATATGTATTTATATCTCTTAAAATAACCTTTAATTTCTACATTTTATTGTTTTTTAAAAAAGTGGTGCAAAGTTTCCATGCCCTGGGGATACTTTGCATTGGATGCCTAAATTTCATTAAAAATGAGGATTACAGAGGTCTTGAGTTATGTTTGACCATAGGAATGAAAGGGAATAAAGCAATTACTAAAGAAATAAGGACTACAGAGTACTGGAGCAATGATTGACCATCAGAATTAAGAAAAAATAACAATCTCGTTAGCAGAAACAAATTTTATTACCAAAATAGTTTAACAAATTAAAGATTTAACACAAAATGTAGCCTATATTGTGAGTTAATAGGTCCAATATCGTTCAAGCTGTGGTATGGAGAATAAGCCACGTTTGCTTATCTGTTTTGAAGGCTGAATGGTGCAAATTATTTCATCGAAGTCACACTTCATTTCATCTTTCGGCATTGACCACTTCCATGATTTCTTAGAGTTTTGCATTGAACTTGTTGTAGCTCCATCATTGTTTACATCAGAAATTAAACCAGGAAAATATCCCCCCTCATATTTGAAGATCACATACTGGCCCACAGTGTGCAAAACTTCAACAAATTCTGGACTTTTCTTTTTCGGCCTGGTTAGTAACTGGGTTTCATCCACTTCAAACTCTACAGGTGATGGTGACCTGACTTGAGATCTCAGATAATCCTCATCTTCAGAAGAATCTCTGAGAGAGATGGCATCCGAATCTTCTCTTGAACTACCATCTTTATTTTTGTTACTTCTTCTGTATTTCTTCAAAATCCTTTTCTGCATTACTGTCACACTTTTACCAGGTGTGACTGAAAACTTCTTTCTTCCTCTGTTTCTGGCAACACCAGTAGTCCATTCAGTTCTCTTATTCTCAAGTGCTTCAATGAAAGGGCTTGTACCGCATCTTTGCCACAAGTTCGCGATGGAAGATGGCAAAGAATTTCATCAACATTGATTGGATAAATGCTGCACTTTTGGAAACCTGCCGTTAGGTTCTTTGCTGAGTTCTTGCCAACTATATCCATTAATCTCTTTAGCATAAAAGGGAAATCGTGTGTCTTTGAAACCTTGCTTGCTACTTTTCCACTTTCTAAGGACCTGTCTCCAGGCTACTTTCATGGGCCCAAAGAAAGAAGTGTCCAAAGGCTGTGTAATGTGAGTACTGTTTGCTGGTAGACAGATGAACGAAATGTTATTCTCACCACAGAGCTCTAGAACATAAGTTGTCAAATGTGAGGACAAATTGTCACAGATTACTACTTTCTTTCCTTCCAGCGTTTTCAGTCTTAGTAGCATCAACTTGGTGAACCACTCGCTAAATGTATTACTGTCAAACCATCCACTAGGACTAAGTGAGTAAAGGCAGCCAGTGGGCCCATTTTCTGTCCATGTGGACCATAGATGTGCTGATTTGTGCCGGCCGGGGTGGCCGAGCGGTTCTAGGCGCTACAGTCTGGAACCGCGTGACGCTACGGTCGCAGGTTCGAATCCTGCCTCGGGCATGGATGTGTGTGATGTCCTTAGGTTAGTTAGGTTTAAGTAGTTCTAAGTTCTACGGGATTTATGACCTTAGAAGTTAAGTCCCATAGTGCTCAGAGCCATTTGAATCATTTTTTTTTTGCTGATTTGTAAACAACAAATGGAGGCTAAACTTATCTCTCAGAATTGCCAGCAAACATTACAGATATGCTGCTCTTGGAGGAATTACAGATGTTTTCTGAATATTCTGAACCTCTTTTTGTGAGTACTTTCTTTTTCCCTGGATCGTTGGTTAGGTTGGTTTCATCAATATTCCATATATTACTAGCTGGTACATCTTTCAGTTCAACTTGCAAATGTTCAACATATTCTCTGAGAACACGCTCATCAACTGCAGCTCTACTCCTTTTAATGTTGGTTGCAAAACGTACAGAAAGTTCAGGGTGGCGTTTGGTGAAGCCCACGAGCCATTCATAGCCTGGACAATTGTATTTGAATCTAGGAACTTTACGTCCATGTCTGGCAAGGTATGACTTCACAATCATTCAGAGTTCCATTGGAGTAACAGGGAACCCATATTTACTCAACTGCAAAACACATTTTACAAACTCTGCCTCTTCTTCATTAGTAAAAATCTGTGGGAATGCTGGACGTGAATTACTTCCTTCCTTTGACTTTAGTTTATTAATTATGGTTCTTCTTGGGATATTAAAAAGTTTTTCACCTTTCGTTTGTGATATCTCCTTCCTCCTAATAGCTTGTAAGCATTTCTCCAGAGTTTCTGGGCTGTAATCACAGCATCGCCTATTTCCGACCATTCTCTTATACTTCCGTGGCATTTTCACCAGTCTGAAAGAGATTACAAACATTGTTCACTGCCAGCAGCACACTACGGAGGTAAAATCAGTCAGAAATGTTCGTAGATGTGGAAGAAATGCACCCTGGGGATACTTTGCATCACTTTTGTTGTGGTGCAATGTTTCCCCAAAGTAAGAAATTTCGTAACCTACAACAGTAAATTGACAATGACACAAACAATAGTCCATCAAACGAAACACTACGATACTTTTCAGCAGCTAGACGTACTGAGTAATTAAAATAATGGTGACTGACCTTCACAGTGACCAGTTCTCCCTGTGAAAAACATAGATTTTTCCAACTTAGTTTTATACACACTTATGAACGTCTTTACTAAGATGCTTGTGAAAAATTCAAAATGGCCGACACCTAAACATGCAAGCAAGGGTGCGAACCTTTCATAGAAAACATTGTTCACAGATATACAGCAGGTAGTGTAGCATCTATGAACCAAAGAAACTTTTTTTTCAAAAGGAAAAAAGTTTGTCGCTATGGAGCAAAGTAACCTCAAATGACGGTAATTTTATACCTTCTCGAAACTTTTTCTCGCTGACACCACCCACAAACGATGAAAGGAAAAAATTTATCGCTCGCTACATTTCCGCTGCCCATGCAGTAAAACGGCAGCATCTGGTATGACGTTTTAATTTAGTACTTCTTTACCACTACCTCTGTCGCTAGCACACTTTGCCGGCAGTATCTGCATGTATCACTGAATATACCTGCAAACTTATATCGAGGTACGACACTTACAGTTCAGTAGTGAGGTGCGTGAGAAACCAGCTTTCGCTTCAAATGCGGCGCAAATTACCCAGACTATATTCATCCAGTGTTTGATAATGAGAGCACTTATCGACTTCCAACAAATTTTAACTACAATTTCAAACCTTCCCATAAACTTTTTCTCTTTTACATGCTTTAAATCAAATATTCAACACAATATCTCAGTTGGTAAGTAATCAGATATATGAAGTTGTTTTAAATGTGAGAGTTTGATTCTTTCACTGGTTTTTACTGAAACTTGTCAACACCGCTGTGCACAGGAATCAACAATGTTTACTGTTTCTCGAGGAAAAATAATGCTAGCATAAGCTATTTCAAGTTAGTAAAGGCAACACAATAATATTTTAAAGGGGGTGTGACAAACCAGATGATGTAGTTGACTACAGAAAAGAATAGGAAACCTAAGTTCTTTCGCTGCAGATACATAGATCTACTGAATGAAATTTTATCTCGTCGATGCAGATACACAAACTCACACATTAACTAAAAGTATATAGTGACTATTAAAACAAAGTAACAGACCAAAATTTGATCTGCATTACAAACGAAATATAACATTTTATTATGTCTATCACAATGAATTTATTGGCAGAATTATGTAAGATCAATATGTTTATGTTTTAAACTATATTTTGTCCTCCATATTTATCCATGTGAACTCAAAGCTAGGGCTACCCATTTTATAATGAGGCCCACACTTGGCCCATTCATGTGACACATACTATAGCCACTGCACCTCCTGTGTCTTACTTGGGAAAACTTAATATACAGACTCCGAAGAGAGTGAGAAATTAATTTATAGAGCAGAATAAAGGCAAATGTGAATGAAGGTAATCATAAATCAAGTGTAGTGGGTCACTCTGAGGAAAATGAGATCTAGGTCTTGGCAACCATGAGCTGATATTATGGTAGACTGCTAAAGAGATGACAGAGTTTACTACACTGCCCAGAATATCAGTTGGAAAGAGGAAGGCGTGAAGTTTAACAATACCTGGTTCCTGGCTATGAAGGGGAAATGCAGCAGTGATCAGTCTTCTAACGTTGAATGATATTGGTAATCCTTATAACATAAAAAATGACCAAATTTCAATTGAAATGAAAAGAAAATCTGTCAGCAGCTAGCCATGGTGTGAATTAGAATCATATCCATGCCACAACACCTTCAGAAGATTTCCTCCACAGATGGGGAAGAAATGATGTGCTGGTCAAGATAACATATGGGCCCAGCGAATAATAGTCTGGAGAATTTTAATAAGTTAGGAAGCTCTCATACTACAATGAGTTTAACTGACTTTTGTTAATTTGAATCTGTCTTCCTAAAGGATCAAGCTGTTGCAGGAGAGAGCCGCCGACAGGCTATCTTGCCAAAGGGAATCAATGTGCTACAAACCATATGAACTACAAAAAAAAAAAAAAAAAAAAAAAAAAAAAAAAAAAAAAAAAAAAACGTCAAAAGTGGTTAAACTTAATTTTCCATCATCGTTGACACTTATCAAATATTTAAAAGGAACTGAGATATTATGCAATAAAATGTAAAACTCATTGACGATGGCACAGATGTACTTAAACATAATTGGTGAAGAAATCAAGAAAACATTGTTGATTTAAAAAGCAATCCGAACTCATTCCCATTATTATGTCTGCAAATATTATTTTAGCCAGTTAGAAAGAAAAACGATTGGTAATTAATTCTTTAATAATTTTATTATTTCTCCTGTTTCATCTTCTTGGACATAAATCAGACTGCAATGAGAAGTCCCTTATGATACCATTCAATGGTATACGAAAAATCACTTACATTTACTTCAACTTTGAAGAAAATCTGCAGATGATTATATTGGAACACGTTTCCAATGTACATAATCGAAAGATAGAGGCACAGAATGGTAATGCACTACTAAATCAATATCTCACGGAATATTTCTCCGGGGAATGTAGATCAACTCGGCCTGTTTGATCTTTTTAAAAATAAAGGGTAACATCCTGACGAATTTTTCCATTTCGTGTTGCTTTCTATTCTTCAGCTTCTCCAACATGTAAGCCACCTCCTACCAATTTTTAGTTAAACAAATGTTTGTACTATCTGACTGTCTGACTTACCTGGCAACAGACTTGTAAAATATGGCAGCACAGGAGGGCATACTTATGCCCCAGGTACATGTGTCAGTTTAGTAATGTTCCTAACTGTACACCAGCTGATACGTGCTCTATCGCAACTTCCACAACTTCTGTATGTTAATTCCCACCAAAATAATAGTGATAGTCTTCATGAACAGGGACATCTTTAAATAACAACACTTCATGGTATTGTTTGTTAGGCACAGGAAACATGGTCCAGTCACAGTGGTGGCTCGTAGGTATACATTCTGAGTGTTCACAAATTTTTAAATTCAGATAAATATGAGACTGCGAAATTAATGGCATCTGCTGTACAACAATTATGCTTATCAACATATTTACACAACTTCAGCCAATGTCAGTAATAATAATAATAATAATAATAATAATAATAATAATAATTATTATTATTATTATTATATGCATAACGTGTATGAACAAAGGAAGAATTGTTTTTGTGGAATTTTGTTTTCTTGTACATAATTACGTACAATTTATG
This sequence comes from Schistocerca nitens, assembly GCF_023898315.1. Classification (NCBI taxonomy): domain Eukaryota; kingdom Metazoa; phylum Arthropoda; class Insecta; order Orthoptera; family Acrididae; genus Schistocerca; species Schistocerca nitens. The sequence continues at coordinate 116,787,650 of NC_064620.1, read as the reverse complement.
GCAAGAACGAAATAATGTTTAAGCTTTCACTACTTTCCGTTTCGCATTTTTGTGTAAGTGGGAGTTTTTGTACTTTTCCATTTTTTCAGACAAATGTACAAGATTCCTAAATCGTGTATTAGTTTACGAGTCAACTTCTGGGCTGAAAATCAGGCATTCTTACGTGCATCCACACAAAAACTTACTCTTGAATATTAACTTGTAGTCACTTGTATTTGATTTCGTCACTTTCTCGGACAACAGATCTGGTCTGGAATGCCCTAGTTTCTTTGCGGGTAAATTTTCCTGGTAATTTTCTTTTCTGCTGGCGCTTAATACGGTTTCAACAACTCCAAACACAAGTGCCGTTTGCGGAAATGATTAATTTCAAATATTACTATCTACCAACAAGGTCACTTGACTATAGTACAAATGAGGCCCTGAGAATTATGAGGGCCAAAAGCACATCGTCTTCGACCCTCTCCCCACCCCTCCCCCATATTTAAGTAAGTATTAGAGAAACCAGTGAGACAGATTTTCGTGAATGTTTAGATATACATACAGTGTGGACGTACAGTACAGATAAACCTGACTCACCACAAGATCAACAGTTGACAGAAGCGAGAATAAGTGCTACAGTCTCACCGTCGACGATGTGCTTTATGGTTCTCAGCGCCTCAAATGGATTACTCTATGGTAAAACCCAAAACTTAATGTACTATATCTGATTCAGAGTGCCACAAAATAGGTTTTTCTGTTAGTATAACTGTAACATATACTGGTGTCCGATCTAATTTTATTATATGGTGAGTGAATTCGTATATCTGTGGAGTGTGCTACCACTTAGCGGGATTTATGCCAAGCGAATGTAGATGAAAGTTGCTGCAGTGTGTGCTACCACCTGGTGACACTGACATAAACTTGTAGTTGACTGGTACGAGGCTAGCGGTGCACACCGTGACACGTGCACATTGTTTATCAAATCCATATGTATTTGGCACGTAAGGCAATTACGTCACGCCAGCTACGCAAGCGCTGATGCGCCTTACAACGTGCACAAGTGAAGGTGTGTGCTCGCGACCTTGATGCCAAGTTTCACCGAGTCTAGGGGAGCAATATGTAGTATAGCGCCGTAGATTTAGTGTCGTGTATTTCAGATCACCGCACCTACATTACGTTTAACAGCATGCAAAGAAAAATAACCAATAGATCCGCAAGATGTCAAAAGTTAGGGTGTTCATGTGCTCTCGTGCTCTTACACAGCGGCCACTACTATCCAACCCCACTCGCGCTACTGTCACGGTCGCTCACTCACAAGGGGACCGCACCAACGCTCCCTTGCCGACTGGGGGTGTAGGGCGCGACTAGGACTTCAACATACATAAACAGGAAGATGCAACTCTCAACTACACTACTGGCCATAAAATTGCTACACCACGAAGATGACGTGCTACAGACGCGAAATTTAACCGACAGCAAGAAGATGCTGTGATATGCAAATGATTAGCTTTTCAGAGCATTGACACAAGGTTGGCGCCGGTGGTGACACCTACAACGTGCTGACATGAGGAAAGTTTCCAACCGATTTCTCATACACAAACAGCAGTTAACCGGCGTTGCCTGGTAAAACCTTGTTGTAATGCCTCGAGTAAGGAGGAGAAATGCGTACCATCACGTTTCCAACTTTGATAAAGGTGGGATTGTAGCCTATCGCGATTGCGGTTTAGCGTGTCGTGACATTGCTGCTCGCGTTGGTCGAGATCCAATGACTGTTAGCAAAATATGGAATCGGTGGGTTCAGGAGGGTAATACGGAACGCCGTGCTGGATCCCAACGGTCTCGTATCACTAGCGGTCGAGATGACAGCCATCTTATCTGCATGGCTGTAACGGATCGTGCAGCCACGTCTCGATTCCTGAGTCAACAGATGGGGACGTTTGCACGAACAGTTGGACGACGTTTGCAGCAGCATGGACTATCAGTTCGTAGACCACGGCTGTGGTTACCCTTGACGCTGCATCACATACAGGAGCGCCTGCGACGGTGTGCTCAACGACAAAACTGGGTGCACGAATGGCAAAACGTCATTTTTTCGTATGAATCCAGGTTCTGTTTACAGCATCATGATGGTCGCATCCGTGTTTGGCGACATCGCGGTGAACGCACATTGGGGGCCTGTATTCGTCATCGCCATACTAGCGTATCACCCTGCGTGAAGGTATAGGGTGCCATTGGTTACACGTCTCGGACACCTCTTGTTCGCATTGACGGCACTTTGAACAGTGGAAGTTATATTTCAGATGTGTTACGACCCGTGGCTCTACCATTCATTCGATCCTTGCGAAACCCTACATTTCAGCAGGATAATGCACGACCGCATGTTGCAGGTCCTGTACGGGCCTTTCTGGATACAGAAAATGTTCGACTGCTGCCCTGACGAGCACATTCACCAGATCTCTCACCAACTGAAAACGTCTGTTCAATGGTGGCCGAGCAACTGGCTTGTCACAATACGCCAGTCACTACTCTTGATGAAATGTCGTATCGTGTTGAAGCTGCATGGGCAGCTGTACCTGTACACGCCATCCAAGCTCTGTTTTGACTCAATGCCCAGGTGTATCAAAGCCGTTATTACGGCCAGAGGTTGTTGTTCTGGGTACTGATTTCTCAGGATCTACGCACCCAAATTGCGTGAAAATGTAATCACATGTCAGTTCTAGTATAATATATTTGTCCAATGAATACCCGTTTATCATCTGCATTTCTTCTTGGTGTAGCAATTTTAATGGCCAGTAGTGTATTTGCTAGGAAATCGCGTTCGAAAATTTCAGATGTGCTTATGCACTTTGTACAGTTGCAAGCATGTAAGGAGTCCGCAGCTGCGTGAGTAACTAAGCGCTTAGCTTCATTAGCGCAACGTCTCTGGATCGATTCTTGCTGCTGGTACTTTTTTTCATTCCAACATAATTCTAGCAACAGATTTATTATGACTATGCAAATTAAGGAGGAATATCTAATGAATCATTTATTATTTTCATAATCCTTACCCTGAAAAATCGGGTTTTTCACTTAAGTCCCCATTATAACAATACACAGTGTTCATTACATGTGCTGCATGTCGCAATAATTATTGTTTTCTATGTTCCTACAATCAGTATTATCCTGATTCGCGCAGTACTCCACATTATGCCCTTCACAAATACAGATACAATAATGTAAATGAAATGACTTTCCAGATTTGATTGAAAGTTCTAGTATCTCATTTTTTTGTTTCCAATGTCCTTACAACAACTTTTTCTCCTTTTTCAGGGTAAAGATTATGAAAACAATAAATGAATCACTAAACAAAATGGTTCAAATGGCTCTGATCACTATGGGACTTAACATCTGAGGTCATCAGTCCCCTAGAACTTAGAACTACTTAAACCTAACTAACATAAGGACATCACACACATCCATGCCGGGGGCAGGATTCGAACTTGCGACCGTAGCGGTCGCGCGGTTCCAGACGGTATCACTAAAAAAAAAGTTCAAATGTGTGTGAAGTCTTATGGGACTTAACTGCTAAGGTCATCATTCCCTAAGCTTACACACTACTTAACCTAAATTATCCTAAGGACAAACACACACACCCATGCCCGAGGGAGGACTCGAACCTTCGCTGGTACGAGCCGCACAGTCCATGACTACAGCGCCCAAGGCCGCTCGGCTAACCCCGCGCGGCTGAATCACTAAACACTGGGAATTTGCACAGTCATAATAAATCCGTTATTAGAACTATGCGGGATTGAAAAAAAAGTACCAACCGCGAGTTTTGATCCAGAGACCTCTCGTTTGTAAAACTGTGCGCTTACTCTATCAGGTGTGGACTCCTTGAATGCTAGTGACTTGAGTACAGGGCGGTTATCACTGAACTTTCGCTGCTTCAGTCAGCGTAGACGGAAAACCATTTGCAGTATGGGTACCCAACATTATAGGAATGATGTCCAGACTGTGTGTTGCAGGAGTTGCTTTGTTAGTCGTGTTAATATCACGGTCCTGGAACGGCGAAATAGGGTTGAAACACAAGCATCAGTGAGCATTACAATTGCAAACAGTCAACATGGGTCTGGACGAGGTGAGCAGGACGTTGCTCACAAAGCTGTTTTGTCAAAACAACGGCAATAGTGCTGCTGCTCGTCGCGAGACACTGACGTGTTATGCCGGCCAGAGTGGCCGCGCGGTTCTAGGCGCTACAGTCTGGAACCGCGCGACGCTACGGTCGCAGGTTCGAATCCTGCCTCGCGCATGGATGTGTGCGATGTCCTTAGGTTAGTTAGGTTTAAGTAGGTCTAAGTTCTAGGGGACTAATGACCGCAGATGTTAAGTCCCATAGTGCTCAGAGCCATTTGAACCAGATGGTATACCAATCAGGTTCCTTTCAGGTATGCAGACACAATAGCGCCTTTGTTCGCAACCATATACAACCGCTCACTTGACGAAAGGTCTGTTCCTAAAGAATGGAAAGTAGCACAGGTCACACCAATATTCAATAAAGGACATAGGAGTAACTCATTGAATTGCAGTAGGATTTTGGAGCATATACTGTGTTCGAACATTATGAATCACGTTGAAGAGAATGACTTATTGATACATAACCAACACGGATTCAGAAAATATCGTTCTTGTGCAACACAACTATCTCTTTATTGGCTCAAATGGCTCTGAGCACTATGGGTTCGAAAATGGTTCAAATGGCTCTGAGCACTATGGGACTTAACTTCTGAGGTCATCAGTCCCCTAGAACTTAGAACTACTTGAACCTAACTAACCTAAGGACATCACACACATCCATGCCCGAGGCAGGATTCGAACCTGCGACCGTAGCGGTCGTGCGGTTCCAGACTGTAGCGCCCAGAACCGCTCGGCCACTCCGGCCGGGAGCTCTTTATTCCCATGAAGTAATGAGTGCTGTCGACAAGGGATCTCAGATCGATTCCATGTTCCTAGATTTCCAGAAGGCTTTTGATACTGTTCCTCACAAGCGACTATTAATCAAATTGCAAATTGCGTGGATATGGAGTATCGTCTCGGTTGTGTGACTGGATTCGTGATTTCCTCTCAGAGAGGTCACAGTTCGTAGTGATAGGCTGTAAATCATCGAGTAGAACAGAAGTGATATCTGGCGTTCTGCAAGGTAGTTTCATAGGCCCTCTGCTGTTCCTGATTTATATTAATGAGCTAGGTGGTAATCTGAGCAGCCCCCTTAGATTGTTTGCAGATGACGCTGTAATTTACCGTCTAGTAAAATCATCAGACGATCAACTCGAACTACAAAATGATCTAGAGAGAATTTCTGTGTGGTGCAAAAAGTGGCAATTAGCACTAAACAAAGATAAGTGCGAGGTCAACCACATGGGTACTAAAAGAAATCCGATAAATTTTGGGTATACTATAAATCGCACAAATCTAAGGGCTGACAATTCGACTAAATACCTATGGATTACAATTACGAGCAACTTAAATTGGAAAGACCACATAGATAATATTATGGGGTAGGCGAAAAAGAACTGTGCTTTGTTGGCAGAACACTTAGAAGATGCGACAAACCCACTAAAGAGACAGCCTACATTACACTTTGGTATCCTCTGCTGGAATATTGCTGCGCAGTATGGGATCCTTACCAGGTAGGATTGAAGGAGGACATCGAAAAAGTGCAAAGAAGGGCAGCTCGTTTCGTGTTATCGCGCAATAGGGGTGAGAGTGTCACTGATATGATATGCGAGTTGGGGAGGCAGTCACTGAAACAAAGGCGGTTTTCTTTGCGGCGAAATCTATTTACGAAATTTCAATCACCAATTTTCTCTTCCGAATGCGAAAATATTTTGTTGACACCCAGCTACGTAGGGAGAAATGATCATTATAATAAAATAAGAGAAATCAGAGCTCGAACGGAAAGATTGAGGTGTTCCTTTTTCCCACGCGCCATTCGAGAGTGGAATGGTAGAGAAGCAGTATGAAAATGGTTCGATGAACCCTCTGCCAGGCACTTAAGTGTGAATCGCAGAGTAACCATGTAGATGTAGATATAGAGGCTGTAGTGTTAATGATCCATTTGCCACAGTCATCGGCGATCAGATGGCACTCACGTGGCCCTCTGATTTGACTCTGTGGTCGGTAACTGTACTGAGTTTAGAGGTGGACACTGTTAGAAACACTCACTCTAGGGCACAACCGTGCCCTGCCGACGAGTATGTTCTGTTGTTGAACAGCTTCAGCCCTTCGAACGGGTTCGTAGTGTGGTGCTGCGAGAAGCTGGATGGATGTACTAATGGACTACTGCACACGATGGGCACAGTGTATCGGAGATACGCCGCTGCTTTCAGCGGTGGTCTGTGGACCATTCCCGCAACTGTAGACGAAGTTCAGGACGTCCCTGTAGTGAAGGTGCACGGCGAGATCGACGCATTGTGCGAGCAGCCGTGGCTGACCGAATATCAGCCAGGGACGAAATCTGGGCACATGTTGCTCCTGCGGTGTAGTCAGGGACCACTGGAAACTGTCTGTTTGCAGCAGGATTGCGGTCGAATGTGCCTCTAGCTAGGCTACCGTCGACACCATGACACTCCGAGAACGATTATTCTGGTGACGTAAAATAGTTGACCAGAGAGTCGAATGGCGGTCCGATGTCTTCGGTGATGAGAGTGAGTTTTGTCCGTATCCGAGTGACGGTTGTACCTGTGTACTGCACAGACATAGTGCACTGCTTATTTCAGAGTTCATTTGCTCATGACGCACAAGTACCATCCCCGGCTTCACGGTGTGGAAGGCAAATACTTACAACTCACGGTCACATTTGGTGTTGTTGCAGGGTAAAGTAACCAGTGACCACCATATTGCACTCACTGTTATCCTCATGCTCCACCTGGTCCTTCGACAGGAGGATGTTGTGGTTTCTCAACAGGACAGTGAACATCCACATGCAAGTGCTGCAATGCGATGTGCTTTTTGTGGTACACTCTGGCCGGCAAGATCTCCAGCTCTCTTGCCAATTGAAAACGCAAGGGAGATGATGAAGTGGGAACTTACCCATTCTCTGAGGCTTCCAAGAACCATTGCTGAATTGCAGTAAAAGGCGCAAGAGGCATGAGACAATTTATCGCAGGATGACATTCAGCATGCGCTTGCGTAGCTGCCACAGGGTGATAAACTGTGTGCTGATGAGACTCTCTGGGCAGCCTTTACTGTGAGGTGTGCTTCATTTGGTCTGAATTTGTTGTCACACACTCCTACAACGATGAGCTACCTGTCACCTCACTTCTCAATAAAATTCATTGTCTTTGAGGGTGACACACTTTTTTCCCTGGCGGGTTACATACTTAAAATGTAGAATACTTACGTAGAATACGAATCAGAATCTAGCACAGAAACAGCCAGACAGAGTACAGAGAAATAATAAAGAATAGACTAACAAAATTATCTCTTATTTTATATCGCTGGAAAAAAAGCTTGCACAATTATAACATCACTTTCGAAACCTCAGTAAGAGATAGTAGTTGTAACTGATATTATTATAACACATGTCTTTGAGCCTTTACTGTATTGAAATTCTCAATAATGTAGGTTAAATGTATTTAATTTGAAATTTTTCTTTCAATTTGTGGGGCGGCGGGGTTATTTATAGTTATGGTGGTTGTTTGTGTAGTACGCCGTCTTTCCCACGCGAGAATGGCAACTAATTTTGTGGTCAGCCAGAAAGCGATGGAGAACATACTGGTCCGCAGGAGAGCTTCTGTAAAGTTTGGAAGGTAGGAGACGAGGTACTGGCAGAAGTAAAGCCGTGAGGACGGGGTGTGAGTCGTGCTTGGGTAGCTCAGATGGTAGAGCACTTGCCCGCGAAAGACAAAGGTCCCGAGTTCGAGTCTCGGTCCGGCACACAGTTTTAATCTGCCAGGAAGTTTCATATCAGCGCACACTCCGGTGCAGAGTGAAAATCTCATACTGGCCTTAGTTCCCAGTCTGAACGGCCACATTCTGGTCCAGCCCACTGAAAGAAATGTTTCTATTCTCTTTCTGTTTGGCGAGATCAGGACAATGATTATAAATGAAGGTATAAATTTTTAGTTCAAATATATGTTAAGTATCTGTCGCACAGCACTTTGTAAGTCACAATGTTCAATCGACAGTAAATCTTTCTATCTTAAACAACACTATTATCAGTTCAGAGGTGACCTCTACGGTACGTTCCTACCAAAGTAGTCCTTCGCCCTGACTACTAATAGTCAAATAAATGTTCAGAATAAACGCTCGCCACAGAAGTGGAAATAATATTCACCACTTGCCACACGGATTTGTAATCATCACGGACGGCGCACTAACAGTTACTTTAGCAAATTGTAAGCGATCCAGGACGGTGTACAGTCCTCGCGAGTTCACTATCTGTTTTTACCGCAAATACGCGATTTGTCCCAGTTCGTCTCTGACGTCATCCGAGGCAGAGCGCAATCCGACGTTTAACAGACGTGGATCTTACAGTGGCAGAGTGCGAAAAGAAACTTCCTCCTGCCTTTTTTTTATTTTTTATTTTATATATTGCCACGTTGTGTCCAACGAGTGATCGCCTTTGGCAATTTTTTCTTCTGGAGTGGCAAGGTGTGAGAAATGGTTTCACTTTATTGTTTATTTGCTTGCAAAGGGGCTTGGACTCTCTGTGGGTCCTTGAGTCCTTTGAGAGTGTTAGTTAAGTAGTCATACGAGTGATGCACAGTAACTACACTGAATAACATCATCTTTGATGGTCCGGTGGGGGTGCAATAATGGCTGGAGGCACCTTGTATTTGTGCCAGCGTTGTGGTAGGGCCTGGCCTACATTCGCAAGTTGGCGGACGTTTCCCCTATACTCGTCTAATTTGTGAAAAAGAGGAGTTGCCTGGTCTTTTATCTTCTCAGCGACGTATTTTTCTCCAGTCAGCTCGTGTATTTCTCTCGTCCTGGCTCACCGTGGGGTGGCTGGACTCTACTTCAAACATCTGTTTTGTAATGGTTGCAAACTACGTGTATTATAGTCACATGTTGTTCCCCAAGATGTCGAGCCGTACAGGAGGGAGGGTTGTACCATTGCTCTACAAAGCTTTAATTTGGTTGACTGGTTTAGATTCCTGCTCGTGAAAAATGGCGAGAGTGCCCGGATCATCTTCATAGTTTTCAGTTTTCTATCTTGTATGTGTTGGGTAAAAGTCATCCCTTTATCTAGTATCACTCTCAGGTATTTTGTCGTCGTAGTCCAGGGTGTTGGCTGTCCATTGATGGCAAATCGCGTCCTCAGTTCCGGCCGTTTCTCCTTAAACACTATTGCTGCAGTTTTCGCAGGGTTTAGGTGATTTTATTGCTCTTTGTCCATTGTTCGGTGACGACAAGTTGTCTCTGCATCCTGTTGACAAGTTGTTCGATGTTCCTTCCAAAGGTTAGGAAGGCCGTGTCATCGGCGGTGACGTGTTGAATGGTGGGAATTTCGTTAATGTACAAATTAAACAGGCATGGCGATATCACCACTCCCTATGGGATGCCAGCTGAGACAGTTGTCAGTGATGACTCCTTCCCATCTCTTTGTACAAACGGACGCCTGTCCAGCAGAAAGCTATCAATCAGCTTGATGTAACAGTCGGGGAGATGGGCTTGATCGACTAGTTTGACTATAAGCTTGTCACGCCACACCCAATCATATGCCTTTTCGATATCTTGGAAAACTCCAGCTGTGGGGTTCCGTCTATTCAGGTTGAGTTGTATGGAGTCTGTCATCCGAAGCAGCTGAAGCTCCGCCGATAACCGTGCCTGGAAGCCAAACTGTTCGTGGCGGATGATGTTATTTTCTTTGAGATAGTCTTGGAGACGCTGTAGTAGCACCCATTCCAGTATTTTACCGAGTGTGGGCAACAGACTGATCGGGCAGTAGCTGTCTGGCAACGTTGGGTTTTTTCCTCTTTCGGGAGTAGGAGTCGTGTTCACCGTCTTCCAGTATGCAGGGAAGTAGGTGTTGAGTGAGCAGCTGTTGATAATTCGAGTTAAGAGAACGATGGCCTTTCTCGGAAGATGCTTAAGATCAGCATTGGCCAGAGAGTCCTTGCCAGGCGCCGAGTTGTTCGTCTTCTTGATGAGTTTTCTAACTTCATCGGGAGTACTAAGAACAGGCCTCTGTTGTGTGGGGAGTTGGCGAAAGTCGGCGATTCGCTGCCGGATACGGTCCTCTTCCCTTGCGTCCTCAGCATCCTCTGGGGTTGGAGCTGTCATGTGATGTTCATATTCGTCGGCATACAATTTATCTTGGCCAAGGGAGTCGTATAAGAGGCAATCGGGGCCTCGTATTGCTCTCTTTGGTGGTCTCGGTTGGTGTAGGGCCCTGACAAGTTGACACTCTTCCCTAGTCTGGAGAAACGTTTCGTCCATCTTTGTTTCCCAGAGGTCTTGCCACCATTCTTCAGCTCGGCGGCGTAGCTCCCAGGACAAACGATGCATCAGCCATCTATCTTTTGGATTTCTATATCGTTGACATCGTTTCCTGTGAGTATTCCGGCGATGCTTGATGTCGGTGAGATGAGGAGGGAATGTTTCAAATTGATGCTCATGACGAAAGACATCAGTCGCTGCACGTCTTGCTGCCCATTGCAGTTTAGCTGACAAAGTTGCCACATCGATACAATTTCCAGAGTTGTAAAAACTGCTTGGGTCGGTCGGATGTTATTGTTAGGGTATGTCGCAAAGAGATCCCAGTTAACAGCTCTGGAGCTAGGAGGTATTGGGAGGCCGCCACCCTCAAGAAGTCCGAGAACTGATCTATGATCAGATAACAGGTCCTGAATGGTCCTGAGTTGTAGATTTACAGCGACATTTTTAACAATCGCTATATTGAGAACGCCAGCCTTCTGGATGGCGAACTCGGGGATGCGAGTCGGCTCCTGTGGCCCATATATTGTGACTTGAAGATCGTTCTCTAGATCGTAGAGTTGCTGTCCCTTTCGGTTGGCCCTCACTGAATGCCAAGCCCCATGTTTGGAGTTAAGGTCTCCTCCCAGCAAGACCTTACTTAATCTATCGAAGACAGCATGAAGATCTCTGGCCACCAACTGTTTCTTGGGGCTAAGATACGCCGCCACAAGAGTTATGTTTCCTATTGCCGTGAAGATTGTAACCGCTGTGGCTTCCAATGAGTCCAGGGTCGGTAGATCCTCCTGATGATGTCGTATAGTGTTTTTGACGAACACTGCAGTTCCGCCACCTCGTTGTCAACCTGTTCCGTCCTATAACCATGAATGTTGCGTAATTTGAAACTAGCCATCTCCGTCAGGTGCGTTTCTGATATCAGGACTATGTCCAACCTGTGCAAACCAACAAATTAGTTCAGTTCAGTTTGCTTACGTCTTGGGCCATTGGCATTCCAAATGCAGAGTCGGAGGTGTCTTGTTCTGTGGCCGTTATCCTTTCCTTAAGGAGCTGTAAATACCTTGATTATTCCCTCCACCAGCGTGAGGCTTGCCTGCCAGTTTTTGTTGAAGTTGTACAAGTAGGGCTGCGATGTCCAATATGGCTGACCTCAAGGTGCCTAGGGTGGCTGTAGTGGAAGCAGATGTTGCAGGTTGTCGCTCCTAGGCGACGGTGTGTCTGCATTGTGAAATCCGTCGTCTTGGAGTCTTCTGTAGGGTAACTGATATTTGGGGTGTCCGGATGGCTGTTGTTCTGGTGCCTCAGAAAAAAAAAGTTCAAATGGCTCTGAGCACTATGGGACTGAACATCTGAGGTCATCAGTCCCCTAGAACTTTGAACTACTTAAACCTAACTAACCTAAGGACATCACACACATCCATGACCGAGGCAGGATTCGAACCTGCGACCGTAGCAGTCGCGTGATTCCGGACTGTAGTGCCTAGAACCGCTCGGCCACCTCGGCTGGCGGTGCCTCACAGTCCAATTTGCTGGTCGTCGCTGGTGTTGTCGATTGTTGAACGATCTTCACCGTCGGCGTCTTGGCCTGCTGTTGCGGCTGGACTTTATATTTCCCGAGGAGTGCCTGGTATTTTTCGCAGCCGCGCCATGAGGCGCAGTGGTCTTTGTCACAATTAGCACATTTTGCTTTGGAGGTGCAGGGCAGGATGCAGTCTTTGGTTCTCTGGTCTCTAGCGCACTTCGCGCAGTGGGGTGGCATCTGGCAATAATTTGCCATATGCTCGAAGTGTTGCCAGTTTTTGCACTGTGTCGGCCCATCCCTGGACTGATAATCTTCAATGTGCACCCTCGTGTAGAGAAGGTACCGGATTCGTAGATTTTATGGTTGTCCTTTGCCTTGGGAAGGCTGATGCAGTACGTGGGCAGCCTAACTAATTCGTCACTGACTTGATCTCCCTCTCTCCCTTTATACTGATGTACCCTGGCGTGGAAGAATCCTTTTTCACTTAATGCCTTCTGGAGTTGACGTTCTGTGATCTGTTGCAGGCAGTCGTTTGATCACCACCTTAATTTCTTTTCCTCCAGTGGTTGATGTGTGAAGTGGGGCAAGTCGTAGGTCTCAAAAAATTTCAGAGCCTTTCTTTGGTCCTCAGAGGACTCGAAATGGTACTTAATCTAGTCCTTCTGGAAGATGGCCTTCAGGGTTCTGGAGAGTTGTTGTAGCGCATTATTCAGTTCCACATACTGGCCAGTATAATAAATCGTCACTGTGTGGAACACGTTTCTCTTGTGCTGCATCTGATGCAGCAGCGGCTTGTTGTTACGACGTTCCTAGTTCGAGGTTTCGTGCCTTCGTGGAGTCGTCCTTGTTGTCATCTCTGGGGGTAATACATGTGAATCTATTGGTAGTCTCAATCATCTCAGCTCGTCGTTTTTTAGGGTTCGCGTCTTCTTTCGAGTTTCTCCGATAGTGTCGTTTGTGTCGCACTAGGACGAAAGATGGTGTCTCTTTCCAGTGGTTCTTGGTCCATCAATTCGACGTTCTAGCCGAATTCCAGCGGTGTTGTCCTGTCCTGTTCTGCGTCGGGTTCGTCCTGATGGACGCTACTGCGTGGAGGGTACGAGTTTTCTTCGTCCATGAAGGTAGCAATTTTGCGCGGCGCCGCCGGCTTCCGCGAACGCTCTTGTTTATCGGTAGAAGCGGCTGTTGGTGTCAGTTCGACGTGTGTTCTCAAATGTTCAAATGTGTGTGAAATCTTATGGGACTTAACTGCTAAGGTCATCAGTCCCTAAGCTTACACGCTACTTAACCTAAATTAGCCTAAGGACACACACACACACCCATGCCTAAGGGAGGACTCGAACCTCCGCCGGGATGAGCCGCACAGTCCATGACTGCAGCGCCCAAGACCGCTCGGCTAATCCCGCGCGGCGTGTGTTCTCTCGTCGCCGCGGCGTCAGACGGTTGCACAGCTCCGCCCGAGTGAAACGCTGAACTCTCGTAAACCAATTCCATAGCCTGTGTCATCTCCCTCCGATGTTCATCTGCCGGTGCCGAAGTCGTCATAAGTGGAGTGGTCGATGGGGCCTGCGGCGGGGCAGACCCCGCCGACTGGCGATCGACCCACTCCTGAGCGCGCGCTGCACGGTTTACTCGCACTCATATCGCGCTCTCGACTGTTCCTCCTGCCTCTCGGGCTGTATTTATGTAGGTGCCGCAGCGGACGGCCGAGAGAACATCTGTTGTCTACCGCCTTAACACACGGCAGCAGCCTCAGAACGACCGCTTTCTCGAACACATAATCTTTAGTAACATAGTTATGAATTAACTCAGAATCTTCTTAATTTTTACATGTATTTAGGTAGATTGTTTGAAAGCACAGAGAAAGGTTCAGGTCGCCTGAATAAAAACTTTGCCTTCTAGAATTTTTATGGTGGAACTAAAGGTAGATCGTTACCTCTGAACCATACCTTTACTAGAACTTGTATTGAATGTTATTGTTATTAAAGTTCTAAAATTTGGTGTAGCTCTGTTATTTAGTAGGTTTTACCATTTGCTGTAACCGAAATTCTCTACCATTAAAATTACAAGTACTTAATCTACTACAAATGGGTATATTTTAGTTACAAATTTGGTTTTCACTTAATTACTCAAAAACTATAAGAGGTAGCTTAACATGATCTCTTAGTTATTATTTCGAGGGTGAACTAAAGCATTAAACAAATTTTTTTTTCTAAGTCCAGTTTTCAGCGTCTTTCATTTTTATTAAAAATGTGAATTCCAATCGTAATTTTCATTTTATTACTTTGAAACTCGCACCACTTATGTCTCTCCTCCATAGGCGCATTCTGGACAAATTATGGATTTCTAGCGTTATTCTTTAGGAATGTAGTCGAATTAAGTCGGGTGACGCTGACGGAATTAGATTAGGAAATGAGACACTTAAAGTAGTAAAGGAGTTTTGCTATTTGGGGAGCAAAATAACTGATGATGGTCGAAGTAGAGAGGATATAAAATGTACACTGGCAATGGCAAGGAAAGCGTTTCTGAAGAAGAGAAATTTGTTAACATCGAGTATTGATTTAAGTGTCAGGAAGTCGTTTCTGAAAGTATTTGTATGGAGTGTAGCCATGTAATGAAGTGAAACGTGGACGATAATTAGTTTAGACAAAAAGAGAATAGAAGCTTTCGAAATGTCGTGCTACAGAAGAATGCTGGAGGTTAGATGGGTAGATCACATAACTAATGAGGATGTATTGAATAGAATTGGGGAGAAGAGGAGTTTGTGGCACAACTTGACAAGAAGAAGGGACCGGTTGGTAGGACATATTCTGAGGCATCAAGGGATCACCAATTTAGTATTGGAGGGCAGCGCGGAGGGTAAAAATCGTAGAGGGAGACAAAGAGATGAATACACTAAACAGATTCAGAAGGATGTAGGATGCGTGGGTACTGGGAGACGAAGAAGCTTGCACAGGATAGAGTAGCATGGAGAGCTGTATCAAACCAGTCTCTGGACTGAAGACCACAACAACAACATTATTTAGCGCCACTTATTTTTTTCTTAAAAGTGCATTTTTATGGAAACTATCAAGTCTAGGCACATTAAGACTTGATATTTGAAACGATATTACAATAAAACATGTTTTAACAAAGTTTTAAACCGAAGTTTTGACTTTTAATTTTATACTTAATTGTGGGGCAATACTTGTGCACTACGCGCAGACGCGTTGGGTGACGTTCCGCTAGTAGAAGTGAACTGGGGAAAGTCCCGGCACACTTGCTCGCCTCTGTATCTCACACACGATACAGCGCTTGTTTTGCTTCAACTTGATAAAACGGACAGAGTGGCTTGCCATTCTTGGTACGTTGTGCAGCGAAGACAATTGCCTATCAGTTTTAGTTAAGGATAACTTTTCTCACATGATGTGACTGAGACAGAAATGGTCAAGAAGTATTGAATTGTAAGTGATGTGCAGGGCAATAAATCACTGAAATCCCATTTATAGTTATGAATCGAAGGATTTCTGGAGCTGTCCATCTAGCAGCAACATCTATACTCGTGTCGGTTGCACGTTGATGCCTATGGTCTATGTTTATTTCTTGCAGCATTTGTTCCTTATCAAACTCATCGTAAATTTTCATATTCTCTAATGCTGCAGCCAGAAACTCATTGCAAGCTGGCTAGTAATATGCAGCATGCGAGGACCAAGACATCATACGGTATCGTTTATGGGTTAGCCCTGCACTTAAGAATAACAAGTTCTTGCAGATCTGGAAGGGGATGTACAATTTGTAATCTCGTTTGACGAGAACCTTAACAAGGCAGCTGAGTCGCAGATACTGGCACAAAGTAAACAAGCCTGTTGAAAATCATAACTTTCTATCTGCATTTCTAGACCACACCACTGCTGCCGACATGTTGGACGGTTGTAAGAAAGAAACTCCTGACCTGAATCTTACCAACAAGCTTCAAGTATAAATGCACATTCTTGAAGGACTTGCATCTTGATCTGAAGGGTATTCATGAGTACACTGCACCAGCTTTTATTGATATGGGATCTTGTGGTCTCCATACAGTATACCAGAGTTTCAAGAATGCAGCCTTAAAGACTAACTGGGGCGTTGTACCTTGAAAGGTCTCTGTTGGATTCCTTTCATGTTTAATTTCTCAAATTTGTTGTCTTTTAAGGAATAAATTCCTCTTCTAAATTTACTGTGGCGTTTCTGACTATCTGGGAGGAGACTGAGTAGTGGAACGTGTTACTTTTACACGTAAACAAGAACGATCTCTCACACTACTACACTTTAAAGCACAGTTTATATGTAATTCTTATATGTAATTCATGTCACACAGTCTCATACGGAACCTACATCCGCTTTCTTTTATATACTGTGTATGATAAGATACTGTCATCCCCCTTCCCTTCTGTGTGAGAGGATGAATGATCAAATGTGTTTGTAGCTGCATGCTTGAGGGTAGCAGACAAGGCTGTCTGCTAGAGAACAGTAGGACCAACGTTGAAACAGGTAGCTACGCTTCCTAATAGCAGAGAGGTTTCCATTCTTAGTATGGTCCGGTCCGTCCCCTGTCATGTTGGTATAGGAAGCTGCCCCTCTGGCGCCTTCCGTTGGTCTTTGTGAGCGACTCTCGGGAGCACGCTGGGTAGTTCAGGGGAGTCTGGCAGCTGGAGAGTAAGAAGTTGGAGTCCAGTAGTAGCGCAGGGCAGTCCAGCAGTTGCAGTCTGGCGGTGCGAGCGTCTGAAGTGGTAAGATCTCCGGCCAAGCGCGTGTCTGTTAAGTCCATAGGACAATGGATTTGTTAAGTTCAGGTTAACTGAGAATTTAATCATTTTATTTCGGGTTAGCTTTAAAATAGCTAAGGTTATCTTTAATTGCAGCGGAATGTGATTCTCGTGTCCAGTTCAGATTATTTGGCGGTAGTTGCTTTGTTACTACTTTGTGAGTAAAGTGGAACCACGTGTTGGTTAGTAACTCTAAGTAAGATCAATCTTAAATGCAAATGCTTGTGTGATTATAACGTATCGTCTTGAAAAGATTTTGAATATACCAACTTTTCTTTATGTTCAACCCACGTGGCGTGTACTTTGTGAGACCAGTACCACGTGCTTATATAACTGTTTGACCCATCAGGTTAATAGTAAGACGTTAGTAACCAGTTCGAGGTTTTTGTTTTGTAATTTGCTTTTTGATCTAATTTATTTTTATTATCTAAATTATTGCGGAGTTATACGCTTTCTGTAAACCAAGTTGACCACGTGAAGGGTAATTACAAGACGGACAGGATTGTGCTATGAAAGTAATCTCTTTGGGTAAAAAAAAAATTTGAATCTGTTTGTAGTGATTAACTTTCTCTTGCATGCGTTTCAATGTTCTTTGTGTGTTGTTTTATGAATGCAGTGTTGTATCCAGTCTCCCAATCTTGACTCCATATTTTATGTGTTCCGTAATATTCCAATCTCACAGTCTCACAATCGTAAATAAGGCACCAGCTCAGTTATAACTCACGTATAATATGCTGAAATTTCAATGAACAATCTTTAAAATAAATTTGCAAATATAAACTGATTTCTTTCTTTTTATTTAAATTCTCCTTTTATATAGATATATTACCGGTTGTTGTATGACTGTAAAATATTATAATCAATGATAGTCTGATTGGTAATATGGTAAACTTAGACTAGTTACCTGCTGAAACAGTGGGCCAGTAAACGCACGGTTAACCTCCCAAGAGAGCTCACAGTTTTAAACCGCTTTCATGGTCTAATTAGCACCCGATTTCAGCATACCAAATTCAAGTCACAATCTTACGCAATTCAGCAAAGCAAATTAGAGTGACAATCTTTCACATGGCGACCCTGTTCTGTGATTCCGCTAGACTCTGGAATCTCTGATACGTTAGATTGCGAGCGTGTTATAATCTTAATTTTTTTTCCTACAGCGCTCAAACAACTTTTGCGTTGTTTCCGAGCAGACGTTCAAAAGATTCACGGCGTTGTTGATCGGCGTTGTGTTGTTTGTCTTGTTTTGTTTTCTATATTTGTTTGTTCTATATATGTGTGTTGTTTTTTTTTTTTCTCTTCGCTTGTAAATTCCACGGTTTCGAACAAAGATAAAAATTTGTTTTGCGTATGAAAAATTGCGTACTAGGTTGGGTATCTTTCTTGTGACTGTCGTAATTTTTGGGGGACACATTTATTGTGATTAGTGTGTTACGTACTGGGTGTAAATTGCACTAATGCTGACACGTAACCAAGCTAAAAGTAAGCGGTCCGACAACTTAAGCAACATGGACCAAGGGGATAATTTGATTTCCAATATTAACGCGTCGGGCGGTTCCGAAAATGCAATGGGGAATACTTCAGACGAAATGCAAAACAGCACGAACGGGCTCACATCAGAGCCAGAAATTAATTCGCCTCCAACTAACCAAATTGATTTGGCGGAATTCATGAAAGCCTTATTGCAACAAAATAAAGAATTGTTCCGAGAACAAAAAGAATCATCCGAAAAATCGATCCGCGAGCTAGGCGAACAAATGACGCAGAAATCAGAAAAATCTGAGAAATCGATCCGCGAGCTAGGCGAACAAATGACGCAGAAATCAGAAAAATCTGAGAAATCGATTCGCGAGCTAGGCGAACAAATGACGCAAAAATCTGAGAAATCGATCCGCGAGCTAGGCGAACAAATGACGCAAAAATCTGAGAAATCGATCCGAGAGCTAGGCGAACAAATAGACGAAAAACTAATCCAGCAGACAAATAAAGTCGACAAGTCGATGCAGAGAGTGTCCGATGATATCTCACAAAGAATAAACAATCTGGCAAGTGAAATAAAAAGCGATATTATGAAAGAATTAGGCCGAACATTTGAACAGATCGATGACCGTCTGCAAGCGTTAGAACAGAGCAAGCGCAGTGGCGAGGCCGAATCTAAAGAAAGCGAAGAACGGCTACTTAGGAATTTCCAAGAGCTGAGAGAACAATGCCAAAGAGATCGTCAGCAGGTACTCTCGAGGGTCCAAGTGGCTGAAACGCATTGTCCCACGGCCGTTAGCAACACAATAGCGAACAACAGTTTAGCGATCCACGCGTTGGAACTGCAGGTCGAACAATTGAAGCAGACTGGGGCGGAGGACAAGAGACAAATAGATGAGAAGATCGCGGCATTAGCGGACATTGTAGGCACAATGAAGCTGACGGAAAGCGAGAACAATATCACACAGGTAGCGGCCGCAGAGACCGAAGAAGTGCGTTCGCTTCTTAAATTCCAGAAGGGACAGTTTGAAGTGAACAGACAGCACAAAGCTGTAACAGGCGATTTACAAGAACGCGTGGCGCATCTGGAAAACCGCATGGCGTGTGATTCCGAACTCGCCAATAGCAATAAAAATAGCCGTACGAACAGTGCAGAGAGGGACTCCGGCCACGAGGGAGATTTTGACGACAGGGAAGAATGTAATTTAAGGGGCAGACATGAGACAAATAGAAACATTCAAGGGCCTCGCCAGGAGGAAATGCGGGGATTTGATTTCAAACATTTCCTTACGGTAAGAAAATTTGAGATATTCCGTAATTCTCAAAAAGGCATACATCCACGAGCATGGCTCGAGCAATTTGAGTTCTGTCTTCCTCCCGACTGGGCAAGTTCACATAAAATAGAGTATATGTGTGGCTATTTGGAAGGCGAACCGGCGAGTCGTATGAGGTCGGCAGCGCGTCACTGCAACTCCACTCGGGAGTTTCGACAAGCCTTTCTCTCCGCCTATTGGTCGGAAGCGGCACAAGATAGGGTCAAACATGGCATAATTATGCTGCCAAATTTGAACCAGTCTGGTTTCGGCAGCCCTGCACGCCTATTCGACCACATGCTGCAGGCAAATCAATTTTTATACGACCCATACGGACCTGCGGAACTAATTAGGATATGCATCACCAAATTGCCGATGCACTTGCGGCACGTCATTCTTGCGGGACGATGCAAAGAGGACGTGGAAACATTTAAAACGCTTCTCCAAGAGTTGGAATACAATACACCAGAATGCCCGCCTAATCAGGCACAAAGTTATTACGGGGCACAACAGCGCGATCGCAGTCGTGACCGTGTTACTAATCAACGGCGTGACTGGTCGTCGCGACGCGAACGAAACAATAATCGAGACAGGCCGTATAGAAACTGGGGTAACAGTCGCGAACACAGATGGAGCAACAGAAATGATCGAGGATGGGGACAAGATCGTGAACGCAACAGGTACGGCAACCAGCATCGTTACTACGATGAACACGGTGGGAGTAGAATTGTAGGAGGAGCCCCACATGATGTCGAAATTCGGCCAGCCAACCCCAGACATAATCCAACAAATGGAAATGAACGAAACCGGCAATGACAAATGATCAGCCCAGAAGGCGCCAAATCGGAACAAATGAGCGACATGGCAAATGAGTAGAGAGGATGGTGAAGAGAATGAATTGATTAGTTTAAATTTGTGATGTATGCATTTTGAATAATATGATGGTAAATATAGTGATAAAGATATTTTTATGTGATTGATTGAAGTGATGTTGTTAATTTGTTTTCTTTCCTTGTGCAATTAGGATTTAGTTTGATTCAAACGTAAAGATAAAAGGTTTCCTTGTGAACAAGTGAAATGCTTTTTTTTGTGTCAATTGAAAAGAGTTGCTCCTGAGAGAAGCAAGATCGTTGCTGAAATTGCAAAAACTCAGGGGAATATCCGATCTGTGGGTATTATGGGTCTGGCAAACCCAGGTCCCCAGCTGTTAGTAGCCTTGTTTCCGATTTTCTGCTTTCCGTGCTACTATCTATCTATTACTATTCTATATCTGTCAGTATAAATGAGGATCTCTTACTATAGTATGCGTGCTGTATGAATATTTTAAGATAGGAGAACTCTGAGAAAGGAATGAGTAAATCTGGAATCGTGAAAACAGGATGCGATAATACGATTGTTTAACCATTGGCTTCCCAATATGCGATGATATGTTAATATTGATAATATATGTTTTTTTTGTTCTTTATAGCTGAGTACGTAAAGTGATGTCTGTGGATCTCGTAAGTATATTGATTCCCTTCAAGGTGAAAGAAGAATTGTGGTTTGTGTAATTTACGTGGCCCTGAAATATTATTGTGGTAGTCATACGAGCGGTTTTTTCAGCAAATGGAGAATGGAACGGAAATATGGATCCTTTTTGTAGTCTTGATTGATGTTGAGCCAAAGCCCGAAAAATTATTCTGCGTGAATACTTGTCCCAGAAAAGCGACGTTTATGTGTTTTGTGTTTTGCTGATGCTGTGAGCATTACAGCCTACTGTTTTCGCTGGTGCGGGATGCACTGCAGCTTATATGGTTTGTACTGAGGAAGTTTCCCTCTTGAAGGTAGAGGATGATTAAATAATTTTGATTATGGGAACGAAGGAAAGCTTGGTTTAAGGTAATAAGGATGAAGCAAAACATTGCCATTTATACTTCAGGAGGATTCGGATCTTTTGTGTCTGTTGTAAGTTCAATATGTTAAGATGATACTGTTTTACAGAATAAAGGTGACCACAATTTTGCCATTCATGAGAAATGAATCCAGAATAACCACCACAGGAGAAATAACTGATTTGAAGGCGAAAGGTAACGTAAAGAAGGAACGAAATCGAAGCAAAATGGGTAAGAAAATGTAATATAACCTGTATAATTAAAATATTTTACCTTCTCAGAGCCATCTGTGTGATTAAGTCTTGTAATAACGTAATTTTAGATGAAATTTTCTTACTGTTTTATGTGTGAATCTATGAGTATGACAAATGTATAATTGCGAGTCTCTTTTCAGGTGTGAGAACTGGTATAAATGTTTTTGCGTGTAAATAACCATTGTTTTTTTTTTACTGTGTATGTTTAAGGAAAGTTTCTCCATATTTATCATGTGACAAGACGTAGGCAGCGAGCGTCAAGAAGAGTACGAAGTAAAAAAATGTTGTAGTGGTATATACACGGTGTTGAAATAGCATTGAAGTAGCTTGTTGGATAGTTAGTAGTGGATAGAAGTAGAATATTGAGTAATGCATGTTTAGGGGTAGTTAGTTTGTAGAATAGACAACAGGTGTGCATGTGTGTGTGTGTGTGTGTAAATAACATGCGAACCCTATGCTGTCCTAACCTATACTTGCGCAAGGCATAACCCTATTCATTTTAGTGAATTAATAAGTGGCATTTGATTTATTAAAACACAAGTGAACCACATTAGTGATGTGGATTTAAATATTATGTTGTCAGTTCATTTAATTTTTATTTTTACATTGTAAAGTCATTTCACTTTTATTTTTTATATTGTCAAGTCATTTAACTTTTAATTTTATATTGTCGATTCATATAACTTTGTTCTTAAAAATTGTGAAAGACAATACTAAGTGGTATTATGTATGACATTGTGTAATCACATAAGGATGATAAAAAAATTTCTGTGAATGCAGTTGAGAACGTGAAAGCGAACCGGCAAAACTCTTAAGAGACAGCGGGAGCAGCCAGCTAGTTGTAAACTGGCGGGTTTCCCAGCGGGACACGCTGTCAGCCGGGCCACTTCGGGAGCGCGGCCGACAACAAAAGACCCTACGCCGCAAACACTTTCCCGTATACCTGCAGCTAATGGGCGGCCGCCCGCGCGACCCTAGCTGAAGGGAATGACCTGAGATGGGCGAGCGGTCCACCGCGCGGAAATCCATCTCCTGGCAACGCACCTCACGCACGCGACCGTGACGAGACGGCTGCGGTGTAACAACACAAAGGGCGTGGAGCCTTTTGACAGGTACTGTCCAAAGAAACTTGCAGACGTCAACGACGCCTATCGACATTTCC
The DNA here is from genome assembly GCF_023898315.1 of Schistocerca nitens. NCBI lineage: Eukaryota > Metazoa > Arthropoda > Insecta > Orthoptera > Acrididae > Schistocerca > Schistocerca nitens. The sequence continues at coordinate 116,764,873 of NC_064620.1, read as the reverse complement.
TGACGGATGCCTACTGTCAAGCGACAGTAATTCATGGTTAGATGTTCTCTGGTCGCTAAGGGTGACACGAAGAAGAGCCATTGAAGTGTCATCCTTGCCCAGGAATATCAACCTGGCATGTCAATCGAGGATACTGCACGAATTTGACAATACAAACATGGAACAAAATCGAGATGTTCGTGACACAAGAGAAACTTCATGAGAGGGCAGAGACGGTGGGATCGCACGCAACAGATGGACAAAAATCCCTACTGACAGCTGCGGCGACGAACCCCCTCCCCCTCCCCTTATCTTGTGCCACGGAACAGTGGAACTAGTGAGTGTATAAGTGAACAGTGATTATATGGTTCTTAGTTCAATGCATATACGTGTGTTTCTGTCACAGAAACTTTGACTCGTGTGTTTTGCAGGGACTCGATTTATTGGTCTTTATTAAACTTTGACTCTTGTATTTTGCAGGTGTTCTATATTTTTTTTAAAAACTTTGACTATTGTATTTTGCAGGTGTTTTATTTATTGGTATTTTGTTTTAGATGTTGACTATTGTACTGTTTTATTGATCAATGTTTGTTCTTGTGTTAGGTATTGGATCTGTGATATTTTGTTTCGAAAATTCATTGCTGTGGCAATGCTTCCTTTATGAGTCAGATAGCTATTCATGCTCATTGGACTGTGATCGATTAGCCTTTGCATGGGGCATATTTATTGTGAGGAACCCCTTAAGGGTAACGATCACACAATTATTGTACTTTCAGTATAATGACACAGTGCTCATTGTTTGCTAAATAACTGAAATATTGTAGAGTGATTAAATTAGTGCCACATAGTTACGTTAATTCTACAGATTATTAGTTTTATAAGATATAGAATTTTTTTGCGATAACCGCTTTGTAAAACATGTTTTTTCTCTTATATTTTTTTTGCTTTTGCGGATTGTGCATTCTAATGTTCTGCTTTATGATACTGATGTTATTTGATGTTCTTTGTTTTAATTGCTGTGGCACCTTTGCTATTTTCATAAATTTTGCTTGTTAATAAACAGTCATAAATTTGCCTGTGATCAGTTGGCTCTTGCAATGAGCAAATACTGGTGAACTCCATAAGGGTAACAACCAGAAATTGTTTTCATATCAATGACACAGGAACCATTGTTTTTACTTGCTGACCGATTTAGGTCTACACGACCTTTTAAATAGGTGTCACAGATTGTGTGTTTTTTTTTTCTCTCTTTGAAATTGGTAGATTGTAAAGATGTTTGAAATTATTGTGTTTTAGCAAGTAGCTGGTGACCTTTTGCCTTTTTCTTTACACTTTTGGTTTAAGTAGGGTGTGAGAAGCCTGCTTGGGAATGTCCTAGCATGGCCAGAAAATTCCCTGCACAGTCTTTTCTCGGAGCGTTGGGGTTATGAAAGGTCTCTGTTGGATTCCTTTCATGTTTAATTTCTCAAATTTGTTGTCTTTTAAGGAATAAATTCCTCTTCTAAATTTACTGTGGCGTTTCTGACTATCTGGGAGGAGACTGAGTAGTGGAACGTGTTACTTTTACACGTAAACAAGAACGATCTCTCACACTACTACACTTTAAAGCACAGTTTATATGTAATTCTTATATGTAATTCATGTCACACAGTCTCATACGGAACCTACATCCGCTTTCTTTTATATACTGTGTATGATAAGATACTGTCATCCCCCTTCCCTTCTGTGTGAGAGGATGAATGATCAAATGTGTTTGTAGCTGCATGCTTGAGGGTAGCAGACAAGGCTGTCTGCTAGAGAACAGTAGGACCAACGTTGAAACAGGTAGCTACGCTTCCTAATAGCAGAGAGGTTTCCATTCTTAGTATGGTCCGGTCCGTCCCCTGTCATGTTGGTATAGGAAGCTGCCCCTCTGGCGCCTTCCGTTGGTCTTTGTGAGCGACTCTCGGGAGCACGCTGGGTAGTTCAGGGGAGTCTGGCAGCTGGAGAGTAAGAAGTTGGAGTCCAGTAGTAGCGCAGGGCAGTCCAGCAGTTGCAGTCTGGCGGTGCGAGCGTCTGAAGTGGTAAGATCTCCGGCCAAGCGCGTGTCTGTTAAGTCCATAGGACAATGGATTTGTTAAGTTCAGGTTAACTGAGAATTTAATCATTTTATTTCGGGTTAGCTTTAAAATAGCTAAGGTTATCTTTAATTGCAGCGGAATGTGATTCTCGTGTCCAGTTCAGATTATTTGGCGGTAGTTGCTTTGTTACTACTTTGTGAGTAAAGTGGAACCACGTGTTGGTTAGTAACTCTAAGTAAGATCAATCTTAAATGCAAATGCTTGTGTGATTATAACGTATCGTCTTGAAAAGATTTTGAATATACCAACTTTTCTTTATGTTCAACCCACGTGGCGTGTACTTTGTGAGACCAGTACCACGTGCTTATATAACTGTTTGACCCATCAGGTTAATAGTAAGACGTTAGTAACCAGTTCGAGGTTTTTGTTTTGTAATTTGCTTTTTGATCTAATTTATTTTTATTATCTAAATTATTGCGGAGTTATACGCTTTCTGTAAACCAAGTTGACCACGTGAAGGGTAATTACAAGACGGACAGGATTGTGCTATGAAAGTAATCTCTTTGGGTAAAAAAAAAAATTTGAATCTGTTTGTAGTGATTAACTTTCTCTTGCATGCGTTTCAATGTTCTTTGTGTGTTGTTTTATGAATGCAGTGTTGTATCCAGTCTCCCAATCTTGACTCCATATTTTATGTGTTCCGTAATATTCCAATCTCACAGTCTCACAATCGTAAATAAGGCACCAGCTCAGTTATAACTCACGTATAATATGCTGAAATTTCAATGAACAATCTTTAAAATAAATTTGCAAATATAAACTGATTTCTTTCTTTTTATTTAAATTCTCCTTTTATATAGATATATTACCGGTTGTTGTATGACTGTAAAAGATTATAATCAATGATAGTCTGATTGGTAATATGGTAAACTTAGACTAGTTACCTGCTGAAACAGTGGGCCAGTAAACGCACGGTTAACCTCCCAAGAGAGCTCACAGTTTTAAACCGCTTTCATGGTCTAATTAGCACCCGATTTCAGCATACCAAATTCAAGTCACAATCTTACGCAATTCAGCAAAGCAAATTAGAGTGACAATCTTTCAACCTCTTACTGATATTGATTTATAATATGTTGAAGAATGTAGCTGCATGAAGGGCTAATTACAAGAGACTTAAGAATCCGGAAAATCCACCATTCCCTAAAAAGTTTTGTTCCGTGCGCTGGTTGGAAAACGAGGCTGTGGCCGATCGGGGTGTAAAAGTCATTCCCTTTTTAAAGACTTATGCGGACAAACTAAAGGAGCACAATGTTAAAATAGTTACTTACAGCTGGCAAACGATGCTGAAGTACCTAGAAGGTTCTCTGCTGCTGGGTAAAATATTTTTTTCGGCTTTGTTTCAGGGCAGGTCATGCCCTTTTCTGAGGGAGTTCCAGTGTGAGCCCGCCATGGCATCGTTCCTGTAGAGTGCTTTGTCTTCTGTTCTTGGTAATGTGATGTCCATAGTAGTTACGCTTGACGTATTATCTTCCGCGAAGTGGGAATGTGATATGAAACTTGATGATGAAGCTACTGTTATTCCCGGCAAAGAAATTAACTCAGGTCGTGATGTACAGTCCGAGATGAGAAAGGGAAAACTGCCTGCCAAAGATATTTTAAGGTTCAGGACTGAGTGTAGGGACTGTGAGATCAAAATGTGCTCAAACCTCATTCGAAAGTCACCTTTGAAATATAGTGTTTGTAGATACATAAGCTTTTGTGATCCACCTGTGATAGATAGGAGCCCAAGAGCTAGCAAGAGCATAATCTCAAACGCCCTTCGAGTCTCTTCGCAGAGTTGGATTAGTGCTAAGGAATAAGCGCTAAGGACTATGATAAACTTGAGAAAGAATTTGCGCAGCTTCCTGTTAAGCAAGAGTTTTGGATCCCTGCACAAGCTGCAAGGGAAATGAGACGAGAAGTGATCACTTTTGGAGAGACTAGTTGAATGGAGAAACCGCCTGTAATCATCTGTGTAGCTTTCTTCAAAAGGTTCTCATTCTGAGCCAGGACAAGCCTTCGTAGAGCAAGGGTTTTCCATTAATAACCTCGCAATAGCGAACTCTAGCATTGAGACCGTTTTGCTGGACGATGGAGCTCCACCGTCTAACTCTCTCGGCTGACTCCGTATTTTTACCACTTTGGAAACCAAACTGTGATTCGCTTAAAAGATTGTATTTGTTCAGTTAATTCATTAATCTGTCTTTCATAATTGCTTCTATTATTTTTGAGAATGGTGACAGCAGGGAAATAGGCTGGTAATATTCTATGTCTTCTGCATTACCTTTCTTAAGTAAAGGTACAACTCCTGCCTGTTTTAACTGCCCTGGAAATGTCACTGACGTGAAGGATACAACCTTGAAGACACCACCAGCTGATTTCAGGCCCTCATATACGTGGCATATGGTTACCAAGGACTTGGTTTCCTTAAACACTCTTAATTTTTCCATCATAGATACAAAAACATCTATAGGAAGGTGCTGATTGCTGAAAAAATGTCATTTAATAACAAAATAATAGATAATGCAGAGAATAAAAGCAAAGCAGTCTGGACATGTTATAAAAAAGGAAATGGGGAGAGGCAAACAAACGCAGAAGAACATACTGCTGAAGGAAGGGGATAAAGTAATAAATGATCCACAACAGTTAGCAAACTATGTAAACAGTTTTGAACAGTTTTATAGACTTCATTCTCTGTGGTTGGAAGCAAAATCATGAACTGAAGGTCAAACAGTCACGGATATTGGCCGATAGGGGCACTGAACTGACAAGGGAACGATCCAGCCCATGTTGAAATATGCTCTGAAAATTTGTATATAGAAAGAATACAAAGAAAGAAAAACAATGTCAAAATTTTAGCTTCTAGGACGCACTGCAATTATCTTTTTAAAAAGGTATTCTTAATTGGCAAATTCGTAGCTCCCCAAGCAGCTGGAGGAATGTACACCCCTACCGTAGCTGCAGCAGGCAGCACGTGTGCAACCTGGCAGACACGTATCCTTCGCTGGCAGCACATCAGTAAACAGATATTGCGGCACAAATGGTTCAAATGGCTCTGAGCACTATGGGACTTAACTTCAGAGGTTATCAGTCCCCTAGAACTTAGAACTACTTAAACCTAACTAACCTAAGGACATCACACACATCCATGCCCGAGGCAGGATTCGAACCTGCGACCGTAGCGGTCGTGCGGTTCCAGACTGAAGCTCCTAGAACCGCTCGGCCACATCGGCCGGCGATGCGGCACAACACCATCGCAATTTGTAAAGTGAATTTCTACTTCAGAGGGTAGTTTCTTTTACACAACTTTTCACAGTTACTGTACGCTCGATTTCGCAACTCATTTAATATCCATAATAATTAGCAGTTGCTATTATGGTATTGCTAAGTGCTAACAATGGAGATAAAAATGAATCAATTTTCGTTGTGTTTTCTCTACATATACTTGCTAATAGCATCTGTCTTTCTGTAGGTACCAGAGTTTCACAGTAATGTGGTATCTGATTAATATTTCCGACCTTTCAAAGATGAAATACATGTTATGCAATCGAAATCACTAGCTTTTTCTGAAGGCCTATATGTGTGTTATTTATTAGATAATTTCTTGCACATTCAGTGGAATGATGTCGACATATGGTTAGAAATTGTGGAAACATTGAAGAAGCAGTGAATAACACTGAGGATTCTGTGAATTGTGGTTGGAACTATGACTACTGTGCTAATTAAAGTGCAGAATAAATATACAGCATCTTCCTAGCCCAAAGAAAACATATTTAGTAACAGTAGCTTTCAGTTGGTTAAACGAATGAGAGAGAAAAATGCTAAAGTTAAGCAGTGTGTAGAGCATGTTTAGTTTCGTAAAATGTAAACATGAACTTCATAAATGCAAGAAAGATTTACACGAAGCACGAAACATGCACAAAAATGGAACTTGCAAAGCTGTGAAAGAAAAACTGTTTGAAAGATTTAGATATGCCTTTGAGAGTCAATGTGCCATAACCAAGAGAGGTATATAAGACTACAAGCGAGATGAACACTACTGATTTCCAGGCTTCTTTGACCTGGTTGAACAGATTCAGGAAATTATATGGAAAAGGAATCCACAAAATTATAAAGATTACTTCAAGTAAACGTGTATCGGAGATGTCATTAATAGGATTAGTAGGTAATGCTATAGAGATACTTGCAGGTGACATGATGACAAAGCATATTGTTATCACCTAAAATGCTGTGTATCAGTTATATTTCATGAAAGAACTATGTGCAAACCGCACTTTATCATTTTAAGCGAAAAAAAACAACACAAAAAACACGGCAGTGTCTCTCGTACACTCGGTGGATGAATGCTGCGACACTTTCGTATACTACAATCCTGACAACAGGTTCCCCTGCCTAAAGAGTATCTCCAGCATTTTCAAAACTACTGAAACAATCACCCATACTACAGATTTTTTAACACTTCAAATATCACACATACCAGGTGTCACAAAGAAAAACAAACCATTGGAAAGAGTAACATGGGGCATTTCACAGACTTAACAGTCCTCCATCAAAATATGCAATCAATAAAAAATAAAATACAACACTTAGAAGTTGAGCTCCAATCCAGAATAACATACTGATAAAGGAGGGGATAAGGTAATAAATGATCCACAACGCTTAGCAAACTACGTAAACGAGCATTTTTCAAGTGTTGCAGAGAAGTTACAGCAAGAATTCCCCAAAACAGATATAACTCCTGTAAATAATGTTGCACTAGATACAATGATGATACTTCCAACCACAAATAATGAAGTCAATAAAACTGTTCAAAAACTAAAAAATAAAAAGTCAGTAGGTTTAGATGAAGTACCAATGTATGTACTGAAACAATGCACAGGGATTATACAAGGACCCTTAGCAAATATAATAAACGAATCCTTCACACCAGGGACATTTCCAGAGCAGTTAAAACAGGCAAGAGTTGTACCTTTGCTTAAGAAAGGTAATGCAGAAGACATATAAAATTACCAGCCTATTTCCCTGCTGCCAACATTCTCAAAAATAATAGAAGCAATTATGAAAGACAGATTAATGAATTAACTGAATAAACACAATCTTTTAAGCGAATCACAGTTTGGTTTACAAAGTGGCAAAAATATGGAGTCAGCCACAGTAGAATTCACAAAGTTGTACTTGATGCTCTTGATAAAGACGAGTGTGTCACAGGCATATTTTTGGATCCTTCTAAGGCCTTTGATACAGTCGACCAAGCACTAGGAGTAAGAGGGGTAGCTAATGACTGGTTTCGTTCATACCTAGCAGATAAGGTATAAAGAGAAGAGATAACACATGCTTCAAATATATGTAAACATTTAGTAAAACACCTATCAGAACCAAAATACCTTAATGTAGGGGTTCCACAAGGTAGCATATTAGGACCAATACTATTCCTGTTATAAGTCAAAGATTTTACCAGTAGTATTACTCACGGTGAAAAAATTATCTTTGCTGATGACAGCAATATTATAGTCACTGAGAAAACAAGAGATCTCCTAGCAGAGAAAGCAAATGAAACTCTCAAGGAAGTTGATGATTGGTCAATTAGCAATAAAGTGACATTGAACATAAAAAACTAGTGCTATGCATTTCAGTACGACGAGGAAAAATGACAATCTTAAATTAAATGTAGATGTCTTCTCTATAGACTGTGTAACAAATGCAAAATTTCTAGGAATGAATATTGATTCTCAGCTAAAGTGATGTGAACACACAAAGGTACTTGCAAACAGAATCTCATCAGCATGTTACGCCCTTAAAATCCTATCATCAGTGTGAAACATGCAGTGTCTTTTAGTTACGTACTATTCATATGTACACTCAATTCTTAGCTATGGCATACTTTTTTGGGGAACAAATGCACAAAATACGAACACAATTTTTAAACTCCAGAAAAGAACCATAAGAATATTAACCAAAAATAGTAGTCAAGGTCATTGTAAAGATCTGTTCAAAACAATGGGGATTTTAACCGCTCTGCGTGAATACATTTACCACTCAGTTGTACACACCAAATATAACATTGATAATTACTGCACAAACAGCTTTGTCCATGACCAAGGAAAAATAAACATAAAACTCAAAATAGCATTTTCTACCAAGGAATAAAGCTGCATAATAAATTACCAAAATATATGAAAGAAATTGCAAAAGTACAATTATTTAAAAGGGGAGCTAAAAAGTAACTGTTATGCAATATATTTTATACATTGAAGGATTACTTAGATAAAACAGAGTAGGAGAATGGTAAAAAGAAAGTTATACAAATAAATAACAATAATGATTATAAAACATCCAACGTTCCACATAACTCTTTCACACTGTGTTTTTTCCCCTTTTATCCGTTTCTAGAAATACTTACCCCCAAGCTATGCATAGCACAGTACTAACACCTTTTCCTCTTTCTGAGCTCAACATCTCATTCATTATAGAGGGATGCTGACTCAGTTTTTCAGGATTGCAAATGGAAGTTACGGTACAGATAATGGCTCAGAGATCACCAGTGTGTGTGTGTGTGTGTGTGTGTGTGTGTGTGTGTGTGTGTGTGTGTAGTGAGTGGAGTGTTACGATACAATGTATGTATAGTGTGTGCAGTGACTGATAGTGAGATATGAACGAACAGTGTGGCATTACATTATTTAATAAGTGTTTTTTTTTAAAAAGTATTGCATATCAGCAGTAAATTTAATGATTGTCTCTAACTAGAAGTTTGTAAATGTATGTGTATAGCTTATTTTAAGTTGGTCTTAACTTGTAAACACTTTGACATGTCCTATATCCTTGTAAAAAGAGATCTACGGATGAATAAAGTTATTACTACTGTTACAATGCCAGTGATAAGTGTTGTGTACATAGTTCCATGTAGTCAGCATGTACACAACTTTTACAATAGAGCGTGCCCCGCTAAGCACAACAGCGCAGGTACAGCGCTCATCCGTCTCTGCACTATGAGATGGCGCTGCCTTAGAGACGGACCAAATTCTGCTTCCGCCGATCCGCGTATTAATATGTGACGCAGCCAATGAGATTGCTGCTAACGTAGAACCTTTTCTCCTTGTGGATCACACTCGCGCAGTGATACTGGAATGCACGAGGTATTATAAGGAGTGTACAGACCTCCGATTAGTCTGCATTTGTCTGCACCAGTCTGCATTAGTCTGTGCCTAATAAGATTACCATATTCCTGTACATACCCATGAAGATAAATGTATAGACACTTTGTCAAGTATCAGAGATATGTGAGAATAAGATTAACGTACCAAGACCAAAGGAACTTCAGATTGTCAATTGTGAACAGCATTCAGAATCAAGTTACATGATGTCTATGATTTTTATTATTTTAATAAATGTGTGTGAAAATTAATCAAGTTCTGTTTAAAGCTGGTCACCGTCAATCTGCTACTCTAAGCGTGCAAGTGGCATTTCTATCGTCTGACCTAACGGCTGAAGATAAACACGCCACGATAAGACCACGAGACATATTGCTGACACTCGCCTACTTCGCTAGAGCGACAAGTCAAATAATCTGATGGTGTGTGTACCGAAGCTCTTACAGTATGCACGCCACAATAAGTATCAGTGGACTACCATTTCTGCAGGTTTTCATCGGTCTCCAGAACCTCAGAGCACATTAGGAACAAAAATTAAAAAAAAAAACTATTTAGTTGCAAAAACCTTGTATTTGACATAGTAAAATCTGGAGAAATGGGAGAGAATAACTTTCAGTATTACATCTTGTTACCAGTTGCCGAAAATAATTCTGTGCTTTTGTTGGACTCTTGTCCTGGACATAACGACACCCCCATGTATAGGAGGTTGGTGGAAAGATCTTTAATGTAATTGGGATTCCACCTGGAATTAATAGAGAGATTCAGTCTCTCGATAAAGAAAATGTTTGTTTTCGTCATTCAGTATTACACTTCACATTTTTGTTACGAGTGCAGGGAAAAAAGAGGATTGTTGGTAATATATACTTTATTAAAATTATCGTAAGAGTTGTGCTACAGGAACTATTGTAAAATATTATTTTCACGTCAACAAATGAAAATCCCATCTGGTGGAATTCGTCTGTAATGTAACCTCATACACTGCCGTGACTTTCTTTACTCTGCTAGCTACTTGTGTAACAATTACACCTGTAACAGTTTCGCTGTCGGTATGAACTGCAAGATATTCGAAAAATAAATGATTTGACACTTTTCGGTATGGTTTAAGCGATTAAAATTCGCACTTTGAACTTCGCGGCATCATGATTGCATCTGCTTATTTGCTGACTCGCGCACTAGGCAGGAAGGGCTGTACAAACTGCTGTTGTAAGTGGTTCTAAGTGCGGCAAAAATGAGCATTTTTGACTAAATACATGCAGAGCGCCTTAACAGGTCAATTCTGATTGCATTTCTTCGGTGTATTCTTCCCATTTGAAAAATTTGGAGAAACGTTCGACATGTCGGATTGGACCATTCTCTTCTGTGAGGAGCTGATCAAGATATCGCTTCTCTACAAAGAAGTTTTCACTTGTTTTCATTGATTGACCATTGTTTGACTTTATTGTTTGACAAAACATTGAGTATTATTTGGCAGAGAAAATGTCACTGCACTTACCCTAATACATACATTCTTATTTCTGAAACTTTAATGTTATGATATACAACATATTGCCTTTGTGATTCTTATCCGATATGATTATTGTTTTACTTTTTATTGTTTGACAAAACACTGAGTGTTATTTGGAAGAGAAAATGTCACAACACATACCCTAGTGTAGACGCTCTTATTTTTGAAACTTTAATGTCATGATATACAACATATTTCTTTTATGTTTCTTGTTTGGTATGGCACATTCTCTCTCCTTGATATATTATAAATCCTGTATGGGAGAAGAAGCAAATTAAAAGTTTAAATTAACTTGTTAATAAATGAAGAAATCCTTTAACTAAAATTGATTTCATTTACACAACTCACCTGTTTACTTACCCTTCATACCATAAATTCTGTAAACAAGACAATATCTTGCTGTTATTCAGACTTACAGTTATTAACATGTTCAGAAGTGTAGAAGTCCTTACAGTCTTTTGTCAAGTTACCTGTTTGCTCACCCTTTAGATCTCAGAATTTGCCAGGGGAAAATTCTGGAACTGTTTGGAAATCAGGGAATTCTCAGGGAATTTACTTTGGGAAACTTGTGGCCACTGTGGCACAAGGTTTACTTGGATGGTTTGGTTTTTTGGGGGAAGAGACCAAACTGCGAGGTCATCGGTCTCATCGGGTTAGGGAAGGAGGGAGAAGGAAGTCGGCATTGCCCTTTCAAAGGAAGCATCCCAAAATTTGCCTGGAGCGATTTAGGGAAATAACGGAAAACCTAAATCAGGATGGCTGGACGTGGGATTGAACCGTCGTCCTTCCGAATGCGAGTCCAGTGTGCTAATCACTGCGCCACCTCGTTCGGTGAGGTTTACTTTTTTGTGTATGCTGTTTACATGATGTTTATCCTTTGTTGTGTTGTCAGTCATCTACAAAGATATATGTTGTTCTATGTATGTTTCCGGGATGACAGAAAAAGTGATTCAGACAGTGAGTTTTCCAGTACTATATGACACATGATATGTTGCATATGCTTATATCCAAAGTTCTATTATTTGCACTAAAGTTTGTACTAGTTATCTGTTCTCTGTTTCGTGGATTTTATGAAAGAGTTTTGTCCATCCTGTGGATGTACAATACTCTTCGGGGGTATTAAAATGAAACAGAGTGGCTTAGATAGTGTACTGAATGGTTCAAGAGCATATTTTTGAGCTCATTGAGAAGTGAGCAACCACCGACATTCCAGTTGACAAGATTATTAAAATGTCAGTACCAGTAATCACTGCCTCGTGGAAAATATTGTACGCAAATAAATGTACCTTGCTAACATATCAAAGCTGTAAAGCTCAGTCAGTTGGTAGGAACATCTGAAATTGTCACATTCTGTTGAATTACATATTTTAACGAGTTGCTCATTTTCAATTATTAGCCAAAATACTTCAAAGTTTAGCTTATCCTGTGTACAGCCATTGTTTATCTTTATGATCTACGTATGTAACTATACTCCCTTATTTGAGGAATAATTATGAAATTTTATTAATTATTATCAGTCAGTAACTATAAACAAAGAATTAAATATTACTTTCCGTTTAAATGTCAGAACTTCTGTTAATACTAATAAAAAAGACTGTGTATATAAAGGTCGCAAACATGGTAGAAGTGATGTACCTAACTTACTGTGAGAAGTATTGTTTGTGATGCGTATTTGATGTAAACTTATGTGATAACCTCTTTTTCGGACTGAGCTGTATGTATAGATCGAATTATAGCAACTGTAACATGCCATTCCGTTTTTTAAATTAACAAGATGTGATGCTTTTTAATCGTAAATCGTAAAATCTGTAGTGATTACACTATTACCACTGTCATAAAATGTATATAAGCGATCGAGTTGATCCGTCTTCCTTGACGTAAGATCTGTGTCGCATTGTGGAATAAAATGTTATAAAAAGTTTCTCAGCGTATCTTGAAATCACTTCACGTTACACTCCGTATGAACCTTATTCCATATCCAGTACATGACGACGAATTCCGGCACAAGATACAAGGAAGAAGTGATGTATCTGTGTTCCATTGCCCATAATGCTAAGCATGTTTCATTCAGTTTTAGTTACAGAGAGTAACAATCTTATTTAAAAAAGAAAAATAATCGTTACGTTGTACAGTGAAGTACAGAGGAGGTAATTTTATGGTATGGGGGTGTTTTTTGTCGTTAGGGTATAGTCCTCTTACTGCGCTTAAGAAAACGCTAAATGTGGAAGGATTTGAACAAACTACATACATTAGTGGAACACTTCTGAAAGATATTTGTTTGTATCAACATGATAATACACCCTTTCATATAGTAGCATCTGTGAGGCCACGATTTGTAGACAGTAAAATTGCTGAAATGGACTGGCCTGTCCAGAGAGCCGATCTGAACCTGATGGATCACCTTTGGAGTGAGTTAGTATGTCTGCTTCACTCCAGACCTAAGCGTCCAACATCACCATCTTCTCTGGATTCGGCTGTCGAGGAATAATGGACTGCAATACCTCCAGAGACCTTCAGTGAGCTGACTGGAAGCGTATCCAGAAGAGTTCAAGCCGTTACAAAAGCTAAGGCTTGACCTTCCTCATAATAATGGCCACTAATAGGTTTTCAGATGTATTTGATCGGATATTGTATCACTAAATACATAACTTATTTATATTAGAGCAATTCTTCATAATTGTGTTGGAAATTCCATCAAGATCATATGTACTTCTGTTTTGGCGATTTCCAAAATGCTATAAATTTGAGTGAATGTTGCTGCTACAACTAGTGCCTAGCTCAAAATTTTGTAGAATAAAATAATAAAGATATACCCTATTGCTACTGAAGTATTTGACGCTACTTCGGCTGCTACATTTAGGAAGTGACCATTAAGAGTGTTTGCACCTTGTGAATTACCTGGCACACTATAGCCATTCAGTTTCATTCTGATACTATTTTGCGCATTACCTGGTTGACCTGTCTCTCGTTTCATAGCATTCTTTGATTTCATTCTCAGCATTATTAATGTTTTTCATGACGTGCTTATTCTAGGCTGTTTATTATACCTCCTGAACGTATTACATTAATTTTGTTGTAGACTGCGCATACAATAGGTAAATTTATCTGAAAATGTATAAATTTTCCTTTTTCATTTCCAAAGAGGGGAAAGCAGAAAGGTGGAAGGAGTATATAGAGAGTCTATACAAGGGCGATGTACTTGAGGACAATATTATGGAAATGGAAGAAGATGTAGATGAAGAAGGTGTTGACAGATGTGAAAATTACCGAACTATCAGTTTAATAAGTCACAGCTGCAAAATATTAACTCGAATTATTTACAGACGAATGGAAAAACTGGTAGAAGCCGACCTTGGGGAAGATCATTTTGGATTCTGTAGAAATGTTGGAACACGTGAGGCAATACTGACCTTACGACCTATCTTAGAAGGAAAATTAAGGAAAGGCAAACCTACGTTTCCAGCATATGTAGACTTAGAGAAAGCTTTTGACAATGTTGACTGGAATACTCTCAAATTCTGAAGGTGGCAGGGGTAAAACACAAGGAGCGAAAGGCTATTTTGTACAGAAACCAGATGGCACTTATGAGAGTCGAGGGACATGAAAGGGAAGCTGTGGTTGGGAAGGGAGTGAGACAGTGTTGTAGCTTCTCCCCGATGTTATTCAATCTGTATGTTGAGCAAGCAGTAAAGGAAACAAGAAAAATTCGGAGTAGGTATTAAAATCCATGGAGAAGAAATAAAAACTTTGAGGTTCGCCGATGACATTGTAATTCTGTCAGAGACAGCAAAGGACTTGGAAGAGCAGTTGAACGGAATGGACAGTGTCTTGAAAGGAGAATATAAGATGAACATCAACAAAAGCAAAAATTTTCCTCAAATGGTATGTAGTCAAGTGAACTCAGGTGATGCTGAGGGAATTAGATTAGGAAATGAGACACTTAAAGTAGTAAAGGAGTTTCGCTATTTGGGGAGCAAAATAACTGATGATGGTCGAAGTAGAGAGGATATAAAATGTAGACTGGCAATGGCAAGGAAAGAGTTTCTGAAGAAGAGAAATTTGTTAACATCGAGTATTGATTTAAGTGTCAGGAAGTCGTTTCTGAAAGTATTTGTATGGAGTGTAGCCATGTATGGAAGTGAAACATGGACAATAAATAGTTTGCACAAGAAGTGAATTGAAGCTTTCGAAATGTGGTGCTACAGAAGAATGTTGAAGATTAGGTGGGTAGATCACGTAACTAATGAGGAGGTATTGAATAGGATTTGGGAGAAGAGAAGTTTGTGTCACTACTTGACTAGAAGAAGGGATCGGTTGGTAGGACATGTCCTGAGGCATCAAGGGATCACAAATTTAGCATTGGAGGGCAGTGTGGAGGGTAAAAATCGTAGAGGGAGACCAAGAGATGAATACACTAAGCGGATTCAGAAGGATGTAGGTTGCAGTAGGGACTAGGAGATGAAGGAGCTTGCACAGGATAGATTAGCATCGAGAGCTGCATCAAACCAGTCTCGGGACTGAAGTCCACAACAACAACAACATTGTTCTAATTCCATACTTATCCATGCTTTACGCTTTTAAATGGAATTTGTGACTAATTTTTTTAAAGGAGAGCTACATACAATCATTGACACAAATTTATCTCATTCCGTATACAAATCATCTAATTCCACCTCTTATACCTTATTTTAAAACAATGTATGCTGGAATCATTAGCAGGTCTCACTGTTGTTTATAGACATGTCTCATAACTATAGATCCTTACGTTTTCATTAGTTCTCCACAATGATCAGACATTTCAGTAAAGTGGTGTAAATATTTTTTTATCTTGTATCTGGCTCATAGAAATGTCAATTACGCTCATGTGAATTGGAAAACTTTTGCTGAAATTACTTTATAATAACTGAATAACATTTCCATCTATTACTTCTTCTCTGAGTCTTTTAAGAAATCTACATTTAAACCCTTACTGTGTGTCATCATGTCAACAGTGAATTTCGATTTTCTCATAAATCTCTGTAAGTTTTGTCGTGGGCATAAGCAGACTGTTATAGTTAGCAGGGAAATATTCTTCAGTAACAGCTCAAAAGCATAAGTATGTAGGTTTTCAACTACACAAAATTACTTTTACAATTTCTTTGAACTTCATTTCATCTTTCATACGTCTAACGATTCCTTGTTTTTTGATTCTCACCCTGCATGAAAATATTATTAGTACGAAAACACTTATATCTATCATCTCTATCGTTACGACTACCTGACGTTCAGATGAGCACAAAAACCTGTCTTTTCAGAATTCTGCAATCTGAAGACAGGCAAAAAACTAATTTCAGTCGTTCATCAACAGCGTAATGTTCCGATGGAACTATCAACCACTAATTTAACGTTCTGATCTATTCCTAAACTGAAAGTCTGTAACCTGACTGTAACCTAAAAACTTTGCCCTTCTGACTCCTGTTATCACAATGAGTTTACTTTTTGTTCTTGTGATCTCTGCGTGATTTCCTGGAAGAAGCCCGTCTATTTTGCCCTTCCCCCTCCAATCTAGGTGCGGAACATGGTTTCCACAACGCCATGCCCCAACTTAAGCAATCAACAACTTACTATCTAAATTTTTACTCATGGTAATGGCATCTTCAGGATTGAGTGATTGTTGGTGGCTTATGTGCTAACTTTTACTGCCATTATTAATGGATACTACACCAATGATCTTAAGCATTGCAAATTTAGTGACAGTTTGCTTTCTATTTCGTATTTGTTTCAGTCACATACAGTGATTACACTAAATTCGCAGATAGTTCCTTGCTCTAGAACATACAACACACATGTTTTTAGCCATTAGTTGTTAAATTGGTGATTTCTGATGAAACAACGACCAAACAAAAACTTTCGAAACATGCACTATAGTGCAAAGTCTTTAAAGTACGGATTTTTGAATTATTTCCTTCATTATTAACACAACAGAAACCACCAACACACTGTTTTGTGTCTGTTTTCCGCCTTTTTCAAAAAATGGCTCTGAGCACTATGGGACTTTACATCTGAGGACATCAGTCTCCTAGAACTTAGAACTACTTAAACCTAACTAGCCTAAGGACATCACACACATCCATGCCCGAGGCAGGATTCGAACCTGCGACCGTAGCGGTCGCGCGGTTCCAGACTGAAGCGTCTAGAACCGCTCGGCCACACCGGCCGGCTCCACCTTTTTACTTTGGAAATTTGGGACTCGAAATGTTCTAATTAACTAGGAGCACCCAGAAGCTTTTTTTTTAGCTCGAAAAAAAGAAAAGCGAGATAATTACCAACTGATACCAAACAGAAATTTTGTGTTGAAAGAAATTTAAAGGATTACTGTGACCCAGCAGAGAATAGTTCGGTGACCAAATCTAGAGTTCTCAAATCACAAAATGTGGAGGAAAATGGAAAAATTTATATTCAGTTTCTTGCTCATTTGGCATAATACGGTTCTAAGTACCGGATGTAAGAACGAGGAACTGTATTCGCAGAAAATATCGAAGAACGTGGGCTTTTAAGGATAATGCCAATGGCGCAGTCTTACAATTCTAACGAGCATTTCAGGGATAATCTAGTTTACTAACAACAAGTAGACAAACTTGATGTTTTAGTAATTAGATGTACATTGGTTTTCTGCTTCATTATACGCCGAGATGACAAAAGTCATGGGATATCTCCTAATATCGTGTCGAACCTCCCTTTGCCGTAGTGCATCAGCTCGATTTGGAATGGATTCAAATAGTTTTTGGCAGCCCCCTGCTGAAATACTTGGCCATGTTGCGTCCATAGCCAACCGTAATTGCGAAACTGTGGCTGGTGCAGGATTTTGTGTACGAACTGACCTCTCGATTTTGTCTCATAAGCGTTCTGAACAGTTCGTTGGAACTGTTCAGAATGTTTTTCAAACGAGTCACGAACATGGAGCATAGTCATCCATAAAAATTCCCTCGTTGTTTAGAAACATGAAGTCCATGAATGGCTCCAAATGGTCTCCAAGTAGCCAAACGTAACCATTTACAATGAGGGGTTAGGTTGAACCAGAGGACCCAGTCCATTCCATGCAAACACAGCCCGCACCATTACAGAGCCACCACCAGCTTGCACAGTGCCTTGTTGACAGTGGGTCAATGGTTTCGGGGGTCTGCACTGCACTCGAACCCTACCATCATTTCCTACCAACTGAAATGGGGACTCGTCAGCCGAGCTACGGTTTTCCAGTCTGGGCTCGTGACCATATCGGTTGGACCCTACACGGGTTTTCCAGTCGTCTAGGGTCCAACCGATATGGTCACGAGCCCAGGAGAGGTGCTGCAGGCGACATCGTGCTGTTATCAAAGACACTCGCGTCGGTCGTCTGCTGCCATAGCCCATTAACGGCAAATTTGGCCGTACTGTCTTAAAGGATACGTTCGTCATACGTACCACATTGATTTCTGGGGCTATTTCACGTAGTGTTGCTTCTCTGCCAGTACTGCCAACTCTACACAAACGCCGCTGCTCTCGGTCGTTAAGTAAAAGCCGTCGGCCACTGTGTTGTCCGTGATGAGAGATAATGCCTGAAATTTGGTATTCTCGGCACACTCCTGACACTGTGCATCTCGGAATATTGAATTCCCCAACGATTTCCGAAATGGAATGTCCTGTGCGTCTAGCTCCAACTACCATTCTGTGTTCAAAGTGTCTTAATATCCGTCGTGTGGCCACAGTCGCGTCGGAAATCTTTTAACATCAATCACTTGAATACAAGCGACAGCTCCGCCAGAACACTGCCTATTTATACGTTGTGTACGCTATACATATGCGCATGTCTCTATCCAATGAGTTATCACGTCATTGTACTGGCTGCCATATTAGGCGTTCACTGGCTCAAGGGGAATAGCGTGCATTTCTCAGTTTCTCGCTGTTCACGCATTTCGTAGACTCGATAAATGAACAGGATATCACATAACTAATGAGGAGGTATTGAATAGGATTGGGGAGAAGAGAAGTTTGTGGCACAACTTGACTAGAAGAGGGGATCGGTTGGTAGGACATCTTCTGAGGCATCAAGGGATTACCAATTTAGTATTGGAGGGCAGTGTGGAGGGTAAAAATCCTAGAGGGAGACCAAGAGATGAATGCACTAAGCAGATTGAAAGGGATGTAGGTTGCAGTAGGTACTGGGAGATGAAAAAGCTTGCACAGGATAGAGTAGCATGGAGAGCTGCATCAAACCAGTCTCAGGACTGAAGACCACAACAACAACAAGATTATACAATTAGCAAACACATTATGTGCAGGTGTTGACCTAACTTCAGAGGACATTGCCCCAAGTTTTAAGTTCAACTTGCAAGACCTAGATATACAAGATATAAAACGAAACAACAAGTTCCGACATCTTCATTGCTGATGGATTTATCCGATTTGTGGTTCATGGTTGACGGTCCCAGTTACAGGTTGCCTACATGACGGCAACGGTGACGGAAATTTGGTTTTCAATACGTCATGTAATTACTGACCGAATTTAAAAATTTAAACTGCTTTCGTAATCTATTCATTAAAAAGTTTAATACCGTAAGACAAATCTTAACGGTTACAAACGATTACGAAACGTGTATCAAGGCAGCGCCGCTGACTGTACGCAAATTACTCCGACTATATTCGTCGAATGTATGAGAATGACAGCACTTAGTGACTTGGAACAAACTTTACACATCATTTCAAAACTCAACGAAACTTTTTATCGCTGACGCCCTCCACAAAAAGGTGAAAGGAAAAATTATAGCTTCACACAATAAAACTGTCGCATCAGGCATTGTTGTACACAATGCAGTATCTATACACAGTACACGATTGCATATGTACCTGCAGAATTATATTATCGTAGTTCAGGGGATGTGAACTAATAAGCACTGAGTTGAGTGAAAAAATAGCTTTTGCTTAAAATGGAGTGCTATTTACCGCAGACTAAGACTGTAGTCATCAAGTGTTTAATAATGAGAGCGCTTTGTAACCTACATCCAACTTTAAACATAATTTTAAACTTTTCTAAATTCTTTCTCGCTTAACGTCTGATATTTAACACATTAACTCATTTGCAAAGTAATCCGATGTCTGAAGCTGTTTTATACACTAGAGCTGTTTTTTTATAGTGATTTAGGGATTTACGATCGACTCGGATGCACCGAGTTCAAATCGTAGTGGCGAAGTAAATTCGCCATCAGACTCTGAGGCAATGTCCTGGATTAAATTCCAAACCCCTCCGCAGTGCCTCGTGAAGAAGAGAGAGCGTACGTGATAGTCGTGACGGCTGCAGGCGTCAAACTCAGCGACCCCGTCGGTGCTGTCTAGAGGAGTATGCTCTTTACTGGCGTTAGCTTTCGCTCTCTACGTTTTCTCTTGGTCATCATCATTATTACTGTCGTCAGCATCAACACCAACAGGACACTGAAGAACACAAAAATGGTTCAAGTGGCTCTGAGCACTATGCGACTTAACTTCTGAGGTCATGAGTCGCCTAAAACTTAGAACTAATTAAACCTAACTAACCTAAGGACATCACACACATCCATGCCCGAGGCAGGATTCGAACCTGCGACCGTAGCGGTCGGTCGGTTCCAGACTGTAGCGCCTAGAACCGCACGGCCATTCCGGCCGGCTGAAGAACACACACACACACACACACACACACACACACACACACACACACACACTCGTTACAGTCACCTACACGGGACAGATGCACGCACAGAGACTGATACACGAGATGCCCAAACATCGTGAGTAGAAAGGAGGGATGCTCAGGGGTTGACGTCACACCGGCGATGACGTCACACAGGCTCGGACTAAAAAAAAAAAAATAAATAAAAAAAATTGCCTGGAAGTGATTTTGGAAAATCACGAAGAACTTATATCCGGACGGGCAGACGGGGATCTGAACCTCGGGAACACGACGAGTAGAGAATGTACCACCGTTGCGCCGCCTCCTTCTTAGGCACCAGCGAGAAGCGAGCTGCAGCAAGGTGGGAGCCGCGGGGGTCCAGTTTGATGTCGGTCACACTTCTTAGAGCAGTTGAAGAGCCGGTCTTGAGGCTTTTCGGACTGATTTCGCTGGAGAATTAGGTGAAATACATTTAACAGTCATAGTAAAGTCAATATTAAAACACAAATGTTTTTCACTGTGTTCTCTTTATTGTGACTTCTACACAAGACAGAAAACACTTATATTAAATACAACAATGCAACTATCTTTCTCTGAACTGTACGATCTGGGACCACAGTGATTTCATCTCCTGTACTTGAGGAAGCTAAATTTAAAGTAACAAGAAAAGTTTCAAATTTTATTGCTTCCAGTCACTTCACAGCTATTGCGCACACAGGCAATTTCACAGAGGTCTGTGGACTCGTCAGTTGATTAACAGAACTCGCAGCGCTGCTGCAGTGTATGTCTTTTCCTTAAGTATGCGTTTGATAATCTTCTTTGTCGCAAAAATTTGTTGCTCTTCATTTTGTGAAAACGGCAATATCTATCAATAACGAATGAACTCGATCGTAGGACAGAGCTCGGTGTCGAGGTTGCAGCGACGTGCCGCACACGTGGGCCCAGTAGCTCCGCCTCTTGTGTGACTGCAGAGCTCAGCGTTATTAGCCCGGAAACCTGTCAAACGAGGTGGCCCTTCGTCTTCGAAAGGCGAAATATCGGAATGTTAGTGAGTTCTAATGGGGCGGAATGACTGGTCGCTAATGGAATGGGTATGACTGCCATATTCTTTGAATGATCAGGGAGCTTGTAACGAAAAAATGCGACTATTTTTTCTACTCGGTATTTCAATTTGTTGTTATCAACGATTTAACAAACAAAAACTTATTATCAAAAAGTTTCGGTTCAGGGCCACAAGACAGTAAGGTACTTTCAAACATGTCGTAAAATATAATGTTCAGAAACTACCGCATACTACCCAAAACTATTTTACATATTGAAACTTCCTGGCAGATTAAAACTCGGTCCCGAGTTCGAGTGTCGGTCCGGCACACAGTTTTAATCTCCCAGGAAGTTTCATATCAGCGCACACACCGCTGCAGAGTGAAAATCTCATTCTGGAAACATCCCCCAGGCTGTGGCTAAGCCATGTCTCCGCAATATCCTTTCTTTCAGGAGTGCTAGTTCTGCAGGGTTCGCAGGAGAGCTTCTGTAAAGTTTGGAAGGTAGGAGGCGAGGTACTGGCAGAAGTAAAGCTGTGAGGACGGGGCCTGAGTCTTGCTTGGGTAGCTCAGTTGGTAGAGCACTTGCCCGCGAAAGGCAAAGGTCCCGAGTTCGAGTCTCGGTCCGGCCCACAGTTTTAATCTCCCAGGAAGTTTCATATCAGCGCTCACTCCGCTGCAGAGTGAAAATCTCATTCTGGATTTTACATATAAACAATATAAATTGTCGATGGAAAAACTCAGCAAGAACGTATGTATGACTAACTCCGTCAGCACACTTCCAACCATGTGGACACGGTGCAGCCAGTTTATACACTTCTAAACTGTAGTCTTTTGCTTCGTTTCTGATCATATCGCTAAAAAAATTAGAAACTAGAATTTTTTTGGATTTGCACAGTCAGCAATGCTGGAAGTCAAAATGTGCGCGCGACATGTGCCTTGCCTAAGTTTTAGTGTTTTCTAATTCTAAGTATTTTTATTTACGTAGTACTTTTTTCGAGTTTCATTTTTTAAAATATTAATGATGATAAAGAACGTCTATTATAAAGAAAGTTTATTTTGTGATACGTACAATGCAGTATTGCTATTATTAACAACATTCGTTAGAATGGGTATTACCTGAATGGTACAGAGCTCGCTGACGTTTTCTACCAACAGTGTATATTGTTAATAGCGAAAACAAGACGTACCTGGTATGAGGTACTTTTCGGACATTACATCTTAATACATGTTTGAAAGCGCGTGAGCTTCACATGTCTCAGAGTCCAAACTTTGCGGTAGTTAAGTTGTCAATAACAACATATTGGACCACCAGTTAGTACAAAATAGTTGCATTTTTTTTTGTCACTGGCTGCCGGACCAGTACTCGTAGGTACCGCAAAATTTCGTCCGGCACGCCGGATCGATGCGGGAGCACTGCAGCAGATAGGTCGGCCTGCCTGCGCCGACGATTCGACGGCATCTGCTGCTGGCCACCTCACGCTTCAGAGCACGTGCTAGTGCGCGCCAGTTAGCGGAATGTCGCATCCAGACGAGTATTGCTTCGACCTGCGGTGACTCCTGTTGGGCAGCGCGCTTCCCTGAGCGACGCAGCAGACAGACGTAGGATTTCGTGGTTTGGGGCGCCAGTGGACACCACAAGTGACTCGTGGCCTACGTCTCAAGATCGGTCTGAACGGCAGTAATCACGTCACAAAGGTTTTAGAGCTCGAGGTGCTCCTCGTCATCCAGGAAACGCGAAACGCCACGTTCCAGGAAGTCGACACCTGGGCGCATTTGGCTGCAGATGTGCGAGTCTCAAGAGCGACTGCCACTTTTTGTTGGCCAGTAAGTTCGCCCTTATGTGGACCACGGAACATGTCCTTGTCGGGTATGGGTAGGCGACAACTCATTCGTCAATGTCTTCTAGCAACACTGTCTATGCTTTGTGTTGCACCTGTATATGAACCTTTTCGAGAGAAATTCTCCAGGCACGCATGCACACTGAATCCACGTCGCAATGTTTAGAGACTCTCATTACCACACTAGGGCGCTTTATGGCGTACTGAATTCTTCGGGTCAGATATCACGGACAGTGTGGCAATCCTAGTCGTTTGTATTTTGTTATGTACCTAATCTGTGATATGAAGTCTATTTCCGACTCGAGCATCCTTCTTGCTGCTGCTGTCTTCACAAGCGAAACTACACTCAGGGTCATGAATTAAAGATAATACTGATACATGGTGAAACAACGCTCTGGTGGGCGGTTTGCGGGTTTAAATCATCTAGGGGTATGACCATGCGGTGGATTTGACGTGCGGTCGTCGCACGGTGGCGCTGGCAGCAGTCCACATACGCAGAGGTGTGTTGGTGCATGTCAGAGTACGGTGCAGCGAGTAAGTGCGCAGACGTTTTCAGACATGCTAATGGTGACTGTGTGTTGAAAATGGCTCAAAGAGCACATATTGATGACGTTATGAGGGGTAGAATACTAGGGCGACTGGAGGCTGGTCAAACAAAGCAGGTCGTAGCACGGGCCCTCCATGTGCCACAAAGTGGGATCTCAAGATTATGGCAACGATTCCAGCAGACAGGAAACGTGGCCAGACGCTACAGTACGGGACGTCCACAGTGTACAACACCACAAGAAGACCGATATCTCACCATCAGTGTCCGCAAACGGCCACGGAGTGCTGCAGGTAGCCTTGCTCGGGACCTTACACAGCCACTGGAAAAGTTGTCTCCAGAAACATAGTCTACAGACGACTGAACAGACATGGTTTATTCGACCGGAGACCTGCAAGGTACATTCCAGTGCATTCCACTGACCCCTGGTCACAGGAGAGCCCGTAAAGCCTGGTAAGAACACAGTACATGTTCATTGGAACACTGGTCCCAGGTTATGTTCACGGACAAGTCCAGGTATAGTCTGAACAGTGATTCTCGCCGGGTTTTCATCTGGCGCGAACCGGGAACCAGATCCCAACCCCTTAATGTCCTTGAAAGGTACGTATATGGAGGTCGTGGTTTGATGGTGTGGGGTGGGATTATGATCGGTGCACGTACACCCCTGCATGTCTTTCAAAAATGGTTCAAATGGTTCTGAGCACTATGGGGTCATCAGTCCCCTAGACCTTAGAACTATTTAAACCTAACTAACCTAAGGACATTACACACATCCATGCCGGAGGCAGGATTCGCAGGATTCGAACCTGTGACCGTAGGGGTCGCGCGGTTCCAGACTGAAGCGCCTAGAACCGCTCGGTCACTCCGGCCGGCTGCTGCATGTCTTTGACAGGAACTGTAATAGGTAAGGTATATCGGGACGTCATTTTGCAACAGTATGTCCGCTTTTTCAGGGGGATCCTGATGGATGATAACGCAGCTGATCGACCACCTGATTCAGAGTATGCCAACCCGTTGTGCGGCCTGCGTACGTGTGCATGGTGATCATATCCCATATTAATGTTGGGGTACAAGCGCAGGAAACAGTGGCGTTTTGTAGCACATGTGTTTGGGATGGTTTTCTCAACTTATCACCAATACTGTGGACTTAGAGATCTGTGTCGTGTGTGTTCTCTACGTGCCTATGCTATTAGCGCCAGTTTTGTGTAGTGCCACGTTGTGTGGCACCACATTCTGCTATTATCCTTAATTTATGAGCATGAGTGTATATTCTGCAGACTGTAGTTGCAAGATGTGTATAGCAGCAGAAGCTGTATGCTGTTTCAAGTCCCGGCGAATGCCAACAGCAGTTTCTTTCTACTACTGTTTTTCCTATTGCAGTTCACCATGCTTCTAATATGTGCTGAGTAAATACCCTGAAAGGCTGACTGCCATCTGGAAAATTTTGTCTTTTCCGGAATGTAAGCTACGCTGCCTCGGAACAGCCCCACGAGACCTCTACTTGCATTTTTCCTCGATCATTATGCCTATGTGGCGGCTGTTTGGGTTAATGTTTCTAACATTTTCTCCGGGTTATCGCGACTTTCTTAGTCGCAAAGTGGAATGGAGATTCTGGCCAGGAATCTTAGGAGAAAACAGATGTCGTTCCTATTACCACTGAACATAGTATTCTTGTGTAATTCCATTTGAGAGCAGCAGAGATCGCTATCGGCTGCGCGAGTCTCGTCTTTATCACAAGAGAACAAACGCCACATCGTCACTGTTGTGCATGGAGAGACGGTAAACATTGATGTCTTAGGGTGCTTTCTAGGGTTGTCAAATACTTGTAAACAACGCCACTTGACGATGCTAGCGCGATCAGCCCCCCTTTCACTTCCCCTCCTGCTGCCATCACCACAACCAACCAACGCAGACACGTGCTCTGCTTCGCTCATATTCGAGGCGGCCTGAGTATTGACAGAGAGGAGTGACCGGCGCGGCGTGTGGAGCGGAGAGCCGGCGCTGCCCGCACCTTCTCCGTTCCCGATTCTCACTCCAGATACCAAACGTTTCCAGACTGACTCCAAAGCTTACTTGATCGAGATTATTCGATGATAGGTCGTATGAGAGAGAACACGCTAGGCATCTTTGTGAGTAAAGTTATGTTCTAATTGCGTCTAACAACGAAAGCCTCCTATGCGTGATAAAAATGTTGAAAACGACAAGGAGTGCACCTATACTGGTTGATCCAGTCTCTCTAGCTAACGTGAAATTTGTGACACGTGTCATCTTTACATCAGGATGGAGACTGAGGGGAGGCGACAGCAGCGCCTCTGCAGGGCAGCCCGGGGGGATTGCTTTCGTGCCCTCCCGCGGTCCGCTAGCCCAGAGTAGTGCGGGAAACTAGTGGGTGGCTGTGGGGACCGGATGAATCTATATGAAACACCTTGTTTTATAAAAGAGACTTCCGCCTTCCACAAAACATCAGTGTTTGTACCACATGATCAGCAGATTTTGGTGATGTTCCATTTTCAAGTGCTACTCTTATCGTCGTAATATTACAGTCACTCTGTGTAGGTAAACACAGTTGTACGTCTGTCATGCTCGCAGATAAATTAAAGAGAAGTAGGGCGACCACTGACACGGAAATTACCTCGCCAGAGAAGATGAATTAGTGAGGAATACTAAATACGGCTCGGTACCGTATCTAAAATTTCGTATAGCGTCGCGCAGATTAAAAAAAAAGTCAGTTACGCTACTCAGTACACATTGGATTTGTTTTGATGCGTCGCACAGACAACAACGTAGATCCAGTGTCAAGGTCTGGGATCTGCAAAATAAAGTGCTATGGATGAAAGAACTTTTATACAGATCGGATGGGACGTGCCATAATTTCAACACAAGGTTTAAAGAGCACACATCAAGTTCACTGAGAACCAAAACTCCACAGTGGCGACGCATCTGAAACAGACCACCCACGCTATTTCAGAGGCCAGCAAAGCCCTACATATGCTACACCCAAGCCAGAAAGGCAACGTTACGGGTGTGCCCAAGGACACAGAAATAGACACGTATGCTGAAACAGAGTCGGACAATATGTTGAACAAATAGACAGAATTATGTACGATAAGGTTCTTACAGAACTTCAGCCGAGTAGTTTGTAAAGTGGAGTGGTACAAGCGTGGCAAACAGGTGTCCAGTTAGTGTGAAATTAGATGTGTGTTGTCATATAACTCTTCATAACTTCGTCAGGCTTCAGAAACTTTTAAATTTTAATGATTAAAAATACTTTTTTTAAAACTTTTGACTTAGTTTTTATAGAATGACTTACGATATGAACTGACGATAGCCCGAACATATTTGTGTATGCAAGGTAAAGTACATATACATAGTGGGCTGAACACAACTGACTGGGAAACTATATCCTGCATCTCGAGACAGGCATCGCAACTGCCGCTGCACTACACTACCGCTGACTGACACTGCCGCAGGTGTAGAACTGCCTGTCTTAAGGTGCAGCAAACATTTTCCCAGCCAGTAGAATTCTGCTCACTGCGTGTGATGGTAACGTTAAACTCGC
Organism: Schistocerca nitens; assembly: GCF_023898315.1. Classification (NCBI taxonomy): domain Eukaryota; kingdom Metazoa; phylum Arthropoda; class Insecta; order Orthoptera; family Acrididae; genus Schistocerca; species Schistocerca nitens. The sequence goes on along the minus strand of NC_064620.1, from coordinate 116,737,501 downwards.
CGGCGAAAGATACATAACTGCGACGCACCGTATCCCCGGCACATATCGATAAGTTTGATCATCTGGGCAGTGATGATCGTTCACCGGTATATCTCTGAACTAATGTTTACTGTAGACTCTACAGTGTCGAATGAACACGTGTGGATCAGTGATATGTGCTGTCTATTATGAGTTTTTATGCTGTTGTACATATGCCAATACAGCAGTAATGTTGTTTTAAATTGTTGGAAACTATGGAATGTTGCTCTCACTCGAGTTTAAGACGACAGCAGTTATACGAGGACTTTTTTTTTTTTCGCCGTGCGGTCTGTGGCGCCTTCTCATGGTTCGAGCGGCTTTCCCCGTCGGAGGTTAGAGTCCTCCCTCGGGCACGGGCATGTGTGTTGTCCTTAGCGTAAGTTAGTTTAAGTGAGATTAAGTAGTGTGAAAGCCAAGGGACCGATCATCTCAGCAAAAAATGGTTCAAATGGCTCTGAGCACTATGCGACTGAACTTCTGAGGTCATCAGTCGCCTAGAACTTAGAACTAATTAAACCTAACTAACCTAAGGACATCACACACATCCATGCCCGAGGCAGGATTCGAACCTGCGACCGTAGCGGTCACGCGGTTCCAGACTGAAGCGCCTTTAACCGCACGGCCACACCGGCCGGCTCATCTCAGCAGTTTGGTCCCACAGAAATTACCACAATTTTCTTTTGTCACGGTGCGATCAGTCCCGAAAATTTGAAATCTGACGAAGCTGGGCAGATGTGTTGTGCAGTGTCTCTAGTGCGCCCGTCGATCGCGTTACGTCGCTCTTTCCAGTTCTGAGCTCACAGTAAATACGTAAATATGAGTGAAAAATAGTGTCTCCCGCTAAGTTGTAAGTGCATGCTGAGGGGTTCTACCTGATTTCATGCAGCCAACATAACGTAACTGTCATGCACGGAGGTCAGGGGAGGGAAGCGAGTGTCAGTCAGTGATCTTGTTCAGCAAGTTGGTTAGGCTATTCGAGAAAATCGCTTACGAAAGGCAGGAGAAGCGGAGTATGGTCATCAGAGGCGGTCCTTCTTCGTGACAATACTTGGGTGCACACTGCAGCTGCAGCAAAGACGCCCCTGCAGCGTTTTCGATGGGAAGTGATTGATCACCCCTCATATAGCCCCAGCTTGGAGGTCTGTTTTTGTTTCCTTTGCTCACACGAAGTGCTGGCTATGAGGACGGCAACTTGGCACAGACAAAGAGCTGCAGACCAGCGTAGAGAGTTGTCGGTAAGGACAGGTGGCTGCCTTCTGTGACGAGTGTACTGGGAAGTTGGTACAACACTACGACAGCTCTTTAAGTCGGAGTGGCGACTAGGTGGAGAAGGTGTAAAAAAAAAAAAAGTGAGACGTATATTTTTATACACACACACTGAGTAATGGTGTCAAATTAGAAAGATAGGTGTAGGACTTGAAAATGCGAAATCACCAAAATCTGCTGACTGTGTAACGTAAATGAGAAATGGAATTGTCTTTCAATAAATTTGTTGTTGTGGAACCTGATGTGGAAAAGCTTACCCTGTATTTTACCAAGGAGGACAGGCCGTGTATGTCAAGGGAACATCTTTAGCCCTTTGTGATGTCCCTCCACGTGATCGTCTCTAAAAGTGTGCACAATGAGGCCATTATATCGTAGTGTATCCAGCGAATGCTATATCTAGACGCCACTGATAGCAAGCCGGTTGAGTCTCGGCCTGAAACTGATCATTCTAAACTATCGACTACATCAATAACTGAGCTGCCCGTAGTCCCGTCAGAGACAGCGCAGTGGTGGACGTCGAGGCTGGGGTCCACTGGTTGCGGCGACGGCCTCCAGTTGGCCTCCGCCCCCGCGGCCGCCTCCAGACGCCGCCCCCGCGTCAGCTGCAGTTGCAGCTCAGCTTGCTGGCTGAATGAACGGCCCGTAATCCCGTTAGAGACAGCGCTGTGGTGGACGTCGAGGCTGGTGTCCTCTGGTTGCGGCGACGGCCTCCAGTTGGCCTCCGCCCCCGCGGCCGCCTCCAGACGCCGCCCCCGCGTCAGCCGCAGTTGCAGCTCAGCTTGCTGGCGACGGCCCGCAGGCGCTGCCGCCAGGTAGGAACGACGTCACCAGCATGAGGCTCGGCCGGCGGCGGGGGAAGGGCGGCTGCCGCTGGCGAAGCACTGCAACAAGGGCGCAGAAGCCGCTCTCAGGACACGGTTTGTCGAACTTCAGAGGTAGAGCAAAAATTCTGGTGGACTGAGAATAGCGAAATGCCAAACCGACATTATCACGTAACTTACACTACCTGATCAAAAGTAGATACCCATTGTTGGTCACTACTATTGTATGGTGTGTGTCCACCCTTCTCCTTTGTGACGGCTTGAACACCATTGGGGACACTTCCAAAGAGATGTGGAGGAATGGCAATGGCAAACAAATATACCTCAAGTGCCGAAACCAGAGAACGTAGTGATGTGGGATGCTGTGGTCTGCAGGTCTCCCGTTGGCTTCAGGGTGGGACTCCGCGCGCACCAGCCCATTTCACGAATGTAAGTGTCCAGCCATCACTGATTTATGACAGAATCTATTGTCACGCTGATACAAACAGTCATCGTATCGAAACTGCTTCTCTACTGTACACGGCACACAGTGCTACGCCGGCCGTGGTGGTCCTGCGGTTCTAGGCGCTCAGTCCGGAACCGCGCGACTGCTACGGTCGCAGGTTCGAATCCTGCATCGGGCATGGATGTGTGTGATGTCCTTAGGTTAGTTAGGTTTAAGTAGTTCTAAGTTCTAGGGGACTGATGACCACAGATGTTAAGTCCCATAGTGCTCAGAGCCATTTGAACCATTTGAACACAGTGCTACAAAATGTGTTCGTATCATTCTGCATTTAACGATTGCTTAAGGGGGGTAGGACGACAAACGGGCCGACTTGGAGCAGGAGAGGCATCACAGGACATTTTAATTTCCAGTGTCTATACTTTTACAAATAAATTCATAAAACTATGCCAGCATCACCAGGAAGGATTCAGGATTAACACTCATTGCAGTGGAAGTTCGAAAACATAAGAAAATAAATTTTTTGTACGTGTGAAATTTCATCATTTTTTCACTTAATAATGGCTGCATTTGTTGCTATATCTACACTTTTCTTCATAAGTTAGAGAGATTCTTCGATGAATTTTGCACAGCATACATACCGTACTTACAGGTGTATGAAATTCTAGAATTTATTTCATTTATGAAAAAACGAATGAGCTGTTGTATTTTAAACTTCATGTTTAGAAAAAACACAAATTTTGTAGTTAATTACCTCAATTTTTACCACAGTTTTTAATAGATTTGGAAAATTCTAGAGTTTCATACACCTTTAAGTATGGTTTGTATGCTGTGCAAAATTCGTCGAACCATCTCTCTTACTTATGAAGAAAAGTGTACCTATAGCAACAAATGCTGCCATTAGTAAGTGAAAAAAAGATGAAATTTCACATGTAAAAAAATTTACTTCGTTATGTTTTCGAACTTCCACTGCTATGAGTGTGAATTCTAATCCTTCCTGGTCATGCTGGCAAAGTTTTATGAATTTATTTGTAAAAGTATAGACAGTGGAAATTAAAATGTCCTGTGGTGCCTCTCCTGTTCCAAGCCGGCCCGTTTGACGTCCTACCCCCCTTAAGCACAGTAACAGGACCACGTCTTAACCACGAAAATCACACCCCTACTGTAACATCACCTCTACATCTACATCTACATCCATACTCCGCAAGCCACCCGACGTTGTGTGGCGGAGGGTACTTTGAGTACCTCTATCGGTTCTCCCATCTATTCCAGTCTCGTATTGTTCGTGGAAAGAAAGACTGTCGGTATGCCTCTGTGTGGGCTCTAATCTCTCTGATTTTATCCTCAAGGTCTCTTCGCGAGATATACATAGGATGGAGCAATATACTGCCTGACTCCTCAGTGAAGGTATGTTCTCGAAACTTCAACAAAAGCCCGTACCGAGCTACTGAGCGTCTCTCCTGCAGAGTCTTCCACTGGAGTTTATCTATCGCAATTACTAAATAATCCTGTAACGAAGCGCGCTGCCTCCGTTGGATCTTCTTTATCTCTTCTATCAACCCCATCTGGTATGTATCTCACACCGGTGAGCAGTGTTCAAGCAGTGGGCGAACAAGTGTACTGTAACCTACTTCCTTAGTTTTCGGACTGCATTTCCTTAGGATTCTTCCAAAGAATCTCAGTCTGGTATCTGCTTTACCGACTATTAATTTTATATGGTCATTCCACTTTAGACCACTCCTAATGCCTACTCGCAGATAATATATGGAATTAACTGCTTCCAGTTGCTGACCTGCTATATTGTAGCTAAATGATAAAGGATCATTTTTTCTATGTATTCTCAGCACATTACACTTGTCTACATTGAGATTCGATTGCCATTCCCTGCACCATGCGTCAATTCGCTGCAGATCCTTCTGCATTTCAGTACAATTTTCCATTGTTACAACCTCTCGATATACTACAGAATCATCCGCAAAAAGCCTCAGTGAACTTCCGATTTTATCCACAAGGTCATTTATGTATACTGCGAATGGCAACGGTCCTACGACACTCCCCTGTGGCACACCTGAAACCTCTCTTACTTCGGAAGACTTCTCTCCATTGAGAATGACATTCTGCGTTCTGTTATCTTGGAACTCTTCAATCCAATCACACAACTGGTATGATAGTCCATATGCTCTTACTTTGTTCATTAAACGATTGAGGGGAACTGTATCGAACACCTTGCGGAAGTCAAGAAACACGGCATCTACCTGTGAACCCGTGTCTATGGCCCTCTGAGTCTCGTGGACGAATAGCGCGAGCTGGGTTTTTCTAAACCCATGCTGATTTCTACAGAGTAGATTTATAGTCTCCAGAAAAGTCATTATACTCGAACATAATACGTGTTTCAAAATTCTACAGTTGATCGACGTTAGTGATATAGGTCTATAGTTCTGCACATCTGTTCGACGTCCCTTCTTGAAAACGGGGATGACTTGTGCCCTTTTCCAATAGTTTGGAACGCTACGCTCTTCTAGAGACCTACGGTACACCGCTGCAAGAAGGGGGGCAAGTTCCTTCGCGTACTCTGTGTAAAATCGAACTGGTATCCCATCAGGTCCAGCGGCCTTTCCTCTTTTGAGCGATTTTAATTGTTTCTCTATCCCTCTGTCGTCTATTTGGATACCTACCATTTAGTCATCTGTGTGACAATCTAGAGAAGGAACTACAGTGCAGTCTTCCTCTGAGAAGCAGCTTTGGAAAAAGACATTTAGTATTTCACCCTTTAGTCTGTCATCCTCTGTTTCAGTACCATTTTGGTCACAGAGTGTCTGGACATTTTGTTTTGATTCACCTACCGGTTTGAAATAAGACCAAAATTTCTTAGAATTTTCCGCCGGGTCAGTGCGTAGAACTCTACTTTCGAATTCACTGAACGCCTCTCGCATAGCCCTCCTCACACTGCATTTCGCTTCACGTAATTTTTGTTTGTCTGTAAGGCTTCGGCTATGTTTATGTTTGCTGTGAAGTTCCCTTTGCTTCCGCAGCAGTTTTCTAACTCGGTTGTTGTACCACGGTGGCTCTTTTCCATCTCTTACGATCTTGCTTGGCACATACTCATCTCCGTATTTCGCTGCTGATCCTACACGTGACGGCAGGTAATGTTCTCCAGCTATCTGCCGAACCCACAGAAACGTGAGAATTGTGAGGAGCTGCTCCACCATTGTACCCCATTGTTTTAACTCCTGTTCACAGTCACTGTGCTAGCTAGACTGTCGGCAGCACTTTGGCATGCACGAGTGATTCTTTCTGCTGATTTCGTGCGACTTTTTACAACTCCACCCCACAGTAGTTGATGGCTCCTGTTCAACAGTACATGATTCTGCCTGGTCTTGGTGTAACTGTGGTCGTTCCTTCGAGTCTCCACTCCACTGTTACATCAACAACAGTCCATGTGGGTAGTTTTATATGTGCTGAAGTGTCCCTGATGGATTTGTTACTCAGGTGACGTCCAATGGCTAGTTCACATGCGAAGTTATTGAGCTCTCCTCTCCGCCCCGTTCTGATGTTTCTGCTTCTCTACCGACAACATAATACCACCCGCCTCCTCTTATATTGGTGGATCCGCGTCTCGTGACGTCTACTGGTGAATTCCGCATTACATACGTGTGTCCAGATACTTTTGACCAAATACAGTACGTATAGCGCTGTTTGTTTACATTTTGAGCTAATTCTGAAATGTTTGTATTCTGTTTTTTAGAACAGCTTTTACCCGTTTATTTTTCTGTAACAGCTATTATGGACGCAATTTGCTCGTACAGCGTACTGCACAGTGCCCTAGCTTGCAAGAGATGCAGGTCAGACCCGGACCAAATACACGTGGCTGTTTAACGACTGTGGGCTGTTTCACCGGTCTGCCTCAGTGTGTTTTTAGGCGGTTCCCTACTTTCGTTTATGCAAATGCTAAGCTGGTCTCCAAAATTATGTCTCACAGGATAAGATACACAAACATTTAAAATACGATCACACACGGAAAGGTTTATGCGATACACAGACCGATGCGCGTATACTATCCCTCTTCCTTAGTTTCCCTTCATGGTTGTGGAGTCAGGAATAGCGTACGGCCACAGAGTTAAATAATAAAATAAAATTTGACAAATCCTGTCAAAGCGGTCTCCGTACTGGACGGGATAAACGCTACGGCAAAAAAAGAAAGAAACAGTTACAGACGCAAATCCCAATGCATCAAAGGAGAAAAAGTTACTTTTCATATGTAAGTAACACGCAGTTTTAATTACGATTATCACAATAGTAAGAGGCGTTTTATGTCTTGAAAAATATCGAGATACGGTGCTACAAAGATTAACATCATAGGAGTATTTTTTGTGGCTGTATGGCCTTATCTTTATGAGACAAATGCTAGATATATTCGATGGTGTGGGAGTGTGCCCCCATTCAATTCGTTGAATGCACACACATTTCGAGCAATTTTTACTTGGAGACAGTATTTATAGATGACAGTATGGGTCATTGCTTCCATATTACACACATCTCCAAACCATTGTGCTTATTTTAAACTAGTGATTATAGTAAAATAATACTAGCGCGTATGTGATGGAGAATAACTATGCACGATCAACAATACAGTTCCTGAAAACTGAGTGTTTATTAAATAATCGGACTGAAAATGAAGAAAGGAAGAATTTCACTCTAAAAATATTTCAGTGTGTGATAAACCGCTAATTTGCGGCGTTAATACCTCCATATTCAAAGCTTTTCGTAGCACTGTCATCTTGGCGCATAGAGAAACCATATCACAAAGCCCCTGATACATATCTTGTTCAAACAGAGATTCGGCAGTCATATCGAGTTCAGAACAAAACCTGAAAATAGCCGTGGTCATGGCTTCTTTTGCTGTAACACCCAAAAAAATAAAGAAAAAAAATACGTCAGAGCTACGACACATTGCAAGCAATCGAAATGCACTGGTATTTACATCTTGAAAGTTGCAAGACAAGTTCATTCCAATTATCGAATCCAAATTGTTAAGATGAAAAGAAACATGTGTAGAAAGTCCGTGGTAGCCGGCCAATGTGGCCGAGCGGTTCTAGGCGCTTCAGCATGGAACCGCGTGACCGCTACGGTCGCAGGTTCGAATCCTGCCTCGGGCATGTATGCGTGTGATGTCCTTAGGTTAGTTGGGTTTAAGTAGTTCTAAGCTCTAGGGGACTGATGACCTCAGATGTTAAGTCCCATAGTGCTCAGAGCCATTTGAACCAAAGTCCGTGATACTTTCAACGGCATGTGTCTGTGGAAGCCACGCAATGACATTAAAAATCAGCAGAGCGTTTATGGGTGAAACTTACTTCACACTATAGACATGTGACTTTTAGAGTCTGTGTATGTCGATTACAAAAATTCTCTTCTGTGCGGTATCCTTGGCAGCCGACCATAGCGAATTTGATCCGCTGCTTCCTCCGTGGGAACGAGGGCTGCTGCCACATCGGCTGGCGCCTGTGGCCCGGCCACCCGCCACACAGTGGTGTACTGCGGGTTGCGACCTTTCCTGAACGCCAGCAACCCAACAATGGGACGTCACACATCAGCAGCCGCCCAGGTACCACAGGTGGCGCTATATTCGCCACATGCAGCACTGCTGTCGTCGTTATAACCTCGGCTCCGCAAGTGACGTGGTGACGTTCCTGGTGTTCCTCCGCCGGATGGCTTTACAGGACACCACCCGACCGCTCTCCAATCAGTTGACATCGGGAGTTGACATAGTTCACGGTTGTCTAGGCTTGACACCAGCTGCTACACGGATCCTCAATCCGTTCCATCCGCTGAGCACACAGTACACTGCAGATTTTACACAGGCCTCATCCGTGGTCCATCAGTCAGAGCCTACAGTGTCGCATACCACGCCAGACTGCCGAATCGTCAAGAGTGCGTCGCTCACGTGATTCATCAGTGATACCCTGTTGAGAGAAACTAGTATACTTATCTCAGTGACCGTGTCTAGCATAAATGGTATGTTTATTCTGAAAAATGAAGGAAACCGCAGGACAGTTGCTTAATTCACAGTCTACGCAACTGGTTTCTGAACAGTTACAATTCCATCATCTGGTGTAAAGAATAAAATCACCTAATCTTCTGAAGTCATCCTCAACCCAATGTTATAATGGTACCAAAGTCCCCGTGTTGAAAGAGTAAAAGGGACAAAAATCCATAACAACCGTTCCCTGTGCAACGCGACTGGGAACACACAGGAGAACTAAGTAATAGTAGATACTAGCCATAAGTACTCAGTGACATGGAATGTACCTTCTAAGAAACTGTTATTGTGTATTGTGTCATTCTGATATTAGGTCTTGACGGTCTTTCAGTTGGGTTATTCTGAACCTCCTTTGTGCTAAAGTTCCTTGATGTGTTGTGCTAATAAAGTTCCACAGATCTTTGGCTGCCTCGGGTCTCCACTCATTAGTAGTGCACAACATCCACCATGCGGCTTAACATTTTGCGTATCTGAATGCTGAGTTCGTAGCGTAGATATTCCAACTATGTGGCATTTCGGCGGACGAAATACGTTTGTCACTCCCTTAAAAGCGCACACTGGCGCTTTAGAGCCCTGCAGATGGTATGGAGCTGCTAACAGGCGATCACTGGCTCTCCAATGCTAGCATCAGCCTTGGCAGTGAAGTGTTGAGTATTACGGTTAGTCGTAAAGTATTTATTATAGAGTTATTTAATTATTTCTTTTGTATTTTTGCAGATCGTGTGCACACTACTGGGTATACACTCAACTCCATGCACCAGAGCAACGTGGCATGCCGTTAGAAGAAACACAAAACAAAGTCTCAACACACTGATGAAATGGAGCATTCGTTTTCTGCATGGGCTGTCGAATTTTGCTTCGACCCCTTTCTCGTCCATGTTCCCCTGAAATGGCACGCCATGTCTTCTGTCTCATTCTCCCGATGCGTGCCACGAATTTAGAGAATGACGAAGAGGTGACTGCCGAGGTGGCACGTGCCACGAACAGCCAAAATGCAGACCTCTGCAACAACAAGTCAGCTACCGCCGACAAAAATTTGTCGCACTGCAGGATAAATATGTAGAAAAGGGCTAACAATTTCCTGGGTCGCAACTTGATTGTTTTCAATAAATTAAATTTTATGAGTGCAATTAAATTTAATGAGTACTTCGTGTATGCAAGTGGGCTTATGAAATTAGCGGAGTAAGATGAGTCGGCAGGGACACGTGACAGAATATCTGAAATGAAGTGTCGTGTTTGCACGTACCCGTAATCACAACGCGAAAGCAGCTGCCTGATTTGTTATTGTGTCAATGTGGATTGTCCAGTGTCTTTATAAGGAATGGTGTACCATTCACAGTGATGTAACACGGCCTAGGAATAATGGTCGAAAAAACAACCTAACCGGAAGCGACCAGAGATGAGTATTAGGCCCTGTCAGTGACAGTTGGTTTCAGACCTATCGGGGGAGGAGTGGCTGCTGTCAGCGAATGAACGTCCGCCTCTGTCCGTTTCTGAGAGAACACTGCGGAGAGAACTGCATGCGGTCAGCGTCTGGAATCGGGATCTCGAAGGTAATGAACAGCAAACTGAGGTTTAAGAGAATCGTATGGAAGAACCAGTGTGGAAGGAAGTGAGATACTGAAGTGCTAAGAAACGACGAGACGCGTTTCAGGTTGGGTAAAGAAGCGGATACTGCGATAAGGAATAGCATAGCAGGCAGTACAGTTGAAGAAGAGTGGGCATCAGCCTTGGCAGTGAAGTGTTGATTATTACGGTTAGTCGTAAAGTATTTATTATAGAGTTATTTAATTATTTCTTTTGTATTTTTGCAGATCGTGTGCACACTACTGGGTATACACTCAACTCCATGCACCAGAGCAACGTGGCATGCCGTTAGAAGAAACACAAAACAAAGTCTCAACACACTGATGAAATGGAGCATTCGTTTTCTGCATGGGCTGTCGAATTTTGCTTCGACCCCTTTCTCGTCCATGTTCCCCTGAAATGGCACGCCATGTCTTCTGTCTCATTCTCCCGATGCGTGCCACGAATTTAGAGAATGACGAAGAGGTGACTGCCGAGGTGGCACGTGCCACGAACAGCCAAAATGCAGACCTCTGCAACAACAAGTCAGCTACCGCCGACAAAAATTTGTCGCACTGCAGGATAAATATGTAGAAAAGGGCTAACAATTTCCTGGGTCGCAACTTGATTATTTTCAATAAATTAAATTTTATGAGTGCAATTAAATTTAATGAGTACTTCGTGTATGCAAGTGGGCTTATGAAATTAGCGGAGTAAGATGAGTCGGCAGGGACACGTGACAGAATATCTGAAATGAAGTGTCGTGTTTGCACGTACCCGTAATCACAACGCGAAAGCAGCTGCCTGATTTGTTATTGTGTCAATGTGGATTGTCCAGTGTCTTTATAAGGAATGGTGTACCATTCACAGTGATGTAACACGGCCTAGGAATAATGGTCGAAAAAACAACCTAACCGGAAGCGACCAGAGATGAGTATTAGGCCCTGTCAGTGACAGTTGGTTTCAGACCTATCGGGGGAGGAGTGGCTGCTGTCAGCGAATGAACGTCCGCCTCTGTCCGTTTCTGAGAGAACACTGCGGAGAGAACTGCATGCGGTCAGCGTCTGGAATCGGGATCTCGAAGGTAATGAACAGCAAACTGAGGTTTAAGAGAATCGTCTGGAAGAACCAGTGTGGAAGGAAGTGAGATACTGAAGTGCTAAGAAACGATGAGACGCGTTTCAGGTTGGGTAAAGAAGCGGATACTGCGATAAGGAATAGCATAGCAGGCAGTACAGTTGAAGAAGAGTGGGCATCAGCCTTGGCAGTGAAGTGTTGATTATTACGGTTAGTCGTAAAGTATTTATTATAGAGTTATTTAATTATTTCTTTTGTATTTTTGCAGATCGTGTGCACACTACTGGGTATACACTCAACTCCATGCACCAGAGCAACGTGGCATGCCGTTAGAAGAAACACAAAACAAAGTCTCAACACACTGATGAAATGGAGCATTCGTTTTCTGCATGGGCTGTCGAATTTTGCTTCGACCCCTTTCTCGTCCATGTTCCCCTGAAATGGCACGCCATGTCTTCTGTCTCATTCTCCCGATGCGTGCCACGAATTTAGAGAATGACGAAGAGGTGACTGCCGAGGTGGCACGTGCCACGAACAGCCAAAATGCAGACCTCTGCAACAACAAGTCAGCTACCGCCGACAAAAATTTGTCGCACTGCAGGATAAATATGTAGAAAAGGGCTAACAATTTCCTGGGTCGCAACTTGATTATTTTCAATAAATTAAATTTTATGAGTGCAATTAAATTTAATGAGTACTTCGTGTATGCAAGTGGGCTTATGAAATTAGCGGAGTAAGATGAGTCGGCAGGGACACGTGACAGAATATCTGAAATGAAGTGTCGTGTTTGCACGTACCCGTAATCACAACGCGAAAGCAGCTGCCTGATTTGTTATTGTGTCAATGTGGATTGTCCAGTGTCTTTATAAGGAATGGTGTACCATTCACAGTGATGTAACACGGCCTAGGAATAATGGTCGAAAAAACAACCTAACCGGAAGCGACCAGAGATGAGTATTAGGCCCTGTCAGTGACAGTTGGTTTCAGACCTATCGGGGGAGGAGTGGCTGCTGTCAGCGAATGAACGTCCGCCTCTGTCCGTTTCTGAGAGAACACTGCGGAGAGAACTGCATGCGGTCAGCGTCTGGAATCGGGATCTCGAAGGTAATGAACAGCAAACTGAGGTTTAAGAGAATCGTATGGAAGAACCAGTGTGGAAGGAAGTGAGATACTGAAGTGCTAAGAAACGACGAGACGCGTTTCAGGTTGGGTAAAGAAGCGGATACTGCGATAAGGAATAGCATAGCAGGCAGTACAGTTGAAGAAGAGTGGGCATCAGCCTTGGCAGTGAAGTGTTGATTATTACGGTTAGTCGTAAAGTATTTATTATAGAGTTATTTAATTATTTCTTTTGTATTTTTGCAGATCGTGTGCACACTACTGGGTATACACTCAACTCCATGCACCAGAGCAACGTGGCATGCCGTTAGAAGAAACACAAAACAAAGTCTCAACACACTGATGAAATGGAGCATTCGTTTTCTGCATGGGCTGTCGAATTTTGCTTCGACCCCTTTCTCGTCCATGTTCCCCTGAAATGGCACGCCATGTCTTCTGTCTCATTCTCCCGATGCGTGCCACGAATTTAGAGAATGACGAAGAGGTGACTGCCGAGGTGGCACGTGCCACGAACAGCCAAAATGCAGACCTCTGCAACAACAAGTCAGCTACCGCCGACAAAAATTTGTCGCACTGCAGGATAAATATGTAGAAAAGGGCTAACAATTTCCTGGGTCGCAACTTGATTATTTTCAATAAATTAAATTTTATGAGTGCAATTAAATTTAATGAGTACTTCGTGTATGCAAGTGGGCTTATGAAATTAGCGGAGTAAGATGAGTCGGCAGGGACACGTGACAGAATATCTGAAATGAAGTGTCGTGTTTGCACGTACCCGTAATCACAACGCGAAAGCAGCTGCCTGATTTGTTATTGTGTCAATGTGGATTGTCCAGTGTCTTTATAAGGAATGGTGTACCATTCACAGTGATGTAACACGGCCTAGGAATAATGGTCGAAAAAACAACCTAACCGGAAGCGACCAGAGATGAGTATTAGGCCCTGTCAGTGACAGTTGGTTTCAGACCTATCGGGGGAGGAGTGGCTGCTGTCAGCGAATGAACGTCCGCCTCTGTCCGTTTCTGAGAGAACACTGCGGAGGGAACTGCATGCGGTCAGCGTCTGGAATCGGGATCTCGAAGGTAATGAACAGCAAACTGAGGTTTAAGAGAATCGTCTGGAAGAACCAGTGTGGAAGGAAGTGAGATACTGAAGTGCTAAGAAACGATGAGACGCGTTTCAGGTTGGGTAAAGAAGCGGATACTGCGATAAGGAATAGCATAGCAGGCAGTACAGTTGAAGAAGAGTGGGCATCTCTAGGAAGAGCAATTAAAATGTTCGACAGAAAAGCATAAGCTAGAAGGAAGATAACACAAGAAATACTTCAATTGGTCGACGAAAGGAGGGAGTACAAAAATGTTCAGGGAAAGACAGGAACACATCAACATAAATCGCCAATGAAATAAATAAGTAGTGCAGAAACGCCAAGAAAAGTGGCTGCAGGAAAAATCTGACGAAACTGAAAAAGAAACGTCGTCTGAAGCAAATTGAAAAGACAGAACAACCTTCCGCTGTTAAACGTAAAGAAGAGAGCGGATGGATGGAAAGAGTACATCGAAGGCCTCTATAAGGGAAGGAATTGTCTACTGACGTGATGGAAGAGAAAATTGCAATCGATGTGAAAGAGGTATGGAATGCAATATTAGAGTCAGAATTTAAAACAGTTCTGGAAAATTTGAGATCGAATAAGCCAGTGACACTAACAGTTTATCTGAGTTTCTAAAATCGTTGGAGGAAGTGACAAGGAGAAGATTATTCAAGTTAGTGTGTAGAATCTATTAGACTAGCAGCATACCATCAGATTTTTGGAAAAATATCATCCACACAGTTCCGAAGGCAGGCAGAACAGATAAGTGCGAGATCTATGGCACAATAAGCTTAACAATTCTCATGCATGCAAGTTACTGATGAGAGTAATATACAGAAGAATGGCAAAGAAACTTGAGGATATGTTAGATGACGATCAGTCTGGGTTTAGGAAAGGAAAACCACCAGAGAGACTGTCTTGACATTGTACCTGATAATCGAAGCAAGACTGAAGAAATATCAACACCCAGTTATAGGATATGTTGACAAGGAGAAAGCGTCCGGTAACGTAAAATGGTCCAAAATGTTCGAAATTCTGACAAAAAATGGAGTAAGCTATACGCAAAGACGTGTAATATACAGTATGTATATGAATCAAGAACGAAGTACGACTGGACAGTCAAGAACGAAGTCCTCGGATTAAAAATAGTGTAAGACAGGGATGAAGTCTTTCGACACTTTTGCTATCTGGAATGAAAGTGAAGAAGAATTAAAGATCTGTTGAATGGAATGAACATCTAATGAGTACAGAATCTGGATTGAGAGTAATCCGAAAAAAGACGAAAGTAATGAGAAGTAGCAGGAATGAGAAAAGTGATAAACTTAACATCAAAACTGGTGGCCGTGAAGTAGACGAAGTTAAGGAGTACTGCTGCCACAGAAGCAAAGTAAGCCACGACGGAGAAAGTAAGGGTGACATGAAAGGAGACCAGCACAGGAAAAGAGGGCTTTCGTTGTCGAAGGACGTCTACTGCTATCAAACATAGGCCTTACTGTGTGGAAGAAATTTGTGATAACGTACGTCTGGATGACAGCATTGTACAGTAGCGCAACATGGGCTGTGGGAAAACCGGAATGGAATAGAATCGAAGGGTCTGTGATGTGGTGCCACATAAGAAAGCTGAAAATTAGGTGGGCTGAGAAGATAAGGAATGGGGAGGTCCTCCACAGAATCGGCGAAGAAAGTAACAAACGGAAAACACTGACAATAAGAAGAAACAGGACGGTGGGACATACATTAAGACATCAGGGAATAACCTCCATGGTACGAGACAGAGCTGAAGAGAGTATAAACTATAGATGAAGACAGAGACTGGAATGTATACAACGGATAACTGAGGACTTGAGGTGCAAGTGCTACTCCGAGATGAAGAGGTTGGTGGGCCGCATCAGACCGGGCACAAGACTTAATTCAGGAAAAAAAACCACCCAGAAGCCACTGATAACAGCGGTATATGAAGCTGCAGGTATTTAGTGGACTAGACAGCATACAGGCTAAATGATAGCTGACTGCCGCGCCTCTATAACATGATCCGACCAGTGATGGCCGCTAGTCTTTGAGATGTTGCAAGAAATGTAGTGTGATCCGGTAAGTTGCAGTCGCTCCTGATTTTTAGATGTTGTGAGGCTCATAGCATGGTGTGACTAGTCACGGCCGCTCCTCTTTTCAGATGTTGTGTGCATGTAGCTTTGTTCGACTAGTTGTGGCTGCTCCCCTTTTGAGATGTTGTGAGGCATGCAGTGTGGTCTGACTGATTCTTCTGATTTCGTTACAGAATGACTGACTCCCAGTGAGACATACAACTATTTGCGATATCACTGTAAGTTCAAGGATGTTATTCCGAGCTGCTGGTGGAGAAAAATCTTCTGCCCATGATTTTTGATAGGGAGAGACAGATTCTATTCTCTTTTGGCTACGCCAAATGAAGAAGGTATAGTGGCACTGTGGTCTGAAATTCACATTAAGCATGATATTCCTTCTCTACCAAGTAGACGTTAGGATGAACCACAATAAAGTCAGGAGTGGCGACATGTAGAAACTCTACCACCAGTATCCTTTCTTATACTAGTCATTTATTTCTAGTGACGAAACAAACGCTATGTAGGGTCACAGGACACTTATTCCATCTTTTATTTGAGCTTCTGTATGCCGATAAAATAGGTTCTGAACTGGGAATGCAACTCAGACCGCCCTTAACGCGGAATTTGATCCCTTCGTGGCAATACAGCTCGACTACAATTTGTTGTTTGTTCAAAACTGCAGATTCCTCAACATCTCCACATACTGCGCGTGAATGGGTTCGAATCCTGGCCCGGCACTAAGGTTTCCATTATGAATTATCAAGCACTAGCATGAGAACACCTATCTGCTGGTGGATAATAATTTTGATTTTTAATGCATTTTCATTCGTTGTCAACACTAACGATATCTGACGTTTTGACTCCCAGTGAGACATAAAACTATTTGCGAGATCACTGTAAGTTCAAGGATGTTATTCCGAGCTGCTAGTGGAGAAAAATTTGGTAGCTGACGTCTGTTTGTGTGTAGAAACGATATGTGTGGGGTTCGATTCCCAGTCAGCACTGAACTCTTCGTCATATTATTTCTCGTTCAAACATGCTCACGTGTCGCTGCTGGTGTAACAAACCCACATTTAACGTTATTTTTCTCTAGAATATAACAGCGATAGGTGCCGGGTTGAAGTCCTGGGAAGGAAAAAATTAATGTTTCGTCTCGTCATTTCAGTTAAAACACCTAGCTACTGCCGAGAAAATCCGATATGTCACAGTTGATTGTGCTTCGATAATAATCCGATTAGGTTCTGGGTTCGAATCCCTGTCCAACACAAAGCTTTAACGGCATTTCAAGTAAGTTACTTGTGAAGAAGCAATATTTAACATCTCCCGTAGTTCGTTAACAGGGACAATAGGTGTTGGGTAGGAATTCGTGTCCGTTAAAAATGTTTACTTTATGTGATTTAAAGATGATATTTGCTAATCGATACTGTCTAAAATCGAGGTCTATCACTCTCTGTATGCCTAGTCAGGAAGGACTGTTAGTTTTCGTTAGTCACGAAATCTTAGTCTGCATGACCTGGGTTTGAATACATATGCAGAACGAGACGGTTCGTCGTGTCATTTGAAGTTCATACACATTCTCAACTAGCTGCTCGTGAATATCTTACATTTTTAATGTCATTTTGTATTAAATAACAAGTACGGTATGTTACTTTGAAGAGGAAATCATGAATACGACGAACTTACTACGTGCATTACGTATCTGACGTAATAATGGGAGTGGTTACATTTCAGGTACGTCATTTATTGCAATAAATGTGAGCTTACAAGCCTTAAGGACAGTCTTATCTGTGATAAGGTGTTCCCTGATATTTCTAGTATCTTGGTATTACTTTACATCTTTTGTTATTGCGATACAGAGCAGTGTTTTCTAGTGGCGACTCGTTGGAACCATTTTCAATAGTCAAACGACTGTACCAAGGAGCGATTAGAGGACCTGCTAGACAGCTGCGGTAGGCTGGTTGTATGCGAATCAGGCGAAATGCAATTCAGGTCGTTCGGATACTTTTGAGCACGACTGTACCTGTGTGTACAGCAATCTGGACCACCACCTCTGAAAGGTCTCGCTGTATGGTGATACAACATGCAATGTGTGATTTTCACGAGCAGTAAAAAGGGCGGAAATGATGTTTATGTTGATCTCTGTTCCAATTTTCTGTTCAGGTTCCGGAACTCTCGGAACCGAGATGAAGCAAAACCTTTTTGATGTGTGTATTAATTTCTGTAGTTTCAAAGATATTGAAAATCTTGTTGTGCCACTGGATGCATCTCATTTTTCTGAGATCGCAAGTGTACTCAGATTTCCTTCAATGCTTGACTGTAATTTATTACTGATTCTCAAAGAGCTGTAAGAAGCTATCTTTCAGCTTGTCTAACATTCCGTTGTTTTTGGTGCATTTTCTGCACAAAAGTCATGCGAGCAACACCCACCGAAATTCCCAGCTTTGGGATTTTCTCATTTCCGGCGACATTGCTCGTCTTTATACGTGGACTCGCCGGTACCAGGCGCCCAGGTTGTGATGGCACAGTGCGGCGAGTCCTTGACCCACTGGCGCTCAGCCATACAACAGCTCCACCTCCTCTCCCCTCATGCTACCGCCAGGCGGCCTAGGTCATTCGCCTACATACACTTAATGTTACAAAATCTACTTCGGCGACCGGAGCGTCAGTTCAGTTCTCTTTTCTATTAAAGCAGCTTTTCAGGCGGCCTCACAAGATTGAGTGGACCTCTTCACAGAGCGATTCATCGTAGAAACATCTGTGTTGGTCACTAGGAATCAAGCCCAAAACCTCGGCGCTTCTAGCCAAAAACTCTGTCACGGTACCACGTGATCAGTCTGCTGTTGTTTGTTGTGACAGCTGTTACTGTTATGGCTTTAGACTCCAAAAAGTGTGTGGTACCTGCCAGTGGAGAGATGTTTTGATGGACGAGGAGACTCAAAACATAGTCGAACAAAGAGTCGGTATTATAATCCGTGACTGAAACAGGAGACGGCAAAACAAAGACTCAGCTAAGGAAAATAGCAACGTCAATGGGGAAGGTAGCTTTCTGTATATTGCCAGCGAAGTGTCGCGAGCAACAGAGTTCAGATGGACTGTACATGCTGTACACAGTTTATGTATCAAAGACTGTAGTTCGTGACAAAATTTCACGGCTTGTAGTAAATAAATTAACTCTGTATCACAGTAAAGCTCAGTTTTTACGGTCTCTGATACGCAATTAAACTAAACTTGACATTTTGGTTACACACACTGGGCATATGATTAATGAATCTGAACAATCAAAATTCCTAAGTGATTATTATTATCATCTTCGTATCCAGGACACCACAGTTATTTACAAATAAAAACATATGCACAATAAATACACAAGGTTCCGTTCATGTGTATTGATTTTGAGGCCAAGAATCCAGCAGTCTTGATTGCTGGAACCTTTGCCGACATCAGGTGCTCCAGGGTGCTGTCCGCAGCTCGTGGTCTCGCGGTCGCGTTCCCGCTTCGCGAGCACGGGGTTCGCTGTTCAATTCCCGGGGGGGTCAGGGACTTTCACCTGCCTGGGTGTTTGTGTTGTTCTCATCACTTCATCATCATTCATGAAAGTGGCGAGATTGGACTGAACCAAGGTTGGGAATTTGTACGGGCGCTGATAACCGCGCAGTTGAGCGCCCCACAAACTAAACATCATCATCATCCAGGGTGCAATCTTCAGGTAACTTCAGCCAGACCAAGACATGTTCAGCATCTTCGAGTTCTCCACATTCGCAGGTTGCATCTCCAGTACCGTGTCCCACCGCATCAAGTTCTGTTTGCACCACCTCACTATACTTCGCAGCTTGCTCAAATTCTTCCACGTCTGGTAGGGTAGCTGGAAACCAGCACCGGGCTCTTCCTTTAGGTTTTGGTCATTAGTTTCAGTTGCCTTGTTTCGCCACAATCCTATTGGCGAGCAGAAGGCGATGATTTAATCGGTTCAGTCATTCGAAGAAAAATGTTTTTTACTTCATCCTGTGACAAGAAGCTTGGAATGCTGGGAATCATTCTCCTGCTTTTGCTTCTCAACCTCTGTCACTGTTCCTCGTCTAATATCCAGGGATTGTGTGCCTGTAAGAAGGTAGATTTTGCGAACTGGAGTTGGTCGTAACCAACCAGTTATAATAAGGTCTGTCTTGTTAAGAGCGATATCAATGTACTTGGTGCCACGATTCTGCTGTGGAGACGCGCACATTGATGAGCCAAAACATTATGACCACCTGCTTAATAGCTTGTTTGTCCATCTTCGGAAAGAAATACATCACTGATTCTGGGTATCAGGGATCCAACAGTTTGTTGATAGGTTTCTGGAGATATGTGGCATTAGATATCTATGCACAGGTCATGTAACTCTAGTAAATAGCGGGCCGCTGATTTGTGTAAGCGGAAATGGCGCCCAATAGCGACCCAGATGGGTTCCGTAGGATTTACGTCAGGCGAATTTGATCGGGTATCTGTAACTTTGAGATGCATTTGTTAATTATATTTGAAATCCACTTTGTAGTGCCTGATTGCAATCTCTTTATTTGTTCAATTAGTAGGTAATGTAGGCCTGGAGGTTTGGAAGCCTACGTCCAGGATCTTGTTGAAAGTCCTGTTATAATTAGCATTAAAACAGTATCTGCAATAAGTGACAGTCCAACACGAAAATTAATCTACTTTTCTTATTTTTCTTCGATTATGACACATGGAATTATGTTTTCGGTAGCTCTTTCCAGTCATTGAGGGTATTTTTGCTCAGAAACAAGCGGTTCGAGATATATGAGGTGAAAGTTAGTGAACTATTAGGCTGGTGCATAAAGTTCGAAGCGTTTTTGTTTAGCACGTTGGTATTTCGGTTGCTATGGGTTTATTTGTCGATTATCAGTTTTTATTTGTAGTTCACTGTTGCTGCTTGAGTTTACGTATAGTTATTTTGTCATTTGGAATAGTGATTGGAGCCGGACGCTGTGGTCGAGCGTTTCTAGGTGCTTCAGTCCGGAACCTCGCTGCTGCTACGATCTCAGGTTCGAATCCTGCCTCGGGCATGGATGTGTGTGATGTCCTTAGGTTAGTTAGGTTTAAGTAGCTATAAGTCTAGGGGACTGATGACCTCAGATGCTAAGTCCCATAGTGCTTAGAGCCATTTGAATATTGATTGTGGATGTGGATGGTAGAAAATGAAGTTGCAAGTGGAGAAATCGGAAAATTTCCGACACTTTCTTCTGTTTGAGTTCAGTAGAAGGGTGACAATTGCGGAGGCAGCCAGAAACGTTTGCGCCCTGTATGGGGATAGTGCCACTGCACAGAGCATGGCAAGAAAATGGTTTTCTCGTTTTAAAAAGGCTCGTTCTGACGTTAGTTACTCTCCACGTTCAGTAGGACCTTCAGGGTTTGATGAAGATCCGCTCAGTCCGGAACCGCGCGACTGCTACGGTCGCAGGTTCGAATCCTGCCTCGGGCATGGATGTGTGTGATGTCCTTAGGTTAGTTAGGTTTAAGTAGTTCTAAGTTCTAGGGGACTGATGACCACAGATGTTAAGTCCCATAGTGCTCAGAGCCATTTGAACCATTTTGGATGAAGATCGTTTAAACGCATTAATGCACAATCATCCATATCAGTGTACTCGAGAACTGGCAAATGTGATGGACTGTGATCTTTCCACCAGTGTGCGACTTTTGCGTGCAATGGGGAACGTTCAAAAATCGAGTGTATGAGTACCGCATGTCTAAGCCAAATCACGAAAATCAGCGGATGGCTATATGTGCATCTATGCTTCCTCGTCATCAGTTGACTCGTGGACAACACCGATCATCCTTATACTACGTCACCACTGGCGACGAGAAATAGTGTCTTTATGCTAACATAAGGAATAAGAAAGAAATGGTTGAACCCAACCAAAAAAGCGACTCCCCATACAGAGACCTGAACGCATTGACAAACGATAATGTTGTGCATCTGATGGAACAGAAACACTGTTGTACTAGGAATTGCTTCTGTTAGCTGTAACCATCACTGCTTACATTTGTTCTCAACAACTCAGACGTCTTGCAGACGCAATCCAAATACAATGTCCAGGAAGACTGCGTGAAGTGATACTACTTCACGATAACGCCTGCCCACATTCTGCTAGGCTGACACAAAACACTATAAAAGAGTTGCTTTGGGAAGTCATTTCACACCCACATTATTCACCTGATCTTGAGACCTCTGATTTTCACCTTTTTCACTCTCTGTAGCACTTCCTTTCCGGTAGAAAATACGCACTGAACGTGGCTCGATGAGATCTTCGCCTGGAAACCACGTGATTTCTACAGTCGCGGAATCTAAAAGTCACCTCAGCATTGGCAGAGTGTTGTAAATAATGAAGGAAAGTATGTTATTGATGACTAAAGCCTCTGTCATGTGTCTCTATCGTGTTTATTAAACGTATGGAAAAACGCAACGAACTTAAGCACCAACACAATACTTGCGGACTCCATAGAGAGGGTGGAATGTGTGCTGGAACGTAGACAGTCACAATACTGGCAGCGTAGTTTGTACGGTGAAAGGCTACTACAATGTTCATATAATAAAACCCATCTACGGAAGAAATTTGATGTCTTTCTACACTAAAGTGGGATAGCGATATGCATATAAACAGATAGTTGTAATGCCGCGTACACAAGGAGTAAAAGGGCATTGATGGAGCTCTAATTTGTACTCAGGTGATTAATGTGAGAAGATTTTCGACGTGATTATGGGCGCAGGACGGGAATTAGCAGACCTTGGACGCGGAATGGTACTTGGAGCTAGACGCTTTGGACATTCCATTTCGGGAACCGTTAAGGAATTCAAAATTCCGCGATCTACCCTGTCAAAGTGTGCTGACACTATCACCCTTCAGGCATTGCCTCTCACCACTGACAATGCAGTGGCCTACGACCTCCACCTACTGACGAGAGCAATGGCGCATGCATGGTGGTGTCCGTGCTACAGACAAGCAACACTTCGTGAAATGTCCGCAGAAATCAATGTGGGACGTACGACTAAAGTATCTGTTGGGAATGTGCGGCGAAATTTTGTGTTAATGGGCTATGACAGTAGAAGACAGAGACGAGTTACACTGTTAACAGCATGATATTGTCTGCAGCGCCTCTCCTGGGCTCCTGACCATATCGGTTGGATCCTAGACTCCACAGCCGGCCGCGGTGGCCGTGCGGTTCTAGGCGCTTCAGTCTGGAACCGCGAGACTGCTACGGTCACAGGTTCGAATCCTGCCTCGGGCATGGATGTGTGTGATGTCCTTAGGTTTAAGTAGTTCTAAGTTCTAGGGGACTGATGACCTCAGATGTTAAGTCCCATAGTGCTCAGAGCCATTTGAACCATTTTTTCCTACACTCCTAGAAAACCGTGGCCTGGTCAGACAAGTCCCGATTTCAGTTGGTAAGAGCTGATAGAGGGTTCGAGTGTGGCGCAGACCCTATGAAGCCGTGGATCCAAGTTGTCAAGAACGCACTTTGGAAGCTGGCGGTGGCTCCATAGTGGTGTGGTTTGTGCTAACATGAAATGTACTGGGACCTCTAAGTGTTCAGCTACTTCGATACCATTTGCAGCCATTCACGGACACCAGGCTCCCAAGCAATGATGGAAAGTTTTGTGGATTACAATACACCATCTCACCAGGCCACAGTCGTTCGCGATTGGTTTGAAGAACATTCTGGATAATTCGTGCAAATGCTTTGGCCACCCAGATCACCCGACATGAATCCCGTCGAACATTTATGAAAGATAATCGAGAGGTCCGTTAGTGCACAAAATCGTACACCGGCAACACTTTCGCAATTATGGACGGCTACAGAGGCAGCATGGCTCAACATTTCTGCAGGGGACTTCCAATGACTTGGTGAGTTCGTGCCATGTCGAGTTGCTGAACTACGCTGGGCAAATGGAGGTCCGACTCCATATTAGGAGGTATCCCATGACTTTTGTCAGCTCGGTGTATGTCGAACACTAGTGAAGCTACAGCAATGTCACAGCACCCTGTGATTTGTAATGGGATGTTGTTGTTGTCGGTCGTTCCGTCTACGGTGTCGGCATCAGCTTCACGCTCGGTCACTGTTTCCAGAGCGGCAGTGAGGAACGGTATGTGTGTGTGTGTGTGTGTGTGTGTGTGCGACTCACGTGCGCTCGCGGCGGAGTCCTGCGGCCGGTGGCTGCGGCGGCGGCGGAGGCGGCGACGGAGGCGGAGGGGTGTCGGTCCCGGGAGGCGGGCGCTGGCGAGCCCCCAACCGCCGCGGAGGCGCCGCCTCCTCCACACCAGCGGGGCGGGGCACCGCGTCCTCTACACAGAATGACCCTCCCTTTCAGTCGGCGTCTGCTCCCTCTGAGGCCACAGCTCAACTACAGGACAGTCCACGCACATACGCGGCCTGACGGACAGTATGCGCACACCCCTAGGTAGTGCGGAACTGACCGCTAGATGTCACCTGAGGCGGACCTGCCATAGAGAGCCTGGCCATAGGTGAAGTTGCCCGTGATTGGTTGATTAGCTTTGGCACCATTTTTCTGCCAGACGTCTCTCGCGCTTCCTATGTTCGCCGTGCTTTTGAGTTGAATTGAAGTTCAGAAGACTTTTGGAAACGATTAAAAGCTATTTGAATTATTGAGAGACTTATTATGCATTGTGCATGCATGTGCGATTTAGTTGTATATCGTTTTTAGTACGGAATTAGCGTTTGCGATCTTAAATACGAGTTGAAATAATGAAGCGTTTTGTGATGAAGTCGGTAGGCCTACAAGTTTGAAGTAAACCCGTTAGTAATTGTACAGTATTGTTTTTGACATCTGTAATTCGTTCTGCAGACGTTCGTAAACGATGCCAGGTTGTGCTGCATTTGGTTGTTCCAATAGAGGCGAAGGTGGATTTCGCATGCTAGCATTTCCACGCAATGAAGGAAGACGAAAGCATAACACTAGGCATTATTTTGGTTTTAGTATTATTGCTTGACTGTTGACGCAGGCAAGTGGTAAGCACGTTTTCGACAGTTGTCGTGGTTGCTGAAACATTATTCGTAGTAAATAACTGTAGGTACTCTTGAAGACAGTTTTTAATAGGCCTACTTACTGTGGGGTAGAAGGGATACGGTAGTTTTCTTGTTATATTTGGTCGTTATTACAGTAGCCTACATTTAACATTACCTGATTTTTGTAACCTTTTTCGTTTGTTATCTACGACATGTATTCAGTATATAAGTAAGTCGTTTACTCGTGACATGCAAAATGTTTGAAGACGTGACAAGAAGTACTAATACGTCTCACACTCTTTGCATGTCACAAGTAAACAACTGCTTACGACTTTCATTCATCTGACGTAATACAGGTACGTTAAATCTTTATCGCTATGCACTTCCGATACAAAACAAATGCTATACACTATATTTCTTTTATTTACGTTACTTTCATTGCAATATGTCTAGTAAACGAACTTTAAAGGAGATAAATGCAACTAACGAATAATTTTTACAGCCACTGTATCAAATTTTCCTGTGCTGTACGTAGTAGGCTACTATGAGTGTATTATAACTGTAAAGAAAGGCATTTAACGAATGATTTCACCATATTGTCTTGTGCTTTTGATTCGGTGAGTGTGTACTCTACTACTCCACTACTGGCCATCCAAAAGTCCCGCCCGCAGTTTGACAGAAAAATGGCCGCCGTATCGACCGGTTGGCCACCCTCTCCCTATACAGGCTCTCTAACCTGCCAGTATCACAAAAGGAGGCGAAGAGTGATGTGTTGGAGTGGAGAAGCAGTAACAGTGTAGCGGTTCGGTCAGTGGGGCTCAGTCACTTCAAAAGTGGAATAGTTCAAATGGCTCTGAGCACTATAGGACTTAACTCCTGAGGTCATCAGTCCCCTAGAACTTAGAACTACTTAAACCTAAGGACATCACACACATCCATGCCCGAGGCAGGATTCGAACCTGCGACCGTAGTGGTCGCGCGGTTCCAGACTGTAGCGCCACTCCGGCCGGCAAAGTGGAATAGTCATTGGATGCCACCAGAATAACAAATCGATCAGCGACAGTTCAGCCACCCTAAAGCTGCCCAAGTCGACTACTGATGATACAATTGTAAGGTGGAAACGCGAAGAGAGAACCGCAGCAAACTCGGTAGACCTCGTGTAGTGATGGGCAGGGACTGTCGAGCATTCTGGAGGGTGGCTGTAACAACATTGCGTGAAATCAGCGGAATGAATCAATCGTGAGTTCCAGAGTCTTACCAAAAGTCCGGTTTCGACTATGACCGTGTATGGGGAGATAAAAAGAATGGAGTACGATTGTCGAGTGGCCCTCCATAACCCACATATACCTGTAGCCAGTGGTTAGTGGCGCTCGAGATGATGTAAAGAGCGACTCTACTGGTCAGTGGATGACTGGAAACGAGTGGACTGGATAGCTCCACATCACGCTATACCCTGTCGCTTTGGCGAATCGCTGGAGAAGTTACCTGCCAGCACACGTAGCCCAGCAGTGAGGTATGGAGGAGGTGGTGTTACGATAAGGGGTGTGTTTTCAATTGTTATGGCGTGGCCCCCATACTGTGCTTAAGGAAAAGCTAAATGGGAATGGTTACAAATCCATCACATATAATGTGACAAATGTCACATATAATTACAAAATATGTAGGAAAGTTAATTCAACAGCAATAGAGAGTTTTTTAAACCATGTCAAGGAACAATAGTGGCAGGATGTTTATAGTGCCAATAACATAGATGATAAATGTTTTCCTTAACACATTTCTCATGCTCTTTGAGAGTTGCTTAGAACGTTCTAAATGGGGTACTAGCAGTAATAGGCAGCCCAGGTGGCTGACTAGTGGGATAAGGATATCATGTAGAACAAAGTGGGAATTATATCAAAATGTTAGAAGCAGTCACAATCAAGCTACAGTAGCCCATTATAAACAGTATTGTAAGGTGCATAAGAATGCTATTAGGAAGGCAAAGAGTATATGATATGTAAATAGAATAGCTAATTCACAAGATACAATGAAAACCATATGGACAATTGTGAAGGAAGTGCCTGGTCAGCAGCACAAGGTCGACGATAAAAAGTCAGTTCGTAGTAAAAATATTTCTATTACTGATAAATCAGATACATGTGCAATATTTAACAAACATTTTCTGAGCATTGCTGGTAAATTAAATAAAAATTTAGTTTCTCCAGGGAATCATAAAAATTTCTTGGCAAATGCCTTTCTGAGATTAATGTTTGAAATATTCCTCTGTGATACAGACAAGGGGAGGTTGAATCAATAATTAAATCACTGAAGACTAAGACCTCTAGTGGTTATGATGGAGTACCTAGCAGAATATTAAAGTACTGTGCTGCACCTGTTAGCTCTGTATTTAACCATATTTGTAATTTTTCCTTTAGGAATGGTCAGTTTCCTGAACGATTAAAGTACTTAGTAGTAAAGCAGCTTTATAAAAAGGGAGAAAGGGCTAATGTAGATAATTTTAGAACTATTTCTATGCCATCATTGTTTGCTAAAGTTATTGAAAAGGCTGTGTATGTAAGGATAATTGATCATTTTATATCACACGATTTGCTAGCAAATGTACAGTTCGCCTTTAGAAATTGTTTTACAACTGAAAATGCCATATTCTCTTTTCTCTGTGAGGTACTGAATGGGTTAAACAAAAGGTTTCGAACGCTAGGCACATTTTTTGATTTAACTAAGGTGTTTGATCGTGTTGATCACAAAATATTGCTTCAGAAGTTGGACCATTACAGAATGTGGGGAGTCGCTTACAATTGGTTCACCTCTTACTTTAGCAACATACAGCAAAAGGTCATTATTCACGATAATGGGAATGACTGTGATGTGGGGTCTGAGTGGGGTACAGTCAAGTGGGGAGTGCCTCAGGGATCAGTGTTGGGGCCACTCCTGTTCCTTATTTATATAAATGATATGCCCTCTAGTATTACGAGTAACTCTAAAATATTTCTGTTTACTGATGACACTCGGTTGGTAGTAAAGTATGTTGTGTGCAACATTGGTTCGGTTTCAAATAGTGCAGTTCATGACCTAAGTTCACGGCTTGTGCAAAATAAACTAATACTGAATCACAGACTGAGTTTTTACAGTTTCTGTCACACTATTCAACAAAAACTGACGTTTTTATTTCACAGAATGGGCATGTGGTTAGTGAAACTGAACAGTTCAAATTCCTAGGTGTTCAGGTATACAGTAAGCTGTCTTGGAAAGCCCACGTTCAGGATCTGGTTCAAAGACTTAATGCTGCCATTTTTACTATTCGAATGGTATCTGAAGTGAGTGATCGTTCGAGACGAAAATAAGTCTACTTTGCTTATTTTCATTCGCTTATGTTGTATGGTATTATATTTTGGGGTAACTCTTCCCATTCTAAAAGGATATTTTTGGCTCAGAAATGGGTGGGTCAGGCAATAAGTGGTGTAAGTTCACAAACCTCTTGTTGACCCCTGTTCACGGATCTGGGTATTCTGACATTGGCTTCTCAATATATATATTCCTTACGGACATTTCTTGTTTAAAAGCAGCTTTCCCCCAGTTAATACTCGGCAGAAATCAAACCTGCATTTGGATCGGACTTCCTTAACTCTTATGCAGAGAGGTGTGCAGTATACTGCCATATCCATTTTCAATAAGCTACCACTCGAATTAAAAAATCTTAGCAGTAATCCACGCGCTTTCAAATCCAAACTGAAAATTTTCCTCATGGGTCACTCATTCTATAATCTCGAGGAGTTTCTCGAAAAATTAAGCTGGTTCTTTTTGTATTGTTGATTGCATTTACTTAAACTTATGGATTGGCTTTTTCCAGGTTCATAAACATTTTAATATTATCTGTTATTACTTTTATGTTGTAATTTCATTTACTGACGTGTTCCATAACCTTGGGGATTTGCTCCTCAATTTGGTCCTACGGAAATTGACGTGTAAATAAAATAAAAACAAAAAAAGACTGTGAAATCATGTTACTGGGGCAAGTGCAGCCCAGATCGAGTTCGTCTCTCTTGTACGTTTGCTCGCCTCACAAGGTGATGTTTACGGTGCAGCCAGTCCTGTGGTTCCACAACACAGTGAGCGTGATCTTTCTTGTGAGTTTTCGTTACAAATGTAGTGCCGATAACCGTTTTTGGCCCTGAGTTCCGAGGGCTCGACTTAGCATGTGAATGAGCAAGTATGTATCTAGTGATACATATTTCTTCTTCTCCTGGCATCATCTACATGCATTGCTTACAAGTCCTCCTTCTTGCTAGAAGAAATCTATACTCAGAAAGACGTTCCATTCCAGGTCGTGATGCCTCTTTCATTCATTGCCTCGCAGGAATGGACGCCAATAATCGATGAACTATTTCGTATTAATATTAGTAATTCATTCTTATTTTACAGTTATTCACGCTTGCATGAATTACTTATCGAATGTTACTCTTGTTCATTTTGTTTCTAGATGCTATCGATAACAGTGAAGCTGTTGGAAGACAATGGGTCGAGCTATCTTAGCCCATGACTCCACTCTCACTCATCAGCTCACAGGCTTGGATCTGACCCATGCCGGCCGGAGTGGCCGAGCGGTTCTAGGCGCTACAATCTGGAACCGCGCGACCGCTACGGTCGCAGGTTCGAATCCTGCCTGGGGCATGGCTGTGTGTGAAGTCCTTAGGTTAGTTAGGTTTAAGTAGATCTAGGTTCTAGGGGCTGATGACGTCAGAAGTTAAGTCCCATAGTGCTCAGAGCCATTTGGTCTGACCCATCATAGATGAACAGATAATTCGGCAATGCTTCTTCTTCTTCTTCTGTAACAACATTTTATTTCATACTTACATGCAGTGCTTATGATAGGTTTTGTCGTTTCTAGGTGTGCTCAATAATAATAATTATAATAATAATTGTGATGATGTTGATGATGACAATGATGATGATCTTGAAAAGCTGATAAGAGATGCCTCCTGGCAGACGAGAATGATATATGATGCAGATCAATGTATGAGTAAGTACCACAAATCATTATTATCATATGTTTTTGTCGTTTGTGACATCATTAGACATCATTGTCCTTGATTTTTCCTTGTAGAATACTTGAGGGCCCCTCTGAAGGCAGACTTCACCGATAAATCCTACCTTCTAACCCTTTGTTAACGCGTCTGGCACCACCACAACATGCAGGACCATCATACCTTCAGTCCCTGCGTGTGGGGCCTTCATGCCATCATTCCCTGCGAGCAGGATCGTTCACAACTTCGTGGCTGCAGCCACCACGACTGGGCACGCCTACTGCGGAGTCACCATGTGTGGGGCCCTCATGGCATCATTCCCTACCACTGGCACAGTTTACGGTTCCATTACCTCGCCTGGGGCCCTCAGGGCGTGGCTTTCCACCTGAAACACTGTCTACTAATAGTCATTAGCTGTCTAGTAGAAGCTCCTTTGCCCAACCTATTGGATTTGGACTGGACTATGTCAGTCCCATGCCAACATTACACCACTCAGTGTTTGGAGGCATATTTAGGAAGCTGATCTCGTATGCCCACATAGATAATTCTGCTGTGTGGTACATAGACCTTAACCTTTTCCTTAACGTGGGTATACCCATTCTGGAAAGCGCGCTCGCTAAAATCTTAAGAGATCCATGTTATGTCACCATAAATGGTTCAAATGGCTCTGAGCACTGTGGGACTTAACATCTGTGGTCATCAGTCCCCTAGAACTTAGAACCACTTAAACCTAACTAACCTAAGGACATCACACACATCCCTGCCCGAGGCAGGATTCGATCCTGCGACCGTAGCGGTCACGCGGTTCCAGACTGAAGCGCCTAGAACCGCACGGCCACACCGGCCGGCTATTTCACCATAAAAATGCAGTGCTGTACTATGCTGCGAACTAATGTATGCTCCCTCCCAACAAGATGTTGGTGTGGGTGAAACTAGCGTGATAACGTGGGGTGACTCAATCAGTGGTGGTTCCTTGATTCCGTCTTGATTGTCGTATTATCCCATTTTTCTGAAATGCAGGAAATCGGGGCTTGTAAGGCACTTAGCCATATATGTTACTTGGATGTCCACATCCATGTATTTAACCCATTAAATTGGGGTCCACATACATAAAACTTGCAAGTGATATGGCAGCTAAACAAACATGTATCCATGTTAAGAATCTTGAAGATGAATTCTGCTTCACATGGCGAGTACTGGCTTGTGAAAGAGACTATCCTAATAACGCTTATCGTCCTCAAGAATACGGAACGGACAGACTGCAGGCTTTTTAACTTTAATGGCATCTCATTATCCCTGACACTGTGCAATGTACCTAATGAGGGGCAGAACATGTGTAATTCAGTTCATGTTCAAACCATTCAGAAACAGGAAAGCGAGCCAGAGGAAGAGCACGCTGTGTGGTAAAAAGAAAAAGAAGTGAAGCACAAAGTTGCTGGAAGCCTCAACCTTTCCAAATTAGCTAGCCAGCGTGTAAAAAATATAGATTTGCTGTTATCCTCCAAGCGCAAAGAACACTGTGTATGGGTCAAGAACATGTTCCACTTACTTTGCTCTCAAAAGAGAAACATCACGGATCATGTCATTATGACGCTGGATGTCTCCGTTCTTTTACAATTAGTGAGAGTCTAGAGAAATATCTGATCGATTGCTCCATCCAGGAACTGGTACATGTGAAAATGGCAACTGAGGAAGAAAACTTTCTCATGTTTAAGAATTTCCATCACCAGGAGCGTCTTCCCTTTATACTATGCACTGATTTCGAATGCCTTCTAGTCCTTCTGGCACGCTGTAAAAGAGATCCACTGCCTCCCATACAACCCTCACACAGAGGCATATTCCTTATGCAGCTGCCTATCAGGCTAAATGCTCATGCGATTGAAGAAAAAATCGTTTCAAATCATACATACATCAAAAAAGTCTTGCATCACCTCGGTTCCGAGAGTTCCGGAACCTGTACAGAAAATTGGAATAGAGATCAATATAAACACCATTTCCGCCCTTTTTATTGCTCGTGAAAACGACACATTTTGTGTTGTACCACCATACGGCGAGACCTTCAGAGGTGTTGGTCCAGATTGCTGTACATAACGGTACCTCTAATACGTAGTAGCAAGTCCTCTTGCACGGATGCATGCCTGTATTCGACGTGGCATACTGTCCACAAGTTCATCAAGGCGCTGTTTGGTCCAGATTGTCCCACTCCTCAACGGCGATTCGGTGTAGATCCTTCAAAGTGGTTGGAGGGTCACGTCGTCCATAAACAGCCCTTTTCAATCTATCCCAGGCATGTGCGACAGGGTTCTTGTCTGGAGCACATGCTGGCCACTCTAGTCGAGAGATGTCGTTATCCTGAAGGAAGTCATTCACAAGCTGTGCACGATGGGGGCGCGAATTGTCGTCTATGAAGGCGAATGCCTCGCCAATATGCTGCTGATATGGTTGCACTATCGGTCGGGAAATTGGATTCACGTATCGTACATCCGTTACGGCGCCCTCCATGACCACCAGCGGCGTACGTCGGCCCCACATAATGCCACCCCAAATCAGGGAACCTCCACCTAGTTGCACTCGCTAGACAGTGTGTCTAAGGCGTTCAGCCTGACCAGGTTGCCTCCAAACACGTCTCCAACGATTGTCTGGTCGAGGGAATAAGTGACACTCATCGGTGAAGAGAACTTGATGCCAATCCTGAGCAGTCCATTCGGCATGTTGTTGGACCCATCTGTACCGCACTGCATGGTGTCGTGGTTGCAAAGATGGACCTCACCATGTATGTCGGGAGTGAAGTTGCGTGTCATGGAGCCTATTGCACACATGACGTCCTGTGGCTGCACGAAAAGCATTATTCAACATGGTGGCGTTGCTGTCAGTTCTTCCGAGCCATAATCCGTAGGTAGCGGTCAGCCACTGCCTGAGCGAGGCATGTCATCAACAGTTCCTGCCTCTCTATATCTCCTCCATGTCTGAACAACATCGCTTTGGTTCACTCTGAGATGCCTAGACACTTTCCTTGTTGAGAGCCCTTCCTGGTACAAAGTAACAATGCGAACGCGATCGAACCGCGGTATCGACCGTCTAGGCATGGTTAAACTACAAACAACACGAGCCGTTTACCTCCTTCCTGGTGGAATGACTGGAACTGGTCGGCTGTGGGACCCCCTCTGTCTAATAGGCGCTGCTCATGCAAGGTTGTTTACATCTTTGGGCGTGTTTAGTGACTTCTCTGAACAGTCAAAGAGACTGTGTCTGTGATACAATATCCACAGTCAACGTCTATCTTCAGGAGTTCTGGAAACTGGGGTGATGCAACACTTTTTTTGATTGTTGTATATCAGGGATAATCGTGCAAGATGGTTGCCTACTCAGTTACAAAAACCTGTGTAGGAAGTTGATCGCATGTATGGTCGCAATATCTCAATGACTGAATGGCAGGATATTAATGCCTTGTACAAGAAAGCTGTCGAATGCCATATTTGTGGACTGCCGCTAGACAGAAAAATGACAACTCCCCATAGAGACCACTGTCATCTAATGCGAAAGTTCTGTGGTGCAGCTTACAATGCACGAAACCTGAACTACCAAGTGCCACAGCACATACCCATCTTCTTCCAAAATTTGAGTGAATATGATGCTCATTTCATGACTACGCATTTGGGTGATTTCGGTTTAGGCAATGTTCAGGTTAGTGTCCTGTCCGACTGTGTTGAGAGACACATCTAATTCTTCCCGTGGATGACACTGAACATGACATAACAGCTCCTAAACTCACTTAGAATTATGCAAACTCCACTTCAGAAACTTGCTGAGATGGAGCATCAGGAGGACATGCATCTCACTAGAACTGAATTTCCCAATGATGCAAACTTTCATCTCGCATTGCTGAAGGAGTTGTTTCCTTACGAATACCTGGATGTCATGAACAGACTCAACGAAACCACATTGCTGAACACAACTACATTCACCAATAAACTTACAGGGAAATAAAATAACTGTGTTCAATTTCATTTATTTTGCTAATTTATTATCATCTCCAAGTACATTAAATTTTAAAACAAGTTTAATGGGACAAATGCATCCTGTCATAATTTTGCACAATTTTTTTGAAATCAGGAATCAGACTGCTAGTTGATATTCTCATCACAGCCTGCAAATTACTGTCTGTTAAACAGCTTCGGTATGTGCTCTTGTTGACTTTCAAGCAAGAAAAACTTTGTTCACAAATATAAGTCGATCCAAATATGGAGAACATTTTGCCTGCAAATTTCTTGATACATGGAAATTTTTCAGCTGACAAACATGTATAAAAGTCAACTAAAGTTACAGCACTAAACATTTCTTGCACTGCGTGATCTGCCTGCATGTCAATCAGTTCAAGTTGCAGCTCCTGTGGTGCAGTGTCAACATCAGCAGCGATGGGATACGATAAAACATTAAATTGAGGCTCAATTTTCTTAAAATCCTGAAATCTTTCAGTAAACTCAGCCTCTAAACTCTGCAGATAATCCCTAATCTTAGCTGAAACACTTCCAGGTACTTTCTGTTTCCCTAGTAAAGGGAAATGACAAAATTTGCCTTAATTTGCTTGCCTTGCAAACAGACCTAGTTTTGTTTTAAATGCTTTGACATGTGTCCATATTTCATTAGCAAACAACCCCTTTCCCTGCAATGTCACATTCAGCTCATTCAGTTTTTCAAAAATATCAGCTGCAAACATCATCTCATATCTCCTCTCTTCACATCCTATTTTTGCAACAAAATCACGAGATATCTCCTTAGTGTCCAGAAATAAAATAATTTCATCCTGTAATGCCTAGACTCTTTTTAATACTTTGCCTAAGCTCAACCACCTCACACTGTTATGGTATATTACATCTTCATGTTCTGCCCCCACCTCCTCAAGAAGAGATTTGAACTGTCTCTGATGGAGTGCCCTTGCTCTGATTGTGTTCGCAACACCAACAACAGGATCTACCACATGCTTTCAGTCTAGTGCCGTCTTGCAGAGGCTTTCCTGATGTAAAATACAATGAAAGTCCAAAATGTCACTGTCTGTGTCTTCGGCTTGTAAATTGTTTTTTTAAAGTTTTTTAAAAGCTTCCCACAGAAAGCTCTGGCCCCATCTGTTGTAATGCTTACCATTTTGTTCCAGGATAAGCCACTTGTTTCCACACAATTAACAATACATTCTAACAAGTCCTGACCAGTGGTTCTATCTTTCATGGATACTATACCAAGTAATTCCTCGGTGATGACGAAATGTTCGTTAATTTCACGGATAAAGATGAGTACTTGTGCAGTGTCTTCAATATCAGTGGTTTCGTCAATTGCCAGTGAAAACCAAACAAAATCTTCGCTCACAGTCTTTAGCTGGTCTGCAAGTTCGTCATTAATTAAATCAATGCGCTGCGCTATAGTCCTCCTTGACAACGAAATGCTCTCAAATTTGGTTTTAACCTCAGGACACAATACACTTGCACACTCTACCATGCACTGTTAAATAAACTCGCCATCCGAAAAAGGATTTTTTCGTTTAGCAAGGTTACAGGTGACCATGCAACTTGCTTCTGTAGCATTATTTTAAGTGGTGTTTGCTTCGTAAATAACACTTGTTGCTTCTTCAAGCATTTCACGAACTCCACTGCTTTTATTTTTCGTTCTTCATCTGAAAGTTTGCAGCCAAAGTCACTGTGTTTTGTTTCGTGATGTCGTTTCAGATTGTACTCCTTGAATACGGCAACTGTATCATGCCATATTAAGCAAACGGCTACATTTCCTGCATCAATAAAGAAATATTTGGTCGTCCAGTCTTCATTAATCAGACGGCACTTATCACCGACTTTACACTTCTTCTTAGGAGTCATGATTGCACTGAAGTAAAAAAAAAAAATATTACGTTATACAGCTGTACAGACAAAACACAAGTATACCAGCCGAAAAAGAAGAAAATAGCTCTGAACGTCGTGCTATTCACTCGGCGTGGGGGAAATACGGCGCTGCCATCAGCCAGCGCGTGGAGCATAAATTTCCGCCAATAGCAGGATGCACAGTGCTGTTTTCCGTGCCCGTGGTGGCTGATTGTAGTGCTCCTATAATCCACCGCGCCCACATGCAGCTAGGTTGGTTGCGTGACTGTAGAGACATCTGTCGGTAGTACGCACTACCAAGTAGCGCAGACGCTCGCGGATTTTTTTAGTCGCGCGGGGAAGGGAAATGATTTTTATAAATGTCTTGGTGGGCCGCACAAAACACTCTGCGGGCCACATGTGGCCCGCGGGCCGCTATTTGCCCACCCCTGCCGTAGTGGATGCCGAGTATAGATATATGGTTAATGTTCGGCAGGAATTCACCCTCTCCGATTTATGGGAATATGCATAGCTATATATTGACAAGGGGGTTTAACAAGTAGCCACCCCTCTACCATCCTCCACACCTACAAATCCTTAATCCGTCCCATCCTCTGTTATGCCAGTCCTGCCTAGATATCTGCCCCACCCAAATTCTATAAGTCCCTCCAGATCCTTGAGCCTCATGCACTCCGCCTCGCCTTCCGTATACGCCTCCCGTCCCCCACGCGGATCCTCTATGATCTCATTCCTTTCCCCCATCTGCTCCTATTCCTCAAACATATCCGCATCCTCTACACCTCCCGCTGTCTTGAACCCCCTCACCCTCTGGTTGCTCCTCTCCTCTCCGATCCCCGCCCCCTGCCACGTCTTCACCGTTGTGTCCCCCCTACCCTCCATCTCTACACCCTACATCTCCTTTCGCAAGGTGGCTTCCATCAACTCCCCCTCCCAGATGATGCCCTCTCTCCCTCCATTTATCCCTCCTATCAACTCTGATCCTCACTCCCCCTCCTTTCCTCTGTCCTTTTCCCAGGCTCCCTCTCCCCCCCCTTCCATCCTCTTTCTTCCCCACCTCCCCTCTCTTTGCCCCCTTCTCTCCCCCGAGTCCTTTTACATTTCCCTCCTCTGCCTCCTCTCATTCCGTCTCGCGTCTACCCTTCTCCCCCTTTATTAGTCCTCTCCCTCCTTGGTTCCCCTCCCCCCTTTTCGTTTTTTCTTCTCCTCCCTCCTTGTTTTTCCCCCTACTCCAGGTCCCCCCCCCATCTGCCTTGGATCGGGAGTGCCATCTTTGTGCCGCCTTTTTCGTGCAGTGTTTTCCAGTGTGTTTTTCCAGTGCGTGCTCCGTGTTGCGTCTTTTGGGAAGTGTAGCGAACAGCCATCATACTGTCGCTGGGTGTGCTTTCTTTTTTTTTATCACTTGCGAACAGAAACCAGACTGTCGCCATGTTTTTTTTTTTAATTGTGTGTCTACTATGTTACTTGTCTCCTGATTCCTGTGTATTTTATCAACATTGCCAACCCCTTTTGCTTTCTGTTTTAACTTTCCGCATTTTTACGCCATTTTACACTTTAAATCACCATTTTATCGCCTGTTTTTCCTTGTTTCTTTCTTCTTCCTTTTTTAAACAAAAGTCTGTAGGCTGTAGAGCAGCGTAGTAAGCTGCTGCCAGCCCGCCCCCTTCGGGGGGAATTGAAAATCAATAAAGAAAAAAAAAGTAGCATATATTTTCGAGAAATTCTGGTGTGTGTGTGTGTGTGTGTGTGTGTGTGTGTGTACTCTGGATCGTGCATGCTATTACACTGAGCCAGAGCTTTCATGAGACACAGTGTTGAAAAGGACACATGTCGAGATTGAATTATTGCTTTCCGAGAAATGCTGGTTTGTGTGCGTGACCACATACACTCTGGATCTTGCATGCTATTACACTGAGCCAGAGCTTTCGTGAGACACAGTGTTGAAAAGGACACATGTCGAGATTGAATTATTGATGGATGTCGACATGCTGCTTCTTTTAGAACAGAGGACTCATGGGGGACTTTGGCAACGTGTTCATAGGCACGCCAGAGCAAATAACCCGAGAATGGGTGGACGCTCAAAGCACCTGAGGATGAGAGTTACTCCATGTATCGTCATGTCAACAACTTATACATATACACCATGCAACAATATCTACCTGTTGGAGAGTTTCGATAGCTATCCAAAGACGACGTCCTCCTATTAGGTGATTTCAGGGGTGTGGTGGATGATTCTGGTGAATGATATGTTGTGGAGGTGGACGTGACATAACCTTCTAAATTTCCCGCGAATGGTTCCACCCTAAAACTGATGACAATTCTGGGGAGAAAACAGAGATATGTCATGTAGTACAGAAACCTCCAGCTGTGCATTATTTTGGGAATGGAACTGCTTAATGTCATCTGCAGCATCTCCTTCAGGCAGACATTCTAGTTGAAGGAATATATTTATGTTAATACCGAACAGAGGACTCTCGCAATGTGTGACTTTGAAATTAATTAATAATGCTATTTTCGGGAAAATCGTGGAGAATTTAAGACGACACCGGAAAATTCGTTCAGTTTACGGCTAGAAAGGGCAGTGTGAGGCACAGGATTATGTCGCCAGCCCCAGTTTTAAACGGGCCGCAATATTCAATGAAGGATTAGTCTCTCTGGAGATTAGTAGTTTTGACACAGTTCACGAAACCTGTTTATCTTGGTATGTGTATATTGGGCCTTTCCAAATCCCACATGTACCAATTTCGCTACGATTTAGCGACGAAGAAATTCGCCAATGCAAATTTACTTTATATGGATACAGAGAAATTCATCTACTGGGTGAAAGACTGCAACCCATGTAAAGTACGAGTACTCTCCCAAAGAATTCGACACATCCAACTACCTGGCCAAAATCCTTACAGCAAAGTAACTCAAAATAAGAAGATTTTCTGCCTGATAAAGGACAAGGCCAATCTTGCAGATATGGGAGTTTGTGGGTCTTAGATCCCAAATGTACGAATTCTGTACACAATTAGGTGCCACCCAAAGGTGGGCTAAGGCTAGGTATCACGCAGTTTCCATGGCCTCCTGATAACAAGTCATTCACCAGTGAGGAAAGGATCAAGACTCTCCCATACTCAGACTATATATGCAGGGTGTCCCAGCTATCTTGTCCACCCAAAATATCTCTGGAACAATAACAGCTATTGGAAAACGACTTTCACCAGTATCAATGTACGGCTGGGGCCCATGAATGTACATATTTGGAAACATTCTAAAACGAAAGCATATGTGTTTTTTAACACAAACTTATGTTTTTTTAAATGGACCTCCTATATTTTTTCTTCAGCAATCCATAGCATGACAAAGCACATACACAATGGCGTTGATTGCATCGCAATATTCCCATTACATCCCGAGATATTGAGACGCGAAGTTGACACTTGAAACACCCGACATGCGCTGCTAGCGCACGTCCTGAGGCTCAGGCGTGAACCCCATGCTGCCCGTAATCGCGATGTGATTGACATGTGTAATCACACCTCCATACTTATCAAGAGGTCCGAAACGAATAATACGGTCTGCTGCCATCAACTCTCATAAGCACATAATGGTTTCCCTCTTGCACGTTTTACGTATCTACGTACACAATATGAACCAGTACCGATCGGTGTACACCCGTCAGGTTGTCTTATTTATCCTGCACACCCAAAATAAGGTTTATCTAATGCGTTATATGACCCATTGTGCCTGTCGCGCAGGGCCTGGCCCTACCTAGTCAAGTGTCCAACGTAGTTCCCACTACTGCCACAGTTACCACTTCGCCTTGTTTATGATTTGCGACCCATGCAAACTCCTGTACTCCACAACCCTCCGAGCATCCCATTTGTTGTTGCTTTGGCATGCAGTACACCGGTTGCCAGTGTAGTCGTGCATCAGAGTAATCTAGTGACGACACGGAGGTAGTACACATTGTGAATAAACGTTGTGTTGTGGAACTTATACTGTACAGTATAATGTACACACATGAAGATATGGTAGAAATGCTGCTGATCCATGGAGAATGTACGTTGACGGGAAATACATTATGAGATTGCTTGTTTGTGGATAGTACTGTTAGCGAACATTATGATTATTAAGTTAATATGTCTGTTTTCTATCCTACTCTACATACCTGTACTGTACCCTGTTGTAGGTGGACGAAATGCTGTTCAGGCAGAACGACCGTACAGAAGACGATTCCCTGACAAGCCACCGTCTTCGCGCTGGATGTTTGGTCGTCTCATATCTCGTCTACGTGAAACGGGAAGCTTAAATCCAAGACCTCGACATCGTCCTAGAACACGCGCAGATGAACGTGCTGAAGTTCCTGTGCTCGCTACCATAGCTGTGAATCCTCAAATCAGCACACGTCAAATTGAACGTGAAGTTGGTGTGTCGAAATCAAGTGCACAGCGTATTCTTAAACGTCATAAATTTCATCCTTACCATGTTCATTTACACCAGGATCTTCATGGAAATGACTTCCGCAATAGGGTAACATTTTGTCGGTGGGCTCAGCAAAAACTTCTGACTAATCCAAATTTTTTTGCAGATGTTCTCTTTACCAACGAGGCACCATTCTCCAACAAAGAAATTGTCAATATGAGGAATATGCATTATTGGTCCGCAGACAATCCAAAATGGCTCCGTCAGGTAGAGAATCAACGTCCGTGGAAAGTTAATGTTTGGTGTGGGATTATTGGAGATAGCATTATCGGTCCTTTCTTTATAAATGGCATCCAAAATGGCAGACAATACTCCAGATTTATACGACACAATCTTCCTGTTCTCTTGGACACCGTACCTCTGAACCAGAGAATGGTCATGTGGTATCAGCATGACGGATGCCCTGCACATAACGCCTTATGAGCACGACGACTTCTGAACCGTAAGTTCCCTGGTAGGTGGATTGGACGAGGTGGCCCAGTTAGGTGGCCTGCCCGATCTCCGGACCTTACACCGCTGGATTATTTTCTTTAGGGAGCAGTGAAGGATGCTGTTTACTAACATGAACCAACAACGCCAGAGGACATGAAGCAACGCATTATTGATGCTTGTACAGCCATCAAAGAGGAAACAGTAGCACGAAGTAGGGCATCCTTCATCCGCAGAGTGACCCTATGTATGCAAGCCAATGGGCATCACTTTGAGCATGAGATGTGAACGCTATGTTTAGTATGTAGTGCTGGTATTACAGTGGAAGTTTCTACAAAGGGCCATTTTACCCAGTGATGTTAAGAAACATTTGTTTGCAACAATTTGTCACTTAACGCATTAGATAAACATAACATTGATAATTATGTGATAATAAAACTAATTGGTTAAACATGTTTACATTCATCTTCTATGTCCTACCTGAACTTCCCAAATCAAAACATTTTTACCTAAACAACGGTAAAAATTTTAGTCCACTTGCTCGTTTCACTAAAACCATCAACATGAATTTTACTATTACGAGTTAATGATTAACTGTCACTTGCGCTAGATCTACAGTAAAGTAAAGTTTTAACGTTGAACGGCATTACCTTTTTAGTAACGGATTAACGATAAGCGAAGTTAACTTTGTGACTAACGTTGCGGTACACAGATATGTTACAGAACCGCATCACCCCTAGCCTATGGGATAAATACCTGCTGGAATGTACGACGTTAATGTAGGATGGCAGCAGACCGTATTATTCGTTTCGGACCTCTTGATAAGTATGGATGTGTGATTACGCATGTCAATCACATCGCGATTACGGGCAGCATGGGGTTCACGCCTGAGCCTCAGAACGTGCGCTATATTTCGATGCAATCAACGCCATTGTGTACGTGCTTTGTCATGCTATGGATTGCTGAAGAAAAAATATAGGAGGTCCATTTAAAAAAAACATAAGTTTGTGTTAAAAAAAATACATATGCTTTCGTTTTAGAATGTTTCCAAATATGTACATTCATGGGCCTCAGCCCTACATTGATACCGGTGAAAGTCGTTTTCCAATAGCTGTTATTGTTCCAGAGATATTTTGGGTGGACAAGATAGCTGGGACACCCTATATATATATATATATATATATATATATATATATATATATATATATATATATATATATATATATATATATATATATATGTATATATATATTAGAGTCAGTTGGTAATGGAAGCTCACTAATTTTATTTTTTAGTGTTAGTACACGCAGTACTGACAGAGCTACAATTTCATGGCAATAAAAAGTGAAAAATAAGAATTTCTTTACAGTTAATTTATTTCCTCTTTCAATATCAGATAGAATTCTGGGGAAAATAAACATATGTTGTCTGAAAATGAACATTTATGAGTATGCAGGCATGCATTTCTTTGCCTGCACAGCCTTACAATACGTATCAAAGTTTTTCTGAATACATCCTCAGAAGTGTTCTCATTAATCAGTTTTGAAAGAGCATACCAAACATTGCCAAAACATCCACAAACCTAATCCTACCATCCATCACTGACATTAACAGTCCACTGAACTGGTGAAATGGTGCACAATAAGTTTCTGAATGTCGCTTCCTGTAAATGGGTGTACTCTAAGCTATCTTCATCATTGATAATTTTAATAGTTTTCAGATAATCATCAACATACACTGAGTGACAAACCAGTAACACAGGGGGTGCAATTTGATCGTGGAACACAGAAGCTGCCTTTGAGAAATTCTCATATAACTGCCACCAATCGTATTAGGAAAGAATAACATTCTTACCAGTAAATTGCGGATTTTCAAGCACTATTA
Source organism: Schistocerca nitens (assembly GCF_023898315.1). Classification (NCBI taxonomy): domain Eukaryota; kingdom Metazoa; phylum Arthropoda; class Insecta; order Orthoptera; family Acrididae; genus Schistocerca; species Schistocerca nitens. The sequence goes on along the minus strand of NC_064620.1, from coordinate 116,695,307 downwards.
GGGTACTGAACTTATGGCCTGAGTACATGCACACAACTATATGTTTGCTACCTCTCACATTTAGAGTGTACATAGCAGTGAATCGAAACATTTTAATGCATGCATTATGCCACTGTAGCTACACAGATGATATTACATACATAGGTGATAGTGGTGACTCTCGATTATAGAAGAACAGTTCATTTATAATGTTAGGTAATATGTTGCCAGTGGACCATCCTGATGCTGCTGTGTTGGAAGCTCAAAGCTGGACAAAACAGGCAGTGGGAATCTGAAGTCCATCGAATCAGGCAAGGGTGGTGGAAAATCGAATGGCTCCCATAAATCACGCTGATCAACTGCATTATAATCAGAAGTCTGCCACCCTTTAGCAGAAGTTAAAAAATATATTACTAAAAGTAGGAAATAACCTCAGCAATAATGTGAAAAGAGATGGAGGAATTAATACTTGCATTCAAATGAAACAGTTTTCTTTTTTTTATTATCCTCAGTGGTGGTGGATGACCTATGATGCTTCGCAACGCCGGCAGTGTTGCTCCAAAGAGATCCAGAAATGACATTGCCAGGATGATGCTAAGGAGCAGTGGGGGTGGTGGTGGTGGTGGGGGAACAACTGATAGCAGCACAGTCAGGGCGTGGGGGACATCATTTTCTTGGGATCATAAATTACCATAATTAAAAATGACAGTTATCACTTTAAGCTAAAAGCATTGAACACCCAGATAAAAAGCCACCATATTCCACATAAATTATAGTAAACTAGCTGACCCGGCAAAATCTGTTCCGCCTTAAAGCCAATAAATAATCAGATTTTGGATGTTAAGTTCAATTTTTTATTAGGAAATACAAATAAAAAAATTAAGTATTTTAATGATTCTTTATTCTTTATATTTTTTGGTGCATAGGTTTCACTCTTCAATTAAGTACCTTGTGATACACGACATTTTTTGTTTTATTATCAGGTCCAAGAACAAACAACGCAGATGGTCTTCCAACCCGTGAACATGCCACATACAACTGACCATGTGAAAAACATGGATATTCCAGATTTAAACCTCAAACTTTCAAGGTTGGCCTTGTGATTTGTTAATGGTCGTGGCGAATGCAGGACGGATCGGAAATTGAAGTCTTTTAAACTCATACGGCATATCGGTTGGGATCATCGGGATCCTTGGAATGAGAACTTCCTCACCTTCGAATTTTCATTTGAGTATCGTCACGTAAATAGCTTTGTTCAACAATTTACTTACCACCAAACGCATACCGTTGCACAGTTTAGGTTGGTTTATGTTTCGAAGCATGATTACTATGGAGCCAACTTTTAGGCGTAAATTGTGCGGTGGTAACCCAGGCACATCAAAGGAGTTTAAAAATTCAGTTGGAGGCTTCATCTTCATTTGTTACACAGTCAATAGATTTGAATGAATGCATTTTACCAATGATCTCATTCTAAATTATGTAGTTTAGGTCATCTACATCTTTATTCTTAGCCGCTAAAATTGCTCGCTCACTCAACCATTCATTACTTTTGTAGTTAGTAATCATGTTTGGGAATACTTTGTTGATAAGTTCGTCTTTCGATGAGACAAAGTTACAGAAATTATGAGGAAATGAAATCAATCTTCTCGATTCTTCGACAGGTACCCGACCATTACCGATAGTGAGCAATACTCGCAAACAACGTCCATCGACCCAATACAAACGCAAGGATGCAAGCAGTAATCAGTGCTGCAATCGTATCTAAACGCTGCTCGATTCAAATCATCACATGAAAAATCTCTTCTTGTGCGTCGAAAATTATCTACATGTTGATCTCTGTTGTTCGCTCGACGATTTAGCATTCCCAACCGAGCCGTTTCACGGGCTGCCTCACTTTGTTCTTGTGATTGAGAAGCACAAAGTCGAACCATACTAACGCAGCGCTCTTCACAGGCAGCTTGTTGTTATTCTTCAGTCCTTTCATTCGCAATGTTTTGTATCCTTCTTGCATTACGGCTTTGTCCAGAAATATTCGATCGTCTTGGTCACGGCGTTGTTAATGATGATTCAAAGAAAATACAATTTTTTTCTTTAAATTTTTAATTGACGATATATACTGATACTTAACTATAGACGTTTAGCTGTCATTTGCGTTTTGTTATTCCATATCAGTCCGGCCCCGGTAGCTGAGTGGTCAGCGTGACGGAATGTCAATCCTAAGGTCCCGGGTTCGATTCCCGGCTGGGTCGGAGATTTTCTCCGCCCAGGGACTGGGTGTTGTGTTGTCCTGATCATCATCATTTCATACGCATCGACGCGCAGGTCGCCTAAGTGGCGTCAACTCGAAAGACCTGCACCAGGCGAACGGTCTACCCGACGGGAGGCCCTAGCCACACGACATTTCATTTCATTTCATTCATTATCAGATGCGTTTTTGTTATACCACGTTTTATAGTGACTTTTAGCTGACATTTGCGTTTTGTTATTCCATGCCAGATGCGTTTTTGTTATACCACGTTTTATAGCGGTCGAACGAGATAAAAAGTATCCTATGTCCGTCTCCTGGTTCTAAGCTACCTCTCCACCAATTTTCAGCCAAATCGGTCCATCCGTTCTTGAGTTATTAATAGTGTAACTAATACGACTTTCTTTTATATAGATAACATGATGAATGGAAAGATGAGCTCCATTGTTAAGCCCAAAGATAACTAATCTTTTTTTTTTTTTTTAAGAAAATAGCACTCACTGTCAAACAGGAGTAGGCTGTGACTATGTACGTCTGGAGTAGTTCTGTACTGTGGTTATATATTAGTGTGATTCATTTTAACACGTTTCTAAAAAGTATCTGGAAGTCGCACAAGCGTGGGGCACGACACCTTTAGAGAGAGTACCTGTGTCTCTGCGGAGAGCAATGGTAGCGTGTGGCGGGCCCGCAGAGGTGCGAGCGCAGGCGGCTGCCGGCGCAGAGTCTCGGGCGGGGTCTCTGTCGACTACACAGGGGTCGGAGGCGCCGTCCGGGCGCTGCAGCGTCCAGGGGCGCTCGGGGCCGCAGACTGTGAGGGTGGCGGGGGCGGCGGTGCCGCTGCGGCTGCGCGCCGGCAGGCTGCGGTGGGCCGGCCGCGCGCCGCGGATCAGGTCCGGTGTGATGGCCGCCGTGCGGCGCTGCGGTCGCCTGTCTGCAGCAGAGCCAACGAGTGCGGGCAAAGACTTTCAGGCTGCTGCGCAGTCAACAAAGGCTGACGTTTCCACTCTTTGCTATAAATAGAAATTAAATGTCACTAACACTACTCTGTATGACTTCAAGGCTAATTCTTGTGAATTTCGTGTTTGGAACGAGTCAAATGGTGGGACTGAATAGATTAGGCTCATAGACATTAATGTACAGGGTGGCTATAATTAAACTTTCGCTTCATGAAAGCGCACGCATAAAAACGAGTAACAGTAGGACAATGAAACTTTGCGGGATACGTTTGTAGGGACATACGGAAGATAAATAACGAATAAACCATTGGAACAAACACATTTTAATTTCGACATGGAAGGGTAACATTGGTTAGCTGCGTACTGTGCTTACGTGCCAGGTTACAAACGTTGTTCAACGTGATGACATTCTGCATCCACGATACGCTGGAACTACAGCGAACGTTCCTCTACTTGTGCGCTTTTCGAACAATCAGTCCACTGTGGGATGATAAATTGTCGAGACACAGTTTGCATAATGCTTGAAGATCGCACACTGCTTCCAGCACTCTCAGTCGTAGCAACAGTAACTTATTTAACAGTTTGTGCACAATTGGCTGCAATCGCGTTCTTGAATCGCTGTGTCGAAAGAGGACTTGTCCATACTCCTTTAACGCTCTGATACTCGTGAAGACCGGCAACACAATCGCTGTTCTTTTGATAGAATAGGTTTACCAGTAAAGCTCTGCTAATCTCGTCCAGACTGATGTTGGCTGCCTGCAACTGTAGTGCATACTGTTACTTATATTGCAACCCCACGTCACAGTTCTAGTCCCAGTGCCTAATGGCAAGTCATGCCACTAACGCTACTAACAACACAAATTCTGCAGCACAGAGTCTGAACATCACTCCCATAAAGTTCGGTACCCACATGGTGGCAATTTTCCGTCTACACTGGCTCCAACAGTGAATGTCTAATTATAACAACCCTGTATTTATTACAGAAATCTAACACTACTGATAGTGAAGCCATTCTACTTTGATCACAATGCAAGCCAGCAAAATAATTAATTTGTATTAGGCCTTTATTTTTAAGTTATGTGTTCTACTGGAAAAGCCCGGAGCCAAAATATATTTTAAAGTTATCAGTTATGGACAGTGTAGCACATATGAATGTGTATTGACTTACTATAAAAGCATAAAACTCCCACCAGTTTTCAAGCCTTATCTGGCTGATCTTCAGATGGGGCATGCCGAAGTTGCATACTTATTTTTGTAGAATAATACTCAGTACTGGCTCTGAAGATACTACAGAAGGAAGGATGAGCCACCTGAGTCACAGTTATATGGCAGTTTGTGTCGAAAAACGAATTTCTTCACTTATTCTGAGAATGATAATCAGTTTTTCGATACAACTAGTGATTTAACTATCACCCACAGCGATAAATTTGAGTGCTTCTTATCTTCTTGTCATGGAACCAATATCCACCTTGACCCTGTGAACGTAAATGTGCAATTATGCCCCATCTGAAGGTGAGCCAGAAAATACTTAAAAAGTAATCCATTTCAGAAGTGACTGGTCACAGTTATCTATATTTATATTCAGTTCTACAAATATTTGAACAAGTACCACTTACACAACTAAGATGACTCAGCTCAGTCAATGAAGAAGTGCAACACTGAGAGGTAGATCTCTTTATAGGACTTAGGATTCATAGCAGCTATTCGAACAGCAAAGAAATAGGGCGAACTGTTCCATGTACATGGTTCCCACCATGAAGGTTTATATGATATGAAAGAAGTTGTTTCTCTTGTTAGTCCTCTTAATCTGTCTGCAAAAAATTTACCAAACGTCAGACTGATTCTCCATATTACCAAAAAGTGGGCATTTTGGATATACTGAGTGGCAAAATAATGTCTCTACTTTTTGTGAACCAGTTGGTGGGACAGGGAACCAAAGTAAAACGATAAAATGTAAATAATTTAGCATGCACGACTTAGCACTGTGTATTTATGAATTTAAAAAAATAAACTAAATTCCAAATCGTGAAATTCATTGTCGTTATTTTTCATTTTCTTTAATCAATTGTATCTCTACAATAATGATGGAAGAAGAAAAATGAATTAAAATTTGTACTACAGAGGGGACTTGAACCACAGTCCCAGAAACGCCAACCATTACACCACCGCAGCACTAATGATAATATTGCTGCACAAACTCCCTAAGTCGAGGTCCCTCCCCAACACAAACTTCAATTCATATCTTCAGCTTATTTTCCCCTTACGTTGTCACTATTTCCAGGGCTCGCCGGCATTGGAATAGCACCCCGGTGCTGGATGTAAGTGGGAAGTCCTGTACAGTAGGTGATCTTAGGCTTCCCCATTACATCCAATGCTGGAGTGCTATTCCTATGCCAGAAAGCCCTGGCAATAGTGACAATGTAAGGGGGAAAATAAGCTGAAGATATGAATTAAAGTTTGTGTTGTGGAGGGCACTCGGCTTGCGTAGTTTGTACAGCAGACTTGACCTTCATGCTCCAGTGGTGTAAAGGTTAGCATTTCTGCCTAGTAGGCAAGAAAAGCCAGGCTTGAGTCCCGGCCTTGGCGCAAATTTTAATTCGTTTCTTTGCTTCCGTCATTATCATAGATAAAGTTGAGACTTAAATGTCTTGGGGAAATTTTAATTATAAGATCTATAAGGTAATTGTATCGCTGTTTAATGTGTCCATCTTCCAAATATTGAAAATCTCAACCAATAATTAATTTATGGTATCTGTTTGACAAAATAATTTTAAATTCATCATCAAGCTCCACACAATTTTTTTCTCTGTATATGGTATTAAAATATTCGCATCCAATAATGTTATACAAAACATTTACTTGTAGTTCACTAATTTTCTTAAACAAATGAGGATTGTTTGCATTATTGAGCTTCTAGAGTAGGGGCTCCATTTTTATATAAAAAAATTATCACTAAAATTTAGCAAAACTGCAGGCCATATTGAAGAAACCCAGAGGGTTTTATCCTTGATGTTTCTTTTTTGCTTCTTATTTTCATCCTCTACGTTTTTTCTGGTGCTGCCCATGTGTCACTTTTTTCTGTGACACTGCTGCTGTCCCATCTTCTTCCGCTAGTAGATTATTGACTCTCCCAGATGAGAGATGCGAGATTAGCTGCCAGATGTTATCGAAGAATTCAGGACAGCAAAAGGTTTAGTTATGGCTGACCGAACCATTAGCTAAAGCAGCCCATACAAGCTAGCGAAAAACGTTTACAAACCATATATGTAGTTGGTATTTGAGTAAGAAGCTTTATTCAAATTAAGACGTTTTCATCGATTTACTTAAGATACAAATGCATTATTTACTTCACTTAACTGCGTCTTTCAGAAGAGATGTATTGTAATCAGTATGTCAATCTACATTAAAAAACCAATATTTTACACGAAAAACGAAATATATTCCCATAATGTTTTGAATGGAGACTGCCTTAGTGCCATATATGAATGGAATTATCAACTACTGTGCGGTTAGTATCGAAGAAGTGAGGCAGAATGGTGGAATGAAGGGAGAGGTGTGGGTTGATATCTATATCAGTCGGCCCATTTCCTGAATAGGTGAGTCGAGTCCATTCTCTCATGTAGGTAGGATCCATATACTGCATTACCACTTCTGAACTCCAGAAGAGATCGATATTTGTTTATTTCCCAGTCAAATACTAAAAGATTTTAAAAATTCAGAAAGCTAGTGCAATCTGCATGAAAAGGTCTATCCATACAAATAATAATAAATAAAATCAGATATCATCTTCTAACAGACATAATAAATTTTTCATGTATCTTTCTTAAAATGTTTTGCAAAGGAACTGTAACAACTGTATACTTTTTATTCATTTAATGTCATTAAAATTGTTCATTCAAAATTCTATGCTGAGCATCATACACTAAACTTTTGGTATGATGCATGACTAATATAGGCAAGTGTTCATTTGGAATTTTATCACCAAATGTGGCATCAGCTTCATTGTCATTTTCTGTTTGGAGAATACATTCATTCTTCTCCACATGTTTACGACAGAGATAGGATAATTTGTTATAGAATGGTATGGATTTACATTTCCATCACCGCTCCATTTTGGCACTCAGTTAAAATTTCGGAAAGCATCCTATGCCTTCAGATTATTGTTTGGTGAATTAAGATTCTACATTTCTTGAGGAAAAACTTTATTTCTTCTATTCTTTATGTAAATATTCAGTAGTATGATGAACTCAACAGAAAATAGCCAATTCTCCAATTATTTTTCGATTTGTTTGAAACACAATAAAAATAAAAAAGGCACATCAAATTCTGCAGAATTTTAGTAACTGGTGATATTTAGCTCAAAATTTCTCTTTGCACTCAATCTTGCAATATCTATGGTTTGTGATTCAAAGAAAGATATAGGAATTTTAGGATTTTTTAGACTTTCTTGCTCCATTCTGAGTGAATATTCTGGTTCATATTTAACAACAGGAAGATGGAATTCCACATTTTACAACAACTTCACCTTCCTTAGGATGTGTGGTTACTTCTTCAACACCAGCTTGAAAGTGATCAGCAAATTGAAGAATGAGATGATTTTCACCAGAACTTCAAGTAAAAGTTAAGGTAATATCACCTGCTCAAACCACTACTTCATAATTTTTGAAGAAGCCACCAAGCAGTTGTAGTGGAAAAGTACTTCATTTTTTTACTTTTTATCTTCCCATTATTTAGGGTATGACTTTGTATGGTTAACTCATTTGCTACAGATGAAGTCAACTGCATAGGGATAGATGAAGAAAAACAAAGATATTCAATTCAAGACAAAAATTATTTCCTTACCTTATAGTGATAACCTCAAATAATTTTGCCAAAAAACTATCAATTAATTTTTTATTGGATTTTCCATCATATCTTGGACACTGTACCATCAACTCCAGCTCATGTATAGATGAGCATGATTAGGGTGATTCCAACCATCTCCAATATTTGTGTTAATATCTGTCTCCTTGTTTGGGAGATTTAAATTAGTTTTAGCCTTATCATTCACAGTGAATGAGTGAAACTGGTAGATCTTAATTTTATGCATTTAATAAGGATAAAATTTTCTTAAGTCATTTCTAAAGTAACTGATACAGTAGCTCCATTGCAGTCAATCAAATTACCATTATCATCAGCTACAGTTATTTCTAAATACAGTATAGTATCTAAAATTGGAATATATGCAGGGTAATGTAGATGATGAATTAGTGGTCTACCAAATTCAACATTAGGCTTGAGTGAGGCACTAATATTAGTTTCTCAATGAAAACGATACATATGCTTTACAGATATTCCATCAGCAAAATTCAAATGTATATTTATTATTTGGACAAATAGTTTTTGGGGCACCATTAGCAACACCTTTTTAATTACTTTCAATAATATTTTTGTTACTAAATTCTAGCATAATTCAAATAATATCCTTTATGTCCATATATAATTTAACATCACTCTTGATAGCAACTCTATTTAAAATTTCATCTGCTTTAATGTGTATAGTAGGCTTTTTGAATGAATGATTTTTCTAAGCTTTTCAAACTATATTAACCAACAGGAATTTCTATTGTTTCTTCATCAAAATACAGTTTATTACTTTTTGATATAACATCTGGAGTTAGGAATTTGTAAGAACCAACTAGTTCAACATCACTGTAGCTTCCTCATATATGTACAGTCAATCTTTTTTTGAGAACAGATAACTTACCACTCAACTGAAATGGCTGACTCATTTAATATCAATTAAAATATTATTAATTAAATGAAAATTGCTTGGCACCAAAAATAGGAATTATAAAGAAGAAATCGTAAAATAAACATGGCAAGATTTTAACAAATTCTGTCTGATGTGTAATAATAGGACCAAGTGGTTGTGGAAAAACTACATTAATGATTGACAGTATATTCTAGCTCCAGTATGGTTGAATTGCAATAAAATCAATCACTTGTATGTTTGCTCTAAAAGTTTAGATAAACCGAAATATCAAGAATTTTTAAAAGTCTGTGCAAAACTGGAGGATAAAAATGATAAGGTCACTAGTTTCATTGAAAATAATAAAGTAATTTTACCAATGAATCAATGCCACAATGATTTACTTGTCGTATCTGATGATTTCATTCTTGAAAATCAAGGTGTGGTTAGAGAAAACTTCACAGGAGGAAGACATAATAGAATAGATTGCTTTTATTTACCTCCATCATATTCAAAAATACCTAACCTATTACTGATAGATAACCTTAATTTTTAAAATTTTTCTAGGTAGGATGATGTAAATTTAAATCATAGTTACTGCGAGTTTGTTTGAGCAGATTTAAGTTTCGATAATTATAAGGAATGTTATAGGACAAAGTAGATGCTGGAATGGCGAACATTTTGGTCTCCTTACAATAGACATGACTAGGAAGCCTAGCGATGTAGCAATTTGTATATAAATACTGATTTTAACCCTGGAGATGCACTGGGTCCCAAAAATATTTTATTAATGTTTTCTATCTTTAGTAAATCTTTGTAAAATATGACCCAGAAATTGTCAGAAAAGCTAGATGAAGCAGAACAATAAAGGAATAATTTAAAAAAATTGAAAAATGGGAGAAAAACCAAGAATGGAATAAGAAGAATATAAAAAAGATCACCTTGTTGTTGCTGCAACAGAAAAAGTAAAATAAAGAATTGCAGGTTTTAGGTAATGATGTACTGAAAGCTACTGAAGAAAACAGAAGTTGAAAAGCAGATGGTTTCTTATCGCCATTATTTTGAGGAATTTAATGACATACCAGCAATTGAGCACCATGATACTGTTAAAGAAGACTAAATGCTAAGTAAATCAGAAATACAGGATTTATTGACAAAATATTAAGAGAGGTTAAGAAAAAGAAATAAAGAGGAAGAAAAGCAACTCACTAAAAAATAAACTTCAATGAAAGAATGCTGAAGTATATCAACCATTGTGAAGATTCAGTTTTTGGCTTGAGACCTGTTGGAACTTTTAAATATATTGGCAAATTACATGTACAATTTGATGGAGGTAAATTAATTATTGGAGGTCAGACATATGAAGGCACAGATGAATAGACATCTCTTTTGACTACAAAACAGATCACTATGGACGATATGAACAAAAAATTTAGCAGTTCTGATCTAACCCCTCCAACGAGGGGTGTGGTAAAAAAAAACCCCTAACAAAATCAAGTCAAGTAAAGGAGTCAACTATAATTATTTCATAACAGAAATAGATCACATTTTTCCAAGTTTGAGACAAAGATTGGTTGGTTGGTTGGTTGTGTTGGGGAAGGAGACCAGACAGCGAGGTCATTGGTCTCGTAGGATTAGGGAAGGACGGGGAAGGAAGTCGGCCTTGCCCTTTGAAAGGAACCATCCTGGCATTTGCCTGGAGCGATTTAGGGAAATCACGGAAAACCTAAATCAGGATGGCCGGACGCGGGATGGAACCGTCGTCCCCCCGAATGCGAGTCCAGTGTCTAACCACTGTGCCACCTCGCTCGGTTTGAGACAAAGAAATGTAGATGATTCACTGCTAAGCGAGGACGAAGCTTTAATGAAAAAAAAAATACTGGACAACCAGTTGAATATGTTTGAATGAATGATGCATGAGAATTAATCGACAGATTCATACTAATCAATGGAGAAGAATTAGCTGGAAATAAAAATTATAATAACAGATAAGCTGGCATTACAGTAATGTTACTATTAAAGTTTTTTGATTTTATGATCAGTTGTACTAAAGGAATTCCATATTTTATTAGCTTTTTGAATAACACCACACACATTTTGGAAGAGTGAAAAACGTGAAAAGGCTTAGTAACTTGGGTTGTAAATAAGTTGCTAATGCTAGAGCTGCATCTGCCAGGATTTTCGTGCTGCAGACCTTTTACTAAACTGGATGAAAGATTAGCCAGTGGAGATCAATAAATCAATCCATTAGATGAAGCAGTAAACAACATGACAATGCATACAGAAATAATAAAGATTTAGAAAAAAGACATGAAGCAGAAAAACTAGTTCAGCTAGAAGCAAAAGAGAGAATGCATGTTTCTGTAACTTCACTTGGAGAAAAATTGGCTGAAACTGTAGTTAGAGGAATAATGTATGGAAGGAGAAAATTAGGAATAGACTTGGATGTAGATTGTAAACAATTTCATACATGGTATATAAATGAATGACTTCATCATTGATTACATTTTACTGTGTAGTGGTGACATTACAGCAAAATCAATTGGAAATATCCTCAATAAAGAACAGTTACATAGGATTGATAATTTAATAACAGAAAATCAAAAAAGAAAGCAAGGTAAGAAAACAGGTGGAAATTTACTTATAAAATTTGATGTACCAGTTGTGAAAAAAATTATCGACTATGTAACAAAAAAGAAAGAAAACTCAGAATGGGACTGGATGATGAAAATGGATGAAACCTATAAGAAATTTTTATTTATTTAAATGAATAACTTCAGGATTGGTCACAAATTGCTACCTAATGGCAAAATTAAAGTGGAAGATAGTAAAATTAAACTGAATAATGAACAGTTACAGAGTATGAGTATTAATAACTTTTTAAATAATGCTAAAAAGAAAAAAAAACAAGATAAAAAACTGGTGCCAGTTTGCTCACAACATTAGCCATTCCTGTTGTGATAAAATAATTAAACATCTTATAAGAAAAGAGTTCTGGATTAACTTAACATGACAGAGAACTTCTTCCTTTTTTACTAGAAGCACTAGTTGCGATTGATTCATTAGCTGGTGCAGCAGCTGGTACATCTACTGCAATAACAAACCAGAAAAAAGCTGATAAAAATTAGAAGAACAAAATCGATTAATTTAGCAATGGAGAAGAAAGGAAATGAAGTGAAATAACCGAAAAAATTGAAAAAAAGGTATAAAACTTTATAATAAACCTTTATCAAATTTTGACCTTGAAAATATATATAAAGAATTAAAAACGAAACATTTTCGTGGTGTCTTAGACACTGATGATTTGCTTGTTCATCCTAGAGAATAAGAATTTGGAATAGAAAATTTAGATACTTCTGATAATGTTGGCACTCACTGGATATGCTGTTATAAGAATAATGAAAAAAATTGTGTTTGATTTAGTTGGAGGAAAAACTAAATAACATCTTAAAAGTAACTAAAGGTATATTTATTGTAAAGGTAGAGGGTTAGTAAATTTAAAAGATCCTATAGCTGGTTATGATGCAGTTACCAAACAGTAAAAAGAAAATGAATTAAACAATCTTGCTAAAACACTCCAATACACAAGTGTTCTAATGCACCTGAATAATTATGTGCCTAAAACACATCTTTATAAGATTCACAAAGATAACCAATTTACAAAAAAGTAAGGAGAAAAATCTTTTACAGCTTACTTCTCCAAGGCAGATTTAACACCACATGTAGCTCAATTAAGTGATCTTGGAAGAAGAACGTGTGACAAATATAAAGTGAAATTTAATTTTGTCACTGATGATGAAATATTGAAATATACCCTTGAGTATCAAGTAAAAATCAAGAGAATTATTTTGTTTGGATCGAATGTAAATGGTGACCTGTCACCTAGTGATTTTAATATAGAGACAAAAAGATATAATGTCAATGAAATGCAAAATTTTATATATACCTCAACTAAATAATTGATCACTTGAAATGAAAGATAGGATGTTTATATCTTTTTTGTTAAAATTGTCCCTGTTTCTGCTGAATTACTCATGTTTGGTTAACTGATTTTAGGATCAAATGATGGCATCAGAATGGAACAATAACTTTTTAAGATGGAAATTTTTAATCTATATAAATTGTATCAGGTGCTTGAAATGCAGAAAATTTTTGAGACACATAATCGTCATAGAATAACACTTAAAAATGGAAGATAGAGAATTCACATACTGTGTGTAAAACTAGACAGACTAAATTTGACAAAAATATTTTTGTATGTTATTCGCTCACCACTTCAGATACAGATAATATTGATGAAGAAATTATTAACAAATTACATAATGCAATGAGAATTTTTTTTAAAGAAGACATCACATTTAGTGTAGATGATCTAGATGGTCTAGTAGAAATGGATTCAGGAAATTTAAAAGGATTTTCGAAAATAAATAAAAGACGAATAATTTCGAGAATCATGAAAAATATCAAAATGAAAGTCGGAAAGTAATAAACTGGAAAAACATTTTTTTAGTATCATCTTTATTAAATATCCCACTTTATCTAATATCTTTTGAACAAAGTTATAATTATTATATAAATATTCATATTTGGTATATAGATGTTGACTGGTTATTCTTAAGATTTTCAATTAATTCTTTTAGGCATTTTTCCACCCTTTGTCAGAATAAGAAATTTTTACTATTTCTATTTATTAGTGTTTTGGGGCTAATTCTTTTCTAAAGAACTTAAATTTGCAAATAAGTGCAAAATTATATATATATATATATATATATATATATATATATATATATATATATATATATATATATATATATAAACTGAATAGCTTGAATAATATTGTTTTTGCTATCTCTGATGTCCATTTATAACATACAGAATTTTTAATCTTAATAACAATTTTGTCTATATAAATAGAAGCTCTACTCATGAAGCCCAACAACACTAGCAATTGTAATTTGTTTAAAACAGTTAGAGAGTTAGAAGTAAATGAATCATATTACATTACAAGATGTGAATATTTTAATACTAGATATGGGGAAAAATTTGTCTGGTCCTTGAGAATAAATTTAAAATTATTTTCCAAACAGATATCATAAATTGATTAGCAGTTGGGATTTTCAATTTTTGGAAGATGGACAGGTTAAACTGAGATCCAATGGATCATAGAAAATGAAAAATAACGATATTGAATCTCACGATTTGGAATTTTTTGTTTAGTTTTGTAACTCATGAATACACAGTACTAAATCTTGCATTATATACATTTTATTTCTTTTCTTTGGTGCCTGTGCTACCGCCTCACTTACAAAGAGTAGGGCATTATTTTACCACTGAGTTAGTGATCATACTCTGTTTGTAAGATTTCCTACAGGGAGGATTATAAAGAAGTAATTATAAATGAGAAACAAACGAGATTAGAGGATCTTCCTCTAAAACTATCATTTACTTCCAAACGACGCCTACTTCCTAAGAAACAAGGAGATGCTCTAGATGTACTGTGCAAATCATTGTATCCCAAAGGCTTATGTACATTTCTGTATGACACTGTAACGCTGTTGATCAATTATTAAGCACTCGTGTCCTCCTCTTTCAGCTGCAGTTCTCGACTGCAGTCGCCTGTCTAGTAATGAGCTCCATGAAGGAACCACAAGAAGGCGGTATGACAGCTCTATCACAAAGGTCAGACCTTTTGTTGACTTTGTTGCATTCATTACGACCAAACAAAAATCAGAAGGTGACAGTTTAAGTGGAGTGATCACAGTACTATTCAAGAATGCGAATAGGATGGTTTCCTAACAGCATGGCCAGTTCCCGATCCTCTTCCACATATTGAACGACGATGTTCTAACGATTTCTGAATATCAGTTCCCTCAGGAGTGCAATGACATTGATGAGGGGGCTACAGCTGAAGATATGGGAAAGAACATTGATCTTGATCCTGCTGAAAGGTCTCATGAAGGAGATACCAAAGCACTGTGACCTGTTAACAGAGGCCTGTAACTGTTAAACAAAAAGATGTAATGGAAATTGGTTATTTATTGGATATGCCACAATAATACCTCAACAACAATAAATCACTGATAAAGAAAACAGGTGACATTAGTAACATCAAAACCCATCTCTAAACGCAGGTGAAGATCACCATTAGGGTGTGTTTCACAGCCTTCATAAAAGACATTTTTATGTGTACCACTACAAAGCTGCAAAATCTTTATCGTCCTACAAGTAGTTTCGACGATTCATGTCATCATCAGGAAGAAATGAAAATTTTAGATGGTGTGTACCACATGCACATCAGTTTAAAAATTATACAGAATTAACTAGATATGTAACATATCTTAAAATAATGGCTATGTGGGATACACCATTCTAAATTCTAAAGTCGCCCATCTTGTGGTAGAATACATAGCCATCATACAGCCTCATATGGCGAGAGGTGGGAACACGTAATGCAGCCAGGAACACTGTCAAACATGATCGTTTCGGTGGTTCGGGTGTTACAGTGTGGGGAGATATAACGTTGCTTGGTTGTACTGACCTCCAAATCATTGAACAAGGTACATCCACCAATCAAACCCATTGTAACACTGTAGTCCTTCGCCATGTGCGTTTTTTAAGGTGCGCACTCGGACATGATTCGTTTTATGGGTGCTAGTGGGCGACTGCATTAAACATAACAGAAAGGATATTCGGCGAATGGACTGGCCTGTCCGTTTCCCGACTTAAACAGCATCGAGCAAGTGTGGGACGCGTTGGGGACATGTATTGCATCACGTCGACATACACCAGCAGTTTTAAACCTCACTAGTGAAGGAATAGAATGCCCTGTCAAAAGAACTAATACCAACCTTGTGGCTACCATGAGAGCACATTGCAGAGCATGGATTGCCTTCGGTGCTGATCATGCACCCTATTACGAAAAATATGCCACCTTTCGTAATGTCCAGGAGGCTATCATGGATCACCATGACTTCGGTGTGATTATTGATTTCTGATAAAAGTGTAATTTATGTTCGGTGCATCGCGTATTTCTTTCCAGTCACCTTGTGTAGTACATGTTACTTCTGTCCGTAAGTTTTACACACCTGTGTACTTGATTTGCAAGTTTATTTTTACTTATTTATGAATGTTAAATTCTACTGTGTGAATAACTCTCTCTCAAGAACCTTGCCCACTTTCCTGTGACCCAAACAAACCAGTTTCTTATAATTTTCTATCTATGGCGATAATTTTCATACAGTTTAGTTAACATGTTCTGCGGGACTTCAGTCTGTGGATTCGTTCGGCCTACAGGAACTAAATACTAGTGCGCCATGTATACCGGGAATCTCTCCTAAGAATCGCCAGATGAGTTTTCTCTGGCGTTTCAGCAGGTATTTGGCAGTTTCTTTTTTGCATTGTGTAACTGGAGATAAATATTGCTCATCAAGTCTTTCATACGATGCCTAATGTGAACACAAAGCATTGGGGTTGTTTCCCAGTACAAACAGAATTATTTTTCAATGGAATTTTTCGTGCTCACTCGATAGAGCACTCCCAAATTAGTATAGTCCGACATTTGTGTTATCGATATGCTTTAACAAGGACAGTAAAACACGAAAAATGAAACAGCGATCCAGCAGCGACTGAGTAGCGCTGTATGCTTGGCACAAGCAGTCAGCACCAGCCAGGGCAGTGCTGTTGTTGCTGGAGTGCTGATTGTCATTCTACGAGTTTAGTGAAACTGATAAGACGAATGTCGGAGTAGACTAACGTGGGACAGTTTTTTCGAATGGGGACATAAAATTCCACTTAAAAAATAATTTAATTTGTATTGGGAAATGAACTGACGTTTTTCGCGATAATAGGCGTCGCATGAAAGACTTCATGTGCACTATTTTTTTGGGATGGCTCTAGCTACAATATGCAAAAAATAAATTTGCAAATATTTGCCAAAAATCCAGAGAAAATGTCTTAGGAGTTGCACCCTGTATAATGGGTTACTATAAAATCTTGTAACGAGCAAGCTAATGTTGAGAAGTAGTCATCAAAAATAAATCGAGGACAACTACACTGTGAAAACATCATGGCCGAGTGTGTACTTTTTAAAAGTAACGTCAGCAGTGTCGATACGGCAAACAATTGTTCGTTATGAAAATATCCAGTTGTTTAAAATATGAGCTTCACACACACTGTTGATCAGTGATGCCTGAAATATTCGTCTTCCTAGTTCCTTACCTCACAACAGTCAGTTTAGGATTTGTATTGCTTATACGATTTTGATCCTACACATTTTGAATAGGCTATATACACGGTTATATCATAGATGTTCTCATTAACTCACACATTTAACACATAACAGTGCAGGAATGTCATTTTCTTCAACGCATTGTGTAACTTGTGTTTGTTGTAAACTAAAGTGGACTGGTTTTGTATTCTTAAAACTTTCATATATGTCTGTGTTGAAACCGAACCTAAATAATGCAAGTGAAAAGCAGAGTCGCCGAAACAATCTAAAACTGTATAACTGTATTTGAATTAACTTTTACCGAACATAATTTTAAAATGTAATACCTATACTAAATGACCTGTCCTGAGCAATTCTGTATTGTGCAGTGTGGTGAACAGTGCTACAATCCAACAAAAAACTAAGGGAATAAAAGTTCGACATCGAATTACAAAAATAATTTCGAAAAAAGTATAAGACTAACTGCATAAGAAATGAGGTTGGAACTGAATTTTACCTAAATTAAACCTAACAATAATTTTGAAATGCAAAACTTAATTTTAGGATCAAAGGAGACGACTGGATCATCAACAGGAACTCAAACAAAAGGTGTGTAGCTTGACTAGCTTCCAGAATGCACTCCCTTTTTTTAGCTGTACACGACCACATTTACACTCACATGCACACGCCTGTCTCCCTACATTGTGCTCAGTCGACTGCCAGCTCTTTATTGGCCCATAATGAATGTACTGGGGTGAGGTGCAGGTGTGGGATGGGGTGTGGTAAGGAATGGAGAGAGACAGGAGGCAGGAGGGGGGGGGGGAGGTGAGGTTGGGGAAGGCACCTAATGGCTCGTGGGAGAGTGGGGGCCATCTTTGGGTTAATTATGGGGGCAGGTAGGGCGGGCAGGCAGCAGACTGCTGGGAATGCAATTTCACAGACTACTGCGAGAAATAACAGCACATGTCTAGCTGATTTGGGGACACAGATTGGGCAAGGGTACTGGGGCAGGGGATGGTGTACTCCCCCCCCCCCCACACACATACACCTCCCCCCCCAACCACACACACACACTAGTGGGTGGGGAGTGGGGAGCAGTGATATAACTTAGATTTATGTCAGAAGATTATGGAAGTGAAGGATGTGCATTAAGATCAGCTCCCACCTGTGTAGCTCAGATGGCGTGGGTTGTGAAACAGCCATTGAAATCTCGCATGTTGTGCTCTGTTGCATGTTGTGCCAATGGATGGTTCACCTTGTTTTTGGAAACTGTTTGGCAGTGGCCATTCATTCTAACTGACAGCCAATTGGTTGTCATATCAATGGAAAATGTTGTGCAGTGGTTGCAGCAGAGCTGGGTTATAACATGGCTACTTTCACAGGTGGACCATCCTCTGATGGGGTAGGATGAGCCTGTGAAATGAATGGAGTAGGGGTGCTGGGTGGGTGGACCCAGGCAGGTCTTGCAACTGAGTCTTCCACAGGGGTGGGGATGGGAGTGGCATAGGGATGGACTAGGATATTGTGGAGGTTGGATGGACATGAAACATTACTTTGATAGATAATCAAAGCCCTAAAGGAGGATGTGGTTCAGTTGTTCCTGTCCAGAGTGGTACTGGGTGACAAGGGGGCTCTTATTTGTGGTTGGTTCTTGGGATGGCTGTGAGGATCAGGTGTGTGTATTTAGCATACTGGGCGAGGGAGTTCTCATCACTGCAGATGTGTCTACTATAGGTGGTCAGACTATATGGGAGGTATTTTTTGTGTGGAAGGGGTGGCAGTGGGTTTGGTGTGGACTGAGGTGCGGCTGGAGCCATCTGAGAGGATATATAGGAAGGTGGCATGATGGTGGAGGAGAACTATGTGAAGTGGATGGGAAAAAAGGAGTTGAGGTTGTGGAGGAATGAGGATAAGGTGTCCTGGCCGTGGGTCCAGATTATAACGATGTTATTGATCACCCTGTTCCAGACCGGCAGTTTGAGGTTTTGGGAAGCTAGGAATGTTTCCCCTAGGTTGGCCACGAAGAAGTTGACATAGGAAGGTGCTATGCGGGTGCCCATGACTGTTCCACGAATTTGATTGTATAGCTGTTCTTCAAGGGTGAAGTAGTTATGGATTAGGATGTAGTTGGTTAGGTGTACAAGGAATCAGCAGGGCGTTTGGAGAGGTAGTGTTAAATTGTGGCAATGCTGTGGGCAAGAGGGATGTTGGTGTATAGGAAGGTTGCATCAACAGTGAAGAGTAGGGATCCAGAAGGTAAGGGTGTGGGAATGGTGGAGAACTGGTGCAGGAAGTGGTTGGCATCTTTATCATGGGACACCAGGTTTTGGACAATTGGTGGGAGATGTTGATCAATAAGGGCTGAGATTCTTTCAGTGGGGACACTGTAACAGCCACAATGGGGCGCCCAGGGTTGTTACATTTGTGGATGTTGAGGACCATGTAGAAGGTGGTGTGTGCTCTGTTGTTGGGGTGAATAGGGAGATGGATAGAGGGGAGAGGTTCTGGGAAGGGCCTAAGGATTTCAGCAACGATTGGACTTCTGGGATGGTGTCACACTGGCAGAGCTTTTGCTGTAGGTGGAGGTGTTGGATAACCCTTTGCTGTGTAGTGACCCTGGTTCACCACAACAATGGTGGAACCTTTGTCAGCTAAAAAAATAATGAGGTCAGGATCTGTTTTTAGGTTGTGTAGGGCAGTCCTTTCTTCACTTGAAAGGTTGTTCTTCTTAGGGAGGGACCTGGGGAAGGATGATGAGGGATTCCCTGAAGTGACCAGGGGATGGTTGGATGGTGGTATGAATTGAGACAGGTGGGATTCGATGATGGGATTGGATTGGCTTTGGTTGGAGGGGTTGATGCCAAAGAAGTAGGGAACAGGAGAAGGAGAGTAGGTCTTTCACAAATCCAACATGGTTAAATCTGGGAGTAGGCCTAAATGTGTGGGCCTTGTATAGGACTGAAACTACTGTGGGGCTGAGGATTTCGGTGAAGAGATTAACAATAGTGTTCTGGGATTGTTTTGGATCTGGATTTTGTGCAGTGTTGGTAGGGGGTTTTGGAGGATGTGGTATGGTGAAAAGGTCAGGTAGGCAGGGTCTGGGTTCTATAGGTGGTTGACGAGGAGGAACACTTTAGGTAGGATATGGGTTGGATTGTGGTCCCCAAGGCGGGAGCAGGATGTCAGTGGGCTGGATAACTTGTGAAGGAGGTGTTTGAAATGTTTTTCTAGGTGTTGGAATATCAGTATTTCAATTTGGATGATGAAGTGTACGTAGTGGGGACTGCACAGTAACAGCATTTTGCGGAGAGAGTGGAGGTGGTTCGTGGATGCCTTTGCAGTGGAGATGTGTTTTTGTAGAACGAGGTTTGTGACGGAAAGGGGTTGGCGGAATGTGAGAAGATGAATATTATTGCGGAAGGAAGGGTGGGATCCAGAAATAGTGATTTTGATGGTTAGGCCATTGGAGACGATTCCATGGCTTAGGCAGCTTTTAGGCAACACGATATGGGACAAGGTTTTGGCTAGAGATAGGAAAACGTTTTTTGAACTGGTTCAGATAAATAGAGCAGAAGTCCGTTGTTAAGAGCGAGGGGGGAGGGGGATAGCTCTAGGGAAAGAAGTTGGCACTGGAAGTTGCGAGTTGTTTGGGTAGTTGAATAATGTTGATGGGTGTAAGTAATGAAAGGAATTGTGTGGGGGGCAGGTGTTAGTTTTGTGACTGGGGTATGTCTGATCGCACATGATATATCGTCACTGTTGAACAAAGGTGTAAAGAACGCAAGCATTACCAGACTGATGTACCACACTAAACCAATTATCGCCAAACACTGCCTCACATATCTACATCTAGATTCACATGAAATGAAACAAAATGACACCAGCATTAGCAGGAATAGAGGCATTAGGTTAAGTAAAGTGTGAGATTCGGCAGTATTTTTAAATCATGCCGGTAAGCGTATCAATTCTCTTGCTCCCTTTCCTCTCTTTCTATGATTGCAGGTAAGTGCCTATTAAGACTGTTTTGGTGGGCACTGAATTTTTCTTGGCTCTGAGAGACTGTTAACTCTTTTGTTGTTTAACGGCCCTGGGAAGCAATCACCAGTAGAGCTTCTTCAAGGGTTGAGTAAGCCAGCTGGGCAACAGCCCTTCTCCCCCACTGTACACAGTCTGTGTTACTGTCAACTCGAAAACATTGCCTCCCCACTTGACTTCATTGTCAGCCTTGACATGTTTCCTTGTTCACCATGCAGCATCGAATCCTGTATCGCGAAGAAAAAATATATTTTCTTGTAGCTGCATACTCAGTATCAATAGTAATAACCAATTTGTACAGAAGATACTGCATGGACACTTTAACATCGCAGCTTTAGGGAAGACGGAGTGTTTTGAGCCACAGCTGCGTAATATACCAGTAGATGTTGGGACAGACCTACCTTTTTCTTGATAATGCTAACTGCGATTGTGTGGTAGCCTTTACCAAATGCTACGTGTACTACACTTCCCTTTGTGTTGTGCATTGCTCGTCGTTATCTTCTCTTATCTTGAAATCAGTGTGGAGACTCATCTTGGGAACATGGGGTTCAAGTACGACTCGTGTCATATCAGGAGAGACTGGATGATCTACACGACAGCATGTCAGCACAGCTTGCACAGAAGCGCAGTTCACGTGTGGAGGCTGTATGCCCTGCTGGCGGGAGGTGGAGCTTGAACCACTCCTCTGCTCGCAGCGATCAAGTACTAGTTGCTTCACCCTCACACATGACTGTGTATAGTATCTACACCATACCAATACGATGTATGCCCAAATGAAGAATGTGACTAATATTAATCTGGAAGTATCAGTACACACAAGATGTGAGCCATTGTAATATATACATCTCATTTGAACCTTATCGAGTCATTGATAGTTACAAATGTACTCATGAAATTATTTTTTGGTCGACACATACTACTATGGTCTTCTGTGGAAAATAACCAGTACAAAGTAATATATGTTTAAAAAATAAAACTCTAGGAAGAGAGAACACATTCTCGTACTTAGTCTAGAAACTATTGATTCTGGAAGAAAAGACCCAGCTGAAAATTCTAGATGTAGATGCAGACACGCGAGGCAGTATTTGGCGATAGTTGCTTTAGTTTGGTACATCAAATGGGATTGCAGAAGGAATAAAATGAAATCCTTCACAAACTGTACATAGAGTGACCAAAACAGCTGGAGAAAACATCTACAAGTGAGGTCGAAGAACATCCCAAAAGCTATGCTACACTACCAGCACAGCAGTGTAAAAAGCTGGCGAGACATCAACGAGACCATAAAAGCCAAGAGGCGTAACACTTGATGGAAGTTGAAGAAAAAAAAAGTCATGCTCTAGAGCAGGCTCGCTGGTACCATGGGATGAAAAACTCTCACTGAGACAGTGAAAAGGCCGCAAAAAAGAAAGAAAAAGTTGTACATACGAGGGTTGGAACTTTAATAGTGGCAACTATTTATTTACAGCTCGTACAAAATAGATACGTGTTTCAGAGTTTTACTGACCTTCAAAGTAGTCACCAGCATTGTGTATAACCCGTTGCCAGCGATGTGGAAGTCG
Source organism: Schistocerca nitens (assembly GCF_023898315.1). NCBI lineage: Eukaryota > Metazoa > Arthropoda > Insecta > Orthoptera > Acrididae > Schistocerca > Schistocerca nitens. The sequence continues at coordinate 116,672,596 of NC_064620.1, read as the reverse complement.
TGGGATACTCTTAGCACTGCCAGTTATGTTGACAGTTCGAGCGGCGCGATCTGTGGCCCGACGAATTTGTAGCAGTTCTGACGCGAATGCCGTGAAGTGTTTCCTTCAGTTTAGAAATCGAGTTGAACTTATTAGGTGGTATAGCACTTAGCAGAGCATGAGTCAAACAAATCAGGAACAGCTTGCACTGTACGTGCTTGAGCACTGAAGAAGATCCCAAAAGCTATGCTACACTACCAGCACGGAGATGTTTAGCAAACTCAAGTGGAAGGCTCTGCAAGAGAGGCGCTCTGCTTCGCGGTGTAGCTTGCTCGCCAGGTTTCGAGAGGGTGCGTTTCTGGATGAGGTATCGAATATATTGCTTCCCCCTACTTATACCTCCCGAGGAGATCACGAATGTAAAATTAGAGAGATTCGAGCGCGCACGGAGGCTTTCCGGCAGTCGTTCTTCCCGCGAACCATACGCGACTGGAACAGAAAAGGGAGGTAATGACAGTGGCACGTAAAGTGCCCTCCGCCACACAGCGTTGGGTGGCTTGCGGAGTATAAATGTAGATGTAGATGTAGACGTAAAATGGTGGTCAGGTCCTGCAGAAAGTGTCATCACTTCTGTCTCTATGCTGTTCATTTTTGGAACAAAACCTCCAAGTACATAAAGCAAGAACAACCCATTAATATTCACTTCCCTGGGCAGCAGATTAGGTGCTGAAGTATGAACGCATGGACGCCAAACGATTAGCCTATACTGACAGGTGTAGTTCACTTAGTGTGCAGTTATGGCTATGGAGACAACGTCAGGTAGTAAGTTAGGCGACATGTTTGTGGGAACAGTGTTTAATGCAGAGAAAAGCAACCAACACACTGATATGTGTAAATACGAGTATTAAGGTGCCAATATAAAAATATCTGCACTTATGCCCATTGCAAGTTATGTATTTGACATCATTTGTTTCATAAATATTCACTTTATTCAACAAAATTACAACAGTTTATTACTACAGAAAGCTGTGGCTCCTTGCAGGTGCAAGGGCGCGGATTCAAAAAGAAAGTGCCAAGAGCGAGTTATTGTCGTAAATCGGGTTCCCCTTACTCTGATGCCAGCTAGACTGACGTGGCTCAAGCTCTAGAAGTCCTTTCTGGGAAAGAATAAAAGATGAGTAAAGAAGTTGCAATGAAAGAACGGTGAAGAGCGGACTGTCATCACGTCGGTGGCATGTAGCGGTCTGTCTGTGCACCCCGGCGCTAGAGCACGTCAGACACAGTGTACGCTAGACTCGTATCCACATTTTCGTCACGCGCATACTCTTCTCGACGATGGACGCTACGATTCACAGTTGGTTGAGGCCCAAGCAGCTAATAACGAAATTTGAGAAAGTCACAACTCTGCTGTAAACTGAAACACTCGTTACGCATCCATTTTGCTGTTTCCATTTGCATAAACTGTGGGCACATTGCTACATTTCTGCGTACACGCGGAGCAGCCCAACTGGTAGTGAGCTACACTGTGGCCTGCGCTTCCTGCGGCTGACCTGTGGTTGGCGGCGGCTCGCTGGCGAGGCTACCCTCCCAGTCGTCGACGTCTGCGTCATCGCTGGCGCGGCCGGCAGCCGAGGGCCGCCGCTGCGCGAGTTGGACGTCGGCGGCAGAGGCGGACTGTGACCTGCAGAGCGGGGGAGGCGGGGGCGGCGACTCCCACCCCCAGGCCCAGCGGCGCCGCTGCACTCGCATCCCGTCCAGCGAGTAGCTGCCAGACGCCGAGTCTGCGTGGAGGCAACACCGCGTCAGCGCACCGTGATCACTCTCTATCCGTGAGGAGCTGACCCCTCGTGAAGTGGCTGCGGGGACCGCACCAGCAGTGGAAAAGCTATAGCTTGCGTCAGCATTAGGACTGCCGAGCGGAGACGATCAGTAGGAGGAGGTCAGCGCCGGCTTTCTCTCACAGTGCTGCCACCACTACCCGCATTGTGTCTTTACACGAAAGTAGAGGTGACACACTGGGAAATATTGGCAGCGCTCGGAGGCAATTGAATATCCTCTTACTAATGCCGATTTTCTCCACTACTGACACCATCAGTTAAAAGAGTCAACTAATCTTGGACAGTTAGAACCGGGACTAGTTCTTTGGTAGCCACTTGGCATTGTAGTGTTGACAATCCGAGATTTTTGATACTTGTACGCATGTGTGTTATGTGATCAGATGGTCGCTGATGTTTAGAGGAGGTAGACAGAGTTTTCCGGTGTGGAGTTACATGGGATGCTGATGAACAGTAAATATGAGATTAAAATAGATGATTAGAAAAGCAGAGGTAACTGATGAGAGGAGGAATATCAGTTAGTAATTCAGAGGAAGATATGGCGACAAGGAGTTATTAGACAGTTAGTGTTCTGGTTTAAACTGACGCAAAAGGATAACAAAGTCGTCGGAAAGATGAGAAACAGTGATTGCAATTACGATGTTTCATCTAAATATTTTGTAGATTTTCATTGGGAACAATCCAGAATGACACTGATCAAAATGGAGCTAGTATTTTAACAATACTCACGAGTGAAAGTACCAACTCGAACTATTAGTGTCTAACTGCTTGTCGAAGAAACAGTGACTGCATTTATGTATTTTGTTCGTTCTGAATTACTGAATATTAACCACATGCATACTGTTATCTAACTGAAATGAAGTGGATGGTAATAAAACTGTATTTAAAACGAACAGGGACATGCGATACCTTCCAGGCACAATATACAATATCACAGCTCTTTCCATGTTTACTTGTATGGTTAAATTTACTTGTATGGCTAAACAGAGTCCACTTGTAAAATTAAGCTTTCAGATGCTAATGTCCGAGACATGAGCACTGCCAGCCAAAAAAAGTGAAGCACATAAAAGACGCAAGCGGAAATAAGTGTAACTTCGTAAAAGCACATACCATCGGCGACTGTGTAACTGACTTAGAGTTGTAATTTTCTGTGGCAGGTAGAACAGCCGCAAGAGTAACAGTGTTGCTGTCGTTTAGTGTCGTTACCAGGGCTGGTAGGGTATATATGGAGTGTGAAGAGCGTCAGGTGCTGAGAGATCGTTATGAAGCACACGGAGATGCGGCATACTCAGTTGAGAAGTTGCTCAACATGCTGTAAATGTATAGCCTAAGTCAATGTGAGTGATTGATTCGTCCAGTGGTTGAAAGGTTTGTGGAACCTTTATACCCTACAAAGTGGCGGCATGTTACACTCCTGGAAATGGAAAAAAAGAACACATTGACACCGGTGTGTCAGACCCACCATACTTGCTCCGGACACTGCGAGAGGGCTGTACAAGCAATGATCACACGCACGGCACAGCGGACACACCAGGAACCGCGGTGTTGGCCGTCGAATGGCGCTAGCTGCGCAGCATTTGTGCACCGCCGCCGTCAGTGTCAGCCAGTTTGCCGTGGCATACGGAGCTCCATCGCAGTCTTTAACACTGGTAGCATGCCGCGACAGCGTGGACGTGAACCGTATGTGCAGTTGACGGACTTTGAGCGAGGGCGTATAGTGGGCATGCGGGAGGCCGGGTGGACGTACCTCCGAATTGCTCAACACGTGGGGCGTGAGGTCTCCACAGTACATCGATGTTGTCGCCAGTGGTCGGCGGAAGGTGCACGTGCCCGTCGACCTGGGACCGGACCGCAGCGACGCACGGATGCACGCCAAGACCGTAGGATCCTACGCAGTGCCGTAGGGGACCGCACCGCCACTTCCCAGTAAATTAGGGACACTGTTGCTCCTGGGGTATCGGCGAGGACCATTCGCAACCGTCTCCGTGAAGCTGGGCTACGGTCCCGCACACCGTTAGGCCGTCTTCCGCTCACGCCCCAACATCGTGCAGCCCGCCTCCAGTGGTGTCGCGACAGGCGTGAATGGAGGGACGAATGGAGACGTGTCGTCTTCAGCGATGAGAGTCGCTTCTGCCTTGGTGCCAATGATGGTCGTATGCGTGTTTGGCGCCGTGCAGGTGAGCGCCACAATCAGGACTGCATACGACCGAGGCACACAGGGCCAACACCCGGCATCATGGTGTGGGGAGCGATCTCCTACACTGGCCGTACACCACCGGTGATCGTCGAGGGGACACTGAATAGTGCACGGTACATCCAAACCGTCATCGAACCCATCGTTCTACCATTCCTAGACCGGCAAGGGAACTTGCTGTTCCAACAGGACAATGCACGTCCGCATGTATCCCGTGCCACCCAACGTGCTCTAGAAGGTGTAAGTCAACTACCCTGGCCAGCAAGATCTCCGGATCTGTCCCCCATTGAGCATGTTTGGGACTGGATGAAGCGTCGTCTCACGCGGTCTGCACGTCCAGCACGAACGCTGGTCCAACTGAGGCGCCAGGTGGAAATGGCATGGCAAGCCGTTCCACAGGACTACATCCAGCATCTCTACGATCGTCTCCATGGGAGAATAGCAGCCTGCATTGCTGCGAAAGGTGGATATACACTGTACTAGTGCCGACATTGTGCATGCTCTGTTGCCTGTGTCTATGTGCCTGTGGTTCTGTCAGTGTGATCATGTGATGTATCTGACCCCAGGAATGTGTCAATAAAGTTTCCCCTTCCTGGGACAATGAATTCACGGTGTTCTTATTTCAATTTCCAGGAGTGTAATTCTCCACAAGCAAAAATGACGAGACGAGCTGACATTTCGAATCTTGACACTGATCGATGCTTTTCATTTGCACTGAGGCTAACAAAACCGAGAAGGAACGTTCACATGGTACAGGAACGGAAAATTATCGTATGAGAGAATATGAATTACTGACCAAACACACACACACACACACACACACACACACACACACAAACACACACACATACACACACAAACACACAGAGAGAGAGAGAGAGAGGGGGGGGGGGGCGAGGGAGAGAGAGAGAATTTTAGAATGCTGAAGTCTACTGTCCGTTGCTCGGTGCAGTACTCACCAGCGAATGAGGAGACAACAGTCATGTTTTCCTGGCTGAGTACCCTCAGAGGGTGGTCCAATTCTCCCTCGCCCATGTACTGTGCTATCCCTTCTTCTGTAACCTACAACAACAATAAAACATTATTAGCTTATTTTATTTAGAGTTTTAATGAAACTCGATAATATTACTATTATCTCGGAAAAAGTTTCTTATGTACCTACAAAGCGCATTCGTCTTAGTGAAGATACTAAAAGAAGCATTCATTGTATAGTATAGTATAATATAAAACTTATGATCTCTGAGCATTATATAGTAATGTCGGATTAGGGAGGAGCTGGATAAAAACGAAATCTGTGTTACTAAAAACGAGCTAAGGGCAAAGTGTAAAGAGATGACCGTGAAATGGACTTAGAAAATTTGTAGTTAATCTTGAAAATTATTTTTCTCCTATGCAAATAAATGAAACATAATTGTAAATATCACGAGAACACGGACAAGCCTGTAAGTAACGGCATTGTTTCTGCTTCATCGGTTGACTGTACTGATTCAATAAAGATATGCGTTAACCTCACTGTTTATCTTGTGCTTTAGCTTTGTTGGCTGACTTAATAGCTGTAACGGTCGTACTTTCAGAGAATTTTTATTGTTTTGTCAGTATACACCAAGGAGAAATGAGGGGACTGTACTGTGAAATGACTAAATATCGAAAAACTATTCGCATAACGTAGTTGCAGTACAGTGACAGCTGTGTTAGTGAACGAAAGATTTGCGAGTGGATTAATCGCTTTAAAAATATGAGAGTATTTTTGTGCGATGGAGGGAGTTCGGGTAGGCTACGAGTTTCGAAAATGGACAGAACGTCGTCGCGGATGAGTGAATGATTCGTGATGATCGTTGTGACAGGATTGACGATTTGTGTTCGAGATGATCATTCCGTTCATCTTGTGTCTGGCGTGTTTTACAGCGGCGTTTGCGTTTGAAATGTTACACGATTCAGTGATACAAACCTTTTACTTTAGTGATGCGCTACGACGTATAGGGTTTTGTGAGTTCATTCTTTGCGTGGAGAAGGAAGATAAGCATATTCTTTCATGTTTACTGTTCAGAGAGGAGGCTATATTCCATTTAAGTGAAAAAGTGAACGTGGAGAATGTAAGAATACGTGGAAAACAGGAGCCACTTACCACAGTCGAGCACGAGAGGAACAACAAAGAAAATTTTATGGGTTTTTGTTTATTGCGGAAAAGGTGTTTCCAGGAATCACGTACCAGGACATGCTGATCGCGTTCCACAATATCGAAAACATTTGAAAACTTTCATTTTTCATCATAAGTTCATTTCTCAAAATGAGTTGCCTTTACAATGGATCAGCGGTAAGTGGCGTACCAATCTGCGTTGCACAATCGGGCTTCAAGGTCGCCTTATGTACGATACGTGATTTTCCATTTTGTTAGAGTTTTTGAAAGACTCTGTCTATGTGCCTCACCTACTAGCAACTTTGGGCGACGCATAAGAGCAGCAGTGAATGCAGTAATTTTATACATGCTTGCAAAAGTATGGTACGAGTTTGTCTATCGTTTAGACGTTCGTTGTCCGTGGAGCGGAGGTCACACTGAAGCCTTGTGAAGTGAACACATTATTCCTAAACGTAACTGTAAAAAGTACTCCAAGATTGTACGTGTACCTATGTAAAAGGTAAATAGTTGTAAAACGGGCTAACTGTTTTACAATTGTAAAACAGGCTAAATATTTTACAAGTACAAACTTTATAGTTCTATTTGTCTCTTTCTACACGTGCATTACTGACGCAGCAGCATTCCCTGCCCGAGTAGAAATGTCATTGCAGAAATCTGTTTCTTGGAGACAGTCTGTTGAGCCCTCGTTGAACTGAATTACATTCTGATGATGCACCCTTTGAGGCATGTTGACAATTGCTTTATCTATACGTGTAATGTCGTTTCGGCTACTGCTGTCATCATATAAAAACTTAGAACTTGTAAAACAACGTCTGGTTTCAGTGCTTCAGTTGGTCATTTTTTACCGACACTGACAATGAACGTTGTCTAAGTTTTTATCTGATGATAGCAGTAGCCGAAACGACGTTATAAATAAAGTCATATATTAAGCGGTGTAGAAAGCTTTATTCACAAAATATCCACAATGCTCGCAGCCCTATTAAGGAGGTTTATTCCCTTGATTGATAAACCGATTTCTGGTTTCCACTTGGTGTTAGAGCTCTTCGTTAGGGAAGCTTGATGAAACACTCACATTTGTAGAGACGCAAGAGAGATGACCAACGAGTCTTACAGTACGTAGTCCACCACTCCACGACGAGGCGAGCCGCAGCAGTGATCAGCGCACCGGGAGAACGGCGACTCGCATCCTCATCCGGACGCCCACATTCACGTATTCCGTGATTTCCCTAAATTGCTTAGGACAAGTTCAGCGTTGGTCCCTCTGAAAAGGACGCTCCTGTTTTCGTTCCCAACCTCCCCTTACCCAATCCTGGACTCCGTCACTAATGACTTCTTCATCAACGGGTCGTTGAATGTTAATTTTCCGTCTTTTTTCTCTCTTCGATCTTAAGTCTTCATCCGCACTCCGCAAGCCACTTTGTTGTACTTCGCGGGGGCTACTTCGTGCGCCACAGTCACGCTCCCCCAATTCCTATGCTAGTCGCGATTTATTGTTGTCTTGTATAATTCGTTCCCAATTCTTGAGACCAGGGTGTGATGCTGTAGAGCTCCAGGCTGGGAAAGAGGCACAGGGAATCCCAGATGGACATGTTTGGGAGAGTATTTCCATGTTTGGCATTCACCTGATGGCCGAGGGAAAGCTTCCCAAAAACCCATCGTCGGACTGGGAGGACTGAACTTTTTACATTTATTTCTAGGAAAAGGTTGTCTTTGTCCCATAAAAACTAAAATTTTCGACTCTCCTAAGAACGTAGGCTCTCGGAATTTTAACAATAAACCAGCCACAGCTCCTGTTTCGTAGCATCTGCCACGGGAGTCTAACGAGAATCTCCATGGTGCTTCCGCGCCTACTGAACGAAGCAGAGACGAAACGCGCCGCTCTTCTCTGGATTTTCTCTATTTCCTCCGTCAGTATTATCTGGCAAGTGTCCCAGGGTGACAACGAATACTGAAACATCTGTCGAATGAGGGTTTTGTAACCCACATACTTCGCGGGTGGAGTACATTTCCTGAGGTTTCTTCCAAAAAATGTCTTCCTATGGTTAGTTTTATGTGGTCGTTCCACTTAAAATGGCGCAGCACACATACTGCCATACATTGAATCGGCGTAACTGCTACCAGTAATCACGTGATCACACGGTAGCGGGTCTTCCTGCTCACTGATTTTATACCAATTTTTGTTCTCTGATAATTGGCCTCCCTGTAAAATACGCGACACAAGATGCCCTTTTCTTCTTGTTCTCGTATCGACATGACACAATGGAAGTTGCACTAGATGTATTGTTTTGTCAGTAATAATTGGAATATTGAATTTCAACCCTATCTTTCTTCTGCAAAACAACAAATCTTTGAGCTCTTCTTCTTTCATTAAATCATGTAGATAATTTCTTGTCGTTCAAATGAAGTTGTAAGTGGCTTGTTGGTGAACCAAAAATCGAGCGCATTAAGCACACTGTCATTATCAACAAGTCGAACCTGTATCTTAATTCGAAGTCCGATTATGTTATCTCAAAATAACTTCTTCGGCATGAACATTAACTACTCACACGGTAATTCGTCGCCAAGTACGCCGTTAGCCAAAAGTGACCTTTTCGAATGTACCTGATTGTCAGCAAGTCAGTTAAAGTCACAGAGTACAATTTAATTTGAAGTAAAATTATCAGCATTTATGATTATCTATACACAAACCAAAATAATCATTTCAGTTACCAATACGAATAGTTGTACTTCCTTTTTTTATCACCCCTGGAGAGGATCCTTTGCCTGAGACTTCATGATACCCTTATAATCTTGAAGCCACAGCAAGCTGTGGCTGTGGCAGGACCTAATTGTAATTTTTTTCAGTTTCCTGTATTTCCGAATTCTGCCAATATATAACTAGAATTTGTATTTTTCTTTCCATGTTTCATGTTAGTGCTCAATGAGGCAAGCTGATGTGGAGAAACGAAGTAAATAAGCAATAATTATGAAAAAGGAAGTTAGAAATTCATAAAAAAAATCTAAACAAAATTTTTATATTACGGTTATATTACCAATGATCGGAACTATGCCGACACACGTAAGGCAAAGATATCATTGTTTATCATTATATCCATGTGTGTTATAAAAGTTTTCTCACTTGGGTAGGCAGTTCACGGCCCACAATCTGTTTCAGATCTACTTGTTCAAATTTTATTAATTAATTATATAATTCATCAAGTTAGTGTCAACAAAAAGGTTGACTTTGTGCACAGTGCAGACAATACCAAGTAGTACCACTGTCTTAATGGACATTCTGAAGTATTCCACTGTTTCTTTAGATCGATAATTTCTTGTTGAAGGTTCACACTTTGAATTAATATTACTTGTAGATTGCTGTTTAAAACAGTAATGAGAAGTTTACTAAAATAACTTCAGCCATCTGTGGCATCGTAAAACTGGTAAAATTATATATATGGAATTTATAGAAAACAGTGATAATGAATTTCATAGCCACGCAGTGAGCAGCAAGCTCAATTGATAATCTACAACCTTCAACTGGCGAGACAGAATCGCAAGCTGAAGGTATGGAGTTCATTCCACAAACTAGCCTTATAGTAGGCCCATTCGTGGAGCTGCGTATCAAAAGTATCCAGACACCCCAAAATCATACGTTTTTAATGTTAGGTGCATTGTGCCGCCGGCCGGGGTGGCCGAGCGGTTCTAGGCACTACAGTCTGGAACCGCGCGACCGCTACGGTCGCAGGTTCGAATCCTGCCTCGGGCATGGATGTGTGTGATGTCCTTAGGTTAGTTAGGTTTAAGTAGTTCTAAGTTCTAGGGGACTGATGACCTCAGATGTTAAGGCCCATGGTGTAATGTGTAATAGGCAGACATCTATCTAGACCATCACACGGGAATTCCAGGATCCACTGCAAGTACTATGACAGTTAGGCGGGAGGTGAGAAAACTTGGATTTCATGGTCGAGCGGTTGCTCATAAGATGGTAAATGTCAAACACCGTCTTGCTTGGTGTAAGGAGCGTAAACATTGGACGATTGGACGGCGGGAAAACGTTGTGCAGAGTGTCTAATCACGATACACAATGTGGCGATCCGATGGCAGGGTGTGGGTATGGCGAATGCCCGGTGAACGTCATCTGCCAGCGTGTGTAGTGCCAACAGTAAAATTCGGAGGCGGTGGTGTCATGGTGTGGTCGTGTTTTTCATGGAGGGGGCTTGCTCCCCTTGTTGTTTTGCTTGACACTATCACAGAACAGGCCTACATTGATGTTTTAAGCACCTTCTTGCTTCCCACCGTTGAAGAGCTATTCGGGGACGGCGATTGCATCTTTCAACACTATCGAGCACCTGTTCATAATGCACGGCCTACTGCGTAGTGTTTACACGACAATAACATTTCCGTAATGGACTGGTCTGCACAGAGTCCTGACTTGACTCCTATAGAGCACCTTTGGGATTTTTTTAACGCCGACTTCGTGCTACGCCTCACCGACCGACATCGATACCTCTCCTCAGAGCAGCACTCGGCGAAGAATGGGCTGCCATACCCCAAGAAACCTTCCAGCACCTGACTGAACGTATGCCTGCGAGAGTGGAAGCTGTCTTCAAGGCTAAAGGTGGGTCAACACCACATTGAATTCCAGCATTACCGATGGAGAGTGCCACGAACTTGTAAGTCATTTTCAGCCAGATGTCCACTCAGGACGCCTTTTAGTGCACTCAGGATCTACATCTACATCTACATACCTTTTGTGCAAGCCACCGCATGGTGTCTGTCACAGGGTACCCTGTACCACTAACAGTCGTTTCCTTTAGTGTTCCACTCGCAAGGATACCCTAAGATTAGAAATCTCCCAATTAAATGGTGCTTACAAGGGCATTCCTGATACCATAAAAATTATCAGATGAAATGGACTCAATACATTCCAGATAATCCAATGTAAATGAAACTGTTCAGAAGATAATTAAAGTAGATAGCTTAGCTGCTGAACAAGAGATAAAATTGTAAGAACAGTCTGATGTACAGACGGGGAATTTTTCTCATGAGTTTATGAAATGGATATCTGAGAAAGATGCATAGGTTAATGATAAGGTGGATTGTAATGTAACACTGGAGTATCATTGGAACAAGATTACATCTGAATTGCGTCAAACTAAAACTGCACTGAGTGGGGACCTATCTATTTGCGTAACAATGTTGGTGCACAAATTAATGATATGAGAGGGAGTGTTGCCAGTCATGCAAGCAATTTCGAAAGGCTTTATTATGAAAATACGTGTCTCAGGAAAAAGGTTTTTAATCCAGAGTCCTTCCACAGCCAGGAAATACCGTTCTTGCGAGACACAACTAGCTCTTTATATTCATGAACTAATGAGTGCTATCGACAGGGGACGGCAAATTGATTCCATATTTTTAGATTTCCAGAAGCCTTTCGACACCGTTCCTCACAAGCGCCTTCTAACCAAACTGCATTCCTATGGAATATCGCCTCAGTTGTGCCACTGGATTCGTGATTTCCTGTCGGAAAGGTCACAGTTCGTAGTAATGGACGGAAAGTCATCGAGCAAAACAGAAGTAATATCCGGCGTTCCCCTGGGAAGTGTTATAGGCCCTCTATTGTTCCTGATCTATATTAACTACACAGGAGACAATCTGAGTAGCCGTCTTAGAATGTTTGCAGATGATGCTGTCATCCATCGTCTTGTAAAGTCATCAGATGACCAAAACGAATTGCAAAATGATTTAGATAAGATATATGTATGGTACGAGAAGAGGCAATTGACCCTGCATAAATAAAAGTGTGAAGTTGTTGTTGTTGTTGTGGTCTTCAGTCCTAAGACTGGTTTGATGCAGCTCTCCATGCTACTCTATCCTGTGCAAGCTCCATCTCCTAGTACGTACTGCAACCTACATCCTTCTGAATCTGCTTAGTTTATTCATCTCTTGGTCTCCCTCTACGAGTTTTACCCTCCACGCTGCCCTCCAATGCTAAATTTGTGATCCCTTGATGGTTCAGGACATGTCCTATCAACCGATCCCTTCTTCTAGTCAAGTTGTGCCACAAACCTCTCTTCTCCCCAATCCTATTCAATACCTCCTCATTAGTTACGTGATCTACCCACCTGATCTTCAACATTCTTCTGTAGCACCACATTTCGAAAGCTTCTATTCTCTTCTTGTCCAAACTATTTACTGTCCATGTTTCACTTCCATACATGGCTAAACTCCATACAAACACTTTCAGCAACGACTTCCTGACACTTACATCTATACTCGACATTAACAAATTTCTCTTCTTCAGAAACGATTTCCTTGCCATTGACAGTCTACATTTTATATCCTCTCTACTTCGACCATCATCAGTTATTTTGCTCCCCGAATAGCTAAACTCCTTTACTACTTTACATGTCTCATTTCCTAATCTAATTTCCTCAGCGCCACCAGACTTAATTCAACTACATTCCATTATCCTTGTTTTGCTTTTGTTGATGTTCATCTTATATCGTCCTTTCAAGACACTGTCCATTCCATAAAACTGCTCTTCCAAGTCCTTTGCTGTCTCTGACAGAATTACAATGTCAGGATCACCGTAAGTTTCCAATATAAATAACGAAAATTAATCATCAAAACAGAAGTTCGAAGGTGACCACTGACCATGCCATACCAAAGCTGGCATGAGTCTAGAATTTCAGGAGGGCTGAAGCTCACCGACGACATTTTGAATCTACGAACATCTGACAAAATTTTTGCATGGACAAAAGAAGGTCTAAGTGTGCAAAAATAAAAACAAAACTATTATTACTACACTTCGACATTTCCTGTACCGGAAATAGTTCCATGAAGAGGAATATTCACACGAATACTAAAAGAAATCCGCTAAATTTCGAGTACGTGATAAGTCACACAAATCTGAAGGATGTAAATTCAACTAAATACTTAGGGATTACAATTACAAATAAGCTAAATTGGAACGATCGCATAGATAATGTTGTGGGTAGAGCAAACCAAAGACTGCGATTCATTGGCAGAACACTTGGAAGGCGCAACAGGTCTACTACAGAGTCTGCTTATACAACGCTTGTCCGCCCTATTTTGGAGTATTGCTTCGCGGTGTGCGATCAGCATCAGTTGGGACTGACGGATAGCATCGAAAAAGTACAAAGAAGGGCAGCTCGTTTTGTATTATCGCGAAATAGGAGAGATAGTGCCACAGACATGATACGTGAATTGGAGTGGCAATCATTAAAACAAACGCGTTTTCCGTTGCGACGGGATCTTTTCATGAAATTTCAATCGCCTGTTTTCTCCTCCGATTGCGAAGACATTCTGTTGGCACCTCCCTACATAGGGAGAAATGATCATCACGATAAAATAAGAGAAATTAGGGTTCGTACAGAAGAATTTAAGTTCCCGTTTTTCCCTCACACCGTTCGCGAATGGAACGGTAGAGAGACGTAGATGTAGATGTAGACAGTCGACAGGGTAGTCTACACACAAACTTCGAAAAATGTTTGAAAAAAACATGACACTGGGATGTGCTGTGGATCCTTAAAGCTAAACTACCACTAGGTGTCAAAGAAAAATTAGTACATGTTCTTGAAACAACTCAAGAGCTTCTTATTTCCATAATTGGATTTGACTGACTTGATACATGAGGATTCTAAAATAAATAATGTTAGTGGCGCTGGGTCAGTCCACTCCGCTGAATAATCATTTCAACAATCAAGTTAGAAAAAACGATTACCGTGACGCTAGTGTAACGTAGCCCGTAGGCCATCTAACAAAAAACCATGTGCAAGAACATCAAAGCCTGTCAAACTGAAATAAGAGAAGAAGACATGACAGGAGGCACAATCCCAGATACTTTGTTAGGGGGAAAATCAGTGGCATAACAGCCACCATTATCAACTGAAGCCTAATTTAGGAAGTAATGGTCATTTAAATGTAAATAATACTCACCAGGACAATTATCAAGTGCAAAACTGAACTGCCAAACTAAGTGACACACTCAGAATCCAACATTCAGTTGGTTGAGGTGGCAGTGGATGGCCGCCCAACTATGTCAAGATTGTGGTGCTACAAACTCAATGTAGAAGTGCTTATATTTAAACTTTACAAAGTGAACAGTGAAGACATTCCTCCAAGTGACGCTAGCAAGTACTGACGTTGATGGGAAGTCTAGTGCATGAATAAATAAATTGTGATTTCTCACGCACTTTATACAAGTTTGTAGTTAGATATATTCACGTATATGATCCAATGGGAGGCCTTCGCTCTAGATGAGTTGGACGGGCTGTTTTATGTAAGCAAGCGCATTCAAGGTCACTGTGAGCCACTGTATCCGCGCTGCATGCGATTATTGCTGTGGAATGCTGGGTGTGTAACCATTACTAACGAAAAATGTGTGGTGCCAATTTTTAAACTTCGGCCTACAAGAACACTCATAAGATACATGTAGCGGACATTTACGTAAGACTTGCCTGTGAAATATACTACAGGCATGAATAATAGACGATAATTTAAATCAATATACGAAAAATGTATAGGAGAAAGGACAATAAACAGATGTGCAAGGCTAAAAGATAAGGAAAACGGGTCCTCTACAAAGCCACAGATCAAATAATTAATAATTTGATTATGTACATACATAGATTTTGTGTGTGTGTTAAAAAGTTTTTTATTTCAGAACAATCTAATGTATGTCTTATGTGTTATTGGTACAAACATGCAACTGTTTCGTGTAATCCATATATGTTGAGCTCCCTCATGTCTTCTCGAAATGAAACCAATCTACCCTCATGACCATGTCCTTCTACCACTTCATCGGCATGACCTCGGCATGACCTTCTGGATCCCTAACTGTCTGGATCCAGTCCACGATGATCAGCACCTCCTTCTTGCCTTGGGTGCAGCTCATCTCATACACTATGTGATCAAACGTATCTGCACACCTGGCTGAAAATGACTTACAAGTTCGTGGCGTCCTCCATCGGTAATGCTGGAATTTAATAGGGTATTGGCCCACCCTCAGCCTTGATGACAGCTTCCACTCTCGCAGGCATACGTTCAATCAGGTGCTGGAAGGTTTCTTGGAGAATGGCAGCCCATTCTTCACGGAGTACTGCTCTGAAGGAGAGGTATCGATGTCGGTCGGTGATGCCTGGCACGAAGTCGGCGTTCCAAAAAATCCCAAAGGTGTTCCATAGGATTCAGGTCAGGACTCTGTGCAGGACAGTCCATTACAGGGATGTTACTGTCGTGTAACCACTCCACCACAGGCGGTGCATTATGAACAGGTGCTCGATTGTATTGAAGATGCAATCGCCATCCCTGAATTTCTCTTCAACAGTGGGAAGCAAGAAGGTAAATAAAACGTCAATGTAGGCCTGTGTTGTAATAGTGCCATGCAAAACAACAAGGGGTGCAAGCCCCTTCCATAAAAAACCGACCACACCATAACACTACCGCCTCCAGATTTTACTGTTGGTACTACACACGCTGCCAGATTGCGTTAACTGGGCATTCGCCATACCCACATCCTGCCATCGGATCGCCACATTGTGTACCGTGATTCGTCACTCCACACAGCGTTTTTCCACTGTTCAATCGTCCAATGTTTGCGCACCTTACACCAATCGAGGCGTCGTTTTGCATTTATTGGCGTGATGTGTGGCTTATGAGCAGCCGCTCGACCATGAAATCCAAGCTTTATCACCTCCCCCTTACTGTCATAGTACTTGCAGTGGATCCTGATGCAGTTTGGGATTCCTGTGTGATGGTCTGGATAGTGTCTGCCTATTACACATTCTTCAACTGTCGGCGGTCTCTGTCAGTCACCTGTACGAGGTCGGCCTGTACGCGTTTTTACTGTAGGTGTTCCTTCACGCTTCTACATCACTATCTCATCGGAAACAGTGGACCTAGGGATGCTTAGGAATGTGGAAATCCTGCGTACAGATGTATGACACAAGTCACACCCAATCACTTGACCACGTTCGAAGTCCGTGAGTTCCGCGGAGCGCCCCTTTCTGCTCTCTCACGATGTCTAATGACTATTGAGGACGCTGATATGCAGTACCTGGCAGTAGGTGGCAGGACAACGCACTTAATATGAAAAACGTATGTTTTTGGGGGTGTCTGGATATTTTTGATAACATAGTGTATCAAACATAAAATCTACACGTCGACACTACCATCCAAAATGTCCAAACTTCTAAGACCAGTTGTCCTAATATATAGACTAACATGTTTTTCTCCTTTTCATACGTTACTGAGTGAGATGGCAGTTGTTTGTTTGGTGATGCAACAATCGAACACTTTAAATGCTCTATCATTATTAAAAAGTCTAACCTGTATCTCAATTCGAAGTCCAATTATTTTATCACAAAAAGCCTCTTTTGTACGAACATGGCCTACTTTCGTCACCAAGCTCACCATTAATCAAGAATGACCTGTGGGTCTGAAGCTAATTTTCATCCAGTCAGTTAAAGTCAACGAATATAATTTAATCTGAAATAAAAATAGTCAACATTTATAGTGTCACTTGCTTTTTTTTTACCGCCTTTGGAATGGCTACCTTCGCGTGAGACTCTATGATGCCTTTATAATCTGGAAGATTTAACAATTTAAGCAAAAGGAGCCACTTGTCTGCATATCTTTAGATTTTCGATTAATTTGAACATTTTTTCTGGATGCTGCAATTGTCATAATAATTACTGTGGGTGTTGGGTCACTGCTTTGTGTGGTGTTTTCTGCTCTCACTCGTTCCCGGAGACTGGGGTGTATGGTGAACGCGGCGCGGTCAGCTGCTCACCTGGACACAGGCGTCCCTGCAGGCGACCAGGCGCGGCCGGCTGGGGTGGGACGGCGTCTCCTGCCCCTCCCCCTCCCCCTCCCAACCTTCGCCAGACAGCCGCTGATGGCCGGAAAGCTGCAGCTCCACCTCGAACGACAGCTCTGGAAGCAAAGTCCACTTGTCACAATACTGTGTGCAATGTTACTCTTGAAAATTTTGGAGATATTGTGGATAAAATATAGACAGGGAAACGTTATCTACAACCTGTACAGAAACAAAGCTATGGTTATGAGGACATGAAAGGGAGTCAGTAGTTGAGCAGGAAGTGAGACTGGGTTGGAACCTCTCCCATAGTTGTTCAGTCTGTACGTTGACAAAGCTGTGAAGAAAAGGAACCAGAAGTTTGTAAAAAGAATTGAAATTCAAGGAGAAGAAATGGAAACTTTCAGGTTTGACACTGGTGCTGTTACTCTGCCAGAGACGGCACAAGACTAGGATGATCAAATGAGTGCAGAGGAATATGTCTTGAAATGACACTGAAAGATCAATAAATAAGACATATACAAAGTCAATGGACAATTGTCGAATGAAATCATGTGATGTGGATGAAAGTAGAATAGGAACTTATAAGCTAGAAGTAATAAATGAGTTTTGCTATTATGGGTAGGAGATAACTGATGATGGCTGAAGTAGAGAATGCATAAAATGCAGACTGGCTACAGCAAGAAGATACTTTCTGAAAAACATCAGTTTAGTACCATCGAAATTAAATTTAAGTGTTAGGAAGACTTTTATGAAGGTGTTTGTACCCTGCTTGGCCTTGCACCGCCGGTCGGAGTGATCGTGCGGTTCTAGGCGCTACAGTCTGGAGCCGAGCGACCGCTACGGTCGCAGGTTCGAATCCTGCCTCGGGCATGGATGTGTGTGATGTCCTTAGGTTAGTTAGGTTTAATTAGCTCTAAGTTCTAGGCGACTGATGACCTCAGGAGTTAAGTCGCGTAGTGCTCAGAGCCATCTGAGCCTTGCACCGAAGCAGAACTTTGAGAACTGTTCAGATTAAAAGACAATGAAAGCTTTTGAAATATGGTGCTACAGAAAAATGCTCATCATTAAATTAGATAACTAATGAAGAGATACCGAATCAAAATAAGAAAGAAAGAAATTTATTGTGAAAATCGACTACAAAACAGGATTTTTTGAGAAGCCATACCTGGAGAATAAGGGAATAATTTAGTAATGGAAGGAATGGTGGGGAGCAGAGGCAGACCAAGGCATGACTACAGTAAGTAATTTCAAATGGATGCATGTTGTCACAGTTGTACAGAGAAGAAGAATCTTGTACAGGATTGACCAGCGTAGAAAACTGGGTCAGACCAGTCTTGGACTACGAACTAACCTAATAAACGTTCAGATGGACATATGCTATACATTGCTTTAGTGTATATAGTATATAAGTATATTTATACTACATAAAAGGGACAGGCTGTTAGAAAAAAATTTCCAAAAGTTATTGACTGATTTATTTTAGATGTTTAGGCTGTACTCTAATAAACTTCTGTACTGACATGCTACATATTATTTTTTAACAAAAATCTCAAAAAGTTCTTGACTGATTTGCTTCAGATTTTTTGGCTACGCTCTAATAAATATTTGGATGGACATACGCTACACATTTTCTAAATACGTATATTCACTATGCAGATTGGTAAGACTGTTAACAGAAATCTAGATAACTTCTTGATGAAATTACTTCAAATTTTCACATGGTACTTTAATAAATATACATATAGACATATGCTACTTTTTAAAGCATTTATATATATATATATATATATATATATATATATATGTGTGTGTGTGTGTGTGTGTGTGTGTGTGTGTGTGTGTGTGTACTACATGAACCCCCTGACTGATTTACTTAAAATATTTACATAAGGTTCTAATAAACGTTTGGACAGACAAAGACTACCCGTGTTTAAATACATATGGTATCTAAAAACCTATGTCTACACCATTATATAAAAATAAGTCGTTGTTTAACGTTTATACTAAAAGTCTCGAAAATTTCTTGACTGATTTGCTTCATACTTTCACATGATATTCTAATAAATAACATAGGCTACATTTATAAATATGTAACTATATAAATAGCATATAAATAATAACAGGTAAATAATATAGGGACATGTATGGTATATAAATATATACATAATACAGAAAGGGAAACATTGTTAGCAAAAATCTCGAAAATTTCTTGATTGATTTAGTTCAAATTTTTACATGATACTCTAATACACCATCAGACAGACACAGGCTACATATTTCTTTTATATATGTGGTACATAAATGTACACATAATATATAAAGGAAAAAGTTATTAGCAAAAATCTCACAAAGTTCTTTACCGATTTCCTTCAAATTTTTACACGATACTGCAATAAAAGTTCAGATGGATGCAGGCTAAATATTTTTTAATACATGTTTTACATAAATATGTATGTAATACACAAAGGAGAAACGTTGTTAGTAAAGATCTCGAAAATTTCTTCAGGACTTAATTCCTATTTTTGTGCAACACGCTAAAAACTTTTGATGAATATAACCCACATATTTCTTAAATGTATATGGTGAATAAATATATATGAAATACACAAGGGGGCAAATATCTAGAAAAATTCTTGAACAATTTATTTCACATTTTTACGTGATGCTCTGTTAAACATTCAGATAAACACTTCCTGTATATTTTCTAAACATGTGCACTATATAAATATATAGTTAATATGTAAAGGGGAAACGTTGCTAGCAAAAAATGCGAAAAGTTTCTGACTGTTTGAATTCAGACTGTCACATAGTATTCTTTTAACGTTTATATGGGCATAGAAAAGTGTCCAGATTTGCTGTAAAAACTGACTGTGAGAAATGAAGCGCTGTGAAAATGTGTGGTTTAGTGTTATTTCTTTTAACATGGATATCAGGGCATTTAAAATGTTCGACACATTGTTTTTCCACACATGTTCTTTCTCCTTATACATAATTTTTAAAAAACTGTATACACAGTAATGTTAAAACATTTCATTATTTTTTCCGCCCTAATTTTTATCCTCATAAGTGATAATGTAATGATGTGTAAAAAGGAAAACTGTGCTTTAATGGTAAAGAAGTTATGATTTTGATATATGTTCCATGACTGCATTTAACATACTGAAAGTTACAGAAGTTGTGAAAGTGTTGAATTCAAAGTCATTGAGAATAAATGAAAAAGCGCTGTTTTTTGTCTTCTTCTTGTACTACCACCTTTTGTCTTTTGGAGATCGAGCTGAGCGTATGTGAGTGTCGAAATTGAAACTACATTAGTTCGATAAAGGTTATGTAAACGTATCTCTTATGTCGGATCCATTATTAATTCAGTCCATTACCTTGTCTTTTAATCATTTATGCTGCTATATCCACATGTCACAGGTAAAAATAGGAAAAGTTGGCGGCGGATTTTGGACACGAATGACTGGACAGAATTAGTGTTATTTCGTTAGTTACTTTTTAATGAAGTGCCCAAATCCATCTGAGATATTTCTCAGTTGTATGCAATATTTTTCAATTAAAGCTGCTCGGGACTGATCGGTTTCCGTTTCCGAAGAATAACATTTGCCAGCACGCAGATCTGGTGTGGAGTTCAGTAAGGATTTATTTGCGGAACTTTCCTGTGACACACCACACTGTGCACATTTCAGTGAAATTACCCACGCTCAGGAATAATTCTCTCCATGATCCTTCCACGTCAAGTTGTTCTAAATTGCTCCATATGTAAACGGTTAAATTCTTGCCACGCCTTTGAGTAACATCTCATCTGGCTCTCATACAGAGGCTCGGGGGAACACTTCAGTGTGCTGTTTCGTTTTCTTCGTTGCAGACGGTTGTATGAGGAAAGAGGAATGTTGTATTTATGGCTTACCGACTCATGAATAGAACACTACTGCAATATGGAGACCTGGATCATCCGAAACTTTGTAATTCCACCTGCTCACAGGTTATAACTATGAGAAATACTATCATTGAAGCTACTACCCTCACATATGCAGCAGCTAGAGCGGTCTCTCCTGTCCCCGTTACATTAATGATCCCGACTGATTTACCTATTCAGTGTAAGTGAATTCTTTTCCCAATCGAGGTTTTGTCTGCAACAACAATAAGCAAGGCTCAAGGTCAGAGAGAGAGGGGAAGAGGAGGTGGACGGAGAGGGGAAGGGGAGAAAATGGACGGAGAGAGGGGAAGGAGGAGGCTGACGGAAAGAGGTGTGAGGAGAAGATGGAAACAGGCTGAAGGGAGGAGGAGTTAGACAGAGAGGGGTGGGGGGAAGTGGAGTGGATGTATATACAATTCCCATACATGTTTAGGAATTGCGAAACGTTGCTGGGGCCGCTAGTATTGCAAACGACAGATTAGAGGTAAAAATATAGCAATGGATAGCATAAGATTGGGCTTGGTGAAGAAAGACAAAGGAAGGAGGGGGGCCATACTAGAACTAAGTATTGTTTTAGAAAGAGAAATCGAGATGAAGAGTGTAACACTACGTGTACGTAGGCGAGCTAATCGGCCGCCTAGATTTTCTACGAAGTGAGAGGAATTTGCTGTACGGCTGAACGCTAGCGGCCCCAGGGCTCAGATCAGGCTGCAGTGGACGCTACAGGCCAGCTGGAGGTACAGGGAATTTTGACACTTAATTTACAGTCTAATATTAATGCAAATCTGAATACAACTGCAATCTCAGAAAAATGGGCTCCATCCAGTGGCACAACAATATTTCAATATCCTTAAAACTACAGAAGTTAATATTTCACAGTGAATAAAGATTTACGCAATGAACCTCTGAATTAACAACTTTTAATCGCTTCGTGGGATTTCAACAAACAATATCTCAGACGATATAATAGCGCTATAGCCATCATTTCTGAAAGCTACGGATTTGTATCTGTTACATTTATTGATTAATTAAGTTTTTTATATCTTTTTTTATTATGCAAATGTTTGTCAAAACATCGTATTCTCCACATTTGCAAAGCAAATGAACACAGCATAAGTATCTCATATTATATCATCCTTCTGTTATTTATTTAATGAACCATTTATTATTTAGCCAGTAAGTTTATTTTAATGTTGATAGCAAGCGCTATTAAAAGAACAATGCTAATTTAAAATCGGTCAACTGCATGTATTAGTGGGTACCACAGTTGGAAAGAGACCCAAAAGACGCTTTTGTCAAGAAGACTGAAATAATAGTTTTAACAAGAACTAAAATTCTTTTTCATTTAACGTGAGTGCACTTGTGCAAGAATGCGGGCCTGTTCATTTATGTAGAGGCAATCACTGACATTTATTGTAAATGATCTGAGTGTAACCGAATGTTCGTAACATGTATTTTATTTGAACATTGTTGTAATATATTAGTTTAGTGTATAAAAGTGGTAAAGATGAGTAAGATCATGCATGTTGCGGGTAAGAACGATGCATTGTTGGTGGGGGTGGCCTTCAGCCAATGGAAAAGCGGACAGTCGCAGAACACTATGAGAGTCAATTGGAGAATGGGACTTTTGGAGCGAAGAGCTCAAGGGACCGATTCTGTTTTTTACATGAGTTCCCGAAGACGGCAGATCTGCCTGCGCTAACATGCATGACTTGTTCTCTGAAGTGTCTGATTCAGGCTGGTGAATGACAGCTATCATACTTCTAAAGAGACTTTATATGTCTAGAGGCCTGAATGTGCTCCAGAATAGGACCCTAACTTTTTCTGCTTGTAACACGGAACTGTGCACACTGTGAGTTGCTATTCATTGTATCTGTCAATCAACATGCTGAAGTCTGAACTAATTTGAGCTGCTGAATACTTCCTGTGTAGTGCTCATGAACTAGACTTACTTTTCATGTATCTTTGATGAAAATTTAGTTTGGAGATTTTGCCACCATTCTCATAACGCTCTCAATGTTATTTAACTACATTTGATATGGGTATTTCCTATTTGCATTTTAAATGAATATTGTAGGACCACCTCCAGTTTATTTGAGATGTCCTTTTTAAAAAATAAACCATATGTCAACATCGGCCTCTGTCGTCGACATCAATTACAGATGTATATTACAGATGTCTCCACCGGGGGCTGAACCACACAGTAACCCTGAAAGAGTGGTTTGGTGTGGGGCGGCAGAGGGGTGAAGTGGACTGCGGTAGTCGTCAAGGGGTTGTGGACCACTGCGGCGGGAACGGAGCTTCTCCGTGGTTCTGGGCCCCCGGTTAACATACAATACAATACAATAGTAGATAATTGTCAAATTTAAACTGTCAACCCCTCCTTTACTTTGTAACGCAATGAACGCCCCCATTTTAATGGATCTGCATTCACTGACAGCAGGATTCCCTGTCAGGCTCAAACCCGACTGTCGCTGACTCAGTGAAACACTCGCCTGGTGTCGCTGTCGGCTAGTGTCTTCTTAGGACCACCGTTCTTGCCCCATGAAGCACGGTTGTGAGTGGTACACCATTCACTATAGACAGGCTGAGGGGTCTGCACTCCCACAACAACAAACCGGGCAACATGGTTCGAGGTGTGGTTACTTACACAGTCGCAACACGACACGGCAGCTCCTCTCTGCTGTCATTCTGTCGTCACCTCTTCGACAAATGCTCAGAATCAGCGCTTGTAAGATTCGTCGAAGAGGAGATGACACACACACACACACACACACACACACACACACACACACACACACACACACAAACAAACAAACTACTTCGATGCAACGAATTGTCTCAGCTTGGTAATGTTTCCACAATGCCTACAGCACTCCAAAGAGCTACCAGTGTCCTGTTTTATTCTGGGCACCAACTATGTTGTCCAGTGAGCTTATGTACTGTTAAACATTCTTTAAACACATTTTCGGACTTTCCCACTCGCACTCACTTGTGTGATCTTTGAACCTCTCCTATTCGCTGACACCAGTTTCATTACGAGAAATAAAAGCTTTTCCCAAACTACACGGACTGTGCCGAGAGCTTACCGAGCTTGATGTCGTCGGCGGCGACGGCGAGCGGCGGCTGCGTGCGCCCCGGCAGCCACTGCCAAGCGTACACACCTGCCACACCTTCCGCACCCTCAACGCCTCCCACCCGGCGGCAGGACGCCGCTTCGTCGACGTCCGCTGCAGCTATGCTGCCACCGCCGCCACTATAGTTGTCGCTGCGAGGCCCGAGTTGCTGAGGTGAAGCAGGGTCCATTCGCTGGTAAGGTACACACTCACTGTAGGAATCACCCGCTGGAGCACCACCTGTTGTGAGAACAGGATAGTCCAGTCAGCAAGTACAATGGTTAAAGTTGATATACCTGTTCTGTGGTAAGGTAGACATGTTTTGTGAATCATTTTCTGCGAATTGACCACTACAATAATAAAGCTGTCGGTGGACAGTGCACCTTTACAAGTTTTTAGAACACTTTACAGGCTCTCAGTATGGCCTACATTCGTGATGCACAAAGGTAAATATGTCAGTCAGACTCTGGCGATGAATGTACCGACACGTCACAGTCGAGGTGGGAACTGCGTCCAATCCAGCGCTCAGGCAGTTCGCTGCTGAGGTAATCACAAAAGTCTGACAGAGAGCGGCTACTGCAAATCATTACAAGAAGCAGAACGAAGTTCACTGTCACTAGTAGCGAGCGCACTTGGTTGACTGCCGTGACTGAAGTTCTCTGCTCGCTCGTGTCGTCGGTATGTCTTGACGAATCATTCTCACGTGTTCTCCACCTTCTGTGCTGGCAGTTCGACTGATCCGTCTTCTTCACACGACACAGGCAGCCAGTCTCGCGAAAAGTATTGTATCACCCTTGGATTGTTTTATTTGTAGGAGATTTTATCCGATATTTGGTACGCTACCTTCTCTGAACTGTCAGAACTACACTCATGCTCATAAATTAAGGATAATGCTGATACATGGTGACACAACGCTCTGGTGGGCGGTTTGCTGGTTTAAATCACCTCTGGATATGACCATGCAGTGCATTTGACCTGCGGTCGTCGCACGGTGGCGCTGGCAGCAGTCCACATACGCAGAGGTGTGTTGGTGCATGTCAGAGTACGGTGCAGTGAGTAAGTGTGCAGACGTTTTCAGACGTGCTAATGGTGACTGTGTGTTGAAAATGGCTCAAAGAACATATATTGATGACGTTATGAGGGGTAGAATACTAGGGTGACTGGAGGCTGGTTAAACACAGCAGGTCGAAGCATGGGCCCTCCATATGCCACAAAGTGTGATCTCAAGATTATGGCAACGATTCCACCAGACAGGGAACGTGTCCAGGCGCTACAGTACGGGACGTCCACAGTGTACAACACAACAAGACCGATATCTCACCATCAGTGCCCGCAGACGGCCACGGAGTGCTGCAGGTAGCCTTGCTCGGGACCTTACTGCAGCCACTGAAACAGTTGTCTCCAGACACACAGTCTACAGACGCCTGAACAGACATGGTTTATTCGCACTGAGACCTGCAAGGTGCATTCCACTGACCCCTGGTCACAGGAAAGCCATTAAAGCCTGGTGTTAAGAACACAATTCATGGTCACTGCAACAATGGTTCCAGGTTATGTTCATGGACGAATCCAGGTATAGTCTGAACAGTGACTCTCGCTGGGTTTTCATCTCGTGTGAACCAGGAGCCAGATACCAACCCCTTAATTTCCTTGAAAGGGACCTGTGTGGAGATCATGGTTTGATGGTGTGGGGTGGGATTATGATTGGAGCACGTACACTCCTGCATGTCTTTGGCAGAGGAACTGTAACAGGTCAGGTGTATTGGCACATCATTTTACACCAGTTATGTCCACCTTTTCAGGGGTGCAGTGGGTCCTGATGGATGATAACGCACGGACCCACTGAGCTGCCATTGTGGAGGAGTACCTTGAAACAGAAGATATCAGACGAATAGAGTGGCCTGCCTGTTCTCCAGACCTAAACCCGATCGAGCACGTCTGGGATGCTCTCGGTCGACGTATCACTGCACGACTTCAAACCCCTAGGACACTTCAGGAGCTCCGACAGGCACTGGTGCAAGAATGGGAGGCTATACCCCAGCAGCTGCTCGACCACCTGATTGAGAGTATTCCAACCCATTGTGTGGGCTGTGTACGTGTGCGTGGTGATCATACCCCATATAGATGTCGGGGTACATGCGCAGGAAACAGTGGCGTTTGTAGCACATGTGTTTCGGGACGATTTTCTCAACTTGTCACCAATACCGTGGGCTTACAGATGTGTGTCGTGTGTGTTCCCTATGTGCCTATGCTATTAGCGCCAGTTTTGTGTAGTGCCACGTTGTGTGGCACCACATTCTGCAGTCATCCTTAATTTATGAGCATGAGTGTAGACCATCGTAATTACAAACTCTAAAAGAGCGTGTGATATCGCAATTTGATAGTGCAAGGTCGTATGGATCTACATTCACCATTGGAATCTGCTAATGTGAGGACACAAAGCATCTAAAATGGTTGGCTTGGAAAATTTCAGAGTGTCGATTTCTTTTATCAACATACTTACGGCTGAATATGGCATTTCATCCAGGCACATTACTACGTTTGTCAGATGTCAGGACATAGAAAACTATAATAGTATGAGTCAGAAGGCACAACACTTTGTGGAGGAAGTGAACAAATTTATGAAAGAGTAAGGTCAGGAGAAAGGAAATGTTTGGAATAGTGACCAGAGTGAATTCCAGTATGAAACGTCTTAATCACCAACACTGTCTCACAGAGGAGAGAAAACTGCAGCTGGTGTGTCGCAGTCTGTACAGAGCACTACCCAAAACTACACAGCTGAAGTGGTTTTGTCAATAACAGTCAGACTAACAAATAAGTCATTCATCTGTTTTCAACAGGCACAAGGCACTTTCGGCCTTGGATATTTCAGTGATACTTGAAACAATCAGTCCACGAAACATTCATGTGGAGGCAAGTAAAAGTGAAACGTTTTCTAACTTCAGCCCTTGGAGAACATGTAACAAGAGGAAAGAGCCTATTGTTGCGTGATTCCTGATCGTATCTTAGAGATCGTACCCTCCTAGACGCATGTTACCAAACAAAGATGTTATATTGAAGACATTGCCACCTAAAACAACAAAATATTGCCAGCCCCTTGATGTTTACTTTTTTCGGCAATATAAGCTCTACATTAGAAGGATTTGATTTTGTAAGACCACAGTGTGTCAAACCACAAGTGAAGATACATGGTTTTTATTTCATTATCAAACTTTGCTATATGATTTACAATCAATATCCTACACCAAAGTACATGGCTATGTTGCAGTATGGTTGGAGAAAGGCAGTTTATGACACTGACATATCCATATAACCATTTGAAAATGTAATTATCCTGGCTTTTGATATTGGACTGCTTGAATGCGAAAGTGATATTGACTGTAAAAACTCAGCTTTTTGTGAGGTATTCACAATGTTCTCTTTTGCTTTGTTTTAACTACTTCAACGAAATCCCACATCTACATTATGATGAATAATAGAAGCACTATCAGGGACTGCAACTGCTCTGTTCGGATGCAGGCTGAGTTGGCATCCCTTCGCTCCCAGCTTCAGGCAGTGTTGGCTTCGGTCACACAGCTTCAGGCTGTTGCCAATGGGCATCACTGTGGAGGTCCGGATGGGGGTTTGTCGGGGACGGCCAGCTCGTCCCACGCATCCCCCGATCGGACTACGACTGTGGCTGCCCGGGATACTGCCCACATTGAGGCTGATCCCTCACCTGTGGTAGAGTGGGAGATCGTCTCGAGGTGTGGCAGGGGACGAAAGACATTCCGGAGGGCTGAACGGAAGGCCTCTCCAGTTTGTCTGACGAACCGGTTTCAGGCTCTGTCTCAGGCTGATACTGATCTTCGGCCGGACATGGCTGCTTGTCCTGTTCCAGAGGTTGCCCCTCAGTCTGCAAGATCCGGGCGGTCGCAGAGGGTGGGCTTACTGGTAGTTGGGAGCTCCAACGTCAGGCGTGTAATGGGGCCCCTTAGGGATATGGCAGCAAGAGAGGGGAAGAAAACCAATGTGCACTTCGTGTGCATACCGGGGGGAGTCATTCCAGATGTGGAAAGGGTCCTTCCGGATACCATGAAGGGTTCAGGGTGCACCCATCTGCTCAGCACCAATGATGTGTGTCGCTATGGACCAGAAGAAATCCTCTCTGGCTTCCGCCGGCTATCTGATTTGGTGAAGACTGCCAGTCTCGCTAGCGGGATGAAAGCAGAGCTCACCATCTGCAGCATCGTCGACAGGACTGACTGTGGACCTTTGGTACAGAGCCGAGTGGAGGGTCTGAATCAGAGGCTGAGACGGTTCTGCGACCGTGTGGGCTGCAGATTCATCGACTTGCGCCATAGGGTGGTGGGGTTTCGGGTTCCGCTGGATAGGTCAGGAGTCCACTGCACGCAGCAAGCGGCTACACGGGTAGCAGGGGTTGTGTGGCGTGGACTGGGCGGTTTTTTAGGATAGATGGCCTCGGGCAAGTACAGAAAGGGCAACAGCCTCAAAGAGTGTGGGGCACAGTCAGGACATGTGGGGACCAAGCACCAATCGGTATTGTAATTTTAAACTGTCGAAGCTGCATTGGTAAAGTACCGGAACTTCAAGCGCTGATAGAAAGCACCGAAGCTGACATCGTTATAGGTACAGAAAGCTGGCTGAGCCGGAGATAAATTCTGCCGAAATTTTTACAAAGGCACAGACGGTGTTGAGAAAGGATAGATTGCATGCAACCGGTGGTGGCGTGTTTGTCGCTGTTAGTAGTAGTTTATCCTGTAGTGAAGTAGAAGTGGATAATTCCTGTGAATTATTATGGGTGGATGTTACACTCAACAACCGAGCTAGGTTAATAATTGGCTCCTTTTACCGACCTCCCGACTCAGCAGCATTAATGGCAAAACAACTGAGAGAAAATCTGGAATGCATTTCGCATAAATTTTCTCAGCATGTTATAGTCTTAGGTGGAGATTTCAATTTACCAGATATAGACTGGGACACTCAGATGTTTAGGGTCAAATGGTTCAAATGGCTCTGAGCACTATGGGACTTAACACCTGTGGTCATCAGTCCCCTAGAACTTAGAACTACTTAAACCTAACTAACCTAGGGACATCACACACATCCATGCCCGAGGCAGGATTCGAACCTGCGACCGTAGCAGTCGCGCGGTTCCGGACTGCGCGCCTAGAACCGCTAGACTCAGATGTTTAGGACGGGTGGTAGGGACAGAGCATCGAGTGACATTATACTGAGTGCACTATCCGAAAATTACCTCGAGCAATTAAACAGAGAACCGACTCGTGGAGATAACATCTTGGACCTACTGATAACAAACAGACCCGAACTTTTCGACTCTGTAACTGCAGAACAGGGAATCAGTGATCATAAGGCCATTGCAGCATCCCTGAATATGGAAGTTAATAGGAATATAAAAAAAAGGGAGGAAGGTTTATCTGTTTAGCAAGAGTAATAGAAGGCAGATTTCAGACTACCTAACAGATCAAATCGAAAATTTCTGTTCCGACACTGATAATGTTGAGTGTTTATGGAAAAAGTTCAAGGCAATCGTAAAATGCATTTTAGACAGGTACGTGCCGAGTAAAACTGTGAGGGACGGGAAAAACCCACCGTGGTTCAACAACAAAGTTAGGAAACTAGTGCGAAAGCAAAGAGAGCTTCACTCCAAGTTTAAACGCAGCCAAAACCGCTCAGACAAACAGAAGCTAAACGATGTCAAAGTTAGCGTAAGGAGGCTATGCGTGAAGCGTTCAGTGAATTCGAAAGTAAAATTCTATGTACCGACTTGACAGAAAATCCTAGGAAGTTCTGGTCTTACGTTAAATCAGTAAGTGGCTCGAAACAGCATATCCAGACACTCCGAGATGATGATGGCATTGAAACAGAGGATGACACGCGTAAAGCTGAAATACTAAACACCTTTTTCCAAAGCCGTTTCACAGAGGAAGACCGCACTGCAGTTCCTTCTCTAAATCCTCGCACAAACGAAAAAATGGCTGACATCGAAATAAGTGTCCAAGGAATAGAAAAGCAACTGGAATCACTCAACAGAGGAAAGTCCACTGGACCTGACGGGATACCAATTCGATTCTACACAGAGTACGCGAAAGAACTTGCCCCCCTTCTAACAGCCGTGTACCGCAAGTCTCTAGAGGAACGGAAGGTTCCAAATGATTGGAAAAGAGCACAGGTAGTCCCAGTCTTCAAGAAGGGTCGTCGAGCAGATGCGCAAAACTATAGACCTATATCTCTGACGTCGATCTGTTGTAGAATTTTAGAACATGTTTTTTGCTCGCGTATCATGTCGTTTTTGGAAACCCAGAATCGACTCTGTAGGAATCAACATGGATTCCGGGAACAGCGATCGTGTGAGACCCAACTAGCTTTATTTGTTCATGAGACCCAGAAAATATTAGATACAGGCTCCCAGTTATATGCTATTTTCCTTGACTTCCGGAAGGCGTTCGATACAGCTCCGCACTGTCGCCTGATAAACAAAGTAAGAGCCTACGGAATATCAGACCAGCTGTGTGGCTGGATTGAAGAGTTTTTAGCAAACAGAACACAGCATGTTGTTATCAATGGAGAGACGTCTACAGACGTTAAAGTAACCTCTGGCGTGCCACAGGGGAGTGTTATGGGACCATTGCTTTTCAGAATATATATAAATGACCTAGTAGATAGTGTTGAAAGTTCCATGCGGCTTTTCGCGGATGATGCTGTAGTATACAGAGAAGTTGCAGCATTAGAAAATTGTAGCGAAATGCAGGAAGACCTGCAGTGGATAGGCACTTGGTGCAGGGAATGGCAACTGACCCTTAACATAGACAAATGTAATGTATTGCGAATACATAGAAAGAAGGATCCTTTATTGTATGGGTATATGATAGCGGAACAAACACTGGTAGCAGTTACTTCTGGGAGTATGCGTACGGAACGATTTGAAGTAGAATGATCATATAAAATTAATTGTTGGTAAGGCGGGTGTCAGGTTGAGATTCATTGGGAGAGTCCTTAGAAAATGTAGTCCATCAACAAAGGAGGTGGCTTACAAAACACTCGTTCGACCTATACTTGAGTATTGCTCATCAGTGTGGGATCTATACCAGATCGGGTTGACGGAGGAGATGGAGAGGATCCAAAGAAGAGCGGTGCGTTTCGTCACAGGGTTATGGTAACCGTGATAGCGTTACGGAGATGTTTAGCAAACTCTAGTGGCAGACTCTGCAAGACAGGCGCTCTGCATCGCGGTGTACCTTGCTCGCCAGGTTTCGAGAGGGTGCTTTCTGGATGAGGTATCGAATATATTGCTTCCCCTACTTATACCTCCCGAGGAGATCACGAATGTAAAATTAGAGAGATTCGAGTGCGCACGAAGGCTTTCAGACAGTCGTTCTTACCGCGAACCATACGCGACTGGAACAGAAAAGGGAGGTAATGACAGTGGCACGTTATGTGCCCTCCGGCACACACCGTTGGGTGGCTTGCGGAGTATAATTGTAGATGTAGATGTAAATGTATGTAGGATACAAGAGTTTTGCGCTATTATAATTACTTGAGATTGAAGGTTTTCGGCTCTGTTGATTAAAAAGCTAATGATGCACTGACGTCATTGAATTACGCATAATTTCCTTCCTATTGTGCTGACACGTTGTGTTGTTCTAAGCATGGTTTCGTGCCGTTTCGGGCGTTCAACGTCAAAGGTGTCCCTTGTGAGTTTGCTATTGCGGCTGGTACGGTAGTGCGGAGTGATATGCGTTCCTCTCTACATTCCAATGCCCTGCACGATCTGCCACTGGTGCCAGCTTCCCGTACATTCATGTGTTTTCAAAATGCACACGATCTGATTTTGCTAGATGAACTTTTGTCTTGAATCTGGAGGTATTTTTTATTCACCCATTATATTCGCTAATGAAATTCGTCGTAGATAATACATCCCAATTGAGAAGAGCAGCGATCTCAATAGTTGTAATACCACAGGAAAAAAAGACCATTGTTAGCGATTTTAAAGCTGCGAGACAGTCAGAAAGGAGTTCAATATGAACCAACAAAAATTTTGGTAATTTGCCCAATAACATAAAATAAGTGACAGCTAGCGAACGATGTTTCGAATGTAACCTAAAATCATTTCTTCTAGACAAGTACTCCTACTCTATGGACGAATTTCTACTTACATGCTGGTAGAAGGGAAAAAATGAAACTTGTTTTTAAGTGTAGTTGCATGATTAGGACTAAAATGGAAGGAATTTATTAATATAACACTAATCTTGTACACGTATCTTATAAACTGACCCATACCACATAATTAGGGGACAACAAGGGTATGGCCCCATTTGCATTGTTGCCAAATTTATTCACGATAGCGGATCAAAGATGGCGGCGATAGATGTGGCATCAGCACAATGGCGTCATGGCGGGAAGTTCAAATTTTGGCGAGAAAATAGGTCAGTTGGGCTACCTCCTCTAACTTAACCCCTAACCTCCCCCTCACCTCCCCTCCCCCAGAAGATGGTGGGAAGTTTTAAATTCCATCAGGAAAATACAACACACTCAAGCTACCTCCACTAATCTAAGAAAATGGCGGGAAAAAAGGTCACTTGTCCTACCTCCACTAACCTAAGTCATCCGACCGCTACTTATTCCTAGGAATTGGGGGGAAAAGGTCTTAGCCTGTGCTGGATAGGATGAACAAAAGTCTTTATTTTCAGTCTTTATTTAAACAATTAGAGGCAGTAATGCGATCAAGCGAGTTCACCATGAGGTCCGGAGTCCAACTGACCTAGTACACAGTACCACCACCAGATGGCACTGTTGTCCCTTCCATGACGTAATCGAAGATGGCGGTCTGAGGAGGAAAAATGGTGAGAAAAGGACAGCCGGTGCTGGATAGGATGGATGTAAGTCTTTATTTTGCATGCAATCTTTAATCAAAAAATTAGGGGCAGTAGCTCCATCCAGAGTCTACACCATGAAGTCTGAAGTCCAATTGACCTAGTACACAGTACCGCCAAAAGAGGGCACCATCACCTCTCCTGTGACGTAATCCAAGATGGCGGCCTGAGGAGAAAATGGCTGGAAAAGGACTCAACCTGTTCTGGGTTGCTGGAGAGAGGAAGGAGTGTGCTTTATTCATTTTGGAACAATTTATTTGGTGAATGATTTGACATAGTATATTTATTATACTGATACAGAACACTCACTCTGATGTGCTTGGGTTTACAATATACAGTTTACAGACCCGCAAGTGCGGTAGCGTTCTCACTTCCCGCGCCCGGGTTCCCGGGTTTGATTCCCGGCGGGGTCAGGGATTTTCTCTGCCTCATGATGACTGGGTGTTGTGTGATGTCCTTAGGTTAGTTAGGTATAAGTAGTTCTAAGTTCTAGGGGACTGATGACCATAGCTGTTAAGTCCCATAGTGCTCAGAGCCATTTGAACCATTTGAACAGATCCGCAAACTACTCGTAAATAATGCAGTACACTGATGAACAGACACACAAAAAACTTGTAAGTTACTGAAAAAATGCAGTACAGTGCATACAGACCTGCAAACTATTCATGAATCACCAAACATGATGCAGTACACCAATGTACAGACAAGCAAACGACCCGTAAATTACTGAAATAATGCAGTACACAGCACACAGACATGCAAGCAACTCGGAAATTCTAAAAAATTATGCATGTGTAACGCAGCCGAAAATAATACAGTGTACAAACACTCATTGCACGTAAAAAACGCTTTCATCAACGGTGACATATCAGAGGCTCCAACGCTCGCCCAAGGCCGACGCCGTCGACTCCGCATTTGCCCCCAGGAGATGGGTTGCACCAGCTGTAGTCTGGAGATGGGTGTAGAAAAGCAAGCAAGCAGGTCGGGACCAGAAAAAGTAACGTCTTTGTGCAGAGGGGAACCGACCCAGCCTTTATACAACCGTTTTGAGAGTGAGTTCGGTCCACTGAAGGCACTCTGGTCATGTGTCAGGAGTGCATGACTGCCTGACCTCAAGGAAAGTATCTAGTGCAATGAGGAGTATATGTATACCGTCTGTGTTCACGGTATATGTACGAGTGTCTGGCGGTCGATAGCTGTATGAATGATGTAAAATGGGTGGTTTTGAGTGGCGCAGGATACAAATTGTATGTTTACTACATCATCATGGTACATGGTGATATATTTCTGGGTTGGAGATAGGTATCATGCTCTAATATTCAAGTTCCCATCCGCAGTGGCAGAGCTGTGTAACTGAGTAAGAAAGAGTCTTTCCATATTTGACGACCTATAGACCACTTTGCATGGTTTAATTGTTGGTGCAATATGGTGATCTGTACAAAATAGTTTTCGCCTGCAGAAAGAAAAAAAAAGGTGGACAGTGCTTCCACACTGCTGGTAACAGTAATTCAGCAGGTAAATTCAATAACAGCCAGTCATAATGCTCTATACATTCACAAGACATCCTTTGTGCTGGAACATAGGATCTTCTACAAACTGATTCGAACAAGATGCAGACAAGGTCCCTATGGTAAGTTATGAGAGAGCAAGCGTTCAAAGTAAAGTAGATGAAGAGCATCCATATCTGACAGGGATACCATCACTCATCCGCCACTGTGGTATTAAGACATCTCCAGACCAGTGGTTGTAGGATACCGAAAATTCCCACTATTTTTCTCTTCTGTAAGACAGTGCTTCGAATTCTGTTTGCATAATTGTTCAGATTTCGCCATGTCTGTGCTTAGACAGTGTTCTCTTTCCAAACAACAAGAAGGCTTGTATGATTAACCGTGTTTTTGTGGGCGTGCACAGACATGATAGAGGCTTTAATGGTGAGGACGTTTAACATTTCTGAGACATATGTTGACAGCAGGTTGAACATTTTGTGGTGATGCGTCAGCCACCCTGCACGGGTGTGCGTGGCTAGACACAACTCGCATCTCGCTTTAGGATCATGAGGGAAAGAAAGCAGTCGATGTTATTCTGGAACAGATTTCTATAGCGCAGCTTCTGATGTCAATATCCACAGGTTATGTGTGTGTGGGCTAGACGCATCTCACATGTCTCGTTAGGGGTTGCGAGGTGGGAAAGCAGTCGATGGTATTCTGGAACAGATTTCTATAGCACGTTCAGAGTGGGGACTTGGTTGTTATTTACATACGTATGTATGTAGGTGTAACACTGAGAACGTTTTAGCTGCTAGGAAAACATCTCTCAGCACTGGACCTGCAGCACAGCTGTGCGTCATCAACAGTGCCTATGTGAACACATACTTCGGCAGGAATTTCTCAGGTGTCAAATATGAAAGGGATGCCGCTGTCTCATGTTTGCTGGACCCTAACGGACACTTGTGCGTGACTCTGCAGCAGACAGCCGCATCGTCGCTTCATGTGGGCCACCGGTGCACCCTGACTCCTTGGGGTGCATGCAGTGTCGGTGGGGTTGGCGTCGGGTGCACGTTGGAGCCTGTGATATGTCGCGGTTGATGGTGAAGTGTCTTTTACAGGGAGTGAGTGTTTATGCACTGCATTATTTTTTGGATGTTTGAGCATTGTGAGCGTCTTTGCATAGTGTTATGCATGCATTTTGTTTGACAATTTAAGAGTTGCTTGCATGTCTGTGTGCTGTGTACTACATTATTTCGGTAATTTAAGCGTTGTTTGCTTGTCTGTACATTAGTGTACTACATTATTTCGTTGATTTACGTGTAGTTTGCAGGTCTGTATGCTGTGTACTGCGTTATTTCGGTAATTTATGAGTTGTTTGTGGGTCTCTACATCAGTGTACTGCATCATTTACGAGTAGTCTGCAGGTCTGTAAACGGTGTATTGTGACCCCAAGAACATCAGAACGAGTTTTTTGGATTCATGTAATAAATATACTATGTCAAATTATTCACTAAATAAATTGTTCAGATATAAATAAAGTACATTCCTTCCACTCTCCATCGGCCCAGAACAGGCTGAGTCCTTTTCCCGCCATTTTTCCCCTCCAGACCGCCATCTTGGATTATGTCACTGGATTGGCGACAGCGCCCTCTTTTGGCGGTACTGTGTACTAGGTCAGTTGGACTCCAGAATTGATGATGAATACACTTGATGGCAGTACTGCCACTAGTTGTTTAAATAAAGACTAAAAATAAAGACTTATATGCATCATATCCTGCACAGGCTGAGTCATTTTCCCACCAATTCCTAGGAAGAGGTGGCGGTCGGATGACATAGTGAAGGTAGCCCAAGTCACCTTTTTTCCCACCATTTTCTTGGGTTAGTGGAGTTAGCTGGGGTGTGTTGCATTGTACTGATGGAATTTGAACTTCCCGCCATTTTCTGGGGGATGTGTGGGGAGGGGAGAGGGGAGGGGGTTAGGTTAGTGGAGGTAGCCCAATTGACCCATTTTCCCACCAAAATTTGAACTTCCTGATACGATGTCATTGCGACATCGCTGCCAACTTGGATCCGCCATCTTGAAAAAAATTTGGTAACAACGCAATGAGGGGCCACACCCCTGTTGTCTCCCTACTCACATGATTTCAACACAAGAATCTTTGAAATGGTTTATGGAACAGATGACTAACTAACTAGCATTATGTTAATAAATATGTTTTACTTGTTCCATTCTTTGTTGCCCACATCAGTTTGGTTTCGGTTATAACCAACCGCGAGCACATCAGTTGGTATGTGCAAGCCAGCTAGCTTGTGCAGGCGATAGTTCTGCATTGTAGGGGTTCGCTAACTGTTACCTCGGATGTCGGGCATCAGACTTGTTTTGGTGAACAGAACAGTATCGATATTTCCCACATATCGACACATGTTTGCCTTCTGGAGGTCTGCTAGCTGGTATGCGCCAGCCTACGTACTGTGGCCGCTGTGGAGGTCGGCGGCGCCGTCAGCTTCCGGCCTGGGGGGCTGCGTTGTTGTTGTTGTTGGTGGTGGTGGTGGTGGTGTCGGCAGCTGCGACGCCAGCCACTGGGTGACCATCAGCCGCTTCTGGCGCTCCAGCGCCGCCTCGCTGCGTGGTCCGTCCACCTGCGGACACAAGCCGGCGTTCCAGCAGCTGTCCAGCTAGGGGGAAGGAGGGAGGGAGGCAGAGGGCGACGTCACGAGCGCGAGCAAGGCCAGGGGAACCAGCCCTGGCCGGGCAGTTGCTTTAAGCGATTTAATGAAGCCCCGGAAAATCTAAGTCTGTGGGGCTGGAGGGGCATTGGCCGAGACTTCCTCGCAGCTTGGACACGTCGTTCTTGACGGGACGAAATCTACACACAGAAAGGTAATTTTGGGAATTATTCGCGGTATTTCAAACACATTTTTGCAACTAGAAGATGATACGTATTTTTGTTACCATTACGTGGTTTGCATTATTGAAATAAGGTATCTGTGTTCTCTGATGAAAGATGTTTACAGCTCGCTTTGTAGATCGCAAAGCAGTTCTTTACAAAAGATGTTGATCTGACGCGGGTGTTTTATTTCCTATTTTCGCTCACTTTAGGGCACTCAGTGTGCTTGCGCGTATTTAAGAAATTCCCTCGTTTGGAGTTGCTGTTTGTTCGCCTAATAGCTTTGCAGAACTGTATGTTTGTTGACGTGAAAAAGCAAAGAAAAAACACGAGAAATGTAAAATTCTTACAGCCTCTGCAGTTTCTACGAGGTGCCTCGCTTCACTCTTAAACTTGTTTTGGAGGGGGTGCGTGGAGTCTTTCACAAACCGATATAAAAAGAAACAGATAGCATGAGGTCACGCGTCCCTGGAGCCCAATGCAGGCGTCAGTTCACAGTTGCCCGACAAACTCCAGTGGCACACGCTACAGGAGAGGTTTTGTACACCGCGGAACTGTTTCCTGGTGAAATTCCTAAAGTGTGCCCTCCAAGCGAGTGTGACAGCACATTACTTCCTACCTCATACGTCTTAGGAAACGAAGTCGAGATAATGGGAGAAATTACAACTCGTACAGAGATCTACCGGCAGTCGTTCTCCCACGAACCATCCACGAGTAGAACAGGGAACGGCGAAAATGACAGTACTACCGGCAATGGCCTCTTCCACATGCCGTGAGCGCACAGGCGTAGACTCTACCTCCATCTCGAGTCCGGTGCGCCAGCTCACGTGGTACGGACACAGACACTTTCGAAACGTGAGTCACTGGAGAACATACGAGTGAATTAGCTACGTGTTCCACTGAGGATTTTTGCAAGGTTTCTCAAAAACTGATGTGGAACGGGCAGGTTTATATATATATATATATATATATATATATATATATATATATATATATATATATATATATCTGCGGGTTGGTTAAGTAGCACAAAAAAACTGCGTCTGAACAGGCCTTGAAGGCCCAACAGTAACGAACGGCCGCCCTGACGTTTTCACCCCACTTGATGCGGATACGGAGGGGCATTTGGTTAGCACACCGGTCTTAAATTTATTAGAAATTAAAGTATTAGTCCTTCTCGCCACTCGTCTTACATCTACATCACAGATTTAACAATAAACATATTTTTCTGCTATACAGCACATACTAACAAACTTTAGCTAAATATTCATCTTTAGGTTAGAAGGAGTTCCCTAGAAGAATTGACTCGGATTACGAGCAAGATTTGCATTGACACTTGCCAGACGCTTTTTCTTACCGAGAAAATGATTAAAGATTCTTATGGCTGCATACAGAACTCTTTCCTTATCCACTGACAGCTTCAGTTATTTGTAACGAAAGTATTTTGCTCCTTCTAGTGTCGTAACAGTCGGCATTACTCTTATTCTCATACTACAGTTGATTATCTATAACGAAAAAGGATGACCCCATTTTACCTTGTAACAATATTGAAACAAACGTCACTAGGTAACTGAAACAGCGCTAGATGTAATCGGCATGGTCTAGAGTTTCAGAAAAAATCCCCTAGGTGTCGCTACGAGCGCTGATCTGGAGCGTGCAGCCAGTCTCGCGCAATATTCTAGAGGACATGGAAGATGACACTTTTATGGTTTGATATTCAGCGACGAGGCAACTTTCCGTATTAGCGGTAATGTTCACCGTCATAATGTGGGTATATGGGGGCTCGAGAATCCACATGAAACAATTGAACACGAACGTGATTCGCCAAAAGTGAATGTTTTTTGTTCTGTTTCGCAAAGCAAGGTTTATGGATCCCACTTTTTTGAGGAAGAAACTGGAACAGGACAATCATATCTTACAATGCTACGGAACTGGTTATTCCCACAAATTGACTCTGACAATTTCATCTATCAGCAAGATGGATCACCACCGCACTGGCGCAACAACGTGCGCAGTTTCCTCAATGCCAACGTGCCTCGAGGTTGGATAGAGCGTACAGGACCGCGAGACCAGGCTTTACACTCTTGGCCTCCTAGGTCGCCTGACTTAACACCGTGTGATTTCTTCCTGTGGGGATATGATAAACAAGGGTTTTACGTTCCTCCCTTACCTCGTGACACTGATGAACTAAAAACCAGAATATCAGCTGCTGTAGCTTCAGTGACAGAAGATACGCTAAGTTTGGGATGAATTCGACTATCGGCAAGATGTCGTCCGTGCAGCCAGTGGAGGACGTGTTGAACATACAGGGTGTTTCAAAAATGACCGGTATATTTGAAACGGCAATAAAAACTAAACGAGCAGCGATAGAAATACACCGTTTGTTGCAATATGCTTGGGACAACAGTACATTTTCAGGCGGACAAACTTTCGAAATTACAGTAGTTACAATTTTCAACAACAGATGGCGCTGCAAGTGATGTGAACGATATAGAAGACAACGCAGTCTGTGGGTGCGCCATTCTGTACGTCGTCTTTCTGCTGTAAGCGTGTGCTGTTCACAACGTGCAAGTGTGCTGTAGACAACATGGTTTATTCCTTAGAACAGAGGATTTTTTGGTGTTGGAATTCCACCGCCTAGAACACAGTGTTGTTGCAACACGACGAAGTTTTCAACGGAGGTTTAGTGTAACCAAAGGACCGAAAAGCGATACAATAAAGGATCTGTTTGAAAAATTTCAACGGACTGCGAACGTGACGGATGAACGTGCTGGAAAAGTAGGGCGACCGCGTACGGCAACCACAGAGGGCAACGCGCAGCTAGTGCAGCAGGTGATCCAACAGCGGCCTCGGGTTTCCGTTCGCCGTGTTGCAGCTGCGGTCCAAATGACGCCAACGTCCACATATCGTCTCATGCGCCAGAGTTTACACCTCTATCCATACAAAATTCAAACGCGGCAACCCCTCAGCGCCGCTACCATTGCTGCACGAGAGACATTCGCTAACGATATAGTGCACAGGATTGATGACGGCGATATGCATGTGGGCAGCATTTGGTTTACTGACGAAGCTTATTTTTACCTGGACGACTTCGTCAATAAACAGAACTGGCGCATGTGGGGAACCGAAAAGCCCCATGTTGCAGTCCCATCGTCCCTGCATCCTCAAAAAGTACTGGTCTGGGCCGCCATTTCGTCCAAAGGAATCATTGGCCCATTTTTCAGATCCGAAACGATTACTGCATCACGCTATCTGGACATTCTTCGTGAATTTGTGGCGGTACAAACTGCCTTAGACGACACTGCGAACACCTCGTGGTTTATGCAAGATGGTGCCCGACCACATCGCACGGCCGACGTCTTTAATTTCCTGAATGAATATTTCGATGATCGTGTGATTGCTCTGGGCTATCCGAAACATACAGGAGGCGGCGTGGATTGGCCTCCCTATTCGCCAGACATGAACCCCTGTGACTTCTTTCTGTGGGGACACTTGAAAGACCAGGTGTACCGCCAGAATCCAGAAACAATTGAACAGCTGAAGCAGTACATCTCATCTGCATGTGAAGCCATTCCGCCAGACACGTTGTCAAAGGTTTCGGGTAATTTCATTCAGAGACTACGCCATATTATTGCTACGCATGGTGGATATGTGGAAAATATCGTACTATAGAGTTTCCCAGACCGCAGCGCCATCTGTTGTTGAAAATTGTAACTACTGTAATTTCGAAAGTTTGTCTGCCTGAAAATGTACTGTTGTCCCAAGCATATTGCAACAAACGGTGTATTTCTATCGCTGCTCGTTTAGTTTTTATTGCCGTTTCAAATATACCGGTCATTTTTGAAACACCCTGTATATGATGAATTTTTATAAACTTCTGTCTTTTCTGAGTAATTTCGTATGCAATTTTTTGGTGTTAAGCCCTTCTTCCTAATAAACAACTTTATTTAAAATCGGGTTCGTTCTTTTTGGGACACCCTGTATAGGTCTACATCTGATCTAAAGTATTCGCAATTTCCTACGTAATGAGGAATTGACCAGTAGATGACACCAGAGACGGACCCACCAGTATAAAAGGAAGCGGGGATAATCATGTTGTCGGTAGAGACGCTGAACAGAAGAGCTTAATGACTCCGAACGTGAACTAGCCACTGGATGTAGCCTGAGTAACAGATTTATCGGCGGCAGTTCAACACTTGTAAAGCTGCCTAAATCGACTGTTGGTGATGTGATTGCGAAGTGGAAACTGGAAACTTCAACCACGGCTAAACCAAGACCACCGTGGACTAACGGACAGGGAGTGTCGAGCGTTGTCAAGGGTGGCTGTGAAACATCGTATCCTGTCAGCAGAAGGGATCACTCGTGGTTTCAAAAATGCTACCATCTATCTAGCTAGCACAATGAGTGTGGGTAGGGAGTTAAAAAGAATGGGATACAGTGTTACGGAAGTTCCTCAGAAGCCACACATTACGGTGGGCAGTGCTAAGCGACGCTTGACGTCGTGTAAAGACGGACGCCACTGGACAGTGGGACAGTGCGTGGTTGGAAACGAGTGATTTGGAGTGACGAATGACGCTATACCGTATGGCTGTCTCATGGAAGCCTTAAGGTTTGGCGAATGCCTGGAAAATGTTACCTGCCATTATGTGCAGGCAACAAGTGAAGCACGGAGGACGTCGTTTTTTGGTAAGGGGGTGTTTTTCGTGGTTAAGGTGTGGCTCTCTTACTACACTTAAGAAAAAGCTATATGCGGAAGGATATGAACACATTTTACAGCATTGTGTACTGCGTATCGTAGAGGAAGAGCTGGAAGGAATCGATCGTCTACTTCATTCCAGACTCCAGCATCACCACATTGTCTGGTTTCGGCCCCCAGACATTCAGAAATCTCACTGAAAGCGTCCCAGGCAGACTTGAAGCCATTATAAAGGCGACGGATGGACGCACCCTGTATTACCGTCTACGAATAGCTTCCTGGTACTTTTGATAATATGCGCATGTTCTCCTCAATAGTCACTTCTGCACGTTCAGTGATTTATTCCCA
This sequence comes from Schistocerca nitens, assembly GCF_023898315.1. Taxonomy (NCBI): domain Eukaryota; kingdom Metazoa; phylum Arthropoda; class Insecta; order Orthoptera; family Acrididae; genus Schistocerca; species Schistocerca nitens. The sequence continues at coordinate 116,630,284 of NC_064620.1, read as the reverse complement.
AATGCTTACCATTTTGGCCATAGTACATTTTCGACTAGAAATACCCTAAATCAGGGGCGTGCAAACGCTGCACGCGGCTCATGACCGCACAGCACTGCACGTGTGCTGCTCGCGTGCAATCGTCGACCGGGGCAGTGGCGACAGCCGGCAGGTTGCGGCAGTGTAGTACCAGGCTAAGATGTGGACGTTGAAGCGAAGCGACCACTACGTAGTGAACGTTATATTTCACGAACCGGAAAATGGAGAGTGAATCAAGGAAACGGAGAAGTGGAGATTTGCTATCTTTTAAAAAGGAATGGGAGAATCAATTTTTCTTTGTGCAAAAACGTGAAAATTCGAAATGTTTAATATGTGGCAGTATTCTCGTTGGTCAGCGGATCTTTAGTATTGAACGCCATTATCATAAATTTCACAAGGACGAGTACAATTTATTGTCGGATTCTGAGCGGATGGGGAAACTGACTGAGCTTAAGAAGAGCGATCTGACGATACTAGATGAATCTGACGTAAGTTGCTGTTGTCACGAGAGATCTGCGACTTTCTTTCGTCATGTCTCTCATCTAACTGATTTAACATTTTACGGAGCACTGTTTTCAATTTTTCAGGACGCCAACAATGATAGCCCAGCGGTACGTGCAAGTTATAAGATTGCGCTTAATATAGCGAGAGCTGGAAAACCATTTGCTGAAGGTGAGTTTATAAAGGAGTGCATCAATGACGCAGCTGGTTTACTTTGCCCACTGAATGCAAATCAGTTTCGAGCTATCACTAGTTCTCGGCGGACTGTAAGTCGTCGTATAAGTGCCATGGCAGGTGACGTTTACCGTCAATTAAGGAGTGCAGTGCAGAAGTTTATTGCATTTTCTAACGCACTTGATGAGTCCACAGACATTTCAGACACCGCGCAATTAGTGATTTATGTCCGCGGCGTGGGCACTGATCTGGACATAACAGAGGATTTTTTAGATATGATATATTTAAAAAGCACGATCACCGGCGAGGACATCCTAAAAGCCGTTGAAGAAGCTGTCGATTCAGCTGGCTTCAACTGGAAACGTTTGGTGTCAGTGACAACAGACGGAGCACCTGCAATGAAAGCGGAACACATCAGATTTGTTGGATTACTAAGAAAACAGCTGCAGCGTACAGAAGAATCATTGTACAGCATCCACTGCATTTTGCACCAAGAACTACTCTGTGCAAAAGCAGCAAAACTGGGGGACGTCATGCAAGTGGTTATTCGAGCAGTTAATTATTTGAGATCCCATGGGCCTACATTTAGACAGTTTCACACATATTTAGCTGAAATTGGGGAAGAGTACGGTGACATACCATACCACAGTGAAGTCCGCTGGATTAGCCGCGGTAATGTACTCAAAAGATTTTTGGAGCTGAGAACATCAATAAATCAGTTTTTAAAGGACAAAGGAAGGTACTACCCCAAGTTAGAAGATCCAGAGTGGGTTGTCGACCTTGCATTTTTATTGGACGTTAATGGACACAAGAATGCATTGAACACAAGTTTGCAAGGAGAAAATCAGCTAATTTGTGAAATGGCTGAAAAGGTGGAAGCTTTCAGTAGCAAGCTTGAGGAGCAGGAACGGCAGCTCTCTTCAGGGAACGCAGTGCATTTCCCTAGTCTGTCTACTGTCTGAGAACAGAATTGCAAAGAATATGTTTCCGTACTTAGTGCAATAAAAGAGGAATTTCTCAAGCGATTTGGGGATATATCATATTTATTACAAGCTTTTGAATGGTTCTCGAGACCATTTGCTGTTCCTGTAGATGACATTCACCCAAATTTGCAAATGGAATTAATAGATCTACAGTGTAATTCTCGTCTGAGAGGCAAGTTCCTTTAAGCAAGACGTGTAATAGACTTTTATCACGACTTTCCACAGCAAGAGTTTCCTCGTCTTCATCGTGAAGCCTCGAAGATAATGTAAATGTTTGGCTCGACATACGTTTGTGAGAGGTTTTTTTCTCTTATGAAAATTAATAAGTATCGGTTAAGAGCAAACATCAGTGATGAAAATTTACATAACTGTTTGCGTTTGTCTGTATGTAGAAATTTTGTTCCAGACACTAAACGTATTGTAAACTCCACTTATGATAATTAAATAAAACGTATCGTAGGTAATAGGTACTCTTTCAAACCATGATTTCTTTCAAGCATTCCTACTAACCTTATTCCTTCATTCAATAAAACAAGCTAGGAAACAAAACACGAGCGGAGACATGGTATGATGGGGAGGTGAGAGAAGCGGGTGGCCAGCTTGCCCCTGTGTGCATGCAGAACACCTACTAACTGTAGACGTGCAAGTGCACCGCACACGTGCAGAATTCTTGCCCGCTCCTGCTCTAAATCCTGTTAATATGTTTATTTACTTGTTTTTCAAAATAGCTGTTATTTGAAATGTAACAGTTGCTCAATGTAATCATTTTAAGAAACTCTCTAACAAAAGTTTCCTCTCCAGTTTCCCATCAATACGTCCGCCCAAACTGTGGAGCGTTCTACTCCGTTCACTCTAAACTACCTGGACAGGCTTTAAGTGTACGGACCCAGGTCTCTTGCGGCGGCGGCGGCTGCGGCGGCGGCGGGGGCGGCGCGCCTCGGCTGGCGGGGGTGGCGGCGGCTGGGGGCGGCGGCGGCGGCGCCCGGGGCCCGTCCACCCACGTCTCTGCGGCTCTCGCCACTCCTCCCAGAGGCCTCACCTGGCGACGAACCGGCGGACGGCGACCGGGAATCTGAAGCAGGAGCACAGCGTCACCGATCCCGTAGAGTAATCTCAAGACCGCTGCAGCGACACGTACTCTCTGACAAAATTTGTTTAACTTCCTACTTTATTACCCACGGCTCACGACGTGCTTTTGACACTTCCGTATTACTAATATTACTAAATTATAATTAGCTTCCCAGAGATCTCACATCAGTCCTGAATAATTGAAAGCGCAACATGTTAATCGAACAGTTTCTTTAAATTGTTCATTTATCACCGTCCACAGTTCACAGTTACGAGTTCAGTAAAGAAGAGAGAGAGAGAGAGACAAAGAGATAAGTAAATAAAAACATTAGCCCAAAAATTTGGAGCATTCTACTCTACTGAAAGTGATAGCATACCCCCAATTATTTTTTATTGTGTTCTAGATAAAACATGACAATCTGAAATGAAGAAGTGAAGGAATACAAAGATTTCAGCAATAAGGCTGGCAAGAGAAAAGAAAAGTGTTACAATAAAGTGCCTCGCATTTGCAGATGACTTTGCCATACTTTCTGACATCTGCTATTATATATATATATATATATATATATATATATATATATATATATATATATATATATATATATATATTACAATAGCCAGTAGGACCAGGCTTAAGAAGTTCTGTAGAATAAAGGCTGTTTATAAAAACATTACAAATACGCCGGAATTTCAGACAAAAGATGTTGGACAAACTGGAAAGGTTCAAAAAATTTAAATATTTTGGACAGATAGTGCAAGAAATTGGTTTGAAAAAAAAACTGTTATAGAGGAAAGGACACTTAACATGGAAAGGCCATACGAGACAACTAGAGGCCTTAGAAGAAAAGTAGCCTGTCTAAAAATGAGAAAATAAAGCATTACAATACAATAGTGAAGTCAGAAAGTCTATATGCAAGCGACTGTCTGGCACTAAACTACAATTTATGCAAATTAGAAATACCGGAAGGGCGAGTTATTAGGAAAATATTGGACCCACGAAAAACTACGAAAGGTTGATAATTACGTAGTAATGATGAAATTCATCGAAAAATAGAAAAGAGAACTAATGAGAAAAAGAAGACTGGTGGTTTTTGGACATTTCTATAGAATGCAGGAGAGGAGAGTAACGAAAAAGATCTTCATGTACTTTTGGGACAACAATTCAGCAGCAAGCTGCATCCATGATGTAAAATAGAATTCAGACAAAATAATACAAAAGCTGACGCAGCTACTGGCAGCGAAGTATTTAAGGAAACAGTATTGAAGATAGAAGGATTACAACGTAAAAAAAACCTGGCCTGAAGTGGTCAGAATATAGGAAGAAGAAAAACAGCGAAGAGATGAAAGGGTACTGAAGAAAAGAACACAACAAAGAATAAGGAATTGAAATTAGGACATGGTCCTTAGTGGTCCACCTGAGAAGAAAGAAAAAAAAATAAATAAAATAAGAAATAAAAAAGCAGTTATACTGTAACAGTTATGCTGGAATTTCTCTCGTATATGTATATATTTGTTTCAAACACAATCACATGTCCAGCAATCTCAGCATCTGCCTTCACTAATGTGCAGGTCACATGGCTAGCTCATTTTTACCATGGGATTTTTTTAAAATCCCATATCACCACAAGTCTACACCGCATATTCAGCTACTCTTTGAAGTCCACGGGCATTTACCTAGCAATACTTCGTTTAGAAGCGGAGAATAGAGTACAGGTCTTTCAGGCAGTTTTATTGTTACCACGGACAGTATATCTTCGAGTCAGGTTTTCAAGGTTGTATAACTTTTACCTTAGTTCACCTATGCCAAGTACAGAATCAGTATATACCAGTGTCAATGGTGATACACTCTCTAGGATTTGTTTATTAGTTTTCGACTTGAAACCTGCCACAAGAAAAAAAAAAAAACACACTGTTAAGATAACGTTGTAAGAGTCTACCTGCATGTTCAGCTTCTTTTCAGCAATCAGAATTTGCTTTGACAGTAATCGACTTTCTCAGACAATCTGGTACGGGCGATTTGAATAGAAGTCGCATTTGATCACTCAGTACTAGTGGGACAGAGACAGTTTCAAATTAAGTTTTCGTAAACGGGACAAAAAGAATGACACAGTGTATTGCGAGTCTACAAGCGAAGAACAAAGACGGTCATAATCAAAGCGACATGGTTGTTTATAAAGATGGTAGCGTAGCAGAAGCGTTTCGTTCAGGTGGCCAAGTTCTCCCCCACCCAGCAGCCGAGTGCGGTTGTGTGCGGACTGTGGAACGCGGGACTACAGTCCCCGTTCACTACTGTCTGGAGATGCGTACCGTGGAACCTACGACGCGTAAAAACGCCCACTACAATCTTGGATACATACACTACTGGCCATTAAAATTGCTACACTAGGAAGAAATGCAGATGATAAACGGGTATTCATAGGACAAATATATTATACTAGAACTGACATGTGATTACATTTTCACGCAGTTTCGGTGCATAGATCCTGAGAAATCAGTACCCAGAACAACCACCTCTGGCCGTAATAACGGCTTTGATACGTCTGGGCATTGAGTCAAACAGAGCTTGGATGGCGTGTACAGGTACAGTTGCCCATGCAGCTTCAACACGATACCACAATTCATCAAGAGTAGTGACTGGCGTATTGTGACGAGCCAGTTGCTCGGCCACCATTGACCAGACGTTTTCAATTGGTGGGAGATCTGGAGAATGTTCTGGCCAGGGCAGCAGTCGAACATTTTCTATATCCAGAAAGGCCCGTACAGGACGTGCAACATGCGGTCGTTCATTATCATGCTGAAATGTAGGGTTTTGCAGGGATCGAATGAAGGGTAAAGCCACGGGTCGTAACACATCTGAAATGTAACATCCACTGCTCAAAGTGCCGTCAATGCGAACAAGAGGTGACCGAGACGTGTAACCAATGGCACCCCATACCATCACGCCGGGTGATACGCCAGTATGGCGATGACGAATACACGCTTCCAATGTGCGTTCACCGCGCTGTCACCAAACACGGATGCGACCATCATGATGCTGTAAACAGAACCTGGATTCATCCGAAAAAATGACGTTCTGCCATTCGTGCACCCAGGTTCGTCGTTGAGTACACCATCGCAGGCGCTCCTGTCTGTGATGCAGCGTCAAGGGTAACCGCAGCCATGGTCTCCGAGCTGATAGTCCATGCTGCTGCAAACGTCGTCGAACTGGTCGTGCAGATAGTTGTTGTCTTGCAAACGTCCCCATCTGTTGGCTCAGGGATCGAGACGTGGCTGGACGATCCGTTACAGCCATGCGGATAAGATGCCTGTCATCTCGACTGCTAGTGATACGAGGCCGTTGGGATCCAGCACGGCGTTCCGTATTACCCTCCTGAACCCACCGATTCCATATTCTGCTAACAGTCACTGGATCGCGACCAACGATACAATAAACCGCAATCGCGATAGGCTACAATTCGACCTTTATCAAAGTCGGAAACGTGATGGCACGCATTTCTCCTCCTTACAAGAAGCATCACAACAAAGTTTCACCAGGCAACGCCGGTCAACTGCTGTATGAGAAATCGAATGGAAACTTTCCTCATGTCAGCACCACCGGTGCCAACGTTGTGTGAATGCTCTGAAAAGATAGTCATTTGCATATCACGGCATCTTCTTCCTGTCGGTTAAATTTCGCGTCTGTAGCACGTCATCTTCGTGGTGTAGCAATTTTAATGGCCAGTAGTGTATATCTGTCCTTTACATCTTGTAGCCCAAAACGACGGGTACAGAAATTCGTACACGCCGACGGGCCAGTTGGCGTTATTCTGTGTTACCGATCGTGTGCACCTCGTGCACCGCCGCACACTACGGGCCAAGGTTTTCACTTTACCAACTTCTTACTCTTGTGAGTCACTGCCCCTGAATCATGCTGCTTCCAGTCGTTTCCTAGAGGCGCTGTTCGTTACACCATTTCGCAAGAAACGCCAGGAGCTAACTTGTGCCTTCCACCGAGCAAAAATTCCTTTTGCCTTCTCGTTTAAGGCCTACATTGTTTTGCCACCCCTAACAGGGCCATCTGTACATCTCGTTTGTAATACAGAGCAACGAGGTTCGCAGAGGACGCCTCTGTAGCGAAGAGCGAGTTGTTGTTTTGCGACCCGCCGCCACAGGCGAGGGGCGGCTGAGGCACGTCTGGGCAGAGGAGCTCCACTCCGAGGTAAGCCGGATCGAACCCCGCTGACGGAAGTCTCTAGCCGGCAAGGAGAACAAAGAGAGGGGAGGCCGTGCCGAAAGTTCCTGTCGGCAGTGCACTGTGTTAAACAGCGGACGTATCTGGCTACAATGACGTGGGGTCTTGTGGCCCCGTTGTTCGGTGAGGAATCGTTGGCGCTACGATTTCACCCGGAACAAGTCCCGCCCACTCACCCCCGGTTTTCCCGGTCTTTGTTCGGCGCCTGGGCATCGTTTCAGTTGACCCACGTGATCTACCGCCTTCGGCTGCACTAGGAGTGAATGTTAAATTAATATCTTGCTAAGTCTTAAATTTTGCCAGATAGTTAAAAGATTTACAGAAAACGTGCACAATTGGCCTCAGCTCTGCCAGGTACTTCCACAGCAAACATAAGAGAAAACAATTTAGCACTGAATTCCTTAAAAACGAGAAAGTATTCAGATGAATAGTCTATGAAGAAACATAATTCTATGTGAGAAAAAGCACCCAAAGCTAAAACAGGAAAAAACTACCCTCAAAGAATAATTTGCTTGTATAAACAGGAACCACAGTATACTTGACACTTAAGTTTCAGAACTCGGACAATATATGTGAAGCATGCACCAATCTTCACTGTACTTCCAAAGGGCATCACAATTACTTTGTTCTTGCTAGATCGATCCAAGCTGTTTTTGCGTGCTATTCACTGAATAGTTTTGCTGAAAAGTTTTAAGTGCGGAAGAAGAACTAGCACAGTATGAAGGACGTTTTAGAGCCGTGAAACACTGCAGCATTTATTTGCTCCATAACTGCTCTGTGACAAACACACACATAATCATTATTATTTTTAAAAATGGTTTGAATCACATTTACGAAATCAATAAATCTTTTTCGTTAAAAACAGACAGGACAAAGAATAACGACAGATTATTTTCCTCGGACGTTTGCAACAGCATATAGGACACTAATCACACAGAAACAGCCACAATTCTTTATAAGCTCGTTTATAATGCTCAGATATGGCATTGGAAGAATTTACAAGTTAAAATTCACCTATTACCCATGCAAATACTAACGAAATATGTCATATAAGCAAATATCTTACTGCTTTCATTAGGCATTTCTACTTTATGGCAATCTTATGTTCTTTAATTTTCGTGAGCTGCTATGAGAGCCTACACAAAGAAACGATTTTGACTTATTTCTATATAACGTTGATTGTAGACAACAGATTTATTCGACTGCATCCGTGGCTTCACTACCGACATGACAGATTCAAGACCATTGTTTTCTCATTGTATGTTTGCTCTGCTGTTTCCCTCAAATAAATGTATTATAATAAGTGAATTAGTTAATGAAAATCTGGCCTTATTGGCCTTAAATAACATCAAGTTTATTTTGTTTTCTATTACTGGCGCTGCTTTCAATTCTCTATAAATATTTTTATTTCTTTAATAACGCACATTCATATTATATTACTATCCAGAAAAACTTAAATTTCTTATCATTACTGAATTTCATCACAGTGTAACATGTGTTGGACTGTGACAATAACAACTTTGATGTAGCTTCCAGTTTGCGGAACTGGCGGCTGTTTAGGGGAGCGCCTTACACTGTGGATAGGCTTGGAGGGGGGTGAATGGGCGGGACTTGTTCCAGGTGAAATCCTAGCGCTAAGGGCACGTTGTTCGGTGTAGCTGGTGAAGCGCCGTCCCCCCAACCCGGCACCCACCGCAGTGAGTAGTGGACGGGGCGCTGGCGCCACTTCCCACCCTCTCACTTCTGCCAAAATCGTACGACACGAACACGATGTCACACTATACACACTCACGACAGTCATCTACACTCAACAACCGACACACGTCCCGAGGGAAACTGTAAGCGAATGGGGGAGGGTGGGGTTATTTTTCCGTCTGAGTTTGCTAATTGCACCAACTCACCTCGTAAATCCAATCGTCATTCGCTTCTTCCCTTGCACTCTAGGAACAGCAGCTTGAATATTGCTGTAATAAACGAAAGCCAACAAGGGGAACAAAGGAGCGCCAATTATCAAAATTCAAGTTTTAGCCTAGTATAATCCGATGAACATCAACAAAAACAAAACGAGGATAATGGAATGTAGTCGAATTAAGTCGGGTGATGCTGAGGAAATTAGATTAGGAAATGAGACACTTGAAGTAGTAAAGGAGTTTTGCTATTTGGGGAGTAAAATAACTGATGATGGTCGAAGTAGAGAGGATATGAAATGTAGACTGGCAATGGCAAGGAAAGCGTTTCTGAAGAAGAGAAATTTGTTAACATCGAGTATAGATTTAAATGTCAAGAAGTATTTGTATGGAGTGTAGCCATGTATGGAAGTGAAACGTGGACGATAAATAGTTTAGACAAGAAGAGAATAGAAGCTTTTGAAATGTGGTGCTACAGAAGAATGCTGAAGATTAGATGGGTAGATCACGTAACTAATGAGGATGTATTGAATAGAATTGGGGAGAAGAGGAGCTTGTGGTACAACTTGACTAGAAGAAGGGATCGGTTGGTAGGACATGTTCTGAGACATCGAGGGATCACCAATTTAGTACTGGAGGGCAGCGTGGAGGGTAAAAATCGTAGAGGGAGACAGTCGTGTGAAGTTAGCACCCCTTTTTCGAGAAATAAACATTTTTTTCACAGTTCTTGTTAGATGTGCCATAGTTCTAGAGTTCTTTGTACAAAATTTCAATAGTTCTGCAAAATGTAACGAAGAAAACAACAATACTCGAAAAAATTTTCGTATCGAAAACATTCTCTGACAATTTCCGCAAAATGTAAATAAGTACAAGAGTTCTGAGCACAGTTCTGAACAGAGCTCCAAGAGTTCTTTCGAAAATCCAAGTAACATTTTTTTGTGCAGCTAATAGTTTACGAGATAATTGCAATTTAAAGAGAAAATCTTTTCACTTACTGTGAAGTTGGCACCCTTTTTTTCACAAATGTGTATTATTTTCAGAGTTCTTGATAGATATGCCATAGTTCTAGAGTTCTTTGTACAAAATTTGAATAGTTCTGCAGAATTTAGCGACGAAAACAATATTCGAAAAAATGTTCGTATCGAAAACATTCTTCGTCAATTTTCGCAAATTGTAAATAAGTACAACAGTTCTGAGGACAGTTCTGAACAGAACTCCAAGAGTTCTATCGAAAACATCAGTAACATTTTTTTGTGCAGCTAATAGTTTACGAGATAATTGCAATTTAAAGAGAAAATCTTTTCACTTACTGTGAAGTTGGCACCCTTTTTTTCAGAAATGTATATTTCTTTCACAGTTCTTGACAGGTATGCCATAGTTCTAGAGTTCTTTGTACAAAATTTCAATAGTTCTGCAGAATTTAGCGAAGGAAACAACAATACTCGAAAAAATGTTTCTATCGAAAACATTTTTTGTCAATTTTCGCAAATTGTAAATAAGTACAACAGTTCTGAGCACAGTTCTGAACAGAACCCCAAGAGCTCTATCGAAAATCCTAATAACATTTTTCTATGGCGATAATAGTTTGTGAAAAATTGATTTAATGTGGGACACACTTTCTCTACAGAAAATATAAATATATTCGTACAACAGTTCTGATGACAGTTCTGGACACCACGTGAAGAGTTCTATCGAAATTCCTAGTAGAATTTTTTAGTGCAGGTAATAGTTTAAGAGGTAATTGCAACTTAATTAAGAACCCCATAAGAGCTCCTACTGTGAAGCTGGCACCATTTTTTTTCAGAAATATATATTTTTTTCAGAGTTATTGATAGATAAGTCATAGTTATAGAGTTCTCTGTACAAAATTTCAATAGTTATGCAGAATTTAGCGAAGAAAACAACATTGTATAACATAGCTGATTCAGGAACCCTTTCCTTCTGATACAGTTCTTACTGTTGCCACAATAAATCACTTGTGCATAGATTCCAACTGTACTGATCATTACAAAAATACAACCATTGACCAGCGGCGCACATTTCTTGCAGCATTGTACAAAGCATTCGGCTTATCCGCTGTGAAAATACCACACTTAACGCTATTTTAAAATTTACGGTGGATGGCTTCCGTTTATCTACAATGTTAGCATCTATCGAATTATCTTCATGCAAACGTGATGCCTGGATCACACACGTCCCCTTTTTAGGTACGGAGGAAACTAGAGTTCAGTCTTGTGGAAGCCAAAAAAGGAAATGTGGGCATCCCTTCTTTTACTGATAGCAAACTCTAGAGAAATCTCCACGCTTGTTTTTCTTCATCATGCCAACAAAAGAAAAATTCTCCCTTCATAGCTCTATTATCATTCCACTACTAGTAAACCAGTTGTCCGCTTTCACATTTCGACCTGACTGATATATAGGTTTACACAGTCACAGAACAACATCAAAATGTTTATTGCTCAGTTGGTAAATCCTTCTGGTTGCAACACAGCGTATATTTCCAAATTTTACAGGTAAAATACTTAAGAATCCACACTTATGAATCCATACTCGTTTGTTTTGATTGATACATATTGGCGAAAACTGTACCTTCCACAGAATCCTTCCAGCTTCTTGTCTACTGTAACATTTTCTCCAAGGGTGTAAGATTTGTGGTAGTTGCGTACAAACACAGTAAATATTTCCCGAATAGCTGTTAGCTTGTCTAATTGTCTCCTTTCATCACAAATAGCGCGACTGTAAAATCTAAGGCTCTCCAGAATAAATTTGAAACGTTTTATGTTCATTTGCGAGGTGAAATTTTTCAATGCCATCACCATCAGTTCCACACAGATCTTCCAGGCCTTATCTGTTACTTTTGTTAACAACAATTAAAAACAAGAGACTCATGAAGGCTTTCAGTTCAATATCATCTATTGATTTTACCCCTCTCTCACGCTGAAATGAGGCTTTGATGCTCTCAAAATTCTGATTGGAATACAAAACTACAATAGACAAATATCGTTATCTATGAGGTAATTACAGCATCACAAATGCTGCTTTGGCTGCACCTATTGGTACAGGTAAATTTCGAATAATATTATGCTCTTCGAACAATATGCTTTGGATTTCTTCAACACTATCTAGTACTTCCCACTTACAATAATAAAATTCCTATAAAATAACGCAACCACGCGCAGTGTATTAATCTGAAATTTGACGTTCAGACAGCGGACACTGACTATTAAACAGTTCAAACAGAATTTAAGTGCAGTTTACATTCTGAATTAGCTTTGTACTACTTACTACGTTGATAAACAAATAAATTAATCGCTGAAATGAAATACGAAAGGGCACAGTGGATAAAAACGAGCAATCGGCTCATATCTCATCAAGAGAGCATTAGCGTCGATACTGAATCATACAACAATGAAAGGCACACATGAAGTGTATACTTTTAGAATCAGGAAGAATCAGATGAATTTTATTACGTAAAACAGTAATTGTTTTGAGCTCTCATGACATCCAGGACCCACTAACAGCTAAAAATATGCCCAGGACCCTCATGGATGACAGTTATGTGGCAACATCACCAGCCGCTAGGATACATGAAAACATGTGCTGTGTGTAACGAATAAATTTGAAATTGCTGTCGTTAATATTGTTGCAAACATTTGTTCTAGTTAGAAAGGAAGTGTGGAAGTTTGATGAGTTACACTACAGCGAGAGTTAAAAGTCTTTACAATGTATAGAAATGTAAGTATATTTACTGAATATATCGTACAAACGAACTAAGTAGTATGTTTAAATCCTAATTCAATACATGACTGATAGAGGTGTTATAATGTTGAGGGGATACAGTATTAAAGTTAATAAGAAGTTCGAAATTTGTAAATAAGAACCTCGTTTATTTGGTCCTCAGTAATCCGGATTTCCGGTTTATCCGGATTCATATTTTGTGTCCCTTGGTATTTTTCTCTTTTTTTCTTGTAACACGAAGATGTGTAGTCGGTGAGGTACATAGGCTGCTTACCACTAGGCCGGTAATTCAGTCTAGTACTGAGTGATAAGGAACTCGGAGTGTGTGAATGACATTGTTTCTCAAGTATTGTACATTAATATAACGGTGTATTGATGCCCATCAAGTAAGTTGCATAGTAACCACGCCAACAGCACTCCACCACAGCTCATTGTACCTCTGGTGCGATTCTCGACAGGTGTGACACCATCTGGTTAGTGGCGCGTGTGAATGTATCTGCTCTCTCAGCCATCTGTTTGTTTTGCACTGACGAGCCTTCTCTCCTTGAATCATCTAAGCGTGCACATCCCACGCTTCCACCTACAGTTACTACAGTCAGTCTTAAGAAGGTGTACTGGCATTTGTATAGTGCTGAACATTTAGACTTTTTGTATTTAGTAGAATATACATCCGGGTTTTCGATTTTCGGTTTTCCAAAATAAAAGTGAGAATTTACGATCGTACTCATAGCTGTACTTCCAGCAGTACTTTATCTCCTGCGTTCCCAATTTTGTACAAGTTGTCCTTCGAAAATTGCAGAAGAAGCACTCCTGGACGAAAGGATATTGTGACGATATTCTTTCGTCACAGCCTGGGGTTAGAGACCCGGTCCGGCACACAGTTTTTATCTGCCAGTAAGTTTCACATCGGCGCACACCCACTGCAGAGTGAACACACAATCTATTTCATAATCTACTGGCACCATAAAAATGTTATGAGGGTTTTTAAAAGAACTCTTTCGGTGCTATCCAGAACTGTCAGCAAAAGGGTTGTGCCAATTTATTATAATGTAGACCAAGTGGGTCTCTCGAAAATGCTATTATCTCAATAACTGTTATCCCCACAAAAAATGTTATTACAGTTGTCGGTAGAACTCTTAGGGTCGTATTAAGAAATGCCATCAGATCTTCTGTACGAATTTATTACTTTTACATGACAAAAGTGAGTCCCACATTAATTATCTCATATAATGTCATCGTCACAAATAATGTTATTATAGTTTGTGGTAGAACTCTGTGGGTGATATTCAGAACTGTCATCAGAACTATTCTACGAATTTTGCTATATTAGATAAAGTGAGTATCAGATTAAAACAATTATTGTATAAACTATTATCGCCACAAAAATGTTCTTATCATTTTCAATGCAACTCTTCCGGTGCTATCCAGAACTGCCAACAGAACTGTTATACAAATTTATTTTTTCCAAACTGACAAATAATTTTTTACCATACCAAAATTTTGCCGAGTTAATGTTTTCTTCCCGAAATTCTGTAGAACTATTCGTGTTTTGAGCAGGGAAATCTAGAACTATTGCATATAAATCAAGAACTGTGAAAAAAATTATATTTATCGTAAAAGGGGTTCAAACTTCACGGGAAATGCTCATAAGCATTCCTTAATAAAGGCAGTTACTACGTAAACAATTACCTGCACAGAATATGTTACTAGTATTTTCGATAGAACTCTTACAATGCTATCCAGAGCTGGCATCAGAGCATACGAACAGACATAATTTTGTTTTAGTAAGAGTGCCTCACAATTAATCAATTACCATACAAACTATTATAACCACAAAAAATATTATTATGATTATCGATAGAAGTCTTGAGGTGTTAACCAGAACTGTTCATCAAAACTGTTGAACGAATTTACTTTTTCTGTGGAGAAAGTGGGTCTAACATCAAAGCAGTTACCGTATAAACTATCATCGCCACAAAAAGACATTATTAGGATTTTCGATAGAGCTCTTGGTGTTCTGTTCAGAACTGTTGTACGAATTTACTTTTTGCGAAAATTGACAAAGAATGTATTCGATAAGAAAAATTTTTCGAGTATTGTTGTTTTTCTCGCTAAATTCTACAGGACTATTCCAATTTTGTACAAATAACTCTAGAACTATGACATTTCAATCAAGAACTCTGAAAAAATATATATTTCTGAAGAAAAGGATTCCAACTTCACAGTAAGTGAAGAGGTTCCCTCCTTAAATTGCAATTATCTCGTAACGTGATAGCTGCACAAAAAAGTGTAATTAGGATATTCGATAGAACTATTAGGGTTCTGTTCAGAACTGCCCTCAGAACTGTTGTCCGAATTTACTTTTTGCGATAATTAATAACGAATGTTTGCTATTCGAATTTTTTTCAGTATTGTTGTTTTCTTCGTTAAATTCTGCAGAACTATTGAAATTTTGTACAAAGAACTCTAGAACTATGCCATATCTATCAAGAACTCTGAAAAAAAAACATTTCTGAAAAAAATGGTGCCAACTTCACAGTAAGTGAAAAGATTTTCTCATTAAAATGCAATTATCTCGTAAAATATTAGCTGCAGTAAAAAATGTTACTGGGATTTTCGAAAGAACTCTTGAAGCTCTGTTCAGAACTGTGCTCAGAACTCTTGTATTTATTTACATTTTGCGGAAATTGCCAAAGAATGTTTTAGATACGAAAAATTTTTCGAATATTGTTTTCTTCGCTAAATTCTACAGAAATACTGAAATTTTGTACAAAGAACTCTAGAACTATGGCATACCTGTCAAGAACTGTGAAAGAAATATACATTTCTGAAAAAAAGGGTGCCAACTTCACAGTAAGTGAAAAGATTTTCTTCTTAAATTGCAATTACCTCGTAAGCTATTAACTGCACAAAAAAATGTTACTTGGGTTTTCGATAGAACTCTTGGAGTTCTGTTCAGAACTGTGCTCAGAACAGTTGTACTTCTTTACAATTTGCGAAAATTGGCAAAGAATGTTTTCGATACGAAAATTTTTTCGAATATTGTTTTCGTCGCTAAATTCTGCAGAACTATTCAAATTTTGTACAAAGAACTCTGGAACTATGGCATATCTATCAAGAACTCCGAAAATAATATACATTTCTGAAAAAAAGGGTGCCAACTTCACAGTAAGTGAAAAGATTTTCTCCTTAAATTGCAATAATGTATCTCGTAAGCTATTAGCTGCACAAAAAAATGTTACTTGGGTTTTCGATAGAACTCTTGGAGTTCTGTTCAGAACTGTGCTCAGAACTGTTGTACTTATTTACAATTTGCGAAAATTGGCGAAGAATGTTTTCGAAACGAAAATTTTTTCGAATATTGTTTTCGTCGCTAAATTCTGCAGAACTATTGAAATTTTGTACAAAGAACTCTAGAACTATGGCATATCTATCAAGAAATCTGAAAAAAGTATACATTTGTGAAAAAAAGGGTGCCAACTTCACACTAAGTGAAAAGATTTTCTCCTTAAATTGCAATTATCTCGTAAGCTATTAGCTGCACAAAAAAATGTTACTTGGGTTATCGATAGAACTCTTGGAGTTCTGTTCAGAACTGTGCTCAGAACTGTTGTACTTATTTACAATTTGCGAAAATTGGCGAAGAATATTTTCGATACGAAAATTTTTTCGAATATTGTTTTCGTCGCTAAATTCTGCAGAACTATTGAAATTTTGTACAAAGAACTCTAGAACTATGCCATATCTGTCAAGAACTCTGAAAAAAATATATATTTCTGAAAAAAAGGGTGCCAGCTTCACAGTAGGAGCTCTTATGGAATTCTTAATTACGTTGCAATTACCTCTTAAACTATTACCTGCACTAAAAAATTTCACTAGGATTTTCGATAGAACTCTTCACGTGGTGTCCAGAACTGTCATCAGAACTGTTGTACGAATATATTTATATTTTCCGTAAAGAAAGTGTGTCCCATATTAAATCAATTTATCTCAAACCATTATCGCCATAGAAAAATGTTGTTTGGGATTTTCGATAGAGCTCTTGGGGTTCTGTTCAGAACTGTCCTCAGAACTGTTGTACAAGTTTAATTTTTGGGAAAATCGACAAAAAATGTTTTCGATACGAAAAATGTTTCGAATATTGTTGTTTTCTTCGCTAAATTCTGCAGAACTATTGAAATTTTGTACAAAGAACTCTAGAACTATGCCATATCTATCAAGAACACTGAAAAAAACATATATTTCTGAAAAAAAGGGTGCCAACTTCACAGTACGTGAAAAGATTTTCTCATTAAAATGCAATTATCTCGTAAACTATTAGCTGCACAAAAAAATTTTACTTGGATTTTCGAAAGAACTATTGGAGCTCTGTTCAGAACTGTGCTCAGAACTCTTGTACTTATTTACATTTTGCGGAAATTGCCAAAGAACGTTTTCGATACGAAAATTTTTTCGAAGATTGTTGTTTTCTTCGCTAAATTCTGCAGAACTATTGAAATTTTGTACAAAGAACTCTAGAACTATGCCATATCTATCAAGAACTCTGAAAAAAATGTATATTTCTCGAAAAAGGGGTGCCAACTTCACACTACTGAGGGAGACCAAGAGATGAATACACTAAGCAGATTCAGAAGGGTGTAGGTTGCAGTAGGTACTGGGAGATGAAGAAGCTTGCACAGGATAGAGTAGCATGGAGAACTGCATCAAACCAGTCTCAGGACTGAAGACCACAACAACAACAACAATCAACTGATGTATTTTTTTAACAGTTGCGCTACACATGGCTGCACTGTTACACTCTTCCGAAAATAACAAATATGTTGATACACTGATACATACAGTAACACTACACCGCAATACATCATCCCACACTGCAATCCAAATGCGGCGTTCTTGGCAATATAGGTAATCCAAGTTTCATTTACCGGCGCGGAAGAGATGCTCGCGGGCATCTAATCATGTTCTCGCGATTGATCTCGTGGTTAATGACTTCGCAAACCTCAGATTACGTCTCGTGAGGTACACGAATGATTACACAGCATCAAACACCTTTATAGTCACAAAATTTACTTGTTCTCTTAGCTTGATTGCTTAACATCTTCACACCACGCACACTGTTAAAAAACCACCAACTGACTCTCTCGCTCGTTCTGGCGCGAAAAAACAAAGTAGCGGCCATAGCTATGTTATCATAATCGATATCAGCGCTACTCGATACATGCTTACAAAACGTGCCAGTGTGAGCAAAACAAAAAAAAAAAAAAAAAAATAAAAGTTTTCATGTAGCCCCCTGAGTCTACTCCTCAGTGTATCCCGACTAAACGTGTGCTATTACATTCATTCGTTACCGCAAGGAAAGTGAAACGTTTTCTTCTCTTGCACCTCCTGCTACTGAATAGCATTTCTGAAACGTCAACACCGGGAAGCATAGGCATGTCATCAAGCGTACATATCTATACAGAAATAATTATGAATGGAAAACTATACATCTCTAAACTAAACCCGGCCCGAACAGACCATGAAGGTTACCGACCGGCCGCCGTTTCATCTTCACCCCGCAAGCATCACTGGCTGCGGATATCGAGGGGCATGTGGTCAGCACACCGCTCTCCTGGCCGTATGTCAGTTTACGAGACCAGAGCCGCTAATTCTCAATCAAGTAGCTCCTCAGTTTGCCTCACAAGGGCTCAGTGCACTCCGCTTGCCAACAGCGCTCGGCAGACCTAATTGTCACCCATACAAGTGCTAGCCCAGCCCGACGGCGCTTAACAGTGATCTGACGGGAACCGGTGTTACCGCTGCGGCAAGGTCGTTGGCCTTATTTATTGCTACATATAAATTGCTTTTCGCGCTAAACTTGTGCTGATGACAAAGTAATCTGATATCACGAATATCCTGTCAGTTGGCTGTCGTGTGTAGTAGTTGTTGGTTGTTGTTGTTGGGTTGTTTTTGGAGGAAGAGATCAAACATCGAGCTCATCGGTCTCATAGTATTAGGGAAGGACGGGGAAGGAAGTCGGCCGTACCCTTTCAGAGGAACAATCCCGGCATTTGCCTGGAGCGATTTAGGGAAAGCACGGAAAACCTAAATCAGGATGGCCGGACGCGGGATTGAACCGTCGTCCTCCCGAATGCGAGTCCAGTGTGCTGACCACTGCGCCACCTCGCCCGGTCGTGTGTAGTAGTATTAGACTCAAACTGATATGTGCATCGCGGCAAGGCCGTTGACATGCAGCATCTCTGGTTTGTAAAACTGAAAGTATGCGTTGGAATTCACGTCCTGAATATGCTTCTGGAGTTTGTATGAGAGTTCACTGAGAAGATGAAACACCCCATCTCAACCCCCTCAGATTCATTGCAAAGATGACCTAATGGACAGCCCGTCAGAAACTGAACACAGGTCAAGCATTAAAACAATAAGAAGGTGTACTGAACTGTGAAAAAAGGAGCAAAATCGAAACAGTGAACGGCCCACACTCAAGACGTGTAACATCGAGCGAATTTCAGTAGCTACGGCGTTGTGGTTTTGTGGTCACGGTGTTGAGAGGGGGAGAACCCTGTTCAAATGTCCCTTGTGTCTCTTTTTTTCACAAAACGATGAACTGTCCGTCCAGTCATTGACGTGTCTGTTCCCTGTATTTAAAGTGTGTATGTGTCGTGGTGTAACGTCCGTTTGCAACAGCGAGTATAAGGAAGGGAGTTCCAGATGTACTTTACCTCCTATTTGTTCTACACAAGGTCCATATGTTATGACTCGTGCGTTCCAGGTTGGAAGTTTTGACTCTTGAATTCCTTTGTTGTAAGACAATTCACGCCCGTTTATTTGTTGTTTTCAATTCTGTGAGATATCTACGCGGCATCTCGCTTGCTCTCACTACTCATCACATTTACGAGGGCTGTTCGTAAAGCAAGGGACGACAGGTCGCGAAATAGAAACCACAGTGAAAATCAAAACTGTTTTATTAGCAAAAGTTAGCTACAACTTCCAGCTACTTACCTCCATAGGCGCCGATCCGACTTAGACGTTTCTCGTAGCATTGCACAAACTTTCCAATACCCTCGTTATACACTCCTGGAAATGGAAAAAAGAACACATTGACACCGGTGTGTCAGACCCACCATACTTGCTTCGGACACTGCGAGAGGGCTGTACAAGCAATGATCACACGCACGGCACAGCGGACACACCAGGAACCGCGGTGTTGGCCGTCGAATGGCGCTAGCTGCGCAGCATTTGTGCACCGCCGCCGTCAGTGTCAGCCAGTTTGCCGTGGCATACGGAGCTCCATCGCAGTCTTTAACACTGGTAGCATGCCGCGACAGCGTGGACGTGAACCGTATGTGCAGTTGACGGACTTTGAGCGAGGACGTATAGTGGGCATGCGGGAGGCCGGGTGGACGTACCGCCGAATTGCTCAACACGTGGGGCGTGAGGTCTCCACAGTACATCGATTTTGTCGCCAGTGGTCGGCGGAAGGTGCACGTGCCCGTCGACCTGGGACCGGACCGCAGCGACGCACGGATGCACGCCAAGACCGTAGGATCCTATGCAGTGCCGTAGGGGACCGCACCGCCACTTCCCAGCAAATTAGGGACACTGTCGTTCCTGGGGTATCGGCGAGGACCATTCGCAACCGTCTCCATGAAGCTGGGCTACGGTCCCGCACACCGTTAGGCCGTCTTCCGCTCACGCCCCAACATCGTGCAGCCCGCCTCCAGTGGTGTCGCGAGAGGCGTGAATGGAGGGACGAATGGAGACGTGTCGTCTTCAGCGATGAGAGTCGCTTCTGCCTTGGTGCCAATGATGGTCGTATGCGTGTTTGGCGCCGTGCAGGTGAGCGCCACAATCAGGACTGCATACGACCTAGGCACACAGGGCCAACATCCGGCATCATGGTGTGGGGAACGATCTCCTACACTGTCCGTACACCACTGGTGATCGTCGAGGGGACACTGAATAGTGCACGGTACATCCAAACCGTCATCGAACCCATCGTTCTACCATTCCTAGACCGGCAAGGGAACTTGCTGTTTCAACAGGACAATGCACGTCCGCATGTATCCCGTGCCACCCAACGTGCTCTAGAAGGTGTAAGTCAACTACCCTGGCCAGCAAGATCTCCGGATCTGTCCCCCATTGCGCAAGTTTGGGACTGGATGAAGCGTCGTCTCACGCGGTCTGCACGTCCAGCACGAACGCTGGTCCAACTGAGGCGCCAGGTGGAAATGGCATGGCAAGCCGTTCCACAGGACTACATCCAGCATCTCTACGATCGTCTCCATGGGAGAATAGCAGCCTGCATTGCTGCGAAAGGTGGATATACACTGTACTAGTGCCGACATTGTGCATGCTCTGTTGCCTGTGTCTATGTGCCTGTGGTTCTGTCAGTGTGTTCATGTGATGTATCTGACCCCAGGAATGTGTCAATAAAGTTTCCCCTTCCTGGGACAATGAATTCACGGTGTTCTTATTTCAATTTCCAGGAGTGTAGAAGGCAGCCGCCAGCGCTTTCCGCTAATTCTCTACACTGGCGTACAGCTCGTTGTCTGTGCCAAAATGTTGTCTTTATAGCCAGCGGTTCATGTGAGCAGAGATGGAACCCAGAGGGAGACAATTACGGGCTGTATTGTGGGTAATCAAACATTTACAATTGAAAACGATGCAGGAGCATCTTCATTGCCCCTGCAGAATGCGGCTGAGAATTGTCTTGAAGAAGAAAACGCACAACAGTTATGTAATGTTGACTGCATAGCTTCAGGCGAAATTTCTCATGAGGCCCTCGCACTTTGCGGGATACACTATTGTTCTAGGTATCTTTATGTGCTTCCTGTGCCCAGAACTAAAAAGAACGACGTAGTACGATCGACAGGCATACTAGAGACACTGCCCAACACACCTGCACAAAACTTCATTGGATTTTCACTGTAGTTTCCATTTCACGACCGATCGTTCCTTACTTTCCGAGTAACACTCGTACTTGCGGCTGTAATACACTCCTGGAAATGGAAAAAAGAACACATTGACACCGGTGTGTCAGACCCGCCATACTTGCTCCGGACACTGCGAGAGGGCTGTACAAGCAATGATCACACGCACGGCACAGCGGACACACCAGGAACCGCGGTGTTGGCCGTCGAATGGCGCTAGCTGCGCAGCATTTGTGCACCGCCGCCGTCAGTGTCAGCCAGTTTGCCGTGGCATACGGAGCTCCATCGCAGTCTTTAACACTGGTAGCATGCCGCGACAGCGTGGACGTGAACCGTATGTGCAGTTGACGGACTTTGAGCGAGGACGTATAGTGAGCATGCGGGAGGCCGGGTGGACGTACCGCCGAATTGCTCAACACGTGGGGCGTGAGGTCTCCACAGTACATCGATGTTGTCGCCAGTGGTCGGCGGAAGGTGCACGTGCCCGTCGACCTGGGACCGGACCGCAGCGACGCACGGATGCACGCCAAGACCGTAGGATCCTACGCAGTGCCGTAGGGGACCGCACCGCCATTTCCCAGCAAATTAGGGACACTGTTGCTCCTGGGGTACCGGCGAGGACCATTCGCAATCGTCTCCATGAAGCTGGGCTACGGTCCCGCACACCGTTAGGCCGTCTTCCGCTCACGCCCCAACATCGTGCAGCCCGCCTCCAGTGGTGTTGCGACAGGCGTGAATGGAGGGACGAATGGAGACGTGTCGTCTTCAGCGATGAGAGTCGCTTCTGCCTTGGTGCCAATGAGGGTCGTATGCGTGTTTGGCGCCGTGCAGGTGAGCGCCACAATCAGGACTGCATACGACCGAGGCACACATGGCCAACACCCGGCATCATGGTGTGGGGAGCGATCTCCTACACTGTCCGTACACCACTGGTGATCGTCGAGGGGACACTGAATAGTGCACGGTACATCCAAACCGTCATCGAACCCATCGTTCTACCATTCCTAGACCGGCAAGGGAACTTGCTGTTCCAACAGGACAATGCACGTCCGCATGTATCCCGTGCCACCCAACGTGCTCTAGAAGGTGTAAGTCAACTACCCTGGCCAGCAAGATCTCCGGATCTGTCCCCCATTGCGCATGTTTGGGACTGGATGAAGCGTCGTCTCACGCGGTCTGCACGTCCAGCACGAACGCTGGTCCAACTGAGGCGCCAGGTGGAAATGGCATGGCAAGCCGTTCCACAGGACTACATCCAGCATCTCTACGATCGTCTCCATGGGAGAATAGCAGCCTGCATTGCTGCGAAAGGTGGATATACACTGTACTAGTGCCGACATTGTGCATGCTCTGTTGCCTGTGTCTATGTGCCTGTGGTTCTGTCAGTGTGTTCATGTGATGTATCTGACCCCAGGAATGTGTCAATAAAGTTTCCCCTTCCTGAGACAATGAATTCACGGTGTTCTTATTTCAATTTCCAGGAGTGTATATTCTTACCATGCCACCTATATTCTATAACGATTGTATAGCATGACAATTACCAAGACTACAGAAGGAAAACAGATACGTCAATGACCGGACGAAAAGTTGATAAATTTGTGAAAAAAACGTCACGAGGCAAATTTGAACACGGATCTCCCGCTTTGCAGTCCAACACCATGCCCATGAAACCATCAGCCGTGATTCTTGCCATTGCCTCGATGTTGCACATCTTGAGTTTGGACCATTCACTGTGTCTATTTTCCTCACAGTTCGGTGTACCTTCTTCCTGTTTTCGTGCTTGATCTGTGTTCAGTTTTTGACGGGCTATCCAATGGGCCATTTATCACCAGATCTGAGTGGGGTGCAATGGGGAGTTTCCCTTGTGAGCACCAACAGCAGTCCTTGAAGGACCGTCACGATCGCGATGCCAACATACGACGTCAGCGTGGCAAACGATCGCGCTGGCGATGGAAGTATCAGCGCGTCGCCCTTCAAGAAAGATGTATACATTCCTCCACACACAAAGCTGGACATTTTCTGCTGGATTAAGGAGAGACGGTAACTCGGCTTGTAAATATTCCGTGATCTGATGTTTAGATTGCTCTCAGTACTTAAGCAGCGAGTTCTGTTGTATTCAGTGGTGATACGAGTCATCACCCTTGGCGTTCGCCAACTGTGTTGCTCAACACTAAACGACGGAAACTGAGACCGGTGACATAATTTTCCATATGAACGAGACGTGCGGAAGCGTGTAACTACTTTACGAATAGTGGCGACCCGGCCACCTTCACCTCATTCTGTGATGTAACGTATTTTGTTTGTGCACCACTATGTAGAGTTATGACAAAAATTCAGAGAAAGTGGTAACTGACTGAATATCTCCACTTCCATATAACTTCACGAGGTAAGCAGTCCAGGCCAGAAAAGTTGTCTGGAGGCACGAGTCTTACGTGTTCCATATTTAATTGGCGTTTGGTGGAGATACATCTCATGGCAATGATGGGAGCACATCGTGACGTAAGTAGTATGTTTGCAGTCGATAGAAATATTATATGCGAATCGTGGGTGTATATGTGTATGTGAATGATTCAACATATATCGGTGGCTGGCTGAGATGGTACAAATAAAAGAAAAAATAAGGAAAAACATGCGTCATATACATGTTTAGCACGTGTTAAAAGCAATCTTCTTTTGAAGCTTAGCCTGCACTGTGATACACAGTTAAGACTGTTTGAAGCAATTCCTTGTCGTGGACTCTTTATGGCAGACATATTCGCCAAGCCACGCGAAGAATTGATTAAAGGAAAGAAGTAAACTGAAAATTATATCATCCGCTGTGCAGCTGAAAGAACGTACTATATGTAAATGAAGCAAAGTGGCTGCAGTAGTTTTACGGGAAACGTTTCACTTGTAGCATAAAAAATTAAAAAATTGGATTCGTATGTTTTTCGCTCTGCAACTGATCTCAAACGACAACAGGGAAACTACTAGTTAAAAACACTTGGAGCTTTCAAATCGTAAGTCACACATCACAACCTGGTGATCAGGCGGTTATCTTTCCGTTACTGCCCATCTTTATTACGATGCTTCAAAATTGGCTAGTTCACTGCCCGTTATTTGAAAATTTGGAAATTTGTGTTAAGTTCTATGAGACCAAACTACTGAGGTCATCGGTCCCTAGGCTTTCACACTACTTACTCTAACTTAAACTAACTTACGCTAAGGAGAACACGCACACCCATGCCCAAGGGAGGACTCGAACCTCCGACTGGGGAATTCGCATGAACCGTGGAAAGGCGCCTGACTCTGGCGGTTATTTGAAGAAGTCACAATGAATTAAGGGTGAAAATTCCGATTACTAAACAGAGTGTAGCAGAAATTGGCAATCTGAAGTTGTTGTGATATATCCAAAAGCGCCCCTCCGTCACGTGTAGAAAAGCACCCCATCTTCAGGCCACGAGTTGCCTACCGGGACCATCCGACCGCCGTGTCATCCTCACTGGAAGATGCGAATAGGAGGGGCGTGGGGTCAGCACACCGCTCTCCCGGCGGTTATGATGGTATTCTTGACCGAAGCCGCTACTATTCGGTCGAGTAGCTTCTCAATTGGCATCACGAGGCTGAGTGCACCCCGAAAAATAGCAACAACGCATGGCAGCTGGATGGTCACCCATCCAAGTGCCGACCACGCCCGACAGCGCTTAACTTCGGTGATCTCACAGGAACCGGTGTAGCCACTGCGGCAAGGCCGTTGCCAGTCACGTGTAGAGGTATTTAGAAATCTTCTGTATTCAACCGCAAGAAATTTCTGAATCCCGTCAAGAAGATCATCGCCATGTCTACGATTTTTAAAATGAGTAAATCTCTTTCTTGCCAGTGGAGATTAGTTCACCAGTCTTCTGTATAATTTGAAAGTGTGCAAACGAATAATACCTGAATCGTTAAGGCGCATGCACACTGAGCCCCTGTTGTCACTGCATAAAATGAAGAGCCGCGCCGTGTAGAGCTGTGGGTCCAAGGAGTTCTGCTATTCACCGCTAGATAGTAATGGCATCGTTTTCACAGCAACCGTTGACTGCTTCTTCAGTGTTCCGCCAATTTGCCACGAAATGTTTGTAAATTATATATACGAACAATCCTCATAACACAGTCTACCTATTAATAAGAACTATGGCAGACTTTTTCGTCCCACCACGCAAAGAATCGTGTTCGCATCTATGTTTGACTCGAGGAGAACAGAAAGCTGTAAACTGAGTCATCTGCTGCGCTGCTGCAAAAGTTCTTTTATAAAAACCAAGCAAAGCTACTTTCTACAAGGAAGTAGATTTTCAGAAAACCTTTTACTCCAAGCACGAAAAACTGAAAACCACAATTTTGGGATCTGCACGTTTTTTCGCTAGGCAGTTGTTCCGAAACGATTACAATCAACTGGATGTCACTTGGGCGACTTGCGTCCTACTGGGGAAGGGGGAGCTGCAGCGTAACATGTCATTCGAGCCACGTTTTGTGTCTGGCAAATCTCAACATTACTGACAGGTGAATGCTGGGTAAAAAGGCAGACAGAAAGCAATGACGCAGTCAGTGTTTGATGCAACAGCCTTTTGGTCTGCAGTCACATGCTGTATCACTATACCACCAATGTAAATTCGATTCGAATTTGTTTGATCTTCCTGCTCTCTCTAGTTGTGGCGACTCTTCACTAGGTGGCAATAGAATCATGGCAAGGAACTTAAATTCATCACGATTCAGATAATTTGTACGAAACATTTATACATTGTACACACAAATACTCCTCCCGAGTCAGTGTATCCATTAGTCAAAAGTGGATCAAAATCCCTGCAGCTGTTCCTGAATGTACAGACGGAAGCGTGCAGGTGGCTTCAATTTATATACATAGAGAAGATATGCTATGGCCCATCAATCTACTACTTTTGTCTCCTTCGACCTAGGGAAAGCCTATGACCATACATAGTATTACAGTCTCTTTTTCAGACTCCAAGCATACACACTTCCAGTTAACTATGCTTATTGCATCTTTTCTACCTAATCACCCACCTTCTGTCACGGTTAACAGTAGCAATTCCAATACCTTCCATCCCACCACAGGAGTTCCCCAAGGCTCTGCCCCCTCTCCTCTCCTTTGTCTCCTTTACACTGATGATATGTCCAAACGACCCTGACCACTTCAGCTCCTTCAGTATGCTGATGACACCACTTTACTTGTCCTCTACCTTGCACTCCAAAACTCCCAACGATCCCTCCAAAACCACTCCGGTTTATCTTCTGGTGTAGCCAATGGCTCTCAAATATCAACCCCTCACAAACTCAGGCAATAATTGTAGGGCGAACCATCTGCACCATCTGCCTCCCTGACTTCTATCTTAACATATATATGACCTTCCTATCCAGTTAACTAACACACTAAAATATCTTGGACTAACTCTCAACAGATAATTAACAAGGAAAACTCAGCTACAAACAAACAAACAGAAAGGCCACAATAGATAAAAAAACTATTAAACAGGCCGAATTCTGGAATTACAATCCTCCAATATTCTCCCCATCTGCAAAATCCCAATCTGACCCATCCTCTGTTATGCAAATGTTGCACGCATCTCTGCTCCACTGAAGTTTTATAAGCCCTACAAATCCTTGAAAGCCATGCGCTCTGTCTTGCGTTTCCCATCTGTTTACTTTCCCCCATATTGATCCTCTATGATGTCATCAATTTACAAACTAGATTGCAATACCCCATTGTTTCCCCTCTAATCGCCAACCCTTGTATGCTGCTGCACCTTCATTTTCCCCACATTGATCCTCTAACATTTCCTCAAATCCACACCACACCTCACCCAAAATGAACACCCTCACATTTCCTGCACTATCTACAAACTAGATTCCAATACCGCACTGTTTCCACTCTAGTCACCGACTGTTGTGTGCTGCCGCACCTTCAAAAAACAACCCTCCAATTTTGCACCTACATGCAATCCATGTCCTATCCCAATATATCTTCAACCAACTCCTTCTCCCAGACATTGAGCTCTGCTATGATACATACCCCTCCCACTCCACATCTGTACGCCTTTTCCCTCTCCATCCATCCTCATTTCTTTCCTCTTGTAGCCTCTATCCTACCCACATAGCACACTACTCCTCACACTCTGTATTTCCCACTCTCTGCATTGCCGCTATCCACCTCATCTCCTACCTATAATCTCCGCAGTTTTCTTTCCTAATAGGCCTCTATCTTTTTGTCCATGCTCCTCAACACTATGAAACATATTCTCTCCTCTCACAATATTTCTCTCCCAGTGCAGGTCCTTCAGAATTTAAGTGAAAGTGAAGGGATTCCGTGTTTTTTATCAGAAGAATTTCGCGACACGGCGATGTGTTGTTAAAATGTATATATATTCGTTTATAGCTGCTGTCTTTGATTTTTAATTTAACATATGAACTCAGCCCTAATATTTGTTTCTTATTCTGATTATCCACATCATGAACCATGGACCTTGCCGTTGGTGGGGAGGCTTGCGTGCCTCAATGATACAGATAGCCGTACCGTAGGTGCAACCACAACGGAGGGATATCTGTTGAAAGGCCAGACAAACGTATGGTTCCTGAAGAGGGGTAGCAGCCTTTTCAGTAGTTGCAGGGGCAACAGTCTGTATGATGGACTGATCTGGCCTTGTAAAACTAGCCAAAACAGCCTTGCTGTGCTGGTACTGCGAACGGCTGAAAGCAAGGGGAAGCTACAGCCGTAATTTTTCCCGAGGGCATGCAGCTTTACTGTATGGTTAAATGATGATGGCGTCCTCTTGGGTAAAATATTCCGGAGGTAAAATAGTCCCCCATTCGGATCTCCGGGCGGGGACTACTCAAGAGGACGTCGTTATCAGGAGAAAGACTTGACTAAAAGAAGGGATCGGTTGGTAGGACATGTTTTGAGGCATCAAGGGATCACCAGTTTGGTATTGGAGGGCAGCGTGGAGGGTAAAAATCGTAGAGGGAGACCAAGAGATGAATACACTAAACAGATTCAGAAGGATGTATGTTGTGGTAGGTACTGGGAGATGAAAAAGCTTGCACAGGATAGAGTAGCATGGAGAGCTGCATCAAACCAGTCTCTGGACTGAAGACCACAACAACAACAAAAAAATGGCTCTGAGCAGTATGGGACTTAACATTTATGATCATCAGTCCCCTAGAACTTAGAACTACTTAAACCTAACCAACCTAAGGACATCACACAACACCCAGCCATCAACAACAACATTCTGATTATATATTTTTAAATCGCTTGGCTGAAGAGCAGCGTGTTGTATCACCTGCCGATATGAGGCGAGTGGGATGAAATACGAGCAGTAAAGGGAAAAAGTACGCTATGGCATTTGGCGTATATTCGGTGATTTGAAAGTAACCACTGTCCTTGTGAGAATGCAGACAGGTTAGACCGAGTACTACTGTTTCATTTGCTGGAAGGACAGCAGTGACAGACTGCACCACTGCGAGAAGAAGGAATGGCCAGTCAGAAGTGGAGAGCAGGCTGGAAGCAAGACCGTCCGCTGTGTACCGTCGATTGAGCGTGGTAAAGTGATCATGCCACTTCTTTATACACAACTAGGGCTAGTGAAGAATTTCGTAAAGGTACTAGACAAAGAATGGGATGCTCTTCTGTTCTTATGCACAGAGGTTCCGAAGTTTTGCAAAAGTGAAAGATTGTGTATTCAGAAGTCCGAAAATAAGGAAGGTTATTGCTGAGAGTTACTTGGAAAACTTACTGAGTGGTGTCGCGGAGAACATCCTTGGAAATTACATAGCTGCTGACTACTTGAATGACGTGCAGGAAGTTTTAGTGCATATAGTTAGCTGGGTCGCACCACGTCGGTCAAAATTCGACTGCGCTACCTGCATCTTTATCTTTTACCCGAGAACCTGGGCTCAGACAGTGATGAATGCCGTGACCGTTTTCCTCTGGACATCGAAGCGATGGAGTCACACTATAAAACTGTTTGTTTATGGTTCATCTAAATTTTTATAATTTTTTCCTTTAAAATTTTCGCATACTGGTACTATATTTTCTGTATATGTTACGTAAAGTGTACTATTCTGGAGGTTGAAGTTCTTTGTGTTGTATGTGAGTAATGTATGTAAAATTCTATATAAATTGTTTATTACGTTAAATAAACTTCTGATGGCAGTTTGTATTTAAAAATATTTGTATGTATAAACTATTCATATTGATGTAAATTTAACAGTTGTAAGAAATGTTCACGCTTTGAAACAATGTAAAAAATACGTTTTATGTAAAAGCCAGTGTGCTTTTATTTGAAACGAAAGTAGCTCTGGGGAATGGAAAACGTGGCAATGGTCAACTGGCGCGCTACCTAGAGTAAGTGCGGGAAATAAATCACACATTGTGTAGGCATCAGTGATTAAGGCAACACCCTTGTGGAGCAGGACAAACCTTCCTGCAGATTTGCACAAAAATGGCTTGGATGAAGACTGCAAACGACTTACGGCATAGCTGCGATGTGTTGGGCTACTGTATGTAAAACTGAACGACGCCAAGAAGAGAAATTGAGTCCATACAGCACGAGACTTGCTGGTCATACTGTGAGCAGTGTAGCCGTCATAATTGTTCGCCACACCCAAGCCTACAGCCAACAGATAAGATTTTTTGTATTTTACTTTTGTACAGCGTGAACGATTACTTTAAACTGCAATTTACTAATCATTCTTGAACTTTAAAGAAACTTGTTCACCCTGTTATTTGATCCTAATCACACACCTATATAGGGTTCCTTCCCGGTATTTGATTAATCCGAGTATCCCGCTTTACAGAATTATGAAGTGCCAAGCCAAGTTAATATAAAGAAGCACCATTTAAATTATTTTTTTTTTGTAAATAATGAGAAAGTTTTCTTAACTATTGAGAAGTGTTATAGAAAAACGTAGCTTACGTAAAATTCAGTCAGAGTGAAGCAAAGTTACTAGAATCTATTAAATGAACACACAGAGTTAGTTCAAAGAGTAATAGTTTTGAGAGTAAATTCCAGTAAGAAAGAGGTTTCCTTGAAGTGAAATGTTCAATATGAAAAGGGTGTGCTATAGTATCTAAGTATTTTAGTATTTAAGTTAGTTGATTATGGAAAGTGCTTTTCTAAAGGTCCCCCCTGGGCAAATTGATTTTAGCTTCCTTGAAGTTATCTACTGGGTTTTTTCTCTTTTAAAAACGTAAGGGTGCAGTCGAACATTGTTTACGTGGAGTAATATTTATTTGAAGAAGCAACTTAAACAGTAGCAAGAAAGTAGGCAAAATTCATACTTTTGCTTTTCCAATACATCACTGTTTCATTGCCTGGTTAGGCTGGCGATCGTTAGTACACATTTCAAACCACTAAATGAACTTGGAACTGAGTTGTCCTAGTTTCAGTATAATGCTATTCATACCGCGCTTCCTTCTAACCACTGACTAATATCTTAGGCAAAGAATTAAATAGTCCGATCTACTTATCCATTAGACACGACACATGGTCAAATCGTGTAAAAAGGGTAACTCTATTGATTGGTATGTTTTTGGATAGGGACCGCCATTAGCAAAACATAATCTGGTTTTTTAAACCAAACATGTTTCACTGCAGTTGCATGTCAGCCATCTTGTTCTTACACCCGCAACTGTTCCACTGCCCGCCATATTTGTTTTTATAGCTGGCAAACGGTGAAACAGTGACAGTAACAGTGACAGTGGCAACTCAAAATATAGTGTTTGACAGTGATGAAGAAAAAGAAAATGTAAGTGAAACATTATGTAGACACACACACACACACACACACACACACACACACACACACACACACGGACGAAATTAATTCCAGGCATAGAAATAATAATTTTCAAATCGTAATTTTTGGCTTAAACAATTTATCTACTGCAAGGTGTAAGTGGTTGCAGATGACAAACTGTGGAACAAAACAGTCACTGTAGAAACACAACACACCAGAAAAACCACACCATATGGTAAAAAAGGTATGAATTCATAATTTATGTGTTTTTTCAAATATCTGTAATTACGATTTAAAAACTAATAGTTACATGTATACAAACAGTAAAGAACGTTCTTTATCTTTAACAGATGAAAAATAAAAGTCCACTGAAGATGCTGCAACTGATGTGAAACATATTTGGTTTGAAAAACAAAAAATAAATTGTGTTTTGCTAAAGGCGAACCGTATCCAAAAACATACATATTGTTAAAGCACACACGGAAAAAAAGAGCTACAACCCCAAGATGATTACCCGTAAACTTGTATTATTATCTAAAGACTGACCAAAGTGCTACTAAGCAGCTGGTCGTAACGTCTTCGCTAATCGGCGTATGTAATTGCTCGACTTGGCACATCTCAATGACGATGGGTAACAGAGACAAATGGTTTGCATTTTATGAACCAGTATGTTCCAACTGTCTTGAAAAGCGTGCTACATACCAGGAAGTCCATTTCTTTTTAAATCAGTGCAAGATTTTTTTTAGTTTAAGTTTTCGTTCTTTTGTGCACCCCGCGCACTCCCCGAGCAGACTGACCGTGGCGTGGAGGGCGCGGGCGCCCAGGTGGATGACCGTGTCGGCGGACAGCTCGCTGCTGGAAGGCTCCAGCTCGCTGCTACTGGAGCGGCGCAGTCCCGGCACTCCAGGCTCCCACGACGCCCTGGAGCCGGCCGATGCGCCCTGCAGACACCCAGCGCAACGCTTGTCAGTCGTCGCATGCTCCATCAGTGGCGGACTTGGGCACTAAGTGTTTATCTAGAAGGAGACAGAAAGGTGTACCACTTAACGTTCGCAAGGATGTTACTCACGCCATTATAAGGTGACCGTATCTTCAGAAACCTTCGATGTTGCCTCACATTTTATTAACTAAAAACAATTAAAACTTTTGTATCGGTAAAAGAACATTCAATTTTATGAAGCAGTTTGAAGGTAATAAGCATCGGTAAGGAAAGAAAATTGTTTCGAAGAGCATTCCACTCATTAGGAAGTCACGTGAAACAATGTGGTGCAATTGCTGAAAGGCATAGCGTGCGACGTAGGAGCGGTAAACCGCTGGGAAGGACGACAAAGACAGACAGGAGGGCCTAGTAGGACGGTGGGACTGGTTCTCGTAATGAACGATACTGGATAGTTGTAGGAGTTCCGAGATAATTAACAGTTTTCGAAAGAATACTGAGGGCATCAGACAAGTGTGTCTTTTCAATAAGAAAGTTATCGAACGGATTTAATTTCAACAGTGTGGCCTATAGAGAAAAATTCGTTGCAGTCAATGGTAATATTGTATGATAACTGTATGTGCCGTAAAACAAACTAAAAATAATAAGTTGTAACTCAAAAGAAATTGAGGTCCTGTTATATGGCAAATCATTTTGGTTTTAGGAAAGGTAAAGGTACCAGAGAGGAGGTTAAAAAAATGGTTCAAATGGCTCTGAGTACTATGGGACTTAACATATGAGGTCAACAGTCCCCTAGTACGTAGAACTAGTTAGGCCTAACTAACCTAAGGACATCACACACATCCATGCCCAAGGCAGGATTCGAACCTGCGAGCGTAGCGAGGGGAGTTTCTGACGTTATCTTTGATCACGAAAGCAAAATTTAAGAAAAATCTAGACTGTTTCATAACATTTATCGATTTGCAAAAAGCATTCGACTGGATAAAACCTGCAAGATGTCTGATACAGGTACAGTCTATACAGAGATATTAATAATCTATAATATTTACAATATCAATGGAAGGCCAGTTAATGAGATGGTATTCGGCAGGGTGCTGTATTCCCGTATGTCGAAGAATCAATACAGAAAATAAAATAAAGGTTCAGAATGTGATTAAAATTCAAAGTGATTTACAGGACCTGTTGGACAGGTGAAATGTCTGCTGACACGGAATATGGGCTCAGAATAAGCTAAACAAATATCATGTTATTGAGCAGTGAGACAAGAGGTGCAGATAAATGCTAGAACTATGGCACAGATTTTTAGCTCTGAGATTGAGAATAAACCAAAGAAAGGCGAAAGTATTCAGCAGCAGCAGAAATGAGAAACAAAACATGACGAACGAAGCAAAGAGGACATAAGAGAAACAGACTAGAACAGACAAGAAGAGCATTCCCGCCAAAAGAAGTCTGCTGTCGTAAAACACAGGGCTTAAATTCAGAACTAAATATCTTAGGTTGCGCAGTTGGAGCGGAGCATTGATTAGAAATGATTGTGGGAAAAATGGGAAAGAAGAGAACGAAATATTTGCTAAATGGTATTACAGGAGGATGTTGAAAATTAAATGGATTGATAGGATAAGAAATGAACAGGTTCTGCTCAGAATCGACGTATGGATATGGAAAACATTACTGCTATAAGGGCCAGTGGGCTATGACCGATATGGATGCAGGATGACAAAGTGTGGAGCACAGTAATTATTGCATATCAGGCACTGTAGGCGCTAATGAGACAGCATTAGCGGTGTAGATATTTACTAGTTTTGGTTTTACAATTGAATCATCTTCTCAGTGGCAGCAGCAAGAACAGCAGAGAGAGGCAACGACATGCAGGACTGGAACACACGGACGCATCCACCTGAGGAGGGTTCAGGCCATCGGTGAGGTCACACCGGCTAGAGCGGCGGAAGCGGTGCTGTGCAAGGCAGCCAGCCCAGCTGGTTGCAAGTGCTGCTTGTCGAGCGGTACTGTCCCACAGCTGGGCGACATTTCATTAGGGTTCACTCATGGACATCTAACGAGTGCCCCAGGAAGCTTCCAGCAGCTCTGCATGGAATGATGCTGGTGGTGCAGATTTACCTCACGGCCTCTCCATCCGAGGAAGACCATGTATACCAGTGTCTGATCTACATCTACATCCATACTCCGTAAGCCTCCTGACGGTGTGTGGAGGAGGGTACCTTGAGTGCCTCTATCGGTTCTCCCTTCTATTCCAGTCTCGTATTGTTCGTGGAAAGAAGGATTGTCGGTTTGCCTCTGTGTGGGCTCTAATCTCTCTGATTTTATCCTCATGGTCTCTTCGCGAGATATACGTAGGAGGGAGCAATATACTGCTTGACTCCTCGGTGAAGGTGTGTTCTCGAAACTTCAACAAAAGCCCGTACCGAGCTACTGAGCGTCTCTCCTGCAGAGTCTTCCACTGGAGTTTATCTACCATCTCCGTAACGCTTTCGAGATCACTAAACGATCCTGAAACGAAGCGCGCTGCTCCCCGTTGGATCTTCTCTATCTCTTCTATCAACCCTATCTGGTACGGATCCCACACTGCTGAGCAGTATTCAAGCAGTGGGCGAACAAGCGTACTGTAGCCTACTTCCTTTGTTTTCGGATTGCATTTCCTTAGGATTCTTCCAATGAATCTCAGTCTGGCATCCGCTTTACCGACGATCAGCTTCATATGATCATTCCATTTTAAATCACTCCTAATGCGTACTCCCAGATAATTTATGGAATTAACTGCTTCCAGTTGCTGACCTGCTATATTGTAGCTATATGATAAGCGATCTTTCTTTCTATGTATTCGCAGCACATTACACTTGTCTACATTGAGATTCAATTGCCATTCCCTGCACCATGTGTCAATTCACTGCAGAACCTCCTGCATTTCAGTACAATTTTCCATTGTTACAACCTCTCGATATACCACAGCATCATCCGCAAAAAGCCTCAGTGAACTTCCTATGTCATCCACAAGGTCATTGATGTATATTGTGAATAGCAACGGTTCTACGACACTCCGCTGCGGCACACCTGAAATCACGATTACTTCGGAAGACTTCTCTCCATTGAGAATGACATGCTGCGTTCTGTTACCTAGGAACTCTTCGATCCAATCACACAATTGGTCTGATAGTCCATATGCTCTTACTTTGTTCATTAAACAACTGTGGGGAACTGTATCGAACGCCTTGCGGAAGTCAAGAAACACTTCATCTACCTGGGAACCCGTGTCTGAGTCTCGTGGACGAATAGCGCGAGCTGGGTTTCACACGATCGTCTTTTTCGAAACCCATGCTGATTCCTACAGAGTAGATTTCTAGTCTCCAGAAAAGTCATTATACTCGAACATAATACGTGCTCCAAAATTCTACAACCGGTAGACGTTAGAGATATAGGTCTATAGTTCTGCACATCTGTTCGACGTCCCTTCTTGAAAACGGGGGTGACCTGTGCCCTTTTACAATCCTTTGGAACGCTACGCTCTTCTAGAGGCCTACGGTACACCTCTGCAAGAGGGGGGGGGGGGGGGGGCAAGTTCCTTCGCGTACTCTGTGTAAAATCGAACTGGTATCCCATCAGGTCCAGCGGCCTTTCCTCTTTTGAGCGATTTTAATTATTTCTCTATCCCTCTGTCGTCTATTTCGATATCTATCATTTTGTCATCTGTGCGACAATCTAGAGAACGAACTACAGTGCAGTCTTCCTCTGTGAAACAGCTTTGGAAAAAGACATTTAGTATTTCGGCCTTTAGCCTGTCATCCTCTGTTTCAGTACTGTTTTGGTCACAGAGTGTCTGGACATTTTGTTTTGATCCACCTACCGCTTTGATATAAGACCAAAATTTCTTAGGATTTTCTGCCAAGTCAGTACATAGAACTTTACTTTCGAATTCATTGAACGCCTCTCGCATAGCCCGCCTCACACTACATTTCGCTTCGCGTAATTTTTGTTTGTCTGCAAGGCTTTAGCTATGTTTGCTGTGAAGTTCCCTTTGCTTCCGCAGCAGTTTTCTAACTCGGAACTGGTCACGGAAGCAAGTCGCGGGTGGTGGGTGGTGGGAGGTAGCAATACTTAGTTCACCTCCCCAGTACAGCGACATTTTGACAGTGTGCCAAGCACTGTCAGTTTGGTCTCCAGCGAGCCAGTGGTAGAAGACTAAGTCTCCACTTCTGTGAAGCAGAGGTCTGCAGCTCACGGTGTCCAAGTCCAGCAGACTATGTTGGTTGTAGTCTTGAAGGTAGTAGTCATCTGGTGAACGGAGGATGACGGAATGTGGAATGGTTTTCTGGCCTCATCAGTGCTCTTCACCAAGTCTTCGTGTCTCAGCTGTGGCTTTCAGCTCTTCAGCTAGGCATTTTCTGCACTGTCAGTGGAGTGAAAGGTGTTCTTGTGTGAGCTTTTCATGTTCTTATGACACCTTTCAGTACTGTTAGAATTACGTTATGTTCCTTTACAGTGAAGTCATACCACTGAACTGGTGATTCAGACATCTCGCCCAAATGATATGTTGCAATGGTCTCGGTTGCATGCCATGA
This sequence comes from Schistocerca nitens, assembly GCF_023898315.1. NCBI lineage: Eukaryota > Metazoa > Arthropoda > Insecta > Orthoptera > Acrididae > Schistocerca > Schistocerca nitens. Next base: position 116,593,458 of record NC_064620.1, on the reverse strand, counting down.
TTTTGCAGTATCGGCTCTCCTGCCTGTTTGAGATTCTGGGTACACAATGCACTTAAACTTGTCTTGACTTGTCATAGCGTGTAGGCTTTCACGGCCGGCGTCTTCAGTAATTAAAACTTCCGGGCTAAGAGGCCGTGGTCCAATAGTAGAAATACTTCTCCCTGACGTTTTACTGTTGACAACACGTGACGAGTGATGGCGCCCTCTACGCGCTCTATATAAACAGGACCTCCACGGCCTAGGAGCCAGTCGTAGACTCACCTCAGATGATGTTGCCCGCAGCTGGCAACGAAACGTCAGGGAGAAGTATTTCTACTATTGGACCACGGCCTCTTAGCCCGGAAGTTTTAATTATTGTCTTGACTTGGTTCAGTACTGGCTTGGAAAAACTTAACAACTTCTTTACATTCGCTCTGTATATCTTTCTGCAGCGCAACAACGTGAAAGTGAGATAGGTTGACAGGACATGGGTAAAGACATCAGGGAGCCGCAAAGGGGAAAAATACAGGGGAAAGACGTTGGAATAAATACCGAGTGTTTGAAAAAACTGTTCTTGTCATAACTATAAGAAACTCCCATAAACATATGGCAAATGTTTCCAATTCATGTGACAAAATCCGAGGGCAGCCAGGTGTGTTTGCATGTGTTCTTGACTGCTTCAGTAGAGCTGAAGGATGTGTGAGAATGAGTGATATCATTCAGCATCCCTTGCAAAGTCAACAGACAGGTGGCCATCAAAGGGCAGAATGACTCATTTCTCGACAAGTATTTCTTTCTGGATACATACTCATCAGATATTTTTATAGTTTCGTCCAGTACTGTGTTCTGTAAGAATAAAGTACACTTTTTCCCAACACCCTGATTTCAACCGATAACTGACTGGGTGTAGGTGCTACTCTGAGATGGAGAGATTGACAGAGGAGGGGATGAGATGGAGAGATTCAAAGAGGAGCGGACATCACAGCAGACCACCCCGAAAAGAACACAATCAAACGTTTTAACTGGTTAAGGGAACCACATGTTACCATCTAAGTTGAAAGAAGCGCCACTCTTGTTGGAACTGAAAAAGGAAGGGTAGGGTGTAATGTCCTGATGATGACGATGTCATTAGACATAAATTACAAGATCGGATGGGACAGTTGTTGGGATGGGAAATATCTGCGTCCTTTCTTAAAGAAACTGTGCCGTAAGTCACCTTAATTGATTTCGTATATTTAGAATTACACAAATTTCACTTATTAATTTTTGCACAAGTGAGTACGTGAAAATCTCTAACTATTCATTGAATGAGATTCCCTTTGGGTTATGATTGCCTGAAAATGGCAAAGAATGTGCTGTACTATAATTTGAGCGTGTAGTTTGGCACCACAATGTGTACTGGTAATTAATATATAATTGGTAATTAAAACATGGTTAGTTTTTTAAGTTCTCCGCCATCTTGATACAGTAAGGCTCAGGCTGAACTAGAAAACCTTACATAAAAGTTTCTGGAATTGGTTACGTTTTATAGCTAATTGTCGAGATTATAAAGATAAGTACCTGAACATAATGATCCATTTATCTCTTTTTATAAAACGTAGTCAGTCTTTGATATTTTAACTTGCAAACGATATGCAGTTTAACAACTTTTTAACGTTTTTAGTACCCTCCTGAACACATTTTAGAAACCTTTCTGGCTGAAGAGTGGATACAAGGTTGCCGCTGACAACCCACCCACAATTCGTGTGGGGCCAGGAAGATGATGTAACAATGAAGAAAAAACAATTCGGTGCCGGCGTTGTTGTTTTGTGCATCACGTCTAACAAGAGGGCTACACGGCAGTCGAATTTTTGTAACCTCTTGTATTTATGGTACCTTTCGTGAAGTTGAGAATTCAAAAGTACCTCACCCAAAGAAATTCGATGCAACTGTCAAAAATTCTCAAGAAAATCGACTTTAAAGTTTTAGAAAGGGCCTGGGTTCGGTTCCAGGGGGAATCAAAATTTCAAACAGAGGCGTATGTTCTATGACCATTTGCGTGAAGCGTAGCATACGTGAAACACAAAATCCTGGTAATTGCTAGGACGAGTCTAGTTTTCGTCTATTTTTCGTTCAGTACGTATACCTAAGCCATTGAAACATAAGGCTCATCAAATATTTACTAATTAACACATCTGTACTTTTATGAAAATCCACCTCTTCTTTTCTAATTATACGTTGCACGCAAAGATTCAGTTTTCATTGCAAATAAAAATTGTTGATTACCGATCTTTCATAAAAGATTGATAATGAATACTGAATAATTTAAAAATTACAAATTAAAGTTTTTTCTGTCGACTTGCATTGTACACTTCATCTTGGTTTAAATATTTCATGCCGCCAAAAATTGGAGCCTGGTCGCGACACGTCAGTCGAGCACCCTACCACACAGCCACGCTCCCGGGTTCGATTCCCGGCGGGGTCAGGGATTTTCTCTGCCTCGTGATGACTGGGTGTTGTGTGCTGTCCTTAGATTAGTTAGGTTTAAGTAGTTCTAAGTTCTAGGCGACTGATGACCATGGATGTTAAGTCCCATAGTGCTCAGAGCCATTTGTACCATTTGCACAGCCACGCTGCTCGGCCGGAGAACAACCCCTACTTTAGCACATTGAAAACTTCGAAGTCAGTTTCCTAGCCTGTTTTAGAGAGTTGCATCGAACTGCTTTGGGAGAGGTATACGTGAATTCCGAACTTCATGTACGGTACCATTGCCGCATGGTGCTCTTGTAAGCAATATCTTCCGTGTACTGATCCAACATTGACTTCCTAAGCCACACCCTGGCGGACTGTATTTCTGGGCTTCACTGTTGCCATTTCAAGTACCGTACTGGCGTGTCATTATTTGACATTGCCAAACAAGTGGAATTTTCTCTGATTTGTATCTGCTTGTGCAATCCAGTGTGATGTGTTTTAAATTCTCACGGGTCGGGGTAATCAGTTGTGCTTGGGATGCTGTAGGAAATTTTAACTTTGTTCTGTGCCTTGTCTTATATCAAAAGATTTTAAGTGATCAGACGTTTGTTTTGACGAGACGCAGATTCAAATTATACTGGGCACAAATGGTAAAGTCACCGTGAGTGAGAAGTATTACGATAAGAAAACGGTGATAAGAGTTTAATTGTCACTAGATCTTCAGTTCATGGCAAAATTTCACTTGCATGCGTATTAGGACGCACGCTGTTGCTCTATCCGTCTGTAGTATAAAACTTGTTTGTCTCCATCACACATTTCCAAAATGATGAGAGGTTTCGACTGCTCATGCAATCACCTTCAGAACATTAAAATAACGTTGCAGTGAGTAATTCGTCACTCCAACGCACAACCGAAGAGCATGGGGCAATGATATTGCCGACCATAGGTACGCACAGCGTCTTGGCCAGTGCCAGAGATCGCCAGGCGAAAACATCCACGCTGCAAGAGTGCGGGAGCTGCACCTGGTAACAGGAGTGACTTTGACTGCATTAAGAAACAACACCGTAAGGTAGCAAGTCAACACGAAGCCAGTGACCGACAAAATACGCGATGTGTGTGATTGTGAGGGCAGACGCAAGGAGGGGTTTAGCGCCCTGTCATTAAGCCTACATACTAGCTCAATATGAAAAAAACAAAGTAAGAAAGAAGAGCAAGGACATAATGGACAGACACTGTCAATGAAGATAAGCATATCACAAAATACGTCTGGATGGTACATTGCATCGAACAGGCGAACACTATGACCATAGGATGCCGCTACAAAGAAGAGGAAGAAGAAGAAGAAGAAGAGCCTGGTTAACGTAGAGATTGTTCCTTGAGAAATACCACGCCATATGTTGTAGAGGGTGCAGTTGAGAAAATCCTCGAAGTGTGGCGGGCGTCCAGGCATTTCCCTTGAAGACTGACCCCACTATCCAGTTAAGGGTAAGATCTGGTTAAGGGAATTCTTGAGGCTTGGCCTGATGGCATTTTCCACAAGCATTACCTGTCAATAAATAGGCGGGGGGGGGGGAGGGGGGGGGTCTGGTTGAGAAAACTTTCGAGGCTCAGCCTGTAGACATTTTCCTAGAGGACTGCTTACTCCTGTGTAGGGGAGTGTATGACGCAAAAAAAAACGAGGTCTGGCCTGCACGTTGTTCCTTGAGAAATACCACGCCATGTGTTGTAGAGGGTGCAGTTGAGAAAATCCTTGAAGTGTGGCAGGCGTCCGGGCATTTCCCTTGAAGACTGACCCCACTATCCAGTTAAGGGTAAGATCTGGTTAAGGGAATTCTTGAGGCTTGGCCTGATGGCATTTTCCACAAGCATTACCTGTCAATAAATAGACGGGGGGAAGGGGAGGGGGGAAGGGGGGGGAGGGGGGTCTGGTTGAGAAAACTTTCGAGGCCCAGCCTGTAGACATTTTCCTAGAGGACTGCTTACTCTTGTGTAGGGGAGTGTATGACGCAAAAAAAAAAAAAAAAAAAAACGAGGCCTGGCCTGCACGTTGTTCCTTGAGAAATACCACGCCATGTGTTGTAGAGGGTGCAGTTGAGAAAATCCTCGAAGTGTGGCAGGCGTCCAGGCATTTCCCTTGAAGACTGACCCCACTATCCAGTTAAGGGTAAGATCTGGTTAAGGGAATTCTTGAGGCTTGGCCTGATGGCATTTTCCACAAGCATTACCTGTCAATAAATAGGCGGGGGAGGGGGAGGGGGGGGTCTGGTTGAGAAAACTTTCGAGGCTCAGCCTGTAGACATTTTCCTAGAGGACTGCTTACTCCTGTGTAGAGGAGTGTATGACGCAAAAAAAACGAGGCCCGGCCTGCACGTTGTTCCTTGAGAAATACCACGCCATGTGTTGTAGAGGGTGCAGATGAGAAAATCCTCGAAGTGTGGCAGGTGTCCGGGCCTTTCCCTTGAAGACTGACCCCACTATCCAGTTAAGGGTAAGATATGGTTAAGGGAATTCTTGAGGCTTGGCCTGATGGCATTTTCCACAAGCATTACCTGTCAATAAATAGGCGGGGGGGGGGGGGGAGGGGGGTCTGGTTGAGAAAACTTTCGAGGCTCAGCCTGAAGACATTTTCCTAGAGGACTGCTTACTCCTGTGTAGGGGAGTGTATGACGCAAAAAAACGAGGCCTGGCCTGCACGTTGTTCCTTGAGAAATACCACGCCATGTGTTGTAGAGGGTGCAGTTGAGAAAATCCTTGAAGTGTGGCATGCGTCCGGGCATTTCCCTTGAAGACTGACCCCACTATCCAGTTAAGGGTAAGATCTGGTTAAGGGAATTCTTGAGGCTTGGCCTGATGGCATTTTCCACAAGCATTACCTGTCAATAAATAGGCAGGGGGGGGGGGGGAGGGGGGGTCTGGTTGAGAAAACTATCGAGGCTCAGCCTGTAGACATTTTCCTAGAGGACTGCTTACTCCTGTGTAGGGGAGTGTATGACGCAAAAAAACGAGGCCTGACCTGCATGTTGTTCCTTGAGAAATACCACGCCATGTGTTGTAGAGGGTGCAGTTGAGAAAAGTCTCGATGTGTGGCAGGCGTCCGGGCATTTCCCTTGAAGACTGACCCCACTATCCAGTTAAGGGTAAGATATGGTTAAGGAAATTCTTGAGGCTTGGCCTGATGGCATTTTCCACAAGCATTACCTGTCAATAAATAGGCGGGGAGGGGAGAAGGGGGGGTCTGGTTGAGAAAACTTTCGAGGCTCAGCCTGTAGACATTTTCCTAGAGGACTGATTACTCCTGTGTAGGGGAGTGTATGACGCGAAAAAACGAGGCCTGGCCTGCACGTTGTTCCTTGAGAAATACCACGCCATGTGTTGTAGAGGGTGCAGTTGAGAAAATCCTCGAAGTGTGGCAGGAGTCCAGGCATTTCCCTTGAAGACTGACCCCACTATCCAGTTAAGGGTAAGATCTGGTTAAGGGAATTCTTGAGGCTTGGCCTGATGGCATTTTCCACAAGCATTACCTGTCAATAAATAGGCGGGGGGGGGGGAGGGGGGGTCTGGTTGAGATAACTTTCGAGGCTCAGCCTGTAGACATTTTCCTAGAGGACTGCTTACTCCTGTGTAGAGGAGTGTATGACGCAAAAAAAACGAGGCCTGGCCTGCACGCTGTTCCTTGAGAAATACCACGCCATGTGTTGTAGAGGGTGCAGTTGAGAAAATCCTCGAAGTGTAGCAGGCGTCCGGGCATTTCCCTTGAAGACTGACCCCACTATCCAGTTAAGGGTAAGATCTGGTTAAGGGAATTCTTGAGGCTTCGCCTGATGGCATTTTCCACAAGCATTACCTGTCAATAAATAGGCGGGGGGGGGGGGGGGGAGAGGGGTCTGGTTGAGAAAACTTTCGAGGCTCAGCCTGTAGACATTTTCCTAGAGGACTGCTTACTCCTGTGTAGAGGAGTGTATGACGCAAAAAAAAACGAGGCCTGGCCTGCACGCTGTTCCTTGAGAAATACCACGCCATGTGTTGTAGAGGGTGCAGTTGAGAAAATCCTCGAAGGTGTGGCAGGCGTCCGGGCATTTCCCTTGAAGACTGACCCCACTATCCAGTTAAGGGTAAGATCTGGTTAAGGGAATTCTTGAGGCTTGGCCTGATGGCATTTTCCACAAGCATTACCTGTCAATAAATAGGCGGGGGGGGGGGGGGAGGGGGGGTCTGGTTTAGAAAACTTTCGAGGCTCAGCCTGTAGACATTTTCCTAGAGGACTGATTACTCCTGTGTAGGGGAGTGTATGACGCAAAAAAACGAGGCCTGGCCTGCACGTTGTTCCTTGAGAAATACCACGCCATGTGTCGTAGAGGGTGCAGTTGAGAAAATCCTCGAAGTGTGGCAGGTGTCCGGGCATTTCCCTTGAAGACTGACCCCACTATCCAGTTAAGGGTAAGATCTGGTTAAGGGAATTCTTGAGGCTTGGCCTGATGGCATTTTCCACAAGCATTACCTGTCAATAAATAGGCGGGGGGGGGGGGGGAGGGGGGGTCTAGTTGAGAAAACTTTCGAGGCTCAGCCTGTAGACATTTTTCTAGAGGACTGCTTACTCCTGTGTAGGGGAGTGTATGACGCAAAAAAAAAAACGTGGCCTGGCCTGCACGTTGTTCCTTGGGAAATACCACGCCATGTGTTGTAGAGGGTGCAGGTGAGAAAATCCTCGAAGTGTGGCAGGCGTCCAGGCATTTCGCTTGAAGACTGTCCCCACACGTGCAGGGGCCGAGGCGGTGCTCGAGCCCCAGCCCGCAGGTTCTTTCCCCCACAACAGCTGTGACAGGAGCCCCGGCTTGACGCACCCTCGCGCTGGCGGAGCGGTGCCGCAGGCGGTGGACCCTGGCGGCGAGCTGCAGCGTGGTGAGCGTGTCCCGGTAGTGCGCGGCGCACGGGCACGCGTGCACCACCATCGCCGCGTGGCTCGTCACCGGCGACAGGCACTCGCGCAGCACCTGCGCCGCCCGCTGGTTCCTGTGGGCACGGGGGGTTAAATAAAGCAGGACTGCCGGTCACTGCACGACTGCAACAGAAAAGGGAGGTAATGACGGTGGCACGTAAAGTGCCCTCCGCCACACACCGTTGGGTGGCTTGCGGAGTATAAATGTAGATGTCAATGTAGACCGCGATTCTCGTGCCACCCACCCTAGTACAGGGGTTGGACAAAAGTATAGAAACGACAGAACCATAACACAGTGCCGTGCTTAATACGGTGTAGGAAACCCACTGGTGTTCAAGACAGCTCTGAGCAGTCTCACAGTGGATAAATACAGTTCCTGTACCGTTTTCAGGGGGTCTTACACCATTATTCCTGCAAAGCAGCTGGAAGCTCAGGTAATGATCGTTGAGGTGGACAGTGATCAGGCAAACTTCTCTCCATAGTACATCACAAACGCTTAATAATATTGAGATCTGGTGACCATGATTGTCAGAGTACATCAACATCGACTCAAAGGAAGGCCTCGGCGCTTGCTCGTGACGTCACGTCAGCTAGGCACGGCGAACGCCAGGTCTGTTGCAGGCACACTCATAATGGTGTTGTCTCCCTCTCTGACACAGGAAAATGTGAAACTATTGACGGTAGCTGACCAACACACATTGTTCTGACAGAGTTCTGCAATCAATTAATTGTGCAATTCATTACACTTCTTAACAAACAGTGTACTCCTGAACTTAAATTTCTACCTGTTTTAAGGACTGGCATACAAAAATAACTTCATAATCCACCAGCAACAGAATTCGCGCTTCTTTACCTTATTTGTAAATCTGAGGAAGTTACGTTTGTACTGGGTTGCTTTTACAAGAAACTGTGAACATATTGGTGCGCTTCATTAGGTACCTTGGTTAACTATGGGGCGAGGAGCACTGAATGTTAATGAAATATCTTGCGATTGTACACGTTGGGGGAGGGGGTGGGGGACAGAAGAAGAGGCAAAAGAGAGATACTGGTTTTATCAAATAAAATGTTTTTATCTTATAAAGTTTCTCCTTTCAGTTGCAAGAGGAGAATATTTATCTTTTCTAATGTGCATGTTTAAAAAAGTTTAAGCTCAGCAGTATTTTCCATGTATGAAGCTGTTTTGTTTCCTGTTTAGAATTCCTTTCGTTGAAAACGACTGTAATCTAATGACTGGCAACAGTTGGACATTTACACATGTAAATTAATTCACATTTCCAGTGGCGATCAAACGAAAATAAATAAATAAATAAATAAAAGAAACGAGTTCATTGTAAGGGGGTTGGGGTAAGTTTCGGTAACAAAATGGATCAAGTAAATATAGTTTCTTGAATGTAAAATTTCCGAAGCTTGCAATGAGGCAAAGCATCTTCTCATATTTATCTACGTTTGTTTCGGCAGGATTCAGTAATACAGAACTATGATCTTCATTTGTAGCTTTACGACAGTAAGAAAATCTTTCATCTAAATAAAACTGCAGAATCCGAAACAATACCAAACAGTTTGTCCAAAAATAAGAGATTTATGGTGATAAGTACGCCCAGGCGTTTCTGCCTGCAACAGACCTGGCGTTCGCCGTGCCTAGCTGACGTGACGTCACCAGCAAGCGCCGAGGCCTTTCTTTGAGTCGGTGTTGGAGTACATACAGCACTTCATCTTCATGCTCATAAAACCGGTACTGGTCGATGCGAGCTGCGTGAACAGGGGCCCTATCGTCATGGAACATAGCATCCCCATTGGGGAACAAACATTTTACCATGGGGTGGTCCTCATCAAACAAAATGATCACATAATCCTTGGCAGTATTGCAGCTTTGCAGAGTAACCATGAGGCCCACGACATATCACGACATTGCTGCCGAAATCACCACTGAACCCCGTGTTCCACTTTTGGGACGTAAATTAGGACAGAAGTTGGAAACAGTGTGACAGGAGACTCATACAAACAAATGACTGTTTTTCATTACTCCATAGTCGAGGATTTATGGCTTCCGCACCACGTTTTCCTGTTGAGGGCATTTGCATCACTGAAATGAAATGAAATGATTGTATGGCATTGTTGGCCTAGGAGGCCCCATGAGGGGAAGTTCGGCCGCCGTACTGCAAGTCCTTTTTAGTTGACGCCACTTCGGCGACTTGCGAGTCAATGAAGATGAAATGATGATGAAAGACACACAACACCCAGACATCACGAGGCAGAGAAAATCCCCGACCCAGCCGGGAATCGAACCCGGGACCCCGTGCGCGGCAAGCGAGAACGTCACCGCAACACCACGAGCTGCGGACATTTGCATCACCGATGAGTGCTTTTAGAATCCCTTCTCGCTCTACAATTGCCTGCTTATTGAGCTCCGTTGTTATGTTGCTGACAGTGTTCAAGAGTGCGACATTCAGCTGTGCAGTGATCAATTACGTGTAGTCATTTGGCGAAGAAAATAAACTAGTTCGAGTTTGGAACTTTAATCTTAATCCTCCTATCATAACCAGGCTCCACTTCATATCATCCTAAATTGCGATTATCGCATGTGAGAGTGAAAAATACTTGAATTCGAAACTATTAAATGTGCTTAATTTTTCCTTTTCCACTAAAAAAGTCAATTTCATTAATTAACTGAAATTAATGCCTCAGCCTTGTATTGCAGATTTATTAAACGTCTTTTTTTCCAAAGAGGTGCACTGAATGACAAATTCATTAATAGTGGCAAACTAAAGAAAATTTTATTTTCTAATTCAGGTACATTACTCAAGTTTGTGTGTTTAGCGATTTTATATATCGATCTTGGCTTTCGTATTTACGGAGGTATCCTCTTAAATTGTCGCTAACTGTTACGTCGTTTGTACTTAAGTGTTACGCTTTCTGGTAATAACTTTTAAGTGAAGTTTAACTGTGGCAGTGAACATCATTGTAATGTAACGCTTCTTAATCACTAGCACATCACACGAGGCCTTATGTCAGTCAGTTTTGATTTTAAATGATTCTAAATTGTCTAGTATAATGGTAACTGCACATCTGAATACTGAGATAGTTTCCACATTCGATTTAGCTCGCGTGTGTGTAATGACCGGTGTCGCCAATGTATGTATCATTAACTGTTGTTGTTGTTGTGGTCTTCAGTCCGAAGAGTGGTCCGAAGCAGCTTCCTGTGCTACTCCATCTTGTGCAAGCCTCTTCATCTCCGAAAACCTACAGCAACCTACATCCTTCTGAATCTATTTGCTGTATTTATCTCTTGGCTTTCCCTTAAGATTTTTAAACCCTACTTCCCTTAAACACTAAACTGATGAACCCTTGATGTAACAGAACGTGTCCATTCAACCTTTCAGTTTATGCCACAAATTTATTTTTGTCCCCAATTCTATTCTCTACCTCCTCATTAGTTATTTGATGTATGCACCTAATCTTCAGCATTCTTCTGTAGCATCACATTTCAAAAGCTTCTACATTCCTCTTGTCAAAACAGTTTATCGTCCATATTTAACATCCATGCATGGCTACATACAAATAGTTTCACAAAAGGCTACTTAACACTTAAATCTATAGTCGACGTTAAGAAACTTCTCCCCATCAGAAACGCTTTATTTGATCATTGCCAGTCTACATGTTGTATCCTTCCCTTATTCGGCCATCATCAGTTACTTTGTTGCCAATGGACAACGGACAACTCTGGACAGCAGGATGTGGAAGTGGGCCTCGCTTTATTTATGTTTCCAGACATTGTGGGATAGTATTTAAAGTAAAAACTCATTTTCAAATGGTTCAAATGGCTCTGAGTACTATAGGACTTAACATCTGTGGTCATCAGTCCCCTAGAACTTAGAACTACTTAAACCTAACTAACCTAAGGACAGCACACAACACCCAGCCATCACGAGGCAGAGAAAATCCCTGACCCCGCCGGGAATCGAACCCGGGAACCCGGGCGTGGGAAGCGAGAACGCTATCGCACGACCACGAGATGCGGGAAAAAAAAAAAAACTCATTTTCAACAAATATGAATTCCTATGTCGTTACCTATAATTTATAACCAAATGTTGGTCTTCAGTCGTTTAGTGGAGGAATATGCTATCTATTCGTTCTATTCCATGCTGAATGATATACAGCTTCAAATGAAACTCGGTAATGTGAGACCTTAAACGAATTTATGGAAGTCAGTAACACAAACATAGTTGGAGGGTGGAGGCGCGAGTCACACAGACCACAGGCTCATTGTGTTAATGGCATCAAGCACAAGGAGCAGGGTGTGGGTGATGGACATAGGGCGCAGGGCATGGACATGGGGTGCAAGCTGTGGATTGCAGGGCATAGTGTGTGGATATGGGGAGTGGGACATGGGGCATGAACATGGGGTGCAGGATGTGGACATGGGCTGTGCGTCATGGATGTGGGTCACAGATTTGGGATGTGGGGTGTGTGTGGATGCAGGATGTAGCGTACAGAATATGCAGCATGGGTTGTGGGGCACCGATGTGGGGCATGGGGTGTGGAGTGTGTATGAGAGCATGGGGTGTGGGGTGTTGCGTGCAGAGCATGGGGTGCAGGGTGTGGATGAGGGCATGGGCACAGGCTGTGGGTTGTAGCCATGGTGTCAGGGGTGGGGGGTACAGAGCATGGATGTGGGGTGCAGGGTATGAGATACAGGTACAGGTGTGGGGTATGGGGCATGGGGCCAGGGATGCACCCTGCAAAATTTACAAAAGTTCAGGGGATAGGAGTGTGGTGAGGCGCTCGTTCTGTGTTCTCTCAGGATAACTGATGTGCAGGGAGTGAACATAAATTTGGAACCACCAGAAACAGAACACAATACCGTGCCTAACACTGTGTAGTAAACCCATTGGTACTGAAAACAGCTTTCAGTCTTCTTGAAATGCATAAATACAGCTTCTTTATGGTTTTCAAGGGTAGCTTATACTGTTCTTGGGAAGTTCAGGTAATGATGGTGGAGATCGATAGTGAGCACACACCATTGTCCCCAAAGTAGTCCACAATGACCCAATAATAGTCATTCTGGTTGACAGATGAGATGCAACACTTAATCCCTGGATTCACAGCACTTTTTCTGGAAGATACGAGCTGTGTGAACAGGGGTCCTGTCTTCTTGGAACACAGCATCACCAATGGAGAACAAATATAACACCACAAGATGGACTTGACCAGCCAAAATGGTGACAGCAACGCGTCCTTGCAGAATAACCATGTGTCGAATGCAATACCACGATACGGCTGCACAAATTATCAACTAAAGCCCGCCATGTTTCATTATTGGGACGTAAACTCGGCCAGAAATCGGGAATGGTACGAAAGAAGACTCATCCAACAAAAAGGGTTCAACACCACGTTTTCCTAATATGGGTATTTACATCACTGATGCGTGGTTTGCAATTCCAGCTCGCCTTGCAGTTCCCTGATTGTGGAGCTCTGTTCATATTGTTTTGGTGATAGCTGAGTTCGCAAGTGTGAGACTCTGTTCTGCAATGTGTCTTTCAGATGTCGTCCTTTTATTTTTCGCCAGAATCATGTTACCGAGAGAGGTGGCGCAGTGGTTAGCACAGGACGCGCGTTCTGGAGGACGACGGTTGAAACCCCTGTCGGGCCATCCCGATTTAGTTTTTCCGTGATTTCCCTTTGGAAGGGGACTGCCAACTTCCTTCCCCATCCTTCCCTAATCCGAAGGGACCGATGACTTAACTGGTTGGCCCCCTCCCCCAAATGACCCACCTACCTCACAGTCCTCCTCAATGAGCGTCTGTCACGATCACTCGACACACCCTTTCGTCCACGTTGTGAGTCAGCAGATGATGTTTCGCCACTTTTCCTGTGTGTAGTATAAATTTTCGATACTAAGCCTTTCGGAACATCAGGTATGTAGGCTACCGTGGTTACGGTAGGACCCAACATACCAGGAGCACCAGCAATTTTCCCACGTTCGAGTTCACTGAGCTCCGGCATAATGCACTCACAGCTGCACAGAACAGTGTTCTCGTTGCGACTGACTCTTGCGGTGTATTGAGGCCATTTTAAAGGTGCAAAAATGTTCAAATGTGTGTGAATTCCTATGGGACCAAACTGCTGAGGTCATCGGTCCCTAGACTTACACACGACTTAAACTAACTTATGCTAAGAACAACACACACACCAATGCTCGAGGGAGGACTCGAACCTCCGACAGGAGGGGCCGCACAATCAGTGACATGGCGCCTCTAACCGCGCGGCCACTCCGCGCGGCTGTAAAGGTGCCGTTCATGACCAAATACAACAGTGCAACCTGAAATATCGGCTAGTATCTGAATTTACAGGGAAGCATCCATTTTTCGCAGGGTTTCCGTAATTTTGTCCAATCGCTGTACATCACGGGAGCCAAAACAGCTTGCGGTTTTTAAAATAAAAGGAAGGTGCAATTTGTGCTGGCTTTTTATTCAAAATGAATAATTCAGTTGCGGAACTTGCATCAACATGCTCGAAATTACAGTACAACACATTAATTTATAATACAGTTTGAAAGGGGTCGGTAGCAGATCGTGTAAGTTTGCTGCCGTTCTAGTGTCTTGTTACCTTGGTGGAGCTAAACATTAGACGACTACTCAATAAACCGACACAGGCTGTATCATGGTTGAGAAGATTGGGCCCACCTGTAGGGAATGTTCCTGGAGCCGTTGAATACGGAGAGCAGCAGGTTGCCGAGGCCGGAGAGGGGCAGCTCGCGCTCCGCCCTGTCGCCGCCGCCGCCGCCCCCACCACCGCCCCCGCCGCCGACACTGCCGCCGCTGCCGCTCCCCGTTGTCACCTCCAGCAGGTGCAGTCGGCTGCGCCCGCCCAGCACTACAACCAGACACACCGCGCGGCGATGTCACTGTTGCTGTTGTTGTTGCTGCTGTGGTCTTCAGTCCCATCTGGATTGACGCACCTCGCCACTCAATCCTGGGCAAGCGTCTTCATCTGTGCGTAAGTACTGCAAGCTACATCCCCGTCAAACTGACTGCTGTAGTTAAACCTCTGTCTCTACTCTACTCTGTAGGAATCAGCATGGGTTTCGAAAGAGACGATCGTGTGAAACCCAGCTCGCGCTATTCGTCCACGAGACTCAGAGGGCCATAGACACGGGTTCTCAGGTAGATGCCGTGTTTCTTGACTACCGCAAGGCGTTCGATACAGTTCCCCACAGTCGTTTAATGAGCAAAGTAAGAGCATATGCACTATTAGACGAATTGTGTGATTGGATTGAAGAGTTCCTAGATAACAGAACGCAGCATGTCATTCTCAATGAAGAGAAGTCTTCCGAAGTAAGAGTGATTTCAGGTGTGCCGCAGGGGAGTGTCGTAGGACCGTTGCTATTTACAATATACATAAATGACCTTGTGGATGACATCGGAAGTTCACTGAGGCTTTTTGCGGATGATGCTGTGGTATATCGAGAGGTTGTAACAATGGAAAATTGTACTGAAATGCAGGAGGATCTGCAGCGAATTGACGCATGGTGCAGGGAATGGCCGGCCGAAGTGGCCGTGCGGTTAAAGGCGCTGCAGTCTGGAACCGCAAGACCGCTACGGTCGCAGGTTCGAAGCCTGCCTCGGGCATGGATGTTTGTGATGTCCTTAGGTTAGTTAGGTTTAACTAGTTCTAAGTTCTAGGGGACTAATGACCTCAGCAGTTGAGTCCCATAGTGCTCAGAGCCATTTGAACCATTTTTTTGCAGGGAATGGCAATTGAATCTCAATGTAGACAAGTGTAATGTGCTGCGAAAACATAGAAAGAAAGATCCCTTATCATATAACTACAATATAGCAGGTCAGCAACTGGAAGCAGTTAATTCCATAAATTATCTGGGAGTACGCAGTAGGAGTGATTTAAAATGGAATGATCATATGAAGTTGATCGTCGGTAAAGCAGATGCCAGACTGAGATTCATTGGAAGAATCCTAAGGAAATGCAATCCGAAAACAAAGGAAGTAGGTTACAGTACGCTTGTTCGCCCACTGCTTGAATACTGCTCAGCAGTGTGGGATCCGTACCAGATAGGGTTGATAGAAGAGATAGAGAAGATCCAACGGAGAGCAGCGCGCTTCGTTACAGGATCATTTAGTAAAATGCGAAAGCGTTACGGAGATGATAGATAAACTTCAGTGGAAGACTCTGCAGGAGAGACGCTCAGTATCTCGGTACGGGCTTTTGTTGAAGTTTCGAGAACATACCTTCACCGAGGAGTCAAGCAGTATATTGCTCCCTCCTACGTATATCTCGCGAAGAGACCATGAGGATAAAATCAGAGAGATTAGAGCCCACGCAGAGTCATACCGACAATACTTCTTTCCACGAACAATACGAGACTGGAATAGAAGGGAGAACCGATAGAGGTACTCAAAGTACCCTCCGCCACACACCGTCAGGTGGCTTGCGGAGTATGGATGTAGATGAAGATGTAGAACACCCGCCCACACCTCCCTCCACTACCAAACGGACCATTCCTAGGTGCCCTAGCGTGTCTACTATCGACCGATCATTTTTTCTTTTGTTTAGCCAGCTGGGTAAAGAATTTCTTTTTTTACAATTCGGTTCAGTACCCCTCAGCAATTGTTCGATCTGTCCACCCAATATTCATCTTCTTCTGTATAGCCAAATTTTAAAACCGTCCATTTCCTAATGTCGAAACTGCTTATACATTTTGCGACTGTGCATTTTATATCCCCTCAACTCAGCCATCATCAGATATCTTGATGCCTAAATAACAAAGCTCATCTTTACTTTTAGTGCTTCATTTCCTGATCCAATCCCCTCAGCATTGCCTG
Organism: Schistocerca nitens; assembly: GCF_023898315.1. Taxonomy (NCBI): domain Eukaryota; kingdom Metazoa; phylum Arthropoda; class Insecta; order Orthoptera; family Acrididae; genus Schistocerca; species Schistocerca nitens. Next base: position 116,577,255 of record NC_064620.1, on the reverse strand, counting down.
ATTTATTCCACTAACCTCGTTTTCGTTGATCATCTGATAATCTCTTTCAGAGACACTATCTATCCTATTCAACTATCTATCCCATTCAACTACTTTGCCGCCTACGCACAATATGGGACCGTTAAAAATAAATGACTGTAGCCGTTTGTAATCGCTGCATTCATTTTCAACTTGTCTGTATTTTTTCTGTTTTAAGACAGGATTTTATATACTTGAAGCTATCTGGTACCATCGCCTCGGAAGCCGTAGTGCGCCCCCCCCCCCCCTCCTCTCCTCTCTGTACTAACGCTTGGTTCTTTCAATTTGAAATCTGTCATTAATTTTCCTACTCGGGTAGTAAGGACAGCAGCACATTGATACATAACACTTTTATAGACCAAGATAGGTTTAAAAACATAAATTCTTGTCGTGTTGAGAATGGGCTTTCTGATCATGATGCTCAGCTAGTTACAATATATGACATAGCTCCATTCAGTAATTCAAAACTACCCTCCAAAGTTGTGCGTTCAATTAATGACTCAACAATTAGAAATTTAAGAGAAAATCTTCAGCAGTTAGACTGGGATGAGGTGTACAAGGAACCCGATGCTAATTTAAAATATAACTTATTTCATGATACACTTGTAAGAGAATTTGAAAACTGTTTCCCCAAGAAAGTAGTTAAATATAATTATAAGAAACTATGCAAAAAACCTTGGCTTACTAAAGGAATAAAAATATCTTGTAACCACAAAAGGGAACTGTATCTAACAACAAGAAAGAGTAATGACCCAGAAACAGCCAAACATTATAAAAACTACTGTGCTACATTAAGAAAGGTTATTAAAATGTGCAGAAGCATGTGCATCATGTCTGAGATTAATACCTCTGATAACAAAATCAAAACAATTTGGAATATTATTACAAGGGAGACAGGACAACCAAGAGTACAGCATGACGGCATCACCATCAAAGCGAATGGAAACTTGATAAACAACAAGCCGAAAGTCGAAAACATTTTGAATAATCATTTTTTAAATGTTGTAGAGAAAATAGGATCTAAATGTTCATCAGAAGAAGCAAGGCAGTTAATGGAAGAGGCCTTACCCACACCATTTGATACAACTGAAATTCCACCCACCTCTCCATCTGAAATTAGGAAGATAATAAACTCTCTCAAGAATAAAAGCTCACATGGGATTGATGACATTTCCAGCAGGATAATAAAAGCTTGTTCGCAAGAAATATGTAATAGCTCTCTGAAGTAGGGTATTTTCCCAGATAGACTGAAGTATGCCATTGTTATACCACTGCATAAAAAAGGGGATACGTCTGATGTCAACAACTACCGCCCAAGCTCTCTTCTGACTGCCTTATCCAAAATTCTTGAAAAAGTAATGTATTGTAGAGTAGCTTCACACCTTTTTAAAAATAAAGTTTTAACAAAATGTCAGTTTGGTTTCCAGAAGGTTTTTTCAACGGAAAATGCTGTATATACTTTCAATAATGAAATATTAAATGCTCTGAGTAACCGGAAGTCACCCGTTGGGATTTTTTGTGATCTATCAAAGGGTTTTGATTGTGTAAATCATGGAATACTTCTAGATAAGCTCAAGTACTGTGGTATGAATGGGACAGTGCTCAAATGGTTTAAATCATACCTAACTGGAAGAGTGCAGAAAGTTGAAATAAACAGTTCACATAATATGCAAAAAACTGGTGATTTCTCAAACTGGAGAACAACCAAGAATGGGGTGCCGCAAGGTTCGGTCTTGGGTCCTGAGCTGTTCTTAATATATATTTATGACTTGCCATTCTATATTCACGAAGATGCAAAGCTGGTACTTCTTGCCGATGATACAAGTATAGCTATCACACCCAACAGACAAGAATTGACTGGTGAAATTGTAAACGGAGTTTTTCAGAAAATCATTAACTGGTTCTCTGCAAATGGGCTCTCATTAAACTTTGACAAAACACAGTATATACAGTTCCACACAGTAAATGGAATGACCCCATTAATAAATATAGACTTAGATCAGAAATCGGTAGCTACGGTAGAATATTCAAACTTTCTAGGTGTATGCATTGATGAGGGGTTGAAATGGAAAAAAACACACTGAGGATCTGCTGAAACGTTTGAGTTCAGCAACTTATGCTATTAGGTTCAAAATGGCTCTGAGCACTATGGGACTCAACTGCTGAGGTCATTAGTCCCCTAGAACTTAGAACTAGTTAAACCTAACTAACCTAAGGACATCACAAACATCCATGCCCGAGGCAGGATTCGAACCTGCGACCGTAGCGGTCTTGCGGTTCCAGACTGCAGCGCCTTTAACCGCACGGCCTTATGCTATTAGGGTCACTGCAAATTTTGCCGATATACGTCTGAGTAAATTAGCTTACCACGCCTATTTTCATTCTCTGCTTTCGTATGGCATCATATTCTGGGGTAACTCATCATTGAGTAAAAGAGTGTTCATTTCATAAAAGCGTGTAATCAGAATAATTGCTGGAGCTCATCCAAGATCATCCTGCAGACACTTATTTAAAGAGCTAGAAATCTTTACTGTAGCCTCACAATATATATATTCACTTCTGAAATTTGTTATTAACAATCCGAACGAATTCAAAAGTAATAGCAGTGTACATGGCTAAAACACTAGGAGAAAGGATGATCTTCACTACTCAAGGTTAAATCTAACTTTGGCTCAGAAGAGGGTAAATGATGCTGCCACAAGAGTCTTTGGTCACTTACCTAATAACATCAAAAGTCTGACAGACAGCCATGTAGCATTTAAAAGGCAATTAAAAGGATTTCTTAATGGCAACTCCTTCTACTCATTAGATGAATTTTTGGATATAGTAAGTGGGTAATTTCTCAACCTCCACAAAAAAAAAAAAAAAAAAAAAAAAAAAAAAAATAAGTGTCATGTAATATTTTGTCTAATGTAATATATTGTATAGACATCTTTTATTAACCTGACACGTTCCACATCATTACGAAGTGTCGTATTCATGATCTATGGAACAAGTACTAAACTAATCTAATCTAATCTGGCAGCCAATGAGATTTCGACGCCTCGCCGTGGTGGACGCAGGTAAATGCTCTCGTTTAGGCGGCGACGCGGCCATATGGCGCCGCATGCCTATGCCACCACGCCGGGGAGGTCGCAGCAGCTGGTCGGCAAGTTAGCTGGCAACGTGCATCCCTGTCTGAACCGCGAGAACTGCCCCCCCCCTCCGCCCCCCCCTCTCCCCCAAGTCCCGTCCCTCCTCCTCCCTACCGTAAAACAATGTTTCACCAACTTTTTCGACGCAGCATTAGCAAATTTTATAATTTTGTAAACACGTTTAACGAAAATGAAGCATAGCATTGAGATCTGGTACAAGAACTGCATGCGATAACCATTTAGCACAGTGATAAGCAAAGAAACTTTCAATGACTTAGCACGTGTCAGAGTTCTATTCGTGCCAGAATAACAACGAAATACGCTACTGGCCATTACAATTGCTACACCACGAAGATGACGTGCTACAGACGCGAAATTTAACCGACAGGAAGAAGATGCTACGATATGCAAATGATTAGCTTTTCAGAGCATTCACACAAGGTTGGCGCCGGTGGCGACACCTTCAACGAGCTGACTTGAGGAAAGTTTCCAACCGATTTCTCATACACAAACAGCAGTTGACCGGCGCTTCCTGGTGAAACGTTGTTGTCATGCCTCGTGTAAGGAGGAGAAATGCCCATCACGTTTCCCACTTTGATAAAGGTCGGATTGTAGCCTATTGCGATTGCGGTTTATCGTATCGCGACAGTGCTCCTCGCGTTGGTCGAGATCCAATGACTGTTAGCAGAATATGGAATCGGTGGGTTCAGAAGGGTAATACGGAACGCCGTGCTGGATCCCAACGGCCTCGTATCACTAGCAGTCGAGATGACAGGTATCTTATCCGCATGGCTGTAACGGATCGTGCAGCCACGTGTCGATCCCTGAGTCAACAGATGGGGACGTCTGCAAGACAACAACCACCTGCACGACCAGTTCGACGACGTTTGCAGCAGCACGGACTATCAGCTCGGAGACCATGCGTACGGTTACCCTTGACGCTGCATCACAGACAGGAGCGCCTGCGATGGTGTACTCGACGACGAACTTGGGTGCACGAATGGCAAAACGACATTTTTTCGGATGAATCTAGGTTCTGTTTACAGTATCATGATGGTCGCATCCGTGTTTGGCGACATCGCGGTGAACGCACACTGGAAGCGTGTATTCGTCATCGCCATACTGGCGTATCACCCGGCGTGATGGTATGGGGTGCCATTGGTTACATGTGTCGGTCACCTCTTGTTCGCATTGACGGCACTTTGAACAGTGGACGTTACATTTCAGATGTGTTACGACCCGTGGCTCTACCCTTCACTCGATCCGTGCGAATCCCTACATTTCAGCAGGATAATGCACGACCGCATGTTGCAGGTCCTGTACGGGCCTTTCTGGATACAGAAAATGTTCGACTGCTGCCCTCGCCAGCACATTCTCCAGATCTCTCACCCATTGAAAAAGTCTGGTCAAAGGTGGCCGAGCAATTGGCTCGTCACACTACGCCAGTCACTACTCTTGATGAAGTGTGGTGTCGTGCTGAAACTGCATGGGCAGCTGTACCTGTACACGCCATCCAAGCTCTATTTGACTCAATGCTCAGGCGTATCAAGGCCGTTATTACGGCCAGAGGTTGTTGTTCTGGTTACCAATTTCTCAGGATCAATGCACCCAAATTGAGTGAAAATTGAATCACATGTCAGCTATAATATATTTGTCCAATGAATACCCGTTTATCATCTGCATTTCTTCTTGGTGTAGCAATTTTAATGGCCAGTAGTGCACATAATACGTAAGTAAGGCCGTCTACGTACAGTGGTCTTGCGGCACCGTATGCTTCAGCAGTAAAGCCGATGACTAACGGCACAGGCTACGTTTCCTTCCTTGAGGGTACAGCTCTGGCGAATACTACGTAGGAACAACGAGAAAAATCCATTAATATCACTAATGACCCACAGAATGCCCACTCTTGAAATCTCTTATTTACAAAGCAGTGTGTACCAATCTAAACTTGGGAGAAGCAGAAATACCGCCTGGATGGTCAAATTAATTACATGTCCCGTCCACCATTTTTTGCTCGGTTCTTCTACCATCTCTTTCGCCCTCTGTCGGCGGAAAGCGTCAAAAATCGGACGCCTTTGCTTAAACAGCAAATTTGCGACAATAGACGCTACCGACCTTCGAGACGCAATTAGCGTAACGAACCTGTGTGAACGAGACCCACTGTCGTTACATAAACTGTTTTAACTGTCGTAGTAGTTTTTATATGACGGAACATGAACGAAATGTCAGTGTAGAAATGACACTTTGACCACGGTGGTGCTTTTATACAGTCGGTGGAAAACCTTGCTCTTGTAGGCTGGAGCTAGGAACACGAGAGGTACGAGACATGAGCGTCGGCAGAAATTTTTCCAAGAGGGGGCAAGAGTCAAAAGTTGCCTGTTTTTAGACAACTGATTCGGTGGATTAGAAATCGTATCGTGCCCAAAGAATTAAATTTGTCAAGAAATATACTAAACGAATTTTATCTCAAACGATTGATAATTCCAAGTTAATATTTGTTGAAAGCGCAATTGTTTCATACCTAAAATATGAAATTTTCCCCATATGATTAAACGCAGCGCATCCAACCAGTTAGAAAAGAAATAACTTTTGAAGTCATATTGGAACTTAGAGATCGTCTTAAGCAGAATAACGAAATCAGACTAGCTCGCAACTAACATTTAGTGGTTTTGGTAACCCATTTCGGTGAAACAAGACCATCGTCAGATCAGTAACTGCCTGATGAGGTGCGGAGCCCGTTCGCGGAGCTGTTGTAGGTACCACACGGTACCAGGCCCAGCTGCAGTTCAGCGGTACCCGCTGGTACATACAGCAGCTCCGTAAACGGGCCCCGCATGTCACCAGGGATATGAAAGTTTGAACTTTGCTGGAGACGCTTTCAGTGAAGTTTCTGAACGTCTATGCAGGAATGACAGCCCATTCTTCCTGAGGAACCGAAGGCAGAGGAGGTGGCGGCTCTCGATGCTGGCCTCTGGACCAGTGTCGGCGTTCTGGTTCATCCCAAACGCCTTCCACTGAGTTCAGGTACAGACTCTGAGCGGGCCAGTCCATTTCACGAAGGCTGTTATTCACAAACCATCGCCCAGCGACGCTGATTTATCTGTGGATGTGCTGTCACGCCGATATAATCGTCGCTTGCAAACTGTTCCTGTACTGTATGCAATATACAACAATTTAAGACTCGTTCATTCCCTTTCGTATCTAACGTTTTCTTACCAGGAAAAAGACCCTCATGCCTTAACATCACCCCCTTCGTACTTCACTGTTGGTGGGGAATGTTCTCCAAGAATTCGCGAAACCCAAACCCTGTCAGTTTGCCACAGAGTGCAGGATGATGCATCCGCCACATCACTTGTTTGCAGTCGTCATTCTCCACTGGCGTCGCTTAGCACTGACCATGGAAGTGTCTGGCCTGTGAGGAGCTACAAGACCCTTGTACTCCACTCTCTTTAACTCTTTAAGTACAGTCATTGTGACATCTGAATTGCTTGTAGTACTCTGGAACGCACGAGTGATTCCTCTCTCTGATTTCGTGTGGTTTTCTACTATATTCCCCTCGCAATGCTCGACGGCGCCAGCCTTTCAGTACATGAGGTCTGTCGGCTCTCGGTTCAAATGATTCAAATGGCTCTGAGCACTATGGGACTTAACATCTGTGGTCATCAGTCCCCTAGAACTTAGAACTACTTAAACCTAACTAACCTAAGGACACATCCATGTCCGAGGCAGGATTCGAACCTGGGACCGTAGCAGACTGAGCGCCTAGAACCGCGAGACCACCGCGTGTCGGCTCTCGGTTTAGCTGTGCCCGTGCCTTAGTGTTCGTACTTCACAGCTGAGCCGTGGCGCTCGTCACTGGCGCGCCAGTCTCTTGGATGTCCATTATCGATCCTTCGATGTTTCTTATCTTTGCTTGCCTTGTTGTTTTCCGCATTCGCGGGGCGAGTGGCAGTTGACGTTTTCTCGGGCAACCTGCTGAGACGCCGCGAGGTACGAGGTGGGAAGCAACCACGTATATGTGGAGTTGGTTGTACGCGGTCTGCCGGTTCAGGATGGAGGATATGTGTTTGCTGCCTGCATGTCTGCTCTCCTGATTTTGCTCGCCGTGCTTTGCGATCGCCTAGTTTGGGTTGTTGCCTGGTGTAACCTACACGAGCCATACCGGACGTCCAGCAGAAGTTAAGCAGCTTTGTCTTTCTTTTAAAGAAAAGGAGCAAATGTATAAGACTTTTGGTAATCAATTCTGGTGGCCTCTTAAGTGTGGCCTTAGCGTTTACACTGCCTTTGGGGAGAGCTAATTTTTTAAAATTTACATAGTTGGGGTTCCGTCCTTTATAATATTTTGGGGGTTTTATTTGAATTTTCTCTTTGCGGTTCCTTCCTTGTGCTTAGTTAAATGTTTACTTGTATAGCGGGAAGTGACTCCTGGTGAAAACTCGGAGAAGGTGTTTGATGTTACTGCTGCCTCCGGCATTCGTCTTTTCAATTAAGTGTTGTCATCCCTTCGAGTGACCTGGTGTCCCTCCTCGTTAATTAATGGAGGTTTATGTGTACTTAATTTTGAATTGGCCATTTGAATTAATATTTTGGAGCGCAGTATAGGACTAAAGCAACACCTTGTTCCCCGGTCTAGTAGCTTAATTTTCAGTGGCACGAGTTAGTTCCACTATCGGTTTTACTGATGTGCTCCCTTCAAAATCTTGTCTTGTATAAGTTTGCCCCATGTGTGTCTGGGAACACAGAGATGAACTGTAGTGTGACTTCAGTGCTAGTCACCGAGCGAGGTGGCGCAGTGGTTAGCACACTGGACTCGCATTCGGGAGGACGACGGTTCAATCCCGTCTCCGGCCATCCTGATTTAGGTTTTCCGTGATCTCCCTAAATCGTTTCAGGCAAATGCCGGGATGGTTCCTTTGAAAGGGCACGGCCGATTTCCTTCCCAATCCTTCCCTAACCCGAGCTTGCGCTCCGTCTCTAATGACCTCGTTGTCGATGGGACGTTAAACACTAACCACCACCACCATCACCACAGTGCTAGTCGGTTACTGGAATCTTCATTTTGGCTTGGCTTCCACTGAAGAGTTTTAGTGGAGCGTAGTGTGTTTGATTTGTTATTCATTTAATTAGTGTAAGTTTGTTTATTTAATGGGGAGCAAGACATTTAAAGACTGTTGGTATTAACTCTCCTAGTTGCTGGGTGTTGCTAATTCGTTCCAAATGGCATACTACTTATTCAATGGCAAGGCTGTTGATTAGTTTGTTACTGTGAGTACAAATTCACGCTATTTATTTGTTGCCGAAATTGTTAAAGTGTCTGTGTCGTGATTCAATCACTAGCTACGTGTTTGAGCTAAATTGATATAAACGTTACATTGCCTCCTCAAAATTTGTTGCCAGCAGAAACCCTTAAGAGAACTAAGTTTTGTCACTGCTTATGTTAACCTTTACTGGGATCAATATTTCATGTAGTTAAATTTTGTCTTAAAATGTGTATTTCTCTGATGTAATAAACGAGTGATAAAAGAAAAAAGCAAAGGGGCCTGGTCCTTCCTATTGTGTCCGGTTTGTAACACGTATCAACAATCGCAGCAACGTTGACTTGAAATGTCGCCGACGGATTTGTTAATCGAATGCCACCCAATGAATAGCTGAGCTCTCCTGACCGACACGTTCTGCTGTTACTGCGCCCCCACTGACGACACAGTACTGCCCGCCTCATTTTATTCTGGCGGGTCCACATGTCGCGGCGTCTAGCGGTCAGTTGTGCATTACATGAGGGTGGCCAAAGACTTTTGATCGGATAGTGTGGTTTCTGGAAGGGGAGGAATTTGGGCGGAGAGTTACAATCACCTTGTCCGTCCTGGGTGACCCTGTGCTGGTAGACGAGAAGGCTGTAGAGCAGCAGCCGCAGTGGGGAGCTGGTCGCCGCCGTGGCTGATGCGGTGGGGGCGGCGGCGGCGGCGCTGGCGTGGTCCAGGTGGGAGGCGGCGTGCTCCGCGGAGGCGGCGCGCAGCTCTGTGGGGCAGCGGCCGGCCGCCCCCGGCCCCCGCAGCAGCTCTCCCGGAGACCGCTCCTCCTCCGCCTCTGCGACACCGCGACCCACCCGCTGTTACTCTGCAGCCTGTTTCACGCTTTATCAATATCATGCACAACGTAACTTAGGGTCCTACAAAAATCGATTTTCTCGAGACTGGAAATACACTCATGCTCGTAATTAAGGATAATTGCAGAATGTGGTCCCACACAACGTGGCACTACACAAAACTGGTGCTAATAGCATAGGCACATAGGGAACACACACGACACACATCTGTAAGCCCACGGTATTGGTGATAAGTTGAGAAAACCGTCCCGAAACACATGTGCTACAAAACACTACTGTTTCCTGCATATGTACCCCAATATCAATATGGGATATGATCACCATGCACACGTACACAGACCGCACAACAGGTCGGGATACTCTGGATCAGGTGGTCGAGCAGCTGCTGGAGTATAGCCTCCCATTCTTCCACCAGTGCCTGTCGGAGCTCCTGAAGTGTCGTAGAGGTTTGAAGACATGCAGTTAAACGTCGACCGAGAGCATCCCAGACGTGCTCGATGGGGTTTACGTCTGGAGAACAGGGAGGCCACTCCATTCGTCTGATATCTTCTGTTTGAAGGTACTCCTCCGATGGCAACTCGGTAGGGCCGTGCGTTATCATCCATCAGGAGGAGGTAGGACCCACTGCACCCCTGAAAAGGTGGACATACTGGTGCAAAATGGCATCCCGATACACATGACCTGTCACAGTTCGTCTGTCAAAGATATGCAGGGGTGTACGTGCACCAATCACAATCCCACCCCACACCATCAAACCACGACCTCCATACAGGTCCCTTTCAAGGACATTAAGGGGTTGGTATCTGTTTCCTGGTTCACGCCAGATGGAAACCTGGCGAGAATCACTGTTCAGACTATACATAGACTTGTCCATAAACATAACCTGGGACCACTGTTCCAATGACCATTTACTGTGTTCTTGGCACCAGGCTTTACGGGCTCCTCTGTGACCAGTGGTCAGTGGAACGCACGTTGCAGGTCTCCGGGTGAATAAACCATGTCTGTTCAGTCGTCTGTAGACTGTGTGTCTGGAGACAACTGTTCCAGTGGCTGCGGTAAGGTCCCGAGCAAGGCTACCTGCAGCACTCCGTGGCCGTCTGCGGGCACTGATGGTGAGATATCGGTCTTGTTGTGGTGTTGTTCACTGTTGACGTCCTGTACTGTAGCGCCTGGCACGCTTCCTGTCTGCTGGAATCGTTGCCATAATCTTGAGATCACACTTTGTGGCACACGGAGAGCCCGTGCTACGACCTGCTGTGTCTGACCAGCCTCCAGTATTCTATCCCTCATAACGTCACAAATATGTTTTTTATGAGCCTTTTTCAACACACAGTCACATTAGCACGTCTGAAAACGTCTGCATGCACGCTTACTAGCTGCACCGTACTCTGACATGCACCAACACACCTCTGCGTATGTGGACTGCTGCCAGCGCCTCCGTGCGACGACCGCAGGTCAAATGCACCACATAGTCATACCCGGAGGGGATTTAAACCCGCAAACCGCCCACGAGAGAATTGTTTCACCATTTATCAGCATTATCCTTAATTTACGAGCATGAGTGTAGATGGAGACCTGCTCCCATGTTGAAATAAAAGTTCAAAATGTTATCTAGTTTTCATACACAGCAACATATGGGGTGCACCAGACACAGAATCATACTGATTGCTATTTATCGTTGCAAACTTTTCAAATTTCAAGCAGTGTAGTACTTAAATGCGAATATCACATTAGTGAGATGAGGGCACTTCATCAGGAAACTGACGTGCAAAGCTGCAAGTAACGTAAAAATCAATATTTTTTCCTAAATAGTTCTTGTAAAACAGTATGACAAGTATTACAGGTGATGGGGCTCTATTCTGTTAGCGCAGCACACCACCAATCGGGGCGCGGACAGACGGCAGACCATGTCCTGTACATTGCGGCTCAGCGCCAGGTGCGGAGTAGAGATGGGCAAAGTCGTTCATCCTTGGGAACTAGTTCACTGGTAATCGCTCTTTTTTGGGAACCGTTCATTTTTACTTGTTCACCGTCCATTGTGCTTGATATATGGTTCTTATGAAAAATTGAAAATTAGTAGCATAGATGACCGAAGATGGAAGGTGACAAGAGGGGGCACTTGCCTCCCCCCTGGAGTACAGAGTTTTTATTCATAACAGAATTATGACACACTTGTAATTTTCGTGATTCTGAAAAACATCTCGTTTAGCCAACTGCAGTGTTATGTGGCTGATCGCAGTGAAATAATATAAGGTGGCGAACGAAAAACCGGTCCCGAGTACAGACTGCTCTCCAATTACGCGCAATTTGTTGACCGCTACGAGCAGAATAGATAAACATGTAATAATTAGGCAGTGAAGAAATAACAAATAAGCTAATGCAAACAACTTCGAAACAACAGATTTGTCGTGCGCCACCCTGTACCACTGAAATAATATTGTAGGAGTTATCATATTCTCTTTACGAAATCTGACACCATACACTCGATTACGAAGCGCAGGCTTAATTCGGTTGTAAGTCGGTCTACCTTCCATAACAATGAACATGCTCTTTTACCTTGGATCAAAAAAAGACGGAAAATGGTCACTCGTGTGTGTCGTGCTGACGTCCTTTGCTTGTGTAATAACAAAAAAAGTTGCCTTTTTACAAGTATTTCTTCTGCTGTTTATCGAAATAGTGAAGTAAGCTGATACGCCATTTTGTTACCTGAAAAGATGTATGTATTACATACCACATAATTTTTATGTAATTTACGTAATTATAAAATACATTTTAATTACCGGTCGTGGACGCTGAATAGGATATGAAAAGAACCAGTAGTTCAGAGTTCTAAAATTGTCTGGGACAGATCTAGAATGGGCGCGCGAAGCGAACTAAACGAACAACAACAACCCGATACTGAACTCGCAGTGGAACTGCGACAAGTGGCCACACGAAGAAGGACGAGTCTGGTCGAGCGAGACCGAAACTGACGGGAACAGGACTGAGGCTGGAATGAGACCGGATGATGTGCTGTTTGGGAACGAGACCAACCGTTTCCCATTCCCAGGAACTATGAGTAGAAAGCCGCGACCGAGACCGAGACAGACGGGAACGGGACCGAGGCTGGAACGAGACTAGCCGGCGTGCCTTTCGAGAACGAGACCGACCGTTTCCCGTTCCCGGGAACTATAAGTAGAAAGCTGCGATCGAGACCAAGACAGACGGGAAAGAGACCGAGGCTGGAACGAGACCAGCTGACGTGCCGTTGCGTGAATGACACCGACTGTTTCCGTTCCCGGGAACTATATGTAGAAAGCTGCGATCGAAACCGAGACAGACGGGAATGGGACCGAGGCTGGAACGAGACCAGCCGATGTGCCGTTCGAGAACGAGACCGACCATTTCCCGTTCGCGGGAACTATAAGTAGAAATCGGCGATCGAGACTGAGACAGACAGGAATGGGACCGAGGCTTGATCGAGACCGGCTGACGTGCCGTTCGGGAACGACACCGACTGTTTCCGTTCCCGGGAACTGTAAGTAGATAACCGAGACCGAGACAGACAGGAATGGGACTGAGGCTGGAACAAGACCGGCCGACGTGCCGTTCGGGAACGAGACCGACCGTTTCCTGTTCCCGGGAACTATAAGTAGAAAACCGAGACCGAGACAGACTGGAACAGGACCGAGGCTTGAACGAGACTGGCCGACGTGCCGTTCGGGAACGAGACCGACCATTTCCCGTTCCTGGGAACTATGAATAGAAAGCCGAGACCGAGACAGACAGGAACGGGACCGAGGCTGGAACGAGACCGGCCGACGTACCATTCGGGAACGAGACCGACCGTTTCCCGTTCGCGGGAACTATAAGTAGAAAGCCGCGACCGAAGTGAACTATGAAAGACCGTTCCTTAGAATTCTTTCCTCGCTCGTTCCGTTCATCTTGGTGAACCGTTTCTTTGGACCTGTTAGTTCGCGAACTACCCATCTGTAGTTGGGAGCCGTGGCAGTCGGCGCTACCATCTATCTGCCGTTGTGCGCCGCTTTATTAGACAACAGTGGAATATTTTCCGCTCTGAGTGAAACTGCCTCGCACTGTGCCCTCCTACGCAGGTAACCTGCTTCCTTGCTGTGTGCACCTTTAGAGCAGAGAGACAGGCCTACCGCTGGTGTGGTCGGCCAGCAGGTCGGCGACGGCGGCGCGGCCGGCGCTGAGTGCGGACACGCGCACCGAGAACCTGGCGCCGGTGCGGGCGCGTTGCTCGCGGATGGCGGCGAACAGCCAGCACAGCGCGCTGCCCACGGCGCCGCGCACCGACGCGCCGCACTCTGCAACACAGGCGGCAGGGAGGCAATGGCACCTGCTGGCAGGCCGTAACTTAACACACTGTTCGAGAGGGTCAGCAGAATTACTGACATTTTAACACTACAATCCACTTTCACATTCGATCGATGTAGTTTCGTTTGTAGAACATATTTCGTTTTTCTTGTAAAACACAACTAGCTCTTTATATTCATGAAGTAATAAGTGCTATCGACAGGGGATGTCAAATTGATTCCGTATTTTTAGATTTCCAGAAGGCTTTCGACACCGTTCCTCACATGCGTCTTCTAACCAAATTTCGTGCCTACGGAGTATCGCCTCAGTTGTGCGACTGGATTCGTGATTTCCTGTCAGAAAGGTCACAGTTCGTAGTAATAGACACAAAGTCATCGAGTAAAACAGAAGTAATATCCGGCATTCCCCAAGGAAGTGTTATAGGCCCTCTATTGTTCCTGATCTGTATTAACGACATAGGAGACAATCTGAGTAGCCGTCTTATATTGTTTGCAGATGATGTTGTCATTTAACGTCTTATAAAGTCACCAGATGGTCAAAACGACTTGCAAAATGATTTATATAAGATATCTTTATGGTGCGAAATGTGGCAATTGGCCTTGAATAAGGAAAAGTGTGAAGTTATTCACGTGAGTACTGAAAGAAATCAGCTAAATTTCGATTACGCCATAAGTCACACAAATCTGAGGGCTGTAAATTCAACTACATACTTAGGGATTACAATTACAAATAACCTAAATTGGAACCATCACATAGATAGTATTGTGGGTAGAGCAAACCAAAGACTGTCATTCATTGGAAGAACACTTAGAGGGCGCAGCAGGTCTACCAAAGTGACTGCTTGCACTACGCTTGTCCGACCTATTCTGGAGTATTGCGGAGTGGTGTGGGATCCGCATCAGGTGGAACTGACGGATGACACCGAAAAAGTACAAAGAAGGGCAGCTCGTTTTGTATTGTCGAGAAATAGGGGAGATAGTGTCACAGACATGATACGTGAATTGGTCTGGCAATCATTAAAACAAAGGCGGTTTTCGTTGCGACGGGATCTTCTCATGAAATTTCAATCACCAGTTTTCTCCTCCGATTGCGAAAACATTCTGTTAGCACCCACCTACATATGGAGAAATGATCATCACGATAAAGTAAGAGAAATAAGGGCTCGCACAGGAAAATTTGAGTGCCCGTTTTTCCCGCGTGCCGTTCGAGACTGGAACGGTAGAGAGACAGCATGAACGTGGTTCATTGAACCCTCTGCCAGGCACTTTATTGTGAATAGCAGAGTAATCACGTAGATGTAGATGTAGATGTAGATGTAGATTATAATTTACACTATTCTAATATCCATGGTGTGAACAAAAACATGAAAACACCCAAAACACAACACGTTATTATGTCTAAAATGGTGTAAGAAGCCAATTGGCGTTCAAAATTGCTTCCAATCGTCTCCGAAGGCATAAATATTGTAGTGTCGGCAGACTTGCCAACACTACGTACACTAATTGAAAGAGGCGGCCAAAATGCACGCGCTAACTCACGAAGGATGGAGTGAGGTCTGAAACAGGAGACTTAATGAATGCTATAAAGAAAAGTACGTAGATTCTGGACTACTTAACTTTTAATCCTTCCTTTGTATACATCGTGCTTGATGAGACATCTGGAGATTGTGGCGATACAAGTGCGACTCTTTTGATACAAGCTATCTAAGGCTAATGGCGCCTTGCTAGGTCGTAGACATGAACTTAGCTGAAGGCTATTCTACTGTCTCTCGGCAAATGAGAGCAAAGGCTTCGTCCGTATAGTCGCTAGCAACGTCGTCGTACAACTGGGGCGAGTTCTCGTACGTCTCTCGAGACCTGCCGTCTCTCGAGACTTGCCGTGTGGTGGCGCTAGGTCTGCGATCCTGACAGTGGCGACACGCGGGTCCGACATGTACTAATGGACCGCGGCCGATTTAAGCTACCACCTAGCAAGTGTGGTGTCTGGCTGTGACACCACAAATATAGGTCCAGTATCGTTTTAAAAGGAACCTTATGTCAATAGTGGCAACTTCAGGTGACGATAATGGAGGTGGCATGTGATCACGTATTCTTCTCTCCAAAGACAACAGAGGTTTAATAGTGTCGAGATGTTGCGACTGTAATGGGCGAGGACGTGCAACAAATGATCTTCATGTTCACAAAACCAGTCCTGTAAGGTGCGCGGTCTTTGTGAATAATGTTGGATCACAACATCACGATTGGGAAACAAAGACTATACCACGGGATGGACCTGATCGACCAAAATGGTGACATAATCCTTGCCAGTCATGCACACTCGTGGAGTAACCATAGGGCCCACAGTTTACCACGATATGGCTGCCCAAACAGTTACCGAACCCCCACAGTGTTTCGCTCTTGGGAGCTAAACACAGAGATAAGTTGGGAACAGGAGACATCCGATAAAATTACTTTCTCCGATTTCTGGATAGTCCAAGTTTTACGGCCTCGGCTTCACGTTTCTCTGTTAACGCCATTTGCATCACTGAAGTTTGGTTTTGCGGCTCTAACTCGCTCCTCAGTTCCTCCGCCCGTGTTTTCGTGCTGACGTGGTTCGCGATGCGACGTTCACTCCAGCAGTGGTATTTGCAGCAGTTGTCCTGTTAGTTTTCGTCACAGTCCTCTTTAATGGCCGTCTGTCACGATCACTCAACACACACCGTTGTCTGCGTTGTGACTTAGTTGGTGATTTTTTTCCCGCTTTCCCGGTATGCCGCATCACTCTTCGATACAGTGCATCCTGAAACACCAGACACTTAGGCTACCATTCGAGCATCAACAGTTTGCTCACGTACGAATTCACGTATCTCCGACATAATGCACTCACGCCTGCATTGAACACTGTTCTCACGACTACTCACTCTTGGAACGTATTGATGACGTCGCACAGGTGTCGTTCGTGGGCAAAACAGCACCCCAAGTTGCAGGCTAGGCTAGTATCTGCATTTATGTTCAAGCTTGTATCTCTCGCTATGTTTCTATATTTTTGTCTAACCTATGCACATTAACGGAAAATACTTATAGAACCCTCAGAGCTAGTCAGAAAGGAAGCTCTTCTCAAGTTCTTGAAAACGTTGTCAGTACCAACCGTGACGTATGGACGCTAGCATTGTCTTTTATCCTTCAGCTTTCGTCACGTAAGCATCTATTTTGTTAGCGGTTAAGAACCATGAATACATTTAAGTATACTTAAATTAATACTTTTCAGACTTATTTACTTAACAAACCACACATGTCCTTTTATATTAATTTGTTGTGATTACCACCTTTGTTTCGAGCTATTCGTGAAAGAAATCCAAAAGCGCTGACGTGAAGCCCATCCGCCACTGGCGTTATCCAAATACTGATTAGAAAATTATCGGATCATATTGTGCACCAACGACCCTGCAGTCTTTCAGAGGCGAAGTCCGACACTCAATTAACCACACAGCATAACGTGACTGACCGATCGCGTTATTCACTTGACTTCCGATAGTTACGTTGGACCACGGCTGTAGCTTTGCGTTTCTCTCTTAAAGCAGTCTGAAGTGACAGAAATTTTGAGCACGAATTAACAAGCACTGCTCCGTTAATTTCAGTTAACATAACTGAGCTGACTTTCTGGCGGCATGTGGTAGGTGATTACGATTATATTCGTTACATTCCCTATCTTCCATCCCCCTTCTTAAGCAGGCAAGGTAGCGGATACAACTCAAAGATTTATGGTGCCAACTTAGACGGCATAACAGGTAAATGCCTACTAATTGCAGAAAGAAAGAGAAGGAGAAAGTGTGTCAGAAATACTCTGTCTAAGCATGCTGAATTACGAGAACTGAGTGGGTAACATGCAAAATAACTTTATATATTTCGGAATTGGAAAGTTACAACTTTAATAACTTGACCGAACCCTACCAAACTGGTACTCCAATATTTCCATGGGTGTCGAACGTATTGATGAAAATTTCATTTTTTCCGAGCTTATTTTCAGTACACGAAATATGCCATTCCTGAAGCTGAGGAATGGCATGACTGCGTGACGACTATTGTGTGTGTCTAACGTCAAAGGAACTGTTTGGGAGTAGACAGCAACAGAGATGACTTGGACTATCAGCTTATCGCCATCTTTCGGACTTTAAGAGACGTCGTGTCCTTGGCGTGAGGGACGTGGGAGCCTCACACTGAGGGAGACGGCAGGTACTGTTCAGCTGGCTGCCGTGCATCGCTACCAGAAGGAGTGGTGGCGATGTGAAGGAGGACAGAGGGCGATATCGTGGCACCGAGTGCAGGCGAGCGACCTTCCAGAAGCATCGCTCTGCGCGACTGTTCGACTCGTCCAGATGAACAGATGGACGACGACGGCTGAAATCCAGAGAGAGGTTTCACGCAGAGTGTGAGCAGGAACCGTCGGGAATGGAGTGCCGGAGCTGCCCCGCGTCGCTCAGCTCTGACACCGCCCCACACAGCCGACACAGACCTGCACGGAGCAGAGACAGAGGGTCTCGCTTCTGTTTGTGGCGGTCGGAATGACGTCAGCGTGCCTGTGGAGGACCTATGAGATGTTACAGAAAGTACGAAGTTAAGGTTTCACGTTTCAGAAAACCTGAAATTTTCTTCCTTTACGACGCAAAGCTGCGAAATTTGGTTCGAAAGTGCCCACAACCTCCCTCTGCAATGCCGAAAAGGACCTAGAGCTCAGAAGTTCATGTGAAGTATAAAGTGGGTTAATGATGGCGAAGAGTTCTCGGGCTTCCAGCCGGGTGGCGGTGTCTTCAAACTGCGACGTTTCGACGAGTGACATACTCATCATCTTCGCCAGAAACGTCGAAACGTCGCAGTTTGAAGACACCGCCACCCGGCTGGAAGCCCGAGAACTCTTCGCCAGCTGTATACGCCGGGAAAGCATACATTCACATTTGGGTTAATGATGTCGTACTGCCACTGTATTTCTCCACAGCACTGCTCGATGCTACATCTACATCTACACCTTACTCCGCAAACCTCCTAATGGTGTGTGGGGGAGGGTACTTACGTTATTAATATCTGATCCCTCCAACCCTGTTTCACTTGCGAAAAGTGCGTGGGAAAAATGAATGACGGTAAGACTCTGTATTGGTTCTAATTTCTCGAATTTTCTCCTCGTGTTCAATACGCGAGATCTGTGTGGGGCGAAGTAATACGTCGTCCGACTCTTCCCGGAAAGTGCTCTCTCGAAATTTCAATAGCAAATCTCTCCGTGATGGACAACGCCTCAATTGTAACGCCTGCCAACGAAGTTTGCTGTTCATCTCAGTAACCCTTCTGCGCTGACTAAAAGATCCCGTGACGATGTCTTCTATCAGTCCTACCTGAGAGGGATCCCAGACAGATGAACAATAGTCAAAAATCTGTCGAACAATCGCCTTATAAGCTACTTCGTTCGTGGATCAGTTACATTTCCTTAAGATTCTCCCTGTGAATCTGAGTCTGGCATCTGGTTTTCCCACTATTTGTTTTATGTGGTCATTCCACTTGAGGTCGCTCTGGATAGTTATTCCTACATCTTTTACGGTAGTTACTGTTTCCATCGAATTGTCATCAATACTGTAGATGTAAAGTAGTGGATTTATTTTCCTATGTATGCCCAGTAAGTTACATTTATGTACGTTCGGGGTCAACTGCCAGAGCCATTCATCAATTCTCTGCAGGTCATCTGCAAATCGTTACTATCTTCTGGCGTTGCTACTTTGTTATAGACAACCACATCATCTACGAACAGCTTTAAAGAGCATCTGGCGCTTTCTGCTATATGTATATCTACGGCAGAGGTTCGTAATCCATTTTCTTGAATTACGAGAATTGACTGAAAAGTAATGCCTCCACCTTCGTAAATCTTCAACAGTTGGCAGCATTGGTATGCGGCAGATACTGGCTTGTTCCGTAGTCTCTCCTCTACAGCTCCAGTTGGCAGGGAGCCTTAGCACTGAACGGTTGTGTTGTTACAGTGTAAGGTATGGAATCATGTGCAGACGGTTGGTCAATGCGATTTAAGCAAAGTGCAGTCATTGAATGCTTGACAGCCAGAAAGTGTCGCCCCCTAGGAAACACATCAGGGAATGATAACAGTTCATGGTGATTGTGTTGCTGTGAGTACTGTGCGTCGTTGGGCGAGTAAGTTTAAAGATTATGAGGTGGGAACATCTGACCTGCGTGACAAACAAAGAGTTGGACGTAATGTGACAGCAACCACCGAGTTTCACAAGCAAAATGTTGACAGATTGATTCAGGACGATCGTCGTATCACTCAGAGAGAAACTGAGAGCACACTCGGCATTTCATAAGAACGCGTGGGTCGCATTATTGCTTTGCTTGACTATCGGAAAATCTGTGCACGATGGGTTCCCCGGATGCTAATTCCTGAAACGAAAGCGCACAGACTTGAAATTTTTTAGGAACCCCTCTTCCGTTACGAGAATGAAGGTGACATCTTTCTCCATTCAATTGTGACAGGAGACGAAACGTGGGTACACCATTACGACCCTGAGACAAAACGTCAGTCTATGGGACATCGATACAAAGACTCGCAACAGAAAAAGAAATTCAAGACTCAGCCCTCAGCTGGAAAAATCTACATCAACATCTACATCATACTGCGCAAGCCACCTAATGGTGTGTGGTGGAGGGTACTTTCGGTACCACTATCTGAGCACTCCAATCCTGTTCCACTCGCGAAAACAATGCGTCGGAAGAATGATTGTTGGTAGACCTCTGTATTGGCTCTAATTTCTCGAATTTTCTTCTCGTGGTCAATACGCGAGATGTATGTGGAGGGAAGTAATATGTTGCCTGACTCCTGAAAAGTGCTGTCCCGAAATTTCATTAGTAACTCTCTCCGTGATCCACAACGCCTCTCTCGTGACTTCTGCCAGTGGAGTTTGTTTAGCATCTCCGTAACGCTCTCTCGCCAGCCACTTCTTTCGTGGATGAGTTACGTTTCCTTAAGATTCTTCCGCTGAATCTGAGTCTGGTGTCTGCTTTTCCCACTACCTGTTTTATGTGGTCATTCCACTTAAGGTCGCTCTGGATAGTTACGCATGGATATTTTACGGCAGACGCTGTCTCCAGCTGTTTGTCATCAATAGTGTAGCTGTAAGTAGTGGATTTTTTTTCCTATGTACGCGCAATATGTTACATTTAATTACGTTAAGAGTCAGCTGCCAGGGCCTGCAATAATCGTCAATTCTCTGCAGGTCGTTCTGCAAAGTCTTACTACACTCCTGGAAATTGAAATAAGAACATCGTGAATTCATTGTCCCAGGAAGGGGAAACTTTATTGACACATTCCTGGGGTCAGATACATCACATGATCACACTGACAGAACCACAGGCACATAGACACAGGCAACAGAGCATGCACAATGTCGGCACTAGTACAGTGTATATCCACCTTTCGCAGCAATGCAGGCTGCTATTCTCCCATGGAGACGATCGTAGAGATGCTGGATGTAGTCCTGTGGAACGGCTTGCCATGCCATTTCCACCTGGCGCCTCAGTTGGACCAGCGTTCGTGCTGGACGTGCAGACCGCGTGAGACGACGCTTCATCCAGTCCCAAACATGCTCAATGGGGGACAGATCCGGAGATCTTTCTGGCCAGGGTAGTTGACTTACACCTTCTAGAGCACGTTGGGTGGCACGGGATACATGCGGACGTGCATTGTCCTGTTGGAACAGCAAGTTCCCTTGCCGGTCTAGGAATGGTAAAACGATGGGTTCGATGACGGTTTGGATGTACCGTGCACTATTCAGTGTCCCCTCGACGATCACCAGTGGTGTACGGCCAGTGTAGGAGATCGCTCCCCACACCATGATGCCGGGTGTTGGCCCTGTGTGCCTCGGTCGTATGCAGTCCTGATTGTGGCGCTCACCTGCACGGCGCCAAACACGCATACGACCATCATTGGCACCAAGGCAGAAGCGACTCTCATCGCTGAAGACGACACGTCTCCATTCGTCCCTCCATTCACGCCTGTCGCGACACCACTGGAGGCGGGCTGCACGATGTTGGGGCGTGAGCGGAAGACGGCCTAACGGTGTGCGGGACCGTAGCCCAGCTTCATGGAGACGGTTGCGAATGGTCCTCGCCGATACCCCAGGAGCAACAGTGTCCCTAATTTGCTGGGAAGTGGCGGTGCGGTCCCCTACGGCACTGCGTAGGATCCTACGGTCTTGGCGTGCATCCGTGCGTCGCTGCGGTCCGGTCCCAGGTCGACGGGCACGTGCACCTTCCGCCGACCACTGGCGACAACATCGATGTACTGTGGAGACCTCACGCCCCACGTGTTGAGCAATTCGGCGGTACGTCCACCCGGCCTCCCGCATGCCCACTATACGCCCTCGCTCAAAGTCCGTCAACTGCACATACGGTTCACGTCCACGCTGTCGCGGCATGCTACCAGTGTTAAAGACTGCGATGGAGCTCCGTATGCCACGGCAAACTGGCTGACACTGACGGCGGCGGTGCACAAATGCTGCGCAGCTAGCGCCATTCGACGGCCAACACCGCGGTTCCTGGTGTGTCCGCTGTGCCGTGCGTGTGATCATTGCTTGTACAGCCCTCTCGCAGTGTCCGGAGCAAGTATGGTGGGTCTGACACACCGGTGTCAATGTGTTCATTTTTCCATTTCCAGGAGTGTATTTTCTGCCGTTGCTACTTTGGTACAGACAACTGCATCATCTGCAAATAGCTTTAAAAAACATCCATAGCTTTCTACTAGATCATTTATATACAGGGTAAGTTACTAACTATTGCACCTACAATAACTCCGAAAGTGTGATAGCTGAAAAGTTTGTGGAACAAATGTAGCATGGGACAACGGAGGCCATAATATGATTTTGTTTTTTTTTTTGCTAGGTGGGGTCGTGTCAGAGACATGAAGGTAAATTTTTTTTAATGGGATGCTATGGGTTGGTACTTATTTTCAGATAGCTGCTATCGAGACGTATCCAATGACGTGTAACAGTAAGGTCTTTGAAGATCAACAAAGTTCAGAAAGGTGGCATGAACGTCCATTTACAGAAGGTTTTCGAAGGTATAACCATTGTTATCAGCGCAGTGCTGCAGTCCTCTTCTCATGGGTTGAGTGGTATTCCTTATCACTTCGGCACTTATCGAAGCACATGCTCTGACATTTCTCTCTCGTATAACGTGCAAATAGTAAAAATTCGCCGAATACGGTATATTCATCCAACGTGCCATTGACATGTAAACACCATTCGCCGGTTTCGCAATAAAACACTAATAGGAGCTATATATGACGGTAGTATCTGTTCTCGAAAGAACACATACCGTGGATGACCATGCAGCTTTGCTAGAAATGAAATGATAATTAAATAGACACCCTAGCTGCAAACAGGCGTTGATATACTTCACTGGGGACATGTTGAAAATGTGTGCCCCGATCCCGGGTTCGAATCCCGGTCGCGGCACACATTTTCAACATGTCCCCAGTGAAGTATATCAACGCCTGTTTGCAGCTAGGGTGTCTATTTAATTATCATTTCACTAATAGGAGCGGCAAGACTAATGTCGTTGAATCAACCGCATGTGAATGATGTATTCCTTCGAAGAACAAGTCGATATGCTTCTCATTTATGGAGAATGCCAAAAAAATTCAGTGAGAGCTAGAGACTTATACGCTGAAAGATATCCTCAACGTACTCACCCTAAATATGTGTATGATAAACTGACAACAACTGGACCTCTAACGCATCGGAAACATACCTGGCAAAGGAAAGTTACTAACGAGGAAACGGAAATTGGTATTCTTGCCAGTGTGGTTCGAGATCCTTGTGTTAGTTCGCGCCAAATCGCAAGGGAATCTGACATGAGCCAGAGTAGTGTTGTTCGTGTCCTGCATCGCCATAAATATCATTCTTACCATATCAGTCTCCACCAAGAATTAACTGATACGGATTGTATGCGTCGCATTGAATTCTGCCGATGGGCTCAACTTCAGATTCAGAGGGACGACACATTTATTAATTTGATTTTATTTATTGATGAGGCTGCATTCACGAACCATGGAAATCTTAATTTGCATAACATGCATTATTGGGCAACTGAAAATCCATGTTGGCTGCGACAAGTTGCACACCAAAAACCGTGGTCGGTGAATGTGTGGTGTTGGATTCTGGAGGACAGAATTATAGGCCCCTATTTCATCGAAGGAAATCTTAATGGTAGGAAGTTTGCTTAGTGTTACAGTGGCCGTTTGAATTTTTTGGTTTTAGCTAATAATTTTGTGAAGTTTTGTTGGTATTGGTATTGGCTGTGTCGTAGTAATATTAATACAAGTAGTTGCTTTTTTAGTAGACAGAGCATTTCAAGATCATTATTGTTAGTCCTTAAATAGTTCTCTGGTGTAAATGAACTTTGGTAACGTAGACGTATAGTTTTTTCAGTAACTATAAAATTTTACCATGAGTGAGAAGTGTGGGCTCTGTCGTAGGTTTGTGAGTAGTGGATTACGGTGTGGGATTTGTTCGAAGTATTTTCATTGGGGGGAACGTAGTGGGGACGCCAGTGGTCATTTTAGTGAGATCCTCTCCTGGGAATGTAGAATCTGTAGTAGAAACAAGTTGATAGAGGAGCAGGAGCTGTTACAATGTTCAAAGGTGGAACTAGATAGGTTGGGGAGGGTGAAGGGTGGTGGGGAATGGGAACTGGCAGTTGGCAAGAAGGCAGCCAGGAAGAGGAGGTATTCAGACAGTTTGACTTTGCATACATGCAACAGATATGACCAACCGTCAGAGTTGAGTGGAGAGGAGGCTCGTGTAGCTGTAGATGTAGGGAACTTGCAGCAGTCCTCAGCAATTAGGAGGCCTAGGTTAGTTGCAAAGTCTAGCAGAAAGAAGGTTCTGCTGCTAGGTAGTTCCCACGGTAGAGGTGTGGGCCAGCAGTTGCAGGAAGTGTTGGGGAGTGAGTACCAGATCACCAGCATTGTGAAGCCTAGTGCAGGATTGGCTCAGGTGACTGAAAGCATAGGGGAGTTATGTAAGAATTTTACGAAGGAGGATCAGGTAGTGATAATGGGTGGAGCAGGGAACAGTGCCGATAGGGACGGGGAATATGACGTCGGTGGTGACTTGGTTAAAATAGCTACTCAAACTGGTGGCACTAATGTGCATTTCGTGCAACTGTTTCAGCATCATGATCGGCCTCACCTTAATGCGGCTGTTATGCGTGTTTATGTGGGGCTGGGGAGGGCACTGATGGCAGAGGGCATGGATCACATCTCAGTGGTGCCAGTTGGGTCTATCAGTAGATCGGGTTTCACTAGGCATGGCCTGAACCTCAATAGGTATGGGAAGGGGAGGCTGGCTAAGCTTATAGGTGACTGCGTAGTGGGTAGTGGTGGTGGTGGTGGTGGTGTCACTCATGGAAAAATTCTTGTAGTAGTTGGTGTTAGAGCTGCACCTTTTTTAGATTGAAGTCAGCTGATAGGTATACCTGCTTAAAGGAAGTCCCTCTAACTAAGGGCTCACCTTCAGAGGATGTAATGTTTCCAAGTAGAGAAGGAATTAGCATAGTTAATCAAAATATAAGAGGTATTAGAGATATAGTTAGTGAACTGCTAATAGATGTTGCCTGTGAAATTATTGGTATATCAGAGCACCACTTAAATAATTTGATGATTCAGAGGCTTCCTTTACCAGGTTACAGATTAGCTGGCTGTTTTTCAAGGAGTTCCTTGCAGGGTGGGGGAGGGGCTCTGTATGTAAAAAACAGTATTCCATTTGAGTCCATAGACGTATCACGACACTGCACTGAACAGATATTTGAAAGTTGTGGAGCGTTAGTTGAATTTAGTGAAACTAAACTTATAATTTTTGTTGTTTATAGGTCCCCTAACTCCGACTTCATAGCATTTTTGCTCAAGGTAGAGAGGGTTCTTGATTCACTCTGTAGGAAGTACCAGAAAGTAGTTATATGTGGTGACTTCAATATTAATTTTGCATATGATTGTGCAAAAAAGAGGATGTTGGTAGATCTCCTAAATTCATGTGATCTGATGCAAATTGTGTTTTTTACAACTAGGGTGCAGGGGAACAGTAGCACAGTCATAGACAATATTCTAATTCATTCTTCATTACTAGATGGGCATTCTGTTAGTAAAAGCGTGAATGGCCTTTCAGACCATGATGCACAAATTTTAACACTAAATGGCTTTTGTACTCAAACCAATGTTACGTTTAATTGCAAACTATGTAGGAAAGTTAATCCAACAGCAATAGACAGTTTCGTAAAACTTGTCAAGGAACAAGAGTGGCAGGATGTTTATAGTGTCGATAATATAGCTGATAAATACAATGCTTTCCATAACACATTTCTCATGCACTTTGAGAGTTACTTTCCGTTAGAACATTCTAAATGGGGTACTAGCAGTAATGGACTACTCGGGTGGCTGACTAGTGGGATAAGGATATCATTAGAAAGAAGCGGGAATTATATCAAAATGTTAGTAGTCACAATCAAGCTACAGTAGCCCATTACAAACAGTATTGTAAGGTCCTTAAAAATGTTATTAGGAAGGCAAAGAGTATGTGGTATGCAAATAGAATAGCTAATTCACAGGATAAAATTGAAACAATATGGTCAGTTGTGAAGGAAGTGTCTGGTCAGCAGCACAAGGTTAACGATATAAAGTCAGTTCGCAGTAAAAATATTTCTGTTACTGATAAACCAGTTATATGTACAGTATTTAAGAATCATTTCCTGAGCATTGCTGGTGAATTAAATAAAAATTTAGTTTCTACAGGAAATCATATAACTTTCTAGGCAAATGCCCTTCCGAGATTGATGTCTGAAATACTCCTCTCTGATACAGACAAGAGGGAGATTGGGTCAATAATTAAATCACTGAAGATCATGGTTATGATGGAGTGTATAGCAGAATATTAAAGTACTGTGATGCACATGTTAGCCCTGTATTTAGCCATATTTGTAATTTTTCCTTGAGGAATGGTCAGTTTCCTGAGCGATTAAAGTACTCGGTAGTAAAGCCACTTTATAAAAAGGGAGAAAGGGATAATGTAGATAATTTTAGACCTATTTCTATGCCATCAGTGTTTACAAAAGTTATTGAAAAGGCTATGTATGTAAGGATAATTGACCATTTTATATCACACGATTTGCTATCAAATGTACAGTTCGGCTTTACAAATCGTTTAACAACTGAAAATGCTATATTCTCTTTTATCTGTGAGGTACTGGATGGGCTAAACAAAAAGTTTCCAACGCTTGGCGTATTTTTTGATTTAACTAAGGCATTTGATTGTGTTGATTACAAAATATTGGTCCAGAAGTTGGCCCATTACGGAATACGATTAGTTGCTCACAACTGGTTCACCTCTTACTTTAACAACAGGCAGCAAAAGGTCATTATAAACAATGTTGATAACGGCTGTAATGTGGGATCTGAGTGGGGTACTGTCAAGTGGGGGGTGCCCCAGGGATCAGTGTTGGGCCGCTCCTGTTCCTTTTTTTATAAATGATATACCCTCTAGTATTACGGGTAACTCTAAAATATTTCATTTTGCTGATGACACTAGCTTGGTAGTAAAGGATGTTTTGTGCAACATTGACTCGGTTTCAAATAGTGCACTGCAGTACATGACCTCAGTTCATGGCTTGTAGAAAATAAACTAACGTTAAATCACAGTAAGACTCATTTTTTACAGTTTCTAACGCACAATTCAACAAAACCTGACGTTTTAATTTCACAGAACGGGCATATGATTAGTGAAACTGAACAGTTCAAATTTCTAGGTGTTCAGATAGATAGTAAGCTGTCGTGGAAAGCCCACGTTCAGGATCTTGCTCAAAGACTTAATACTGCCTTTTTTACTATTCGAACGGTATCAAAAGTAAGTGGTACTTCGACACGAAAATTAGTCTACCTTACTTATTTTCATTCGCTTATGTCGTATGGTATTATATTTTGGGGTAACTCTTCCCATTCTACAAGGATATTTTTGGCTCAGAAACGGACGGTTCGGGCAATAGGTCGTGTGAGTTCACGAACCTCTTGTCGACCGCTGTTCATGAGTCTGGGTATTTTGACATTGGCCTCTCAGTATGTATATTCCTTACAGTCGTTTCTTGTTACCAATATTAGTTTATTCCCAAGAATAAGCAGCTTTCACTCGGTTAATACTCGGCAGAAATCAATACTGCCTTTTTTACTATTCGAACGGTATCAAAAGTAAGTGGTACTTCGACACGAAAATTAGTCTACCTTACTTATTTTCATTCGCTTATGTCGTATGGTATTATATTTTGGGGTAACTCTTCCCATTCTACAAGGATATTTTTGGCTCAGAAACGGACGGTTCGGGCAATAGGTCGTGTGAGTTCACGAACCTCTTGTCGACCGCTGTTCATGAGTCTGGGTATTTTGACATTGGCCTCTCAGTATGTATATTCCTTACAGTCGTTTCTTGTTACCAATATTAGTTTATTCCCAAGAATAAGCAGCTTTCACTCGGTTAATACTCGGCAGAAATCAAACCTGCATATGGACCGGACTTCCTTAACTCTTGTGCAAAAAGGTGTGTAGTATACTGCTGCGCCGGCCGAAGTGGGCGAGCGGTTCTAGGCGCTACAGTCTGGATCCGCGCGACCGCTACGGTCGCAGGTTCGAATCCTGCCTCGGGCATGGATGTGTGTGACGTCCTTAGGTTAGTTAGGTTTAAGTAGTTCTAAGTTCTAGGGGACTGATGACCTCAGCTGTTAAGTCCCATAGTGCTCAGAGCCAGTATACTGCTGCATCCATTTTCAATAAGCTGTCACTCGAATTCAAAAATCTTAGCAGTAACCCACGCGCTTTCAAATCGAAAATGAAGAGTTTCCTCATAGGTCACTCCTTTTATTCTGTCGAGGAGTTCCTTGAAAAATTAAGCTGATCCTTACTGTATTGCTGATAGCTTTTACTTAAACTTATGGACTGACTTTTTTCAGGTTCATGAACATTTATTTTTATCTGTTATTACTTTTATGTTGTAATTTCATGTACTGACACGTTTCATGACCTTGGAGATTTGCTCCTCAATTTGGTCCTACGGAACGTGACGTGTAATTAAATAAATACAATAAATACACCACATTCCTGCAAGAAACATTAGGTCGGTCTGTTATTGGAAGAAATACTTTTAGAAACAAGAAACAGAATGTGGTATGAACACGATGGGTTTCGGCAAATTTTTCGCTGATGGCTAGAAATGAGTTGCAGAGACAATCCGCAAATCGTTGGATTGGACGCGGAGGTGATGTGTCTTGGCCGGCTCGTTCGCTGGACTTGACACTTTTGGATTTTTTCTTGTGGGGATTCGTGAAAGACACTGTTTATAAAGACGTTCCAACTACACCTGAAGATATGCGAGAGAGAATTGTCAGAGCATGTGCTTCAATAAGTGCCGTTGTGATAAAGAATACCACTCAATTCACGATAAGAAGATTGCAACACTGCATTGATACCAATGGTCATCACTTCGAACACTTCTGTAAATGGACGTTCATGCCACTTTTGTGACCTTCGTTGACCTTCAAAGACCTTACTGTTACACATCGTTGGATTCGTCACGATAACCGCTATCAGAAAATAAGTAACAAACTATTGCATACCATTAAAAAAAAGTTGACCTTCATATCTCTGAAGTGACCCCACCTAGAAACAAAAAACCAACGTCATATTATGGCCCCCGTTGTCCTTTGAAACTTTTGTCCCACAAACTTTTCAGCTCCTATCATACTTTTGAAGTTAATCTTGGTGGCAGTAGTTAATGACTCTCCCTGTATATTGTAAACACCAACGGTCCTCTCACACTTCCCTCTGGTCTCCGGATATTACCTTTACATCTGTCGATTTTGTTCCTTTAAGAGCGACGTGGACACGTCACGAGACGGGAACGCCTTCAAACCTCCACTTACCCACATCTGATTCCTTCTCTTAACGCCTTTGCGACGGAGATCAGGACTGTGACGCCCAAGGTTGAAATCGCGCCGTTTCCTTATGGGTGGCCGAGGATAACACATCGGACACATCACTGTTCAAAATCGACACGAATAGGCCTCTGAAGGTATCATAAAGGGCGTGAGTAAAACCAATCCTTCCCCTGGGGCGTTCATTTTCATACATTTTGCAGTTGAAACCGACAGTTTGTAGTGAGATGTGCAACAGAATGTCTTTCGTGACAGCCTTTGATTCTGATGACATCCCCTACGTGATTCAGCCGTTCACAAAGGACTGCAGCGGCATTCGACATGATCTTACCTCTTTGGAGAGCAGCGTGATTGCAGTTTTTGCGCTGGCATACAGGCTGGAACCACTACGTGATGGGAAGCAGCCAAAGCTTTTATGCTTTTTCAATCCTCCTTCTTTGCGTCCTCCTGTAGCATGTGCACAGAGGTGTGCGACAAAGACACGCACGTGAATAAAATGGTAACAGGTCTCTCTGAGACACCCCAGGTCGGCAACACGCTCGGACCCACTTGTGCATCTTCGTTGAGAGATTTATAAATGTCACTGTACAGAGACACCCATTCAGCAATTCCTGGGCACAGGTGCGATAGGCAGCCCTTTCACAACTATCATCCGCTTGCCACACGGAAAATATGGTGGGTGTTGAAAGGGTTGCCTACCCCGTCGGTGCCTGGGAACTGGTTGATGCGTGTCACTGTACACGCAAATTTTTAAAGAGTCCAACAAAGCTGGCTCTGACAGGGTTGCGAATGGTGCGGGGGAGGGGGTTCTCGGAGGGACCCTCTACTGTCTTATCCACTCCTACTACCACCGAGCGAGGTGATACAATGGTTAAGACACTAGTGATATATTTTAATAATCGATTATCGATTACTGAAGCAGAACTGATCAGCATACAGAGCGTCAGACTCTTTGAACCTAACATATATTGATATTACATATATTCTATATTTTTGAATAAGATATGTGCATAACAACAGCAAAACATCGATGACTCCTAACTGATTCCATAGAAACCATACAATCCTTCTGAAACTGTATTTTAGGATTCCTGTAAGAACTCTATATTTTGAATGTTGAAAAAGTTACATTCACTACCCCATACTTTCCTACCGTTAATTGAGGATCTAGAACAATTAAACATCATAAAATGATCATGCAACCCCTTTGGCACCCCTCTGTTGCGGTTTGCCTACCTTCAGGCCCCAGATCAGCCACCAGGCTGAATCGGTGTCGAAGTATCTGACAGGCGCATATTCAATGTGCTCAATGAAGTTGGGTGGGTGGTGACGAGCGTGTTGCCGAACTGGCAGAGGTCTTAGGGGAAACCTCTTGCCGTTTTATTCACGCACACGTTAATGTTGCACTCCCTCGTGATCACGCCACAGGAGAGCGGAAAACAGGAGAGCCGAAAGAGCGTAAGTATCCTCTGATGCTTCAAATCACGTTGAAAGTTTGTCGAATGGTTTTCAATGATCCCTAGTGGTTCCAACCTGTACACATGAGCTGGAATTGCGGACGCGCTGCACTCAAAAGGAGTGCGATCATGTTGGGTGGGGATGCAGGCACACAATGTCCTCAGGGAAGGGTTGAAACGTTCGTGGGTGACAGCAGTGTGATAGGTTACCAAGAACGTCGTACTACGAACTGTCTTTTTCGACCGCGAAATGTGTGGGAATCTACGTCTCATGGAAAGAGGTGGTTCAATTGATACCCTATACGCCGCCCCCTGAGACCTTTTCTTGTCAATTCGGAACGGCGATGTATCTGAAATGTTTTCCTACGCCACCTATAAGAAAACCGTCTGATTTCAACTACGAGTGTCGCGATTGTGACCTCCATCACACAAACGTCAAAAGAAGGATGAACTGTTGGTAAGAACGGCTGTCTCATCATGTCACACGCTGTAACGGAACATATTAAAGGCTTTACTTTAATGAAGTATGCGATCCCTTCCAAATTCAACCAGTTTAACGAGTATTTATGATTATAGAAAAGTTATTGTGTATGTTAACAATGATTGCACAACATGTCTCCATAAACAGTCAACCCATTAAATTATACTGAATAACTGACCCACACAAAAGTTTATATCACTTGATCACTGATACAGCAAATGTCATCATGAAAAACACTAAGTTTATCTTAAATAATTAATATGAAGTACGAAAAATAGTGGCCAACTTAGGTATTTTGGATCTCCTTAAATAATAATCACCCAGTGAAACCTATTCGTTCACTAGGAGCGTTTTCACTCAGTATTCACGTAATCAATCCTATTTTAGACGAAAACCAATGTAATTCCTCATAATTCACGTTACTTACTTATTTATGCAAATTAGAGAAGTCAATTGACAAACTTCTAAAAAACGACCTTTTTGTAACAAAGAATTATTCTGTCAAGTCAACAAATCTGTCTGTCATTTTAATAACATGTTAAATTATGTCACTCGATGCAAATTAATAACTTTTCTGCACAAATTATAACAACAGATGTACATGTGACTTATAAACTATATCTCTTTTTAGTAGTTCTTTGACAATGTTATAAATACAAGCAGCAAGAAGGGTCGAAAAACCAGTCGGAGGCAGTCGGGGCAGTCGGAATGTCACTTTGGTGAAGTGTGTTTCTGTGTTATTGTTTGGCAAAACAAGGCAAAGAACATGTAAAGGAAGTACTACTTTGTGTTGTGTTATGGTCTTTGGTGGACAGTGGAATTAATATGGCCACTAAAGTAATAAATATTTGATGTTTACATACGTGTTGGTTTCGCTCGTTCTTTATCATCAAAAGCACATGAAAAACACGGGACCTCATGTTTTTTAACCCTAGACAACCAGATTTAGAGCCAGCATCAGCATCGAGACACAGCAGCGATCCAGCAAGCAGCAGCGATTACTACAATACAATACATTGTAATGGCGCCAACCTAACATCAAGTGTTAACAAGCTCCGTAAATTGGAGTGAAATAGTGCGTTTACAGCAATTAGCAAGATATCAACGACTTAGGCGGACATTTACAAAAGTGGGGGCTTGTCCGGGATGTTTAAGTGCATCGATGATAGTAGTGCAGCGATAAATTTAGTAAGTGCTTAGCATTCAAAAAAAAAAAAAGTTTATTTGTGCAGTGTGTCAACAGTGAAAATATGTCAAAAATAAATAAATAAATTGTGTTTGTGCGACTACGAAAAACTATCATCACACCGCTCGGAAGATTAACGTCTGGATTATGTCAATGGATTTCATCAATCAAGACTTCAGCTTCAATAAAACCGAATATAAGTGAAGAAAGCCAACAAGAACACCGACCACGACATCATAGCATAGACATAAAGCAAGGTATTTTGTTGTTGTTGTCATTTAAAATAATTAATTGTTAACATGTCTCTACCTGAGAGGGATGAGATCGTAGGAAATGTAAAAATTGAACCAGGGGATGGTGAACAATTAAACTTAACAGAGTGGCTAGCAGAGTTTGCAACTCAAATA
Source organism: Schistocerca nitens (assembly GCF_023898315.1). Taxonomy (NCBI): domain Eukaryota; kingdom Metazoa; phylum Arthropoda; class Insecta; order Orthoptera; family Acrididae; genus Schistocerca; species Schistocerca nitens. Next base: position 116,544,154 of record NC_064620.1, on the reverse strand, counting down.
AGCTCGCAACTTAAACAATCGAGTGAACAAGTAAGTTTGAAACTTAAGGAAAACACAGATAGACTGGATAAGTTAAGTTTGAATTTTGATCTATTAAATACTCATCTCAATGAGAAGTGTGAGGAAATTAAAACTACCCTCAGTAAGGACACTAGAGAACAGTTGATACACTTCAGAAAAGAATTTCAAGTTAAAGTTGAAAGTTTAAATGAAAACATACAAGCTAACACAGACAGCATTGCTGTCATCTACAACAGAGTAGATGCTGAAGCTAAAAGATTAGATCAAAGAATAGACAAAACATCAGAAGACCTTAAACAAGAATACAACCTGTACACCACTAATGTAGATACAAAAGTAGAAAATATGCACACTAAATATTCACAATTGGAAGATGCATTGATGTCCAAACAAACGATTTACAATCAAAATACAATGTATGGGCACATCCAAGTGAAATGCTTTCCTGGTGAAAATCTGCACCCTATTGACTTCATTCACCAATGTAAGGATATGTTTGTTGTAGGAATGTCAGATAACCTAAAAATTAAGTTAGTAAAACGGTTTCTAGAAGGGGAGGCCCTATCCTGGGCAAATGAGAATAATGATTCTTGGAATACTTTTGAAGAGTTTGAAGCTAAATTTATTTGCAAATTTTGGTCACAATCCATACAAGCCAGATTAAAGTCAGAATTTCTAAATGGACCAGTGTATAGAGGGAAAGTAGGGGGAATGCAAAAATTTTGCAGAGATCAACTGAAAAAACTTGCTCACTTGAATAACTCTTTTGATATTATGACACAAATTGATGTTTTAAAAAGAAGATTACCAGAGAGACTGCAGTGGGAATTGGTCCATGGACCAGACGATTCAATGGAAGAGTTCCTTAAATTTGTAGATAGATTAGATAGGGCCTTGGAAAGAGAAAGTAACCAAAGTTTTGGCTCTGGCAACAACCAGTATAGGGGGTGGAACAGGAATGTAAATAGAGATTATTATTGGAGGAGAGACTTTGAAAATTCTGGAAATAATGCTCCAAATAGGGGAGATAGGAGATATGAAAATGATTTCAGAAACAATACGCAGGAGGGAGGATGGAGGAGAGATAACAGGAATGATAGAAATAGGTATTGGGGAAGAGAACAAGATAGAAGGGGGTTTGTTGAAACTAGTGAACAAAACGACAGCTACAAACGGACAGACCGAGGAAACCAGCCAGGAAACGGTGGACAGTCCCACTAGATGTCCGTAGTTTTGGGGCTAGACAATATTATGACAGGACAACACATAACCGAAACTGGAAAAGGAGAGGATACAATGTAAAGAGTAATTACCATGAAAATACTGAAGTTGTTAGAATGAATAAATTAGAATTTAATAAAAGGTTTTGGGATACTATGAGTAAAAGTGATACAGTTAATAAAAACTGTGTTCAAGCACAGGTAGTTAGTGAAAGTGCAGAAGTTGAAGGTATTGCAGAGTTCCATAGTTGGGCTGAAAAGGATACTGGTGTGAATAACAAGTCAGACACACCACAAGTAGAATCTATTTTGGGGGGTTTATTTGATAAGAAGGGGGATGACGAAGTGTTTAATGGAGCCAAAGACTCAATTGCTGAGATTCAGATACATAGGGGGGAAACTGCAGATGGGGTTGTTGTTGAGGAGGAGGAAGAAGTAATAGAGGGACATTTAAATAATGATCCTAAATCAAGTGATGTTATTGATGAGAGTGTGGAGGAAGAAATAAAAGTATTTGTAGAATTGAAAAGTGATGTGGTAAAGGTAAGTGATGTGACAAACATGGGTAATAATGAGGTTAATTTAAGTGAAATGCAGACTAGGGAATGTGTATCTGAGGACAAGCTATTGCCTATTGTGAACTATGAAACGCTAATCTATGAGAATGGTAATAATAATAATATTAAAGAAAATATAAACGGATGGAATGTAAATGTGTGTTTTCAAGAAAAAGGGCTAAAAGTTTTTAGAAGTTTTGTGGAACAACTATGGAAACTGTATAAAGAAAGATGCCTTATGGAAAGAATTAGCAAAGGTAAGTGCAACCTTGTATCCTATATGGTGGATAAAAAACCGTAGTGGACTTTATAAAAAAGGGGGTGAAAACAGTAGGTTGTTAAGTGACAACACAGTGTTAAAAGGAACAGATGAAAACAAAGGTTTATGTTTAAATGTCAATGCTTTGCAAACAGAGAGGGATGTTTCTAAGTGTAGGAAAGAGACATTATACTTAGGAACTAAAGAAATTGAAAATGATGTATTATATGTTAAAGTAAACATTGACATTTGTCCATTTGAAATAAAAGAAAGCCCACATCCTAATGCGTATAGACTTATCTTCCCCAGATCAAGAAGGTTATTTGGATTAAGAAACATCACTGAATTGAAACCATATAAACATGATTAAGCACATTTCCCTGTTTGAATACAGTTACTTACCCATTTTCCGTAAAGTGTTTTACCAGCAAAGATTTTTACTGGGTGTGTCAAATAGCAACTACCACTACAGACCCTGGAGAAGTTCCAGATATCTGAGACAATGTTTTTATATTTTCATTGTCACTATTGAATATTAAATATTGTGATATCTTCTTTACTTGCAATGGGCAAGAAGGTGACAAACATTTATTACTTTCTTTTTGTATTGTTGAATATGGGACATACTTGCACCAAATATAAAAGACAATGAAAAAATTGTTGTGCAAGACCCATAATTTTGTTACTACTCTTTTTGAGGCATAAGATTTGTGTACAATTTTCTACAGCTAATCAGATGTTCACCAAGTTTGATGTTTGTGTTATGTTGTGACCAAATTAAGTGTGCAATTTTGGTATTAATATGTTCTTGTACTATCTTGACTATGTGTCTCAATGGGAGACAAGTTTTTTAAATATTTTCTTTTTTTAAATGCATATTATATTCATACATGTGACTTCTCTAGTGTTTGTGTTTATATATCATGTCCATACTTATAATTATGTTCTTTGTTTTCATTTCCTTTATGTGGCTCAAAACGAGCAGACAGTTGCAAAATTTTGCTATGGACATCTGACCTGTCCATCTATGTAATATATTTATGTTCCTTCTATTATCTTGATTAATCTGTGACTCAATGAGAACTGACTTTGAAATAATTTACATATATTTTTTTTGATACCTTAAGATCGCATGTGATATATTTGTGTCTGTTTTTGATCATTTTCCATGTGGCGCACTGGGAGCAAAGATTAACAATTTTTTTTTTTACTTTCATATATTACTAAATATTTTTATGATGCTGTCATACTGAGAGCCTTAACACAAAGTGCATTTGAAACAACACAACTAAAATATTTTCAGGAAAAAGTCATTTTGAAACGGTGTAACGGTTGTTGTATACATACACATTATGCATAGTAATTGACACATTTGTCCTAGTCGGCTAATATCATTAACATTCTGTAAATGATATTACCCGAGGGGGGTATTGTAACGGAACATATTAAAGGCTTTACTTTAATGAAGTATGCGATCCCTTCCAAATTCAACCAGTTTAACGAGTATTTATGATTATAGAAAAGTTATTGTGTATGTTAACAATGATTGCACAACATGTCTCCATAAACAGTCAACCCATTAAATTATACTGAATAACTGACCCACACAAAAGTTTATATCACTTGATCACTGATACAGCAAATGTCATCATGAAAAACACTAAGTTTATCTTAAATAATTAATATGAAGTACGAAAAATAGTGGCCAACTTAGGTATTTTGGATCTCCTTAAATAATAATCACCCAGTGAAACCTATTTGTTCACTAGGAGCGTTTTCACTCAGTATTCACGTAATCAATCCTATTTTAGACGAAAACCAATGTAATTCCTCATAATTCACGTTACTTACTTATTTATGCAAATTAGAGAAGTCAATTGACAAACTTCTAAAAAACGACCTTTTTGTAACAAAGAATTATTCTGTCAAGTCAACAAATCTGTCTGTCATTTTAATAACATGTTAAATTATGTCACTCGATGCAAATTAATAACTTTTCTGCACAAATTATAACAACAGATGTACATGTGACTTATAAACTATATCTCTTTTTAGTAGTTCTTTGACAATGTTATAAATACAAGCAGCAAGAAGGGTCGAAAAACCAGTCGGAGGCAGTCGGGGCAGTCGGAATGTCACTTTGGTGAAGTGTGTTTCTGTGTTATTGTTTGGCAAAACAAGGCAAAGAACATGTAAAGGAAGTACTACTTTGTGTTGTGTTATGGTCTTTGGTGGACAGTGGAATTAATATGGCCACTAAAGTAATAAATATTTGATGTTTACATACGTGTTGGTTTCGCTCGTTCTTTATCATCAAAAGCACATGAAAAACACGGGACCTCATGTTTTTTAACCCTAGACAACCAGATTTAGAGCCAGCATCAGCATCGAGACACAGCAGCGATCCAGCAAGCAGCAGCGATTACTACAATACAATACATTGTAATGGCGCCAACCTAACATCAAGTGCTAACAAGCTCCGTAAATTGGAGTGAAATAGTGCGTTTACAGCAATTAGCGATATCAACGACGACCAGGTGGACCATTACAACGCCCACTGTGGAGTCGGGAAGAATTGTGATCAAATTTGGTGCCAATGCGACATCACTATCCCACCTTACAGCTCCCACGGACTTCCGAGCTGTGGCCTTTTTTTTCACATGTGTCGACACCTTGCTGTCTGAACCGTCGTCGAGGCTGAGGCTGGCGTCACAGGGCACCACGCTTTTGCACTGTTACAGAGGAAGGTTGCAAGCACCTTTGTGCAATGGAAGAGAATCGCGTTGTTGGAAAAAAGTGATCCTTTAATTTGAATGTACAGTGTATTTAGTTCGCACTAGTGAATTCTGGTACCAAACTCCCGCAATGAAATGCAGTCGGTTTATTTCATCACTTTATTCATGAAATCCAAATTTGGATTTGTGTTCTCAATTGAATGGGTGATTAGAATTTAAATTTTAATTGACTTGAGTTTAGAAGACGCCACACACTGTAATATTTACGGATAATTGTATCCACACGTAGATCTTTCAAATCTCAGCCATGTTGTTAGTGTATTGGGAGACACTCATTGCAGCCAAATAATGGAATACATGCGAACTGCAACGTTGCGCACTATAGGACGTGCTGTGGTCACGTGATTGGTGCGCGGCTGGTCTCATGAAACGACTGACAAATGCTTTTTCTTGTCTCCGATTGGCTGTCCAGAGCTCTTGTATGAAATCGTTGTGTTTTCTGATCTCTAATTAGCTAGCATTCGAGAACACAGACGCCAGAATGGCCAGAAACGAAGGGACGACATTTGTCTGAGAGCAGATTTGCAGGGAGAAGACGTACAACACATAGTGTGAGTGTCTGTTTTATTCTGTTTTGACTGTGTTTCATTATTTTTTTAGCGCATGTGATAAAGTCTGGTTCACAAGGCCATTAATAATGAAAGGAGTCTACTGGGGTACACTTACATGTGGCATCCGAATATTGTAATGATTCTAATGTAAACTAAAATGAAACTATTATATTATAAACGATGTACGTTTCTGATGGGCTCTATAAGGCGGATCACTGACTGTGCGCGACAGCAGAGCCTAAGAAACACTTCTTCTGGTCTGAGACTGTAGTGTTGGAGTAAGAGAGCGCTTGACGCACAGCAGTGGGTAGCTGTCTGTCAGCGAAAGAGGATGCAGTAGGCAGTTTTGCGGTGTGTTCTGTAAAGCCACAAGGTGTTAGATTATAATGTAGGTATTACTTGAAGTTGTATTATTGGAAATAAAAATGTGGAAGCAGAAGTCTTCTCGCAAGTAAGGTAAAGAATTTTTTTATTCCAGTCTTTGATCACAATATCAATTCTTTTGACGATGACCGGTTCCAGTCAGTAATAACCATCCTCAGATCTTTTCTACACCATGTCATAAAGTGATAAAGCTGTAATGGCACAGTCAAAACATACAGATATACTCAGCACAGCATCGTCACACAGATCTAAAATAAGGTGTAGAATAGGCCACATCGTCCACACAGTCTACATGGCGTAAAAAGATCTAAGGATGGTCATTACTGACGGAAACCGTTCATCGTCAAAAGAATTGATATTGTGATCAAAGACTGGAATAAAAAACATTTGACAGTATTGGATCACTGTTCATATATGCGACTATGTCGCAGCTGGTGTAAGGTAAAGAAGTTAAATTTTTATGACTTTCGTTTTGCCAGCGCATTAGTGTAAATGAGTTGGCTGATAATTGACAACAGTGAGTTCTATGCTGTGTAACCCCAGAATGTACGTAAACAGATTTGATGTATAGGGTAGTTACATATTTCCCTTTTGTAATGTTTCTAAGATTTGTTAATACAGATATACCTAATTTGATGATTTGTCTACGAATACAATTTCACTATTGAAAAAGCCAGTGTTGGTAATTGACCCAAATCACTACCGCCTCCCTGTCCGGGTCATATGTTTTCAGAGACATTGAATTTTACTTAAATGTTTTCATTTATCAGCCAGAAGAATTTCTAGTACATTTCAAAGTATTACGGCCAGCATTGCACGCCGCTGAGCCTATAGCTAGTGTATTTTATTCTTGTTAATGAGAGACCAGAATATATCGCGATCCACCGTTGCTGCTTTAGAGGTAACACAATTTTATTTATTTGTTATGTGAAGGGGGACTAAAATTATCATTTTTGAACAGGGCCAGAGGATTCAGTACCTAAGGGAAGGGGCTGAATGTATTTTGTAGCGACTAGATTTCTTTATTGATATTGGGAGTTGCATTGCCCAGTCATTTATTATAAAGATTTGCACACCATCTGCAGTTACAATATGCTACACGATGACTCCAGTTTTGTATGCATTCCCATTTCAGGTATTCAGACAATATATTCCAAGAACACAATACAGAACGTTACAATAAAAAATATTGTGCCATCCCTAAAAATATATAATTATCCGTTGCCAGTAGTTCACCAGAATATTAAAACTGCATCGACCCTCACTCCAGCGAAGGTGAGTGTTATCAAGGGACCTACGACCCACTCTCGCAGTTTGACTTCATTCGTTACGAGTCCCTAACGCTGCATTAACAGGTAAGAGCATGGTCTGTCAAAGACAAAGGCTCCAGTTTCTAGTGCCAGTCTGGCACACTGTTTTCACCTGCCAGGAAGTTCCAGAACAGCTCAGATTCTGCTGCAGGGTGAAAGATTCGTTCTGGGAACAATACCCCAGACTGCGGCTACAACGTCCTTTCTGCATTGCATCACAATACCACGAGCTATACCGGGAAACTTGTGTGAAATTTGAAAGGTACACAGGGGTACTGGCGCAGGCTGTGTGGGAGGATCGTGGGTCGTGTCCTGATCTTTCTGTCTTTACCTTAGTCCTACTTCACGAATAAAACGTGCCAGTTAGCACTAAGGGAGTTATTGCGAAATTGTCGTATGGAAAGTGCTGCAGTGGCGTTCCGTAGAGTTACTATAGTTGTAAAAGTTTCCTGGTTTGGATTTTTGTTTGTCTGACTCAAAGTTCAAGACTGAATAACGCCATAGTTATTCCAGTACAACAGGTTTACGCAGAAGTATTGAAGTACACACACTGCTCAAGTATTAAAGGCTGAACTGGCATGTTACATTGAATGCAGACCCTTATTTATTTATAAAAATGGAGGTTTATTACAGTCTGCAGGTAACCATAAACGACGGTGACTTAACAATTAACCGCCACTGGATTTGCGATTAACTTGAACAAACGACAAACTGAAAATCCTCGAAAGCCTGCAGGGACTGCATTTTTGGTTAAGAATTCGTTTCCAGTCATGACCGCTCTTAACATCATCAAATTAAATTGGTTAAGCTGCTATAAAGACATTTAACGTTAGATCTGCCTGGAGAGCCATGCGCGATGGCACCCTGCTTCGGGGATCCGGGGAGGTGGGTTGGTCCTACAACGAATCCGCTTGGCTGGTTAACGACGAGGACCGGTGTGGTGTGCCGAGCAGCCTGGAAGGGGATTTTAAGCTGTTTTCCACATCGCACTAGGTGAATACTGGCTTGATGCCGAAGTCCTGGCTGAAGAGGACTGGGTGTGTGTGTGTGTGGAGTGGGGAGAGGAGAGGGAGAGGGAGGAGGGTTGAAGGGGGCGTGGTAGTCACAGGAAGGGCATCCAGCCACCCCCTGTCACTAACATCGCCGGACCCGAAAATTAATATGTTGACCCTGACACGGTGTAAGGCTAATGAACAAGGAGGAGAAGAAGAATATTTAATGTTCACAAATGATGTAATTTCTTATCGAATACAACGACTGTCGTCTAAGAAATAATCTTTCAATCCAAGAAACTGAAATTAATGTCACAAGATTGAACCAGTCTCCTCCAAGGCCTTCTGCACTGGCCTACCACACGGATAATTGCTCAGTCCAAAACTAAAACCATGTGATCAAATGTAATACTAACGAGCAGGTCGTACTTGTCCTTTCACTATTGACATTCAGTTGACGACTTGTGAGGATCAGCTCCGGCTATAAAATGCGTCATTCAAAATATGTGACCAAGGTAGAAGACGAAGCGGTTGGTCTTGTATTAGGTAGACTTTGGCTCCGCGTTTAGGTCGGCCACCATGAGTAACTTTTTCTAGATCACTACATTGATGGTTTCTTGAACAAGGGTAGAGCTTACTTTTCAGTAAAATCCCTCTGGTGACTGTTTAAGATACGAACGAGTATTAGCTCTTCTTCCATCCTTGCTAAAGAGTTTCTACATAATAATTCCGGATTCTTGTTATTGAAAGTACAATAGAAAATCTCATTCATTGTTTCATCTTAACCTTCGTCGAGTGAGCTACTTATTTCTCTTTTTAGCTCAACAGCAGCTACAGAGGGAAAATATCACAGCCTCAGCTGACAACTCACCCAGCCTCGGATGCCCGAAGCAGAAAACACAGCCGTCGTACCCGTTGATCACAGCATGGATGACGTCACAGAGGGTCGCCGCGTTCAGCTCTGCCTGTAAGATTAAAAGAGAGCTATGAAAAAAATGTAAACTGTATACCTGGAAAGTCTTGAGTTATGACTAGTGTTTTTTGTATCTCTCTAATTCTTACATAAGCTTCTTGAGAAAGCAGTCTTACAGTTGAGCAAATTACAGGAATTTATGAGGGAGTGTTGAAAAAAAATGCCCCGTAATTTTTTATGTTGAAACTCTTAAAACTCATAAGATAAAACTAATTTCTAATCATTCTACATCGTTATCCTTCATGTCTTCATATCCATTTCTCAACGTAGTCATCCTAGCGACGAACACACTTCTCCCAACGAGAGACCAGTTTGCCGATGTAGAATATTTGACTTCGTTGACGGGGCCACAACCACACCTCTGCTTGCACCGCTTCGTCACTATCAAACTGAAGTCCTCGAAAATGTTCTTTAAGTTTTGGAATTAGGTGAGCATCGGATGGGGTCAATTCGGGGCTACATGCTGGACGACCATTGACAGTGAACACAAGGCGTCAGATTGTTGTAGGTGTCGCAGCACTCGTGTCTGGTCTGGTATTGTCATCCTGAAGAAGACGCCGACACATTTACATTACACACCGCCACGTCACATGCTATATTTCGGAGCCCTCTAGCGGCAGACGGTTGCAACTTGCGTCATCGAACTGGGAAAGTCGACCGCTTAGCACGCATGACATGTAACACCTCAACCTATATTGAGAACAGAATAAAAAATTTGGAGGCATCAGTTTTAAGAAAGCCCTCGTACAACGACAGTCCATGAAACCAAACGAAAGGTATAGAGGGTGCCGTTCAAGTTAAATGCATGAGCAATCACACTCAGGATTTCGGACGATTTTTCTTTCTGTGTAACACAGTGAGGTACTCATATTAGACAGCAGCATGGTTCAGGTTAAGATCAGAACAAGTTTTCCATCTTCCATCAGTCACTTGTGGCAGATATTTAGATGTGTTCTTCCAAAGACTACCGTTGATCTTTCCCCATATTCCACTGTGGTGGAAAATTAGAGAGGGAAAGACTCTCCTCACACTGTCATTGACCAACCCGCCCTGCAGCACCGTTACCGAATTAATCTACAACCGACCAGAAGAAGACCGCTAGACTCCACGTCTCGTGAATGAATAGAGCTTTCCGAGTCCTCACCCATCCAAGTGCACGAGATTTCTCGACATGCTCCCATGTCTAGGACCTTAGCACTTATCGATGCATGGTAACAGGTTTAAAAGTGTCGTGATGTAATAGCAGATGGTTAAGAAGAACAAGAAACGAATGATTTTTATGCAGGATGAATCTCCAGACTGATGGAGTTCGACGCATTTTTACGTAAATCAACCAAGCTATCAACTCTAAAGTATTGTTCTAGAGTCTATGATCGGTACCTGGAGCATATTGGTAAGAGGGAACATAAACACACGCACTGCTAAGGCTACAACGTTCTGCACTTAAAACGGGCTATAATGTTAGATCGCTTGTGTTTCCAATCTATCAGTCGTATGGAATGTAGTGCTGTTAATATTCCAATGTGAGAAATATATTTGAAGCGCAGGGAATACATCCTTCTTCCCGGTTTCTCTACGATAAACTATGTTATCGAACCGTAAAACGAAAAAAATCTACTTCCTTAAAACATTGGCTCTGTGTGATAACGAGTACAATACAGCTTTCCGGAGATGTACAGCGCCCACCGTTCACATCCGATCACGGTTCGGAAATTATACTACACCTGCATGAGCCCTATATAAAATGATCGTTAATAACGGCGAATACCTCTTACAAGGATACAGATAAACGCATAGCAGCGGCGTTCGACATTTGAAATTACAAGTAATGCCACCACGAAGTCTGCAAACAGCACATCTGTGAAGCAGATGTACAGGGCTATTACAAATGATTGAAGCGATTTCATAAATTCACTGTAGCTCCATTCATTGACATATGGTCACGACACACTACAGATACGTAGAAAAACTCATAAAGTTTTGTACGGCTGAAGCCGCACTTCAGGTTTCTGCCGCCAGAGCGCAGTGAGACAAAATGGCGACACGAGCCGAGAAAGCGTATGTCGTGCTTGAAATGCACTCACATCAGTCAGTCATAACAGTGCAACGACACTTCAGGACGAAGTTCAACAAAGATCCACCAACTGCTAACTCCATTCGGCGATGGTATGCGCAGTTTAAAGCTTCTGGATGCCTCTGTAAGGGGAAATCAATGGGTAGGCCTGCAGTGAGCGAAGAAACGGTTGAACGCGTGCGTGCAAGTTTCACGCGTAGCCCGCGGACATGCTGGAAAATTGGCTCATGCCACAACTGGAGACCGACAGCGCCGACTTCATCTTTCAACAGGATGGTGCTCCACCGCACTTCCATCATCATGTTCGGCATTTCTTAAACAGGAGATTGGAAAACCGATGGGTCGGTCGTGGTGGAGATCATGATCAGCAATTCATGTCATGGCCTCCACGCTCTCCCGACTTAACCCCATGCGATTTCTTTCTGTGGGGTTATGTGAAAGATTCAGTGTTTAAACCTCCTCTACCAAGAAACGTGCCAGAACTGCGAGCTCGCATCAACGTTGCTTTCGAACTCATTGATGGGGACATGCTGCGCCGAGTGTGGGAGGAACTTGATTATCGGCTTGATGTCTGCCGAATCACTAAAGGGGCACATATCGAACATTTGTGAATGCCTAAAAAAACTTTGTGAGTTTTTGTATGTGTGTGCAAAGCATTGTGAAAATATCTCAAATAATAAAGTTATTGTAGAGCTGTGAAATCGCTTCAATCATTTGTAATTACCCTGTATACACGGTGCTTGAAGTGTCTCACAAACACCTATCGCTAACTTAGTTATGAAACTGAAGTCTCGATTTTACACCCAAGATGCGGTAGGGTGTGGGTGGTGGTGGTGGGGGGGGGGGGGTGGAGGGGGGTTGCATAAATCAAAGTTTGAAAGTTTGTTTAGAGGAATGTGCCACGTTTCATCACACATGAGATGGAAGTCCTCTGATGACCGACAGGTTTACCGTTAACGATCGCAAGAAGACAGTGCTTTAAACCACATACAGAACACGTGGCTGTATACGAGTAGAACGTAGGCCATGTCACGCGACTGATGCACCCTGACAGAACAGTGGAAAAATTGACCTCCAGCAACTTCTCCTTCTCTAGAACGTATCAGTCAACCATTAAATCGTACCTCGATACAGCTCCATCTCAGTCGATAACCCCTTCCACTCTCTGTTATCCTTTAACGCAGATGCAAGTAAGTTTAGAGGCGGAAGGTTCTCTGTCTTCCTGAAAAGTATCAAGTACAGTAGTCAACTCGCATATATCACTGGTGCCTCAATAGACATACAGTATTATGCTGCCTTGACGGAGAAAAATTGACTGCCTCCCTGATACCCTTCGTTTCGATGTCGACGTTTTCTCGGATTCCTCTTGTTGCCGCATACTTGTTCAAAATGGTTCAAATGGCTCTGAGCACTATGGGACTCAACTGCTGCGGTCATCAGTCCCCTAGAACTTAGAACTACTTAAACCTAACTAACCTAAGGACATCACACACATCCATGCCCGAGGCAGGATTCGAACTTGCGACCGTAGCAGTCGCACGGTTCCGGACTGCGCGCCTAGAACCGCGAGACCACCGCGGCCGGCTGCCGCATACTTGTTCCCATGTACAAATTGTTATACGTGAACCAGAAGATACGCAAGTACTTCCTCAATTTCCCCGCATTTCGATGTATATTCAGTCAATTTATATCTATTCCCTCGTCGTTTTTCGCAGTTCTATCGATTTTATGTCAGATCTATCCATGCGACCACGACGTAACCTCTCGTTCTGTGTTCTAAAATTGTTTGCAAATGTAGCACAGCTGCCAACACCTAGCCCAAATGCACTGATCGGGAGGTGTAATATAGCACTGTACTCGACTGTGTCCAGTCACCTCCACATTTGGAGAGCGTTTGCTCTCTTTTCTGTATGTCTGTGTATATGCGTACCTCGCGGACGCGATCCCTGTCGCGGAATGGAAACCACAGTGAAAATAAAAACTGTTTGTTTTGTAACAGTTAGCTACATCTTCCAACAACTTCTCTACACAGTCGCCGCTCCGACTTATACATCAGTTCTAACTTTGTACCAACTTTCGAATCCCTCGACATAGAAGGCAGCCTGCTGTGCATTTCGACAATTTTCTACGCTGGACTGTAGTTCGTTGTCTGTGCAAAAACGTTGTCTTCATGGCCAGTGGCTCATTTGAGGAGGGTTGAAAATCAGAGGGCGCCAAGTCAGGGCTGTGTGGTGGGTGATCAAACAATTCCCATCGGACACGCTGCAGGAGCGTCCTCAATGCCTCTGTAGTGTGCGGCTGAGAATTGTCATGCAGGAGGAACTGCATGACAGTTACAATATGGGGGTTTGCTTGAAAAGAGGCGAAATTTCTCACAGGATGTCATACTTGGAGGGAGACACCACTGTTCGAGGCATCTTTTAGTGCTCACTGTGCGCTCAGAACTGAGGAGAGCTACGTGACACTATCTAGGGGCATACTAGAGACACTGACCAACGCATCTGTGCAGCGCTTCATCGAATTTTCACTGTGGTTTCCGTTTGGCGACCGATCGTGTCTTACTTTTTGAATAACCCTTGTACAAGAAAACAGAACTCAACTGCAGTACCCATAAAATGTGAGATCTATTGTGAATGACAGGAACTGTTTGTGAGTATTTCAGAGTCTAAATAAGTTGCGCTGCTCGCAACAGGTATCTAGAGCAGCTCCACAGTGTGGCTGGAAGATTTGGTGTATAGAGCCTAACACTAATCGAACAAATTTCTTGTATCAATATACAGAACTTTTCAGCTAAATATTTTTACATTCAACATGTCGCCGAAATAGCTAATCGATTAAATGTTGTAAGCACAGAAAATTATCAATTCAGTTACGCCATCCTAACATACATTGCACTAAAGAATTAATGGGTCATCGTTTGTAACCCTCTCATTTTCTCCCATTAAGACACAGAAATGTAAACTTTTACTCAAAGGTGTCTGCAGCCTTCCTCTGTAATGGTGCAAAACGTCACCCTCGGTCTAAGGTGTCGACACTTGGGAAAAGAAGGCCAGAGCTCGGAAGTCCATCTGAGGTGTAAGGTGGGTTAATGATGTCACACTGGCGCCAGTTTTCTGACCAACGCCACAATGGACATATCACTAGGTGGGAAGATCGTCACACCCCACTTTAACCGCGTCTCATCCCTTCTCTTGAAGCACCTGCCACAGGGGTCACAACCGCGAGACCAGGTACTGAAATCACGCGGTTTTCTAATGTGTGGCAGAGGACAACATTTCATTCACACCACCGCTCAGGAAAAGGCCACAGATGGCGGCATAAAGGCGTGAAAGAAGCCACCTGTTTCTCTGAGGTGATCATTCACACATATTTCGCTTGGAAAACGACAGTTTGCAGTGCGATGCGCAACAAAACATTCTTGACAACCTTTGACGCTGCTGACATTCCTGGACGATTCAACCTTTCAGTAAGGACATCGTGGGGCTGCTACCACACTGAACGTGATATGATCGCTTTGGAGTGTTGTGCGTCCTGGTATAGAGGGTGGAAACACTGGAGACCATTGAAAACTATTCTACGAAATTTGAATATGCTCTGAATATACAAAGGGGGTTTACACTTTTTCAGCTCCATTGTTTCACGTCCTCCTATGGCGCTGTCAAAGGGGGTGATATATTGACATGTGCGTGAATAAAACGGCACATTGTCCCTCTAAGATCCTGCAGTTTGGCAACAGCATCGGTGCCACCTGAACGCCTTCTTGAGCATTTTAAAAATTTACTTGTGCAGAGACAACCCCTGACCGAGTCCCAAGCGCCTGTGGAAAGGCAACCCCTTCGACATGCTTCAGAGTCTCCACGCCTGAAAAGAAGTGCCAGAGCAGTAGAATAGCACCAGTGACCTCAGGGTGTCGAAAGGGGTTGCTGAGGCATCGCAGGGGCCGCGCTTTTACAACATCCCAGAGGAAGGTTGTAGGCACTGTTGCCAAGGAGGCGATTCAGCAAGTTGACAGTTCACAACTTTTCATACACCACTGTGGTAGAATAGATAGGCAGCTAGTAATGCCCGACCGCATAATCTACACTGAGCAAAGTGGTGCTGTGGTGAAACACTCGATTCGTATTCGTGAAAATGGCTGTTCAGATACCCATTTGATCTTCCATCTTTTCATAAATCCATTGGGCAAATGTCGGGTGTTTCCTTAGAAAGGGATTTGGTCGACTTCTCCAAACTGTGTTGATTATATCTGACGAACTCACTGTTAACAGTGTCAAATCTTAACGTTTATAGCTTTCTTCATTGGTACACTGACTGGCAGCGACAAGATCCGACCTGGAAACCTCTGATTGTAGCAATCACAGCTTTACAATTCAGCAATAACAGTATGTGTGATGTGGTGTTTCCTAATCGAAGGGGAACTATCATTTCGTTTTTACATTATACTTTCACAAGTTTGAAGAGCAGATTTCGTTGCTTGCTTCTTGGACTCCTACCAATGGCAGACGCGATGCACAGAACTAGTGATTTATTTTTTCTGACGCCACTGAATAATAAAACAGTCAACACAAAGTCAATACCATCAGAAAAGTTATGTCAAAGCAGAAAAGTTTTAGATATGGTGAATTCCGTAAGACAATCCAATTTATCAGAAAAGCCTTTTAATGAAACAGAAACGAGCATCCCTTCCACACGCTGGCACTATCAGGAATTCTGAGAGAAAGAAACTATGTTTTTCAGATGTGTGTTTAGGTGAATTTGTAAGGTTGGTTATGTATTGACATTCGCAAAATCAGTTCCTTTACTACCTTAGCACCTGCATTTCTTTTCCACACTGCCCCACAGCTCGTTACAATACTGTTCAAGTATAAGAACTGTCGAACAAAGGCGCAAAGAACACAAGAGACTCATCTGACTCAAACATCCAACTACATCAACTGTCACCGAACCCAGCGTCACCTGCCAGCGTGGAATGAAATACGAATATGCTTATCGAGAGAGGTGGCGCAGTGGTTAGCACACTGGATTCGCATTCGGGAGGACGACGGTTCAATCCCGCGTCCGGCCATCCTGATTTAGGTTTTCCGTGATTTCCCTAAATCGCTCCAGGCAAATGCCGGAATGATTCCTTTGAAAGGGCACTGCCGACTTCCTTCCCCGTCCTTCCCTAATCCGATGAGACCGATGACCTCGCTGTCTGGTCTCTTCCCCCAAAACAACCCAACGCACGAATATATCAGTATTGTGGTGGAAGCGACAATTCTCTGAGAAACTGTATGAAAGGGAGCAATCTAGATTACCGTCGTAGATAATTTAACAGGGAAAGTCGCTTTAGCTTAAGTAAAAGGTAGAATAACGCACTCATTTAGCTTAGAACGCATCAAAAATTTCTCAATCCTCTCTCTCTTCTCTCTCTGACAAATGCCTATTGAGATGCCTTTTGTTAGTGAGGAGCTTTGTCTTACGGTATTTTCCTTATTTATATGTCTGGTATAGGCTTTATGTTCGTTTCTAATTACTGTTCACTGTTTTATTGTTAATCGATAGGGTGCTTCACAGTGAGTACCGTTCAACAGATGGGTCGGAGTCCCAACAGCAAGCGACGAAATCTCTGCTCAACTCCTAACGATGGCACTGAGGGAAAGTGTCCAGTATCGCGTAAAGAAGAGATGACAACTCGGTTGCAAACCGAGAAACATGCTACGCACCATTCTCGTCGAGAAAGCCTGAAGAATTACCGCCACACTTTCCGTCCTGCAGTGCTGCCAGTAGCGTACTGTGTCGACACTTTTGTCTGTCAGTAGGGAGAGCGATCAGTCCTGCAGTCCTGCTCACCTCATCTTACTGGCTACGTCCCCCGAGTGCGCATCGCCATTGTCGTAACCATTCACCTTGTCGTAGAAGCCCAGCAAAGCCAGATGTTCCACTTCTTGTACATTTTAACACAAAACTCGTACAAGTACTCCCATAGTTTCAGAAGACGACCCCACGAAAACCAGAATACGTATAAAAAAATAGACATATATCACTCACGGAGCATGTCTCCCAGTGAAACGGGTCGATCAGATTAGTTTCGTACATACAGATGGAATACGTCTATGCGTGCTTACAGTGCTGGGTACACGACACATTATTCTATAAATCTTATAACCCACGTCTGGAGGAAGGACGAGCCAATTTTTTCATTTATTTCACTTGTAGAAGCCCTCTCTGCTACTCATTTATCCTATAACATGATTATGAATGAGTGGCTGTGAGTATAAGTACGTTTCAAATGTTACCGACGGCAACCACAGTCAGCACAAGTAGCTTGTAGGTGTTGCCAACTTAACCCGATGGGAAGGTACAGCAGGAAACGGAAAGCAGTGGGCGATACCAAAGATAAACGCTATGTCCGGAGTGACTGTGGTGTCGTTGGTCACACGTTCCGGGACTGCCCCCCCCCCCCCCCCTCCCTTGCCCATCTGTTCAATAGAGGAACCATTTCGCGAAGCGCCTCTTTCGCACAGCTTGCAGCGTTTTGGTCAGTGGACGGGCGTGCTCTTCTGAGCAGTCCTGTCCGTTTGAGGTTCCAGGTATTTGAATGTGTTACTGTGGCTTCTAGAAGTGCTTAATCCCTTTATTTCAGATTCATTATGTCAGGGAAACGTTTCGTGCTCTTTTTCTATTCCTGTACTTAATTTTATATGTTTAGAGTGACTTGATGGTGTGTGCTTTGTTAATTTGGAAGTAACACCACAGGTGACGTTTTTCTGAAGCACAAAGCATTGCCAGCTCTCCTTTTGTTAACTTGATTACGAATTATCTCATGAACCATGTGCGGAAAAACGTAACAAATTTGTTGTTATATTAACTAATCGCCCTTCCCAACCAGTGTTACTGGTTTGGTCTCTTTGGCCCCAGTGTGTTGTTGATCACAGTTTCCAGTTAGGATCGCTATGTATGCTGTAGGGCGTGAAATTGTTCACCCAGTGATTACCGACGAGGGCAGCGAATTTTCTTTTGGTAACTATTTTTCCATTTTTAACAAAACTTTTGCAACCCAATGTCTCTGATACAATACTGCTCACTCCCCCTACGTTCAATCATTGCTTGCCATAAAGGAGGTACACTGTAGAAATAAACTTTGCCCGTTCTCTCACTGTGTGGATTTGAGTGGATTAAATTATCCTTGTTCCATCAATTTTGTAGCTTCAATATCTCGAATGCAAGAATGATTCCATGTTCGATACAATCAATGTTTGCTTCACCTTTCATTTTAAGGTGTGTTAAGGTATCCCTTATTTGACGAATAATTACGAACTGGAAACGAATGTTAAATTACGTGCCGCTGCTTATGTTTCAGTATTCTGTGTTAATGTGGTGCAGAATGCACAAGGGCGTAGTCAAAAGTAATGCCATCGAATTTTTCATGTGAAAATTCTTTCAGATTTTACAATAAAACAAACTTTATTAATATTCTACACCTTGATTGTTTATGTGTCTGCATATTTATTTCTCAATATAGCAACTCTGACGATGAACACATTACTCCCAACGACATACGAGTTTGTCGATTATTTCACTGTAAAACATTTGGCTTTGATGATGGAGCCACAACTTCACCTCTACTTGCTTCAATTCATCACTATCAGAGTGAAATACTCGAAAGTGTTCTCTTAGTTTTGGAAACAGATAAATATCCTGTGGGAGCCAGTATGGGGGGATGATCGATTACCGTGAACACAAAGCTTTGGATTGTTGCGGTTGTCGCAGCGCTCGTGAGTGCTCTGGCATTGCCGTGCTTAAGGAGAGCGTGCTCCAGGTGTGGACGAAGTCTTCGAATTCGAAACTCGATTAAACCACGCTGTTTCTCATGCACCGACTCTATTACGTTACACACAGCCGTGTTACAAACTACAATTCGGAACCCTCTCGCGGCAGAGTGCTGCAAATACGTAGAGATGAAAAATAAGGATGTAGGGTGTTATTAACGTTTGTTTTATTTGAAAAGCTTCGAGAGTTTACCCATAAAGAGTTAGGAGGCATTAATTTTCAGCACGTCGTCGTAGGTTTGAATAAAGTGTTTGTCGTTCTGTACTAGCTGGGAGTCATTATTTGGCGTGTACAGGTCCGCTTCGGTCATTACAGTTGTCTCGCAAACCCAGCGTCATCGGAAACGAGACGACGTTGCGTGGAAATGACAGGTGAGCGGACGGGACAGGCTGATGGATGAGGCAGGGGTTGGAGGGGGAGGGTGGCAGAGACCTGTGATGCGCCGTCGCCGTGACCGTCGCTGAAGACGCCGTCGAAGGCGAACATCCTGGTGGCGGGCGCGCCGTCGCCGGGCAGCTCGTGGGGGCGGCAGCCCGCCTCCTGCTGCTGGGGGCAGGTCAGCGAGGCGAGCCGGCGCCGCGCGTCCACCGCCAGCACGACGCCGCCGCCGCCGCCGCCGCCGCCGCCGCCGCCGCCGCCGCCGCCACCGACGCCGCCGCAGGGGGCGCGCACCCGCAACAGCACCTTCACCTGCACACGGCACACGTCGGCTGTAACCCTGTGTGTCCCCAACCGTTTCACAGGTAAGCAATGTCCCACCTCCAGAGAATCTCTCCTGTCACTATGACCGCTGCAGCTTAACAATTCTTTATTTATTTATTTCATTCCGTTTGAAAATGAGGGACGTTTGGCCCGCAGCATGCAACCGCGAGAACAAGACGTCGCTTACAACGTAAACAGGAGCTCGTCCGAGGAAGGTGGAGTAGACATTTATAGAAGAAGGAAACAGAAGAGAATACAAACAGATCCTCAGCTGCAAAGACGGCCAAAACGATGCAGACATCTACATCTACATCCACATCCATACTCCGTAAGCCACCTGACGGTGTGTGGCGGAAGGTACCTTTAGTACCTCTATCGGTTCTCCCTTCTATTCCAGTCTCGTATTGTTCGTGGAGAGAAGGATTGCCGGTATGCCTCTGTGTGGGCTCTAATCTCTCTGATTTTATCCTCATGGTCTCTTCGCGAGATATACGTAGGAAGGAGCAATATACTGCTTGACTCCTCGGTGAAGGTATGTTCTCGAAACTTCAACAAAAGCCCGTACCGAGCTACTGAGCGTCTCTCCTGCAGAATCTTCCACTGGAGTTTATCATCTCCGTAACGCTTTCGCGATTACTAAATGATCCTGTAACGAAGCGCGCTGCTCTCCGTTGGATCTTCTCTATCTCTTCTATCAACCCTATCTGGTACGGATCCCACACTGCTGAGCAGTATTCAAGCAGTGGGCGAACAAGCGTACTGTAACCCTCTTCCTTTGTTTTCGGATTGCATTTCATTAGGATTCTTCCAATGAATCTGGCATCTGCTTTACCGACGATCAACTTTATATGATCATTCCATATTAAATCACTCCTAATGCGTACTCCCAGATAATTTATGGAATTAACTGCTTCCAGTTGCTGACCTGCTATATTGTAGCTAAATGGTAAGGGATCTTTCTTTCTATGTATTCGCAGCACATTACACTTGTCTACATTGAGATTCAATTGCCATTCCCTGCACCATGCGTCTATTCGCTGCAGATCCTCCTGCATTTCAGTACAATTTTCCATCGTTACAAACTCTCGATATACCACAGCATCATCCGCAAAAAGCCTCAGTGAACTTCCGATGTCATCCACAAGGTCATTTATGTATATTGTGAATAGCAACGGTCCTACGACATATACCGAACTGCAACGGCGAGGAATCGCATCGAGACAAATCTGTCAACTTCGAGATGCACGGGATGTTAAGAACGCCTAATTCAGAGGTTTAGATATGTTCCACTGTAAATGGCTCACGAATGACGAAGCTGCCGATGGTGAGAAGACAAGAGAAGATGTTAACACCAGTACCTCTAGCAAGATTTTCCAGAGTTTTTCCGTGACTGTCAATTAATACCTGGTCTGTCTCCAGTAATTACCTCACAATAATTTCCCAATTCGTAGAAACAGTACCCAACACAAAAACCTCGCAGTTCACCCAACGTACAAAACAGGAAAACAAATCAAACCCAATGTCTGCAAAGAGAAACTCAGATAAGCTCTAGAGCAGCCCTACTACTTCCCATTGAGAGGAAATGAAACGTGCAAAACATAAAAGTAAAGAAAAATATTCTAGGCGTGTCAGTCACCAGGACCGGCAGAAGGAGGCAGTAAGTCGGCCTTCCGAAACATCAGACCATCAGAACATCGCCACTCAGCTCCTTTCTCTGTCCTTTCAAGAGCAGCGTACCCCAGTGAAGCCTAAAATCGCTCATGAAGTAGTGAAGCGTTGGCGGAATGTTGCAGGCCATACATTTCCCCAGGGCAATAAAAGCTCAAGCTCGCAATGCCAACGCAACCATTCTTTCCAACCTGTAAAACGAAAGAGCGTTTATAAAAGAAGATTAAATTTACGTGACAGATTCTGACAGGTGATGAAGCTCCAAATCGAATGGCTACGATCACTGGTCAATTACATGCATATGAAGGATGTACACAAATATACTATTAAAGTCTCTACCCGTGAATCTGTTACGTGCGAACTCCTGAAACTAGCAATGCGTTGCAGAAGAGGTGGACTATCAGACACTGATTCAGCACCTTTAAATGATTACCATAAATCAGTTTTATTAAAAAAATCCCAATAAGGCGGTGGCTGTTAGGTAAAGCTGTTTATTTCCAAATTTTATGCGCGGTCCATGCGGTTACGGAAGAAAATGTTAATCACGTGTTCTGTCCATGTGGGGAGAGCTAGTCTAGAGCTGAACAACTCCCAGCCTCCGCCGTGAAGGCGTAACACGCCTAGGTGGGTGCAGCTACCCCGTAAAACTGGCCGGGGGAACACGCCAGAAAGGTCACAAAACTACTGCAGACACCGAGCTCTATCATTCCACTCACTCGCGCAGTTCGCTCGTCCGTTTGATTTCATTCGCCGGCGTCGTTTCTCGTCAACGCATACACCGCCGCCGCGCTATGTGACATCGTGCTCTGACGTTCATTACCTTGGAGTCGGGCTTGAACAGTCCAGGCTTACTGTCAGTATGGCACCTGGGAACGACTTGGCGGCCAGCTACGTGCAGTCGACAAGCTGGTGAGTGCCGTCACTTGCTGCAGTTTGAGTTCTCGTGGTTGGTCAACGAGTCTTAGCCTCCCTCAGTGTAGTTTTCCTCCAAGTGCATTTGAAATTCGAACGATTTTCTGTGCTTCTTACGACGCATCATAGTTAATTGGCCTGCTCCCATCTCGTTGTGCTGTGCTACGGGCTGGAGTAAAGGATCTTCTCCATCTTTATAATACTTTTTCTGTACTAATATTTACCATTGTGTGACAAGGCTATTTCGAATCATAATCCGATATTGTGGATTAGTGACTACCAAAATGGAAGGACTACCTCAGCATTCATTCATATTGGAAAATATAGCTGAATTAACTTTAAATTCTACTGTTTCTCACGTGTAACCGTCCCACCTCTCCCAGTAAGTTTGGGCAGAAACACGTGTCCGAGACCCGCGTTCGTAGCCAGGGCATTTGCGTTGGTGCTCGACTCGCAGGTAATAAGTCAGTTCGAATGCTGGTGGTGGATCAAGTTTTCATCCCCAGTATCTAGGCAGCAAGGGGACGGTGGGGCAGTAAAAGTTACTGATGACCAGTTCGTACGCCAGTCTCCTGTGTTAAATTCTAAACTCCTCGGCTGTGTCTCGTGAAGCGATGTTGATGGTGACCTGTCCGTCGGATGGTGAGGTTAAGCTCGGCCGTCCCCTTTCTGCTGTAAGAGAGAGGGGGGGGGGGGTTGCTGCGTGCCGGCACCACGTGTCACCCTTCCCCTCACCTCGTCATCATTACACCACAGTACGTATCACTACACTCTACACGCATCCACTACGTTCAACTACGCTTCATAAATACGTATACGAGCCAACTGCACGAGGAAAGGGGCCAATGTGAGTGGAACAAGGACAGCATTTCCTACAGCTTACCCCGTGGGATATTCCAGTCAAGAGGGCAATACGACATTTACAGATAAATTCTACCGGCAGTAGGACGGCATATATTGCATAACTTATGCAAGATATGTAGCACCGTCTCAATGCTTTGTGCTCGGTCACAAGTATACGGTGGGAACCGGATCATAGTGTCCTACTATTAATAAACAGTGCTGTAGCACGATCTAAAATCGATTATGGAAATACACGTTGTTCTGGAGGGACAACAAGGAATCAAATTCGAAAATAGAATAACTCGAGTTTGGCTTCATAATGACTTGTCTAGGAGCGATGCCTTCGTCAAAAAATTCATTGTTAACGAAAGCAGCAGAAACGCCCACGGCCTTGCGATGGAAATTAATGACGGATATATTCCTGATTAAAATACAGGGTGATGCAAAAAGAATACCACAAATTTAAAAATGTGTATTTAATGAAAGAAACATAATATAACCTTCTGTTATACATCATTACAAAGAGTATTTAAAAAGGTTTTTTTTCACTCAAAAACAAGTTCAGAGATGTTCAATATGGCCCCCTCCAGACACTCGAGCAATATCAACCCGATACTCCAACTCGTTCCACACTCTCTGTAGCATATCAGGCGTAACAGTTTGGATAGCTGCTGTTATTTCTCGTTTCAAATCATCAATGGTGGCTGGGAGAGGTGGCCGAAACACCATATCCATAACATACCCCCATAAGAAAAAATCGCAGGGGGTAAGATCAGGGCTTCTTGGAGGCCAGTGATGAAGTGCTCTGTCACGGGCTGCCTAGCGGCCGATCCATCGCCTCGGGTAGTTGACGTTCAGGTAGTTACGGACAGATAAGTGCCAATGTGGTGGCGCTCCATCCTGCTGAAATATGAATTGTTGTGCTTCTTGTTCGAGCTGAGGGAACAGCCAATTCTCTAACATCTCCAGATACTGTAGTCCAGTTACTGCTTGCTGGATGCGTGCTACATTTTCATCACTCGTTCTCGGCCGTCCAGAACTTTTCCCTTTGCATAAACACCCATTCTCTGTAAACTGTTTATACCAACGTTTAATACACCACCTATCAGGAGGTTTAACACCATACTTCGTTCGAAATGCACGCTGAACAACTGTCGTCGATTCACTTCTGCCGTACTCAATAACACAAAAAGCTTTCTGTTGAGTGGTCGCCATCTTAGCATCAACTGACGCTGACGCCTAGTCAACAGCGCCTCAAGTGAACAAATGAAACTTTATAGCTCCCTTAATTCGCCGACAGATAGTGGTTAGCTCTGCCTTTTGTCGTTGCAGAGTTTTAAATTCCTAAAGTTGTGTTATTCTTTTTGAATCACCCTGTATTTTCTACAGTTGACCGCGTTTTGCTACAGAAGCTCGGCAGATTGTTTCAATAAGAAATGACTGGACATAGAGTAAACACTATCCAAAAATCAGAATTATGAGCAGCGCGGAGTGGGCGCGCGGTTAGAGGCGCCATGTCACTAATCGTGCGGCCCTTCCCGCCGGAGGTTTGAGTCCTCCCTCGCTCATGGGTGTCAGTGTTGTCCTTAGCGTTAAGTTAGTTTAAGTAGTGTGTAAGGTTAGGGACCGATGACCTCAGCAGTTTGGTCCCTTGGGAATTCACACACATTCGAACATCAGAATTATGTACAAGCTTCGTAGATTTAACGGACGTTTCACCGAATCTCCTAAGAACATAAAAATAACCTAATTCAGGTTACCAGTGTAACGAAATTACTTCGACAGCTGGCGTCATCCACTTACCAACAAAAACAAACACCGGAGCAGAGCGAATAGCAAAAACCTGCGTTGCTGATAATTCTCTGGAATGTTTAGAGATTTATACTGACGGCTCCAAAGCCGAACATAATGGCAAAGTTGGGTGCGCGTTCCTGTGTCCAAGCTCAGGTTACAAGGAACTGATTTCGCTTACCAGTGAAAGTTCTAGTTTCTCTGCAGAAGCCTTAGTTAGACTCACAGCTCTAAATTACTTGCACAACTTCACAGCAAGAAACGTTTTGAATTTAACGGATTGTAGAAGCTTGCTTCAAGATATGCAGATTCAGACTTTCTCAAGAAAACTAATCCACTGGTAATGGCCATCACGAAAGTTACCAAGGGAAACGAAAATCTCCGAAAGAAGGTAAAATTTACGTGGATCAAAGGAAACGCTGGCATTAGATATAATGATATGGTAGATGGCGTAGTGAAAGTCTCTTCTCAAACGGTACTTTGAGGAACGTCTTATTTCCGCCATCAGACTTGAAGACTACATTATACAGAAGAGCAAGGCGCCAGTGAGAAGACGAATATCAATCACCGGTGCATATCAAAGGGAGGTAGTGTGGACAAATACAGCCAAAACTCGAAGCCCTCTTTTCACACAATTTGGCAAATAAAAAGTATATAAGTTCCATAGTTCTCATCAGATTTAATCATGGATCATTCTTTACTTATCTTCACCGAACACACGTTTGAGATAATCCTTATTGTGAATGTGATGGAATTTTATTGTGGATATCAGTGATGTTTTGATGAAAGTAAACTGCATGCAAACCAGAAAATTGATTCCATGCAACAGTAAATGAAATGTTATCAACTGTCACGAAATAATACAGCAGCCGCTCCGTTATCAAAATAATATATTAGTTTTAAAAGTAATTGTGAAAGATTTGGTTAAATGTAACCTTACTATGTAAAATTACAAAACACTGAGAGATGTAGGTGAGCTGCTTCAGCCAAGCTGTGCTGATGCAGGGAAGTCCACTCCACACCAACTGTTGTGCTTTGCTGATGCTCGAGGCTGGGTCACAGCCCTAACTAAGCTCGAAGCTGCTGTCTCTATCAGCTCGTGACATAGCTGGATTTCTGTGGTTCTTTCCTTTTTATATATATATACACTCCTGGAAATGGAAAAAGGAACACATTGACACCGGTGTGTCAGACCCACCATACTTGCTCCGGACACTGCGAGAGGGCTGTACAAGCAATGATCACACGCACGGCACAGCGGACACACCAGGAACCGCGGTGTTGGCCGTCGAATGGCGCTAGCTGCGCAGCATTTGTGCACCGCCGCCGTCAGTGTCAGCCAGTTTGCCGTGGCATACGGAGCTCCATCGCAGTCTTTAATAGAGATGGGCAAAACTGTTCTTTTCAGAGATTGGATCAGAACTGTTCACTCCCTGAAATGAATTAGCTCTTTTTCATGACTCACCACTCATTTACAATAGAAAATAAATGGAAGGCACATTGCCCTTTAAACTTGGTTTATTCCAGTACTATACCTGTATTTTGATCTTATTTGATCCTATTTTGAAGTAACACGGATAATGAGTAAGAATTTTGTATTGTTTATTGAAATTTCCATGATATGACAAAGTTTTTGATTATTGATTTATTTTGCACTATCGTGGTTTTTTGGGTGATCGGAAAATGTTGTAACTTGAGATTTACATTAACAATATATTTGGCTATAATGTATTAAAATTTCATTAACCTCATACAAATACATCGCAAGCCATATATTTTTAAAGTGAACGTTTCCTTCTGAAGACGCCTAAAATCGCAAAATCCGTACCAGAATAAGAAAAAAATATATAAATTTGACTGTAAAACGAAAGTGCTGCATATAGCCTTACGCAGAATAAAACAAGGAAAATATTGGTGTGTCACATTTTGCGATACGTTTATCGGTTCGCTCGTAATTAAAGCGTAAATTCGAGTGTCCATAATAAAAATCCTATGGTAAGAGGAGTCATCAGGAACCTAATCTAATCAGTTTAAACAAATAAAAATAAAATAAAAACGATTGATGTATACATAACATAATAATGTAATATACATAGCGGTATTACTACGAAGAACAATATCCAGTGGAGACGAACTCCGATGCAGAGGCGCTGAGTCGAGCAAGTCGAGCCGCGAGCTGTATTACTGCATGAGCTGAGACGCAGAGACCAGAGTGACACCTGAGTCGCTTTGCTCAACGCTCTGGCTAGAGTCGAGACGGTGGGGTGAGCGTTGAGCGGGCGAGTTCCGAGGGTGGGGGAAGCGGTGAACTCACCCGCTCCGAGACAAATCGTCCGCTCCCTTGCGAGCAGGTTTTTGCAAGTAGTTCCTATGTTATCCGCTAGGTGGCTCTCTGTCCTGTTGCTCGCATCAACTGCCCAGAGGGCAGGACGTGCGACTGAAACGATCGCCGACAGAGTGCGATGCGAAGTTAAGCTGCGCCAGACACTGCACACGGCAGACGACGCACAGAGACGGCACGGCATATGTGAAACACAAAATCCAATGGGGCACTGCACAATGCAGGCAGGCAAGGTAGAAGCAGGGCAGAGGCCGGCGCTGGCTGTGTTGTGTGGCGTGCACTGTGCTCTGACCAGCAGAGGCGCTGCTGATATGCTCCGTCTCTCTCTCTCTCTCTCTCTCTCTCTCTGCCGTGGGAAACGTTTGGAGCTACCGTTCTTTTTTTCTGAATCACTGATTGTTCACCCCTTTGAAAGATTCAACTCTATGAATTAGTTCAAGAGCGGATCCCCCATCTCTAGTCTTTAACACTGGTAGCATGCCGCGACAGCGTGGACGTGAACCGTATGTGCAGTTGACGGACTTTGAGCGAGGGCGTATAGTGGGCATGCGGGAGGCCGGGTGGACGTACCGCCGAATTGCTCAACACGTGGGGCGTGAGGTCTCCACAGTACATCGATGTTGTCGCCAGTGGTCGGCGGAAGGTGCACGTGCCCGTCGACCTGGGACCGGACCGCAGCGACGCACGGATGCACGCCAAGACCGTAGGATCCTACGCAGTGCCGTAGGGGACCGCACCGCCACTTCCCAGCAAATTAGGGACACTGTTGCTCCTGGGGTATCGGCGAGGACCATTCGCAACCGTCTCCATGAAGCTGGGCTACGGTCCCGCACACCGTTAGGCCGTCTTCCGCTCACGCCCCAACATCGTGCAGCCCGCCTCCAGTGGTGTCGCGACAGGCGTGAATGGAGGGACGAATGGAGACGTGTCGTCTTCAGCGATGAGAGTCGCTTCTGCCTTGGTGCCAATGATGGTCGTATGCGTGTTTGGCGCCGTGCAGGTGAGCGCCACAATCAGGACTGCATACGACCGAGGCACACAGGGCCAACACCCGGCATCATGGTGTGGGGAGCGATCTCCTACACTGGCCGTACACCACTGGTGATCGTCGAGGGGACACTGAATAGTGCACAGTACATCCAAACCGTCATCGAACCCATCGTTCTACCGTTCCTAGACCGGCAAGGGAACTTGCTGTTCCAACAGGACAATGCACGTCCGCATGTATCCCGTGCCACCCAACGTGCTCTAGAAGGTGTACGTCAACTACCCTGGCCAGCAAGATCTCCGGATCTGTCCCCCATTGAGCATGTTTGGGACTGGATGAAGCGTCGTCTCACGCGGTCTGCACGTGCAGCACGAACGCTGGTCCAACTGAGGCGCCAGGTGGAAATGGCATGGCAAGCCGTTCCACAGGACTACATCCAGCATCTCTACGATCGTCTCCATGGGAGAATAGCAGCCTGCATTGCTGCGAAAGGTGGATATACACTGTACTAGTGCCGACATTGTGCATGCTCTGTTGCCTGCGTCTATGTGCCTGTGGTTGTGTCAGTGTGATCATGTGATGTATCTGACCCCAGGAATGTGTCAATAAAGTTTCCCCTTCCTGGGACAATGAATTCACGGTGTTCTTATTTAAATTTCCAGGAGTGTATATATAAAAAAGAAAACAGTTTGAATTCCTAAGGGACCGAACTGTTGAGGTCATCGGTCGCTAGACTTACATTCTACTTACACTAACGTAAACTAACTTACGCTAGGAACAACACATACACCCATGCTCGAGGGAGAACTCGAAACTCCGGCAGAAGGGGCCGCCCAATCCGTGACATGGCGCCCCAAACCCTGCGGCCACTCAACGCGGCTCTGTGGTTCTTTTAACATACCATCCCAGAATCCTTTGGCCTGTTTTAACTGACTGGTGTTGTATAATTCCTGCAATGTCCCTCGCAGCGACATCGCGCCGCCACAGCGGTCTTTGTTGGGTGCTTGCAGGTAAGTAAACCCTGCGGACCCAGCGTTGGGCGCATACAAACCGCAACGACGCTCTGTGGGGAGATCCACAGACGCCACAGCAACAGAAGGGCTGAGGTCACACCGAGAGGACGTCGCTTCCTCCACATCAGCGGCGTCCCGTCAACAGAAACTGAGGACCGCGGTAGCACACTCCCCCCTCCACCTCGGCAGCGGAGCCGCTGACCGAGATCGATAGCGGTAAGGAGGGGGAGGGGGGGGTACAGGGTCAGCCTGAACA
Organism: Schistocerca nitens; assembly: GCF_023898315.1. NCBI lineage: Eukaryota > Metazoa > Arthropoda > Insecta > Orthoptera > Acrididae > Schistocerca > Schistocerca nitens. The sequence goes on along the minus strand of NC_064620.1, from coordinate 116,514,692 downwards.
GCACAATCTTATAGAGGTTGTTCAGGGATACCTTCTGAGTATTTTAGTTTCAGTGACCCACGGTAGCTTCTAATGCGTATGTACTACACTGAGAAGAGTAAACAGCAGTGCAAATGTCGAGAGCGTGCCTTATGTGTCTTGTTTGGAAACAAAGTTCTCCCGTTGATTTTTTTTTCTGCGTGTGTTGTGTGTACTGAAGAGATGACTTATTCTTCTAGGATGGGATGTAAGGATATAAGGAAAACACTTTATTTATTACACATTGAGTTAGGCTTGGGCACTCAATGGGTGCTTTAGCCTGCTGTCTTTGGTGATGTCTATCTCCTGTGGAGGGTGAGATGTGTCTAAGCTGTTATGTGTGACTGCCTCCTCGTGTTATGACAGATCACCTATGGGGGCTGAAACGTAATTGACTTCCGTACTCGATACTTGTGCCATCTTCTAACTGTCGAACTTCGTCCCTAAGGGCATCGATTTTGTCAAAAACTCGTAGAGCCTTGTCATGGACTTTCTCTTTTGTAGTGGTCTCGTGGAGTGCGGTGCGGATGTTGACGTTTCTTGTGCACCACGGAGCTCCTGTGATCCATCGGCAACACATGTTTTGCAGCGCTCGGAGTTTGTTGTAGTTGGAGACGCACGTAGTTCCCCACGAGGTGGAACCATTTAACACTGTGGGTTCCACCGTTGCCTTATACAATTGGAGTTCAGTCTTAGGGTTGAGATCTTTACTTTTCAGGAACGGAATCAGGACCTGGCCATCTTCTGGGTTGCCGTCTTCTTGTCGTCAATATGCTGCGTAAAGAACAATTTTTTGTCAAGGTAAACACCGAGGTACTTCACTCCCGGCGAGCATGTGATAAACTGATCAGCTATTTGGAGTCTGTCGTTCAGAACTGGTTCCCTCCGTGTAAACATAACGGCTGCCGTCTTCGTCGGGTTGATAGTTATCTTATTTTGCAGCGCCCAGCGTTCCATTACATCAAGTTGCCGTTTCATCCTGTCGATTAGCTGGTCCAAGTGTCGTCCAGTCGTCAGAAAGGCCGTATCGTCCTCATAAAAACTCGCCGTAACAACGGGGACTGTTGGGATGTCATTTATATATAAGTTGCAAAGCAGAGGCGAAAGGACAGAGCCCTACGGAATTCCCGCGGAGATCAGTTTCATTTCGGAGTTTTTATCGTCGACGCGGACATACAGTTTCCTGTCCTGCAGAAAGTTGTCTATGAGTCCAATCTAACAGTCCGCAATAGGGGAAGTGCGACGTAGTTTGACGATAAGGTTGGGCCGCCACACATCATCGTATGCTTTTTCGATGTCAAGAAATACACCAAATGTGAAGTGCTTCTTGTTGTATCCTTCTCGTACCCGTTCGGTGATCCGTAGAAGCTGAAGTTCGGCAGGTAACTTGCCCTTGAAACCGAATTGTTCGGGTCGTATAACGTCATGCTCTGTAAGTATGTCATGAAGCCTCTTCAACAACACCGTCTCGAGCACCTTGCCAACGGTGGGCAAGAGGCTAATTGGCCGGTAACTGCTGGGTTCTGCTAGGTCTTTAACTAGCTTTGGGATTGTAACTATTCGAGCCGTCTTCCATGCCGTAGGAAAATATCCCTGCAGTAGACAACTGTTGAAGATTCGGGTAAGGAGCACAGATGGCTTCCGGGCCAACTGTTTCAAATCGGTTTTGTTTATGAAGTCGTTGCCTGGTGCGTTATTCCGAGTCTTCCAGATAATTTTACGGATCTTAGCTGGTGCGGTGAGTTGTGGGCGGCTGTGCACAGGCGTAATACTCCCGTCGACTCACGGCTCTTGCTATTGACAACAACCGTGGCCACATGGGGTGCACCAGAAATACGAACCGTGCAACGAACTTGTGACGTCCGCCATACTTCGCGAACGCTCGTCTCCGTGCAGGCCCCATTGGAAATTAATGTGTGGATGAAAAGGTACTGACTAAACGCCTTCACTTTTTCCTGTGCCATCGAGAGCTCGCGTGCATTCGAAAGCGCAGTTAGGAATTATTAAACTCGTCTGGATTTCGAGTGCTCCCCGCCGGAGACGGCTGCTGGCACTCGCAAGACCTGTAGCGTGACGTGCCGTGACATAGGCGCCGCAGTCTCGAGCAGGCTTTCGGTACTGCGCGGTTCCGTCTCGCTTTTGTTTCTCCTGCAATTTTGGCTGAACGTTGACACAGCGGTACGTGTAAGTTTCGTGAGAGAGGGCTGGTAGGCGTCCGTCTCGTGTTGGGCGGTATGCACCACGTGTATGCGATCACTGGATGCAGTGGACCAGCGACACGGTGACTCTTTGCTCAGCTGTTCCCGCAGGGACGGCAACCACGTCACGGAAATTTTGTGCACTAGGGTTGTTGTATTATTCTTTGTTTCATATTGTACAGATTGGTAATTGCATATTACACGTTTTTTTCAGCTTCGTGAAGGTATTTTCGCAGAAACAAAGGTAACTAACTACGTAACAAACCGAATGAATCATTATCACATTATTAGAGTGAGATGAGCCGCTGAAGATCGTGGGTCGTTGATACAACAAGTCTTTGAAGGCATCCCTAAACAACCTATGAAGTTTGTTGGTGAAAACCTGTTTCACCCTATATGAACACAAATCAGTCGTCAGCACCGCTTGAAAATGACAAAAAGTCAGATGGCCGAAATAGTCATATCATATGGTACTAAATTTATTTTATCACGTCATTAATCTGTACGAGATATACAGTAAAAGAAAAGGCGCCTCCTGATTTTCTCCGTGTCCTAGAGACGAGAGATAGAGAGAGAGGGGAGAGAGACAGAGAGAGAGAGAGAGAGAGAGAGAGAGAGCGGCAGTATTTAACATTAGTGCTTTTGTACACGAATAATTTTGGGTCAGTTAATTTTAAGGCTCCGGGAGTAGACAACATTCCATTAGAACTACTGACAGCCTTGGGAGAGCCAGAACTGACAAATCTCTACCATCTGGTTCAAATGGTTCAAATGGCTCTGAGCACTATGGGAGTCAACTTCTGAGGTCATTAGTCCCCTAGAACTTAGAACTAGTTAAACCTAACTAACCTAAGGACATCACACACATCCATGCCCGAGGCAGGATTCGAACCTGCGACCGTAGCGGTCTCGCGGTTCCAGACTGCAGCGCCTAGAACCGCACGGCCACTTCGGCCGGCCTACCATCTGGTGAGCAAGATATATAACACAGGCGAAATACCCTCAGACTCCAAGAAGAATGTAGTAATTCCAGTCCCAAAGAAAGCAGGTGTTGACAGATGAGAAAATTACCGAACTATCAGTTTAATGAGTCACAGCTGAAAAATACTAACGCGAATTCTTTACAGACGAATGGAAAAACTGGTAGAAGCCGACCTCGGGGAAGATCAGTTTGGATTCCGTAGAAATACTGGAACACGTGAGGCAATATTGACCTTATGACGTATCTTAGAAGAAAGATTACGGAAAGGCAAACCTCCGTTTCCAGCGTTTGTAGATCTAGAGAAGGCTTTTGACTGTGTTGACTGGAATACTCTCTTTGAAATTCTGAAGGTGGCAGAGGTAAACTGCAGGGAGTGAAAGGCTATTTACAATTTGTACAGAAACCAGATGGCAGTTATAAGAGTCGAGGGGCATGAAAGGCGAGCAGTGGTTGAGAAGGGAGTGAGACAGGGTTGTAGCCTCTCCCCGATGTTATTCAATCTGTATATTGAGCAAGCAGTAAAGGAAACAAAAGAAAAATTCGGAGTAGGTATTAAAACCCATGGAGAAGAAATAAAAACTCTGAGGTTCGCCGATGACATTGTAATTCTGTCAGAGACAGCAAAGGACTTGGAAGAGCAGTTGAACGGAATGGACAGTGTCTTGAAAGGAGGATATAAAATGAACATCAACAAAAGCAAAACGAGGATAATGGAATGTAGTCGAATTAAGTCGGGTGATTGTGAGGGAATTAAATTAGGATATGAGACACTTAAAGTAGTAAAGGAATTTTGCTATTTGGGGAGCAAAATAACTGATTATGGTGGAAGTAGAGAGGATATAAAATGTAGACTGGCAATGGCTAGGAAAACGTTTCTGAAGAAGAGAAATTTGTTAACATCGAGTATAGATTTACGTGTCAGGAAGTCGTTTCTGAAAGTATTTGTATGGAGTGTAGTCATGTATGGAAGTGAAACGTGGACGATAAATAGTTTGGACAAGAATAGAATAGAAGCTTTCGAAATGTGGTACTACAGAAAAATGCTGAAGATTAGATGGGTAGATCACATAACTAATGAGGAGGTATTGAATAGAGTTGGGGAGAAGAGGAGTTTGTGGCACAACTTGTCTAGAAGAAGGGATCGGTTGGTAAGACATGTTCTGAGCCATCAAGGGATCACCAATTTAGTATTGGAGGACAGCAAGGAGGATAAAAATCGAAGAGGGAGACCAAGAGATGAATACACTAAGCAGATTCAGAAGGATGTAGGTTGCAGTAGGTACTGGGAGATGAAGAAGCTGGCACAGGATAGAGTAGCATGGAGAGCTGCATCAAACCAGTCTCAGGACTGAAGACCACAACATTAATGTAGTATCAAGAATTGGGTCCACAATTTCTATTGTAGGAATCATTATATTTATTTTAATTATATGAGAAAGAATGGTTACAAACCGATCAATAGTTATTGGTGGTGAGCGAGATAGCAGTGACCATTAGAGAAGCTCCTTGGTGTAAAGAAGGCCGCCTGGGCCGCAAGGTTAGATTCCTGGGAGGCAGTTTGCGGTCAGGACCAGCCGGGAAGCGGCAGCCTTAACTGATGTGGAGATTTCCCTCAGAGCTCGTTGATTGCGCGGATGCAGTTTTTTTTATCACATGGCCGTTTAGATTGGCAACAGAAAACAGTGCCTACCCTGATAGTACGCTGCTCCTTCTTGCTGGGGCCGAGTTCTTCAGCTGTAGCCAGCAAGCCAGCAGGGTCGGAGAGCCTCACCTTCGCGCCTGCGCTGCCCTGCAGCAGCCAGCACGCAGCACCCGCGTCCGCCGCCCCCAGGGCAGCACGTGGGCCGCCGCGGTCTGCAGGCTGGCCGACGCGCCCCACTGACATTCTTCAGTGTCACTGCTAGCGTCCCTCTCTCCCACCCGTCTTAGCCTTACTGGACCTCCATTGATTGCATTTTTGTAACTTTCATTTCAGCTAATACTGAAAACTTCCATATATCGAACGCTCTTTCTCGTCGATTTAAATGTGTATATTGGTTTTTGCTTCCGGAAAACTGCTATGGAGGAAGTGAGATCTTTGACCGGTGGTAACTTCGTGTGGTGGCGCGGAAGTAGGGGGTGCGCTGAGAGAGCCTGGTGGACACGGGAGGGCAATGTGGCTCGCCAGCGCGGACCAGGCGTGGTCGCTTGTACCGAATCGCCACGTGATGTCTGTCGGTTGTGTGTAACGAGCGGGTGGAGTTGACGGAAGAGCTCTCCGAGGGTTGGTTGTTTACAGAATCGCCCCACGACTAGTTGCTGTTCATTTCACCTTGGTGGGACGTTAACAAGCTTCTTTAAGTCCTCCGTTTCAACACTGGAGTTTAAAAAGGAGACACCTAACATGAAGGAGCGGTCAATACCCGTCAACGTTGCAGAGAAGACGTGAACTCCGGTGACAGAGCGTGTTGTCGCGTGACCGTGGCGTGATGGATACGCTGGCGGCGCGTGCGCTGTCGGATGTGTGGATCCTTGCCATCGGAGGTCGTGTACTGCCTGTTCGAGCATAATTACAAGTTAAGTTAGTGGAAGGTTTAATCATTAAGTAATAAGTTTGCGTAACCAGTGTCTCTTCTGCCTTGTGGCCTCCGGCGATCGGGTTTCCTGTCCCCGGCACCGGTGTAATTGAAGACAGTGATCTTTCCTCTTCCTGTCGTTACTGCCCGATGGGAGGTGTAGTTTTGGCAGTTTAATTGTTTCGCTGTTCTGTCGTGTGGTATGAGTAAATTCATGCTTCTTGTTGGTTGATCATGTGATCGCTCATTCAGGACTGTGTAGTGTAATGTTTCCTTGCTCGAGGTTAGCTCTAATTCTGTCAGCAAGTTAACCCATCTTATTACAAGTTTTCGCTGGTTAAAAGTCGGTGCAGTGACCAGTCTGAGAGTGGCAATTGTGTTGACGGGCGTATTTAAATTGGTCAGTATTCTGCCTAGCCTGAGCATACCTGAGTGGGTGATTCGTGGCCGCCTTACACGGGTCCGTCATATCTGTTATGTTCTAATGATATTCCAGGACATTTTTGTTTAAAAACTTTTTTAAATTCCTCCATTCCTTATTGCCATTAATCGTGTGTTTGCTGAGACCTTTGATTTTTTTTAATGGTGGTGTTGGCAGCTTCACTACCTCACCGTACTTTATTAACAAAGTTCTGTATTTACTTTAGTAGCCTGTTTACTAATGTTCTTTAAATTTTTTAAACTGTTGTATTACTATAAATTAATTGATTGCCGTTAGCGGCGTGTTTTGAAAGGCTGTTATTGCCGTACTGCTAGGTTCTATGCGTTTTTTTTAAGAAATTTTTAAACTGTTGCATTGCTATAAATTACTAGATTGCCGTTTTTAAAAGAAATTTTTAAACTGTTGCATTGCAGTAAATTACTTGATTGCCGTTAGCGGCGTGTTTTGAAAGATTGTTGATTGCCGTACTGTTACTTCTACTTTTTTTTAAAGAATTTTTTTTAAATAGTTGTCTTGCTATAAATTACTTGATTGCCGTTAGCGGCGAGTTTAAAAGGCTGTTTATTGCCGTACTGCTAGTTTCTGTAAGATATGAATAAAACATTTGTGTGTGAAAATCTCAACTCGACAGTAAACTACTAGAAATTTGGCCCCGTTTTCCAACTTGTGGTGTGGTGTGGCTTGTAGGAACCGTAACCACTGTGTGTCAGTTTTATGCTGCCCTGTAAATCATTAATGCAGAATACATCTCAATTACAGAGTCGAATATCGGATTTTCCCATTGTTATGACTGTAGTCATCATCATCATTATCTGTGTTCCGCCAAAAGGCAGGTTTTCACATGGTAGTTCTCCAGGCTGTCCGGTCTTCTGCCATCCTCTTCAGGTCTGCATAATTTCCTCTTCCCTTTATGGCCGGCCGGAGTGGCCGTGCGGTTCTAGGCGCTATAGTCTGTCGGTAAACTGAAGAGCGAGCGAGCAAGTCCCCACTCTGCCAACCCAGCTACGTCACAAGGCGTTTCTACAGGCTGTTTCACAACGTAGTACTGGCCCTGCCGCGGCGCGCGGTTTAAATCTATGTACAGATAGGTCTCGGCTGCGTTCATTTTTAGATAAACGCATTAAGACCAGAAGGGATAGAAAAAACGATAGCTTCTTCCGAAACACAACATTATAGAGTAAATAATATTAAGATAAGAATGGAAGTCAGGATTACACTACAGACATAGAACCGAATGCCTGTTCATGTGAATGTATTGTATGATCCTCTATTGCTATTCGTAAAACGAACGTCATATAATGTACTCAATCTGTAGAATTTAAGGCTTGTTCTAACTTCGTGTTTCTACTAAAAGGTGGAAGTTTTCTTTGAAAGACTTGCAACACGAAGAATGTTTGAAAAGTAAGCAGAAATTTATAATTTTGTGTGTCCGATTTGCACTACTCTTTTGTCACTGTCTTCGTGAACATGTCTCGAAAGTATGTGTACAATGTTACACATATTGGGTATTTACTCTGTTGTCAGTTGTCAGAAAGGTTACATGTGTTTTGGTAGCATCAAGGATTATTTGTTTTGTATAAAAACAGATTAGAGAATGTGTATTAAATTTTGTTATAGGAATGAAATAAAGTGTATGAAATTTTTAGAAATGTTAAATATTGCTTTTGGTGAGCCTGATATGGGTGAACCAAGGGCATAGAAGTGGTATAAACATTTCAAAGCATGGATGAGATTAAAAATGCACAGTTAAGAGATCTATAAACTATCCCGAAGAAACAGTTCCTAAAGAATCAGGGAATAGGAAAAAGCACTGACACAAGTGTATAGTATGCAACGGGGAATATTTTGAAGAGGATAACGTTGCTATAGATTAACAAATAAAGTTCTTACCAAAAAATAAAAATTAATTTTTGAACGCACCTCGTATGTCAAGCTATTTGCTTATAAGTCCAGAATCGATGTACATGTTTCGAAGAAAATTTCAGCAGTGTTTAGAATATCTATTGCGCACATATTTCTAGTAATATGTCTCACAATCAGGTGAATAATGACCGAGATAGAGATTTAGTGTTCCATAAGTATCAATGGTTTCGCGTGATTTTGAAACTGTCTATAACGATCGGTTTCCTCCCAAGATTATTAGTTTTCGTTTGTGGCGATTCCATTAAGCAAAAAATGGTTCAAATGGCTCTGAGCACTATGGGACTCAACATCTTAGGTCATAAGTCCCCTAGAACTTAGAACTACTTAAACCTAACTAACCTAAGGACATCACACACACCCATGCCCGAGGCAGGATTCGAACCTGCGACCGTAGCAGTCCCGCGGTTCCGGATTCCATTAAGCCATGCGATTTATTTTCGCATTCGTTCCTTATGCGTCCTATTGGACAAGGCTGACTTTTGCATAAATTTCAGCCCTTTGATTGGGGCTGGTAATATTAGCCAGCAGCCCTTTTTGTGTCGCCTCCTTAATACACGCTGTAATAACATTAGAGACGATCGAAAGCTCGTTTACTCCGCAAATACCTCCTCTTCCTCGTATTCTGCACATTTTCTTGCAATGCTAGACGATTATCCATCACTTGCGGATATCGAAGTATATCAGCAAGTATACAAAGTTAACTGACTGACACTGGCAACTAAGGTCCCACCAACAGAAACGACGTATATCACTGCACGCCGATCTACACCGCTAGACAGGTAACGGGCAACAGATTTTGGGTGCCCCTGTAGGCCGGTGGCAGCGTTCTTCCGGGAAAGGCCACTTCCCCCACCAAAAGCGCTGCTCGCTCTTGAGTTTACAGACAGACTATACAGTCTGGAACCGAGCGACCGCTACGGTCGCAGGTTCGAATCCTGCCTCGGGCATGGATGTGTGTGATGTCCTTAGGTTAGTTAGGTTTAATTAGTTCTAAGTTCTAGGCGACTAATGACCTCAGACGTTGAGTCGCATAGTGCTCAGAGCCAGCCTTCCCTTTATGTCGTCTATCATTTTGTATCTCCTTCTTCCTCTCAGACTTCTCCCACAAACCAATCCTTCCAAAGCATCTGCTAGCAAGCACTCCCTTCTCAATGAATGTCCCAACCAGTTCTTTTTCCTTTCTCTTACAACTTTCAGTAGACATCTTCTCTCAAAAAAATGTTCAAATGTGTGTGAAATCTTATGGGACTTAACTGCTAAGGTCATCAGTCCCTAAGCTTACACACTACTTAACCTAAATTATCCTAAGGACAAACACACATACCCATGCCCGAGGGAGGACTCGAACCTCCGCCGGGACCAGCCGCACAGTCCATGGCCATCTTCTCTCACCATCCCTTTCCAACACTCTTTCGTTACTCACGCTTTCCATCCAGCTTATTCTCTCCATTCTCCTCCACATCCACATCTCAAATGCTTCTAACCTTTTTTCATCCTCTCGTCTCAGCGTCCATGTTTCTGCCCCATATAGTGCACACTCCAGACAAAACATTTGCCAAGCCTTTTCCTTAGACCTTTGTCTAATTTGTCACATAAGAATCTCCTCTTTCTGTTGCCTGCCTCCTTCGCTATGGTAATTAGAGTTTTCACCTCCTGGTGACATCTCAAGTCTTCAGTTATTGTGCTTCCAAGATATTTCTCATGCAGCTAAAGTCTTGCTGAGAGTGTTGAACAGAAGGCAAGCTGGATAGAGGGATTGCAGAAGAGCAGTTCGGATTTAGAAGAGGAAAAGGAGCAAGAGATGCTATTGGCCTGTGAAGAACTATAGGGCAAAGATATATGGAAAAAGGTAGAGAAGTCTTTGCTGTTTTTATAGATTTAGAAAAGGCTTTTGACTGAGTTCAGTGGAACAAGCTGATGGATATTTTGAAGAGGAAAGGAGTGGATTGGAAAGAGAGGCGACTGATACAGAATCTATATTTACACCAGAAGGTAAGGATAAGGACTGGAAATTAAATGTCAAAAGGAAGCACCATTGGACGAGGTGTTAGACAAGGTTGTTGCCTTTCCGCACTGTTGTTTAACGCATACCTCGAAGAGATTATTGCGAAAGGCTTAGATGGGAAAAGAGGAATATGTATTGGTGGAAAGAGAATAGAATGTATAAGATTTGCTGATGACATGGTATTAGTGGCAGAAATTGAGCGGACAGAGAATAACAAGCTGAACGATCCGAATGAAGCTTGTGTGGAAAATGGGATGCAAATAAACACAGTAAAAACAAAGAGTATCGTCATCAGTACAAGACGCAGACTGGCCAATGGAAATGGAAATGCCATGTGGCTAGGGACTTTCGTCAGGCAAACCGTTCGCCTGGTGCAAGTCTTTCGAGTTGGTGCCACTTCGGCGACTTGGGTGTCGATGGGGATGAAATGATGATGATAAGGACAACACAACACCCAGTCCCTGAGCGGAGAAAATCGCCGACTCAGCCGGGAATCGAACCCGGGCTGTTAGGAATGACATTCCGTGGCGCTGACCACTCAGCTACCAGAGGCGGGACTGTCCAATATTAAAAAAAGGACAATCTACCATTAGCCAAGTAAGTGTTATGACTGTAGTCAATCTTCGCTATAGTTCTGCGGTGGTGTAATGGCTAGCTTTCCTGCCTAGTAAGTAAAAAGTCCAGGATCCATATCCCGACCGTGGTACAAATTTTGATTTATTTGTCAGCTTCCATCGTTATCTGTGAGTTGTCTCACATGAGTACGCTACATCTCCGTGGCCTTCACAGCGATCACTCAACACCTGACGCTGTTCACGGCTCTCATTTTTCTCTCCCACGCCTGGTAACAGGACTGAACGCGAACAACGCTAATGCAATCTGGTGGCCGCTCTGACCGTTAGAGAGGAATGCAACTACAGTGGTTCACGCACCGACAGACGGTATGTATGTGTGCCAAGTTACATCAACATCCGATCATGTCTTCAGAGTGCTTCACTTTCTTGTCAAGCAGTGCATACTGTGTCACAATTTGTGTCAAGAAAGTGTGAGTTTGGCCAGAAAATAGCAGTGCCAAATGGGGGAATACCTCAAAGTTTGCCGGCCGGAGTGGCCGTGCGGTTCTAGGCGTTACAGTTTGGAGCCGAGCGACCGCTACGGTCGCAGGTTCGAATCATGCCTCGGGCATGGATGTGTGTGATGTCATTAGGTTAGTTAGGTTTAAAGAGTTCTAAGTCCAGGGGACTGATGAGGTCAGATGTGAAGTCCCATAGTGCTTAGAGCCATTTAAACCATTTTTGTCAGGCACTGTTTTCTGTTGCCAACCTAAACGGCCATTTGATGAAAACGCTGCGTCTGCGCAATCAGCGAGCTCTGAGGGAACTCTCCAGATCCGTTAGCCTGCCACTACACGGCTGGTCCTGACTGCCAACTGCCTCCCAGAAATGTAACCTTGCGGCCCAGGTGGCCTTCTTCAAACCAAGGAGCTTCTCTAATGGTCACTCCCATCTTGTTCACCACCAATAACTACGTATATTTTAAAAGGCGCTGCCGTGAAATTTACTGGCCCAAAGTTATTCGTGTACAAAAGAAGTATTGTCAAGTACTACCTGCCTCTCTCCCCCTCCCCCTCTCTATTTCTCCCCCTCTATATTTCTCATCTCGAGGACACAGAGAAAATGAGGAGGCGCCCTTTTTTTATTGTGCATCTCGTACAGCTTAATGTAATAAAATAAGTGTAGTAGCACATGATACGACTATTTCGGTAAGCTGACTTTTTGTCATTTTCAAACAGTCCTGACGACCGACTTGTGTTCAAATATGGTGAACCAGGACTCCACCAACAAACTCACAGAGTGTTCAGGGATGCCTTCAAAGACTTGTGGATCAACGACCCACGGTCTTGGCCAGCCGGTGTGGCAGAGCGGTTCTAGGCACTATCGTCATTAATGTATCAGTGTCCATTGGTAACACATCAGGAGGATAGCAAGTTTCACATCTAGGTTTCTGTCTGCTTTTTCAGTGTAGTTCTTCAATTAAACTTGCTAGGATGACTAGGATATGTGCAAGCTGCGTGCGGACGCAGGAGCACCTGGTCGTAGTTCGCGAACAGCTGAACGCACCTTTGGCTATGGACAGCCTCCTTCAGGCTGCTGCCTTGGGGTGTGGCCGTGGCAGGAACAAGTTATCAATAGGCTGAGACCACACAATGCTGTTCCACCAAGACTGCGTGGGCTGCCCAGGATTCACAAGGATGGCGTTCCAGTACGACAGATAGTGAGTAATATCGGTGCTTCTACTTATTGGACTGAAAAACATCTGGCCTCCTTACTCAAGCCATATGTGAGTAACTGCTGCCACCATATACGTAATTCCAAGGATTTTGTCAATCGTTTGAAGACTGTTAAGCCGAGCAGCTCGGATTTACTAGTTAGCTTCGATGTGATCTCACTTTTTGCCAAAGTGCCTTTATTTGACTGACTACATCTTATTGGTAACTTGTTCAGTGATGATTTGACAGCTTTGTTTGAACATACTCTCTCCTCAACTTATTTTTTACTTAATAACGAATTTTTGAACAAACTGACGGTGTCGCGATGGGCAGTCCCTTGTCCGCTGTGGTGGCCAATTTTTTTATGGGGGTCTCTGAGGAGAAAGTCTTACTGCCTACGGTTTTCTGGCGGTGCTTAGATGATACTTTCTTTGTATGGTCTCATGGCAGACAAGAACTGCAAAAAATCCTTTGTCATTTAAACTCTGTACATGAGATCATAAAGTTTACTATGGAGATTGAGGAAGATGAGACTTTACCATTTCTAGACGTGTTAGTGCGCCGTAAGAATGATCGGCCTTTGGGACATTCGGTGTACAGAAAACCACACATACAGATCTATATCTTCAGGCGTCCAGCTGCCATTACCCCGCACAAACAGCAGGTGTTATTAGTACTTTAATTCATCGGACGCATGAAATATCTGATGCTGATCGCCTTCACGAAGAATTAGTGCATCTGCAGAAGGTTTTTAAAGAGAACGGCCTTACTTTGCATTAAATACGGAAGGCCATGCACAATTATAATTTGAAGCAACCCTCTGAGGAGACTGATGACGATTATAAATCAACTGCGTTCCTTCCATATGACGGGAACATGTCTTCTAAAATAGGTAAATTGCTCAGGAAGAATAATATTAATGTCATCTTCCGCCCACCAGCAAAGAACAGGGCCTTAGTCGGATCCGTTAAAGACGACTTACAGTTGAGGAAGGCGGGTGTTTGGCCGGCAGGAGTGGCCGAGCGGTTCTAGGCGCTACAGTCTGGAACCGCGCGACCGCTACGGTCGCAGGTTCGAATCCTGCCTCGGGCATGGGTGTGTGTGGTGTCCTTACGTTAGTTAGGTTTAAGTAGTTCTAAGTTCTAGGGGACTGATGACCTCATAAGGTAAGTCCCATAGTGCTCAGAGCCATTGGAGGCGGGTGTTTATAAAATTCCTTGTGAGTATGCCTCTACATATATAGGTCAGGCGAGACGAACGGTCCAGGAACGCTGTGTACAACAGGAAAGACACACCCGTCTGCGACAGCCATTAAAATCAGCAGTAGCAGAACATTGCATTTCCATGGGACATTCAATGGAATACAATAATACCAAGATTTTAGCACCGGTTTCCAGCTTCTGAGACTCTGTAACTAAAGAATCCATGGAAAAACGTCTTGCTGATAATTTAATGAATCGTGATAACGGCTTTCAGCTGAATAAAAATTGGAATCCAATTATTAAAATTATGCGCTCACAACGGAATCGACATGCTCAGTCGAACTCAGCGATTGGCTCAAATGGCTCTGATCACTATGGGACTTAACAGCTGAGGTCATCAGTCCCCTAGAACTTAGAACTACTTAAACATAACTAACCTAAGGACATCACACACATCCAGGCCCGAGGCAGGATTCGAACCTGCGACCGTAGTGGTCGCGCGGTTCCAGACTGAAGCGCCTAGAACCGTTCGGCCACCCCTAAAAATGGTTCAAATGGCTCTGAGCACTATGGGACTTAACATATGAGGTCATCAGTCCCCTAGAACATAGAAATACTTAAACCTAACTAACCTAAAGACATCACACATATTCATGCCCGAGGCAGGATTCGAACCTGCGACCGGCCACCCCAACCGGCGAACTCAGCGATTGTATTGTTCTTACTTCACCAATAAGGGCAGCACACACAGCTTGGCTGGTTCGCGCATGTCACCTCCTAACGCATGCCCTGTAAACCGCCAGTACGATTCGCATGCGCGGAATTCGCTTTAAGTACCATGACTGCATCACGTTTCTTCAGTACTTCGTCTAATCACCTGAGGATGGCCGGACGTCTCTGGGCCTAAATATCGTGGCAGAATGTTGACGGGATTACTGGAAGAAGAAATACGCTGGGAAATTTTCAAAAGTCACATCAATCTGCTGCTGTTTCCTGATGATGCTGTGATGTAAGGTAAGGTGTCGAAGTCGAGTGATTTTCGGACGATACAAGATGAGTTAGACAATATTTGTAGTTCATGTGGTGAATGGCAGCTAGCTATAAATGAGGAGAAATGTAAATTAATGCGGATGAATAGGAAAAACAAAACCATAGTGTTCGGATACAGCTGCTTGACACAGTCACGTCTTTTAAATGTCTGGACGTAACGCTGAAGCGCGATATGAAACTGAACGAGTATTTGAGGACTGGTAGGCTAAGCGAGTGGTCGACTTCGGCTTTTTGGGAGAATTTTAGGAAAGTGCGGTTCATCTGTAAAAGAGGCCGCATATAGGACGCTGATGCGCCCTATTCGACTGTTTGGGATCCGTATCGGATCGGATTGAAGGAAGACATGGAAGGAATTCAGAGGTGGGCTGCTAGATTTATTGCAAGTTTGAACAACACGTGTTATGGAGATGCTCTGGGTACTCAAATGGGCATCCCTGGAGGCTAGGCGGCTTTTCTTTCGAGAAACAGTATTGAGAAACTTTAGAGAATCGGCGTTTGAAGCTAACTGCCGAACGATTCTACAGCCGCAAACATACACTGCGCGTAAGGAGCATGAAGGTAACATACGAGAAATTAGGGAGGCATATAGACAGTTGTTTTTCCTTCTCTCCGTTTGCGAGTGGAATAGGAAACGAAGTAACGAGTACCACGGCACGGGTTACCTTCCGCCATGCCCCGTTCGTGACTTGAGGAGTATCTATGTAGATGTAGATGCAAATGTAGAAACCCATTACTGTAGCCTCTCAGCAATCCTCTTTGTTCCACCACATCCACAGGAAGCGTTAACGCCCTGCAGAGAGTGGTACTGCTGAGGTGGAGAACTACAACACTAGACCACCAACGAGATGCCCTCCAGCGCCCGCTGCCGCCTGACGCTCCTACGGCAGTTACCCATCTTACTCTGCTGTGTAACGGGTAGCGGTGTCGCGTGCAGGCGCAGTGGCGGCGGCTGCGGCGCGCCTCACCTTGCTCGTGTGGCCGGTTGACAGGTTGCCCGCTGCCGCCGGGGGCGCCTACATCTGTGACCCACCTTACTTTTCTGTATAGCGGGTGGCGGCGGCGCTGCATGCAGGCGCAGTGGCGGCGGCTCACCTTGCCCGTGTGGCTGGGCTCTCCGCGGGCGAGTCTCCTCAGCAGCTGTGGCGGCAGCGCCGCCGGGGCGCGGCGCACCGCCTCACTGAAGCTGAAGGCAGAGCTGGAGTTTCCAGCGCTCTCCCTGCCAGCAGCCGCGGGCCCCGGCGCCAGTCGCGCGTAGTACAGCCGCTCGCTCGCTCTGCACACACGCGCGCTTTACTCAGCGGCTTTCTAAGGTGAAACTTGAAAAGGGAATTAAAATTCAGGGGCAGGATATGAAAGGTTTGATAACAAGTTTCTTGTGGTAGCCTTTTTGTAGGAACTGTATATAAACTGCAGCAGTTTACCATAAAACTGCGTTTCGCATGGTGGACATTAATTTATTATTTTATCTATGCATCCAGACGCGTTTTGCCTTTCTAAGGACGCACCTTCAATTGGAGTCCTCGAATACTGCATGAATTATTTTTTTTTTTTTTCGTTTTCACACAGTGGTTATAGATTTAAGACAGTTCAAAGAAGTTTTTTTATACATAAACGAAAAGATAATTATGGTCTCGCGTGCAATTAATTGATACAAAACCATGCAACTTTCCCTCATGTTTCTCTATTGTACGAGTATAGTCAAATAGTGTAAACTGTGAACAAAACACACGGACATCTACGCGAAGGCAAGATCGTACCAGCTACAATGTAATACATGTCATGGAAGGTATATAAAAAAAAGCAGAAAATTGGACACCCGACACAAAGAAGATATCAGAGCATGGAAATGTTTTACAAACCACGCAACTTCTGCGGAACATTTAGGAGAAACGGAACACGGGACAAAAACAAGAAAGAAAGACATGAAAATAGAATAAATAACGAAATACGCCTGCTATCATTACAAGAAAATTATCTCACGTACAAAACAAAGAGAGTAAAGAAATTACTAAATGGGCAAGTGAATATGACTGTCCATTCATTGTTTACACTAACTGATGCTATATTACAAAAAATGCCAGTGGATGATCACAAATGCTGTTCTTCTGCTAAGTACAAACACACACACACCACACACACACACACACACAGACAGACATACACAAACAGGTATACAGTCACACAAAAAAACAAGCGAAAGCAGAAACTTGGAAAGTGGCCAACAATTGCAAAAACAAATGACACTCTAGTGCAGTGGTTAGTGCACCAGTGACACATATGATTACGGCTGAAGCCGGAAGTGGATGGGAAAATCAAAAAGTATTTAGTCTCGAGTGGCTGATTATGTTGCTCTGATATTCGTGACGTTTTCTGCTGTTTACCTATTTTAGTATTCAGGTTTTCGTAGACGCAGTGGTTAGTAAGCCGTCTCCTGCGCTCTGAGAGCTGAGTGCTGAAGGAGTACGCAAATAAGTATAAAGCCGTTGGCGCGACTCTTGAGGGTAAAAAAGATGGTAACAGGAACTGAGAAGGGGCTCGTTACGAGCGTAAATTTATTGCTTCAACATTAAGGATTACCAACATAATTTAAGGCAGGTGTACTATCTCTGAAGCGAATGCACGATTCATAATTACATGTGATGTTTATGTGTTCCCATTTAATGAATGTCCACATTAATAATGATCAGATAAGAGATTTCTTACGAACCGTTAATCACATGGTAGAAAGTTTGTTTCCAGGGAATAATTTCTACTTTCGCTATAGATTGCGAAAAACGTGGTAAGGATGTAAAACATAAGAAAACCCTACAAAATAGTTACTAATTTTATGAGTCGAGTACATTTCTTGATTGGTCATCCAGGTATATTTTGCGTAGTTCCTCTAAACTGCTCGAGGTAAAAGTCGATATAGTTCTACAACATAAAAAAATTAAAAAACCCAAGATTGAGTTCCTTCCTTAGTCTTGTCCAATCAGAGATGGCGACGACATCGACGTAGCGTTAAATTCGCTACTGGTCAATTTTTAGTGTATCAGCCCCATGTCGGAAAGTCAGGTTATGTTGTGAAAGTTTGTATTGAATCACAATAATAGTTGCACCAAAACTTGTCCATGGACAGCTTCGGCTTTCAGTTCATTTTCGAGTGGTCATAACTGAGTATAAAAGACTACGAGCAGCATTTTAAAATAAGACACTAGTAGCTATACGTAATATAATTATAAATAGCGTTACATAACATATTAGTGTACGTAAAATAAATGCACTGCAGCAAAACTTAAGGACAAGAGTAACTCTTGCAAGGTGTGCTACTATTGAGTAACAGAGCTTGATGAAGCTCGGACTGTACATAGGAAGAACGACTATAGTATAGTACAGTGCAGTACAGTAGCCGACCGGCGTGGCCGAGCGGTCCTAGGCGCTACAGTCTGGAACCGAGCGGCCGCAACGGTCGCAGGTTCGAATCCTGCCTCGGGCATTGATGTGTGTGATGTCCTTAGGTTAGTTAGGTTTAATTAGTTCTAAGTTCTAGGGGACTGATGACCTCAGCAGTTAAGTCCCATAGTGCTCAGAGCCATTTGAACCATTTTTTTGCAGTATAGTACAGTGCAGACGGTAATAGGAAGAAATAATGAATGAGAATAGAAATGGCACTTTTATTCAAAGGCAATAACTACACTTAAGTCACCGTGGAAAAATAAAAAAGGCGGGACATGGCTCTCAGTAGGGTGATGACCAATGTGCTCCTGTGCTGGTCACAGGGATAGCAACGACTTCATGTGGTGCAGCATTACATTCTCTGACCAGCGCGCTTAACAACTGCTGGGTAGTCTTTGGTGTCTGTGGACTTGCTCAGATATGTCTTCCCAACACATACCACACATGCTCGATGGGACTGAAGTCGGGAAAGCGGGCTGGCCTGTAGATTCACCGACTATCCTTCGTTCCAACAGCTACTCGATCTGCGCTGTTCGATGCAGTCGCACATTGTCCTCCATAAAAATAATATCACGGCCGAATGCATCCCTGAAAACACGCATAGGGGGAAGGAGTGCTGAGCTGGTAATACATCGATTCATGTGCTGTCTTCCGCTGCGCGTCAGGTCTGGACGGCAGCGCCACCTGCAGGCAGTTTTCTCGCAGCTGGAAGGTGTGGCTCTGAGCCGCACGCAGTTAGGAACACACACCGGTCAACAGCGGACGTCTTCTGTCTCTACGGCGTCTCGACGGGATTCAGCATAGGCTGGCAGCATTTGTTGTATCCGCGGACCCAACCGAATAGCGCGCGCGCCCTGCCGTCGCATCGCTTGCCACAGTCTCCCGTCACGACCGCCGGCGGCGCATGGCGTTGCCGCCGACCGAAGACGTCGCGCCATTGCTGAGTTGCGGCCTACAGCGCCCTCTGGCTACACGATATAACAGGAGCGCTGGCTCCGAGTCAGGGGGTCTTGAAGACAGCTCGTTGCAGTCGTCAGTGCCGTCGTTCGTTGTCTGGTTAGCGAGCTCGCTGTGTGATTCAGTATTGTACGAGGGCAGTTCAATAAGTAATGCAACACATTTTTTTTCTGAAACAGGGGTTGTTTTATTCAGCATTGAAATACACCAGGTTATTCCCCAATCTTTTAGCTACACAACACTATTTTTCAACGTAATCTCCATTCAATGCTACGGCCTTACGCCACCTTGAAATGAGGGCCTGTATGCCTGCACGGTACCATTCCAGTGGTCGATGTCGGAGCCAACGTCGTACTGCATCAATAACTTCTTCATCATCCGCGTAGTGCCTCCCACGGATTGCGTCCTTCATTGGGCCAAACATATGGAAATCCGACGGTGCGAGATCGGGGCTGTAGGGTGCATGAGGAAGAACAGTCCACTGAAGTTTTGTGAGCTCCTCTCGGGTGCGAAGACTTGTGTGAGGTCTTGCGTTGTCATGAAGAAGAAGTTCGTTCTGATTTTTGTGCCTACGAACACGCTGAAGTCGTTTCTTCAATTTCTGAAGAGTAGCACAATACACTTCAGAGTTGATCGTTTGACCATGGGGAAGGACATCGAACAGAATAACCCCTTCAGCGTCCCAGGAGACTGTAACCGTGACTTTACCGGCTGAGGGTATGGCTTTAAACTTTTTCTTGGTAGGGGAGTGGGTGTGGCGCCACTCCATTGATTGCCGTTTTGTTTCAGGTTCGAAGTGATGAACCCATGTTTCATCGCCTGTAACAATCTTTGACAAGAAATTGTCACCCTCAGCCACATGACGAGCAAGCAATTCCGCACAGATGGTTCTCCTTTGCTCTTTATGGTGTTCGGTTAGACAACGAGGGACCCAGCGGGAACAAACCTTTGAATATCCCAACTGGTGAACAATTGTGACAGCACTACCAACAGAGATGTCAAGTTGAGCACTGAGTTGTTTGATGGTGATCCGTCGATCATCTCGAACGAGTGTGTTCGCACGCTCCGCCATTGCAGGAGTCACAGCTGTGCACGGCCGGCCCGCACGCGGGAGATCAGACAGTCTTGCTTGACCTTGCGGCGATGATGACACACGCTTTGCCCAACGACTCACCGTGCTTTTGTCCACTGCCAGATCACCGTAGACATTCTGCAAGCGCCTATGAATATCTGAGATGCCCTGGTTTTCCGACAAAAGAAACTCGATCACTGCCCATTGTTTGCAACGCACATCCGTTACAGACGCCATTTTAACAGCTCCGTACAGCGCTGCCACCTGTCGGAAGTCAATGAAACTATACGAGACGAAGCGGGAATGTTTGAAAATATTCCACAAGAAATTTCCGGTTTTTCAACCAAAATTGGCCGAGAAAAAAAATATGTTGCATTACTTCTTGAACTGCCCTCGTATAATGACTTATGCCACGAATCAGGAATATTCTTTGGACACTAATTGGAATTGTATCTACGGTATACTCTTCGCTGTCAATAAAGCTAAGTATCTGTTTCATACCAGCTGGCGCTTATTTGTCACTAATCGTTTTCGTGCCACCAGATTTTAGTCACAACCTGGTCACGTCATACTCCATATCCAAATTATGGTTGCCACACCCGGGCAGCCATAAAAGCATGTACAATGAGTGCCAGAGTGGTGTCCTCGCGGGGCCTTATTGCTACGGCTAAGCTGTGCACATGTAGCGGTAGCTTCCCGCATCTTTCCTGCAAAGTGGCCAGTGCGTTCCGTCGGAAGCTGTTTTCCTACCTCGGCAGTTGCTGTTGGTCGATTCTTTTCGCAAGTGACCGTGGTGAGAGAGCCTAATATTCCATGTGCAACGCATTTCTGTTAACTGTCTCACCTTGTAAGCCCTTATGTTTGGGATCCCTAATGTGACCATGTGCTACACCTGGCTGTCTTGTTCCTAATTTAAACTGAACTTGATGTGCTAAACCACAGTGCTGAGCTGCCTGTCGTCACTGTGTTAATTTGTTGAATTAAGGCCACTCCAGATGGCCTCATTACTGCGTGGCTATCCTATTAATGAATTAAAGTTCCTATCAGTCAGGCTCAGTGTAGACAACATGAGTGAAAGCATGTTTTGAAATTAAAGATTGTTTTGCCGGCCGCTGTGGCCGATTGGTTCTAGGCGCTTCAGTCCAGAACCGCATTGCTGCTACGGTCGCAGGTTAGAATCCTGCCTCGGGCATGGATGTGTGTCATGTCCTTAGGTTAGTTAGGTTAAGTAGTTCTAAGTCTATGGGACTGATGTCCTCAGATGTTAAGTCCCATAGTGCTCAGAGCCATTTGAACCATTTGAAAGATTGTTAGATAAACTAAGAAATGGTTAGTTGCTGTTCATGCTGATTTAAACCTGCGTGATGAAGTCTTACCAAATCTCTAGTTCTTTTACTTTATAGTGTTTTTTAAAAGGCAAGAATGAATGTGAGAGTTTTCATCTAATATTTGCCGCAAATTTTCGAATTCGGGCGTCGGGTTGGATACATGCGTTGGCTTACAGGTGGCTGCCAGCTCTTTCCTGTGTTTGCTGTACCGGCGAGCCCGGATTATTTATTCGCACTGCTAATCTATTGTGAAGCGTCTGTGCGCTCGTGGCATCACTGCCTGGGATGGGTTGCCGCTAGCCTGCCCTCGCTACCTTCTGTCTCCGCTCCCACCCTGAACTTTCTTAGCTACCCAAAGTTGATAAATCAGTTCTCTTGTTATGGATGTCTGTAACTGAATTTGATCCATTCGGTTGCCGCTTGCTAATGGCCAGTCTTTCTTGGATTTCTGCCACCAGTAATGTTTTACGTTTGGCGCCATCTCAGTGTCTTGTCTGTATACGAGACGAGAGTGATTGCGCTAGCTTGCTGGTCGGGCCGCGGCCTACATTTATACATCTAATGACATTTTGCTGCAAATTATTTTAAAATTCAGTAGTAGTAATTGAAACCTGAAAGGGCAAATTAATATGTCTTAATCCCATTCTGGGTGGCTAATTAACCCTGACACTGAATGTTTGAATAATTTGGTTATACATTGCCCCAGCCTGCAAAATCATAAGAACTGAAGTCGTATGTTTTAGATAAGCTAGTCTTCAGATTTATTTCATCACGATAGTATTTTGCCTTTCAGACTGGCTGCTTTTATCGTTAACGTTTGTAAATCATTGTTCTCATAAATTTTGGGGAAATTACCTTTAATGGCCTTGCAGTGGAAAAACAGTTTTTAAATTAATCCTATATAACTTGGTCAGAAATCAGCAACTATTTGGCCCCATTATTTAGGTGTATTAGTTGTTTTATTATTCTGTCATAGATCTGTTGTTAAATTTTAGAGGGTTTTTAGGAACTTTAATTAATCGTATAGGGAGAAAATTCATTTCAAATCAAATGCCTCGAAGCACTATGGGACTTAACATCTGAGGTCATCAGTCTCCTAGGCTTAGAACTACTTAAACCTAACTAACCTAAGGACATCACACACATCAATGCCCGAGACAGGATTCGAGCCTGCGACCGTAGCAGCAGCACGGTTCCGGACTGAAGCGCCTAGAACCGTTCGACCACAACGGCCGGCTAGAAAATTCATTATTTCAGCCTCTGTAGTCTCAATATGACTATGGTTTGCCTGTAAATTTTATATGCCATTTGAATTTAACATTGTATGTGAGACGCAATGTTACAGTAATTTTACCATAGAGGGGCTGACTGAGTACCCGTGTCTACTATCCTTGCGGGGTGATATCTGCTGTTGAAATTCTCATTGATGCTATATGAAATTTGTTATTTATTGCAATTATTACAAGCAGTTAAACTGCGTAATTTTTAATCTAGTTCTGTACTTAGGAGTATGTAACTACGAATGCTGCTGCCCGTGTGTATCTTTGGGTTCCCCCTTCCACTCTACAGCCACTTGCGCTCCAACTTGTGTCGTTTTAGCTCAGACGGACACAACAAGTAGAGTCTTAGAATGCGCTAACATTTGAGTGTATCGTGTTCAAAGATTTGGATGTCAGTACGTCAGTGCAACATTATGCTAACACCGGGACCGCCAACTCAATCATGTTCGCCACTTTCCCTGGGTATATTAGTACCCTTATATGGCGAAAGATGTGAACGCGTAATGCACCGAGGAATACTGTCGAACATGATCGCTTTGGTGGTCCAGGTGTTATGGTGTGAGCAAGCATAATGCTGCATTGGCGTACTCACCTCCAAATTTTTGAACACAGTACACTTACAGGTGAGCGTGACTGTGACACTGTACACCTTTCCCATGCGCGTGTTTTGAGAGGTGCATTCGGCCCCGACTTCATTTTTATGGATGACAGAGCGCGACCGCACCGAACAGCACAGGTGAAGGAGTTATTGCAGCGAAGGGACATCCCGTACACTGCAAATGAAGAGGCCTGCCGGTTCCTCCGAACTTAAATCCCATCGAGCGTGTAGGATGCGTTGGGGAGTCTTACTGAAGAATATCCACATGCACCAACGACCAGCCAGCAGTGTTAAGCCGTCCTGATGGAGGAATGGAGCGCCCTCCGACAAGAACTCCGCACGTTGCAGAGTATGCACTGTCATCCGGGGTGACGATACACTGACCATGTCCAGCCTTTTGCAATGTCCAGGGGTCCATTGTAGATCTCGGTGACTTGAGTGTAATTATTGTCTTCATTAAAAGTGCCGTTTCTGTCCATCTCATTTCGTATTTCTTTCAGTTACTTTCTGTACTATACTGGAGCGGTTCTTTTAATCTATGGTCCAAGTTTCATCGAACTGTGTTACTTGACAGCGACACATCATGAGAAAGTTACTCTCGTCCTAAAGTTTTGTTATAAGCGAATACATGCTGTAAAACTTGCACGTGAGGGACCTGTATGGTAATTTGTGTGATCTGGACGCACTGGTGAAGCAGGAGGAGTTCACTGAGAGCCGGCGGAAGGCGAGGAACTCACACTGACCAGCGGCTGGTCACAAGTTAATGTTAGAAGTCCTGGAGGACTGCCACGTCACTCCAGTTAGGAGGTCGGCATGTCCCGTTATATCCGGACAGCTACGCTGCCGGGAGCTTAAACTTCTGCCAGGGTCACCCGAGCCACACAGTTTGGAGGGCTAGAGCCAGTTACGGGACATCCTCCTCCAGCATTACTTTTCCTTAATAGTAGTTGTCGATACCAGTATTATTTTTCGAATTTTGGACAAGTCAGTATTATCTCAGTTGCTTTTCTGAAAAATTTCATATAATTTCATACACAGTATGTTATATTTCAAGCTAAAATTTATGAAAATGAATTACTTTATAAAATGTTTTTGTCTCGATATTATAATCCATAAGTATTAGTTCTGAATGTACAGTTAAAATTATTTTTTTAGAAACATTTGAAATTACGAACTATTGGCACACTTAAAGTTTCTATTATTAATTACGCAATACTGTACTGGTTACGGTGTTTATTTCTGGATTCATTGATGAAATAATAATCGAAAGTAATAATGTAACAGAAACTAGTAGAAATTCATTTGTTAAGAAAAATTGTAAATCGCTTGAAATATGATTATTTCCGCACAGTGTGGGAGTCGTAAGCATGCCTCTGATGTGATCAGACGTATTTTTATATTTTGTGCAAACTATGTAATTTCAGCTTCAAATTTATTTAGATCAAACCATCCGTCAGCACCTAAAATGAGACATTTTCAGCTTAAAGAATCAGACCCCTAGACAAGAAGAACTGGGGCCAACTCTAGATGACAAGCCAAATAAGCTAGAAACTTTATTGTAATCTTTGCCCCTCTCAGATCTTCATAAAAAACTAATGTTTAGAATAGATGGAATTAGGAATGTGGGGGGGGGGGGGGGGAGGCAGGGATTACAAGCCACACGCAGAGCAGTCCACAGCGAGGTCCCTGAAGGCCGCAGATTGTAGATTAGACGGCCTTCCGCAGGACTTAGAGATCGTGTGGGAAGCGTTCTTTGACGTTCTGAACTCCAGATTCACAGGGGAAGTACCCCGAAGAAAAACTAAGCAACTGCTGCCTTGCCTGTAGGTGACTAGCCTACCAAAGGCTAGAGGAAGTAAACCTCGATCGAAAATTACTGGCATGTCATGAGGCCGAAGGATGGTAGCCCCAGCACATGCCTAGTCTGGTTACGGGGCGGCTTCACGTGCGGTAGACTTTAATTTACTCATAGGCGTCGAAGAAACCAAATGGATCGATTAAATAGAAGACGAACCAAGCAAGAAAAGCATAAACGATTTGGAAAAGTGGAAAAGCTCAATACTGTGCCATGAGAAGCCTACACTTAAAAGAGAAGATCTTTCTAAAGAACTGAAACAACAACTAATTAGTATTGCAACAATTACAAAAACAAACAAAAATCTGTGAGGAAACGCAGATTTAAATGGATACTTAATGATTTACAGTGGTGTAGTAAGTGACAAAAGAGCTAACAGTGGAGTTGCTACACTTATAGATAATAGATGGAAATCTGAAATCGAAGATTAAAATTACATAAATGACAGAATCATAACAACGTGTTTCAGAATAGATCGTGGGAATCTAACAGTAATTGCGGTGTTCGCTCCAGAAGATGAATAAAAGAACATACTGGCGCTTACAAATATGAGAATAAGGTCCAACCATGTTACACCAGAAGACATATAAATAAAACAAGGGGTCCGAAAATGGCGTAGCTTATTACCCACATTTTTAATATATACTTTGACGACATGACTAAGATATGGAAACAACCAGCCGATCCACACTGGTTCACATGACATATCACATTTTTAATACGATGCTTTTTGCAGACCACCTTTGGGTCGCGAAACTTCGCTACAAATTCAAATGGTTCAAATGGCTCTGAGCACTGTGGGACTTAACATCTGAGGTCACCAGTCCCATAGAACTTAGAATTACTTAAACGTAGCTAACCTAAGGACATCAAACACATCCATGCCCTAGGCAGGATTCGAACCTGCGACCGTAGCGGGCGTGCGGTTCCAGACTGAAGCGTCTAGAACCGCTCGGCTACACCGGCCGGCACTTCGCTACGAAGATTCATTTATACACTTGACCACATTTCTAAAGAATATAATCTGAAAATATCCATTCCAGAAACAAAAGTGATGACTTTCAAGGGACAAAATCGCTGAGGACTAAGATCATAATAGGAAACAAAACAACTGAACAAGTTAGTCGCTTCAGTGACATGGGATATATTATAAGCTATCAGAATGAACTCGACATACAGAACAAATTGCAAAAATATCAAACAACGAGGAACAAAGTTAGGAAATACACAAAAGACAAGCTTTCTAAGGTAATGGTCGTCTCACATTGCTATTTGGAAGTGAAACTTGGAGAATTACTGAAAAGCAAGAAAGCAGACTCCAGGCGGCAGAATGAAATTTCTAAGATGAGTGATGGTCAGCACCACCCCAGATAGACCAAGAAATGAAGACATAAAAGCAGACGTCTGGATATGCGTTATAAAGAAGAAAATCAAATCTAATCGAAAAATCTAGCTACAACATCTACAAAGAATGCCGGATTCGAGACTACCGAAACAAGCCTTAAATTTCAGACCTTCAGGCATAAGATCCGTAGTAACATCAAGAAAAAGATGGCTGGTTACGTAGAAGACGGAACAGTCCTATGGCCTAGACTCTGACGAAAGAAAGAGAAGAGAAAACTAGTTTTCAAAGCCAAGTGATGATACAGTAGTAATACCAGGGGCGTTCATTTTTTTCTCGGCCAATTTCACTTCAAAAACAGCGAAATCTGTTGTGGGAGATAGTGGAACATTCCCGCTTTAGAATTTACAGTTTCATGAAGTTCCGGTAACTGATGGTGCTATACAAAGCCTTCAAAACGGCGTTTGTAACGGAGGTGCATTCCGAGCAGCATTGGCTATCTTTTTTCGGAAAACCAGAGCACCACAGATATTCATAGAATGTCTGAGAAGACCTGTCAGTGAACAAAAGCACGGTGAACTCTTCTGCGCGAGGGCCGGTCACACATAACTGTGACTCCTGCTATGTTGGAATATGCAGACACACTCTTTCGAGGTGATCGGCGGAGCTCAGTTTAACGCCTCGTTGCACAACTGGGTGTCTCTTGTTTGTTGTGCTGACACACTCGTCCACCGGTTGGGGTACTCAAAGGTATGTGTCCACGGAGTTCCTCGTCGCCTAACAGAAGACCATGAAGAGCAATGAAGGACCATGTGTGAGGAGTTGCTTGCCTGTTAAGCGGCTGAGCGCGACAATATTTTGTCGAATATCGTCACAGGTGATAAAACATGGGCTGATCACTTCGAACCTGAAAGAAAACAGCAATCCATTGAGTGCCGCCATTTTACCTCTTCTATTATTATGTTTGATGTCCTCACTCAGGGCACAACGATCAGCACTGAAGCGTATTGTGCTATCCTCTTGAAACTGAAGAAACGACTTCGGCGTGTTCTTCGGCAAAAAAAGCAAACGAGAACTTCACCTTCTCCATGGCAAGGCAAGGCCTCACACAAGTCTGCGCACTCGAGAGGAGTTCGTAAAACTTCACTGGACTGATCTTCCTCATCTACCCTACAGCCTGGATCTCTCACCATCCGACTTCCATCTGTGTGGCTCAAAGAAGGATGCACTTCGCGGGAAAGAGTACGTGGATGATGGGGAGGTTATCGATGCGGAAAGACGTTGGGTCCGACGTCGACCAGTAGAGTGGTACCATGAGAGTATACAGGCCCTCCCACTAATATGGCATGAGACCGTCGCATTGAACGGAGATTGAGTTGAAAATTAGGATTTTGTAGACAAAAGAGTAGGGAATAGTATAAAACCAACGTGCTTTCAGAAAGAAAAATGTGTTGCATTACTTACGGAACGCCAGTCGTAGTAGGCTATGCCAGTACCCACTTGTGTACCCTTTTGGCCTGTACATTTTTGTACTTTTAATCTTCGAGTGTATAGTAACATAAGGTTCAATTGATCATAGTTTCCTTGTATATTTAATTATGGTTGTGGTTTTTGTATCGATATATAGTCGTGAATAGTCACATATCTATGGAAAAACAACCTTTGTACAGCTACAAATTCTCGCTGATTTTATGTGACCTATCTGTGTTATCTTAAGTTGTCTGGGGAGGGCTTATAAAACCGAAAGCCAGATCACAACGAACCATAAAATAAATATTTTTGTGAAATATTGTGTATTTCAGTTTTGAACAGAGTTCAGTTGCTTTTTTTACACAAAATATTCTGGTTTTAGCGATAGTTACATTAACTGCAGCTATTGCGCATAAAATTTGTTCTGAAACAGCATCTTTTCAAGACAAACTGAAACTCTTTTACACGATTGACTTTCTTGTCCAAATTGACTACTCGAGACAAATCTGTCTACTACAGCGCCTCTTACGTTTAACCCCCTACTGATTCTCTTCTGTTTTCAGTGGTCATTTTCGTTTACACGTCAGTGCCAAAAGTGGTAGTGCTGTGAAAGGTGTCTGCTGGGCAGTTTGGCATCCGAATGTTGACAGTGAGGTTATGAGCGATTATTCTCTTTACGAAAAAATTTAAATATAGTAAGAAAATTTACGAATAAGCAAAGACAATAGAGTTTACTTATGACCGAAGCAGAATTCAAAGTGGAAGTTCTTGTCAAAAGTCGCGTGATAAATTGTTCGCGATCATGAGAACTGAAAGAATAAGAGAACTATCATCAAAACATTTCAGAACATGTAAATTTATTTGCTAGAGAAAATATACACTTTCAAACACACTGGACAATAAGTACAACTCAATAAATAGCGCCATTCGGTTTTGTTCTTCGTACCTTGTTTTCTTTTAACTGCCAAATAACAACGAAAATTATTTTTCCCGTCCAATAATTCTGACTTTTTCACTGTCGAAACAATTTTGATTGAAACACGTTTATCTGTTTACGTTCTCTTCTGTAAAACGAAAATACTTTTTGCTTTCAGATATTTCGTCTCTGTTGTAGGAGAATACTAGTAGGAAAATAATACCACGACCTTGTGTAAATTTTCAATGTGCCACGAAAACGAAGCGAACAGCACAAAAACATTAATAAGATACTAAAGCAGAAATTCGTTTCTGTAATAGGAATGAGTTCGGCCAGAATATGTTACAACTTTCGATGTTAGCAAACGGAACAATAGTTTCTTGACTCTGCGCATGCGCAGCGTGCAGCATACTCAGAAATTTAGAACTCCACACTCGGCACAGTCTATAGATCACTAATGTCATAGATACTCTCGCGTCGTGGTTGGTTGCTGATTTATACGCAAGCACGAAAGGGGCACGTGCTTCGAGTAGTCGATTTTGACCAGAAAGCCGCTCGTGTAAAATAGGCTTAATATCAGAAAGAACACGGTAGTATTCACATTGTGTCAATAATTGTCTCCAGATTGCTTTCCTGGGAGTTACATATCAGTTTGGGAGAAACAGAAAATTGTCAGGAAATTTAACAGCGTGGCTTAGTGCATTTCAGTATGTGGGTATGCTTAGGCAGTTTGCTGGTAGCGCGGACAGGCGGCACTAGTGAGACAGTTTGTGGTGGATAGTAGCTGAGGCAGCTGCCGGACTAAACAGCGCTGCAAATCCACGGGCAGTCATCACTTGCACGCACAACCAATCTTGGACCACCTTCCAACAAATTTCATAGAACCTGACGCACATTTTTATGTAGTCGAACTGGTCAGCTGGAATTTGTCATATTGCCGATAAAATATTTGTTAGCAAGTTTCTTCACTGTTGCGTGATGACCTTTTTTCAGTACTATCATAAGTGTACAACTGTCAAAAATGTTCGTCTAAAAAGATTCTTGACCAATGTTCGGTTTCCTCATATCTGCGTGTCTGTTTAGTCGTTCTGCTGGTGTCACAGTTGCACTGTTATTGTCTTAACTTACAAAATAAACTGTCATTAGAGCCTAAAAAAACTGTCAAGAGGTGCTGATGAAATAAACCATTATTCACTACCAATTTCGAACAACCAATCAACACCATAGAGCATATAATTATTTAACTTAGCTTGTAATAGATCTTGTGAGTTTTTTATGCCGGCCGCGGTGGTCTAGCGGTTCTCGGCGCTCAGTCCGGAACCGCGCGACTGCTACGGTCGCAGGTTCGAATCCTGCCTCGGGCATGGATGTGTGTGATGTCCTTAGGTTAGTTAGGTTTAAGTAGTTCTAAGTTCTAGGGGACTGATGACCACAGATGTTAAGTCCCATAGTGCTCAGAGTTATTTGAACCATTTTGAGTTTTTTATGTTACCTGATGATGATTGTTGATCGAAACTGGTTGTGTGTAAAAATTAATTTCGTCAACAGCTCCTGGCGATTGTTAAACTTTCTTCAAGTGTCTGCGAGCTGGAAGTATTTACGGGCAAGTATTTACACCACAGTGGCGCTGGGAGGGCTCGTCCGACGTAGCTCTCCGGGGAAACACGTACGTTCCCTCACTGCGATCGGCCTTTGTCCGTGCCCTCGGACGTTCACTGTGCTGCTTTAACCTTCACTTCTTCGCAGCTCTGAAGAAACATGATCAACGTTCATTAACAACGGTATATTGTAAAGGAAGCTGAGGGCGACTGGTGGCAGCGTTACACGCCTGCTCTGGCGCAGGAAGGCTGCGTTTGAGCGACATATATATGGTTCATAAGGCTCTGAGCACTATGTGACTTAACTTCTGAGGTCATCAGTCGCCTAGAGCTTAGAACTACTTAAACCTAACTAACCTAAGGACACCACACACATCCATGCCCGAGGCAGGATTCGAACCTGCGACCGCAGTGGTCGAGCGGTTCCGGACTGTAGCGCCTAGAACCGCTCGGCCACCCCGGCCGGCTTTGAGCGACAGCGGCTGGTTTAGCTCGGGCCCGCCCGTGTCCGCCTCTTTAGCAGGTGGCGACGTGACGTTACGTCACGCCAGCCCTGCCAGCCCGCGATAACTCGCCGAGCCACCGAGAGTAACGGGAGGCGCTATTCACGATGCCGCCTGCAGTGGCGAACGCTCTCATCCTCCAACTTCTCTCTTAACACATAGTTACACAGACGCTTACTCGCCAGTTTCTAAGCAAAATGGTAGGTTGTAATGTACGTTTCGTTAACTGGATCGTGGAATAAGGAAACATCACATCATCACCTACAAAATACGCTGACTTTATTATCGTGTCTGGTAAAGAGATACACACGAGCTCATAATAAACTTACGCTCGGGGCAGTACCGTGTAACGACACGTGTTACACAAACAGACTAACAAGGGGAGGCCACGACGTTTGGTACGCGGATTTACTGCAAACTTCGTACGCTCGTAGTGCTCCATAAGGACAACAAAATGTGTAAGCAGTAGCGCGTACTTCTCAAGCGTTATTGAGAAAATTGCAAGATAATTTCGGTCGTCGAATATATTGCTGTGCGTGGCCATTTTAACTATGAAGCGGCTGTAGTCACGTGGTGCCGGCACGGTAGTTCAGCGTGATCGGTCAGAACGTTAGTTACCTTTATAATAAAAAGAACTGAGCGAACGGATCATCGAACAAACTGAATGGGTGTCATCGGACGTCCGCCCTGAAGATATTCAATGAACAATATAGAGCAATTTTTTTTTTTTTTTTAAAAAAAGGTGTTTAGCGTTCAAGCCGCTGGATCGTTGGATCGAGTTCCGTTCGTCAGTTTTTATTTTTATTTTCAACACAGTCATTTTCTTTATTACTTATATTACAATTCATATAATGGGGAAAATACGTGTAATCGGATGAAATTTTATTATAGTTATAATGTTATTTGGCAGTCTACTAATTTTTATTATCACAAATAATGTAATAATCATAACTATCGACTAGTAAACGACCAAATGCATAAACTCATACTGAAAATAATGCTTGTCCGTGATTTGAGAAATTCCTTATACCTGGAAAGAGCCCGAAAGGACTTGTTACCTCCAAGTTTTGACCGGCACAGACGGCTTTCGACATTCGCTTTCGACATTACGAGTACAAGTTGCAGGATGGTATTTTTCGTAAAAACATGGAAAACATAAAGTTAAACGGCACCGCATACGCAAGGTATTTTGACGTTTTCTGTGGAAAAACAAACCTTGTTAACATTTTCAAAAACCTCTCTTTCAGACGATAGTTTGGAAGCAAACCATACATAACGCAGTATTTCCTTAAAAATCGGCGCTGATAATTGGTTATGCAGTATCGAGTGTATTTTAATAGGGTCTTCCTAGAAGCAATTTCTCGTTCTCTTTCGATTAAATACGAACAGTTTTGAAGACACGGACAAGCATACATTTTCAGTATCACTTTATGCGTTTGGTCGTTTACTAGGCAATAGTTATGAATATTATATTATTTGTGATAATAAAAACTAGTAGACTGTCAAATAACATTGTAAATTTAATAAAAGTTAGACTATTT
Organism: Schistocerca nitens; assembly: GCF_023898315.1. Classification (NCBI taxonomy): domain Eukaryota; kingdom Metazoa; phylum Arthropoda; class Insecta; order Orthoptera; family Acrididae; genus Schistocerca; species Schistocerca nitens. The sequence goes on along the minus strand of NC_064620.1, from coordinate 116,482,153 downwards.
TTCCCATTGTATCAATTGTAATATAAATAGTAAAGAAAATGAGTGTGTTGAAAATAAAAAAAACTGACGAACGGAACTCGATCCAGCGATCCAGCGGCTTGAACGCTAAACACTTAAAAAAAATACATTTTGTTCTATATTGTTCGCTACATTTGTTCAGGGCGGAGTCCGATGACACCCAATCAGTTTGTTCGTTCAGTTTTTTTTATTAGAAAGGGAAGCTAACGCGCTGACCGAACACGCTGAGCTACCGTGCCGTCACCACTCAGCTGCAGCCGCTTCATGGTTAAAATGGCCACGCACAGATATATATTCGACGACCGAAATTATCTTGCGATTTTCTCAGTAACGCTTGAGAAGTACGCCCTACTGCTTACACATTTTGTTGTCCTCGTGGAGTACTACGAGTGTACGAAGTTTGCAGTAAATCCACGTTCCAAACGTCGTGCCCCCCCCCCCCCCCCCCTCCTTGTAAGACAGTTCATCCGCCAGCAGACTACAGTGTCAGATCGAATTTCATTTGCCTCGTTGAGTGTTTCGTGAGGCAACGTTTACGCCGCGCTTCTGTCATTTGAGCACTTACGTTCAGTTGCCGTTCTCATGTGGTTAAACACACTTTACGCGAGAATGACTTAATTCAGATCCAGCCTCCTGCCTTCCCTTAGTTCTTAAGACTGTCGTTGCAGAGAACAGTGCTTGCAATATAAACGAGCATCCTGCAGCGGGATGTGTCTACGGCCGGAATTTGTACCGTCTGCAGTTGGTGACCGGCTGCCAGAGACGGAGTACAACTCGATTACAAGACAGCATTCAGTGTACACAACAGTGTAGCAGTATCCAGTGGTCAGAATGAAGAACAAATCGATACTTGCGTTGTGCAAACGTTCTGGTAGAATGTAAATACTTTTGAATCAACAGAGACTACTCCACTGAAAAGCAGAAGCAATCACTTGTTCCTTCTCGAGCGCACACACGCGCCTATGCCCCCACAAGTGCCAACTGGACGACCAGTGCTACTGTTGCATTTTGGCAGTGTGTGGGGGGGATTGTGTTTGGGGGGGGGGGGGTAGATAGAGGAGGAGCGAAATAGGCGGCAGGGAGCAGGTTTGCGGGTGGATCGCTAGTGGCTCAAAGGTGGGCAGCTGGTCTCAAATCTAGTACTGTGGTGTACTGATTTAATTAATAATTTTACGAATAATAGTTAAAATGGAAATTTTCTGGCACAGCACAAGAGGCACAACAATAGCGAGTTCGCTCGGCAGCACTTAGCTCAGCTAATTTACGCACAGCGACGTGCACTCCATACAGTTCGGCTTATGATTTATCGTATAAACGAAAAAAACTAACATATACTACTGGATTATTAGATGGTAGTTCTTCGAGCCTTGAAGTTATTTGCCTCCTCTTCTTCTTTGAAGACAATGTTTCGGCGGCCAGCTTGCCTAGCTTCAATATCTTACTTCTCCGAAGTATTGCAGACAGATAGAGCAGGTGAAATAAGAAGCTAGTAAGTGAAGTTCACTTTGCGCAATAAGAACTAAAGTATTTCACATTATTAGTGAACTAAACAGAAATCTACGTCCTCTTTCTATAATGGATGGGAAAATACAGAGCCGGCCAGTGTGACCGAGCGGTTCTAGGCGCTTCACTCTGGAAACGCGCGACCGCTACGGTCGCAGGTTCGTATCCTGCCTCGGGCATGGATGTGTGTGATGTCCTTAGGTTAGTTAGGTTTAAGTAGTTCTACGTTCTAGGGGACCGATGACCTCAGATGTTGAGTCCCATAGTGATCAAAGCCATTTGGACCATTTTTTTTTTTTTTTTGGAAAAGACAGTTTTTACAAATATAAGAAAATTACTTCTTCATCTTTTCTTCCTACCTCCACAGGCTTGATTGCTGCAGGCTTACCGCATTTTAATCTTTGCAGTAAACTACTTAGGCGAATGAGTGGATAAAAATAGACACAACTAATAAAACATATACTGATGTAGGTAAACCAAAGTAAGTTCCAGTACAGCGGGAGTCAGGGGTGTGATGCACGGTTATCGGAGCCAGTGGGAAGCAGTGCAGCCAGTAGGTTACATGGTGACGTGAACAGGGAGGGGGGGTGGGAGGGTGACAGAACAGAGGAAGGGGAAACGGATGGATGGAGCGCGTGGGGCAGTGTGTCATACAAGACGGGGGCCAGGGTGGCTATGGAAGGGGAGAATGTGTTCCAAGGGTAGGTCCCTTGTGTGTATTCAGAGAAGCTGATGGTGGAGGGCAGGACCCAGACGTGAAGCAATCATTGAAATTAGGCACGTTATGTTCAGCTGCATGTTGTGCCATTCAATGCTAAACATTGTTCTTGGAAACAGTTTTCCAACGGCCATTTATCCTGGTCGGCAGCGGATTGATAGTCATACCAACATAAACATCAGTGCAGTATGTTCAGCAGCGTTGGTATATGACACAGCTGCTTTCATAGGTGGCCCACCGTTTGATGGTGTAAGACTCGAATAGGAAGTGCTGGGTGCGTGGACTGGGCAGGGCTTGCATATTGGTCCACCACAAGGGTATGACCCCTGCGCCAAGGGATTGGGATTGCGCTTGGCATATGGATGGAGTAGGATGTTGTGTAGGGTGGAAAGGATCTTGTGTAGGATATCCCTAATTTCCGGGCATGATGAGAAATAATAAAACCCCTGACGAAGGACATGGGTCAGTTGTTCCAGTCCAGGGTGGTATTTAGTGATGAAGCGGCACTCCTTTGTAGCTGGTTCTTCCAGGCGGTGTGAGTATTGGGTATGTGTAAAAATTGGCGTGGGAAATCTGTTTGTGGAGTAGGTCTGGGGGAACAGTGCCTGTCTGTCTTAAGACCTTCAAAATGGTTCAAATGGCTCTGAGCACTATGGGACTTAACAGCTGTGGTCATCAGTCCCCTAGAACTTAGAACTAGTTAAACCTAACTAACCTAAGGACATCACACACATCCATGCCCGAGGCAGGATTCGAACCTGCGACCGTAGCAGTCGCGCGGTTCCGGACTGCGCGCCTAGAACCGCGAGACCACCGCGGCCGGCTGTTAAGACCTTCATCAGACCTTCAGCATACTGGGCAATGGAGTTCTTGGCTCTTCAGGAACATCATACATGGGTATGAGGGATTTTTCGGTGTGGAAGGAAAGGCAGTTGTCGAAATGCAGATATTGTTGATGGCTAGTGGGTTTAATGCTGACTGAGCCGTGGATGAAGCCATCAGAGAGATAGAGATCAGCAACCAGGAAGGTGACACATTAAGTTGAGGAGGACCAATTTGAGTGACGGGAGAGAACAGGTTGTGAAGGAATATGGATAGAGAGTCTCGACCCTGACTCAAGGAGATATCATCAGTGAACCTGAGCCACACTAGGTGTTGGGAGTTTTGTGAGGCTAGAAAGGTTTCCTCCAGGTGGCTCATAAATATATTTGCATTGGCATGTGCCCTGGGTGTGTCATTGAATTGTTTGCATACCTTTCCTTCAAAGGAAAAACAGTTGTCAGCCAGGACATATTCATGAGGTTATAAGGAATGAGATAGTTGGTTTGAAGACTGACGGACATTGGGAGAGGTAGTGTTCGGTAGGGGCGTAACCATGAGCTTTAGGGATGTTAGTCTACATGGAAGTGGCATCAACAGTGGCGAGCAGGGATCCAGGAGATAAAGCGGTGGGGATGGTTGAGAGTCAGTGAAGGAAGTGGTTAGTATCTTTGATATGGCATACTAGGTTTTGGTCAGTTTTTGGAGATATAGGTCAACAAAAGTGGAAATACATTCAGAGGAAGCACAATAGTCAGCTACATTGAGGCATCCAGTAATGTTTGGTTTCTGGATTTTTGGAAGCATGTAGAATGTATGTGGGTGGCATGTCATTGGGGAGAGGAGGAAGATGGGGGAGAGGTTCACGGGTGGACCAAAGGATTTCATTAGGGATTAGAGGTTATATTGGATATCTGGGATGGGATCGCTAGGGCAGAGCCAGTTGCTAAATTGCTAGCACCCTCAAGTATTTTAATGGTAACGCTGAACTTGTACAATTTTTTCTAAATAAGGACCACCTCTCTTGTTTGACGCTTACTACCTGAGTGTTTTTCAAATTATTATCCTAATACTCTTTCTATAAATGTAGTGAAGTCAGATTTGCCTGGTTGAAATCTTATGGATGCCCAAACGACTTTTGAGCTGTACTTTTACGAACGTTAAACTTGTTATTTTAAAGAGGTCTTACTTGTTCTGAAAAACAAAAACAAAAAACTATTGTAAGTTTGGACATTTTGGTTCGCCGTCCTGAAATCTATTTGACACTTAATATTGACTTACATGTTATTGAAGTTTTAAGTATATCTTATTAAATAAAGGATTACCAACTATCGTGAAGCAACAAATGACCTTCTGTAAAATAAGCCTGCACCTTCCTCCCGCCTGTTAAGTTTTTGTATCCTGGGGCGTCCACTGAGATTTCAAGGGTGACTGATTTTCGTTGTTTTACGAACACATTTTGACTTACCATCTCATTCCCGCTGTTCACTGTGTTTTGGAACGGGAAGGAATGGAGAAAGAAGAGACGAACGAAAACACAGCGTGACAGTTGGAAACACTCCATACAATAAAGACAACAAACCAAATTACAGTGAATGGTGGAAGTGAGGTGTTATGTTGTAAGTAAGTCACCGAAAATGAGACACCCTGTGTGTACGCAGACCAACTATGTATAACTCCAGGATGGCATGTAAGCAATAATAAGATAAGAAATCGTAAGTAGAAACAAACAGTAATTCAACCTCACAAAACTTATGCTACATAAGGTTGTTTCCCACCTAACAGCTAGAGAATAATAAAAAACTGTAAGTATTATACAACCCAATTTATATATACAAAAACAAATATGTCAGGCCATTGAAGATGCTTCACAAATAAAAGAAGCGGACACCTATTTCACAATACAAAGAGCCTTACATTTACCTGCATCAGGCGAGCCACATATTCAAGGAAATTAGCCTTCTGTGGTCAAAAAGAGGATTTCATTATAAGTGTAAAACATTACCGCAACCACTCATAAATGTTTTATGCAATATGTTTTCAACTCCAGTTCTTTAAATAATCGGACTCCCACGAGTAAAACAGTTTCAAACGCCTGATGTGTGGATGAGTGTAGTCTAAGTAATTTGCGTTCTGCTTTACGAAAATCTAGTTAATTCTTCACCCATCTTAATGTGACTTCATGCAGTGAGCGACAAACGTTTTTAATTTACATAATTTTTTTGGGAGAGCGAGTGAGGTGTCAATGAGAAACAGCTTCTAAAATGTTTTAAATGATGTATAAAGTTAGTTGGAAGTCTCTCATTCTCAAATACTGGTGAAAATTATTGCCTTATTTTCACGCTATTACGTGTGTTATCTTGAGACATATCGTACACAGTTTGTAGCTTTGATATTTATTTTATTAAACCTTTAACGTAGATTATACCTCTTAATGAGCAGATTATAACAGCATTTTAAATTTTTCAATTAGGTTGAAAATTATATGGAACACTGAAATCTCTAATGTATGTTGCCCCTGGGAGCCGTTAGAAAGTCAGTTTTATCTGGGATGCGGTGGCCATTTTAGACATTTGTTACCCACCTTTTCACTGTCCATCTCCTACTCCCACTCTTGTCTTTTCATCTCGTTTCCCCATCTCTCTGTTCATCTCCTGTTCCCCTCTGTGTCCATCTCCTACTCCCCCACAGAGTATGACTATGTCCTCCTCCTCTCACGTAACTCTGTTCATCTTCTCTTCCTCCTCTCTCTGTCAATCTCTCCCTACCCCGCTCTTTGTCCATCTCTTCCTCTCTCCTCTGACTGTCGATCTCCTTCTCTCCCTTCTGTATCTTTCCTTCTCCCTTTCTCTATCCACCTCGTATACCTCTCACTATACATCCCCTTCTTCCCCTGCCTCTGCTCAGTCATGCCTATCTGCATGTATAATCCCTTGAACACAATCAGAAACTTCATGCACGACACATCCATCTTATAGGGTACCCTAGATGTCAAGTGTTACCAAATCTTCTCATTCCCATCCCAGCCCTATGGCAGCTAAGTGGTTCTTACATGACAATACTTCTTCCCTGACAATAAGTAGTATGGGCAACAAATTTGGTTGAAATCGATCCAGTGGTTTAGGAGGAGATGTAGAACACACACACACACACACACACACAATAAATTTTTCTGTATGAACTAGCTTTTTGCCTGTGGCTTCACCTGTATATGTGTACGACACATATATTGCACACTTCTCCAAAGGCCCTATCTTGGTCCACCTCTACCTCCTCCTCCTCCTCCTCTCTATCCATCTCCTCCTCATCACCTCTCTTCCCTACTACTCCTCTACCACTTCTCTGCCCATCTCCTCCTTGTCCCCTTCTCCTCCATCCCCTCTTCCCCCTCTCTGCTCCACCTCCTCCTCTTCCTCCCTCTCTGATCGTCTCCTCCTGCTGGTCTCTGTCCATTTCCTCCTTCATCTCCTAGCCCACTTCCTCTTCTTTCCCTTCTGTGTCTATCTTTGCCTATCTCTTCTCCCACTGTCCTTTTTCCATATTCTCCTGCCATTTTCCATCTCCTCCTCACTCACTCTGTCTCCATCACCATTGCTGCCCTCTCTCTGTCCATCCCCTGCTCTATCATCTAAATCTTCCCCCAGCTGTGCCCATACGCATATGTAGCCCCTGCTAGGCAGATCGATAAGGTAGGCAGATACTGCTGCCACAACAAACCTGTCATGCCAGGCGACCTACACATCAGAGGGTTGGAAACCAGATTTTGACACTGGAATGTAGGCTGCCCTGCAAAGCAGGTCTATAGTGTAGGTAGGCCAATACTATTCCCACACAACACACCTATCATGCAGTGCAGCCTATACAACAGGGGCTGGAAAAACACCTCTTTGGCTGTAACTCCACCTTTATTGGAGCTAGGAGATTATAAACTCCATAGTGCTGTTACTGGGGAAGCCTGGGAAGTAGCACAGTGGGACTGCTTACCTGTGGAAGAAGGCAGCAGCTGCAGATGGCGTGGTGCGATGGACTTGAGTCAGGTTCTGGTTGGCCATCAGCTGCATCACCTGCTGCTGCGTGTAGCGGCAGTGGCGGGGGACATGCCTGGAGGGCACTCCGTCTGATGGCGACAGCTGTGACACAGGATGAATGAGGTTGTCTTTCTGTGCAGCTCTCTGCGTACAACATACTCCTGCCTGACACTAGCTGCTTAGGTGTCGACGTACCAACTACAAGCTTGACAAGTATGCTTGATACAGCATTTTGTGAGAGTGTACTTGATCGTCTCCAGGCTAATTTTCCTCAGACATTCGGATTGTCTGAACTACTTGAGGTTTGACTGACTCTGAACGACCGAGCGAGGTGGCGCAGTGGGTAGCACACTGGACTCGCATTCGGGAGGACGACGGTTCAATCCCGTTTCTGGCCATCCTGATTTAGGTTTTCCGTGATTTCCCTAAATAGCTTCAGGCAAATGCCAGGATGGTTCCTTTGAAAGGGAACGGCCGATTTCCTTCTTCATCCTTCCCTCACCCGAGCTTGCGCTCCGTCTCTAATGACCTCGTTGTCGACGGGACGTTAAACACTAATCACCACCACGACTCTGAATAACGCATGCTTCAGCAAGTGTACCAGCATGGACATGCTTGGGCAAGTGTATCAACGATGTGTACAGTTATACAAGTAAATGTCAGTAGTGTGGCAATCTTTGTTGGTTATCAACAAACGAAAAAAATCGACAACTGAGTCTGCAATCATTGTAGCTTTCAGCCGATACAGCCATGTGGATCGCTTAATGCAGTTTCAGTTATTACGACGTCCTGGCTAGGCAAAGGCTTTATTGCAACTCAATCTGTACATTTTTTGCTAGTTCTAATTTTTAAATTGGTGTTGACAGTAACCGAAAAATTCTAATAAATGTAAATATATTACGCTATCTAGATGGATTTATTTGCAAAAATGTTTGTAGCGACACAGTAGCGAGCAATGTGAAGCAAATGAACTGCAAATCGGTGGAAAAGTTTATTCAAGTGCTTGAAATCTGACTTTGCTTCAGAATCATCAAATCAAACCTCTATCATCGTAAGGCAAATACGGATGCTACATTCGTTATATTTTTGATAGATCAATAGATGAATTGACCCTGTCACCGACATGCCACTATTAAAATAATAAATTATCACAGAACTAAATGAAGGAGGGAAAATGGAAGGTATTTGTCTAGCAGGGAGGCTAAGGTATGAAACAGGGGATACATGAGTGAATACTGGCAAACAACAAATTTCAGTGTTGCGACTGGAGTGTAGCATTGTGCAGAGGTAAAACGTGGATGATGAACAGTTCAGACAAGAAGAGAAAAGAAGATTTTGAAAAGTGGTGTCTAAGAAGAATCCTGAACGGTTAATTACTGAATTGCTGATGAAGAGCTACTGAAGAGAATTGGAAGAAAAGAAATCTGTGGCGCAACTTGACTAAATTAAAGGAGTGGTTTATTTAACGGTCTGTGATGTATCAAAGATTGGTCAGTTTGGTAAGGAAAAGAAATGTTCAGAGTTCAAATTGTTGGGGGAGAATATGGCATGACTACAGTGAGCATACTGCTATAGCTATGCAAGAGCAAAGAACCATGTCCAGGATTGGCTAGCATGCAGAGCTCCACCAAACCAGTCTTCGAATTGAAGAGCACAACAGTAACACTAACGAACAGCTTGTCCTTGTGTATTTGTCAAACACACACATACCACTTCTCACAGCTGTTTTTTTACAGAGAACGTTTGCGAGGCCCGGCAGTGACCGGCCGCTGCCTACTCCTACCTGGCCCCCAGTGGTGTTGCTGGGCTGCTGCGGCTGTTGGCGCGGCTGAGCGTTGTCGCAGTCTGCCACTCTCTCCTCTCCGTGGAGGCTGCTTTGCGAGAACCTGCGGAAGTTGACAACCGAGTGATCAAAAATGGTTCAAATGGCTCTGAGCACTATGAGACTTAACATCTATGGTCATCAGTCCCCTAGAACTTAGAACTACTCTAACCTAACTAACCTAAGGACAGTATACAACACCCAGTCATCACGAAGCAGAGAAAATGCCTGACCCCGCCGGGAATCGAACCTGGGAACCAGGGCGCGGGAAGCGAGAACGCTACCGCACGACCACGCAACCGAGTGATCAGTGAGCCATACTACAACTGGAGATGCCATACAGCGAGTAACATTGCATCCGACAATGGTCTGGTTGAATTGGTCCTCTTAAGTGAGGTAGAAAGTGGACTCTGAGTGTACTGAGCTGTGCTATATCATTGTAGTAGACAGGCCTTATTTTTAGTTTTTAGAATTTGCTGTGTTACAAATGTGTCAAACGATTGTGCTCACAGCTATGCTTACGATACGCTCCCCATTCATTATACAGTGGGGCTAAAATATTGTGACAATATAGTCTAGAAACAGGGCAGATACAGTGGGTATGGGAGGAGCATTCCAAGATGCAAATGCCAATGGCACGTGACAGAAATTATTGAGATAAAATTTGTTTTTAGTTTACCACCTGTAACGCTGACCTGTCTTCGTCTGTATGGAACTTAGTTTTCACATTAACAGCTATGAAAATAGAATTAGAGAAGACAATGACACAAATAAAAAGGTAGTCTGTGCCCTAAGTCTGTTGCCCGGCTGCTGGTCAGACTGCGTGCAGACTGCAGCCACAGCCTCTGTCTTCTGCGCCGCTAGGAGGGGGAGGTGGTGGGCTCAGCGCCCCAGCTGAAGACCGTCACTACGTACTTGGCAGCAAGATCAGCGGATATGTGGCCGTACCAGTGGGACTGTGACGAGTAACAGTCCCCCCCCCTCCCCCCCCCCCCAAAATCTGGGATTGAACCCAGGGCCACCAGGAGCAGAGTCCGTGGGTATCCATTAGAACAGCAAGACCGTAAGTCATGCAACCCTTGCTATCTTAAGTCGGAATTCATGAGGAAATAAATTGTTATTAACATCAGGTTAACAGCATGTTACTTGAATATTAAAATAACAAGAGAGTGACTAAAACCTGGGAGACCCTGAAGGGCAGATTCTGCTGCCTGATTGGAAAGGTTTTCGCTACCCTCCATGCCTGTTGGAACCTTTCCTCCGCGAAGTGTGAGAGCTGCCTCTGTGTCTGTTAAGTGTAATGACTGTAATTGTGAGTGTAGTGTAGTGTAAAGTCGTGTAACGTGTCGTGTTCCAGAAGAAGGGAGAGAGTGGAGTGGACCCTGGTGCCGGCACACAGCCCACACTTTCGAAGAACACAGAGGGGCCCATAGGGCTTAACGTCTCCAGCACAAAAAGTATAAGAGAAGGGCTGTTTACTGGCAAACGCCTTGTAAAAAAGGGAGAGGATAATATTCAGTGTAATATTCGAAATGTCTTCTTACCATTTACAGACAACAATTTATTTCTTTTCTTGGTCGGTGACCCTGAACATATTGAACCTCTGTCGTTAGGAAAAAAAATGGTTCAAATGGCTCTAAGCACCATGGGACTTAACAGCTGAGGTCATCAGTCCCCTAAACTTAGAACTACTTAAACCTAACTAACCTAAGGACATCAAACACATCCATGCCCGAGGCAGGATTCGAACCTGCGACCGTAGCAGCGGCCTAGAACCGCTCGGCCACCGCGGCCGGCTGTCGTTAGGACTATGAGGAAAAGATCGTTAGTATAATTCGGTTTCCATCCGGAACTAAATGTGTGTTTCAGCCTCTCGATTAAAAAAAAGTTTCAGCAATCTAAAATATTTTTCAGAAAGTTGTCAAGCAATAAAATTTTCGTCAGTTCTTTGTCATTTCATGTTTAGCAGGCGATAAGTATTGTTGCTCTTCAGTAGTTTCTACGTTATCAGTTTGCTTCACCACATTTTAAGAATCTGATCAAGTATGCATGCTAGGCCGGCCGCTGCTGGCCGAGCGGTTCTAGGCTCTTCAGTCCGGAACCGTGCGACTGCTACGGTCGCAGGCTCGAATCCTGCCTCGGGCATGGATGTGTTTGATGTCCTTAGGTTAGTTAAGTTTAAGTAGTTCTAAGTGTAGGGGACTGATGACTTCAGATGTTAAGTCCCATAGTGCTCAGAGCCATTTGAACCATTTATGCCTGCTACGCAACACAATATGCAAAACAACGGTCACGACAATTTCGACAATTTCCTACTCCACTCCAGTTCTGTCTAAATAAAATTAGTAATTACTGTGAAGTGCCTGAATGCATTACTTGTTCGTCTTCAGGTGTGCTTGATGTAAAGAAAATGTTTGTTTTCGACATCCAATAGACACTCTGCGTTCTATGTGACAACTACAGGGAATAAGCAAGGAACTGTTCCTTTGTTAGCAAAATATACGTTATCCAAATATCATCATAAGATCTGTGCTACAGGAATTTTTTATAAAATATGTAATGTCAACAAATCAAAGTCCATCCTGATGGAAGTCGTCTGTGATGTAACCTCATACACTGCCTCGACTTTCTTTCCTCTGCTAGTCACTTGTGTAACAACTACATCTGCAACAGTTACACCTGCAACTACTTCAAAAAATTAATGATGTGAGGCATTTTTGATGTGGTGTAAGTGCTTAAAATTCATGTGCGTGCACTTTGAACTTGGCGCTACGTCCTCTTGTCACGTCTGCGCCTGCTTATTCACCGATTAGGGCTGTATAAACCGCTGTTATAAGCGGTTCTTCGTGCAGCAACAGAGAGTAACCTAAACATTTCTTGTAAATACTTGCAGTGCGCCTTAGCAGCTAAAATTCTGCCAGTGCCTGTATTCTATGTGCGTGAAAAATTTCAAGATAAGTTTGGACGTGTCGGATCGGACCATTCCCTTGCCAGTGTAGCCCACTCTTCGACTGTCAGAAATCCCTCAATAGAAGTGGTTTTGTCAGTATATCAGTAACATAATTAATGCTGAGAGAGTTGCAGTAGCTTTCTGGACATTCATTAACTCACCAAAAAGTGACTGCAGCGCAATTTCACGGCAGCGAGATTCTACATTTACCAATCCAGTCCCTCTCCCACCAACACTACAAAGGTCACTGATAACGTCGCACTTACAAATTATACAGCCTTTGATTGCAGGAGCGTATTTTCTGTAAAAGCTCAGTAATCAATTACATTTAATAAATTGAAAATTACTTCTTTACGTAAACACGAGATCAGTATTGTTATATTGTCTACTCACGTAAGAGAACTGGACAGGAAGTGCTGGGAAGGTATAGTCATCTGCTAAATGAAAAGTGACCAGCGGTCTTGGTAGGGATGCGTTTCTTGCGTTTTTATTATTAGTAAACCATCCGTGTATTTCCTGTTGTGTCAGTGCATTTTGTGGAAAGTAAACACGTCCTGGGCATGTCTGCGCACTGCATTGCCAGGATGCGAAAGGTGTGCTGTGGAGGGTCGGTATAACTTTGTGAATCACCCTCTAGTTGCTTGTTGTGACGCAGTGAGGAGTCACCTGCTCGCCCTTCAGTCTGCACACCTGTGGAGGAGGGGAGTGCGTGAACAACCCGGCGACCTGCCACACCTCGCGCTTCTACCCTCCAGCTCCGCCCTTTCTACCCTACTGCACTTATACGTAGTAAGCACATTTAAAATTATTTCTCAAACCATTTCACTTAGCAAAAAACATTAATTTTTTACCACTGAAGCATTATTTTCAATAACCTACTGTTTTTCCATGCCTAGCAACACGAAAACTATTACTCCTAGAGAAAAATGAATTAGACTTTTTTTGTAGATAATTTAACGCAGTTTAATTTTGCTCTTGGATACATTTTCGCTAGAAGCCGCGGTTTTCGAGATATTCAAGAAAAACATTGAAAAGTGACCTTTAAACGCCGCCTGCACCCCCCCCCCCCCCCCCCCCCCGCCACCAACACACACACACACAAGTTCGGATTTTTAGTATTGTTCATTACAATCCCTCCTGCAACTGTGCAAAATTTGCTATTACACTAAATTTTCTCCTATTCACCCTTTTTTGGTCTTCGTTGACTGGGATAATACGAGTATATGCGTGTCTGCGCTTTGCTGTTGTGTTCTGATTAAACACGTGCTTTATGTGGTATCAATGTTCGATACCACACTTGTTAGGGGTTGCAGTTATCGACCGTGGTCCGTACTAGTATCGCTGGATCTGCGAGTCGAGACTAGGGCCACTCCGTGGCTTGCTGCAACAAGTCTCTAGCGTGTGCTCGGCCCCTCTTGCACGGGACTTGAAGTATGAAGGTAGTCTAGCCTTTAGCTGATATGAAGCAACCTGTAACAAGGCGCTTAGTTTAAGTATGGCCTATGTGATGCCTATATAGCTCTCTGTCTGTAATTATATTCGTCCTGACTGTGAAGACTCCTGTACCACCAGTTAAGTACAATATATATATATATATATATATATATATATATATATATATATATATATATATATATATACGAACGACTTCTAATTATTTTAGTCGTTGTAGATGACGCTGACCATGCAGCCAGCTCCTTATCGACTTCAGTGGCAACCCAGCTCTATATGCAAAGAAGAGATTTGTATAGCACTGGCCACCAGTCATTCACACTGGCGACGAGTCGTTCGTCGTCGCCATAACACATTACATTCTATTTTTTACTACTGGCTGGATAATGAACTACAATTTTTCAACTAGAAATGTTTTCTGACTTTTAAGTGTGAAGTCATAAATGGAAGTTAATGAAGTGGTTTTACAGCTGGCTGTCGAACAGGCATCATCAAACATGTCTGAAATTAACTTTCTAGAAAATTTAGTAGTGAATGTTCTTAGTTGTATTTTCTTTTCAGTGGGAAGCTTTACCTCTTGTTTCTGCCGCGGTGATCGTGTCGAATAAAGCCGCCGTAGAAGGCACTAATGGTTGTCCGTGTTGTCTAATGAAAGAAACTCATATTTTGATACGGTGAGATGAACTATTTGTCAAATAGACAGGCATTGTAATTCACTTCACGTTATTTATATCAACCCAAAATCCAATACTGTTAACAAATCTATTACAATAGGAAGAGCGATAAAAATGTTCGCGTCATGTTCTCATCAAGACTTCTCTCTTTTTGCCGACTTAAAAATAATTACAGTAACACCTCCCTCCTCTAAGAGCATCTCTGATACAGCACAGCTTCCTTTTTTATCTTACATATACCTCTTTGCAAGCATTTAGCAAGTACAATTTCACACGCACTAACAGCGACTGTCTCTGATAGGGCCAAAATTTTATGAAGTACTTATCGAATATTGCTCAATATCAACTCAAAATTACACTGATGGAAATGAAAGGTGTTTTACGAAGAACATCGTAACCGAGCGCTACCTAACTGATACGGCAGTATTTTCATGCAGTGTGCCTTTTCATTTCTGTTGTTGTGCTAGCGTATATTAATGTGCTAAGTACACTGTCAAAGTGACCAGTCCTACACAAGAGCTGTATTTTTTTCCCATTTTCCTTATGGACTTCGCATCTGGGATAGTTGTTGCAGAAGCTATTACATTTGTGAGAAACTCTTATATGGCGTGCCATCCGATATTGCTTTCCTCCTCCCTGATTTATGGTATATAGTATACTGTGAGCAAAGTAATTATTTTGTGAAGTAAAGGACAAGGTGGTGAAATTAGTTAATTGCTAAATAATGAAATAAATTGTTTGTTTCCAAACAGAAGAACAGGCTACGCAAGGAAATTACTTTTCTTGAGAAATTTCAATGTCTGTGCGGTATGCTTATTAAAATCTCTTCCTCATCTGAGAATGTTTTCAGTAAAGAAAACAGTCATTGCTACAAACGAAGAATGGTGTAAGCTTATGATGACTGACTAGCATTACTGGATCTCTTCTAGTGGAGTTCATGGCACAGTGTAACTGGAGGACGTGCATATTCTGCTTATCACCATCTTTGGGAAACAGAGACAGGTCGAATCATTGGCACGAGTCATTCACTGCAGAACGAATGGTGGGGAGGTGAAGTCAGGAAACCAATGGGGCAAGTATGCGCCGTTCCAAGCAGAAGGTCTATACCACGAGAAGATTTCAGGATTGTTCAAAATGGTTCAAATGGCTCTGAGCACTATGGGACTTAACTGCTGAGGTCATAAGTCCCCTAGAACTTAGAACTACTGAAACATAACTAACCTAAGGACATCACACACATCCATGCCCGAGGCGGGATTCGAACCTGCGACCGTAGCGGTCGCGCGGTTCCAGACGGTAGCGCCTAGAACCGCTCGGCCACATCGGCCGGCTACAGGATTGTGCTTCTATCTTTGACCAATAGAAAGATGACAGAATTGCAGGTGGATTTTGTAGTCAGAACGTTACGATGAACCGTTCAAACATTTCACCGGTTGATTGTTTCAGATCTGGAGTTGTCATATGTCGTGTAACGCTGTCGCCGCAGCACGGAAAACAGAGGCTTGCACGGTGTGAAGATTAACTGGGACAATGACTGGCATTCCATGGTATTTGGCGATGACGCGTCACTTCTGTTTGTTGGGGATAGATGGACGCCAGTGTAGCCGTGGACCACATGGTAAAGGATCACAGAAAGCAGCACGTCCCTAGACTCTTACCTCTCCAGATCCGGGAACCATGGTGTGGGAAGCTGTTGGATACGGTAACAGGACTCATTTGCTAACTGTTAAAGGGGAGCTGAACGCTCGCCAGTTGTGGCAAGAACTGCACTGATATCCTTTACGACCAGCATACCAAATGACAATTTCCAACCCGATAACGCAAGACCCCCACACCACTGTTAACACCACGAACACCACGAACACCTCGAAGAATGTACGGATCCTTGTCTGACCTGCCAGCTCCCCTCATTTGCCATCCACAGAGCACGTCGAGGATGTGATGGAAAGACATATATGTCGAGCACAGATTCTAGCCAGCAACCTTCATAAGTTGACACAACATGCGTTTCTTGCATGGCTAAGAATTCCACAAGATGGCATTACGAAGTCGTCTGCTTCCATTCCACAACGAATACAATGTGTGTTCGTGTCTGTGGGGATCACATTTAAATTACGGTCGTCAGTTCTTAGTGGAATGAGAGTTGTTGTTGTTGTGGTCTTCAGTCCTGAGACTGGTTTGATGCAGCTCTCCATGCTACTCTATCCTGTGCATGCTGCTTCATCTCCCAGTACGTACTGCACCCTACATCCTTCTGAATCTGCTTAGTGTATACATCTCTTCGTCTCCCTCTACGATTTTTACCCTCCACGCTGCCCTTCAATACTAAGTTGGTGATTCCTTGATGCCTCAGAACATGTCCTACCAACCGATCCCTTCTTCTAGTCAAGTTGTGCCGCAAACTCCTCCCCAATTCTGTCCCATACCTCCTCATTAGTTATGTGTTCTACCCATCTAATCTTCAGCATTCTTCTGTAGTACCACATTTCAAAAGCTTCTGTTCTCTTCTTGACCAAACTATTTATCTTCCATGTTTCGCTTCCATACACGGCTACACTCCATACAAATACTTTCAGAAACGACTTCCTGACACTTGAATCTGTACTCGATGTTAACAAATTTCTCTTCTTAAGAAACGCTTTCCTTGCCATTGCCAGTCTACATTTTATATCCTCCCTACTTCGACCATCATCAGTTATTTTGCTCCCCAAATAACAAAACTCCTTTACTACTTTAAGTGTCTCATTTCCTAATCTAATTCCCTCAGCATCACACGAGTTCAGTTGACTACATTCCATTATCCTCGTTTTGCTTTTGTTGATGTTCATCTTATATCCTCCTTTCAAGACACTGTCCATTCCGTTCAACTGCTCTTCGAAGTCCTTTGCTGTCTCTGACAGAATTACAATGTCATCGGGGAACCTAGAAGTTTTTGTTTCTTCTCCATGGATTTTAATACCTACTCCGAATTTGTCTTTTGTTTCTTTCACTGCTTATTCAATATACATATTGAATAACTTCGGGGAGAGGCTACAAGCCTGTCTCACTCCCTTCCCAACAACTGCTTCCCTTTCGTGTCCCTCGACTCTTATAATTGCCATCTGGTTTCTGTACAAATTGTAAATAGCCTTTCGCTCCCTGTATTTTACCCCTGCCATCTTCAGAATTTGAAAGAAAGTATTTCAGTCAACATTGTCAAAAGCTTTCTCTAAGTCTACAAATACGAGAAACGTAGGTTTGCCTTTCCTTAATCTAGCTTCTAAGATTAGTCGTAGGGTCAGTATTGCCTCACGTGTTCAGATATTTCTACGGAATCCAAACTGATCTTCCCCGAGGTCGGCTTCTATTAGTTTTTCCATTCGTCCCAAAGAATTCGCGTTAGTATTTTGCAGCCGTGACTTATTAAACTGATAGTTCTTATATTCTTCATGAAGTCTGATGGTATTTCGCCGGTCTCATACATCTTACTCACCAGATGGTAGAGCTTTGTCAGGACTGGTTCTCCCAAGGCTGACAGTAGTTCTAATGGAATGTTGTCTACTGCTGGGGCCATGTTTCGATTCAGGTCTTTCAGTGATCTATCAATCTCTTTACGCAGTATCATATCTCTCATTTCATCTTCTTCCATTTCCATAACATTGTCCTCAAGTACATCGCCCTTGTACAGACCCTCTATATTCTCCTTCCACCTTTCTGCATTCCCTTCTTTGCTTAGAACTGGGTTTCCATCTGAGCTCTTGATATTCATACAAGTGGTTCTCTTTTCTCCAAAGGTCTCTTTAATTTTCCTGTAGGCAGTATCTATCTTACCCCTAGTGAGATAAGCCTCTACATCCTTCCATTTGTTCTCTAGCCATCCCTGATTAGCCATTTTGAACTTTCTGTCGAACTCATTTTTTAGACGTTTGTATTCCTTTTTGGCTGATTCATTTACTGCATTTTTATATTTTCTCCTTTCATAAATTACATTCAATATTTCTTCTGTTACCCAGGGATTTATACTAGCCTTCGTCTTTTTACCTACTTGATCCTCTGCTGCCTTCACTACTTCATCCCTCAGTGCTACCCATTCTTCTTCTACTGCATTTCTTTCCCCCACTCCTGTCAATTGTTCCCTTATGCTCTCCCTGAAACTCTGTACAACCTCTGGTTTAGTCAGTTTATCCAGGTCCCATCTCGTTAAAATCCCACCTTTTTGTAGTTTCTTCGGTTTTAATCTACAGTTCATAACCAATAGATTGTGGTCAGAGTCCACATCTGCCCCTGGAAATGTCTTACAATTTAAAACCTGGTTCCTAAATCTCTGTCTTACCATTATATAATCTTTCTTAAACCTGTCAGTATCTCCAAGCTTCTTCCATGTATACAACCTTCTTATATGATTCTTGAACCAAGTGTTAGCTATGATTAATTTATGCTCTACGCAAAATTCTACCTATGATTAAGTTGTTGTCTGCAAAATTCTACCAGGCGGCTTCCTCTTTCATTTCTTACCCCCAATCCATATTCACCTACTACGTTTCCTTCTCTCCCTTTTCCTACTGCCGAATTCCTGTCACCCATGACTATTAAATCTTCGTCTCCCTTCACTATCTGAATAATTTCTTTTATTTCATCATACATTTCTTCAATTTCTTCGTCATCTGAAGAGCTAGTTGGCATACAAACTTTTACTACTGTGGTAGGCGAGGGCTTCGTATCTATCTTGGCCACAATAATGCGTTCACTATGCTGTTTGTAGTAGCTTACCCGCATTCCTATTCATTATTAAACGTACTCCTGCATTACCCCTATTTGATTTTCTGTTTATAAACCTGTAGTCACCTGACCAGAAGTCTTGTTCGTCCTGCCACCGAACTTCACTAATTCCCACTACTTCTAACTCTAACATATTCATTTCCATTTTTAAATTTCTAACCTACTTGCCCGATTAAGGGATCTGACATTCCACGCTCCGATCCGTAGAACGCCAGGTTTCTTTCTCCTGATAACGACTTCCTCTTGAGTAGTCCCCGCCCGGAGATCCGAATTGGGGACTATTTTACCTCCGGAATATTTTAAGAGGACGCCATCATCATTTAACCAAACAGTAAAGCTGCATGCCCTCGGGAAAAATTACGGCTGTAGTTTCCCCTTGCTTTCAGCCGTTTGCAACACCAGCATAGCAAGGCCGTTTTGGTTTATGTTACAAGGCCAGATCAGTCAATCATCCAGACTGTTGCCCCTGCAACTACTGAAAAGGCTGCTGCCCCTGTTCAGGAACCACACGTTTGTCTG
This sequence comes from Schistocerca nitens, assembly GCF_023898315.1. Taxonomy (NCBI): domain Eukaryota; kingdom Metazoa; phylum Arthropoda; class Insecta; order Orthoptera; family Acrididae; genus Schistocerca; species Schistocerca nitens. The sequence goes on along the minus strand of NC_064620.1, from coordinate 116,462,892 downwards.
TCCTCTCAACAGATACCCCTCCGTTGCGGTTGCATCTACAGTACGGCCATCTGTATCCCTGATACACGCAAGCCTCCCCACCTACGGCAAGGTCCTTGGTTCATGGGGGGAGGGGGGGGATGAGAGTATAATCATTAAATTGTAGTCTGTGATTAACATCTCCACAAAGTTTTATAAATACCGGAGTAGTGTTTCACTGTGATACAGTTTCAGTTTCCGTCATTGTGACTGGGGAGTATCAGTGTGATTACAGCATCGCAGTGTTTTCATTAGGTGGTCTGCTCCCTGTATATGACACGACGCACGGTAGTGGATTTCCCTGTCGGAAGTCATCAGGAGCTGTCAGGAGGATTCTGCAAGACACGGTCCAGCTGGTCCAGAGGGCAGAGCAGCCAGACGCCAGCCTTAATTGAATCATCCTTGAGCGGCCGCTACGCCATTCCGCGGAGAGGCAAACGACGGCGCAGACCATCTCTGGCGGTGACATCTGCCCCGGCCGCCGGCAGAATAGCGCTGACGTCACAGACGGCGGACAAAGCGCCGCGAACAATGTCCCGCGACAACTCGCTTTTCTCCTTCCACATCTCCCCCTCCTCTCTTCCACTACCAATGGGTCCTCGGCGTAGGGAATTCAGGGGTCGCTACTTTCACTCCACCGATTAAAATCTCCCAGCGACGCGAATATGAATAAGACATTGTGAGGGGACGGTAACTTCCCCATCCCTGGGAAGTACGACTTGGACCTCAGCCCGACTCAATCTTGTTTTTTCTTAATGTCTGCCTGTGCCCTCGTTAACTCTTCTTAATGTACTTCTATTTTGCATGTAGCAGTGTATTTACGTTTCTTTGCATTGATTGCTTCTGTAGAACATATTAGTAAAGTCATAAGTGAACAGTGTTAAAAAGACCTGAAATTAAGTCCAAGTTCAATGTCTTTTCTGATCAAGTACCTCACAATAGAGATTTCTTGGACATACATCAGTTGTTCGAATCAAATAAAATTCCCCGAAATAATAGATCCCAAGCTCCCGCGAATCCAGGCGGGTCACGGGTCCAGTTTTCTTTCTCTATATCATTTTGACTACTGTTTCACTACATACAGTTTTCACAATATTCAATAAATAAATTTTTGACATGAATGGAATAAATGTGTATCCTCTTGTGGAAAAATTTTATGTGACAAAATAAAAATCCTAACTCGCTTGAACATGTAGATAAGCTGCTAAACTACAACCTTTTCTCTCTTCCCTATTAGAAGTTACTGGCGGGAGACCATAACTTAGGACAACAGAATAATCAGCGTTGTTGTATAAGAAAGTGGTCTGACTGTTCCAAAGTACCTCAAAGTAGGAAACCTATAAAGTACGTCCATTTCCACTTATGGTGATAGAAGATTTGTTTTGCTACTCTGAGTTCGGCTTTAATCCCCTGCCACTGTTAACACCACAATGCCTCATGAAAATGTAAGGGGGTGGGTAGGGACAACATTAATGTGAACAACAAACATCAGAATCCGTTAACATACACGTACTTACAAATATCTGATGCCGTTTCACGCCACAGATGTAACTTATACCATTGAGATCCGCACCAGGTAGTGTTGATAGAATAGATAGAGAAGATCCAACGGAGAACAGCGCCCTTCGTTACAGGATCATTTAGTAATCGCGAAAGCGTTACGGAGATGATAAATAAACTCCAGTGGAAGACTCTGCAAGAGAGACGCTCAGTAGCTCGGTACGGGCTTTTGTTGAAGTTTCGAGAACATACCTTCACCAAGGAGTCAAGCAGTATGTTGCTCCCTCCTACGTATATCCGGTGAAGAGACCATGAGGATAAAATCAGAGAGATTAGAGCCCACACAGAGGCATACCGACAATCTTTCTTTCCACGAACGAGACTGGAATAGAAGGGCGAACCGATAGAGGTACTCAAAGTACCCTCCGCCACACACTGTCAGGTGGCTTGCGGAGTGTGGATAGATTTAGATAGATGTAGATGTAGGGTTCTTATGTCCCACTTTATAGGTTCATATGTTACGTTCAACGTTACGGATTGCAGCTGCACACAACAAAAAGGAGGACATGGTGGGGAGACGAATGACAATGGACACGACGGCCGTGGTCAGCGACGCAAGTAACGTAATGCCTAAACTTGTGCGATACATACGCAGGTTTCAATAAAACTGCGTTTGTGTACTCAACGTGGGTAAAATTTTACGAAACATTCACATTTTATGAATCCTGATTGACGTCAGCTGTTTGTGGCAGGCGAAGAGTTGTGCCGGACCGCAACTCCAGCCAGGATTTCCCGCTTATCGCCAGCGGTCGACCCAACCATATCATTTTATTTTTTTAAATCCATTTTATGTTTTATTTTTTCAATGTTTTCTCTCTTTTTCTCTCACTTACCGCGAGCAGTAGCCTTATCACTGTTAAAACTTTCTTGGTCGCCCTAACCTCCTTTTTTAATTTCTTTATTTTCATTGGAAGACTTTTATAACATAGCTTGTGTAACAGTCGCTCTCATCGTGCATCGAAACCACTAAGAAAATATATGTATAAATGCTCTTCTATAATAATCATCTATACATTAGGCAGGCCGTAAGTAAGTAGAAGAAAATCAAAGTTAAATAATAAGGTCATTGAGATGTTGTACCATTAACAGTGTTTTTTTTTTATTTTTTTTGGATCGGTACAAACAAAGAGCATAAGAGACCCTCATACAAAAGAAAAACATCATAATGAAGAGAATAAACGAGCAGTAGATCCCAGGCGCATGGCTGGCGCGTGACGAACTGGGCACGTCTTCTCGACCACTACATTCGCACTTCCGTGTTGCATGTCAGGGTCCATAGCAAGAGCAGCATCATGCCATCTTCGCCTGTCGGGGGGCAACGGATCCGTAAAAAGACTACCCAAATCATTGGCAAAAAGGTGACTGTATCGTGAAAGTGAAATCAAAGAGTCATGTCATTCCTGTAAGAATTCTCAATAGTCCTTTGTACCCTTTCTGAAAAGATGGTAAACTGATAGTCCTTGTAGTCCTTTGATCTAAGTCAGAGCGTTGGCCTTCATGGGTGGATAATACGTGTCCCCCGCATATAGTAACATCCGTAGCTCGATCATGTGTGCCGCTGTTCGAAGGTAAAAGGCAAGCATCCTCCGTACCAGCAGACACACATCTTCTGAGGCTAGCACACTGGGCGATGTTCGTCTGTGTTCATGAGGCGACACTGACAAGGGAACCTCCCCATCGCACCCCCTCAGATTTAGTTATAAGTTGGCACAGTGGATAGGCCTTGAAAAACTGAATACAGATCAATCGAGAAAACAGGAAGAAGTTGTGTGGAACTATGAAAAAAATAAGCAAAATATACAAACTGAGTAGTCCATGCGCAAGATAGGCAACATCAAGGATAGTGTGAGCTCGGGAGTGCCGTGGTCCCGTGGTTAGCGTGAGCAGCTGCAGAACGGGAGGTCCTTGGTTCAAGTCTTACCTCGAGTGAAAAGTTTACTTTTTTTATTTTCGCAAAGTTATGATCTGTCCGTTCGTTCATTGACATCTCTGTTCGCTGTAATAAGTTTAGTGTCTGTGTTTTGCGACCGCACCGCAAAACCGTGCGATTAGTAGACGAAAGGACGTGCCTCTCCAATGGGAACCGAAAACATTTGATCGCGAGGTCATAGGTCAACCGATTCCTCCACAGGAAAACACGTCTGATATATTCTATACGACAATGGTGACGACATGTGCGTCACATGACAGGAATATGTTGCCGACCCACCTAACTTGTACACTTGGCGAATGGGTAGAAAGATTCTTCTACCTTTCCCGATTTAGGTTTTCTTGTGGATGTGATAATCACTCCCAAAAAAGTGTGTTTGGATGTTTGTTTAGGTGTAGCGTCCCCATACTATGTCGCAGTTACCTCGCATCTGACGGACGGACGGACAGATAATAATTGTCTGAAAATAAATTTTTCACTCGAGGGAAAACTTGAACCAAGGACCTCTCGTTCCGCAGCTGCTCACGCTAACCACTTTTTTTTCTCATTTTGTTCGGCATTGTTCGTTGCGTTTGATCTGAGCGGACGTCACAAGACATCCGTTGAAGTTGAACGTTGATTCAGAGCGTTGGCCTTCATGGGTGGTTCAAATGGTTCAAATGGCTCTGAGCACTATGGGACTCAACTGCTGAGGTCATTAGTCCCCTAGAACTCAGAACTAGTTAAACCTAACTAACCTAAGGACATCACACACATCCATGCCCGAGGCAGGATTCGAACCTGCGACCGTAGCGGTCTCGCGGTTCCAGACTGCAGCGCCAGAACCGCGCGGCCACTTCGGCCGGCTCCTTCATGGGTGGATAATACGTGTCCCCCGCATATAGTAACATCCGTAGCTCGATCATGTGTGCCGCTGTTCGAAGGTAAAAGGCAAGCATCCTCCGTACCAGCAGACACACATCTTCTGAGGCTAGCACACTGGGCGCCACGGCGCTCCTGAGCTCACACTATCCTTGATGTTGCCTATCTTGCGCATGGACTACTCAGTTTGTATATTTTGCTTATTTTTTTCATAGTTCCACACAACTTCTTCCTGTTTTCTCGATTGATGTGTGTTCAGTTTTTCAAGGCCTATCCACTGTGCCAACTTATAACTAAATCTGAGGGGGTTGCGATGGGGAGGTTCCCTTGTGAGTGCAGAGTGGGGAGTCAATCGTGCCGATATTGTGCAGTGGAATCTGTGCCTCGTTTATCTGGAAAACGAGATGGTGCCAGGAGGCATGCACTGCCGAACCGAGAGCCACGTTGGATGGCGCGCCACATCACAGGCTGGGCATGGTTCCTCATCATTACGTGATACATTTCTCTCGCCGTTCATGCTCTACTGCTGGGGAAGTCAGTATAGATGCAGCTATATTCAAAGATGATATGTGCGGGAGATGGCGAGATTTCTGCAACGGCAATGGGCGGAAGGCGGAACGCAGGCTTCAGTGCTTCAATCAGGAGACCAGTGACGTCATTGCGGCGGTGAGTCCTTAGCTTAACCACTGTGCTGACATACGGTGCTGCTGCCCATGCACAACTTGTCAAATGCCAAGCCATCATCGCGTGTGGAGAGAGAGAGAGAGAGAGAGAGAGAGAGAGAGAGAGAAAGTCATTACAATCTGGAGGATACGTCCAGCACTGATGAAACAACCGAGTGTTGCCGTAGTCGTGCCATCATGGCTGTTGTCAGGAAAATATGAGCCATGTGCATGCCATGAAGGAGACTCGTTGGAGTGTATCCAAAGCTTTTAACAAGCGCCTCCTGACTCATGTTCAGACTGCCAGTAGAATGCTTCTATAATCAATCAGTGCTGAGCACTAGACATTGCAGGTAAGAGGTTCACCAGACATTTAAGCGTAACCATCAATTGCAGGGGTGCTACAATGCCCCCTCCCATACCACATACCTCATTACAGTGCTGACTTCACCTCGTAGCCCAATCGGACTAGACCGACCAGATCATCTGCTTATGCCCTGCGATGAAGTGTGCACCCTCACAGTGTTATTGGTGACAGTGTGTGTTTCAGTCTGCAGATAAGTGTTTCAAGAGCAACTGCATGAAAGGTCATTGAGAGCAGGAAGCCCTGATGGACGAGACCCAAAACTGACAGGCGCCCACCACACATCCATCAACTGCCACTCTGGATGGTGCACACAGAAGAAGTCGGAGGATGAAAGTGATAAAGGCTGGGGGAAAGCCAAGCTGGACATCATCACCGCAAGGAAATCGTGCCCCAACCCGTCAAAGTCGACCCTGATCAGAACAACTTGAATGGAACAAGCGGCTGCGAGGGCTATCACATCCCAATAGTCATCATGACCGTCTGCATATTATTAGCTCCACGAAAGGACTTTGTTCTTTATATAGTAGTTGGGGCAAGATGCTCTTAATGCGCACTGCCAGAAACCTACGAAGATCGTAAAGTCGCTGTTGAGCGAGGTGAGTGGGCAGTAACGCTCAACCTCTCATTTCACTGTTGGCTTGGGAATTGGCATTACCAGGCCCTCAACAAAGCACGGAGGTAGTGGGACAGTGGGTGTCATCAATTTATGATAAATCGAGAGTCTGGTAGAACCAGTGGACTTGTTGTGTACACCCCTTGCTATGGCTTCCTTGACATTTGTGGAGGTAAATGCACCGTAAGAGTTTCTGCTGCCAGGACATTGAGGGTACAAGATAGCGACTGTGACACTTCAGCAAAAGCTGCACCATCATAATGGTCCTCACAGTAAAACTGTCGGTAGTGGTCGACAAATGTATTCACAAAATGTGCGTGTGCAGTCATATGGCGACCATCTCGCATGTCAAGAACATGTATCATTTTTCATCATCACTGTTGCAGCTCGCAGACAGTATGGTGCATAGATGGAGGTTCACTGCCAACCTGATCTTGAAACGTTGCTCGCACAACGACACCTTTCAGATAAACCTAGCAGTAGGACACAGTCGTTTCTGGGATACTTTTGATATCAAAATGAAATCAAATTAATTATGCAAAATAATTAATTTATTAATTACACAAACCACCTAGGCATGTGCGTCCCTCCCCCCTCCCCTCCTCCCTCCTATCCCCCAAGCCCTCCACCTCACCCCACCACCCCTGTAAATGGCGGGAAATTCGAATTTACTGGTGGGAATATCAAATATTCTGTGTTCACCTTGAAGTTCAGAGACCAACTGACCTAGTTCACAAGAACACTACCACCACCACCGTGTGCTGTTAGCCCTTCCCACTCCTCTATACCCCTTCCCTATCTCTCCTCCTGCACTTGTCAGAGAGCTTCATTCTGTGCTGAGCTGTCAGATAGGATGCAAATAAGTCTTTATTTTGTACACAGTGAGGAATATTGTTTATGAGAGTCCCTCTGTATGCTGAGAAACTGTTTTTTTCCTGAAGATGGATCTCACTCGCCAAGTAACCATTACAGACGGCTAGGTAGTCACCTCCTCTGATACCAAAATGGGTGTAACCGTCATTAAATAGCTGAAGACATCCAATGCTAATTGCATTGTGTCAGTTGCATTGTCATGCTGATGGAAGTAATCACTTAGAATTCTGGTATACTACTTCCGAATTAATCCTGTTGAGACCCATCGGTCTATGGGGTAATAGGATGTTTCACTCGCATCTCCACCCCAAGATTACTCCACCACAGTCCCTGCCTCCGCCATCGCAAGTAAACAGCTACCACCCCTGCCACCGAGTTGTGAACCTGCACCCATACGTCAAGTCTGTGCCACTACTAGCTGACACCCCACTACTTTCCATGCCCGTCAGCTGTTAATGATTCCAGACTAACAAAAATTGTCCTACACTTCCCAGAAGAACTGGGTGCTTGAACGGGCGGGGGTAAGTACCGGGATATTGAACAATATGCTTTGTCTCATCCCTCCTGCAAACCGAAACTTTCTGAAATATTTTTTCGAAACATCCCAGAAAGGCTAACCAAAATGTGTCTACTGACCAACACATCCCAAATGTTTACGAGGCTGCAGACCTAGGTTTTCCTCAGAATACTGCCCTATAGAAGCGTTCCTATTGGCCCCAGCAAAATTAGGTGGTAGATGCTTCGAGAACTCAAATGGGAATCCCTGGAGGGAATGGGATGTTCTTTTCAAGGAACACAATTGAGAACGGACATTTTAAGCTGACTGCAGGATTCTGCGGCCGCCAACATGCATTTCATATACAGACAGTGAAGATAAGATATGAGAATTTAGCGCTCAAGCAGAGGCATCTTTTTCTCCTTAGCTCTCTCTGTGAGTGGAATAGGAAAGGAAATATCTTGTAGTGGTACAGGATATCCTCCGCCAAGCACCCTAACACATAGACGCAAGTTTAGTCTACCTATCAAGATGTCAGTCCATGCATTTACAGGCACACAAATGTCATGGAAGAATGTTGTCCGTTATTTATCGAGAAAAAAAAGCACGAAACTTCTGCTGCTGGCTGCCCCTCTGTAGAAACCTTCATATTAGCCCCTGATTTTCTCACTGCAGTCACTTCGTGAGACGTATTTGAGAGGTTGTAATATGTTTGCCCAAAATTATTAGAAGAAACGGTATAGAGCTCAACTCCCATTTCGTCAGAGTATCACTTAACCGGCTGTAGTCTCACAAATTCTCCAGTCTTCGATGTCCAGCAATTGAATCCACCTCATTTCGACAAGTAAGAGATGTCCCCTGCGAAGTTACAGATACCTACTTATTATCTCGAAATCCCATACATTCAGATAGTACTATTCCAGTACTTAGAAGGCTGTCTGGACGTCCACCCATCACTGACAAGGTAGAGAGGTATCACAACGAGAAAAATAGCACACTAACGACAGGAGGAAATACACAACCATGCAGAGTATACATGGACTGCACTAAGAAATTCAGAAGCATAACAAAAAAATGGTTCAAATGGCTCTGAGCACTATGGACTCAACTGCTATGGTCATTAGTCCCCTAGAACTTAGAACTACTTAAACCTAACTAACCTAAGGACATCACACACATCCATGCCCGAGGCAGGATTCGAACCTGCAACCGTAGCAGTCGCACGGTTCCGGACTGCGCGCCTAGAACCGCGAGACCACCGCGGCCGGCTAGAAGCATAACACCTACAATTCATCGATATCGAATGACTGTCTATAAATATCCTGTACACGACCTAATCTCCTTTATCGTATTCCTATGATTACCATGTTAGAAATACGACAGTGTAATGGTGTTTGAGTCTTCGTTGACAGCACAGTATCTCTCTCTCTCTCTCTCTCTCTCTCTCTCTCTCTCTCTCTCTCTCTCTCATCGTTATTTTTGTAACACCCAGTGGAAGAAAACTACAAACTACGAAAACTTTAATCATGTCACCTGGTTTTTACCAAGTCTCTGTCTTCTGATACATTGGAAACAAATATTGTCTGCATGTTGAGATCGGCAATATGTGGGGCTTCCATTAAATACACATGTATTGGCCCACTGGATCTGGCAGCCAGTGATTGAAGTTGCTTCGGTGGACCTGTGTAAAGTTATGTCGCCTGTACTGGAGGAAGACCATATCCTGCAGACTATCAGTCACAAGGATAAGCAGTTTGATACATTGATATTTGCTGTAACGCATCGAAGGAGCGTATTATTACAGCTGTGTACACAGCTATACATTTTGTTTTTCTACCATGACTTCGAGGTATGTGTCAGGTGCTGAACTGACATCAACATGTTTCAATCGATTGGCTCTCAAAGAAAATGAAACATCACATGATGTAAACGGTGCTGCTCCCACAACACAAAGAATGTTTCAAATGAAAGACAGATATAGTTTTTCTTATTGACAAGAATGAGGAATATATTGGAATATATGGAAACTAAAAGAGTTCACGGCATTGTGGAGCGTTTCCAATCAGCTGTCTGACGGTGAGGACTTCTACATTTAATCTCAGCTTCCATAGCGATGGAGCAGCCAATGTCTCGATGTTCCGTTTTTGCATTCAGGTATGGGAGCATTATTTTGATGTCCTAGATGATAGACATCCTGATTTAATTTGCAACTGACCAGAAGTTTGAGGGTACTATACCCACTACATTCCACGTGTCGTGAAGGAGCAGAGCGAGCTGAGTCTGTAACTGATCTTTGGTGAAAACTCTTCTGCACCATTTCTTGTTCTTACTCAGGGTCCCCATCCAAGTGCACAAGATCTCTCGAGATGTGTACATGTCAAGGAGGTTACAACCCCTTACTAGTGTATGGTAGATATGAGAGTGTTGCAGTGGTGTAACAGATGGTTAAGAAGAAATGTGTGGCTTATGCATGACTGAGCTCCAGATGGAAGGATTTGACTGCTGTCTCGGATGATTTCCTAGAAAGTTGTTAAGGGGGTGAATTAGAGTGCTATCTACCTGCAATATTTAACAGCAAACTTGTCGATACCACAGCCAACAAAGGACTTCCAACATGAAACATGTCCGCCAAACTGATGGAAAACCTAATTCGACACCCTCCTTTAGACAAACAAAGATGCATGCGAGGCACACAATTTCCTGGACACATTTTGGACATGAATCGAGTCACTGATTTCACAGCTACTTTGATTCTAACTCACTGACAGGTGTTTGTGAGGTACTGGAGACTCTGTGCATACATTTGGCTGACAGGTTTTTTTGATATATAGGGTGATCCATTGATCGTGACTGGGCCAAATATCTCACAAAATAAGCATAAAACGAAAAAACTACAGAGACCGAAACTTGACTTGCTTGAAGGGGGAAACCAGATGGCGCTATGGTTGTCCCGCTAGATGGCACTGCCATAGGACAAACGGATATCAACTGCGTTTTTTTTAAGAGTAACCCCCATTTTTATTACATATTCGTGTAGTACGTAAAGAAATATGAATGTTTTAGTTGGACCACTTTTTTCGCTTTGTGATAGATAGCGCTGTAATAGTCACAAACATATGGCTCACAATTTTAGACCAACAGTTGGTAACAGGTACGTTTTTTAAATTAAAATACAGAACGTAGGTTCTTTTGAACAATTTATATCGGTTGTTCCAATGTGATACATGTACCTTTATGAACTTATCATTTCTGATAACGCATGCTGTTACAGCGTGGTTACCTGTAAATACCACATTAATGCAATAAATATTCAAAATGATGTTCGTCAACCTCAATGCATTTGGCAATACGTGTAACGACATTCCTCTCAACAGCGAGCAGTTCGCCTTCCGCAATGTTCGCACATGCATTGACAATGCGCTGACGCATGTTGTCAGGCGTTGTCGGTGGATCACGATAGCAAATATCCTTCAACTTTCCCCACAGAAGGAAATCCGGGGACGTCAGATCCGGTGAACGTGCGGGCGTTCGTATGGTGCTTCGACGACCAATCCACCTGTCATGAAATATGCTATTCAATACCACTTCAACCGCACGCGAGCTATGTGCCGGACATCCATCATGTTGGAAGTACATCGCCATTCTGTCATGCAGTGAAACATCTTATAGTGACATCGGTAGAACGTTACGTAGGAAATCAGCATACATTGCAATTCCTGGTGCATAGAAATATGGCACGAATGCAATCGATGTTGATGTAGCATTCTCAACACCGACGTTTTTGAGATTCCCGATCCTCGCTCAATTTCTCTGCTACTGATGTGCGTATTAGCCGCGACAGCAGCTAAAACACCTACTTGGGCATCATCATTTGTTGCAGGTCGTGGTTGACGTTTCACATGTGGCTGAACCCACTTCCTGTTTCCTTAAATAACGTTAAGTATCCGGCGAAAGGTCCAGACACTTGGATGATGTCGTCCAGGATACCGAGCAGCATACGTAGCACACGGCCGTTGGGCATTTTGATCACAATAGCCATACATCAACACGATACCGACCTTCCCCGCAATTGGTAAACGGTCCATTTTAAAACGGGTAATATATGACGAAGAAAATACCATCCGCACTGGCGGAATGTTACGTGATACCACGTACTTATACGTTTGTGACTATTACAGGGCCATCTATCACAAAGCGAAAAAAATGGTCCAACTAAAACAATCATATTTCTTTACGTACTACACGGATATGTAATAAAAAATGGGGGTTCCTATTAAAAAAAACGCTGATGATATCCGTTTGACCTATGGCAGCGCCATCTAGCGGGCCAACCATAGCGCCATCTGGTTTCCCCCTTCAAGTTAGACGAGTTTCGTACTTTGTAGTTTTTTTCGTTTTATGCTTATTTCGTGAGGTATTTGGCCTGGTCGGTATCAATGGACCACGCTGTATATACAGCTGTGTGTGTGTGTGTGTGTGTGTAAGACAGGGTGTTCTGTTGATGCATTTAGTGCAGCATGTACACCATACTGATGGTAAACATATTTTGGCCCCCTCCTTTAGATGAAGGAAGAGTTCCCAGTCACATTTCTAACATGATTCGAATGGTCAGTTTTATAACTACTTTGATTCTAAGTCAGTGACATAGGTTTGCGAGGTACTGCAAACCCTTTGTGTGCATTTTCTCGACAGCTGTCATGTTCATGGAGTTAGTGCGTCATGGTGTGTACTTTCACATGTCAAATACCACTGCTATGTATTTGTCTATTTCCTCATAAGACGCATTTTCCTTTGCTGATGACATTTTAGAGGACTGATGTGAGCATAGCATAATTTCTGAATTGTAATCTGGTTTGAACGAAGGGCACTATACACCTCTGGAATGATATGCTGTGTATTCATCACCAAAAATTATGTTTCTTTTGTTATCATCTTTAAGTCTGTCACCATAGAGAGTGGGACAGAAAACTTGCAGGGTGGATGTTTGTCACATGCTGGATGTATACGTCCTGCATTAGAGCTTTTAGAATGTTGCATTCTCCAAGACTAATACTTCGAAAAACAGATGACCTTAACGTTATAGTGTGTTTAAGTGCCTAACTGTTGAGCCTTAGGGGTGCATGTGTTCATGTTATACAATGATTTTTCTGTTGACGATACCTTCCTGATACGGACTCCAGACACTAGAACACTACTCCAGAATTGATAGTACAGCTGATTTACATAAAAGTTTCAATCTCCACCCATATGGTGCTCTTTCATACATAAATCACACATTTCTTCATAACCATCTGGTGTACCATCACAGCACTCTCATGTACACTACACACTGATAAGGGGTGCTAACGTCCTCGACATGCACGCATCTGGAGGGATCTTGTGCACTTGGATGGATGCCATGAGTAAGATTGATGCAGAACATTCTTCACTGAACAGCAGTTATGTACTCAGCTGACTCTGTTCCTCCATGACATGTGAGAATGTAGTGGGATAGTGCCTCCTGCGTCTGGTCAGTTGCAAATTAAATTGGCCGCAGTGTTGGAGGGAGAGCTGGTCAAAGACAATGTGGGGAGATCTATCTATCTCTGACTTTGATCTATGAATGCGAGAGTATTTTGTGAAGCCCATCCACCTGGGGGGGGGGGGGGATGGCAAATCGCAATAAAATCTTACCGAATTTATGAAGTGTTTCGGCTAAGCAATGTAGTTTCTGCACCTGGTCTTTGATGATGGGGATTTCAAACACTAAGAAACAGCATCTGTGTCACATGATGTAGGCAGTGTAACAGTGTTCACAAAATGTCTACACGTATATGATCCTCGCAAAGTAATAGGGGGTGGTTTGGTAATGATACAGAAATTACCATGCTGCAATGACATGGGCTGATAACATTAGGAGACCGATATAATGCTGACAGGGCAACTCGTCGAGAGTGTTAGTTTGCACCTTTAGTTATTCGGTAAAATGTGTCGATGTCACAGAAAAACCAGTTAAATTGCCAAACTGACAGAGAATGTGTAAAACTGATGAAAATATGACAAAAATGTGGAGGCCTGAGGGCACATACATCGTATGGGTTTATGTAAGTCATTCCATTCCTCCACCAATGGGATTGATAACTGATGGTACATACTATCTGTGATTTGTGGGTTTAAGTCTTGCAGAATACTCCTTGTTCCATACGTGGTCATGCATTATAAGACAAAAAAGAAAGGCGCACTGTCAGAATCTGGAGGTCAGGATGTCTATCACTTACGACACCGAAACTGCGATCATATACATGGGTGAAATATGCACTACCAGTATGAAGAATCAACGCTATGGGTCTCTTCGAAAACAGACCACCGAGACATCTGTTGCTCTGTTACAGTCGCAGATGAGATTAAAATTTCGTCACCTTCAGACAGCTGCTACGAAATGCTCCACAATGCTGCAAATGCTTTCAGTTTCCATATGTTGCAACATCTTTCATATGTTTTTCAATAAGAAAAACCATCTCTGTCTTTTACTTCAACCATCCTTTGTGTTGTGGGAGCAGCATCGTTTACATCATGTGATGTTTCATCTTCCTTGAGAGCCAATGGACTGAAACATGTTGATGTCAGTTCAGCACCTGACACAGACCTCGAAGTCATGGTAAAAAAACAAAATTATGGCTGTGTCCCCTGCTGTAATAATACACTGCTTTGATGTGTTAGAGCAAAAGCCAATGTTTTGAACTGTTTATGAAACAATACAAGAACCCTCTCCTTGTGATAGATAGTCTGACAGATATGGTCTTCGTCCATTACAGGTGACAAAACTTATCACATGTCTGTGGATGCAACTTTGATCATTGGCGACTTGCTCTAGTGGGCCAATACATGTATATTTAATGGGATCACTATATATTGCCGATGTCAGCACGCAGACAGTATTTGTTTCTGATATATCAGAGGACAGAGATGTGGTAAAATAATATTGAGTTTTCTACCAGGTGATGTCAGTAAATTTTTTATAGTTTGTAGCTTTTCTCCATTGGATGTTACAAATACAGACACCATTACATTGTTATACTTCTAATATACTAATCACAGGAATACAATAAAGCAAATTAAGTCGTGTACAGAAGGATATTTACAGACAGTCATTCAATATCGATGAATTGTAGGTGTTATGCTTCTGAATTTCTTTCTGCAGTCCATGTATACTCTGCATGGTTGTGAATTTCTTCCTGTTCGTTAGTGTGCTATTTTACTCTCTGTGATAGCTCTCAACCTAGTCAATGATGGGTGGAAGACTAGATGGCGTTCTAACTAACGGAACAGTGCTATCGGGATGTGACGGGATTTCGAGATAATCAGTAGGGGTTTTTAACTTGATGGGGGAAATCTTCTACTTGTCGAAATGAGGTGGATTCAGCTGTTATATATCGAAGACTGGAGGATTCGTGAAAAACAGCAGGAAAGTGACACTCTGACGAAATGGGAGTTGAGAGGTGAGCTCTGCACCATTTCTTCTAACTATTTTGGGCAAACATATTACAACTTCTGAAATACATCTTGTGAAGTGACTGCGTAGAATAAATTTACGTCTGTATCTATGTGCACATCCAGCATGGTATCTTACGGTGCGTGGCGGAGGGTATCCTGTACCGCCACTAGTCGTTTCCTTTCCTATTTCACTCACAGAGAGAGCTACAGAGAAAAAGACTATATGCCTCTGCTGTTGTTGTTGTTGTGGTCTTCAGTCCTGAGACTGGTTTGATGCAGCTCTCCATGCTACTCTATCCTGTGCAAACTTCTTCATCTCCCAGTAACTACTGCAACCTACATCCATCTGAATCTGCTTAGTGTATTCATCTCTTGGTCTCCCTCTACGATTTTTACCCTCCGCGCTGCCCTCCAATACTAAATTTGTGATCACTTGATGCCTCAGAACATGTCCTACCAACCGATACCTTCTTCTAGTCAAGTTGTGCCACAAACTCCTCTTCTCCCCAATTCTATTCAATTCCTTCTCATTAGTTATGTGATCCACCCATCTAATCTTCAGCATTTTTCTGTAGCACCACATTTCAAAAGCTTCTATTCTCTTCTTGTCCAAACTATTTATCGTCCATGTTTCACTTCCATACATGGCTACACTCCATACAAATACTTTCAGAAACGACTTCCTGACACTTAAATCTATACTCGATGTTAACAAATTTCTCTTCTTCACAAATGCTTTCCTTGCCATTGCCAGTCTACATTTTATATCCTCTCTACTTCGACCATCGTCAGATATTTTGCTCCCCAAATAGCAAAACTCCTTTACTACTTTAAGTGTCTCATTTCCTAATCTAATTCCCTCAGCATCACCCGACTTAACTCGACTACATTTCATTATTCTCGTTTTGCTTTTGTTGATGTTCATCTTATATCCTCCTTTCAAGACACTATCCATTCCGTTCAACTGCTCTTCCAAGTCCTTTGCTCATGCCTCTGCATGAGCGTTAATTTATCGTATCTTATCTTCGTGGTATGTACGCAAAATAGTACATGTTGGCGGCAGCAGTCTAATTCAGATGTTGGTCCTCAAATGAGTTCGTTGAGAAGAACATCCCATTTGAATTCTCGATGTATCTCCTCCACTAATTTGGTTGGAACCAATGCGAACGCTTCTGTAGGGCTTTATTCTGAGGAAAACCTAGGTTTGCAGACTCGTACACGTTTGGGATGTGGTGGTCAGTAGACACTGCTATTGCTCATTGGATCAGTTTCCGGGATACTCTGAAAAATCATCTCAGAACCTTTCGGTTTGCAGGGGGATGAGAGGATGAATATTTTTCAATATCCCGATATTTACCTCAGCAATATTTAAATGGCCAGTTCTTTTGAAAAGTATTGGACAACTTTTGTGAGTCTAGAATCATTAACAGCTGGCAGAAGTTCGCAACCCAGAGGTAGGGGTGGCAGCTGTTCACATGCGAGTGGGTGGTAGGGGTGGGGATGTTGGTGAAGGCCAGTGGCAGGAGTGGTCACAAGTGGGTCAGTGACCAGAAGTCGCACAGTAAGTCCATCATGAGCAGCAGCTTCCTGAATGGTCAGCTCGTCCGGTACACAATAGACTCAGTACATAGTGCTGAAATATACTGGATATGGCTGGAGAGGTTGTTTTTTGTCTTGAGGCACCATGTTCAAGTAAGATAAGGAGCACTACACCCATAAAAAATATTGTATGGTATATTTCCCATATTTATATTCGCTAGGATGGGGCTTGTGACTCGTAAATAGATATAAGTGTGTTTCATTTCCAAATGATGTTGCAACATGAGTCCCAGATGTAGGGGCAGGGATTTATAGTTACATTGGGACAGTGCATCGCTGTTGTAATGCTATTACCCATCCTTATGTTCCTCCCAGCAGCTATTGACATGTAGACTGCCAGGAGGCTACTCCCATGTACTTCAGTGTTAGCTTGCTGTCGTATTATTATTATCGATCCATACCATATAGGGCTGTTGGCTAGACTGGTTGAAAAACTCTCTAGTCCTGGACTAATAGCGAAAATATCCTCTCCACATCCAGTAGTTACTGACATAATTGGATGGAGCTATTCTCTGGTGCTCAAGCAATGGTAACCAAATACACGATATTCCACACTGCAAACAAAATAGAGACTTACGTCCATCCTATCTAGCAGCACAAACTGAAACTCTCTCAAAAGTGGGGAGAGGGGAGTGGGGAAGGCTAACAACGCACTCTGGTGGTGGTGAGGGTGTTGTGAATTAAGTCAGCTGGTCCCTGAACCAATATGTTGAAATCTCTTGGGGTAGGGGTGGGGGACAGTAGGGGTGGGGATTGGGAGGAGGGTAGAGGGGAGGGAGAAATGACCCATATGCCAGGTGGGTAAAACCCATGATGCAATCAGGGGCTGGGTTAATTAATTGATTCATTAATTAATTTGCATAATTAATTTGATACAGAAAGTGTCCCAGAAACAGCTTTGTCCTGCTGATGATGATGAAGACGTGAGATGATTTCCACCTTGATGTGACGAAGTTCCACTTGTCACTCATGGGATAGTGGGTTTCCCATGACTTCTCAGAGTAACATAAAGTAATGTTGTGTGTGTGGCAATACCAAAAGGGACATTTCTCTATAATACTGGATCATAGCGTACTAGTGGGCTTCCCATGAGTTCTCAGAATAACATAAAGTAATGTTGTGTGTGTGGCAATACCAAAGGGACAGTTCTCTATAATATTGCCTCATAACGTGCTGGAATGCTGGTTTGGCTCATTTGAGCCACCATTTCAGCGTGGAAGGACATCTCAGCAGTCAGTTGACATGTCTATCTTGAGTCGGCGGCATTCTGGCTCCTGAAGCTGCGCTACATTCATTTTCCAGCATCCATGTCTCCCGCATACCTTCTAATGATGGGGGCAGACGGTGCAGATGTATGCACCCTGCCTGGTAAAGACTAATGGCCATATTTCTGCATCTGTCGTCATTGCTGCTAGATCAGGGGAGATAGAAATGTGGTCGAGGTTACTCACGGAGTGATTGGTGATGTTTGTGTATCTGGGGCGGTCGTCATCCATCCTTTTGCAAGTGTCTTGCAACAACAGATGAAGTGCAGGACATGTGGTGTGATTGAGATACTGATCTTTCGAATGAAGCACGCTGTTGAAGTCCCCACCAAGGATGCAGTTGTCATAGCATTGCAGGAAGACAGGCATTATCTCCTCTGAAGAGACGGATTATGTCTCTTGTACATGTCAGAGGGGGAATAGATGCTTATAATCCAAATACCTTGGTGGTCACTGCCAACTCTCTTGTGGAAAGCAAGTACATCGCCTTGTTAGCCCCTATGCTGTCTCATACCAGTATTGGTATACTGCTACGGTCATTGTCAGCGGGTTAACGAATGAAGCATAACAACAGAGGTCTGGAAAGGTATCTACACACTTTTTGCATGAGTGCAATGTCCAAAACTGACGTTTGTATAATATCACACAGCAACTGAAGCTTCACGTTTGAACTGTTGGTGTTGATGTATATGGAAGCAATATGGTAGCCTGCTGGAGACTTGCAGGTGCAGTGACACTCACTGCAAGAGGTTGGTGTGATGGTTCGACTTCTTCTTCAGTGTCCAAGTCCATGTCTTTCTCAACTTCAACAAAAATGTATTAATCATGTGTCACTGAGGCCTCGGGTGCAGGCACAACCTTAGTTGCAGAATCTTCTTTGTTATAATTCACTCACATATATGGCTGGGTGTTACATCAGCCATTAGCACCCCAGGAAGCTCAATGTCGATATTGGCGCTGCAATGACAGGGGAGCTTGCTCATCCTGGCGATCATCATCAGGCTGTACTACTTTTAACAGTGTCCAAGCCAGTGTGTGGGCATGGGTTTTGTGTTTCCATAGCTTCTATCAGCATGTATCGTCTGGGTGAAGTGAAGCATCATCTGCCTCTAACTGTGTCATACAGTGCTTCTCTGGCGATCGATATTTACATAAGTGGGCTTCTTTGTCAGAACCTGGCAAAAAGTACTGATGGTCTGGCATGAATGCTGCCTTGGGCTCTATAACAACGTCCACATTTATGTCTCCATTGCCATTTTCATCGTCCGTCGATATAGGTGACACTGCAGGAGTTGGGGCTGTAATGGGTGTCGGAGTGATGTCATTCCACTGTAATGCCTCTGTCAGCTGCAGAGCGTTGTTAGGGTCTGTCAGAGGCGGTAACATGCCCACATCATTCTTCAGCACTGCACAAATGTCACAGCTAGAGGTGTCGGCAACAGGTACGGGTCTGATCCATAGGTGGCAGTTGTGCTATGCTCTTCTGCAGAGATTCGGACCACTCATGGCCTTCTTTGCTGCAAAATGAGCATGTCTTCAGCTGCTCATAGTAAATGATGATTTCTATGCATCCCAATGTATAAATAGAATGGGATGTGTTTATTTAAAGTAATGTGAACCTGATACTTGGCACGAAGGAGAGGGTATGTGATAAAGTGAGTTCACTTTTCCACAACATCATCCCATAAGGCAAAGCACAGACACCACTTCGTCTGTAGGCAGTTCGAAAAGGATTTCCAAAATGACAATCTTCTTCAATCCCAGCCCATCTTGGTCACTCTCCATATCACCCACATTACCACCTGAGCGGCAATTTGGACCAGCTTTTATTCTCTCAAAGGATCCTGTCGTACATTATATCGTTGAGAAGCTTGAAAAGCACCAGACTGCTGACACTGGAAAGATGTAGAGAGTGATTTTTCTACCGTGTACAAACTCTAGGGATTGATTGATGAGAAGATACAGAACAAGAAAGGTCCAATGAACTTATGTCTGGAAATATGTGGTTTCCATGCTAGAGACCATTTATTCAATCATACATTAAAACAGAGACTGCAGTCTAAGACACACTGTAGCATGCAGGAACAGTTACAGTATGTGGTGAAAATGGTTTCCATGTGCTTCAACACATGCATGTAAGTGCTGTAGCGTGTTCTGTTTCCCTTGTTCACATCGGCCAGGCTGCATTCCAACAGTGTCAAAGTCAGCATAAATACACTGCTCCACTATGTCCACATCTGGAATTGGCTCTGCACACACGATCTTTTTGAGATGGCCCCATAACCAGACATCGCACGAGTTGAGATCCGGTGAATGAGCAGTCAATGCAATTGGACCACATCGTCTGATCCATCGACCAGGGAAGACACGATTGAGATGCGTCCAGACGTTAATGGCGAAGTGGGCTGGAGCACCATCATGCAGTAGCCACATAACCCTTCGTAACCCTTCGAATCTTCAAAAGCACTTCTTCCAGCAGGAGCGGCAAAGTCAATTGCAAGAAACGCCAATAGTTTCGGCCTGTTAGGCTGCACCAATGCTGATGATTCACTGTCACTATACCATGGGGGTTCTGCGTACTATCACACAGATGACATATGAAAGTTGAAGATGCCATTCTGCATAAAGATGGCCGCATCTGTGAATAGGATGGATGACACAGATCCCAGAATCGTGGTTGCCTGGTGAAGAAACCAGTGACAAAACTGCTCCTGATGTGGAAAGTCTGTCGCTATTAAGCCCTCCACACGCTGCAAGTGATAAGGGTAGTAGCACTTGTGATGGAGAATATTCCATAGGGTCGTCTGGCTTACCTGCTCTGACGAGCCAACTGCCTGGTACTGACTCAGTAGTCGCCTTCCACAGTGGAAATCACATTTTCCTCCAAGTCTGGTGTCCGAACATTTCAAGTATGTCCTTCATGAATTCCTGCCTCCTGAAACGACCTTGTCTCAGACAAACGGCGAAACATTGTTGCAAACATTGAATGTTGTAGTAGTTGTTGGTGGGGATATGTCTCCTGATGCAACCTAGCTGCCTGCCGCCCATTGCCATTTGCTTTTCCGTAAGTAAACACTATGTTGGTAAGCCCTCTATTCAAACCACGGTGTACAACACTGTACCACATCCTCTACAAGGTGAGTCAGCAAGAGAAGTGAATCGGACAAAACTTTACGTATTACTATGGCAGGAAAGAGCGCTAGGGCATAACATATGAGGAACAGTACCACCCCGTAGGAAGAAACCATGCATACTGCAACTTTGGCTGGATGGTACAGCATGTATTAGAGCGCAGCCTCAGTAACAAAGTATGATTGAATAAATGGTCTCTAGCATGGAAACCATACATTTCTGGACATAATTTAATTAGAACAATTTTGTTCCATATTCACTCGTCGATCAGTCGCTAGAGTTGGAACACAGTGGACAAAAATCATCCTGTATTTCAACAAGTTCACCACTGAGGATCTTTATTTCTTCCCAGAGAAGACGTTCTAATTTTTGACCTTTCAGTCGAGTAAATTCACTGCTGAAATCGTATTTCTGGGTCAATTTTCTGTAATAATTGGCCATCCTAATCGACGAAAACACTGGGACGTTCCAAACTACCGAAACAAGTAGACAAATACCAAGCATACGTTTCAAGGCAGAGACGTAAGCAGTACGCCTGAACCTCACAACTCCTCGAGCCAAACTGGCCACTCCAACTATGTGAGCACACTTACAAAATAAATCCAAACATCCATATGTCACGGAGTCAACAACACTTATGATCGTTCATTTTGTGATTTCTTCAGGGGGAGAGACAATCGTAATTTTAGATAATTGAGCTATGGATGTATCATTGATGCTTACAATGTCTATGTTTATATACTGTCTGTATCTTCACATTACAATGTCCTTCAGACACGCAAGCAAGGGCATTGTAATGTGAAGATGCAGACACTGTTTAAACACAGACATTGTAACCGTCAGCAGTGGATAAAATTAATGATGAGGGACGTATGAACCTCATGTACTAACTAGCCAACATTACAGTATCGATGTTGGAACCCAAATGGAAAATGACGTCCTTTATAAAATTCATAAAGATTGCGAACTCATATTACAAGAAGTCTCTGGAAATTCCTTTAGAAATAACGAGATATAATAGATAATCAAACCAAAATAACGTCTTAAAGAGTGGAAGTGAAACAAGCAAAGTATTCATCAAAGATATTTTCTCAACTGCTAAAGTAATTTTTATATATTACATAACAAGCCTCTCGTTATTGTAGGTAATGCACAGCGTCCCTCATTCTCTTTCATCCAAAAGCCTCCACAGTATCTCTCACTTGTCAATCCCTGCTCGTAGTTCTTAGAAGCTCACACTGCATCATCTTGCTTATGCTCTATAACATACATCACGTTGCCAGAATCCTTTTGAAGACCTCATCATCTGTATTCTAACGTACTAATTTGTTTTATTTCATAGGAACCAACTTCTGCGGAGCAGTAACACTGCCAATACCGGATCATTTCCCATTTCCCAATGAAAAAAATCCGTATACGATGAGTAGTACTGAACTTCCATTGATTTAGTTCTGCATGTAGGTGCATGTATGTGTATTCCACTGTAATATGTTAAATACTACAAAATTCGTGTTTAAATTATGATTAACTGAAATGTTTAAGGAGGAGGATGAAAATAGTGACCAACCCTTATGTCGACAACGAGGTCATTACAGATGGAGTACAAGCTTGGACTAGAAAAGGACAGAAAAGGAAATCGGCAGCGCCCTTTAAAAGGAACGATCCTGGCATTTGTTTTGTGTTGATCATTCTCAAGATCGACCGGGCCTGACGGTCAAATGGAATATTTCAGTGTGCCTCATCCTAGTCTCTATGCTTCATTGACGTTTCCAATACAATAGGAACGACACACGGTTCGGAGTCCACGTCAAACCGTAGGCCTTTATCGGTCGGATTACCGGGGCTGGGACACGTTATTTAGGGGCGTGGAAGCGCGGGGAGACTGGCAGCCAGCCCTTTAGCCACACGAAATTTACGTTATTTTATTGTTATTATTCAGGAGACGTATTTTAATGCTGTGGAACAAATCAGTTTACAAAAAATTGAAGCAATTTTTTCTAACGCATCTATACTGCTTGTATACTGAAGACTACATAGTATATTAAACAATATTATAGTTCGACTACTGAAAGTTCTATTTGTTCACCAACTATTTACCGCTGACACAGTGTGATGCAGGCAGGCTGTCGCCATTGACACTGTGGCAGGGAGGGGAGCCATGACACGTTTGTGGTGACTGGGAGAAGGAGTGGCTGCCGTGCTTCGCCTGCCTCATACAGTGCTGTCACCACACATGCGCTCTCTGCTTCACACCGATCATCTACGAAAGTGGAAGCGACGGCATACTTCACTGCGTTTTGTAATATCTCTTCACAGACGAGTTACAGGCAGTGACAGTGAAAAACCAGGAATTGCGTATTTATACATTTCAGTACATGGTGGTAGCAACTGAACTGCACACAGCGTTGTTAGATCGTAGGGCTAGCTGTGTCAGGACATAAAACGCTGTCATCCTGAAGTTTTACGACTTTTACAGGGTCTAAGTGTGGTCCCATCGAAGTAAAGAAACGAAATAATGGGATGACGTTATTGACCAGGAGATTCCATCTGGGGTTGTTGGGCCACCTTCTTGTTTGACGCAACTTCGAATTCTTGCGGCTCGGTTATATTGTGCAAAGATCATGAGACTAACAACGCCCAGTCGCTTGGTAGTCTCCAGCGCCGACCATCCAGAGGCCACATCGATGTAAAAAAGTTACTCAAGTAGTGTGTCAGTTAATCACGAGTAGCACAGAAGCTAAAAGCATCTGCAGTGAAAAATAGAAATGCATAGGGTAGGAGTTGTCATGGACAGACATGTAATGTACAGTTTGAAAGTTAACTCTTATGTCAGTCAGTTACATCTACAGTCAGTTGAAGAAAAAAATTCGTTGCAGTGTAATTACACTTATTGTAAAGCACAAAGGACATGTGTTAATTTAGTGTAAAGTACAGCAAATTTAATTAGATAACAGTAGAAACTTGAAAGACAAGTCTAAATGTCTGAGAGGAGTCTGAATATGAGAACCAGATATTATTCCAATAACAAACAGTTCAATGACTCAGATATTCTTTGGTGTGACATTAATTTATTAATTTGTAAAGGAAAATTGCTTAACAACGAAGCGGGTGAGCAATTTCAAAAAATCTGAAAAACAGAGTGGGTTTCGGGCTGGAACATTACGCCTATTTATATCTGAATGGAAAGTACCTGACCACAGGCAGGAAAGCCCATCTCTTTTGAGTACATCTCCAAACTCTATGAGAGCCTATCCCTATTGGCAGGCTCTTGCAAGCAACGCAGTGGAGTGGCATAAGCCAGCAGATCGTGACAGCTTCACCAAACATGCACTGAAGCGTCCCTGTAAATATTAAATTGGGGAAACTGTTCTCACCACTAAGGGATTAAGGTAAGGGTAAGGGTGCTCTGTGTCCTTAATTTGCCTGAACATCTGTGTACAGTATGCCTTGTCCACATGGGGATGT
Source organism: Schistocerca nitens (assembly GCF_023898315.1). NCBI lineage: Eukaryota > Metazoa > Arthropoda > Insecta > Orthoptera > Acrididae > Schistocerca > Schistocerca nitens. Next base: position 116,438,578 of record NC_064620.1, on the reverse strand, counting down.
AAGTCCATGCGATGGGAACATAAGTTGTATAAAGTACTCCCAACAGCCAGCAGTTTACTGACGATTAGGTGAGCATAGCAGCAGTTGAATATTATGTGCTATGCACATTCAAAGAAGGTTTTGATAATTAGGGACTGGCAATACGTGCAAACAAGACAGAATGCTACATAATACACAGACAAAATCGAGATGACGTGCAGTGATCAAGTAATAAAGTGTCAGTAATAAGGAAAGGAGACAGTGAAACATAAACTGTGAACAGGCTTGGTCAATGTAAGGCAGCTACAAGACTCCTCATAACTTGCTGAACAGAGAATAAAACAAAAGTTGAAAATGTAAGTTTAGATGGGACAGATATATTAGTCATTCCATACAGAAAGAAAAAGAAAATATATACAGTGGACATAGAATACAGCAGCGGCCTTGATGTAACAAGAAAAGATCGGATAATAAATCAAGAAGTAACGAGAGACAATAGGAATTGAAACTGATATAGAGACAATTTCAGCAAAACGGCTCAGGTAGTTTCGTCATGTCAAGAGGCAGATGTCCCAAAAGAGCTATTTTCGTAAACAGGTCCTGTTAGGACAAAAATGTCCATGCAGACAAACGTAGACATCACGAAAGCTCCTACAAAAGTGATCGTTAATTATTTCCGCGACACTTTCCAATTTCCGAGAGGTCGACTTGGCTCTTATTTACATAGCAATGTGACGTCCGTATAACATTGAGAACCTTTTAGATGGTGAGTCGCAACCCGAACATTTCACGGCAATGCATCAGCCATGCTGAGCGGGTAAACACGTGTGCACATCTAGACGCAGCTCGATTGTCCCCTTAGGATCGCTAGGAACAATGCACCCTGAGCTGTTCTGGGAAGCATTAACAGATTTCTATAGTGCAACCTGTGATGTCAGTATCCTCAGGTAGAGAGGCATCATACTAGCAATGGTAAACATACACATGCGGCCCAGAGGGTGAATTGGCTCTTATTTACATAGACATGTGACGTAAGTATAGCACTCTAAGAACTCTAACTATATACCCAAAAAGAAATGCGACTTTCACCTGCTGGCTGCCATCAGCAGTAGCCTGAGTGCAAAAGCTCGCGCCCTGTATTTGTCTGCTTGGCGGTGGCTCATGGTGTCAGCGTGTGCGCGCGCTGGAACAGTTCGCTGAGGGTGATCCACTATGTGAACATCTCACTGGATCGCAGGTACAAAGAACATGTGTCATCGCGCCAGCAGCAGTACCTAGGTGAACACATATTTCGACAGGAATTTCTCAGGTGTCATGTATGAAAGGGATGCCGCCACCTCATACTTGCGCTACCTGAACTGACACTTGTGCGTGGGTCAGCAGCTGATGGCCACGTTCTCACTTTGCAGGAGCCGCCGGTGCACCTCGATTCTTCGGGCCATGTGCGGTGCCATTCTGTGTGATCCAGTGGACAGGGTGGTGGTGGGCCGTGCATGCTTCGCGATCGCAAGATTTTTAAAAGCGCATTTACGTGTGATATGTGTTTCGTAACAGTATTCCTTGCAGTCAGAAGAAAAAAAGAAATGCAATCGATGTAAATACTTCTCACAAGACCTGCATCTTTCCAAACAGCAGAGGATGATGAGCAAGAGAAATCAAAGCCCCGCAAACTGATCATTTTCATAAAAAAACTAAATACCTTTGAATTTCCCTTCCTGAGAGCCTTCTTCTCCACCACAGATCTGCCAGTTTCCTGGTAGAGGAGGTGAGGGGGAAAGGGGAAATGAGTGAAGGGGGCGGGGATGGGGTGATGGGGGTAGTGATCGATTTCCTGAAAAATTCCTTAAATAAAGAAATAAACTATATTTCATACATTGTATTGAATCCCCTAAATTATTTAAATAAACAATATTCCACACATTGTCTAAATTGATTATACAATATTCCATACACATCAATCGATTTCCTGACAAATCCTTTAACTAAACAAACTATATTCTGTACACTACCATACATACCTACACAATATTCTATACATTGTCTAAATTGTTTAAACTGTGGTGTCACAGCCAGACACCACACGTGCTAGGTGGTAGCTTAAATCGGTCCTGTAGTACATGTCGGACCCGCGTGTCGCCACTGTGTGATCGCAAACCTAGCGCCACCACAAGGCAGGTCTCGAGAGACTGACTCGAACTCAGCCCAGTTGTACGGACGACAGAGCTAGCGACTAGACGTACGAAGCTTTTCTCTCTCATTAGCCGAGAGACAGAATAGCCTTCAGCTAAGTTAATGGCTACGAACTAACAAGGCGCCATTAGCCTTACAGTGATTGTAATTAAAGTCTCCTTTGTGCGATGTACCACAATGATTGATTAAAGATAAGTATTATACCAGCTGCGTACTTTTCTTCATAGCATTAATTACGTATCCTGTTCCAGTACTTCACGCCCGTCTGCGTTAGTCTAGCGTGCCCTTTAAGCCACCTCTATCTACAAGGTGTTGGCCCAGCTGCCGACACATCATAAACAATATTCCATACACTGCAATCAGATTACCTCCAAATGACCTATCAACTCAGCCTTTTTCCTGCCAACTTCTGGGATGGAGGGTTGGAGTGGAGAGGGTTTACAAGAGGGGGAGAGGTTAATTAATTGATGAATTTAATTAAGTAGTCAATCAAACTGGTAAGAGTGAGAGGGGCTATTCCAATAACTCAGACCTGAAAGCCTACCTGTACCAGCGAGGAGGGAAGGATTCCTGAGGGGTGGGGGGAGGAGGAGGGGTGGGGGAACAATAGCTTAAGTGCCTGTCAATCAAAAGGAGGGATCCTTCTAGCAGAACAATAGGTTAAGGCCCTGTCAATCAAAGGAGAACAATAGGGTTGACCCTGAGTGTGTACCTGCCCCTGATGTAGGCAAGCTGCACTAACAACATGTACTGATGTCCTTGTTGCTTCACTACTCTCCCTCCCCTCCCATTAACCTAGTGTTCTGTTTAACGATTTATCACCCCCGGGGGTTGATTCACGACACCATCAGGATAATCTGCCCTTCCGAAAAACTCCCACCCCTCCCCCTCCCTCTCACCGTCCCCCACATCTCCGGGAAATCCCCAATCCTCTCACTCCCTTACGCCAATACAAGCACAACTTTGGTATCAAATTATTGGACTAATTAATTAAATCCCTAATTAATTGCCGGTCGGTATGGCCGAGCGGTTTTCGGCGTGTCAGTCTGGAACCGCGCGACCGCTACGGTCGCAGGTTCGAATCCTGCTTTGGGCATGGATGTGTGTGATGTCCTCAGGTTAGTTAGGTTTAAGTAGTTCTAAGTTCTAGGGGACTGATGACCTCAGGCAGGAAAAAACTCGGACTGTGCTTAAGAGGAAGAATATAGTAATATGAAACTGAAGTCAGTGTCCATTACGTAGCAGAGGATATACTGTTTATTTAAGGAATTCAATTTCCAGCAGATCGATCTCTTTATTTGGCTGTAAAGCTCACATCCATCAAATACATGTCCCTATTACATAATTACACTGCTGCAGATTGAATGTGTCGCCTTGTTGGAAGACTTTCGTGTGTGTGATCACCTTGACCTGCAGCGGTCGACTGAGCTAGTGCACAATCCCACCACCTGAGGTCGTCCCACGCCCCACCGCTCACCCCCTCCCTCCCAAAAAATATTGGTAGGAAAAAGACCCGGTCTGTGCTGGAGAGCAACAATCTCACGCAACGAAATTCAAATCAATGTCAATAATATATCGATATATTTTCTTTATTTAATCAGTCTGCAGGAGACAGGTCTCCTCCACTTGGGTAGAGCTCACACCTGCACCCCCACCCACCCTCGCTTTCCACGACATAATAACTGTAAGCATCAACGAATGGAATGAAGTGCGGTACAATAGCAGTAGTTTGGGGTCTGCCACTTGTGTATCATCTGGTTCCGTCATGGAGGTCAATGGAGGTCAAAAAAAGACCGATTTCCTAATTACATATCAGGATACTAAATACTACCGACCATGTACCAGAGGTCGACCTCCTTTGATCTCACAGCCCCTTGAAAAGCATCAAGTGGCAGCATTCTGAGCCTGCCGGTGTGGCCGAGTGGTTCTAGGTGCTTCAGTCTGGAACCGCGAGACCGCTACGTTCGCAGGATCGAATCCTGCCTCGGGCATGGTGTGTGTGATGTCCTTATGTTAGTTAGGTATCAGTAGTTCTACAGGACTGATGACCTCAGATGTTAAGTCCCATAGTGCTCAGAGCCATTTGAACCATTTTGATCAGCATTCTGTTGATTGGGAAACTCCAGGCTCTTCCTCCCATGAGTTTGAGCATATAGTGCGAGAGGACTCACTGTCCTCCCTTTATTTCCACTCACAATAATTAGCCGGAACAAGATATCTGGTATATAAGTTTATTCTAATAACCCTTACAATGTGCACAGGCAACGCGCTAGCTGCGGCTCCTGGCTTAGCTGAGAGACGTACAGGCCCGTCCGCTACGGGGTCTCGAAGCTACCTGGTCGGACATTAAAACGGCGCTAATCCTACCTGCGTGCACAGACGACCAGACAGATCAACTTCTGCACGTAGGTTGCAAGGTCTCCCGATAGGGAGCAGACTACACTGGACCGTCTGACCCGCCCAGTGTGGAAGCTGCCGCTGGATGTCAGTTGGAGTGAGTTGCATAGTTGAAACAGAGTAATTGTTTAACAATTTACAAGAGCCAAATAGATCCCTTAAAACACTCACTACCGGCTTACTATGATACGTCTTCACAATAAAAACATACACTCCTGGAAATGGAAAAAAGAACACATTGACACCGGTGTGTCAGACCCACCATACTTGCTCCGGACACTGCGAGAGGGCTGTACAAGCAATGATCACACGCACGGCACAGCGGACACACCAGGAACCGCGGTGTTGGCCGTCGAATGGCGCTAGCTGCGCAGCATTTGTGCACCACCGCCGCCAGTGTCAGCCAGTTTGCCGTGGCATACGGAGCTCCATCGCAGTCTTTAACACTGGTAGCATGCCGCGACAGCGTGGACGTGAACCGTATGTGCAGTTGACGGACTTTGAGCGAGGGCGTATAGTGGGCATGCGGGAGGCCGGGTGGACGTACCGCCGAATTGCTCAACACGTGGGGCGTGAGGTCTCCACAGTACAACGATGTTGTCGCCAGTGGTCGGCGGAAGGTGCACGTGCCCGTCGACCTGGGACCGGACCGCAGCGACGCACGGATGCACGCCAAGACCGTAGGATCCTACGCAGTGCCGTAGGGGACCGCACCGCCACTTCGCAGCAAATTAGGGACACTGTTGCTCCTGGGGTATCGGCGAGGACCTTTCGCAACCGTCTCCATGAAGCTGGGCTACCGTCCCGCACACCGTTAGGCCGTCTTCCGCTCACGCCCCAACATCGTGCAGCCCGCCTCCAGTGGTGTCGCGACAGGCGTGAATGGAGGGACGAATGGAGACGTGTCGTCTTCAGCGATGAGAGTCGCTTCTGCCTTGATGCCAATGATGGTCGTATGCGTGTTTGGCGCCGTGCAGGTGAGCGCCACAATCAGGACTGCATACGACCGAGGCACACAGGGCCAACACCCGGCATCATGGTGTGGGGAGCGATCTCCTACACTGGCCGTACACCACTGGTGATCGTCGAGGGGACACTGAATAGTGCACGGTACATTCAAACCGTCATCGAACCCATCGTTCTACCATTCCTAGACCGGCAAGGGATCTTGCTGTTCCAACAGGACAATGCACGTCCGCATGTATCCCGTGCCACCCAACGTGCTCTAGAAGGTGTAAGTCAACTAGCCTGGCCAGCAAGATCTCCGGATCTGTCCCCCATTGAGCATGTTTGGGACTGGATGAAGCGTCGTCTCACGTGGTCTGCACGTCCAGCACGAACGCTGGTCCAACTGAGGCGCCAGGTGGAAATGGCATGGCAAGCCGTTCCACAGGACTACATCCAGCATCTCTACGATCGTCTCCATGGGAGAATAGCAGCCTGCATTGCTGCGAAAGGTGGATATACACTGTACTAGTGCCGACATTGTGCATGCTCTGTTGCCTGTGTCTATGTGCCTGTGGTTCTGTCAGTGTGATCATGTGATGTATCTGACCCCAGGAATGTGTCAATAAAGTTTCCCCTTCCTGGGACAATGAATTCACGGTGTTCTTATTTCAATTTCCAGGAGTGTATTTTCAGCGTCTGAGAATCACACACAAACATTTTGCAAATCAAGTAATTAAATTTCCGCCACAAAAGATAGTAGTGCTAAATATATCAGAGGTCTTGTATGCATCGACGTTTGAGAACAATCTCATTCACCGCAACGTTTCCCTTAAACACATCTGATGAAACCAATCACACACACTCGCGATCGTGAAGAGCGCGCCGTCCACCACCGGGCAAGGTACTGCAGCGCACCACGGAGAAACGGCACACGAAAACCACATCGACAGTTAAGCACCAGTCTCCCAGAATGCGACCGCCTACTATACCCTGCGCTCAGGTGTCGCAGAGAGTATCACCAAGCAACCAACTGATCCATTTACAAGAGGGGGAAAGGGGGAATAGCTGTCCAGTTCAAACACTAGCCATATTGAGTCTTCTCACGCAAGACACAAGTTCAACTTCTGTCACCGCTCGTCTAGCATCTCGGTCAGTCACCCAGAGGGCAATGCAAGGGCTGCCGCGGGGACTTGTCCCCAGAGCTGTGGCCAAGACCCGATGGGTCAGCACATTCTTTGTAACTAATCCGCTCATCGACCGCATCGACAGCTAAGCACCAGTCTCCTGGTAGTTGCACACTTACCATATCAGACACTCAGTGGCCAAAGAGAGTATCACCAAGCACTCGACCTATCAATTTACATGAGGGAGAATAATTTCATAGCGCAAACATTAATCATATTGAGTCTTCTCACGCTGCACACGTGTCTGTTTATGTCCCACTCACCCGGTATTCTTTTCACATCGCTAGTAATTCATCCAGAGGGCGCTGCGAGGATCACCGTAGGGGCTTGTCCCTGCAGCTGCGGGCATGACCGAACACATTGGCGCAATCTTTGTAACTAATCCGTGAGTTTCCAGTCGGCCGCAGCCTCATGCCTATTATCCCTGTGAGCCACCGTGCATTGAAGACAAGCACACACGGCTTGGACATACAGTTCTAATTGCAATTCCACCCCAAGACAGACATATTAAACTCGTTATTGGACCAGGATGGAGTGTAAGACGTGCCTCTATCACAGAATGCTTCCTCACTTTAGAACCCTCTTAAAGTGACCAAGTGCACCGCCACATACACATATACAAAGTCTCTTACGGTAATAGCACAGAGAAGTAATAAATATCAGGTTTATACTACGTATCAGTTTAAAAGTTCGATAATATGGCTGATCTTACTGCGATGGTCATCTCTGTGTATGTGGGAGATTGAAATTTGGTTAGAAGATGTTGCCACATAAAAGAACCGCCTGATTACCACTCTGACTCCCGAATCATATCTGTTTTACCCCAGCTCTCGCTTCCACCAACCCGGCTGCAAGCCGGCCGCGGTGGACTCGCGGTGCTAGGCGCGCAGTCCGGAACCGTGCGACTGCTACGGTCGCAGGTTCGAATCCTGCCTCGGGCATGGATGTGTGTGATGTCCTTAGGTTAGTTAGGTTTAAGTAGTTCTAAGTTCTAGGGGACTAATGACCACAGCAGTTGAGTCCCATAGTGCTCAGAGCCATTTGAACCATTTTGAACCCGGCTGCAAAAATAATAGGCTAATTAATTAAACTAATCGTGAGAGTCACTTTTCATGAGAGTAATTTTTTTTCCACCTGTCAGATTACACTCGCCAGGTAGCTCAAATGGTAATCCCTGCAGGGAAGACGATGTTCTTTTCAAATGGTTCAAATGGCTCTGAGCACTATGGGACTTAACATCTGAGGCCATCAGTCCCTTAGAACTACCTAAATCTAAATAACCAAAGGACATGACACACACCCATGACCGAGGCAGGATTCGAACCTGCGACCACACGGGCGCGTGGTTGCAGACTGAACCGCCTACAACCGCTCGGCCACACCGGCCGGCGATGTTCTTTTCGAGGATAATCGACATTTGAAGCTACTGCACAAGGATACTGACGCCCCCAACATACATTTCGGATAAGGACCACGAAGACAAGATAACAGAAGTTAGCGCTCGTAAGGAGGCATATAGGCAGTGTTTTTCGCTCGCTCTGTTTGCGAGTAGAATAAGAAAGGAAACCACTAGTAGTGGTAAAGGGTACCCTCTGCCACACACCGCACAGTGCCTTGTGAAGTAAGCACACAGATGTATCGCTACCTGTTAAAATGTCACTCCATGCATTTATAGGCAAGCAAAACACACGGAAGAAAGTTGTCTCTTACTTATCGAGAAAACAAAAGATGGGACTTCTGCTGCTGATTACGTCTCGGTAAAAATCTTCGTATTAGCCGCTGATTTTCTCACTGCAGTCACTTCGTGAGAAGTATGTGAGAGGTTGTAGTGTGTTTGCTCACAACACTTAGAGGAAACGGTATAGTGCTCACCTCAAGACTCCCATTTCGTCAGAGTATTGCTTGCTTGCCGTATTCTCACGAATCTTCCAGTCTTCAATATATAGCATCTGAACCCACTTCATTTATACGAGTAGGGGAAAACCCCCGCCAAGTCAGAGACCCCTACTAATTCTTTCGAAATCCCGTCACATTCTGACACCACTGTTCCAATAGTGAGAAGGCTGTTTAGTCCCCCACCCGTCACTGACTAGGTAGAGATATATCAATGGGAAAAACAGCAGACCATAGTACAGGAGGGAATTCACGGTAGTTGATAGTATATGCGGACTTCACAAAGAAATTCAGAAGCGTAAGACCTGTAAGTCATTTAAATCGAATGACTGTCTGTAAATATCACCCTCTACATGTCCTGATCTCCTGAAAATATGTTTTCATTGTCAAGAAGCATCATCGTATGCTGGTGGTGAGTGTTTCAAGGGATCTATTTGGCTCCTGTAAATTCTTAGACAATTATTCTGACAGGGTAGTACTAATTGACTATTTGCCTCTACTTTCGATATCAAAATAGCGGCTGCTCTCCCTTTGTCCACATAATTAGCCAATAGTAACACAAATATTTTCACCAGAGATAAGACCTCGCGTCTGCATGTTTGGATACGTTGGTTCCCACACACAAACAGGAAGTAGACATACACAGGAAGTGAGCCTGGAATTTCTCAATCAACAGAATGCTGCCACTTGATGCTTTCCTTAGGGCTGTGGGATCAAAGGAGGTCGACATCTGGTACATGGTCGGTAGCATTTAGTATCGTGTTCTGTAATTAGGACGTTGGTCGGTTTTTGACCTCCATGGCGGAACCGGACGATATACATGTGGCAGACCCCAAACTGCTGCTATTGTACCACACTTCATTCCATTTGTTGGTGCTTATGGTTATTATATCATGGGAAGCGAGGAGCGTAAGGATGGAGGTGTGAGCTCTACCCAAGTGTAGGAGACATGTCTCCTGCAAACTGATTAAATAAAGAATATGCATCACTATATTATTGACATTGATTTGAATTTCGTATCATGAGATCCTTGCTCTCCAGCACAGACTGAGTCTTTTTTGTGGGGAGGGAGAGAGTGATGGTGGGGCATGGGACGACCTCTGGTGGTGGCTTGTGCCTTGCTCAGTCGACCCCTGCATGTCAACGCGAGAACACACATGAAAATTTTTCAACAAGGCAACAACTTCAATCTGCAGCAGATTAGGACATGTAGTTGCTGGATGTGAGCTTTTCCTGCCAAATAAAGAGATCGAACCGCTTGAAACTGAATTGTTTAAATATACAGCAATTCCTCTACTATGTAATTGACATTGACTTCAGTTTAATATTGTTATATCCTTCCGCTCCAGCACAGACTGAGTCTTTTTCCTGCCAGTTTTTTCTGGGTGGGGAGTGGGGGATGGGATGAGAGGGGAAGGGGTAATTAATTAGGGACTTAATTAATTTGTCCAATCATTTGATACCAAAGGTTTGCTTGTATTGGCGTGAGGGAGTGAGAGGATTGGGGATTTCCCACAGAGGTGGGGGAAGATGAGAGTAGGGGGGAGGGGGGGGGAGTTTTCTCAGAAGGACAGGTTAACCCAAGGAGTTCATAAATCAACCCCAGGGGATGATAAATCGTTCCACAGAACAACAGGTGAAGGGGAAGAGGTACTAAATCGATCCAGTTTGGCCCTGAATGCATCCTTGATCCTTAATATATGATACCCATACTAACAAAACGTCCCAAAACATACTTTGCCACACTACTGTCAGTCCATTTACACACAGTGATGAGCCCCACTCCGCCTGCGCCGTATAACAGCGCACTGGTAACGCTGCACACCAGCGTTCCAGCATGTTGGGGGGAGGGGGGGGGGGGGTTCTAAAGTTAATCCTTGGAATTTTTCTGGTCACGAATGGCAACATTTGTCTATGCACACATGCCTCTTTGCTTTCTTACTGACGGTTATATCCAGTCATAGGTACTGGAAGTCTGATATTTACTTGGCAGTCCATTAGACTTTAATGCAAGACATGGCCATTAACATATATCGTAAGGCAAGCTGATATCTTTACGTGAACATAACTAACAGCAATGGAGAAAGGCTAACAAAACGTGTAACTTCTATCTGTAAACAGGAACATCTTTTTAAAAATGTGAAATCCATACATAGAGCTAGTTATAAAATGGTTCAAATGGCTCTGAGCACTATGGGACTTAACTTCTAAGGTCTTCAGTCCCATAGAACTTAGAACTACTTAAACCAAACTAACCTAAGGACATCACACACATCCATGCCTGAGGCAGGATTCGAACCTGCGACCGTAGCGGTCGCGCGGTTCCAGACTGTAGCGCCTATAACCGCTCGGCCACCCCGGCCGGCAGCTAGTTATATCTTAAAACACAAATTGGATGGTTAAAATAAAAACTAGTCATAGACGAGAGACTGCTAGCCGACTATTCAACGCAAATTACGGGCTGGTTGTTTTTTGGCCAACAGGATCACAGATGTGTCCCATTGGGTTAAGCTCAGGCGAGTGAGCTGGCGAACACATCAACGTGAATTTACTACCGTGCTCCTCAAATCATAGTCGCTCTATTCTGGTTTTGCAACGCGGAGAATTATCCTGCTGGAAGATGTCATCACTGTCGAGTGAGACGCGAAGCATGAAGGAAAGCAGGTTCTCGTTGTTTACAGCTGCTATGGGGCCTTCGATTACCACCAGAGGTCCTGTGGATGTTCAGGCGATTGTCTGTCATAGGTTAATACTGCTCTCAGCAACTTGCATCGGTGAGGTGCACCTTTCGAGCAGCCGACAGCGTGGATGACGACGTCTCCGGACACTGCCATTGACCTGGTGTAACGACAACATGATTCATCCGCACAGGCGACAAGTTTTCGTTGGCCCGCGGTCTAATGTCGATCATCCCGTTCCCCCTGTATTCGTAGCTGACAATGTCGTTGGGTCAGCATGAGAACGTAGAAGGGTCATCTGCCGCCATATAAGCGATGGGGCCCCTCCACGCCCGCACCAACGTGGTGACCAAACCAAAAGTTCTACTGTCACCTCCGTAAAACATGTTAGTTATCTAGTAAGTGGATCACAGGATGCTGGGCTGTGATGTTGTCCGTGCGTCTGGGTAAGACTACGCATTAACACGGCCCATCAGGTGATAGATAGTGGACGAAACGCGAATGAGGGTAGCGATTTGAAGAGCAGAGGGAAAAAAGTGCCATGGCTCGTGCCGTGGGAAAAAAACCTCTGCGACAGTGGGATGGGTAGTAAGAGCAGTAGTGGCTTACTAGCTGCGATAGCTCATGCAAGGTTGGATTTGTTAGTATGGGTATCATGCATCATTACCGTGACAAGCGATGGCGATGTGTCCCAGTGGCTGCAGCTCTACATTCCTGGAACAATCAAGATCGTTATACAGTAGTGGGAGATCGGCCATAGATCGTCTCACTGTGTGGGGGTTGTGTGGAGCTTGTTTGCATGCAGTGTACGGTACGGCTTCCCTGTGTGGTGCCAGTTATTCGGCAGTATATTTCAGCTGGATATCCAGTAATGGCGTCTGATTAACAGGGGCTCGCCTGTGCCGTTATGTTTGCGTATGCTTGGCCATAGATGTTATGCCCTTACAAGTACGTCTTTTGGTCTTTTATGTTTCCATCTATGGTTGTGGTCGTAGTTCCCCAGATTCAGAATAAACGGGTTCTGCGAATGTCTGGAGTTTCTGTATAGTCTTGTGGTGAGTTTGTGGATTACCTCCGTGAGAGTCTCAAGTCGGTATTCCCGGTGAAGGTCCGCGATGCGTGTGTATCGTGGAGCATTGCTTATGATTTTGAGTACTTTGTTTTGTATGAGCTGCAGACGGCGCAGGCGTGTAGGCGCAGCGTATCCCCAGATAGGAGCTGCGTACGTCATCAGGGGTCGGATAAGTGTCATGTACATGGACCTCGACACCCTTCTGTTCAGTGTGCTACGCCTGTTGAGCATAGGATAGAGCTGTTTGAGCCTCGCGCTAGCTCGGTTGGTCATGTGTTGCATGTGGTCCCCCCAGAGTAATTTCCGGTCCAGCCAGACGCCGAGGTATTTGACTTTCTCGCGGAAACGTATTGGACGTGCACGTAGGGTTATTGGTCTGCAGTAGCGGTGTTTGCGCAGTTGCTTCGGTCTTCTAGTGAACAGAACGGCTTCGCACTTGTCGACGTTTACTCTAACACGCCATTTCTCTGAGTGCAGTCTGTAGGCGTGCCGCCAAATTCTGCGTGCGGCAATGGGCGACGAGCAGCATGCGCCGAAACACCTGTGGCTACGCCGGCATTGTGCTGCGCCTCAGAACTGACACAGATCGCCGCCTGCCTTGCTTTGCAGGGGTTGGCAACCCTCTGATCTGCACGTTTTGTGGTGAGGCGTGGGAGGACAACCAGACAGTGTTCAGTGAGAGAAGCTGAGTACTGAGCTCATGCATCCAATAAAAATATAAGAGCTGAAGGTAAATGATACTAGAAACTTAGCAAATATTTGTGATTTAAACGGAAGTAAACAGAAGAAATACGATTCACATTACTGTCAGACAAGGAGTAACACTGACAAGAGGAGGAAGAACTATGGCCGGACAAAAAACGCAAGATAATAACGTGAAACTAATATTACTTCTATGAGGTTGGTACAAGTTGGAGATACTGTAGTTATATGACACTGCCTTTCAGTCTACGACTCATGATAAACAAATCTCACAGAAGTGTGACACAGCAGCCCATTAAATTTCCTTGTGACAGCGTTTCTCATCCATAAACGTCAGAGTAACATACCTTTTCGAAGTGATACAAACATAAAAAACACAGTATCTGATTATTTTAGGACGAAAAGGTAAAAGTTCAAACTGCTGTACTTAAGGTGAAGGACAGGAAAGCTAACCTGTGGTTGATGTTTTGGTCATTGTTGTTGTTGTTGTTCTTGTTGTTGTCCGCTAGTGAAGCATCTCGCCACCAGTCCGCAGTCTCCATTGTGTCACACCTGTAACAGAAGCACCGCGAAGATTAGCCGAGGCATGACTGCTGTGAGACCACAAGAACAGTGCCTTCCAGCAAGTACCCTGACTGTATTGTATTTCGATAAGTTAACTCCTGATAACGATGAAAGAAACTTGGTGGGCGCCAGAACCCGACATGAATACAGTTTACTGAACGAAAGGCTTCTTCCTCGTTTCAAAACTGATTAATTATATGTAAGCGACTGCCGCAAAAGTCAAGCAGCGACGTTAAATTTTATTCATAATCACCGTTATTATTAAATAGTTTTTGATGTTACTAAGCAACAGTCATACAATAATTTATAAATGAACACACCGTCATATGACTGCATCGCTGTTTATTTAACTACCACCTAGGTTTCGACCTTTCATCCCATTTTCAAATGACTCAGTTTATGTCATTAACATACACTGCAGGATATAAAGCTCAAAATTAGCCATAAATTAAGAAAAATATTGCCTCCCCACGAAATGCCAGGTGCAAAATCATCATCTTGTAAAAAGACCAGTTAATAACAGTGGGAGCACGCCATTTTTATTAGAAACAAGTTTACTTGGTACAAGACGATGATTTTACATATGGCATTTCGCGGAGACCCAATAATTTTCTTAATTTATGGCCAGTTTTGAGCCTTATGTCCGACATAAAATCAATCACTTGAAAATGGCATAAAAGGCCGAAACCTAGGTCATAATTATAGACAACATTACAGTCCATTGGCGGTGCGTTCATTTAAGAACAGTGAATATTATAGCATCAGTGGACATAAAGTTAGAGAAGGGAAAACAAATTTCTTACTAACTGCGATGTAAAAAGGAGCCGCGCGGGATTAGCCGAGCGGTCTGAGGCGCTGCAGTCATGGACTGTGCGGCTGATCCCGGCGGAGTTTGGAGTCCTCCCTCGGGCATGGGTGTGTGTGTTTGTCCTTAGGATGATTTAGGTTAAGTAGTGTGTACGCTTCGGGACTGATGACCTTAAAAGTTAAGTCCCGTAAGATTTCACACACATTTGAACATTTTTTTTGTAGAAAGGAAACATTTGCAGCCTTTTTAAGTAACAAGGTCTTATGGAAAAGTCAACGACATGTTTTCATATTTGCTCTCAAACTCGTGAACAATTTGTCCAGTTGATTTTGGGACGCCTTCCGTCCTAACTTCTCCAAAAAAACACTACAAAGACCTATATTATTACGTATAAAAAAGGATAAAGCTACGAGGGGACTTGAAAAAGTAAGTTACACATTATAATGGCAGGCCAAGTAACTTGCTGCACAACACTTCGAAGTGACACAGATACGTGGCACTATTTCTCAATACAGTCACCGGGTGTCTGTAGACAGCAGTGGGAGCTGTCTACCAGTCCTTCGATCCCTCCAAGATAGAAACCCGCCCCTCGGTCACTGAGCCATTCGAGAACCCCTGTGTGAACGTTCTCATCATCGGAAAACGTCTCTGTCCCAGATGTACTCCAGCTTCTACATTGTCGTCTGTGGTCGACGTTGAAACTTTCTCCCCGATCAGCATCAGCCACGTCTCCACTTCCCTGGACAAGTTGTCGACACAATTTGGGCAAGTTGTCGACACACTTTCACCACGGCTTGATGCGCCATTGCATTTCGTCCAGACACCGCCTGTATTTCACATAAGTCTGTCTGAAATTTAGACGTTTCGCTCACAAGAACTATACCGTCCCGCGTAACTCAATTCAGGGGTAGTCTGCGTCTCCAGTTGGCGCCCCACTTCACTCACACACTGTGACCCAGCGATTATCAGCACTGCGGCGGGGAACCTCCCCCACCAGAACGTGTAGATCCCTCCGACAACGTACTGCTCTTGTAGCGCAATGGCGTTAGCGTGCGACGACGTGTGTGACTTAACTTCTGAAGTTCCTACGTTAATCAAAGGATATGGGACTCGTTATGTGTACGGGATGGATTAAAAAAGTAACGCGAGTTTTGTGATTTCGCGTGTTGCGTTAGTGCGATTCACGCCTTTTTTTAGTTATTGTGCTGGTAAACATGCCTGAAAAGTATTTGTACAGTGTTAGCCATTATATATATTAGTCTGTTGTCAGCTGTCAAGAAGGTCACGTGTCTTGGGGTCATATTATCAACGATTACACTGAAGAGCCAAAGAAACGGGTACACCTGCCTAATATCGTGAAGGGTCCTCGCGAGCATGCAGAAGTGCCGCAACACGACGTGGCATGGACTCCACTAATGTCTGAAGTAGTGTTGGAGGAACTGACACCATGAATCCTGCAGAGCTGTCCGTAAATCCGTAAGAGTACGAGCGGGTGGAGATCTCTTCTGAACAGCACGTTGCAAGGCATCCCAGATACGCTCAATAATGCTCATGTTTGGGGAATTGATGGCCAGCGGAAGAGCTTAAATTTAGAAGTGTGTTCCTGGAGCCACTCTGTACCAATTCTGGATGTGTGGTGTGTCGCATTGTCCTGATAGAATTGCCCAAGTCCGTCGGAATCCGCAATGAACATGAACGGATGCAGGTGATCAGACAGGACGCTTACGTACGTGTCGCCTGTCGGAGTCACATCTAGACTATCAGGTGTCTCTTATCACTCCAACTGTACACGCCCCACACCATTTCAGAGCCTCCACCAGCTTGAACAGTCCCCTGCTGACATGCAGGGTCCACAGATTCATGAGGTTATTTCCATACCCGTACACGCCCATCCGGTCGATACAATTCGAAACGAGTCTCGTCCAACCAGGCAACATATTTCCAGTCATTAGCAGTCCAATGTCTGTGTTGACGGGCGCAGGCGAGGCGTAAAGCTTTGTGCCGTGCAGTCATCAAGGGTACAAGAGTGGGCCTTCGGCTTCGAAAGCCCATATCGATTATGTTTTGTTGAATGGTTCGCACGCTGACACTTGTTGATGGCCCAGCACTGAAATCTGCAGCAATTTGCGTAAGGGCTCTTCTGTCATTCGGCCGTTGTTGGTCCCTTTCTTGCAGGATCTTTTCCGGCCACAGTGATCCCGGAGATATGATGTTTTACCGGATTCCTGATATTCGCGGTACATTCCTGAAATGGTTGTACGGAGAAAGCCACGCTTCATTGCTACCTCGGAGACGCTGTGTCCCATCGCTCGTGCGCCGCCTATAACACCACGTTCAAACTCACTTAAATCTTGATAACCAGCGCATAGTAGCAGCAGTAACCGATCTAACAACTGCGGCAGACACTTGTCTTATACAAGCGTTGCCATATTCTGTTTGTTTACATATGTCTGTATGTGAATACACGTGCCTATACCAGTTTCTTCGGCGCTTCAGAGAATTTATTTTGTATAAAAATGGATCAGCGAACAAATATTAAATTTGCTATAAGAACGATATGAACCCTACATCGGAGTTTTGAAGATGTTAAGCATGGCTTTTGGTTTGTCTGCCATGAGTAAATCAAGCGTTTTTAAGTGTTGTAAGCGTTCCGAAGCGAGCCGCAAAGACGTTGAAGAAGGTGAGCGCGTGGATGCCCCAGTACATGGTGTATGTGCGTGTGTGTGTGTGTGTGTGTGTGTGTGTGTGTGTGTGTGTGTGTATTCCTATGGGACCAAACTGCAGAGGTCCCTATACTACGTGAACTAACTTATGCTAAGAACAACACACACACACCCATGCTCGAGAGAGGACTCGAACCTCCAGCGGCAGCGCAATCAGTGACATTGCGCCTCAAACCGCGCGGCCACTCCGCGCGGCCCCAGTACATGATCAGCCGATGAAATCGTGGAAAAAGTGAAAGAAACGGTTATCAATGAGCGCCGGATTACAACCAGAGAAGTCGCTGGTGATACTGGCGTATCGCTTGGCTCAAGGCATGGAATGTTTTTGGATTTTTCTGGATATGAAACATGTGACACTATAATTTGATTCAAAATTCTTGAATCTCGAACAAAAACACCGGTGAATGGAAGTTTCCCTGGAATCGCTAGATGAAGTCAACATAGAACGAAGCTGCTGAAACATGCTATAACAGGTTATGAAACGTGGGTTTAAGGACATGACGTCGAAAGAGATTCACTGGCCGCACTGGAAGTGTTCCGGATCGCCAGGACAGGAAAAAGTCGACAAATGGCGTCAAATGAGAAGGCTGTGCTCACAGTGTTCTTTCATTGTAGCGGCGTGGTGCACCCCGAGGTCTGGCAGAAATGGAGTGCATACTAGTTACAAGTTAAACGCTGCTTGCGTGAAGCAGCTCCCGGATTTGTGACTGAACTATGTGTCTGGCAACACGATTAGTCACGAGCTCATACTTCGTTACTTCTTGGTGAATTTCTATGCGAAAACGATATTATAAGGATACCGCAGCCATAATTTCGCCAGACGAGGCCCCGTGCGACTTTTTTCGTCCTAAAAAGCAAAGAAAATGTTAAAGGACCGTCAGTTTACAAGACTGAAAACGCATCGCTGAAAGAGCTTAACAGCCATCTCAAAGACCGAGATCTAGAAGTGTCTGGAGGATGAAGAAAACCGTTGGTATAAATGGTACTTTATAATGGAGACAACTTTGAAGAGGTTAACAGTGATGTAGACCAGTAAATGACTCTTTCCAAGAAACGAAATGGAATTTTTTTAACACACTTTGTACGAGTTACACCGCGACATACGCTGATCCGCAGGCCACAGGCCTCACAGACAGGGGGGTCCACCCGCCGGAGTAAGAAGCCACGTCTGGGGGAGGGGACAGCGCCCAGTGCAGAGGTGGAGAGGCGGGTCAGGACCACCCCAGCCCAGCTCAGCTCAGCTCAGCTCATCTCTCTTTGGCACCACCCACAGCGGCCGGCCACTGCTCCTCCCGCTCCTGTCTGGATCTACGAGCCACCAGCCAAGCGACGGCCTGCAGGGGAAGGGCGCTCTCCGTAACACCGTGTTCCCCGCCCACCTCCTCCGCTGCTTTGTCGGCATCTTCATTCCCCCAAGTCCCCACATGCCCTGGTGCCCTGCAGATTGCACCTTCTGCCCCCACCGCTGTAGGAAGTACAATTGGTCGTGTACGAGCTGGACCAGTTCCTCTGTGGTGTACATGTGCTGCAACGATTGTAGAGCACTAACAAGGGAACCTCCCCATCGCACCCCCCTCAGATTTAGTTATAAATTGACACAGTGGATAGGCCTTGAAAAACTGAACACAGATCAATCGAGAAAACAGGAAGAAGTTGTGTGGAACTATGAAAAAATAAGCAAATTATACAAACTGAGTAGTCCAAGTGTAAGATATGCAACATCAAGGACTGTATAAGCTGAGGAGCGCCGTGGTCCCGTGGTTAGAGTGAGTAACTGCGGAACGAGAGGTCCTTGGTTCTAGTACTCCCTCGAGTAAAAATTTTACTTACTTTATTTTCGCAAAGTTACGATCTGACCGTTCATTCATTGACGTCTCTGTTCACTGTAATAAGTTTAGTGTCTGTGTTTTGCGACCGCACCGCAAAACCGTGCGATTAGTAGACGAAAGGACGTGCCTCTCCAATAGGAACCGAAAACATTTGATCGCAAATTCATAGGTCAACCGATTCCTCCTCAGGAAAACACGTCTGAAATATTCTATACGACACTGTTGACGGCATGTGCTTCACATTACAGGAATATGTTGTCGACCCACCTGACTTGCAGACTTGGCGAATGGGTAAAACGTTTCTTCTACCTTGCCCGATTTAGGTTTTCTTGTGGATGTGATAATCACTCCCAAAAAAGTGATGAAAACATAAGAGTTTGTCACATAAACGGCAACAAATGAATGCAAGTTTCACAGTCGCACAGTTTTCCCTGTGCTCTGTCAAAACATACGTTTTTAACGTTTTCAAGTTTTTCCGTGTGTAGACCGTCAAATCCTGCATGTGTCCAAGCAAATCTGAACATGTCCTGGAATTTTGGAGAGCGAAGTTGATCATGTCTGAGTGCATGAACTTTGATAATTGTCTGAAAATAAAAAATTAAAACTTTTCACTCGAGGGAGGATTGAACAAGGGACCTTCCGATCCGTAGCTGCTCGCGGTAACCACGTGACCACGGTGCTCATCAGTGTACACGTACCTTGATGTGGCTTATCTTGGACACGGACTACTCAGTTTGTATATTTTGCTTATTTTTTTCATAGTTCCATACAACTTCTTCCTGTTTTCTCGATTGATCTGTGTTCAGTTTTTCATGGCCTATCCCTGTGCCAACTTATAACTAAATCTGAGGGGGGTGCGATGGGGAGGTTCCCTTGTAAGGAGCATATGAGAAACTGTTTACTCTGAAGGCGCCTCATCTGCTCCATTGCCTTCAGACTCGCATGGAACTCCGCAATCTCAAACAGTATACAGTAGTATCTACAGCATGGGCCAGTAGAGTTGGTAGTTTATGCCTGTCGTTTATAAACTGTGTGTTCCTCACAGTTCGTTTCCTCTCCCTCTTAATGTCGCTAAATTTCAATTCCCGCCACGTGCCATCTCTTGTTTACTAGCGATTCCAAGGGGGCGCTGTGTGCTCTGCACGGAGCGGTTCCTCGTTGCACGCGCAGCAAGAGGTGACGGGTAGGCCGGCAGTCGGCAGTGGTCGCAAGTAGTGCGGCCGTTGTCGACGCTCTATGCCTAGTGTGCACATGGTCTCGAAAGCTTACTGGCGTCGGGACGTAATAGTGGTGTCTGATTCAAGACGTTATGGAAATTCTATCAGTTTTGTTTCCTCTATGTTGCCGGTGTGGAACCGAGACTGTGTCATGGTACCGGTAGCTATTCGTCGGAGTGTGCATCAATCAAAGTAAGACCTATCGTACACCTTTGTTTAGCGGTGGTTGACATTCACATTCCGCTAAAACGGTGATTCAGTACCCGGCCATTCGTCGTGAGTACTTTTGACTGTTCCTATCAGACGCTTTAGTATTCTCTTCCGTTTCTTCTGCTGTGTGCTGTTGGGTTCATTTCAGTGTTGATATTCAGTCCATTGTATTAGAAATGAATGCTTGTTGTCTTGTGGTTGAGCCCTGGGTTTGTTTGAATCGATAGCCAGGACGTCCCATACCACTCACAACGCACATCAAGCAACGAAGATAAATGTGACTTAAATTTGCATTTGTGTAACTTGTTTACCCAATTTTCTATGAGATTTTAGTTAATTAGTTAAATAACTATTTCATACTTCAATTTATGTAAACTTGATCTGCCTGTGAAATGGGGTTTTGACATGCGAAGTTCTCTTTTTTTTGGGTTCTGGTCAAGTCCACATTATGTCATCATAATAGTCTGTTAAGTGCCTCAGCACTCCCAACAGTCATATGGGGTATATATAATTTATTACTTACTTTAATTAATAGTAATTGTATTCGGTATATCCCAGTCCTCTCATTTCTTGAGTGACTACAAGGTCTTCTATCTTCTACCCTTATTCTGGAAGTGTGAATGCCCGTAATCTGCAAAGATTTATTGCCGGGCTCTTCCTGTATGCCGTTACGTTGCCCGGCTCCTGGTGGCTGTTACGATTTCTATCGTGACTTGTTTGTTCTTCAGCCAATCGCTTCAATTAATGAGTTTGGCAACTCGTGGAGGTCAATCTTACCCTTTCTTTAACTGCCTCAGCCTTAGCCTTAGGGAGGAGTTTAATGTGACCTACCTAATCAATTGCAATGCGTAATCGTTGGTGTTTTAACTAGTTGTGTTGCAGTAAATCGAAACTTAAAGTGAAGCTTGTGGGTGATTCAACTCCCCTATTCCTCATCCTCAGTAATGCTAGAATTATTTTTTTTTTATTAAAGCTTGTGTTAAGATATTTCGGTGAGTTACTGGGAGAAAAGAAAAGGAGGCTCTACAGTTTATACATTCTCTCCCGCCCCCCCTGCCGGCCGATGTGACCGAGCGGTTCTAAGCGCTACAGTCTGGAACCGCGCGACCGCTACGGTCGCAGGTTCTAATGCTGCCTCGGGCATGGATGTGTGTGATGTCCTTAGGTTGGTTAGGTTTAAGTAGTTCTAAGTTCTAGGGGACTGATGACCTTAGAAGTTAAGTCCCATAGTGCTCAGAGCCATTTTTTTTCTCCCGTCCCATGAACTCTTATTTGTCTGTGTATATGCCTCAAATTTCTCAGTGTTTCCTTTCGGTCACCTGTCGTGTTTGTTAACGTAGTTCATTATATTTGTGAGTATTATTAGTTCATTAATCAACGCAGTCTTGCGTTTCCTCTGCAACACGTTTCTCGTAGAGAGTCTCTTTGCGTACTCTTTATAAATCTTCAAAGCCCCATAGTAAAAAACCTCTCTCATAAGAGACAGTGTCACGCAAGAACCTTCAGAAATGAATGAAACTGAGTTTACAAAAGACCTTCTCTAATGTAATGAAGACATTATGAAATTCTCAAGATACTAAGACGTATCGTTAGTGATTGAAGCCAAATTTGTTCTTGGGAAATAAAATTTTTGTTCTTGGGAAATAAAATTTCACTCATTTCAAAGATTCACCTATGATGACTTCTGGATGACAGCAATGAGCGACATTTCCTATGGACGACAGGACTGACGAACTATCGAGACACTTTACCTGCCAGCCTTCATGGCTGGAAGTCTTGAACGCTCCTTGCAACATGTGGACCAACACTGTTGTGTTCGAACGCAGTTCCAGGAAGACCCTGAAGAAAGTATACTACACAACAGCGTCTCGCTCGTAACCCCCAAATTTCGTTACGTTGTAAATTTAAAATTAATAAAGAAGGAGGCGTGTAACACCTAACACACATTTCACAAGAGTATTTTATTTTCCATTTAGTTTGTTTGAAGCCTGAGAAATTAGGTAAGCTGGGACTTGTTCGACCACACAAATAGTGTTGCAGCATGTCCAGGTTTCGTCCAGCAATGTGATGCAAAGAGCGCTTCGTCGAGTAACACAAAACAATTACCACGCTAAAACTGTAAAAGCTTAGTGGAGACGGTTGCTGGACACGCAAAATCTAAGAACAACGCAAGGAGGAGAACGACATGGTTCTAACGAAAATGCAGTATGGATATACGTATAGCAAAAATTTCTAGTTGAGCACAAAATAGTTCGAAAAGGATACTCAAAAAACTGTGCAATTTGTCCCCAGAAAACAGCTGAAGCTGTATGTATTTCATTGAACTATTGAGACAGAGTCATTTTGTGATAGGTATTGCCACGAGCCCGCTTTTCACATTTCGGAACTAGTTCATTAGTATAACACACGAGCATGCGGTTCAGAGTATCGACGAGGCAAAATTAGCTGCTAAGCTGGCGTCTGGTTCGGACTGATGATTTATGCCGTCTACAAGTGTTCTTCGCGGTGAAACGGACGGTCACAGCCTCACGTTCTTAGACATGCCGAATACGCCACTGCACGGCTTTAAAGCATAAGCAGCTGGAAGTGTGTCACGCTGTTGATTAAACTGTTCCCCAGTGATTCAGAGGATGACGTGGACCGCTGCTGATACCACCACGTTTACAGTACACCATATTGATCCTTTTATTCTTGTGAGTTTAAACCAGGGATCATTTTACGACCACTGAAGTACATGACCTCAGCGTCTCCATAGTCAACTCTACCAATATCGTTACTCCAGAGACGTGGGAGCAGATTCGAGTGGAAAGTAAGTACTGATTCGTTAATCTGAATTGTAAAACACAATAAATTTACAGTATAAAATGGTTAAAAACCTGTACCTATCTTTTCTTTTCCTGTTGGGTGTTTTGGAGAGCATGAAATACGTATTGCGGTGACGTGCGACGAAACTGAATTCTTGAGATGTTCACATCTGCAGGATAAAGGTTTGTGCTGTCTCCTTCAGTTAGTTGGTTGATCGTGCGTCACTACACAGTACCACCGCATAGACGATACCGATTCTGTTATATCTCCCTCCTGCAGGTTATTATAATGTTATTTAATTCTTCTAAGTGAGTCTGATTCACTTGCAGGTTCTATACCCGAATGAGAAGAGACCAGAATCTACCTTCGTAACTTTCTGTCAATGTTTATGTCAGATTTTTGCCGAAAAATGAAAAAAAAAAAACAATCACACAATTTTATGCTAAAAGTCGATAAATGCACATATAAGTGGTGGTACTGTTACTGATTATTATTCGCAGCTCTCCCGTAAAATATCTATGGTTGCGGTAAATTTCACTGACTGTGTGATATCGATCACAAACGCAACTGGTATTACTGTTTCTCACAGCAGATAAGATGGCTTGTCTGCAACTCGACTTCTGAATACTAACACCAAAGGGTATTGTTGCACACCAGTCTTCGTAATGCTTCCATGCTTAATGATATTTATTTGTGCCTCTGATAAATACCAATCACAACAGGATAATTACTCTTAAATCATAATAGGTCACGGTCCACCCGGCTTCCCCCGTCGGAGGTTCGAATCCTTCCTCGGCTGTGTGGGTGTGGGTGTGTTGTCCATAGCGTAAGTTAGTTTAAGTTAGATTAAGTAGTGTATAAGCTTAGGGAACGATGACCTAAGCAGTTTGGTCCCATAAGACCTTACTACAAATTTACAATTTACAAATCATAGTCTGTTCACTTCAGAGACACGTCTTGATTAACCCTACGACTTCCGAAACATATTTCGTTGAAATATTTAATTTCAATTGGAATACGTTGTGAGTGAACAAATCAATGATGTATACGACACCAAATAAGTTTTACAAACTTTTAATGCTTGCAGAGGTATTTTAATGAGTTCTGACATGTAAGTGATACCAAAGTAATGTTATTTCAGTTTCTTTCATCAAACAGTAAAGTTACAGTGTATTTAATGACAACGCCATGCAGCAATACGGCACCCTATGTCACTCAGAATATCAAGCTCAAACGTCCGCTTCATGAATCTTAATAATACTGTCTGACAGATGGAGTACATCTAGATACCATAAAATGTGCAGTCGGTCAATGTTGATGTCCAGACTGCAGCAAGAAAAAAAATGGTTCAAATGGCTCTGAGCACTATGGAACTTAACATCTGTGGTCATCAGTCCCCTAGAACTTAGAACTACTGAAACCTAACTAACCTAAGGACATCACACACATCCATGCCCGAGGCAGGATTCGAACCTGCGAAAGTAGCAGTCGCGCAGTTCCGGACTGAGCGCCTTTTTTTTTTTTTTTTTTTTTAAGTCTCATTTTGTTCGTTTTCGTTCGTTGTATCTGCTCGGTGCGGACGTCGCAAGACACCCGTTTCAGTTCGTAGTTGATCCATTATCTCAGTTTTTTTTATTACAGAGGGCAACTAAACCTCTGACCGAACACGCTGAGTTACCGTGCCGGCATCGCATAGAACCGCTAGACCACCGCGGCCGGCAGACTGCAGCAAGACTCATCAGAAAAGATGTTTGTTTCCTGTACGTATTCCATAAGCGGTATTGATCGTATCTGCTCCGGCCGGATCTCATGTCATGCCCAACCTGCTCCAAACATGTTTACCGAGCTAGCGGTGCACAGCCCATCAGTGCACTGGGTTGGCAGACAATGGGACACTCGTTACAGCTCTGCAACCTGGTGTCGCCACGCGAGGTGACGTTCCACGGCCCACATCTTTCACGCACATGAAACACCTGTCACCTCGTCCTGGCTTCACTCATCGTGGTTGACTGTAGCGTCTACACTCGTTCGAATCGTTTCGTGACTTGGCTTCACACATGTATCTCAACAGTAGAAATTCTGGCTACAATTTTCTCCAAACAAGGAATTATTTACGTAGAATAACACTAATCATACTCCCCCGCGTAAATTGCGTTCCATTGGGCATCAACAATGTGTAGTAACCTTTTACAAGACGATTACCGATGCCGTGCAATGGAACAAAACCCTGCGTACCACTACCACGAGAATCTTTCACTTGTGATATTATTGGAATTTCCGTAGTATGAAAGCTGCGAGTACCCTTGGAAAGGCTTTCACCTATCTGTATATTAAATGATCAACTTATGAGATGAGACCTATTCTTTGAAAGACATTTGTTTTATATAATTTACGTAACTGTAAAGATGCGCATCTAGCGCGGACGCTAATACATCGATTGCGCAGTCAAAGAAACATTTTAACAGAAGCTGAACTGACGTTCCGCTTCGATCTAAATAAAAGATGACAGTAAAAAAACTTTTGTAGATCTTCAGATTTTAATGTACTTCTGCTTGTAATGTGAAAACCTAAAGAAGGTCGACTTTAAGCTATAAAAGTGAGCGGTCTTGCCAGCGTGCAGACAACATTATTAAGTAATAAAATTCAAGTAATTTATATTCGAAACTGTAAATCTACAAGTTATTGTTATGAAGGTGTTGAACAGTGCAAGAATTGTCTTTAACGAAGGAGAAAAGTAATGACTGTAATTTTTGACAAAAACGTGAACCAAGGAGACAGCACAGAGCAGGCTGAAATCTGATCGCACCATACAGTTAGAAAAGTACTTATGTATGTTATACTGTTTATAAATAAGCCCTAATTTGCTAGTGAGAATCGTTTGAATATATTTAGTGTTTACCAGATTTCTTATTCTGTTCTTTTCCTTTATTTTTTTTACCTCCATGTCATATTATTTTTGTAAATATCAAACAGCCTTTACTACAGCAGAGAATACTGCGGCATCCCGGTCGTAGACAGAAGGCCCCTCCTTGTCTTCTATACAACTCATAGCTGCCCCATTTATTAATGATTACGTTTGCAAATGTAATTTCTTTTATTGTTCATGGTTAAAGGTCCCTTAGGTGATTATAAATTTCATACTGATTACGTAAAGAAATCCGGGTTGTTCTTTTCCAAATAATAGAAGCCTTTGCGTAATCAAAAACTAGCCTCCTTCTGACAGCGATCAAGAGCCGACCAGAAGACGGACGTCTTCGACCGCTTTCGTGTTTCCTGTGGCAAAGCTGTGCCAAACTGGGAACACGACATTCTAGTATGAAACACAATATAATTATCAGATTAAAATTGAAAAAAAAAGTCAAATATATTTAACCTAATTTTTTTTTATCATACTAGACACTGCACAAGTGATGTCAATGTAATTTGCGAAAGAGCAACGCCACACGCGGAACAAATTATGCTGAGTACCTGCACTTTACCCTCGGGACAGCGCCATCTAGCAGTGGCGCTTAGGTGGCTGCCGCCTCCCTGGGAGTCCTGCGGTCGCCGTCTCGTCGCTGTTTCCGGACCTGGCAGCCCGTCTGTTCTCACCGCTGCTAACTGCCGCTGGTGACGTCAGACAACGACCACCTTCCAAATACGGCCTTCCGTTCCAGGACTTCCACGGCACGGGATCATTCCGGCCGCCCCCGTGTTCCGAATACATAACGCCACAGTAACGTGAGCAGGTGCTGCCTCAAGAATACGCGACGCAGTCCTTGCTGTTCACAAGTTTCGTTCGAGACGTCAGTAGCTAAAATTACGAAGTCGACTTCATTTCACACTCTGTGCACAGGTATGTGAGTATGCGATATCTACAGGCGTAAAGTATTCCGACAGTCTTTAGGTACTACTGACTACAAGAAGTTTTTGGTACGAAAGGAAGCAATGAAGATTATTGATTAACGTCCCGTGAAAAAAGTGGTAATTAGAGACGGAGCACAGACTCGGATTAACCTGAGAACACTGAGGGCGGGAAAATGTTACATTGCTACTACATCTACATCCATACTCCGCAAGCCACCTGATGGTGTGTGGCGGAGAGTACTTTGAGTACCTCTATCGGTTCTCCCTTCTATTCCAGTCTAGTATTCTTCGTGGAAAGAAAGATTGTCGGTATGCCTCTGTGTGGGCTCTAATCTCTCTGATTTTATCCTCATGGTCTCTTCGCGAGATATACATAGGAGGGAGCAATATACTGCTGACTGGTTTGAGGAAAATTTCACCTTAGCGACGACTTTTCTCACAGACTTTCAAAATAATTACAAAGTCTGACCTTTTGCCTATTCTGTAGCTCTCAAGTTATTACTAAATGTAATATAACATATATAGGATAGGCAAAAGATGGTACCCACTACAAATACTTCTGCTTGTAATTCTATTCTTTGACATACAACTACATTCATTGCTTTTATCACAGTACAATATGTACTTCATGAAAATGTCTTTAAAAATTTTGAGAAACTGTGATCAACAAATATCTGGCAGTAATCACTATACAATCACATTATCTTTATTCTGCTTTATGTACTAACATTTATTCATCTGACTTCAGTTAACGAAATATTACTGAGTGGTAATGCACTATGACCAGAAGTAAACATCTTAGTCCATATTACAATGTCTTGAAAATTTTTCGCTATTTTCTTCATGTGCTTCAAAATACCATTTTGGCAACTAGTGTTCATCAGATTTTTTTTTTTTTTTTTTGGTCATCAGTCTACTGACTGGTTTGATGCGGCCCGCCACGAATTCCTTTCCTGTGCTAACCTCTTCATCTCAGAGTATCACTTGCAACCTACCTCCTCAATTATTTGCTTGACGTATTCCAATCTCTGTCGTCCTCTACAGTTTTGCCCTCTACAGCTCCCTCTAGTACCGTGGAAGTCATTCCCTCATGTCTTAGCAGATGTCCTATCATCCTGTCCCTTCTCCTTATCAGTGTTTTCCACATATTCCTTTCCTCTCCGATTCTGCGTAGAACCTCCTCATTCCTTACCTTATCAGTCCACCTAATTTTCAACATTCGTCTATAGCACCACATCTCAAATGCTTCGATTCTCTTCTGTTCCGGTTTTCCCACAGTCCATGTTTCACTACCATACAATGCTGTGCTCCAGACGTACATCCTCAGAAATTTTTTCCTCAAATTAAGGCCGGTATTTGATATTAGTAGACTTCTCTTGGCCAGAAATGCCTTTTTTGCCATAGCGAGTCTGCTTTTGATGTCCTCCTTGCTCCGTCCGTCATTGGTTATTTTACTGCCTAGGTAGCAGAATTCGTTAACTTCATTGACTTCGTGACCATCAATCCTCATGTTAAGTTTCTCGCTGTTCTCATTTCTACTAC
Organism: Schistocerca nitens; assembly: GCF_023898315.1. Taxonomy (NCBI): domain Eukaryota; kingdom Metazoa; phylum Arthropoda; class Insecta; order Orthoptera; family Acrididae; genus Schistocerca; species Schistocerca nitens. Next base: position 116,409,991 of record NC_064620.1, on the reverse strand, counting down.
TTCTCATTACCTTCGCCTTTCTCCGATTTACTCTCAAACTATACTGTGTACTCATTAGGCTGTTCATTCCGATCAGCAGATCATTTAATTCTTCTTCACTTTCACTCAGGATAGCAATGTCATCAGCGAATCGTATCATTGATATCCTTTCACCTTCTAATTTAATTCCAGTCCTGAAGGTATGTTCTCGAAACTTCAACAAAAGCCCGTGCCGAGCTACTGAGCGTCTCTCCTGCAGAGTCTTCCAGTGGAGTTTATCTATCGTCTCCGTTACGCTTTCGCGATTACTAAATGATCCTGTAACGAAGCACGCTGTTGGATCTTCTCTATCTCTTCTATCGACCCTATCTGGTACGGATCCCACGCTGCTGAGCAGTATTCAAGCAGTGGGTGAACAAGTGTACCTTCTTCCTTTGTTTTCGGATTGCATTTCCTTAGGATTCTTCAATGAATCTGTCTGGCATCTGCTTTACCGACTATCAACTTTGTATGATCATTCCATTTTAATTCACTCTTCATGCGTACTTCCAGATAATTTATGGTATTTATGGAATTAACTGCTTCCATCGTAAATTTCATACTCCATATTTTATCCAAAGGAAGTCATAATTCATAGTTTATGTACTAATTAATTACAATTATAAAGTCTCCGGTTCACATGCAAAATGAGTGCAAAATGTCCTGTTTTACATCATGCATTGACAATAACATATTGGTAGGAACTGTGAATATCGGTACCAACTGCAGTCGTAATTTTACGTGGGTTTGGTAATCCAAGGTGAAGTCCGACCCAGATGTGGATGACGTAAGTTGGTTGACCTTTTCTAAGGTGAATGAAATATTGTCTGGGCAAGTTTTATTTTGCCCACAGGCTACCACCGCCATTCCTTCCTACATTTCAATAGACGTTACCTGCCGCAAATTTAATAAAGGCATTTGCAATCTGTTTATATGGCGAGTGGAATTCACATCCTTGTAAACTCGAAAAGTTAAGAACTGTCACCATGTGCCTGGAACAAAGCCCGTGTCTATGTTCGACTGAGACACAACGTGACTGTCCATCCTTTCATTTCAGTGATATAATAGTAAACACATGGCTTGTTGTTGTTGTTGTGGTCTTCAGTCCTGAGACTGGTTTGATGCAGCTCTCCATGCTACTCTAACCTGAGCAAGCTTCTTCATTTCCCAGTACTTACTGCAACCTACATCCTTCTGAATCTGCTTAGTGTATTCATCTCTTGGTCTCCCTCTACGATTTTTACCCTCCACGCTGCCCTCCAATGCTAAATTTGTGATCCCTTGATGCCTCAAAACATGTCCTACCAACCGATCCCTTCTTCTAGTCAAGTTGTGCCACAAACTTCTCTTCTCCCCAATCCTATTCAATACCTCCTCATTAGTTACGTGATCTACCCACCTTATCTTCAGCATTCTTCTGTAGCACCACATTTCGAAAGCTTCTATTCTCTTCTTGTCCAAACTGGTTATCGTCCATGTTTCACTTCCATACATGGCTACACTCCATACAAATACTTTCAGAAACGACTTCCTGACACTTAAATCTATACTCGATGTTAACAAATTCCTCTTCTTCAGTAACGCTTTCCTTGCTATTGCCGGTCTACATTTTATATCCTCTCTACTTCGACCATCATCAGTTATTTTGCTCCCCGGGTTCGATTCCCGGCGGGGTCAGGGATTTTCTCTGCCTCGTGATGGCTGGGTGTTGTGTGCTGTCCTTAGGTTAGTTAGGTTTAAGTAGTTCTAAGTTCTAGGGGACTGATGACCATAGATGTTAAGTCCCATAGTGCTCAGAGCCATTTGAACCATTTTGCTCCCCAAATAGCAAAACTCCTTTACCACTTTAAGTGTCTCATTTCCTAATCTAACTCCCTCAGCATCACATTCCATTATCCTCGTTTTGCTTTTGTTGATGTTCATCTTATACCCTCCTTTCAAGATACTGTCCATTCCGTTCAACTGCTCTTCCTCGTCCTTTGCTGTCTCTGACAGAATTACAATGTCATCGGCGAACTTCAAAGTTTTTACTTCTTCTCCACGGATTTTAATACCTACCCCAAATTTTTCTTCTGTTTCCTTTATTGCTTGCTCAATATACAGATTGAATACCATCGGGGAGAGGCTACAACCCAGTCTCACACCCTTCACAGCCACTGCCTCCATTTCATGCCCCTTGACTCTTATAACTGCCATCTGGTTTCTGTACAAATTGTAAAGAGCCTTTCGCTCCCTGTATTTTACCCTGCCACCTTTAGAATTTGAAAGAGAGTATTCCAGTCAACATTGTCAAAAGCTTCCTATAAGTCCACAAATGCTAGAAACGTAGGTTTGCCTTTTCTTAATCTTTCTTCTAAGATAAGGCGTAGGGTCAGTATTGCTTCACGTGTTCCAACATTTCTACGGAATCCAAACTGATCTTCCCCGAGGTCGGCTTCTACCAGTTTTTCCATTCTTTTGTAGAGAATTCGCGTTAGTATTTTGCAGCTGTGACTTATTAAACTGATAGTTCGGTAATTTTCACATCTGTCAACACCTGCTTTCCTTGGGATTGGAATTATTATATTCTTCTTCAAGTCTGAGGGTATTTCGCCTCGCCTGTCTCATGCATCTTGCTCACCAGATGGTAGAGTTTTGCCATGACTGGCTCTCCCAAGGCCGTCAGTAGTTCTAATGGAATGTTGTCTACTCCCGGGGCCTTGTTTCGACTCAGGTCTTTCAGTGCTCTGTCAAACTCTTCACGCAGTATCGTATCTCCCATTTCATCTTCATCTACATCCTCTTCCATTTCCATAATATTGTCCTCAAGTGCATCGCCCTTGTATAGACCCGCTATATGCTCCTTCCACCTTTCTGCTTTCACTTCTTTGCTTAGAAATAGGTTTCCATCTGAGCTCTTGATATTCATACAAGTGGCTCACTTTTCTCCAAAGGTCTCACATGGCTTACATACAGTAATTCAGAACGTAAAATAGGCACTGGTCTTTCGACAAGTATTTAACCACTAACAGTTCCAGTTCACTCTGTCACTTGTCATCCTTGGTACAACAGCATTCTCAGTACGTTCAGTGTGCATCGTTCCCCATTAAAACCATAAGAAATTTTTGCGAAACATTTTAAAGGCAGTCACTCTTTACTATCATTCACATGTAATAGTTGACTGTTACCAATCGATTTAATTTAATTCAGAATAATTTAATTACTCCTTATTCGTTTTTTATTCTCTGTATTGCGTGTTACGATACTCCCTCTCATCACTTTTCCCTTGCTTTGCTGATTGTTTACATCAGTCCCACATTTAGTATTCATTAATATTGAACGAGTACCGTTCCTCGAAATTCTGACTGCCCCGACTAGACTCCTGTGGCCATCTAAATAAATGAAAACGCGTATCAGACATCGCGGTTGCGCTAGGGCAGTGGTCAGTCAGCAGACTCGGCCCATACTCGGGAGAATGGCGGTTGAGATCCACGTCCGGTCATCCCGACTCCGTGAGTTCCTTAAATGTCCCTAGGCAAATGCTGGGATAATTCCTTCGAAATGTCACGGCCGAATTCCTTCCACATCCTTCTGAAACCCTTAATTATTAAGCCCTCGTACAATTTACGATCGCAGTTGGTACCGAATGGCAGTTCCTGTCAATGTCGTATTGTCAGTATAGGATGTAAAACAGGACAGTTTGTACTTATTTTGTATGTGCCAGACGATTGGAGACTATATACACTCCTGGAAATGGAAAAAAGAACACATTGACACCGGTGTGTCAGACCCACCATACTTGCTCCGGACACTGCGAGAGGTCTGTACAAGCAATGATCACACGCACGGCACAGCGGACACACCAGGAACCGCGGTGTTGGCCGTCGAATGGCGCTAGCTGCGCAGCATTTGTGCACCGCCGCCGTCAGTGTCGGCCAGTTTGCCGTGGCATACGGAGCTCCATCGCAGTCTTTAACACTGGTAGCATGCCGCGACAGCGTGGACGTGAACCGTATGTGCAGTTGACGGACTTTGAGCGAGGGCGTATAGTGGGCATGCGGGAGGCCGGGTGGACGTACCGCCGAATTGCTCAACACGTGGGGCGTGAGGTCTCCACAGTACATCGATGTTGTCGCCAGTGGTCGGCGGAAGGTGCACGTGCCCGTCGACCTGGGACCGGACCGCAGCGACGCACGGATGCACGCCAAGACCGTGGGATCCTACGCAGTGCCGTAGGGGACCGCACCGCCACTTCCCAGCAAATTAGGGACACTGTTGCTCCTGGGGTATCGGCGAGGACCATTCGCAACCGTCTCCATGAAGCTGGGGTACGGTCCCGCACACCGTTAGGTCGTCTTCCGCTCACGCCCCAACATCGTGCAGCCCGCCTCCAGTGGTGTCGCGACAGGCGTGAATGGAGGGACGAATGGAGACGTGTCGTCTTCAGCGATGAGAGTCGCTTCTGCCTTGGTGCCAATGATGGTCGTATGCGTGTTTGGCGCCGTGCAGGTGAGCGCCACAATCAGGACTGCATACGACCGAGGCACACAGGGCCAACACCCGGCATCATGGTGTGGGGAGCGATCTCCTACACTGGCCGTACACCACTGGTGATCGTCGAGGGGACACTGAATAGTGCACGGTACATCCAAACCGTCATCGAACCCATCGTTCTACCATTCCTAGACCGGCAAGGGAACTTGCTGTTCCAACAGGACAATGCACGTCCGCATGTATCCCGTGCCACCCAACGTGCTCTAGAAGGTGTAAGTCAACTACCCTGGCCAGCAAGATCTTCGGATCTGTCCCCCATTGAGCATGTTTGGGACTGGATGAAGCGTCGTCTCACGCGGTCTGCACGTCCAGCACGAACGCTGGTCCAACTGAGGCGCCAGGTGGAAATGGCATGGCAAGCCGTTCCACAGGACTACATCCAGCATCTCTACGATCGTCTCCATGGGAGAATAGCAGCCTGCATTGCTGCGAAAGGTGGATATATACTGTACTAGTGCCGACATTGTGCATGCTCTGTTGCTTGTGTCTATGTGCCTGTGGTTCTGTCAGTGTGATCATGTGATGTATCTGACCCCAGGAATGTGTCAATAAAGTTTCCCCTTCCTGGGACAATGGATTCACGGTGTTCTTATTTCAGTTTCCAGGAGTGTAGTTGTAATTAACTAGGGCATAAAGTATAGATTATGACATCCTTTGAATAAAATATGGAGTAGTAAAATTTACGACGATTTTAGTAACAATGTAACATTTTTCCCCCTTTTAGTGTTCTAGGGTTAAGGTACATGAAATAATTCTATTTTATGGACCAGTTCTTCTTTGACCACCCCACGCCTTTCTGATATCTGTTGCAGGGTAATGTCTGCCCACACGTTGCCAAGGTTGTTTGGACTACGCCGCAGAAGTTTAGTAGCCTCTATACCATTTCGCTCTCTCCCCGTGGAATATAAACATTTTTGGAGCCTTGAAGAACCCAACCATGGTTTCTTAGTCAACCTCGAACATTTAGCCATGAAGGCACTGATCGTCTTGTCTCACACTGGGAAAACGTACGATGGTTGGAACTTAAATAGTGGCAACTATTTATTCACAACCGATACAAAAGAGTTTGCACGTGTCACTGTCCTTCAAAGTAGTCAACAGCGTTGTGTAGAACCCTTTGCCAGCGATGTGGAGGGCGTAGTATACCGTTAGCAGAGCCTGTTCTGTTGATGGTGCGAATGGAGCGGTCTACTGCCTGTCGAATCTCTGGAACAGTTCTGAAGCGAATGCCACGAAGTGGTTCCTTCATCTTCGGAATCAAATCAAATTCACAAGGACTTTTGTGCGGGTAGTATGGTGGATTGTACAGTACTTCCCAGTCTCATCGACCGAACAGAGCAGCCACAGCTTGCACCGTATGCGCCCGCCCATTGTCATGCAAAATGATGGGTGGGTTACGCAGTGTCGCCGCTTCTTTCGCAAAGCTGGTCGCAGGTGATGGTGACTTTGATTTGATTCCGATGACGAAGGAATCACTTTGTGACATTCGCTTCAGACCTTTTCCAGAGATTCTACAGGCAGTAGACTGCTCCATTCGCACCATCAACAGAACACGCTCTGCTAATGGTATACTACGCCTTCCACAACGCTGGCAACGGGTTCTACACAACGCTGGTGACTGAAGGACAGTAAAAGGTGCAAACATGTAACCCTTTTGTATTGGTTGTAAATAAACAGTTGCCACCGTTTGAGTTCCAAACCTCGTATTAATTGTTACGGAGATTACTTTTGAAATAGCTAACAGTTTACCCACTTTTTTCACCTGACGCGTTCTTATTTGACTGTCTCTTATAGCAATACATCCTTTAATTAATGACTTAAGAACTATCTTGAAAATTAAATCAGAGTATGCTGGTACAATAGCTGCATACCGAAGTCGTAGGTAACAGCTCGCTCGCTGAAAGATCTGTACCTAAAGACTGCAAAGTTGAGCAGGTCACAACAATACCCAAGAAAGGAAATAAGAGTAACCCGGTGAATTACCGGACCTTATAGTTGACGTCGATTTACTTTAGACTTTTGAAATAAATAATGTGTTCGAACATTATGAATTACTTCGAACGAAACGATATAATGAAAAACAGTCAGCATGGACTCAGAAAATGTCTTTCTTACGAAACATAAGTAATTCTTTATTCACACAAAGTGATGATAATGACCATATGGCATTGTTGGCCGGGAGGCCCCATGTGGGAAAGTTGGGCCGCCGTATTGCAAGTTCTTTTTAGTTGACGCCACTTCGGCGACTTTGCGCGTCAATGATGATGAAGAACACACAACACCCAGTCATCACGAGGTAGAGAAAATCTCTGACCCAGCCGGGAATCGTACCCTGGATCCCCTGCGGCGGAAGCGAGAACGCTACCGCAAGACGACGAGCTGCGGACACACAAAGTAATGAGTGCTATCAACAGGGGTTCTCAAAATACAATTCCTAGACCTCCTTAAGGCTTTCGATACCGTTCCGCACAAGCGACTTCTAAACAAACTGTGTTCCTGTGTATTATGTCTGTGCGACTGGATTCGAGATTTCCTGTCAAAAAGGTCAGCGATCTAGTAAGTGATGGAGTCATAGAGTAAAACGGAAGTGATATCTGGCGTTCTCCAAGGAAGTGTTATATGCCCTCTGCTGTTCCTAATCTACATAAACGATTTAGGAGACAATCTGAGCAGCCTTCCTACATCGACTGCAGATGATGGTGCCATCTGATGATCAGAACCAGTTACAAAAGGACTTAGACAACATATCTGTATGCTCCGAATACTGAGAATTGAACCTAAATGATGAAAAGTGTAAAGTCATTCACATGAGTAGCAAAAGGAATCCGCTACATTTTGGTTACGCGATAAATCACAGAAATCTAAAGACTTTCAATTCAGCTAAGTACTTGGGGATTACAATTACTAATTACTTGGAACGATCACATTATAATTCTGTTTGGAAAGCGAACCAAAGACTACATTTTGCTGGCCGAATACTTAGAAGATACAACAAGTCTACTAAAGAGGCTGGCTACACTACGCTTGTGTTCCCTCTGATACGGTATTGTTGTGAAGTGTGGTATCCTTAAGGGATAGGACAGATGAAGGGCATCGAAGAAGTTCAAAGAAGGGCAGTTCGTTTTGCATTATTGTGAAACAGGGGAGGAATGTTCACACATATGACACGTGAGTTGGGAGTAGTGTGGCGGTGGGCATATGGGCGAAAGAAACTGACATCATCAGCAGCGCTTTCTTGTCTGTGATGTCGTATTACATTTGAGACAACTGTACTTGTCATATTTCGCTGATGTCAGCATCAGCCCTTATTTGCAAACCCATATCGGAAATTGCATGCGCCAAGGTAAAGGAAGGTAGAGGAGGGGAGGGGGTGGGCATGCAGTTGCGCTTGTTATATTTCGCAGACGACAGCATTAGCTCTTCCCTGTCTCTAAGGCCATTCCAGCGATCATGAAATCAGTAACAGCACATCTAGCCACGTGCCAAGGCCATGGAGGGGAGGGGAGGGGGGAGGGGAGGGGGAGGGACAGGCACGTTAGCATGAAGTCCCCCCCCCCAAACCCACACACACACACACACACACACACACACACGCACAGGAATTCCTTTTGACTAGACCGGATGTAACATTCTCCCTGCACGTGTGTCACGGGGCCTGAAGATGGCGTAATGTAGCACTGAAGCTGGTTGCACAAATAAAACGAAATTGGAAATTCAGATAGCTGAAGGTGTTTTGATTTGACATTTTATATTGAACAGCATAGGTCCCTCAAGCGTCTTGTGTAACGATAGGCTTACAGGGCAATGAAAGAAAGTCCACTTTCACATTCTGCTTGCTCCTATCACCAGCAGATTGCTGCAGTGTAGAGAACGAGTGCTTAGCGCCACCACCAGATGCCTTTATTGTAGAACAAGAAAGTTCGTTCTTTGTGTTAAGATTTTGTACTGCCACCGAGAGGTTGTTTCACAGTTAAAAAATATAATAGTCGTAAATTAATTATATTCCACATATAAAATGTGTAAGAAATTCTGAAGCAGCTGCAAAACATGCCAGAAGCCCGAAAAAGTACGATGTTTACATTGATAGTTGAGGTTAATAAATGAAAAACACTGTAGGACTGAAATAAATTAATGTGAAGTCACACTAATACAAAAAAAGGTCTGCAGTATAAAAGAAAGTCGGATTTAATCTCCACATACACACATATTCTCCAAGTTAGTGCCCAAAATTCCAAAGTATGTATCCCAGTCATAGATTTCAATATGTAACTACAGTTGACATCTAAGAATGTAGGGCTAGAAGTTCAATGTCTTAAAACTACCCTGACCAGTTCTATAGCTGTAGAAAAATAAGTGTTACTAAGCAGGCAAATAGGCAAACTAAATTTAACTAATTAGATCTACTCACAATAGACCCTCAAATATAAATATTTCCCCATTTTTAAATACTTCTCAAGCACCATTTTTTGAAAGGACAAATATAAAGCATCGTGTTATTCACTGGAAACAATACACTGTTACTGATTGCACAGTTATTGCTCTTATTACGAATGACACAGGCCTATTGAGGGCTAAATGCAATAACAGCAGTTTCCAGTCAGATATATTCTGGTAAAACATAATAGAATCATAAATTAACTATTTCATACATCTAAGATGTTGAAAAAATTCTGATAAGTATGTATGTAATGTAATAAAACTGGTGATGGTTAGACAGAATGCACTACTTTTTTTATCTTGAATAATATGAAATGAATTATTTCCAATCTTAAAGACTCAAAACCCAGAAATCCACTACCAAACAGCTATAAAAAAATCTATGAATGACAACATATATAAATATTTTGTGTAATTTCTATGGTTATGGACTTCTTAAAACACAGGCAATGATAAACAATTATTAGTACTTCATATATGTTCCAAAGATGATTTTTCATGAATAGATTGATGTACAATAGTAATTCCTTTGTAACATCTTGATGTAGGTAAGTCTTTGTTGTTGTTCAGTATGAGCATGGAGCATGAGTTAAGTATGTGTTGTCTTAGCATGTATGTTGAACTTAATTGCACTGTGAATGAAATAACCGAACATACTTCTGTTCGACCTCAGAAACTCGACCACTGTTCACATTATCTAAGAAAATGAAGCCGAGCATTCCCTAGACCAGTACAAGAAATTGCATTTTAGAATCTAGCATGGACATGGAATACGAGCCTACAGTTTTCGACAGTAAGAGATGAATGCTATGAAAACTCATTTCAGTTCTACCATTGCTACCTCTCTCTATAGTGTCATTATCTCACCATGCCAAGTGCTGTGAAATTGTGATCAGCTGCCCAAATTTAAACTTACTTGAGGATTAATGACTCAACTTAGGGTGGTGACGGAATGTCTGGGCACATCTGCAATCTTCTGAAAGTAAAATGTGAATGCTGTGTTGGACTATTTTTTGTTGCAGAATAAAAGTGTATATACCCCGAAAATTTTATGTACATATTTTATATGACCTATCAGCAAAATATGAACCACAGCTACAGAACAGCAATAACAGCAGCAAAAGGACTTTGCAATCAAGAAGAAAAAAGGATTAAAAATTAAAAAAGTGAAGTGAACATATAACAATATCAGTATCCATCAACAAAGTACTGCAATTTTTGTCTTTATTTTTTCCTTTCTTTTAGTGGTGAAGTGTTTCATTGCATAATCATTAGCAATGATAGTCATTAAACAGGAATCTGAAACAATGGTGGGGGTAATAAAGACTTGGGAGACTTAATTAGTGTCATGGAACAAGAACAGGAAAGCTTTATTGATGAATCAGTAGAACAAGAGAAAGACACTGATGAATCATGTAAATTATTAAAACAATGAGATAATTATAATGATGATATAAGTACCATGTTGGTATTGTTAATAAAAATGAATAAAGATAATAAGACCAGTTATAAAAATTAATCATCAACTTAAAGACAATTAGGATAAGTTCACAACAATTAATGAGAAACTTGAAAATCATAATGAATAGTTCAAAAAATTTAAACAAGAGAGTAAGGTTCGGTTCACAGAATTCGATCATTAAACAGGAGCATTGTTTAACTGCATTGATAAAAATACAGCTCAACTAAACATCAATCAAAAAAATTATAGATCAGTTGGTCAAGTGGAGGCTTTTGAGTCCAAGATGAAAGAAATTGAACTTAAATTTAATGCTGAAGTCAAAAACACAGAAGATAAACTCACTAAAGATAGGGGGACAAAGCAAAATTGCTTTCAGAAAAGTGCATACATTAATAAGAACTGTTGACAAAAATGTAAATATTAGATTTTAGACTTTGGAAACTAATATTGATATTAAACTGACACTTGTTGAAATCACTGTTGTAGAGCAGGTGGAGGCAGTAGACAATAAATTCACAGAAAATGTAATATTAAGTATCAACTATACCAGCACCCTAGCAAAGTAGCGTTTCTATTCCATGCAAAACAAGTTGCATAATTGTCTAGTGATGTAGTTAACAGAAATCTTGCTAACGATGTTGGTACCATGTTTTGCAACATTCCAGTGAAAAACATTTCAGGTGAAGGTAGCTTACATTCCATAGATTTTCTGCAGCATTGCAGAGATAATTTGTGTCTGACTGACATTCTGAAAATTAAGTTTTTTAAGAAATTTCTAGAAGATGAAGCATTAAGTTGGGCTAATCAGCATACTAATAATGACATAACCTATGCAAATTTTTAGAAAGGATTTTTAGATAAGTTTTGGTCAGACTGAACAAGCTAGAATAAAAACGGAATTTCTCAACAATTGGGCTAATCAGTATATTAATGATGTCAGAACCTATGCAGATTTTGAGAAAGGATTGTTCGATTGGTTTTGGTAAGAAAATGAACAATCTAGAATAAAAAGTGAATTTCTCAATGGATCAAATTATGGGGAAGGGCCTATTAGTATGAAACAGTAATAAAATATCAGATTAAATTTATCCCATTTGAACAAACCTTTTTATGAAGTCACCCAAATAAATGCCTTATAAAGGAGGTTACCAGCTGAGGTACAGTGGGACCAAGTCTGTTGGGTAGATGATATGCAAACTAGTATTTGAAACATGTAGATAAATTAGAGTTTTGGAAAAAACAGGGAAATACAACCATAATAGGCACAAAAATTTTGAAAGGTGCAGAAATCAAAATTGGCATAGTAATAATCACAATATGAGGGAACATAGTGGCCACAATAGTAAAAATTATCATCAGAAGGGACACAATAGAGCAAATGATAGTAGTTGTCATTCTGGATAAATATATGGTAATAGTTGGGGCTTATGAAACAAATAACAAATGGACCAGAAATTACACTAATACTTACATACAAGAAAAACACTCTAGTGAAGTGATCAGTAGCTACCTTAAAGATGTGTACTATCCTGTTAACGTTATATCTGTTGAGAAAGAAGAATGTTCACCATATAAGGAAAATTATGCAAATAAGGTTACGTGAGCACACAGAAACTGGAAAAGAGGAGACAGGAGCAATTACAAGGATTCTATGACTGGGTAGGGACTTGTAATTTGTCAGATGATGAAGTGAAGGTTCTAAAAATCACAAACTAATGGAAGAACCAAGTAAGAAAAAAGTGAATACTGTATTACAGCAACTTAAGTAAAACTGGGTATTTAAACAGTACTGAAGTAGGCAACGATGTTATTGGTAATATGTGCAGAGATTTTGATGATGCTTATGGTAATATTGATAGCAATGAATATCTTGAATTGAGGGTAAGTGATGATGAGTATCCTAATGAAGAAGAAAAGTATTTTGTTTATTTTAAAGACGAATTGGAGGCATTAGGTATTAGTGAGGAAATGTGTAGCAGTGGCAGTGATGTTGCAGAGTTACCCAAGGACACTGTTAAAGGATTAAGGGATGTTAATGACAGTATCACAGCAAATGAAACTCTTGATATAATTACTTGTAAGGAGGTGTGTATAGTTGATTGTACTAATTCAGTTACCAGTTATGACAATGACAGTAGGTTGTTTAATACTATGAATGAAAATGAATCCTATATATACAATATGTGATTAAATAGTGATGCTATAGAGAAAGATGAAAGCTTTAGAAAGATGATTAAAAATCTGTGTTCAACTTTATATCCAGACCAGTGGCATAAAATTAAATATGTTATTGTACGACAACTTAAAAGTGCCATAATGCTAACCTATGTGAAACAGGTAAGTGTACATGGACTGATGAAACTCTCAGTGACACTGATAATGATGTTAAGTTAATGAAAGTGTGCCAAAGCAGTGGAAGTGGTAGCAACAACAGTAATTTAGAATATGTAATGAATAGCCTGCAAAACAATTTCACAGGATTTTAACTTTCTGAAGTCATGTTTCGTAATAAACCAACAAATATCACCTCTGAATTAGTAGATTTTCTACCGTGTACTGTCATGTCTGCTCAAGAATGTGAAGCAGTTGTGAGAGGAAAAGCAGGAGTGATAAGACAGAAGAGACGATACTAAGGTGAAAATTGGAGACTATGATATTGTTAAATCACCGGATAAATCTAAAATCTTAACATCTGAATAAAAAAAGTTCTTTGACATCTGTATCAGTCCATTTAACGCCATAGAGAACCCACATTCCAGTGCTCACTGGTTGATTTATCCTAAGTCTAAAAAGCTTCTTGGGCTAGGATATGTTACCTCATTGAACCTATACAAATAAAAACGTAAAGATAATTAATGAAAAGCATTCTCACCAGAATGTTGCAAAAACGAAATGTTTTCTACCATATGTGATGAACTATGTAGTTATAGCTGTCCATAAATTTTTTGTGCAAACAATTTTGAATGTGGTAATTTGTTATGTTTGATTTTGCTGTATCACTTTTCTACAGGTTGTAAGTAAGTCATTATTTGTCTTTTATTATGTCATTTCATGAAATGTAGTTAGTGTTCTTCAGGGTTATTTGTCAATGTTTAGAGTGTTGTTTTAACTAACTGATCATTTGAAAAGCTAAAGATTTGACTGTCTCAGTCAATTCCTGAGCATTTATGCAGTTCTTAATATAATTTTCTATGCAGTAAATAATGGGTTAGTACTTGTGACAATTTCATATTCTCTACGAGTTATGATATTTGTGTAAAATGACTCTGGATTCTGAAAAATGACCCTTACAACATTTATTTTTTGCTGTCCCCAATTAGTTGATATCCAGTGAAACTTTACGATATTTCTTGAATCTAGTTTTGGAAATTTGTGCGGAAAGCACCACACATATTCTCACAAAATAAGTGCAGTTTCTTGTGCTGTGTACGATTTACCTGTATTTACTATGACAGATATTGTTTCTCACGTTTAATATTATTTTTGTATATGTATTGAATTTTCATGTTACTCCACTGAATCAGTGTGCTTTATATAGATGTAACAGAAGAATTTCAATATGACAGTGAGTAACTGTTAATGAAGAGGGCTTTAAAGATAAATTACAATAATGTTGGCATTTTTACCAAACTTAGGCCCAGTTTTTCTACATAAGTTACCAAACAATTCGGTTTTCAGAAAACATGTAAGAATGAGCTGCAAGAAAAATATCAGAATTTATTAAGACATTTTTACTTTTGTATTAATTACCAAGCAGTCCACAAATTATTCAGTTTACTTGAACTCACTATATGGGCCTTACAATTAAAAATATTCTTTTCATGCAATTGACATACAAAATATGGTAAGTTTGAAAGAAGTTGACAGCTTTGAAAAGGTTAAAATGAGTACATAATAACTGATATGGCAAGATGTGATAAGGCTAAAGTGTAGTGTTTTGTCTGTTATGTTCTAAATTTTGTATTTATCTGTATGTAATTGACATATACATTTCTAATAGCATTAAACGCTTTTTGTGCATGAATAAGTAGGAATAGGAAGTTCAATTTTGAGACAGAATTGTCTCATCCTCTAACAAGATTTGAAAGGCTTGAAAAGCAATTTTTCGTATTTTATTGTATTACCCATTATGCGACATAAAAGTAATGAGTGAAAAATATTGGTAGCAATCAGACCAAAGGGCAATATGAGTGATAAAAATGAGGGGCTAGCACATGGAATAAATGGGCCTAAAATCTGACCCGTGGTCTAGGGGTAGCGTCTTTGACTCATAATCAAAACGTCTTCGGTCCCGGGTTCGATCCCCGCCACTGCCTAAATTTTGATAAATAATCAGCATTGGCGGCCGAAGACTTCCGGCGTAAGAAGTCAGCCTCATTCTGCCAACGGAATTGTAAAAGAGGGCGGAGGAGCGGATAGAGGTTCAGGGCACTCTCTTGTCCTAGGGGTGGGAAATTGCCACTAAAGGCGGAAGAATCAGCAATGATCAATAACATGAGGATGCAGAAGGCAATGGAAACCACTGCATTAAAGACACGTAACGTGTATCCACAGGACATGTGGCCTGTAATTGAAGAAGTGTCACGATGATCTCTCCATTGGCAAAAGATTCCGGAATAGTCCCCCATTCGGATCTCCGGGAGGGGACTGCCAAGGGGGAGGTTACCATGAGAAAAAGATTGAATAATCAACGAAAGGATATCGTTCTACGAGTCGGGGCGTGGAATGTCAGAAGCTTGAACGTGGTAGGGAAGCTGGAAAATCTGAAAAGGGAAATGCAAAGGCTCAATCTAGATATAGTAGGGGTCAGTGAAGTGAAGTGGAAGGAAGACAAGGATTTCTGGTCAGATGAGTATCGGGTAATATCAACAGCAGCAGAAAATGGTATAACAGGTGTAGGATTCGTTATGAATAGGAAGGTAGGGCAGAGGGTGTGTTACTGTGAACAGTCCAGTGACCGGGTTGTTCTAATCAGAATCGACAGCAGACCAACACCGACAACGATAGTTCAGGTATACATGCCGACGTCGCAAGCTGAAGATGAACAGGTAGAGAAAGTGTATGAGGATATTGAAAGGGTAATGCAGCATGTAAAGGGGGACGAAAATCTAATAGTCATGGGCGACTGGAACGCAGTTGTAGGGGAAGGAGTAGAAGAAAAGGTTACAGGAGAATATGGGCTTGGGACAAGGAACGAAAGAGGAGGAGAAAGACTAATTGAGTTCCGTAACAAGTTTCAGCTAGTAATAGCGAATACCCTGTTCAAGAATCACAAGAGGAGGAGGTATACTTCGAAAAGGCCGGGAGATACGGGAAGATTTCAAGTAGATTAAATCATGGTCAGACAGAGATTCCGAAATCAGATACTGGATTGTAAGGCGTACCCAGGAGCAGATTTAGACTCAGATCACAATATAATAGTGATGAAGAGTAGGCTGAAGTTCAAGACATTAGTCAGGAAGAATCAATACGCAAAGATGTGGGATACAGAAGTACTAAAGAATGACGAGATACGTTTGAAGTTCTCTAACACTATAGATACAGCAATAAGGAATAGCGCAGTAGACAGTACAGTTGAAGAGGAATGGACATCTCTAAAAAGGGCCATCACAGAAGTTGGGAAGGAAAACAGAGGTACAAAGACGGTAGCTGCGAAGAAACCATGGGTAACAGAAGAAATACTTCAGTTGATCGATGAAAGGAGGAAGTACAAACATGTTCCGGGAAAATCAGGGATACAGAAATACAAGTCGCTGAGGAATTAAATAAATAGGAAGTGCAGGGAAGCTAAGACGAAATGGCTGCACGAAAAATGTGAAGACATCGAAAAAGATATGATTGTCGGAAGGACAGACTCAGCATACAGGAAAGTCAAAACAACCTTTGGTGAAATTAAAAGGAACGGTGGTAACATTAAGAGTGCAATGGGAATTCCACTGTTAAATGCAGAGGAGAGAGCAGATAGGTGGAAAGAATACATTGAAAGCCTCCATGAGGGTGAAGATTTGTCTGATGTGATAGAAGAAGAAACAGGAGTCGATTTAGAAGAGATAGGGGATCCAGTATTAGAATCGGAATTTAAAAGAGCTTTGGAGGACTTACGGTCAAATAAAGCAGAAGGGATAGATAACTTTCCATCAGAATTTCTAAAATCATTGGGGGAAGTGGCAACAAAACGACTATTCACGTTGGTGTGTAGAATATATGAGACTGGCGACATACCATCTGACTTTCGGAAAAGCATCATCCACACAATTCCGAAGACGGCAAGAGCTGACAAGTGCGAGAATCATCGCACAATCAGCTTAACAGCTCATGCATCGAAGCTGCTTACAAGAATAATATACAGAAGAATGGAAAAGAAAACTGAGAATGCGCTAGGTGACGATCAGTTTGGCTTTAGGAAAAGTAAAGGGACGAGAGAGGCAATTCTGACGTTACGGCTAATAATGGAAGCAAGGCTAAAGAAAAATCAAGACACTTTCATAGGATTTGTCGACCTGGAAAAAGCGTTCGACAATATAAAATGGTGCAAGCTGTTAGAGATTCTGAAAAAAGTAGGGGTAAGCTATAGGGAGAGACGGGTCATATACAATAAGTACAACAACCAAGAGGGAATAATAAGAGTGGACGATCAAGAACGAAGTGCTCGTATTAAGAAGGGTGTAAGACAAGGCTGTAGCCTTTCGCCCCTACTCTTCAATCTGTACATCGAGGAAGCAATGATGAAAATAAAAGAAAGGTCCAGAAGTGGAATTAAAATACCAGGTGAAAGGATATCAACGATACGATTCGCTGATGACATTGCTATCCTGAGTGAAAGTGAAGAAGAATTAAATGATCTGCTGAACGGAATGAACAGTCTAATGAGTACACAGTATGGTTTGAGAGTAAATCGGAGAAAGACGAAGGTAATGAGAAGTAGTAGAAATGAGAACAGCGAGAAACTTAACATCAGGATTGATGGTCACGAAGTCGATGAAGTTAAGGAATTCTGCTACCTAGGCAGTAAAATAACCAATGACGGACGGAGCAAGGAGGACATCAAAAGCAGACTCGCTATGGCAAAAAAAGGCATTTCTGGCCAAGAGAAGTCTACTAATATCAAATACCGGCCTTAATTTGAGGAAAAAATTTCTGAGGATGTACGTCTGGAGCACAGCATTGTATGGTAGTGAAACATGGACTGTGGGAAAACCGGAACAGAAGAGAATCGAAGCATTTGAGATGTGGTGCTATAGATGAATGTTGAAAATTAGGTGGACTGATAAGGTAAGGAATGAGGAGGTTCTACGCAGAATCGGAGAGAAAAGGAATATGTGGAAAACACTGATAAGGAGAAGGGACAGGATGATAGGACATCTGCTAAGACGTGAGGGAATGACTTCCACGGTACTAGAGGGAGCTGTAGAGGGCAAAAAACTGTAGAGGAAGACAGAGATTGGAATACGTCAAGCAAATAATTGAGGACGTAGGTTGCAAGTGCTACTCTGAGATGAAGAGGTTAGCACAGGAAAGGAATTCGAGGCGGGCCGCATCAAACCAGTCAGTAGACTGATGAACAAAAAAAATCTGATGAACACTAGTTGCCAAAATGGTATTTTGAAGCACATGAAGATAATAGCGAAAAATTTTCAAGACATTGTAATATGGACTAAGATGTTAACTTCTGGTCATAGTGCATTACCACTCAGTAATATTTCGTTAACTGAAGTCAGATGAATAAATGTTGGTACATAAAGCAGAATAAAGATAATGTGATTGTGTAGTGATTACTGCCAGATATTTGTTGATCAGTTTCTCAAAATTTTTAAAGACATTTTCATGAAGTACATATTGTACTGTGATAAAAGCAATGAATGTAGTTCTATGTCAAAGAATAGAGTTACAAGCAGAAGTATTTGTAGTGGGTACCATCTTTGGCGTATCCTATATATGTTATATTACATTTAGTAATAACTTGAGAGCTACAGAATAGGCAAAAGGTCAGACTTTGTAATTATTTTGAAAGTCTGTGAGAAAATTTGAATGAAGTAATAATGCTAAGGTAGTCGAAGTGTTGCATATCACGCAATGAAATACTGTTTGATTTTTATACTCCAAATCTTGTTGACATAATCAGTTTCATTGTTTTGTATGAAAATTTCTCTCGCATTTCATGCTTTCTAAGTTTCTGGCGGGTGTTTGTAAAAAAAGCTGGTTATGAAGAGGTAAAATGCACTAACCGATCTTGAATAATATGAAATTAATGATTCCCAAGTTAAAGACTCAAAACCCAGAAATCCACTACCAAATAGATACATCAAAACGTGTAAACGTCAACATATATAAACACTTTATGGAATTACTATGATTATTACTGACTTCTTACAAACACAGGCAATAATAACGATTGTTAGTACTTTGCTTTTGTAATGTATATTCCAAAGATGATTTTTCATTAATAGAACGATATACAATGTACAACGGTATTTTCTTTGCTACATGTTGATACAGGTAAACCATTGTCCTTGTTCGGCGTGAGTATGGAGCACGAGTTACGTATGTCTTGAGCTGTACTGTGAACTGAAACAACTAATCTGTTCGTCAACAGAAGCTCAACCAGTATTTATATCATTAAAGAAAATGAAGCCGAGCATCCCCTAGACCAGTAGATGACGCTGCCATTTCAGAATCTAACATGGACAAGGATTACGAGCTTACAACTTTCGATAACAGTGAAGAACAATAACAGAGACGAGTACTGTGAAAACTGTTTATTTAAATTCTACCGTTTCTACCTCTCTCTGCAGTTTGTCACCATCTCAGTGTGCCAAGTGCTGTGACATTGTATCCAGATGCAGAAATTTAAACTTACTTTAAATGTAATGAATCGACTTTGGGTTATAAGAGGGTGGTGATGATTACAGTAGGCAGCAAGAAAAGTACGATATTTACATTGCTTTTTGGGGTTAACACATGAAGAAATGAGGTAAGGCTCAAATAAATTGTAGTCACATAACATAACCTGTAACGTACACTGAAGCGCCAAAGAAACTTGTATAGGCATGCGTATCATTCATATACAGAGATATGTAAACATGCAGAGTACGGTGCTGCGGTCCGTAACGCCTATATAAGACAACAAACGTCTAGCGCAGTTGTTAGATTGGTTACTGCTGCTACAATTGAGAGAGTTCGAATGTGGTGCTACAGTCGGCGCAAGAACGACGGGAAACAGCATCTTCGAGGTGAAGTGGAAATTTCCCCGTACGACCATTTCACGAGTATACAGTGAATATCACAAATCCGGTAAAACATCAAATCTCCGACATCGCTGCGGCCGGAAAGAGACCCTGCAAGAAGGGGACCATCGATGACTGAAGAGAATCGTTCAACGTGACAGAAGTGCAACCCTTCCGCAAATTGCTGCAGATTTCAGTGCTGGGCCATCAACAAGTGGCAGAGTGCGAACCATTCAACAGAACATCATTGGTATAAGCTTTTAGAGCCGAAAGCCCACTCGTGAACCGTTTTGACTGCACGACACAAAGCTTTGCGCCTCACCTGGGCCCGTCAAAAGCGAAATTGGACTGTTGATGACTGGAAACACGATGCCTGGTCGGACGAGTCTCATTTCAAATTGTATCGAGCGGATGGACGTGTACGAGAATCCATGGAACCTGCATGTCAGCAGGGGACTGCGCACGCCCCACATCATTACAGATCCTCCACCAGCTTGGAGTGATAGGGGACCCCTGATATCTCTAGATATGGCTCTAACGAGTGACTCGTACGTAAGCATACTGTCTGACCACCTGGATCGAGTCATGGCCATTGTGCATTCTGACGGACTTGGGAATTCCTGCACGATAATGCGACATCCCACACGTCCAGAATTATTAGAGACTGGCTCCTGGGACACTCTTCTTCGTTTAACTACTTCCCCTGCCACCAACTTCACAGACATGAACATTATTGAGCATATCCGGGATGCTTTGCAACTTGCTGTTCGGAAGAGATCTCCATCCCCTCGTACTCTTACGGATTTATTTACAGCCCTGCAGGATTCATGGTGTCAGTTCCCTCCAGCACTACTTCAGACATAAGTCGAGTCCATGCCACGTCGTGTTACGGAACTTCTGCGTGCTCGCTGTGGCCCTATACGATATTAGGCAGGTGTAACAGTTTCTTTGGTTCTTCAGTGTAAAAGAAAAACGTGTGAATTAATTTCTACATATAGACAATTTCGTCAAGTTAGTGTCCCCCGCCAAAAGAATTGTGAAGTATGTACCTCAATGGTAGATTTCAATGCCTAGTAACAATTGACATTTTAGAAGTTAGGCCTCGTTATTTGATGTTGTAAAACTACAATTACCAGGTTTATAATTGCAGAAAAATACGTGTAAGCTAAGTGGGCAAATACACAGACTGAATGTAACACATGGTATCTTCTGTTGATGTAAGTCACAACTCACCCTCAAAGCATATGTTCCAACGTTTAAAGAAGTACTCAAGGAACATTTTGGCAGCGACGAAGATAATACATCGTGTTATTCACGAAAAACAATACAAACGAAGCTATTCATTGACAGGTATTGCTATTATTACAAATGACACAGGCATACTGAAGGCTAAGTACAGTAACATCAGTTTGCGATCGAAAGGCTCCCAAAAAGCTTTGTAGACAGTTTTTGTCCATTGTTTTTTCTCGCAGTATTTTTAAAAAATACGTCAGCAGCGAGAAAAGAGAAATGTTCAAATATTTAAATACATAGAGTGTGCTTTCAATCTGTGCAGTTGCTTTTCTGGAAGCTATGGCTCGTGAAAATAAAAGTCACCAACCAGCTACACGACCACAACCACACACATAACAGAATTGTCTTATTAGGAAAGGACTAAAAACGAGGTGTTTTTTGTTACGAAAATGTTACTTCGACAATGCAAGAACATGTATAGCTTGTAACCACACGACCAAAGACGGTAACAGTGAGAGATGCGACATTTTCAACGAAAATGTCAGAGTTGATATCTCAGAGAAAACGACTCGTGATATACTGCAAGAGTCTCTTGGTTTGTAACCACAAATTAAATATGCCCGTATCTAAATGCCTGTTTAACTCATTAAAATACGTGTTATCGTAATGTACATAAAATGCCTTGCCGGCACAAAGAGCCATCGTAATACGCCAAATGCCTAACGCAAGACATTGTATCACCACCCTGCATTGCTACAAATGTGAAACAAACGCCACAGCACATATTAATGTGATGTTATTCTATATAAAGTACAGACATGCAGACGTAGATGTGGAAGTCATCATGATCTAAAAAATTAACTGATCTCAACCGAAAATGCTGTTAGAGATTGTACCAGCCATGATGCCGTCTTACCTGAAATATAGTTTTAATATCAAGTCCTAAGCCACATCGTTCATGTTTGGAACTTGAATAAGCGAAGCTTGAACAAAATGGCTGTAAAATATTACGAGATATGGTGCCTCAATTTTGTAGAGTGACAGCACGACTGGTCGGTTTGCAGGGACGAAGTTATCGACGACGTAATACACAGAAAACGGAGACGAAATAATGTGGTTACAGCAGCAATAGCGGTGAGCCATTAACAATGATTTCCAAAGTGATGTATTTATATTCCATAACAGAGTTGTTGAAAGTAAAGATACAAGTCATTACGTACTTGTCTAAACAGTCTTTGCGGTGGACTCCAGACGGGTAATATCATGTTTAATCATGTTGTTGGTCACTTCATAAAAACTATAAGGTGGTTAGGAATAATGTTGCTCACTTCTGGGCTTGTGATTTGACACATAAATATACTGTATAGGTTTTACTCTACAATAGGTCACCCAGGTTAAACAGTCAACTTCGTCTTATCGTATATTACAACCTTATGTGTCGCTGTATGTGCAAGATATCGTCTCAACCGAACATCACACTCCACCTGCGAAGAACTTCATAGAATTACTGACGCAGGTTCGTTCCAATAATGTACATTTATGGTGTAGTTTTTTGAGGCAGAATATATGCGCTGTGTATAAATTAATGCCGTCATAGTACATTATACAAAAATGGCGGATAATAATAACGTAATGGGATAATTTAATGGTAAATTCCGCGATTTGTATGACAGAGTACCAAATCGCGACGCACAGACAACCAATGGCATTATTGTGAAGAACAACACTTCTTCTGTTTTAATGTAGAACTTCCGTCGGAGTCAGAGTAGCATATTATAGTTGTATGCGGACAGAATGTAGTCTGTGGTCTACCAGCTGCAGTAGACAAACAGCAGAAGGGCTTATGCTAACAGAACTGATGGAGTCACAGCATACAAGTGTAGGAGACATATTACTGGATTAGGTGCTCAAGACAGTGAGTGGAACCTACTACAAATGAGCATGAACCAGTGGTAATGTAAATACTGTTTGCTAATGGGAATTCCCCAATAATGTTAGTACTTAATTGTCTGCAAATTGCTGTAAGTTATTCAGATACTCGATATGAATTGTGCTCTACAACACATACATATTAATCTGTGAAATTTGTTGCAAAGGCAAGAAAAAAAAAAAAGAAGGAGAGTGCACATTAAACACAGGAAGTAATGTGTCCACAAAGATGGAACGTTGGACTCAACTCGTCCTGGAAGCAAATTTTACATAGATGAGTACCCCACCCATATATTATTCAGATGACACTGCCTCATTCAGAATGTCTCCGTCAAGTATAATATCTAACACATCATTTGCATTCCTCGTTCGACAGATATTATGCGCAAAGTTAGTGCCATTTACATGAATTAGAAACATCCATTAGCCACCACAATGAAAACACGCTGTTTCCTTACGTTTATTGGTGTAAAATAACCCCGCTTTGCGTAGATGATCCGCTTGCTGTACAGCGGCAAGAGGCTACTCAGCGAATGACGCTAGTCCAGCCTCGCGCGTGCTACAGGGTCCAGTCCCAGACTCCTACGGTCGTCAGGAGAGCGCCGGGTGGAGTGCAGCGAGCAGATCCCAGTTACACTCGAGAGGGCCAAGAAAGCATCACTGACAATAACATTTTCATTAGGCAGCAATACAGGAGTTGATTCCAAAGTGTCATGTCACAGCCGGGCTGGCGAAGTAGCGTCTTGTCAGCTCTTCTAGAGACTTCAGGCTTTCACAACTTCACCTTACAAAGGCTCACTTCTGCTGGCTCGACACCTGAATACTTAAAGCTGCGTTGTACCTAGCCTTCCTTACGAAACTCTGCTTTGTCACAAGTATGACGGTATCTCTCGGCTTGCATGACGTCATCATGCTTCTCTGGTAGATTTGGGTGCTCGGTCGTTCCCCTGTCCAGTAACACTGTAAGCGTAAAGGAACCGAAAAAATTGTGGTATGTCCACACTCACTCCAACTGGGTGTCGTTTCGCAAGGTCTGCCCTAGCTTCCCAGCAGCAGAACCCTCCCGCTACATCGTTGTTATCCTACATTCGTTGAGGAATGAAGAGCGTACTTACAATTAAAAAGCCTTCACGTCTTTCATTTATGTTACGTACATTCATGGACGACAGCTGCTATTCGCTGGAGCAGGAAGAACTGATACCCCATCTCATGTCACAGACCCCTCCTAATTCTCTCAGAATCCAGTCACGTTCTGACAGCACTGTTCCATTGGTTACAATGCTGATAGGTAGAGAACTATCACAACAAGAACAGTAGCACACTAACTTACAGCAGGAAATTCACAACCATGCAGATTATACATGGGCTGCACACAGAAATTCAGAAGCTTAACACCTGCAATTCATCGATACCGAATGACAGTCTATAAATATCTCCTGTACAAGACCTAATCTCCTTTATCGTATTCCACCAGAAATACGACAGTATAATGGGTCAGAGTCTTCATTAAATATATACATATTGGTGCACTGGAGCAGATGGCCAGATATCAAAGTCGCTCCCACAGATCTGTGTAAAGTTTTGTCGCCTGTACTGCAGGAAGACCATACTCCACAGACTATCAACCACAAGGAGAAGGTTCCTATGTTGTTGTTCATAACCACTTCGACATATTGTTTTCTGCTGTAATACATCAAAGCAGTGTATGATACAGCAGAGTACACAGCCATACATTTTATTTTCCTACTATGGCTTCGAGGTCTGTGTCAGGTGCTGAACCGACATCAACACATTTCGATCTATTGTCTCTCACAGAAAGCTGACCGAGAGAGGTGGTGCAGTGGTTAGACACTGGACTCGCATTCGGGAGTACGACGGTTCAATCCCGCGTACGGCCATTCTGATTTAGGTTTTCCGTGATTTGCCTAAATCGCTCCAGGTAAATGCCGGGATGGTTTCTTTGAAAGGGCACAGCCGACTTCCTTCCCCCTCCTTCCCTAATCCGATGAGACCGATGACCTCGCTGTCTGGTCTCCTCCCTCACAACAACCCAACGGAAAGCTGGACATCGCGTGGTGTGCTGCTCCCACAACACACTGGATGCTTGAAATAAAAGACAGAGGCGGTGTTTCGCATTGATAAAAAATGTGGAAGACATCGCAAAATACGAGGGCAGTTCAATAAGTAATGCAACACATTTTTTTTCTGAAACAGGGGTTGTTTTATTCAGCATTGAAATACACCAGGTTATTCCCCAATCTTTTAGCTACACAACACTATTTTTCAACGTAATCTCCATTCAATGCTACGGCCTTACGCCACCTTGAAATGAGGGCCTGTATGCCTGCACGGTACCATTCCACTGGTCGATGTCGGAGCCAACGTCGTACTGCATCAATAACTTCTTCATCATCCGCGTAGTGCGTCCCACGGATTGCGTCCTTCATTGGGCCAAACATATGGAAATCCGACGGTGCGAGATCGGGGCTGTAGGGTGCATGACGAAGAACAGTCCACTGAAGTTTTGTGAGCTCCTCTCGGGTGCGAAGACTTGTGTGAGGTCTTGCATTGTCATGAAGAAGGAGAAGTTCGCTCTGATTTTTGTGCCTACGAACACGCTGAAGTCGTTTCTTCAATTTCTGAAGAGTAGCACAATACACTTCAGAGTTGATCGTTTGACCATGGGGAAGGACATCGAACAGAATAACCCCTTCAGCGTCCCAGAAGACTGTAACCATGACTTTACCGGCTGAGTGTATGGCTTTAAACTTTTTCTTGGTAGGGGAGTGTGTGTGGCGCCACTCCATTGATTGCCGTTTTGTTTCAGGTTCGAAGTGATGAACCCATGTTTCATCGCCTGTAACAATCTTTGACAAGAAATTGTCACCCTCAGCCACATGACGAGCAAGCAATTCCGCACAGATGGTTCTCCTTTGCTCTTTATGGTGTTCGGTTAGACAACGAGGGACCCAGCGGGAACAAACCTTTGAATATCCCAACTGGTGAACAATTGTGACAGCACTACCAACAGAGATGTCAAGTTGAGCACTGAGTTGTTTGATGGTGATCCGTCGATCATCTCGAACGAGTGTGTTCGCACGCTCCGCCATTGCAGGAGTCACAGCTGTGCACGGCCGGCCCGCACGCGGGAGATCAGACAGTCTTGCTTGACCTTGCGGCGATGATGACACACGCTTTGCCCAACGACTCACCGTGCTTTTGTCCACTGCCAGATCACCGTAGACATTCTGCAAGCGCCTATGAATATCTGAGATGACCTGGTTTTCCGCCAAAAGAAACTCGATCACTGCCCGTTGTTTGCAACGCACATCCGTTACAGACGCCATTTTAACAGCTCCGTACAGCGCTGCCACCTGTCGGAAGTCAATGAAACTATACGAGACGAAGCGGGAATGTTTGAAAATATTCCACAAGAAATTTCCGGTTTTTTCAACCAAAATTGGCCGAGAAAAAAAATGTGTTGCATTACTTATTGAACTGCCCTCGTATGTTAACTGGAAGAGTTTGCGATGTTTTGGAGCATATCCAGGCAGCTATCGAAATGTGATTACGTCTACATTTAGTCTCATCTTCCACTATGACAGGATAGTAGATGTCTCGATGTTCTGTTTTTCGATGAGACCCAAAGTATTCATTCGTCATATTAGTGGTGCATATTGCACTCAGGTATATGGTCGCTGTTTCGGTGTCTTAGGTGGTAGTCCAGCTAACCACCAGATCTTTGGACACTGCGTCTTTAATTTTTATGACTTACAATGCATAACGACATGTGTAACAAGGAGGTATTCCCAAGATTTAAACCGATAGAGCAGGGATACTATGCAGCATCAGTTGTAAATCCCACCAGTGGAAGAATGGAATGATTTTCATAAACCTGGGTGAGCATGTAAATACTCTCATCTTTCCATATTTTCGTCGTATTTTGATCAGTTTTACGTATTTTCCATCAATTTGCGTAGTTTTATCTGATTTTCCGTGATTTGAATGCATTTTACTCAAATATCGAGGTCCAAACCACCACTCTCGCCAAGCTGTCACGTGAACAAAACGTTTTATCATGTCGAACTCGTAATGCTATCAGCCGTTGAAAATACAGCACAGTTCTCAGTTTTCGTATCATTACTAAACCATCCACTCCATTACATAGTGACGATCATAAATATGTGGACTATTGTGAAACCTGTTACACTGACAACATCACATGATGCAAATACTGTTGTTTCTTAGTGTACGAAACAGCCATCAACAGAGAGGAAGTGAAAAACTACGTTCTTTAGCTGCAAATCCTTATAAATTCGGTAAGATTTTATTACGATTTGCCATTTCCCAAACAGTCTCATATTTGTAGGATAAAGCCGGAGAGATCTAGCACTCTGCCCTCTATTTCGAAAGAGAGAGAGAGAGAGAGAGAGAGAGAGAGAGAGAGAGGTATGGAGGAGGAGGGGGAGAGAGAGAGAGGGGGGGGGGGGGCAGGAAGTGAGTCTGGTATCAAATTTCAAAGGTACTTCGCCACCTGATGCTTTGTTTGCGGAGGTTTAGCGCAGCCCAACAGCTGCGACGGTTCCTGAAAGGTTGCGTGCGCCAAATAAAAGAGAGAGCCAATCCCTGTAAATTGAATTTTATAAATAAACAGTATGTCCTTTGCTATGTAATTGACATCGATTTGAATTTCCTGAGATCCTTCCTCTCCATTACGGACTGAGTTTTTTTCCTGGTAAGGGCGGGGAGGGGGGGGTGGGGGAGGGGGAAGGGTCTGAGGGATTTCCCAGAGGGGGAGGAGTTAATTTATTGATTTAATTAATAAGTCAATTAATTTGATATGAAAAGTGTGTTTGTTCATCAAGGGGGGGGAGAAGTGTTGGGGATTTCCCAGAAGGGTGGAGGAGGAGAAAGAGCACAGGTTGGGGGGGGGGGGGGGTTCTCAGAAGGATAAATTATCCCCAGGGGGTCGTAAGTCAACCCTCAGTCAGTCATAAACCACTTACCAGGACTATAGCTTCAGGTCATAAATTAATCAGCTGTCACAATTTAATTAATTTGGATGTCAGTTTGATATCAAATGTGCACCAGTTTCGCCATAATCCCACGACGCTCTCCGGCCTATCCGGTCGAGTAACAGCGCTCGTTGTTTGCTCTGTATATACGGAGTCAGAAACAGTCTGAAAAGCTTGAAAGTGTGTTGCAAAGTAGGTTGTGCTGAGGCCTTTACTGGGAAAATTACTCTTACAGTTAGTCAGTCAGGCTGGAGCGCACGCAGATTCAAGCAGCCCGCCGTACACAACCAGTGTGAGTCGTTCTCATAGCGTAGATGAGAGCACCTAGACTATTCAGCTTTTGGTTCGGGTCCGATGCTTACTGCCGTCTCCTGTACGATTTCTGTACAATTTTTGTCTGGCTTTTTTATTGAGCTTTAGGAGTCCGAACGAAGCACGTGTTTGGCGACACGGTCTTTAGCGGAGCACCTAAATTGGCACGCACAACGGTCTGATTATTTCTCAGCTGAACCTACCCTGCAACACAAGCTTTCTGATCAACCATATAATGGCATCCCAAAAACAGCAGGGAACCTCCACCTTGCTGCAATCGCTGGACAGTGTGTCTAAGGCGTTCATCCTGACCGGGTTGCCTCCAAACACGTCTCCGATGATTGTGTGGTTGAAGGCATGTGACATTCATCGGTGAAGAGAACATGATACCAGTACTAAGCGGTCCATTCGGCATGTTGTTGGTCCCATCTGCGCCGCGCTGCATTGTGTCGTAGTTTGCAAAGATGGACCTTGCCATGGACGTCGGGAGTGAAGTTGCGCATCATGTAGCCTATTGCGCACAGTTTGAGTCGTAACACGACGTCCTGTGTCTGCAGAAAAAGCATTATTCAACATGGTGGCGTTGCCGTCAAGGTTCCTCTGAGCCATAATTCGTAGATAGCGGTCATCCACTGCAGTAGTAGCCCTTGGGTGGCCTGAGCGAGGCATGTCATCGACAGTTCCTGTCTCTCTGTATCTCCTCCATGTCGGAAAAACATCGCTTTGGTTCACTCCGAAACGCATGGACACTTCCCTTGTTGAGAGCCCTTCCTGGCACAAAGTAACAATGAAGACGCGATCGAACCGCGCTATTGACTGTCTAGGCATGGTTGAACTACAGACAATGCGAGCCGTGTACCTCCTTCCTGATGGAATGACTGGAACTGATCGGCTGTCGGACCCCTTACGTCTAATAGGCGCTGCTCATACGTGGTTGGCCGCGCGGGATTAGCCGAGCGGTCTGGGGCGCTGCAGTCATGGACTGACTGTGCGGCTGTTCCTGGCGGAGGTTCGAGTCCTCCCTCGGGCATGGGTGTGTGTTTGTCCTTAGGATAATTTAGGTTAAGTAGTGTGTAAGCTTAGGGACTGATGACCTTAGCAGTTAAGTCCCATAAGATTTCACACACATTCGAACATTTTTTTGAACATACGTGGTTGTTTACATCATTGGGCGGGTTTAGTGACATCTCTGAACAGTAAAATGGATTGTGTCTGTGACAGAATATCCACAGTTAACGTCTATCTTCAGGAGTTATGAGAACCAGGGTAATGGAATTTTTTTTTATTTGATGTGTATGTGACCTGCCGCACTCACACGTTATTATATGATAGTGTTGAGCGCAGTTATAAATCTTCTTTGACCCTAGAAGAGCAGAGATATTTGGCAAAGGATGGAAGATCGCTGTACTCTGCCTACTTCAGCGGAAACATTTCCAGTCTACGCCAGATAGACAGTCGTGTTGGGGGCCTCATCTTCTTTCATGATCTGCCAATTTTATATCTGTAGAGCTCTGCTGACTTGAATACCCACACGATTGTACACAGAA
Source organism: Schistocerca nitens (assembly GCF_023898315.1). NCBI lineage: Eukaryota > Metazoa > Arthropoda > Insecta > Orthoptera > Acrididae > Schistocerca > Schistocerca nitens. The sequence goes on along the minus strand of NC_064620.1, from coordinate 116,380,281 downwards.
ACCTAGATGGCTCAATCGTATCTCGAGTTAAACAGTTTCGGGCAGAATGTGTGCCTAACGGGGATTAAATTAATACATCGTTCAGAAAAGGTTTCTTAACCTCAAAAAGTAACTGCTTTAATAATTTCTTATTTTCAATTAATTTTGATTTTAAGTCATCATCAGAGGGACAACTATTGCCAACATAACATGGGAAGATGCCACCTTGACACTGAAAGTACAGGTACAACACAGCAATGGAATGCGTCACACATCATGGATTTACAGCTCATCTGAAGTGAACAAACTGAACTACTCGGTAAATTCTTGGTGCTCGATACAGCTGACTCCAGCATTATGCCTGTACTTCTGATGTCAACGAATCGTCCGGCCCAGTTTTACTGATCTTAGTGGACTTCATAATGATTTAAAATCGAAGGCAGTCTAAAATAAGGAGTTATTAATGTAACAGCTTTTGGATGTTCTATGAGATCATTTCGGGATCAGTAAAGATCAGTGGAGCACTGCTTGCCAGACCGTGATCGTGCACTACGCCCTGGCTGCACTGCTAAAGCTGCACCCAGCCTCGCTCACACACCTGCAATTCCCCCCCCCCCCCCCCCCCCCACCGTAAAACAGTTTTCTACGCAGGTTTAGGAAATTTTTTTCAATTTCTAATTAGGTTTATAAAAAGGAAGATTTATTGAAAAATATTGTTTAAATGATGTATGTCGGTGAAAAAATAACTGCACACAACAAATTAAATTTATCCTCACGGTAAATACATTTCAAATGGTATAAACTTTTTAAAAAAACTGAAGTAAAACAAAACCTGTATCTTAGTGCTTATTGTACGTACTGTACATAGTTTTTAATACAATATATAATAAAGAACAGGTTCCATTTGCTATACGTATTGTAAATTCAGGCTCCCCACCGCATTTATCTCTGTATGTGAAGGCTAATCTCAGGAACTACTGTACCTTTTCACTGACAGATTCACGAGCAAGGTTTGTGTATGTGAGTTATTACAGCTTTGCCAGGCACGTTGTAGATGCTTAGTGCTATGCGCACGAAGATGAGGTGAGTCGCTAATTATTAATAGCGCATAAATTATTAATTACAAATGAAACAAAAGATGGCAATGTTTAAGAGCTGAGAAGATATCCTTTTTCAAGAATCGTGTTTTTGTCACAATTTTACTTTTCATATCCATCCTCCGAGTAAAGTGACGTAAACTCATTGGAATGAAATTTAGTAGTTGCGTCATGTTCTCTCGACAACATAGTTAAATTTCAAAGTCATGTTTCACCCATACTCAACCATCACTAGCTCTTTAAAGTGTTTAATATACTGAAATTGCGTTCTCAAGTTTCTGTTGTCATTGGCATTATCATAAATACCCTCAAATCTGTTCGGGTAACCATCTCTTAACCAGTACTTTGAAAAGAACTCCAAAATATCCAAATCTGTAACTGCATTCATGGCCTCCATCACCACTTTCACCTGGAACTTGAAGGAAACTACACTGCTGGCCACCGTAAATGCAACACCAAGAAAGACAAGAGGTAGCACAACAAAATTTATTTTGTAGATAACATGTTGACCAAGTATCAAATGATTACGTTTACAGACGTCTGTGACATGTGGTTCCTGCCAGAATCAGTAGCCAGAGTAGCCGCCATTGTTGGAGATCACCGCTGCCACACGTCTCGGCATTGAGTCAAAGAGACGTTGGATGTGTTCCTGGGGTACAGCAGCCCAAGCAGCTTCCACACGTTGCCAAAGATCATCTGGTGTGGCAGCTGGGGATGTAATCTGGGTCACTCGTTGAGCAACCATGGACCACATGTTTTCTAACGGCGAAAGATCCGGAGAGCGAGCCGGCCAGGGAAGCAATTCAATCTGGTTATTGACGAAGAACCTTTGGACAATGCGTGCCACGTGTGGTCGCGCATTATCCTGTTGAAATATGGCTGTGGCCGAGCCCTGAAGGTAAGGAAGGACAACTGGCTCCAGCACCTCGGATATGTAGCGCCGGCTATTTAAAGTACCGGCAATGCGTACTAGAGGCGTGCGAGAGTAATATCCAATACCGCCCCATACCATAATACCCGGTGCAAGACAAGTGTGGCGGTGCATAATGCAGCTGTCCAGCATCCTCTCTCCACGGCGTCTCCACACTCGAATACGACCATCGTGGTGCTGCAGACAGAAGCGTGCCTCGTCAGTAAAGACAATGTCATTCCATTCTGCCGTCCACATCCGTCTGTCATCACACCATTGGCGACGGAGACGCCTGTGGTTCTGCGTCAATGGTAGACGAAGCAATGGACGTCTTGCGGACAGACCACTCTGCTGTAAACGGCGTCGAATGGTACGCGCAGACACTGGATGATGCGTTACAGAGGCAATGTGCTGTGCTATGGTTCGGGATGTCACTGAGCGATCCGTCACTGCCATGCGCACAATTTGCCTATCAGCACGTGCAGTGGTGCACCGAGGTGAATGCGATCGACCACGTCGGTCCGTCGTACCCTCCTGCATCCAACGGTCACATATCCGCATTACAGTTGTTTGGTTTCGTCCAACACGACTAGCGATTTCTCTGTATGATAATCCACAATCTCGGTAAGCCACTATCCTTCCTCTGTCGAACTCGGATACTTGATCAAACAATGTTCGCTGTTGTCTACGAGGCATAACTGATCGTCTTGTGAAACAACCACAAGGTAAACACACGTGCCGAACGTACGCTCGTCGAAATCGCCAAGCCTTAAATGGCGCTATGAGGTGGCGCCACAGGCGCGCGTGATGTGTGTCTGCGCTGAAATTCTAATCAGTTGCATATCTCATCGCTGCAAACCCATGGTGTAAATTTCACTTGATTCGGATGCTTCCTTCAGGGTGTTGCATTTACGGCGGCCAGCAGTGTACTTGGAACAGCTGTAGCTAAAACAGTCTCGCTCCAGTCCTGAATTGGCAGGAAATCGTCTAAAAGCGGAAGTCTTCGGTCAGATCTCAAAATTTTTTCGTTCACAACCCGCTCACCGACCTTCGAGATCCTACAGATCAGTATCGAAGCAGCAGCAAGAACTCCAGTGTTTGTTTTTGTAGGCGGCAGCTCCTTCAACCAATGTGCGTTGTTCCCACACTCTCCACGAAAGCGGTAGATGTCTGTTCTGTAGAAGTCGTTCCTCTATGGGGATACCTGGACGAAATGACGCTGCTGACGACGGTGTGCGCTTGCTGTCCCAGGCTGAGGCAGAAGGCAGCAGCACGAGGCTTAGGGGGGATCACGCAACTGTCCCAGCCGATTCGTATGACACGATTTCTAGATTTCTCTTTGTTTCTTTTTTGAGTCAGCAGTCTTCTGACGGATTTTATACAATTGTTGTTGTGCCCTTCAGTTCGAAGGCTGGTCTGATGCAGCTCTCCATGCTACTCAATCCTGTCCGAGCATCATCATATCCGAATAAATTCTGCAACCTACATCTTTCTGAATCTGTTTACTGTATTCTCCTCTTTGTCTCCCTCTACCACTTTTACCCCCTCTTCTCGACTCCCCCCCCCCCCCCACACACACACACTTCCGGCCAATAATAAACTGGTGATCCCTTGATGCCTCAGAACATGTCTTACAATCCGATCCCTTCTTCTAGTCAAGTTGTGCCACAAATTCCTCTTCTCTCCAATTCTATTCAGTACCTCCTCATTAGTTATGTGATCGACCCATCTAATCTTCAACATTCTTCTGTAGCACCACGTTCGAAAGGTTCTATTCTCTTTTTGTCTAAGCCGTTTATCGTCTACGTTTCACTTCCATACATGACTACATTCCAGACAAATAATTTCAGAAAAGACTTCCTAACACTTAAATCTGTATTCGATGTTAATAAATTTCTGTTCTTCAAAAATGCCTTTCTTGCCACTGTCAGTCTACGTTTTACATCCTCTCTACTTCGGCCATCCTCAGTTATTTTGCTGCACAAAATAGCAAAACGCGTCAACTGATTTACATGTCTCATTTCCTAATCAAATTCCTTTAGCATCACCTGATTTAATTTGACTACATTCCATTATCCATGTTTTGCTTTTGTTCATTTTCATCTTATTATCTCCTTTCAAGACCCTGTCCGTTCCATTCAACTGCTCTTCCAAGTCCTATACTCTCTGTGACAGAATTACAATGTTATCGGCTAGCCTCAAAGTTTTTGTTTCTTCTCCCTGAACTTTAATTTATACTCCAAATTTTTCTTTAGTTTCCTTTACTGCTTGTTTGGTGTACAGATTGAATAACGTCGGGGATGTGCTACAATCCTGTCTCACTCCATTCATGGCCACTGCTTCCCTTTCATGTACCTCGACTCTTATTACTGCCGTCTGGATCCTGTACAAGTTGCAAATAGCCTTTCGCTCTCTGTATTTTACTGCTGCTATCTTAAATATTTCAAACAGAGTATTCCACTCAACATCGTCAAAAGCTTTTTTTAAGTCAACAAATGCTATAAACATAGATTTTCCTTTCCTTAACCTATCTTCTAAGATATCTAGTAGGGTCAGTGTTGCCTCATTTGTTCCTACATTTCTCCGGTATCCAAACTTATCTTCTCCGAGGGCGGCTCCTACCAGTTTTTGCGTTTTTCTGTAAGGAGTTCGTGTTAGTATTTAGTAACCATGACTTCTTAAAATGATAGTTCAGTAAGTTTCACACTGTTAGCAGGTGTTTTCTTTGCAATTGGGATTATTACATTCTTCTTGAAGTCTGAGGGAATTTCGCTTGTCTCATACATCTTGCATAGAAGATGGAGGACTTTTGTCATGGATGGCTCTCCCAAGGCTATCAGTAGTTCTGACGGAATATCATGTACTTCCGCGGCCTTGTTTCGACTTAGCTCTTTCAGAACTCTGTCAAATTCTTCTCACAATATCATGTCTCCCATCTCATCTTCATCTATGTCCACTTCCCTTTCTATAATAGGCCTATTGCCATCAAGATCATCTCCCTTGTATAGACCGTCTATACGCTTCTTCCATCTTTGAGTTTTCCCTTATTTGCTTACGACTAGTTATACGTCTGAGTTCTTGATATTCATACAAGTGCTTCTCTTTTCCTCAAAGGCATCTTTAATTTTCCTGTAATCGGTATTCTTCTTTCAAAAAATTGTTCAAATGGCTCTGAGCACTATGGGACTTAACATCTGAGGTCATCAGTTCCCTAGAACTTAGAACTACTTAAACCTAACTAACCTAAGAACACCACACACATCCATGCCCGAGGCAGGATTCGAACCTGCGACCGTCACGGTCACGCGGTTCCAGACTGAGGCGCCTAGAACCGCTCGGTCAAAACGGCTGGCCCTGCTTTCCCTAGCGAAATATGCTTTCAAATCCCTACATTTGTTCTATAGCCATTACTACTTAGCCATTTTTCACTTCCTGTTAGCCTGATTTTTTAAATGTTTATATTCCCTTTCACCTCCTTTATTTCCTGCATTTTTATATTTTATCCTTTCATAAATTAAATACAGTACCTCTTGTGTTATCCAAGTATTTCTACTAGGACTTGTTCTTTTACCCGTTTGATACGTTGCTGCCTGCAGTGTTTCATCTCTTAAAGCTACCCATTTGTCTTCTACTGTATTCCTTTCCTATGTTCTAGTCAACCATTTCCTATTGCTCCCTCTGAAACTCTCAGCAACCAGTGGTTCTTTCAACTTATCCAGGTCCCATCTCCTTAATTTTCTATCTTTTCGCAATTTCTCCAGTTTTAATCCACAGTTCATAACCAAAAAATTGTGGTCAGAGTCCACATATGCCCCTGGAAATGTTTTGCAATTTAAAACCTGGTTCCTAAATCTCTGTCTTGTCATTATATAATCAATCTGAAATCTTTCCGTGTCTCCAGGTCTCTTCCAAGTATGCAATCTTCTTTCACGATTCTTAAACGAAATTACGCTCTGTGCAAAATTCTACAAGGCGACTTCTCATTCCTTACCCCCAGTCCATATTCACCTACTATTTTTCTTTCTCAGCCTTTTAGTACTATCGAATCTTCAACGTCTGCGAGGCTGTTTGGCATATGAACTTGTACCACTGTGGTATATGTGAGATTTGTGTTTACCTTGGCTACAATAATGCGTTCACTACGTTGTTTGTACTTCTTATTTTCTTATTCATTATTAAAGCCACTCCTGCATTACCACTATTTGACTTTGTATTTATAACCTATATTAACGTGACCGGAAGTCCTAATCCTCTTGCCACCGAACTTCACTGATTCCCACTGTATCTAACTTCAACCGATCCATTTCCTTTATTAAATTTTCTAACCTACCTGACGGATTAAGGGGTCTAGCATTTCACCCTCCGATCCGCAGAACGCCAGTTTGTTTCTTCTGATGACGACATTCTGCCGAGTAGTCCCCGCCTGGAGATCCGAATGAAGGATTATTTTACTTCGGCGATATTTTATCCAAGAGGACGGCATCATCATTTAACCACACAGAAGAGCTGCATGCGTTCGGGAAAAATTACGGCTCTATTTTCCCCTTGCCTACAGCCGTTCGCAGTATCAGTACCGTAAGGTCGGTTTTGTTGAACTTACAAGACCAGATCAGTCAATTACCCAGACTGTTGTCTCTGCAACTACTGAAAAGGCTGCTGCCCCTCTTCAGGAACCACACGTTTGACTGCTACGAATTCGTCCGTCGCGCCAAGCTCTTCATCTCAGTGCCGTACTTCCTCAATTATTTAGTGGATCTATTACAAACTGTGCGCCCTGTCCTTCCTCCAGTATCTACCCTTCACTGTTCCTCTAGTACTGTGGAAATTATTTCCTGGTGTCTCAAAACATGTCGTACATCCTACCCCTTCTGCCTGTCAGTACTTTCCACGTGTTCCGCACTTCACCGATCCTGTGGAGAACTCACTCATTTCCTATCTTACCAGTGCACCAAATTTTCAACGTCGTTCTACATCAGAACGTTTCCAAACGCTTCGGTTCACTTTCCGTTTTCCCATAGTGCAACACACATTGAGAGAAAATTCTTTGTCAAATTCAGGCCGATTATAGACAATAGTATTTTTAAGCCAGGTATGCCCTCTTTTACTAGTTTGTTCGTCTATCGTGTATTATATTGCTTCCAAGACAGTAGAATTCCTTAACTCATTACTTACATCTTTCTTCGGTTTACTTTCCATCAACAGATCCTCTAATTCTTCGCATTCGCTGAGGATGACAATGTCAAAATGGCTCTGAGCACTATGGGACTTAACATCTGAGGTCATCAGTCCCCTAGAACTTAGAACTACTTAAACCTAACTAACCTAAGGACATCACACACATCCATGCCCGAGGCAGGATTCGAACCTGCGACCATAGCGGTCGCGCGGTTCCGGATTGTAGTGCCTAGAATCGCTCGGCCACTCCGGCCGGCCAATGACAATGTCATCGGCAAATCTTATCATTGATATCCTTCACCCTGAATTTTAACGCCACTCTTGAACATTTCTGTTATTTCCGTCATTTGTCCTTCGATGTATAGTTTGAACAGTAGGGGCGAAAGAGTACAACGCAGGTTTTAAATCCTTTTTAATCCGGGCACTTCTAAGGCGCTGCAGTCATGGACTGTGCGGCTGGTCCCGGCGGAGGTTCGAGTCCTCCCTAGGGGCATGTGTGTGTGTGTGTGTGTGTGTGTGTGTGTGTGTTTGTCCTTAGGATAATTTAGGTTAAGTAGTGTGTAAGCTTAGGGACTGATGACTTTGGCAGTTAAGTCGATAAGATTTCACACACATTTGAATTTGAATCCGAGTGCTAAGTTCCTGGTCTCTCGCTGTTACCGTTCTTTGTTGTTTCTTCAGACTATTATTCTATATTGGTAGTCTTTATCTACAGCATACTCGTTACTCTGTCAGAATTTCGAAAATCTGTGTACCTTTTTATAATGTCGAACGTTTTTTCCAGGTCGATGAATCATACGATGTACGTCATTTTTTTTGTTAAGTCTTGTTTCTATTATCGTTACACATGTGGGAAATGTCTCCACAGTGCCTTTACCTCTCCTAAAGCCAAACTGACCGTTATCTAACACATCCTCAATTACCTTTGCGATTCTTCTGTGTATTATTATAGCCAGCAACCTGAAGGCGTGAGTTGATACGCTGACTGTAGCATCTCCCCTTGTTATCTTTGGGATAGTGTGGTTGGTACGTTTCGGAAAGTCTGATGGTATATCTCAAGTCTAACAGATTCTACACACAAGTGTATGATAAGGGTATCAGACGGATGCCATATTCCTTGACTTCCGGAAAGCGTTTGACTCGGTGCCCCACTGCAGACTCCTAACTAAGGTACAAGCATATGGGATTGGTTCCCAAGTATGTGAGTGGCTCGAAGATTTCTTAAGTAATAGAACCCAGTACGATGTCCTCGATGGTGAGTGTTCATCGGAGGTGAAGGTATTGGTGCCCCACTGCAGACTCCTAACTAAGGTACGAGCATATGGGATTGGCTCCCAAGTATGTGAGTGGCTCGAAGATTTCTTAAGTAATAGAACCCAGTACGATGTCCTCGATAGAGAGTGTTCACCGGAGGTGAAGGTATCATCTGGAGTGCCCCAGGGAAGTGTGGTAGGTCCGCTGTTGTTTTCTATCTACATAAATGATCTTTTGGATAGGGTGGGTAGCAATGTGCGGCTGTATGCTGATGATGCTGTGGTGTACTGGAAGATGTCGTTGTTGAGTGACTGTAGGAGGATACAAGATGACTTGGACAGGATTTGTGATTGGTGTAAAGAATGGCAGCTAACTCTAAATATAGATAAATGTAAATTAATGCAGATGAATAGGAAAAAGAATCCCGCAATGTTTGAATACTCAATTAGTAGTGTAGCGCTTGACACAGTCACGTCGATTAAATATTTGGGCGTAACATTGCAGAGCGATATGAAGTGGGACAAGCATGTAATGGCAGTTGTGGGGAAGGCGGATAGTCGTCTTCGGTTCATTAGTAGAAATTTGGGAAGATGTGGTTCATCTGTAAAGGAGACCGCTTATAAAACACTAATACGACCTATTCTTGAGTACTGCTCGAGCGTTTGGGATCCCTATCAGGTCGGATTGAGGGAGGACGTAGAAGCAATTCAGAGTCGGGCTGCTAGATTTGTTACTGGTAGGTTTGATCATCACACGAGTGTTGCAGAAATGCTTCAGGAACTCGGGTGGGGGTCTCTAGAGGAAAGGAGGCGTTCTTTTCGTGAATCACTACTGAGGATATTTAGAGAACCAGCATTTGAGGCTGACTGCAGTACAATTTTACTGCCACCAACTTACATTTCGCGGAAAGATCACAAAGATAAGACAAGAGAGATTAGGGCTCGTATAGAGGCATATAGGCAGTCATTTTTCCCTCGTTCTGTTTGGGAGTGGAACAGGGATGGAAGATGCTAGTTGTGGTAAGAGGTACCCTCCGCCACGCACCGTATGGTGGATTGCGGAGTATGTATGTAGATGTAGATGAAGTGTGAACAGTCGTTCGACTGGCAGTTACTCCAGTGATTTTAGAAATTCCGGAGCTATGCTGTGTGTCCCTTCTGTTTTACTTGATTGCAAGTCTTCTAAAGCGCCGTTAAACTGCGACTCTAAGAGCGGTACCTTAACTGCGTCAGGAGGCGTCGGCAAATAGCGACGTGTACGGCGCGTGCACGTGCCGCAGCACGGCTTCCGGCAGTGCGGGGGCCGACCATTAGCACACAATGGTGGCCGCGGGCGCACGCACCTCACCAGCCCCATTCACGCCCGTGCGAGGCCCAGCCCGTGCAGACACGCCCCACAAGCGCCGCCAGCTGTAATGTAAGGCACTCAGCGGCCTCGAAACACCGAGCACTAACAGTTAACGAGGGCACTGCGTCTGCATACTCTGTCTGATGAAAAGTGTCCGGACGCCCCTGAGTACCGCGGAACTGATCACTAGACGCGACGATAGGCGACCACGCCGGTCTAGGAGAAGGCGAGGAGCACACGAGAGGAGCAGTAGTGGCAGAATGGGACGGTCAGCACAGCTCACTGACTTCAAGTTTGGGCCAGTCACTTGGTGTCACCCGAGTAACAAATCCGTCAGGGACATTTCATCCCTCAGGTCGACTGTTAGTGATACGATTGTTAAGTGGAAATACTAAGAAACAACCACAGCGTGGCTGCATGAAACTAATGGATGGAATCACTAGAGAGTTCCAATGTCTTACACTGAAGGACCAAAGAAACTGGTACACCTGCTTAATATCGTGTTGAACTCCCGCTAGGATGCAGAAGTGCCGCAACACGAAGTGGCTTGGACTCGACTAGTCTGAAGTGGTGCTGGAGAGTACAGACACCATCAATCCTGCAGGGCTGTCCATAAATCCGTAAGAGTACGACGGGTGGAGATCTCTTCTGAACAGCACGTTGTAAGGCATCCCAGATATGCTCAACAACGTTCATGTCTGGGGAGTTTGGAGGCCAGCGGAAGTGTTCAAACTCATAAGGGTGTTCCTGGAGCCACTCTGTAGCAATTCTGGAGGTGTGGGATGCCGCATTGTCCTGCTGGAATTGCCCAAGTCCTTAGGAATGCACAATGGACACGAATGGATGCAGGTAATCAGACAACATGTTTACGCACATATCACCTGTCGGAGTCGTATCTACATGTATCATCGATTGTCCGCAGCTCGTGGTCGTGCGGTAGCGTTCTAGCTTCCCACGCCCGGGTTCGATTCCCGGCGGGGTCAGGGATTTTCTCTGCCTCGTGATGACTGCGTGTTGTGTGATGTCCTTAGGTTAGTTAGGTTTAAGTAGTTCTAAGATCTAGGGGACCGATGACCATAGATGTTAAGTCCTATAGTTCTCAGAACCATTTGAACCATTTTTGTATCATGGATCCCACAACACTCCAACTGCACACGCCCCACACCATTACAGAGCCTCCACCAGCTTGAACACTCCCCTGCTGACATTCAGGGTCCATAGACTTATGAGTTTATCTCCATACCCATACACGTTCATCCTCTCGATACAATTTGAAACGGGACTCGTCCAATCAGGCAACATGTTTCCAGTCATTAACAGTCCAATGCCGGCGTTGATGGGCCCAAAAATGGCTCTGAGCACTATGGGACTGAACATCTTAGGTCATCAGTCCCCTAGAACTTAATACTACTTAAACCTAACTAACCTAAGGACATCACACACATCCATGCCCGAGGCAGGATTTGAACCTGAGACCGTAGCGGTCGTGCGGTTCCAGATTGTAACGCCTGGAACCGCATGGCCACTGCAGCCGGCAAAATGAATGTGCGCAACGGTAATACTGAACGCCAAAATGAAGATTTGGCCCTATTTGACTACCCCTGAATCAGATCTTAGGATCTCTTAATGGTGAAATTCTCCTCCTTCTTGCGCTTTAACATATAAATTACTACATAAACATAAATGAATGATTAAGGGAACTAGTAACTACCAAATGATAAATGCCGTTTCCGCTTATACATTTATTGTAGATTAAACCGCTTTATATTACAAATGTTTATATATCTATGTCCAATGGACATAAAGGGATGCAAATGAATTTCCTAACTAATGCGATTGATCAGTTGCCGAAATCTGCCCCTTTCATAGCCACGCGATCTAATATAATAACGTGAGACGACTGGTATCATCTACGTACCAAACACTAGAACACACTACTTTCAAAGATTATCTACAGTGGTGTGCAACCTCAGTGGAAATAAAATTAACGTGATAACAGCTGTTTAGCTTTATAGGTGTAATAAGCCGAAGCAATTAGCAATATCACCGTAAGTACTGAACCTGCAGCGTCGGAGTGATGGTTCTCGTACACGTCTGCGATGACAGAAGAACTCCAGCCACAAAATATATAAAAAAAAGCTCATTCAGACACTAAGACGGCACTAGACATTCCTCTGACTAGTATAATCTAATACTGTCTTCTCCTCTCTGTGTTCTACAGACGAGAAACGCGAACTCCAAGGCACAAGGACGGAGTTCAGATGACGTCTCAACGTGAGTATAAGCAGAAGTGTTCTTAATCACTGAACTCTGCTTGCTCAACGACGACCCCCAACCCGGAGGTGAAATCCAGAATCGTACAAGTTCGCAACAGTGCAGTGCGTAACTGTTCTAACTATAAAATCTCCTGAGATCAAAGACAGCAAGTCCGTATATAACAACAAAAGCTGATACTGAGCAACATTCCAACATGGGCGCTCAAAACGGGAGACCTCTTTTCTCCAGTACTGGCTTCCCAGCAACGCTCGGTTCCCCTCCCTCGTAACTGCAGAAGGCGAATCACATTCTCGAAACCACAGAATATTCTCCCTGTCTATAGATTATTCCGAACGCCGACCAACCATCTTTTAGTCTTTTGTTGCCGAGTGCGAAAAGTTTGCGAGGAAACACCTATACTCATACAAATGGTACGCTTCTATGAGTAAAAAATCTTCGGAAATAACCAGCCTGCGATTTACGAGGTACCGCTTCCTCTTTCCTCTCTGCTGCGTCCAAGATTTTCAGAGTTTCCTAAGTACACTCCTGGAAATTGAAATAAGAACACCGTGAATTCATTGTCCCAGGAAGGGGAAACTTTATTGACACATTCCTGGGGTCAGATACATCACATGATCACACTGACAGAACCACAGGCACATAGACACAGGCAACAGAGCATGCACAATGTCGGCACTAGTACAGTGTATATCCACCTTTCGCAGCAATGCAGGCTGCTATTCTCCCATGGAGACGATCGTAGAGATGCCGGATGTAGTCCTGTGGAACGGCTTGCCATGCCATTTCCACCTGGCGCCTCAGTTGGACCAGCGTTCGTGCTGGACGTGCAGACCGCGTGAGACGACGCTTCATCCACTCCCAAACATGCTCAATGGGGGACAGATCCGGAGATCTTGCTGGCCAGGGTAGTTGACTTACACCTTCTAGAGCACGTTGGGTGGCACGGGATACATGCGGACGTGCATTGTCCTGTTGGAACAGCAAGTTCCCTTGCCGGTCTAGGAATGGTAGAACGATGGGTTCGATGACGGTTTGGATGTACCGTGCACTATTCAGTGTCCCCTCGACGATCACCAGTGGTGTACGGCCAGTGTAGGAGATCGCTCCCCACACCATGATGCCGGGTGTTGGCCCTGTGTGCCTCGGTCGTATGCAGTCCTGATTGTGGCGCTCACCTGCACGGCGCCAAACACGCATACGACCATCATTGGCACCAAGGCAGAAGCGACTCTTATCGCTGAAGACGACACGTCTCCATTCGTCCCTCCATTCACGCCTGTCGCGACACCACTGGAGGCGGGCTGCACGATGTTGGGGCGTGAGCGGAAGACGGCCTAACGGTGTGCGGGACCGTAGCCCAGCTTCATGGAGACGGTTGCGAATGGTCCTCGCCGATACCCCAGGAGCAACAGTGTCCCTAATTTGCTGGGAAGTGGCGGTGCGGTCCCCTACGGCACTGCGTAGGATCCTACGGTCTTGGCGTGCATCCGTGCGTCGCTGCGGTCCGGTCCCAGGTCGACGGGCACGTGCACCTTCCGCCGACCACTGGCGACAACATCGATGTACTGTGGAGACCTCACGCCCCACGTGTTGAGCAATTCGGCGGTACGTCCACCCGGCCTCCCGCATGCCCACTATACGCCCTCGCTCAAAGTCCGTCAACTGCACATACGGTTCACGTCCACGCTGTCGCGGCATGCTACCAGTGTTAAAGACTGCGATGGAGCTCCGTATGCCACGGCAAACTGGCTGACACTGACGGCGGCGGTGTACAAATGCTGCGCAGCTAGCGCCATTCGACGGCCAACACCGCGGTTCCTGGTGTGTCCGCTGTGCCGTGCGTGTGATCATTGCTTGTACAGCCCTCTCGCAGTGTCCGGAGCAAGTATGGTGGGTCTGACACACCGGTGTCAATGTGTTCTTTTTTCCATTTCCAGGAGTGTATTATCCGGTTATCCTTCCGGCCCCGCTACAAACCGGCCGGCCGCCGCTGTATTGTGCTTCCGCGATCGGGTGCCCAGATCTTCTGTCTTGGGACTTCCTGTGTGAAGCACGACCAACACACCTGTGCGTACTTTTCCACCTAGGGCTTGAGTTTCGCCTACCATTTCATTTCCACTGGCGTTCCAACATCTACTAGTATAGGCAATCATTCATTACGTCGTTTTGATAATAAAGATACTCCATCACCTTTCATGCAATAAGCTTTAACAACTATTTACAGGGGGTACGTGACAATGTCAGTCTTCTTTAAATATTCATATATACGATATCCAAGCTATCAAATGATACCTAATTGCGGTTGTGAATAACGGCAAAGTATGTAGATGAGTGATTGTAAGGTGCGAAATTACAGCCACCTTACAACAGAACAATTCCGGTGTTTTAGTTGCTAAATTTCGTACCATAGAAGACTGAGCTATGATTCAGTCTCGCTGTAGCCTATTTCTTTCTACGATTTACAAGCATCATATGGCTGTTATGTTGGTTCTTTTCAGACTTGCAAATGTGTCTATAACGCCATTATAAGTCTTCCATGTTTTTGTATGTGACCCAACTCACGACTCTGATTCCATAATATGTTTATACCTTGTTCTCCTATTCCATAACTCTCTGGCATGCATGAGTGAATGAATGTGTGTTTCATTTTGCGGTACGATGGTTTAGCCTGCTGCAGAGAATCAGCGGTAGTCTTACAGAATGACCAACCCTTGTAGTTTTCAGGTAGGCAAAGAGGTTTGTTCCCTTAGTGTGAAATTTACCGGTGTTGGGTTGGTGGCGGAAGCCTCATCTCTTGGTTTTCCTGGCCACGGGGTCATGTGGGAGAAGTATTAGTGTGAGGTCGGCAGTCTGCTTCCAGCTCTCCGAGAGCCTGCAGCCGAGGTCCCTTCGAAGAAGGGTGACTTGATTTAACCGCACGGCGAGAGGGGAGCTCTTAGTTTTGGCCTCGCGATTTGTCTTATAAAGATTGTTTTGCGGGGTTGCAGCAAGGAATGCAAGGCTTTTGCATAATTTATTAAGGTTTCTGATGGCCTTACAAATGCGATGGGCGACACTGAGACCACAATACTGAGAGTACAAGATTTCCGCAAAGCATCTGGTACGGTAAACTACGACAAAATTGTCAGCAAAATGCAGCAGCTGAAATTATCAGATTGTAGGTGCAGGTGGCTCGAAAGCTACCGGCGAAACATAGCGAAACGTATTCTCTCTGCGAATGAAAAGTCATCTTGGAAGCATATTCTTTCAGAAGTGTTCCAGGTGTCTGTTCTGGGCTCACTGTTGTTTTCCTTGTATGTCAATGAAATGTCAGTTGTTCTGTTCAGCAAATGTCATTTCTACGCCGACGAACACCAACCTGACCTGAAGACATAAATACTGCGATCGTCTCTCTTTAGTGGTAAGATGGGCGCAAAACCTGGGACTTAGACTAAATGGGAAAAAGTCCCTAGTAATTTTAGTAGCCCATCCGAGAGTAGCGACTTCTGAATTCCACAAACAGATACTTTCAATTTTTCTTGGCGTTATTCTAAATTTTTCATCAAAATAACAGGGAACGATTAGGGTGTTACTCTAGATGAGCTCCTAAGATGGACCGAAAATCCTATCGCTAAGTGCACGAAGACTTCCTCTTGCCTCTGTGTCCGTAACAAGTTTCGTAACGTATTTCTATGATCTTTTCGCGAGATATAGGTAGAAGGAAGCATTACATTAGTTGACTTCTTTAGGAACGTACGCTCGCGGAACTTGATCAGTAGACCATAACGCGATGAAGCCTCTCTTGCAGCGTCTGCCACTGGATTTGGCTTAGCATCCTCGTAATGTTATCGCGCTTATTAAATGAACCTGTAACGAAACGTGTCGCTCTTCTTTGGACCTTCTCTGTTTCCTCTATCAGTCCCGTCTGGTACGGACCCCATACTGACCAGCAACATTCAAGTACTGTTCGAACGACGGTTTTGTAAGCTACCTGCTTTATGGATGGACTGCGTTTCCTAAGGAGTCTTCCAACGAATGTCAGTCTGACATTTGCCTTACCTGCGATTACTTTTATGTGGTCGTTCCAGTATAAGTCGCTAAGTACGCTTACATCTAGATATTTAATGGATGTGACTGCTTCCTGTCACTGTTATGCGAGCACGTAATTACACAGTAACGGCCTTGCTGCCTGTTTATGCGCACTACGTCACTTTTGTTTACGCCGAGAGCCGGCTTCCAGCCACTCCCCGCAATGAGCGTTGTCTCTCTGCTGATATTGCCGCATCTGTCTGCAGTTTTCTAACGTTACGGCTTTTCTGTATACAACGGCGTCATCTGGGAAACGCCTGACGGAACTTCCGACGTTATCCTGTACGCCATCTATACATATTGTGAAAAGCGTTGCTCCAATAAAACTTCCTTGCAGTACGCCGAATGTTACTTTCACGTCTGAATATTTGTCTCCTTCAAGAATGACACGGAATGTTCTGTTCGCTGGAAACTCCACAAGCCAGTCACACAGTCCGTATGCTCATAACTGCTGCGCACACACACACACACACACACACACACACATATATATATATATATATATATATATATATATATATATATATATATATATATAGGGTGTTTCAAAAATGACCGGTATATTTGAAACGGCAATAAAAACTAAACGAGCAGCGATAGAAATACACCGTTTGTTGCAATATGCTTGGGACAACAGTACATTTTCAGGCAGACAAACTTTCGAAATTACAGTAGTTACAATTTTCAACAACAGATGGCGCTGCGGTCTGGGAAACTCTATAGTACGATATTTTCCACATATCCACCATGCGTAACAATAATATGGCGTAGTCTCTGAATGAAATTACCCGAAACCTTTGACAACGTGTCTGGCGGAATGGCTTCACATGCAGATGAGATGTACTGCTTCAGCTGTTCAATTGTTTCTGGATTCTGGCGGTACACCTGGTCTTTCAAGTGTCCCCACAGAAAGAAGTCACAGGGGTTCATGTCTGGCGAATAGAGAGGCCAATCCACGCCGCCTCCTTTATGTTTCGGATAGCCCAAAGCAATCACACGATCATCGAAATATTCATTCAGGAAATTAAAGACGTCGGCCGTGCGATGTGGCCGGGCACCATCTTGCATAAACCACGAGGTGTTCGCAGTGTCGTCTAAGGCAGTGTGCACCGCCACAAATTCACGAAGAATGTCCAGATAGCGTGATGCAGTAATCGTTTCGGATCTGAAAAATGGGCCAATGATTCCTTTGGAAGAAATGGCGGCCCAGACCAGTACTTTTTGAGGATGCAGGGACGATGGGACTGCAAAATGGGGCTTTTCGGTTCCCCATACGCGCCAGTTCTGTTTATTGACGAAGCCGTCCAGGTAAAAATAAGCTTCGTCAGTAAAACAAATGCTGCCCACACGCATATCGCCGTCGTCAATCCTGTGCACTATATCGTTAGCGAATGTCTCTCGTGCAGCAATGGTAGCGGCGCTGAGGGGTTGCCGCGTTTGAATTTTGTATGGATGGAGGTGTAAACTCTGGCGCATGAGACGATACGTGGACGTTGGCGTCATTTGGACCGCAGCTGCAACACGGCGAACGGAAACCCGAGGCCGCTGTTGGATCACCTGCTGCACTAGCTGCACGTTGCCCTCTGTGGTTGCCGTACGCGGTCGCCCTACCTTTCCAGCACGTTCATCCGTCACGTTCCCAGTCCGTTGAAATTTTTCAAACAGATCCTTTATTGTATCGCTTTTCGGTCCTTTGGTTACATTAAACCTCCGTTGAAAACTTCGTCTTGTTGCAACAACACTGTGTTCTAGGCGGTGGAATTCCAACACCAGAAAAATCCTCTGTTCTAAGGAATAAACCATGTTGTCTACAGCACACTTGCACGTTGTGAACAGCACACGCTTACAGCAGAAAGACGACGTACAGAATGGCGCACCCACAGACTGCGTTGTCTTCTATATCTTTCACATCACTTGCAGCGCCATCTGTTGTTGAAAATTGTAACTACTGTAATTTCGAAAGTTTGTCTGCCTGAAAATGTACTGTTGTCCCAAGCATATTGCAACAAACGGTGTATTTCTATCGCTGCTCGTTTAGTTTTTATTGCTGTTTCAAATATACCGGTCATTTTTGAAACACCCTGTATATATATATATATATATATATATATATATATATATATATATATATATATATATATATCCAGCAGTTATGAGCATACGGGCTGCGTATTTATTAATGAAGACATTATTTTTTAGTTCTACTCATCAGCTGCATTTAAAAACTAGTCCTCTCCGGCAGTCAAGAAACAAGGCAGTAGAGATAATTTCTAGTAAAGTATCTCTACTGTTCTACTGAAGACAGAATATGAACTGTGTTTATTTTTTCCCCTTTGTGCACTGTAGTAGGGAGAGTGTTGCACTTCGGACCGTTAAAGAGATTTGGTTGTAGCCAGCGCTGTAATTTATTTTCTTATTCTATTTCGAAATGATAGCATTCACTTGATGTGTGCTGTAGTTTTTTTTCTTTAAATTGCAGAAGCTGTTTGGGAAAACTAAAGTTTTCTGAAATTTGGAAAACTGTTCCAGCGTACAACATGGTCAAGCACCTAGGAACAAACATTACATTTCAATTTAAAAGTGTTGCAATCGAGAAAAACTTGTCAGTCCTATACATACCAATAATCTGTGAGAAAAATAAAATTAAGAAGAAGAATTACCAATAACTGGAGACAAGTTAAAAACATTTTGAAACAGAAGCTATTGGTATGTAACACAAATTTCCAATTTAGAAAGAAGGAAAATTGTTAAGGCATTAAGGATACTGAGTTTTCCTTGGAAGAAGACCTTACATTTCAAGCTACAAGGTGGTGCACAAAATATTCTGTAATTGAAGAATTAATAATGGCCTTCAAACAGCTTTAATATACACACTAACACAAAAAAAAAAAACGTGCGCACCGTGAAGGAATTATCCGAATGGGACGCAAATCAGTAGATATGATGTACATTTATAGACAAAAAATGTTTACAATTTCACAAAAAATTGGAGAAAGAGCTGGACAAATTGACGAATTAAATAACGCGTTGATCCTGCCTGGCTCTTTTGCAAGCAGTTATTCGGCTTAGCATTTGATTGACAGAGCTGCCGGATGTCCAATTGGTGCGTCAGATCGTTAAAACCGCGAACTGGTTGGAGTGGTCTCACGATAATGCTCTAGACGGAAGGTAGAATTTGCCAAGCACGAAGACAAGCAGTTGAAACTGTCGCCATGTGCGGGCGAGTGTTATGTTGCTGAAATGTAAGCCCAGTATGGCTTGACACGAAGGGCAACACAACAGGGCATCGAAGTACAGCTGTGCTGTTAAGGGTGCCGCGGATGAGAGCGAAAGGGATGCTACTATGAAAAGAAATGGCACCCCAGACCTTCACAGACCGTTGTCGGGCCCTGAGGAGGACGGCCGTCAGGTTGGCATCCACTGCTGCCTGGAGCGTCTCGAGACGCGTCATCCAACAACTCTGCCAATCAATGACAAACCGAATAACTGCTTGCATAGCATACCTGTTATTGACTTGCTGATTTTTAAAGCTTTTTCCCTTTAATAAACCATCCAATTTTTCTGAAAGTGTAATCTTTTGTTTATCTGCACATGTACATCATATCTGTCAATTCTCGTCCCATTCCGATAATTCCTCCGTGTGCTTCGACTTTTTTACGTCTTATAGTGTCAGAGGTCAAACACAGGGAGCGAAAGGCTGTTTACAATTTGTACAGAAAGCAGATGGCGGTTGTAAGAGTCGAGGGGCATGAAAGGGAAGCAGTGGTTGGGAAGGGAGTGAGACAGGGTTGTAGTCTATTCGCGATGTTATTCAATCTTTATATTGAGCAAGCAGTAAAGGAAACAAAAGAAAAATTTGGAGTAGGACTTAAAATCCACGGAGCAGAAATAAAAGCTTTGAGGTTTGCCGACGACATTGTAATTGTGTCAGAGACAGCGAAGGACCTGGAAGAGCAGTTGAACGAAATGGGCAGAGTCTTGAAAGGAGGATGTAAAATGAATATCAACAAAAGCTAAACGAGGGTAATGGAATGTAATCGAATTAAATCAGGTGAAGCTGAGGGAATTGTATTAGGAAATGGGACACTTAAAGTAGTAGAAGAGTTTTGCTATTTGGAAAGCAAAATAACCGATGATGGTCGAAGTAGAGAGAATATAGAATGTAGAATGCCAATGGCAAGAAAAGCGTTTCTGAAGATGAGAAGTTTGTTAACATCGAGTATAGATTTAAGTGTCAGGAAGTCTTTTCTGAAAGTATTTCTATGGAGTGTAGCCATGTATGGAAGTGAAACATGGACGATAAATAGTCTAGACAAGAAGAGAATAGAAGCTTTCGAAATGTGGTGTTACAGAAGAATGCTGAAGGTTAGAGCTGGCCGTTGTGGCCGAGCGGTTCTAGCCGCTACAGTCCGGAACCGCGCTGCTGCTACGGTCGCAGGTTCGAATCCTGCCTCGGGCATAGATGTGTGTGATGTCCTTAGGTTAGTTAGGTTTAAGTAGTTCTAAGTCTAGGGGACTGATGACCTCAGATGTTAAGTCCCATAGTGCT
This sequence comes from Schistocerca nitens, assembly GCF_023898315.1. Taxonomy (NCBI): domain Eukaryota; kingdom Metazoa; phylum Arthropoda; class Insecta; order Orthoptera; family Acrididae; genus Schistocerca; species Schistocerca nitens. The sequence continues at coordinate 116,359,625 of NC_064620.1, read as the reverse complement.
CAGAGCCATTTGAACCATTTTGAACCACGGCATAGCACAGGTGGCTGCGTCTGAAGTGATGGCGTGACCGGGAAGCACGGAGTAATGATGAATCTCACCGCGTCGTGTTCACCAACGAATCGCAGTCCTGTACTGTCTCCAATATCCGTCTTTGGCGAGTGCGGAGGGGATCTGAGGAGAGACCCCCTCGTTCCCAAGTGCTGGGGAGGTACAGCGGAGCTGCTGCTCTTGGTGCCGAGGCGTGGGGAGCCGTCGGGTACTTCCCAGGTCACGGTCGGTGACTGAGGGAACAGCGACGGCACAGCGGTACATCACGCACATCTTACCCTTGCCAAGTGGCGAACGTTTTTGGTGTACGCTAAATTTCTATTTCTCGAATATCGTCGTTGCGGTGGAAGTCTAGACGCTGCGCTCTGCCGAGTCGGCGTCGGACAGTGAGGCGTCGGTTTCCCCAGCTGCTGCTGTACCGGCGCCGCGGATTCGCCGGACCCGCCGCTGCGCCTCGGCCGCGGGACGCCGCCTCCGCCCCCGGCTAACCGACCCTCATCCCGGCCAAATTAATACCGGCACACACTGGCGCCGACTAAAGACCCGTCCTGAGCGACGTAATTAAAAACGAGTGGCCAGGAGCCGCGAGCGACAGCGGGGGCCGCGTGGGGCGGGCGCCGGCGTCGGCCGAGTAATGGGCGCTCGACTGGACCGGCTGCCGCCACGTTAATTAGCGACGGGCGACCACACGCCGGGCCCCGGACACTCGAGAGCAGAGGTCGCGCTAGCAACGGTAATTTATAAGAAACCCGACCCGTAAGGACGTCGCCACCGTGTCTCCTCCGTACCGAGACTGCGCTTCGTCTGGGCGTCGCAGCTGGATACTGCCGCATCACGAAACGTCGCCAAATTCTAGAAGTACTACTGGTGTGTCCCCTGCACTCTGAGTAGTGTGTCCCAGCGCAGTTACAGGTCAGCCAGTGATTTTCATACAGAGCGCTACGTGGCGTTACCAATAAAAAAAACCTAAACAGCCTACTTACATAGCCCCCATGCTCCCCACAAAAAAATTTACAAATTGTCTTTGCAACGTCCTGCCAAAATAGTATGTCGTCAATGTTAAGGCAATTTGATTAAGCAAATGCGGATGAGTTCTGAGGGGCTGTATGGGTTTGACAGGTACTGATTCTTGTGCAACATGTCTTCAAAATATTTCACAAGACTGGAAAATTCAGATTGTTCGAAATGTTTGATGCTATGTTTTACTCGGTCTTGTGTAGCTTGAGACCAATATGCTGAGAGGAAGGCATGATAAACATGATAAAATTCTCCTTCACTGTGACAATCGTGAATGACCGATCGCATTCTTAAAGCTGGTTCATTCTCTAAACAGCCATACATAAATTCTAATCTGTGCTCTAATGACCAGTTGGGAGGAAAACAATAAGAGAATTGATGAAGCCACGCTTGTGGATGAATGTCGTTGCCGGAATTCTTAAATGTTTCGAATTTACGTGTGGTAATAAACAGCTTATAGTCAAAACCATCATGTCGGCGAGTCGCATATCGGTCATTGTTATTGCGTTTCGGCGGTTCCATCTCAAAATTCGGTGTACCTTGCCAATTTCTTTCATAATTTCCGAAGTGCCCTGTGTTATTATTTTGTGGCTGTTCCGTATTTCTATGTCCCTCTCCCCGTATTGGAGCGCGAGTGTCCTCTGAAATATGTAATTTTTGTATTACCTGTGTCAACTGATCTTGTACTTCCCGAATTTCTCTTTGGTGTTGCGTATTAATTTGATTCTGATTTTGTTTGAATTTCCTAAATTGTTCGTACTCTTCTGTATCATTAAAGACTACCGCTCTTGTGTCACTCAGATTATCATCTGCCTTCGTAGATAAATTATTTAGCTGATCCAAAAGTTCGACTACTCTCTCTGATAATGAACTAATTTCATATATATATATATATATATATATATATATATATATATATATATATATATAATGACCTTTGAACACTATTAAGATAAATACATAGTTTGTTCTCTATCAAAATCTTTCATTTGCTAACTATGCCTATCAGTAGTTAGTGCCTTCAGTAATTTGAATCTTTTATTTAGCTGGCAGTAGTGGCGCTCACTGTATTGCAGTAGTTCGAGTAAGGAAGATTTTTGTGAGGTAAGTGATTTGTGAAAGGTATAGGTTATTGTTAGTCAGGGCCATTCTTTTGTAGGGATTTTTGAAAGTCAGATTGCGTTGCGCTAAAAATATTGTGTGTCAGTTTAGTGTTGATCAGAATAAGTAAAGAGAGTAATGTCTGAGTACGTTCAGTTTTGCTCAGCTGTTTGAAAAGCAGATAATGTAAGATTCATACATTTTTCTAAGGGGACGTTTCAACTGTCATATTAAACGCATTCCTACTACACGGGACTTGGATATTCAGGCTGAGGCAAACTGTTGACAAAGTCCAAATTATACGAGGTACGCCTGTTATACGGACTGGCTGACTGATCCTGTGAACAGGCCCACTGATTACGAGCTGAGGTCTCAGTAGCGGTGGTGACATTCCGTGCAGTACCCTTTCCGTGTTTTACGGAATTTTGAGTAGTGGTTCTGGTGAGTTTTAAGCCGTTTTCTACGAGTCATGTGACGTCAGGTATTACGATGGGAATGGAAGCAAAGCTTCATTTTATGGACCTTTATTCAACTTTATGAGGAGTGTCCTTTTTTCAGTAGGTACAGTAACAAGATTTTAGAAAGGCTTGTAGCGAACTCCTAAAGGGGCAAAATAGTTTTTGCAGTTGTAACTGACCTTAGGGGAAAAATGGCGGTTGCGCCAGATTTTTATTTTTGAATAGGCGAGGTTGATGACTATGTTTGGGAATAATTCGAGTTCCGATGCCCTCTTAAAGTTACTGTTTCTGTAAGCTGCAACTAAAGAAACAAAATCAATAAAAATCCAAAAAGAGAAAAAGAGGAAAAGGAGGGAAAAGAGGAAGCCAAAAAAAATCTAAGTTCTGATTATCATTTATTTCTATATTAAAAGTGAATTTCCGATTTCATGCTGAATAGGGTCCTAATAAAAGATTGTGTTAGTAGTGCTAATTATAGTCCTAAAAGCAGAATTTCAAGAAAGATCGATTCAGAATTCAGTTAGCAAAGAGTCAAGTTCTGTCATCGAGTTGATACAGAACTAAGCTATCTCAATCATATTGATATTGCTTTCAGGCGAACGAGAATTGAATGTCGAGTTATACCATTCCTTTATAAGTTCTAAAAGAAAGAGAAGAGCTACTTAAAGATTATAAAGTCCTAACATTTAAAGTATTACACTACACTGATAATTCATAGTTTGCTTAATAACTTGATTTTTAAAAGAGAGACTATACCTTGTTAGTATTAATGCAATTATGCCACCTCAGTACGCAGTGACAGACTGCGATGATAGATAAGCAAAATTTAGATATATCTGTGAAACAGCTGTTGCCATATAGTTTTCTCTAGTGTTGTCAGAAGCTCTCTATAACAAAAGGCAGTCACTTGATGTACCAACGCGATTCACTCTTCAGAAACGCACAAAGGTAAACTTGAAACTTACATGAAAGAAAATAGTGACTTTCTATCTTAACGCTATTACGTGAATAGACTCTAGTTACTTCAACAGTGAGCTTATAGCTCATCAGAGACGTTCCGATTCAGCTGTAAGCCATTGCACGTAACTGGATTTACATGGCCGAAAGTCTCGGAAATAAAGTGTGTTATACACACATCAAAAATCATTTGCATCAGCCCGGTTCCCAGAACTCCTGAAGATAGACGTTGACTGCGGATATTCTATCACAGATACAGATGTAAACAACCATACATGAGCAGCTCCTATTAGAGGAAGGGGGTCCGACAGCCCATCAGTTCCACTCATTCCACCTGGGAGGCGGTACACGGTTCGTGTTGTCTATAGTTCAGCCATGCCTACACGTTCGAATACAGCGTTTCAATCGCGCACGCATTGTTACTTTGGGCCAGGAAGGGCTCTCAACAAGGGAAGCGTCCAGGCGTCTCGGAGTGAACCAAAGCGATGCCGTTCGGACATGGAGGAGATACAGAGTGGCAGAAACTGTCGAAGACATGCCTCGCTCAGGCAGCCGAAGCGCTACTACTGCAGTGGATGACCGCTACCTACGGATTATGGCTCGGAGGAACCCTAACAAAGCCACCATGTTGAATAATGCTTTCCGTGCAGCCACAGGACGTCGTGTAAAGACTCGAACTGTGCGCAATAGACTGCATGATGCGCAACTTCAATCCCGACGTCTATGGCAAGGTCCATCTTTGCAACCACGACACAATGCAGCGCGGTACTGATAGGCCCAACAACATGCCGTATGGACTCCTCAGGATTGCCATCACGTTCTCTTCACGGATGAGTGCCGCATATGCCTTCAACCAGACAATAATCGGAGACGTGTTTGGAGGCAACCCGGTCAGGCTGAACGCCTTAGACACACTGTCCAGCGAGTGCAGCAAGGTTCAAATGCTTCAAATGGCTCTTAGCACGATGGGACTTAACATCTGAGGTCATCAGTTCCCTAGAACTTAGAACTACTTAAACTTAACTAACCCAAGGACTTCACACACATCCATGCCCGAGGCAGGATTCGAAACTGCGACCGTAGCAGCTGCGCGGTTCAGGACGGAAGCCCCTAGAACCTCTCGGCCACAACGGCCGACGTGCATCAAGATGGAGGTTCCCTGCTGTTTTGGGGTGACATTGTGTGGGGCCGACGTAGACCGCTAATGGTCATGGAAGGCGCCGTAACGGCTATACGATACGTGGATGCCATCCTCTGACCGATAGTGCAACCATACCCGCAGCATATTGGTGAGGCACTCGTCTTCATGGACGACAATTCGCCCCCCCCCCCCTCCCCAAAGTGCACATCTTGTGAATTAGTTCCTTCAGGATAACGACATCGCTCGAATAGAGTGGCCAGGATCTTCTCCAGACTTGAACCATATCGAACATGCCTGGGATAGATCGAAAAGGACTGTTTATGGAAGACATGACCCACGAAACACTCTGAGGAGGAAGAGGAGGAGATTAGTGTTTAACGTCCCGTCGACAACGAGGTCATTAGAGACGGAGCGCAAGCTCGGTGAGGGAAGGATGGGGAAGGAAATCGGCCGTGCCCTTGCAAAGGAACCATCCCGGCATTTGCCTGAAGCGATTTAGGGAAATCACGGAAAACCTAAATCAGGATGACCGGAAACGGGATTGAACCGTCGTCCTCCCGAAATGCGAGTCCAGTGTGCTAACCACTGCGCCACCTCGCTCGGTAAACACTCTGACGGATCTGCGCCGAATCGCCGTTGAGGAGTGGGACAATCTGGACCAACAGTGCCTTCATGAACTTGTGGATAGTGTGCCACTACGTATACCGGCATGCATCAATGCACGACGACGTGCTACTGGGTATTAGAGGTACCGGTGTGTACAGCACTCTGGACCACCACCTGTGTAGGTCTCGCTGTATGGTGGTACAACATGCAATGTGTGAGAATGAGATTCTTCACTCTGCAGCGGAGTGTGCGCTGATATGAAACTTCCTGGCAGATTAAAACTGTGTGCGCCGACCGAGACTCGAACTCGGGACCTTTGCCTTTCGCGGGCAAGTGCTCTACCAACTGAGCTACCGAAGCACGACTCACGCCCAGCCCTCACAGCTTTACTTCTGCCAGTATCTCGTCTCCTACCTTCCAAACTTTACAGAAGCTCTCCTGCGAACCATGCAGAACTAGCACTCCTGAAAGAAAGGATATTGCGGAGACATAGCTTAGCCACAGCCTGGGGGATGTTTCCAGAATGAGATTTTCACTCTGCAGCGGAGTGTGCGCTGATATGAAACTTCCTGGCAGATTAAAACTGTGTGGTTTGCAGGAGAGCTTCTGTAAAGTTTGGAAGGTAGGAGACGAGATACTGGCAGAAGTAAAGCTGTGAGGACCGGGCGTGAGTCGTGCTTCGGTAGCTCAGTTGGTAGAGCACTTGCCCGCGAAAGGCAAAGGTCCCGAGTTCGAGTCTCGGTCGGCGCACACAGTTTTAATCTGCCAGGAAGTTTCATATCAGCGCACACTCCGCTGCAGAGTGAAAATCTCATTCTGGAAACATCCCCCAGGCTGTGGCTAAGCCATGTCTCCGCAATATCCTTTCTTTCAGGAGTGCTAGTTCTGCATGGTTCGCAGGAGAGCTTCTGTAAAGTTTGGAAGGTAGGAGACGAGATACTGGCAGAAGTAAAGCTGTGAGGGCTGGGTGTGAGTCGTGCTTCGGTAGCTCAGTTGGTAGAGCACTTGCCCGCGAAAGGCAAAGGTCCCGAGTTCGAGTCTCAGTCGGCGCACACAGTTTTAATCTGCCAGGAAGTTTCATGCAATGTGTGGTTTTCATGAGCAATTAAAAGGGTGGAAATGATGTTTACGTTGATCTCTACTACAGTTTTCTGTACAGGTTCCGAAACTCTCGGAACCGAGGTGATGCAAAAGATTTTTTATGTGTGTACCTTATTTCAAGGTTATTTTAGAATACGAAGTAGGAAAAAAACGTAACTTATTAATTCAAATTTTTGTCTTGGATTCAAACAAGGAGCGAGTGAAACGTGGGACTTAGGGAAAGCAGGAAAAGGTGTGGACGGGGCCTAAGCAGTTACTGTTGGTTGCGCAGTAAGCAAATACACTTTATTCAAGGAAATAATTTTTTTAAAAACTATCATTAAAAAAATGACTGTAACACAAGCTACACTGACGGCTGAAGGCCTTAGTAAGAAAGAATTCAAATTAGTTTTCGGCAGAAGTCCACGTGCAATACTTCAGAACAATTAACAGCTGAAGGCCTGAATTACAAATGAAGAAGACAATTACACGTTAAAAATACCCTAATAATTTTTAAAACAATCATAAAAAATTGACTGTAACAAGCTACACTGACGGCTGAAGGCCTTATTATGAAAGAATTCAAATTATTTGTCGGCTGAAGGCCATGAGCAATACTTCAGAACAATTAACGGCTGAAGGCCTGAATTTTACATGAGGAAGACAATTACGTGTTAACAATAGCAAAATAATTTTTAAAACAATCATTTTAAAAAAATTGACTGGTAACACTGACAGCTGAAGGCCTTATTAAGAGAAATTCAAATTATTTGTTGGCCGAAGGCCACAAGCGATAGGAATAATTTAAAGAAATATTATTTTTAAACAATTGACACAATCAGACCAAATAAAAAAAGGGAATGATCCACAGACAGTGCTCCAAGGATCGACCTGAGAAACAGTCCCTACAGCTGCGTAAGCGGTGAGACAAGCAGCCAAGAGTTATGCTCACCTAATAGGATAGCAACTCAAACTAGGGACAGTTTAAACGCCGATCAATCCTCTTACCATCTCCACCTAACACGATGGAATAATTGGAGCGAGGGCGAAGTGACAGACAGCACTGCGTCTTCAGAACCCAATGTTTAAAATATCGAAAGGCAGAAGGAATCACTACAACTAAGATAGACAAAAGAAACCACAATCCACACCGCAATCAAGGAGGCTGTCGAACTACACGTCATGCCGGAGAGCATCGGCAAGACGAGGAAAAGTACACTGCCGCAAAAATACGCTAACCTCCAGGGAAGGTAACTGGGGCGTTGGTGGCCACTAGGCAGTAAAATACCGCTGGTCGCACTTCACCAAATAATAACACAAAATTCAATAACTAATAACACGCAGTAGAAGGTGGCTAATAGATTCCGCCAATTCGACACGCTCCAATTTCTGCTGTTCGTCTCATGGCAACCCTCGAGCAGCAACACATGAACAAAGGGTGTGTCACCAAATAGTGGAGGTTTCACTACTGGATTAATGTTCACTCAACTCAACGTGCTGGGTCCTGTGGACAACGAGGTTGTGGCTCTCACAACTACAGCCCCTCGATCTGGCAGTGCCTGTGTGCTGCCAGCGGTCCAGGCATGTCCTCGTGCTGACGGACCTCTCTGCTGCTCCGTCCCAACCAAACTACCGACACACCCGACCCGGAAAACACTTAACGTCCTTCCAAAGATAGTACGGGTCTTAGATATCGTTAAACGCTGCTGCTGCCACTCGCGGACAGACAACGCTAGCAAATTTAGTAGCGCTTCTGAACAGAAGAAGAAAACGAGATGCCACTATCCCTATTACACGATGCCAACATACCAACGGCACCAACGCGAGCAGCACATGGCTCTACGAGCTTAATGAAAATCGAACTCTGGAGGATTAGACACAGGTTCCAATACTGATTTAGTCATTAGTCAACTAAGTTGCTGTTTTTATTTTATCTATTTTGGTCGGAGAACATCGTAGCTGATTTCGCACATTACACATAGGAAATACTGCATCCAGCTTGTGGCTGGTTGCAGTATTTCCTACAGTGTAAGTTGCTGTCTGTCTGTTTGTGCTAGATAATCTTTTCGAGACGTGACTACTGATAAGCATGTCTAGTGAGTAGTTATCTGATTATGTTTAGACATTCTTAATAAAGTTGTAATCTTTGTAGAGACACTCACACCGTATTCACAACTGTGACTTTCTCTTAAGAATTCCTATTAGCTTTTTATTTTTTATTTTTTAGTTCTTGAGTGCCGAAATTTGGAGTAATTTAAACTATTCTATACGAAGTCAATACAGCGGAGCCCAAAACATCTCGTTATCTAGATCAATCTCAACAAAAAAATAAAATAGTCTGTGCCAGTGTCAAGATAGGTCATGCACATGGCCTACACCTGGCATATAGTGATAAACATGTTTTGAACAAGTTGTCTGACTGACACAGCCATACACAAATACTCCGATCATCCGATTGCGCGCAGACAAGCTGGTTTCCAATACACGTATGCTGCACGGACTGAACAAAACTCCAGTCACTGAAGACAAATACAGAAATGAATTAGCAGATAATCAAACAAATAGCTACAGAGAACAGATATGATACAAACGTTATAGAGAGACTGAATCACAAAATTAAAACAAAACTAAAGGGACACCTAGCACACAAAAGCAAACAGCCTGTCACCAGCTTACAAACACAGATACGCAGAACACAAACACGCAAGAAAAGAAACAGCCATACAAACAAGCAAATGGTACACAGACACCTACAACAACAAAGCAGCCCACAGAATCGGCCACATATTGAAATAACAATAAAAATAGCCTGCAGGACGGACAACTCAATACAGAGAAAAATAAGGGCAAACAATACAAGCACAGACAAACACGACACATCTGCTATTTACCAACTGACATGCCAAGACTGCAAATCAGTTTATGTAGGACAATCAGAAACTTTAATACCAGATACACAGAACACATAAGACCATTAAAAAGTAACAGCCGCATTCTGCATTTTCTGAACACCTTATGGACATGAAACACATTCCAACAGACATCACTACTGACTTCAAAATTCTAAAATGCAGAAACAGCCCACCACAAAAACTAATAACTGAAGAAAACTATCAAATACAAAAAGCTATAGTTGAATGAAAAGAAACGATAAATGAATACAGTTCTCTGCAACCGATCTCTGGTCCCTGCCCTCAAAGAACTATCAGATAACAACAACCCGGCAGTTCTAGGCGCTACGGTCTGGAACCGCGAGACCGCTACGGTCGCAGGTTCGAATCCTGCTTCGGGCATGGATGTGTGTGATGTCCTTAGGTTAGTTAAGGGACTGATGGCCTCAGATGTTAAGTCCCATAGTGCTCAGAGCCATTTGCCTCTCTCTCTCTCTGCGCTCATGTGTGTCACACACACACACACACACACACACACACACACACACACTGTGCGCGTGACTCACAAAGATTCAAAAGTCCCACCCATAAGGTATTAAAATGTTCGCCATCTTGTTTCCGCAGTGTGTAAACAGTGAAACAGTGATAGCGGAAGTTCAGTTGTGCAGGTCTCCACAGTGAAGAAAATGAAGCGACCAGAAAGCATAAGTGAAACATATTGTAAACACACATACACAAAATCTACCACAGAGAATTAATTAATGTCAGGCCTAACCATAAGATTCCCACTCGTAAAATTTCGAAATAAATTACTTTTCGAAATTAGTTTCTATTGCGGATGACAGACTCTGAAAGAAAACGAGCGCTATTAAGAAATAAAAGCCCAGGAAAAGCACAGCATCTGATAAGAAGATACGAGGGCTATTCCGAAAGTAAGGTCCGATCGGTCACGAAATGGAAACGACTATGAAAATCCGATAAAGCTTTGCACAGATGTGTTGGGTAGTGTCTCTAGTATAACCCCAGTTAGCATCACGTCGCTCTTCTCATTTCTGAGCTCGCAGTGAGTGCGTAAAGATGTCTAGAAAATAGTGTCTGCCGCCAAGTACGGGGGCCTGGTGAGAAATTTCCCCTGAAGCTATGCAGCTAACATTACATAACTGTCGTGCTGTTTCGTCTTCAAGACAATTCTCAGCCGCATTCTGCAGGGGCAATGAAGATGCTCCTGCATCGTTTTAAAATGGAAATGTGAGAGTACCCACAATACAGCCCGTAATTGTCTCCCTCTGAGTTTCAGCTCTGGTCACATGAACCGCTGGTTATGAAGACAACATTTCGGCACAAGACAACGAGCCGTAGGCCAGCGTAGAGAATTGGCGGAGAGCACTGGCGGCTGCCTTCTATAGCGAGGGTATGGGAAAGTTGGTACAACGCTACGATACACGTCTAAGTCGGGTCGGCGACTATGGAGATAAGTAGCTGCAAGGTGTATCTAACTGTTGCAAATAAAACATTTTTGATTTTTACCGTGGTTTCCATTTCGCGACCTATCGGACCTTACTTTCGGAATAGCCCTCGTATATATACAAAACTTCGTATTAAAATTTGTAAATACTGTAATATGAACTCAAAATGATAGATGTGCAAGCATTTTTATAGTAAGAAAACGGACGCACATTGATGACGCTGTAACTTCAGCGAATCATGTATGTAAAATAAAAGACAAAATTGTGTTTTACTCGAGGCAGACCCTCTCTAGAAACAAGTCTGTTGGTAAAGCAAACACGGACAGAAGAGCTTCAACCTCAAGATGAGTGTTTTCACTATTTATTTTCAACACTATCACGCGCAATGGCAGTTTCCGTTTCTACCCACCCTCTAATCCTGTTGCTCAACGACATCGATGCCACGTTTTGTAACATAATCAACAACTTCAGACCGGGAAGTACCTCCTATGTTTATCTGAGCAGTGCATGTGTACGCATACACCAACTAGGATTGATGTGATTGATTCTTTATTATTACCTTGGTGTTCTGCTAAGAAAGTGTGCACCGTTCGCGGATTATCGCTGGTCTACCAGTTGCGCTCGCTATCCATCGAAAGACCAGATTCGTTATTGGAAATAAGCAACAATAATTTAGACCCTGCTTAGCCTATAGGGAATATTAACCAGAGTATTGATTTATTCGATAATTATATTTGTGGTCATCAATACATTTGAGTTTGAGAACTATAGAGATATTTACAGCAATAATACTAAAAGAAGACGTATCTGATTAACAGCTGTAGGTTGGGTACCATATACTGTCACCTCATTGGCTGGTTTCAGCTTGACACAGGGAAGCCATAGCAACATCTGATCTATAAAGAGAGCGCGAGGAGGGCACGTGATAAAGTTTAACCAAAGACACGAGCAAAGTACAGTTTAACAATCTACCACTGCAGACAATACACCAAGAGAAGAAGTGTTTTCAAATGCAGTCTAAAGTTCTTTCTCCTCGACACGTTCTTTTATATTGTAGAGAAAGTGTCTTCGAAGTGTAGGCGACTCAAAAAAGTAATCCCAGGCAGGTCCCGACTTGAGGTTAGAAATGAAACGATAAGGAGAAGAAAATGAAATAACATTCCGAGCCTGGTCTGGAGGAGTATCGCAATCCCTGGTTGAAAATTTCTCAAAAGACAAGTGGCCAGGTATGCGGACGCTAACCTGAAGACACAACTAGCTCAGAAGAGCGGTGCGAAGCTAGCTGTTTTGAACGCAGTAATTAGCAGGGGCGGCTCCAGCTGCTGCCCTCCTCTGGCAGCTGCGGTCGGTAATTGGGGGCTGCGGAGGCGGCGGCGCCGCGGTCGCCAGGTGAGTGGGCGGGAGGCAGCGGGTGGGCCGCCCCCTGGCTCTGCACGGGCGCCGCCACAGGCCGGCCGCCTCACCTTCCCGACCACTCACCTCCAAAGCCGACCTCCAGAGTCCCTACCGAGCAGACTCCGCGCCCTCACTGCAGCTGGGGTATAACCGAAGCTCTCTCCATGTACACTACTGGCAATTAAAATTGCTACACCAAGAAGAAATGCAGATGATAAACGGGTATTCGTTGGACAAACATATTATACTAGAACTGACATGTGACTACATTTTCACGCAATTTGGGTATTTAGATCCTGAGAAATCAGTACCCAGAACAACCACCTCTGGCCGTAATAACGGCCTTGATACGCCTGGGCATTGAGTCAAACAGAGCTCGGATGGCGTGTACAGGTACAGATGCCCATGCAGCTTCAACACGATACCACAGTTCATCAAGAGAAGTGCATATTGTGACGAGCCAGTTGTTCGGCCACCATTGACCAGACGTTTTCAATTGGTGAGAGATCTGGAGAATGTGCTGGCCAGGGCAGCAGTCGAACATTTTCTGTATCCAGAAAGGCCCTTACAGGATCTGCAACATGTGGTCGCGCATTATCCTGCTGAAATGTAGGGTTTTGCAGGGATCGAATGAAGGGTAGAGCCACGGGTCGTAACACATCTGAAATGTAACGTCCACTGTTCAACGTCCCGTCAATGCGAACAAGAGGTGACCGAGGCGTGTAACCAATGGCACCCCATACCATCACGCCAGGTGATATGCCAGTATGGCGATGACGAATACACGATCCCAATGTGCGTTCACCGCGATGTCGCCAAACACGGATGCGACCATCATGCTGCTGTAAACAGAACCTGGATTCATCCTAAAAAATGACGTTTTGCCATTCGTGCACCCAGGTTCGTCGTTGAGTACACCATCTCTGGCGCTCCTGTCTGTGATGCAGCGTCAAGGATAACCTCAGCCGTGGTCTCCGAGCAGTATGTCCATGCTGCTGCAGACGTCGTCGAATTGTTCGTGCAGATGTTTGTTGTCCTGCAAACATCCCCATCTGTTGACTCAGGGATTGAGACGTGGCTGCACGATTCGTTACAGCCATGCGGATAAGGCCTGTCATCTCGACTGCTAGTGATATGACGCCGTTGGGATGCAGCGCGGCGTTCCGTATTACCCTCCTGAACCCATCGATTCCATATTGTGGTAACAGTCATTGGATCTCGACCAATGCGAGCAGCAATGTCGCGATACGATAAACCGCAATCGCGATAGGCTACAATCCGACCTTTATCAAAGTCGGAAACGTGAGGGTACGCATTTCTCCTCCTTACACGAGGCATCACGACAACGTTTCACTAGGCAATGCCGGTCAACTGCTGTTTGTGTATGAGGAATCGGTTGGAAACTTTCCTCATGTCAGCACGTTGTAGATGTTACCACCGCCGCCAACCTTATGTGAATGGTCTTAAAAGCTAATCATTTGCATATCACAGCATCTTCTTCTAGTCGGTTAAATTTCGCGTCTGTAGCACGTCATCTTCGTGGTGTAGCAATTTTAATGGCCAGTAGTGTATATAAATAAACGGCAAATATTCGCTTACAAAACCAGTTCTTGTGGCTTCTAAGAATATCCTCATTACTCAGATTCATCTCTAACAAGATACCAATGCCAACAACGGCACACAAGCCGTTGTCGCTACAGTGCGTAAGTGCTGTAGCAAATTTCTTCCAAAAAGCCGTGCGTAGAATCGCAGTTTGGGGTGGCCCCGGTACTCGGTTCCCATTTTAGCAGGGAACGTGGGGTGGCAAGTTTTTGGTTTAGCCTGGACCAGCTGTCATTTGTACAGTCACTCGAGCGTCTGTCTTACTGTAGCTCTGTTACGGTATGTTGAGCAAAGTCTGAACGACGAACCTGAGCTGGCGCCCATGCAAATTCTGCAAATCAGCTAATTTCTTTTTCGAAAGCTTTTAGTTGGATTGAAATTAGAGCTTAGATGAAAGCACCATTTGCATGTGCGCCATTCCGATTTTGTGCGCAAAAACAGTCCCGCTCGTTTGGGTTTTATGAGCAAAATCTGTCACCCTTAAATAATTTTGGACTCTGGCGAGACTGATAATTCAAATGTAGTCCCCCCGTGTATCGAACCTTGGTCTACGATAAGTTTTAGGCGTTTGAAAAATTTTGCTTCGTTTTGACTTTAAATGCAAATGTCACGTTTTTTCTGGGAGGTTTTTGAAGCGCGCCACGTCTATACACTAGTGTACAGCTAAACTATGAATGACAAACCGCTGGAATCAGTATCTACAGTAAGATATCTAAGAGTAACTACCCAGAGTGACGTTAAGTGAAATGACACACAAAACAGATAGTGGGAAAATCAGATTCAAGACTCAGATTCATGGGAATAGTCTTAAGAAAATGTAATTCACCCACGAAGGAAGTGGCTTATATGGCGCTTGTTCGGACGATTCTTGAATATTGTTGATCTGTTCGGGATCCCTACCGGGTGGGACTGATGTAGGATGTAGAGAAGATGCAACGAAGAGCGGCACGTTTCGTCACAGGATCGTGTAGCTAACGCGAGAGCGTTACGGAGATGGCTCTGAGCACTATGGGACTCAACTGCTGTGGTCATAAGTCCCCTAGAACTTAGAATTACTTAAACCTAACTAACCTAAGGACAGCACACAACACCCAGCCATCACGAGGCAGAGAAAATCCCTGACCCCGCCGGGAATCGAACCCGGGAACCCGGGCGTGGGAAGCGAGAACGCTACCGCACGACCACGAGATGCGGGCGTTACGGAGATGCTAAACAAATTCTATTGGCAGACGTTACAAGAGAGGCGTCGTAAATGAAGCAGAGATTTATCGAAATTCCGGGAGAGTACTTTTCGGGCAGAGTCGGACAACATATTACTTCCCCCCACATAGGTCTTGCGTAATGATCAAGAGGAGAACATTAAAGAAACTAGAACCAATACAGAGGCTTACCGACAGTCATTCTTCCCACGCGCTATTCATGAATGGAGCAGCGTTGGAGGACTCAGTTACTGATACAAAAGTACCCTCCGTCACACACCATTGTGCGGAATTTGATTTAGATGTAGATGTACTTCAACTTGTACGAACCAGTTCAAAGTTTGCACCAAGACAGACAAATGTATAAAGTCAAAACGAAACGTTATACGTTGTCGAGGTACGATGATTCAAACTCGAGCTAAATGTGCTGCGTAGAATTCATTCTTACGTGAACTGAGTGGACGGAAACTATTTAAAGTGAATCAAATAAATAAAAAATGTGTTCTTACGATAAAATTCAAAACTCTTTTTCAAATGTCTAGCTTCATAAGGATTATACGTGCAAAACACGCTTTTTGTGAGATTTTTACGCGAGCCGCTCCTATGTTTCAGACTTGTGCGAATCGATTCAAATTTTGTACGAAGGTAGACAAATACATGTAATTAATGGTCGCTCTGTTGTTCTGTGAAAGCTTTATCAGTTGCTACTACATAAGCAAAAAGTTTCGAAACAATAAATAAACCTGTACGGGATCAGTCGTCGTCCAAGTCAACAAAAATTTACATCGTTTGTCGCGCTATAGCGGTCTAATGTCAAAATTATGGTAGAGTAAAAGTTGGGAACCAGAATGAAAATACTATTTTGTCTAAAACTGACATGGTGAGACCGTGGCTGTGTCAATTAATGTAGGTTAATTCTTACAAAGAAGAAACCAGCAACCAGCCACTATTAATACTGCTATTTATTTAGGTAAATAGCGCCGTTACCGGTTTCGAACTGGCAAGTTCATCATCAGACGGCTGTTCACCTGATTTTCAAGACAACACTTTACATTATCGTCCGTTTCCGATTTTTATTATTCCACTGCGGTGAAGTATTTTTGGTGTGTTGTTGCCGTCGAAAATTCCGCGCGATTTTGTTGCGAAGTTGCAGGATTGTATTTTTCGCATATTCCTAAATATATCCAGCTCTTACGTAACTTGTATATCACATATCACATGTGATATACCACACACACACAATATGGTGTGTGTGTGTGTGTGTGTGTGTGTGTGTGGTGCTTTGCACAATATGGTGATATACAAGTTACGTAACTGCTAGATATATTTAGGAATATGCGAAAAATACAATCCTGCAACTTCGCAACAAAATCGCGCGGAATTTTCGACGGCAACAACACACCAAAAATACTTCGCCACAGTGGAATAATAAAAATCAGAAACGGACGATAATGTAAAGTGTGTCTTGAAAATCATGTGAACAGCCGTCTGATGATGAACTTGCCAGTTCTAAGCCGGTAACGGCGCTATTTACCTAAATAAATAGCAGTGTTAATAGTGGGTGGTTGCTGTCTTCTTCTTTGTAAGAATTAACCTACATTAGAATGAAAATATCTTAGTACAAAAAAGGCGAATATGTCGTTGGCATACTCTGGGATGTAAACGAAGGGAACTCACTTTTCCACTTATCTGGCAGCTTGAAGGACACTTAAATCAAAACGCTTTGGCATATTAGCCCTTTTTTACGAGTTAACCCTACTTCTCCAGCGCAGTGAGCTCTTCTAGACGCACCCCCTGTTATATGTATGGTGAGGAGTGTAAGAACAAATGGACACAAATTTATGTGCTTATGCTGAGTGGGATGCGTCTACAATAGGAAGTACGGGCGAGTCGAGGGGTGGAGGGTGCATGTGTAACAGGAAGTATCCCAGAGTGGGGATGGATGCAGCCTAAGCTTTGCGACACGCCGTGTCACAATGCACGATATGAAAACTGCCCCGCTGGAAGACCTGATGGCATGTGACATGTCACACAACATGACATCTTGTATCATGTTACTCTACTTGAGGCCATGCATTATATCATATGACATGGATAGTACTAACAACTAAAAGCATGAACATGTCATGATGTTTTGATTTAAGTGTCTATGAAGCTGCCAGGTAAGTCGAAAACGTAATACCCTTCTCTTACTCTTCCCGGGACATATTCGCCTTTTTTGTGCTAAACGATATGACCATTTTTCATTCTGGTAACACACATTAAAAGTCATCACCAACAGTTTTCACATCTTTTTTTATTTTTTGTTGCTCGCCTTTTGGTTATGCGACTGCAGCCAGTCAAAGATCCAGTGTCAGTTATTTGTACAGGGTAAACTAGAACAGCAATGACAAAATTTCAGAGGTTGTTCAGGGACGCGTCTGAGTGTTTTGGTACCACAGACTACTGTTCTTCAATGACTCGTTAGATATTTTAGATTTAATATGATTTGTCCTGTTTGTAATACAATTTACCTGTATTCCTGTTAAAAATATCTTCTGAAGAGCGAGGAGGCCTATAGTATACAGTTAGCACAACACGGAAGGACGCGGTTCTTCGTCCGCGTACGTCCTGTACAACGCAAAAGCAAAGTACAGATGATGTTGTTTACCGTCACTGCAGAACAGCTCAGCACTGCGTGGCCGGCCGCGGTGGCCGTGCGGTTCTAGGCACTTCAGTCCGGAACCGCGTGACTGCTACGGTCGCAGGTTCGAATCCTGCCTCAGGCATGGATGTGTGTGATGTCCTTCGGTTAGTTAGGTTTAAGTAGTTCTAAGTTCTAGGGGACTGATGACCTCAGATGTTGAGTCCCATAGTGCTCAGAGCCATTTGAACAGTCAGCACTGCGTCGTTCAGTGAATCTACACACGTGTACAGTACGTGCACATCGGGCGATTCTTCGCTCATTATGTCAGTCCGTACTACTGCCAACATGCAGCACCTAGCTCCACTGCCACGAGTACGGTATAGCAGCCGTTCCTGTTGTCAACAGTAAATACGAGCAGTGGGAAAACATTGTTTCCAAACAAGACCCCCAGTGCATACCGACGACATTCGCACTATTGTGCAGACATTTTCAGTGCACTAGAGAGAGAGATAAATAGGCGGAGGAAATTGAAATGTAATCACTCTGCCCCGAGCCACTGCAGACAATGGATCCCTTATACCGAGATCCCTGAACGACTCCCACGACTCCTGCCGTGTTCCATGTGCAGTTCGGATTCAGGC
Organism: Schistocerca nitens; assembly: GCF_023898315.1. Taxonomy (NCBI): domain Eukaryota; kingdom Metazoa; phylum Arthropoda; class Insecta; order Orthoptera; family Acrididae; genus Schistocerca; species Schistocerca nitens. The sequence continues at coordinate 116,341,397 of NC_064620.1, read as the reverse complement.
TGTATTTATAAATACCTGACATACTTGTAATAACGTACGATCAGAATTACTCAAAACACGAAGAAAATACGCACAAAATAACCAGTCTAGAATTGGATCTTCACTATTCCTTGTTACAACTAAAACACTGATTGGGTCGTGATACATTGCGAACGCGTGTGTGGACGCCCCTATTACGCCACGCACAAACAGGTATACAATATACTGATAAAATAAAATCTTCTAGAGTTATCAGCCGAGGCGCAACGTGTTGTCACTACGTTTCGAAGGGGTTCTTACTCGTCATCTCCAGGCTATGCTACGTCCATATCGAGTTAGTTTCTTTAAAGCCTCTGGACTGCAGGCCAGAAGGTGCTTCCGGAAGAGACGTCGCGCCGGAGGTAGACGAGTGAGGAGGGGGTGAGGGGTCCGTACGTCGAGTCCCGGTGCTGCCTGCTCTAACAATACCACCACTTGCAAAGTAGGTTAGAAATCAGATTAATAATGTTGCTCACGCAGCATATGTTCGCTTTATTGGGCAACAACAAAATTATTGACTGTGGATGGTATCGTCAGAAATGAAATAATGAAGTCACTGTAAAAAAGTCATTAATTTTGGCACTTATCTTGAATGGATTCCCACGTAGATTTCGTCGAAGTTGTTATGACTCATCTTGTTGATTCGAGGGTGATTCCACTTTGACTGCTAGAAGGTCCAGATCTGTATTTTAGCAATATTTGAAGACCTAACAAATGAGTTTTTCAGGAAATTCTTGATGATTGAACAATCCCAGATCAGAACTATGGTATTTTTGATTTGGTGTTCACGATCCACATTTTTATTAAACTTCTTATAAATTCACATATACTTCTTCTTAATTGTCACATCATCAACAAAACAGTTTTGTATCAATCTTCATATATTTAATTTACACTTTAACCAAACACAAGACTTGACTGTTCTTTTACAAAGCGAAATAACAACTTCTGCAAAGTGAAACAAAGACTGCCCTGCCGGCCGTGGTGGCCAAGCGGTTAAAGGCGCTACAGTCTGGAACCGCGCGGCCGCTACGGTCGCAGGTTCGAATCCTGCCACGGGCATGGATGTGTGTGATGTCCTTAGGTTAGTTAGGTTTAAGTTGTTCTAAGTTCTAGGGGACTGATGACCTTAGAAGTTAAGTCCCATAGTGCTCAGAGCCATTTGAACCATTTTTTGACTGCCCTGTGCGCATTCGCGCCAAAAAGGTTACTAGCAAGTCAAATATTATGACAGTCTCACAGAAATGAATACTCTTGATGATGCAATCCCAGACATCGTTGGTGCGGCACGGCACCTCCACCGGTTCGACAAGAAACGCGTCTGTCTGTCGCCGCAGCGTTCTGCCAAGGCAGAGTCGTCGGTTCGGTCGAGGCGAGGCGAACCGAACCGCCACCTGCGTTCTCTGGACAGCGCTCCGAGACGCGCCGCCGCGCCTGACCGCTACGCTGTAGTCACTGAATAGAGGCCGCACTGGCAGCTGACGCAGCCCCGACTGGCCACCGGCTAACCCACCAGGCACAGGCGCAGTTTTCACTGTCGACCAGAAGATGGCCTTTATTCTGTGATTCTCCGTTATTCTGGCAGTCTCGGCCGTGAGATGTCCTGCGCACGTTAGGAGCGTCAGGCGTTTTCTTTCTTTTGGATTGTTTTCCTTCTTCTTTGTACTCGGTTAGAGAGCGCATCTTATCCGTGTGTCCGAGTAGCCGTTCTTGCGGGATGTTTTCGCACAGATGTTGTAACTCGGCAAATAAACTTTCCCTGCCGAATATCGGTCGCGCTAAATGTGCCACGGTGGCGAGCAGAATTTACGTTGCGCTGGGCGGTTCTGTGATTCTGTCATCAAAGTGGCAGTGAGAACGCTAGTACACGACGATGTTGTCAACCAGGACAGCGGTTTCTGCCTGGGACGTGGCTTCAGCAAACATACATCAGGAATGCTCTGATGTCAAAGCGGCGCGGCGCAAGTAGCGGGTAAAACAAATGGCTCGGAGCACTATGGGACTTGACTTCTAAGGTAATCAGTCCCCTAGAACTTAGAGCTACTTAAACCTAACTAACCTAAGGACATCACACACATCCATGCCCGAGGCAGGATTCGAACCTGAGACCGTAGCGGTCGCGCGGTTCCAGACTGTAGCGCCTACAACCGCTCGGCCACCCCGGCCGGCTGCGTTAGACGGGCGCCACCGAGACTTGGCCGGACTCCCTCTCGGTCACACCCCACTCGGCCCCCAGTCTTCCCATGCCACCACCGGCCGCTACGTCTCTTCGGGAGACACGCGAGTGGCTCACAAGTTTGGCTCCGGCAAAGGGAGAGAGCGCCCCATCGGGTATAAAGGAACGAACTGGACGCCAAGTCGACGCTTTACCATAAGATGACGAGCAGAACGCCACGACTCGCCTGATAACACGAGTAAATCTCATCAATAAAATTCGCCAAGAAATCCTATTTGTCCATGATGGAAGGAATATGCGTTACTACAATATGTATCGTTTTTTGTAAAAGAGAATTCGTTACTCGTACATCTGACAATCCACTAACGTTTCGCGTCGTAAACGTTTACCATATTCAATAAATTGCAGAGAACCACCGAAGTCGCAATATTAATTTTCTTTATTACTTGACGACTACTTTCGAGCCTAAGCTAATTATCAAATCATCCACTCAAGTTATGCAGTAACATCCATTACGTTGGCCACATGAATATTCATTCCACTTCTTGTAAAACGTCATTCACCTAGCTTAGTAGATCATTTGATAGTGAACATAGGCTCGAAACTAGTCATCAAGTAATAACGAGAATTAATACTGCAACTTAGACGGTTGTCTTCATTTTGTTGCATAATCTGATATACCACACAGTTCCTGCCGTCATGTCATCCAGAACCCTGGAAATTAGTAAATAGTCCTGAACGTTGTTCCTCTGTATTTATTTGCACTATGATGATCTGTCAGTGTGGTAGTCCTACTGCTTTCTCTTACATAGTTCATGTACTTGTATGAGGAAAAATAGGTTATGTCACGTATTCGTAAGAATAAATAAGTAAACATGGTGAAGAGGTAAATCGTGCCCGTTTGTATATTAAGTGAATCATATAGAGTTGACTCTTCCGGGGGTAGAGTGAAAGGGAGTATCTTGCGGCAACGCCTCTCTAGGAGTCTCGCAAAAATTTTGTAATCTCCGTCAAGCAGAGTTAGGGGGCGCTAATATGCTGGCATCGCTCCGATGTCACTTTGTCAATAAGTACAACAATGCTAGCGGTATGGCGTTTTCCGTCATCAACAGTTCGTGCTATACTGTCGCCCACGGCGACGCCATTAGTCCAAGAAAGGCGAGATGAAATTCTGTCGGCAATCCGTCGACGCCAGGCGACTCACACATTCAAAGCACGTTTGTTAACTGCATCATGGGCCTCGTCGCACGTAACCAGCTCCGCCTCGCGTGAGACTTGTGTTAACACAGCATCCTCAACACGGGCGTTGGTATGGTGGTACAGCGTGCGGTACCAGTCTACAAAGGCACTGACTACTTCGGTCTGATAAGTTCCGTGCTGGGCGCGACGGGTGTAGATCTAGGTGACGAGTCGTCGTCCCCGTTGTCTCCCATCGGAGGCGATACGAAGCGTGGTGGGGTGGGGTCTAGTCCCCACCACCGCCCCATGCAGGTTACGGCGTGTCAACGTCATGATCTGTGCCTTAATCCTGCTCTGTTCCCTCTCGGTTGCAGGACTGGGCGGCTGGGCTTGGAGGTCGCGAGGAACAGCGTAGAAATATTGGGTACTGTGCCAGCGGCACGCACCTACTTCCTTGCCGTACTGAATCAAGGTACATGGAACAGCAGGGCTGGCACATTTCAGCTACCGAGTCAAGCGACGTTCACAGGTGGCCCATGTCTCGGTAATGCGTTGAGCACATTTAGGATCGTGGAGGTGTTTAACTTCCACGGTTCACGACTGCGCCAGACCACTTGTTGGAGGAAGAGAATAGTACAGATGTAGGCACAGTGGTCTGAAAAGGCCAAGGGGCAAAGTTCTGCACGTTGGAGTGCAGGGGTCAGTTCCCGGGAGACTAACTCCTATCAAGACAGCTCGCAGAGTGACCCAAGTACGGACAGGTGCCTCGCCAACTTCCAAAGTGCCGCGCAGCAGCATAGCACGGACGACAAGGCGAAGTTCTTGGCAGGTGCTGCAGGGAGGCATTTGATCCTTAGGGTGCAGGACACAAAATCACTCAGAAGCAAGTAATGGTCACAGCGCCCAAGAAATAAAGGGGCGATTTCTTCTGAGTAGAAACGCGCTCTGTTGTGTCATCGGATGGAGTCTGACAGAGCTTACAATTTGACAATACGCACTTATGACGGTGATCGCCATGCCTCTGGCGGACGTGCTCGCGAGGGCATCCCGTCCCACATGGTCACCAGGGCAGGGATAATTCTTACAGCCCGCGAGGTCCGAATGTGTGGCCAAGTGCACTGTGTGATGTAGACGTCCAATGCCCTTATCTCTCACAGCAGTTGAATTTTCACTCGGCAGCTACTGTTGTTAGTATATGAAGATGGTATCTGTTCTTTCGGACATCGGTGACCATGCAGCTCTCTTAGAATGAAATGGTAATTTAGTCAAGACCCTAAGCTGTCGACAGGCTTTGATATACAGGGTGTTACAAAAAGGTGCGGCCAAACTTTCAGGAAACATTCCTCACACACAAATAAAGAAAAGATGTTATGTGGACATATGTCCGGAAACACTTAATTTCCATGTTAGAGCTCATTTTAGTTTCGTCAGTATGTACTGTACATCCTCGATTCACCGCCAGTTGGCCCAATTGAAGGAAGGTAATGTTGACTTCGGTGCTTATGTTGACATGCGACTCATTGCTCTACAGTACTAGCATCAAGCACATCACTAGGTAACATCAACAGGTTAGTGTTCATCACGAACGTGGTTTTGCAGTCAGTGCAATGTTTACAAATGCGGAGTTGGCAGATGACCATTTGATGTATGGACTAGCATGGGGCAATAGCCGTGGCGTGGTACATTTGTATCGAGACTGATTTCCAGAACGAAGGTGTCCCGACAGGAAGACGTTCGAAGCAACTGATCGGCGTCTTAGGGAGCACGGAACATTCCAGCCTATGACTCGCGACTGGGGACACGAGGACACCTGCAATGGACGAGGCAATTCTTCGTGCAGTTGACGATAACCCTAATGTTAGCGTAAGAGAAGTTGCTGCTGTACAAGGTAACGTTGACCACGTCACTGTATGGAGAGTGCTACGGGAGAACCAGTTGTTTCCGTACCATGTACAGCGTGTGCAGGCACTATCAGCAGCTGATTGGCCTCCACGGGTACACTTCTGCGAATGGTTCATCCAACAATGTGTCAATCCTCATTTCAGTGCAAATGTTCTCTTTACGGATGAGGCTTCATTCCAACGTGATCAAATTGTAAATTTTCACAATGAACATATGTGGGCTGACGAAAATCCGCACGCAATTGTGCAATCACGTCATTAACACAGATTTTCTGTGAACGTTTGGGCAGGCATTGTTGGTCATGTCTTGATTGGGCCCTATGTTCTTCCACCTACGCTCAATGGAGCACGTTATCATGATTTCATACGGGATACTCTACCTGTTCTGCTAGAACATGTGCCTTTACAAGTACGACACAACATGTGGTTCATGCACGATGGAGCTCCTGCACATTTCAGTCGAAGTGTTCGTACGTTTCTCAACAACAGATTCGGTGACCGATGGATTGGTAGAGGCGGACCAATTCCATGGCCTCCACGCTCTCCTGACCTCAACCCTCTTGACTTTCATTTATGGGGGCATTTGAAAGCTCTTGTCTACGCAACCGCGGTATCAAATGTAGAGACTCTTCGTGCTCGTATTGTGGACGGTTGTGATACAATACGCCATTCTCCAGGGCTGCATCAGCGCACCAGGGATTCCATGCGACGGAGGGTGGATGCACGTATCCTCGCTAACGGAGGACATTTTGAACAATTCCTGTAACAAAGTGTTTGAAGTCACGCTGGTACGTTCTGTTGCTGTGTGTTTCCATTCCATGATTAATGTGATTTGAAGAGAAGTAATAAAATGAGGTCTAACATGGAAAGTAAGCGTTTCCGGACACATGTCCACATAACATATTTTCTTTCTGTGTGTGTGAGGAATGTTTCCCGATAGTTTGGCCGTACCTTTTTGTAACACCCTGTATATCAAAGGGGACAGTTTAAAATGTGTGCCCCGACCGGGACTCAAACCCGGGATCTCCTGCTTACATGGCAGACGCTCTATCCATCTGAGCCACCGAGGGCACAGAGGATAGTGCGACTGCAGGGATTTATCCCTTGCACGCTCCCCGTGAGACGCACATTCCCAACTTAATGTCCACACACTACATTCGTAGTGCCCCTGCCTATTACACTCATTACTCGCGGCAGACAATCTTGCCAAGTCCCATAAGAGTTCAGGCAATGCTTGTGCATCCAGTGCAGAAGAAGAAGGTCAATTGCCGGTTAGTTTTAACTATATGAAGATGGTATCTGTTCTTTCGGACATGTCCGAAAGAACAGATACCATCGGTGACAATGCAACTCTCTTAGAATGAAATGATAATTAAATCAAGACCGGGCAATGACCTTCTTCTTCTGTGCTGGATGCACACGCATTGCCCGAACTCTTACAGGGCTCGGTAAGATTGTCTGCCGCGAGTAATGAGTGTAATGGGCAGGGGCACACATTTTCAAATGTATATCAACGCCTGTCGTCAGCTTAGGGTCTCGAATTAATTATCATTTCACTGTTGTTAGTGTTGATCGTTGCTATTTGGTCATTTGGGAGTCGAGCCCTGCTACGGAAGGGAACTCCATCAGTGGAGGGTGGAGAGGGGTGGGGCAGCGGCAAGCCGCGCAGTGCGCCACCTGAAGGCGTCGGCGTCGGCGTCGGCGTAAGCAGGCCTCCGTCTGGGATAACTCCATTCCAGCGAGTGGTTAGAGTGATGGTCAACGTGGTTACTACACGCCATTTAAGGCGCTGTCGTTATGACGTTCATATGTCCCACCTCGTCCGTAGCAGTGGAGGACGTCTCGGTGGCAGTCGTAACGGTGGAGTCCATCTGTTCAGGTGCACCTGGGAGAGCCGGCGGAGTGGGTACTGGCGCAGCCGGACCCGGCATCGCGTTGTCTTCATTCTTGTCGTCGTGCGGGTTCCGAGGCATCGCCGGACCGGATGGCCTCTGCAGCCTCAGAGGGAAGTGAGTCGTCTCGTTCCGAGATCGTACGACGCCCCCAGGAGGAAGGCCGTCGCGCGGACGACGAGCGACGTGGCGTCGACTTCGTCGGCCGGAAGCGGATCAGCAGTCGTCGCCGCTGGTAGTGGCGCCGGAGGTTGCTTCCCCTCCCATTTGTTGACACTTTCACTGATGGTTTGTGTGTCTCCCTGTTTCTGCAGTTCGTGATATTTCCTGTCACCTGTCTGTCGTCGCTTCCATTCCCATGCTTATCCAGCTAGAGTGTTACTATGTTCATAACGATCTCGATGTGAAGGAGTCCTTATACTTTTTTCTGTCCAGCATTCGCCCTTTTAATGAAGATTCCATTAAGCTGCCAAGTACTGGGTCCTGGTGTGTGTCACAACCGTGTCCTGAGGACAAGTGGTCCAGGGGACTCAGCAAATGCGCGACGTCCCGCCGTGTGCCTTCCACCTGGGAGAAGGCAGGGATCCATCCTCAGAAGCGCGCCTGCTCTTTCGGCCTCCACATGCCGCCTCGTCTGTGCGGTCTCATTAAGGGCGAGGTAAGTCGTTGCGAAACCAGCTGGAGTGTTGAGAGATACCTGAAAGTAGATAACTGATCCTGCCCACTCATCCCACCTCACGTGAGAAGCAGTCGGAACCTCGGGAGCTGAGAGCAAGCGCACCCCATACTTTTCCTCTGTATAAAGACATTGCCTGCTGTGAATGACTGTGGGAATGCTATCTTTTTCCTGTGTGTGTGTGTAATTAGGAGGCGTGTATAAATGTCGTTCTTAAGGTTATCGCACCAACAAAGAAGTAGCACGAATGTAGCCTGATATCTACGAAGTTCGGAAATCACGACTTTGCAGACGGAAGGCTGTAAAATTCAAGATGGATTAATTTGCCTGTTTGTTCCACTCCTGTTAGCAATCAGGGGTTAAGACAATAGTGAAAGACACATAAAAGGGAATTAGGAGATGTGGCATACTACATCGTTTCCGAACAGTGCTTCACAACCTTTCTGAGACCACTACGCCTGAGTGCAGTCAGATGTTAATTACCCCCCCCCCCCCCACCCCCCACAGACACACACCCGAACCATTAGGAACCATTGTAACGTCCCCGTTGAAAAATTCTGAATGTCAGTGCTGGAAAAACTCTTACGTTATTTGATACAGAAACAGCTGGGTAAAACTCAGATAGTTTTCTCTTTACTTATTCTGATCATCACTAAACTGACACACAATATTTTTAGCGCAATGAAGTCTGACCTTAAATAATCCCCACAAAAGAATGGCCCTGACTAACAATAACCTATACCTTTCATGAAACACTTACCTCACAAAAATCTTCGTTACTCGAACTACTGCAATACAGCGAGCGCCAATACTCGCAGCTACATAAAAGATTCTAACATCTGAAGGCACTAACTACTGATAGGCATAGTTAGCATGTGGTGTCACCGCCAGACACCACACTTGCTAGGTGGTAGCCTTTAAATCGGCCGCGGTCCATTAGTATACGTCGGACCCGCGTGTCGCCACTGTCAGTGATCGCAGACCGAGCGCCGCCACACGGCAGGTCTAGAGAGACTTACTAGCACTCGCCCCAGTTGTACAGCCGACGTTCATAGCAGTGGTTCACTGACAAATTACGCTCTCATTTTCCGAGACGATAGTTAGCATAGCCTTCAGCTACGTCAATTGCTACGACCTAGCAAGGCGCCGTATTCAATTTATATTGTGAAGCATGTATCATCAAGAGCGATGTTCTACAACTATGAATTAAAGTTAGGTATTCCAAGAACTACGTTCTTTTCTTATTAGACTCAACTCCTTTAATTGTTCCAGACCTCACGGCAATCTGCGTGAGCTTAACGCGTGCCTTTCGGCTACCTCCGAGTGGCGTGGCTGTCTTGCTACGCCACTACAGTTGGCGACGAGCTAAATCGCGTTTGTACCAATTGATCTTGCCTTAATTTACTTGTGTCATGGCTTCGCCACAATCTCCAGATGTACTGTCCGAATTTTATCGCTTGCAGAATCAGCAGACGCAGGCGTTATTGGATGCCCTTGGACAGCTCGTCCAGGGTCAACGTGCAATGCAAAACGATGCGGCCGCCGCCGCTCCACCGCTACCGCAGCCACAACATGCGGTTGCACCACCTTTTCGTCCTTTTGATGCGGCACTGGAAAGCTGGACGGAGTGGTCACGCCAATTTGGATTCCATCTCGCCGCCTACAGAATTCAAGGTAACGAGCGGCAGCCTTTCTTATTGTCCTGTGTAGGCGTCCAGACGTACCGTGTGATAGTGAAATTGTTTCCCCGACGCGATGTAGCAACTCTGTCCTACGACGAAATTTTGTCGGCATTAGATGCATATTTCAAAGAATCTGTCAATGTAGTTGCAAGAAGGTATACATTCTTTCGTACAAAACGTACGGCCGGTCAAACTAATCAGGAGTGGGTTGCAACTTTGCAAGGCCTTACTAGGGATTGTGCTTTTGAGTGTGAATTTGGACTCCCTTATTCAGATACTATGGTGCGTGATGCAATTGCACAGAACGTTTCTGATGTTCGTATAAGGGAACAGATTTTGAAACTAGTCAATCCCTCCCTTCAACAAGTGATAGACGTATTGGATAGGCAAGACACACTTGACTTTGCTCAGGAATCATTTGAAACTTCGCCAGCTGTGTGTCACATTAACCGGCCCGCCGGGCGAGCTGCACGGAACAGTAAACAGCCCTCGCGCTCGTCCGCGCAGCTGCCGCCAAGCTCTCCGCTACGTTTGCTGCGCAAGCACGCAGATGCAGTGCTAAAATCATGCCCGCGGTGTGCTACTAGACATTCGCGTGAGAATTGCCCGTCACGCCAAGCTATTTGCTTTTTCTGTAATAAAAAAGGACATGTTCAAAGTGTTTGCCAGAAAAAGCTAAGATCGGACGCTACCAACCATTCCAGGCCCTTTACTTCGCGCCAGAATCGAACCAAGAATACTCAGGCTCGTGAACCTTCGCCCATGGAAATTCATGTAGTTAATTCCACTCCGCCCAGTGCCACTCTCTCTAACAGTGACTGTGTTCGTCCCACGAAAAGTGTGCGTCGACGTCGCCGGAAATCACGTCAATTAGCAAGTGATTCTGTACCAGTGTCTGTTCACGTTGCACGAGACAGTCGCTCTTGTCGTCGGCAGGACAATAAACTTTTTGTAGACTTGGACATTCATGGCCACGTAATACCATTCCAGCTCGATACCGGAGCTGCAGTTTCATTGATCAATAACGACACGTACAAACAGCTGGGCAAACCTCCGTTGCGTGACGCAAATGTTAAGCTAACTACATATTCAGGACAAGCTATCCCTGTGTTAGGACAGTGCAGCCTTCTTGCAACATACAAGGGACAAACAAAACTTGTGTCATTTTACGTCCTTCGTTCTTCTTCTGCAGTGAACTTGTTTGGTTTAGATTTATTTCAGTTGTTTAACTTGTCTATAGTCAATCAGGTCCTATCAGTGAACCAGACTGTGCCTTCAGCCAGTGTTTCTTGTCTATGTGAAGAATTTGCAGACATTTTTGCACCGGGCCTTGGTTGCGCTAAGAACTATGAAGCACATTTGGAACTGAAAGTAAACGCGCAACCGAAATTTTTCAATGCGCGCAATGTTCCCCACGCATTGCGTGATGAGGTCGCAAGAACATTAAACGATTTGGAATCACAAGGTGTAATTGAACGTGTGCAGGCTTCTCTCTGGGCATCACCCTTAGTAATTTTGCCAAAACCTTCCGGAAAATTGAGACTTTGTGTGGATTTCAAGGCAATGGTGAATCCACAACTAGTGATTGCAACTTATCCTTTACCCCGCCCGGAAGATCTTCTTGACAAACTGTGCCTGGGTAAATATTTTTCGAAGTTGGACCTCGCAGATGCGTACTTGCAAATACCGGTGGACGAAGAATCCCAGCGCGTTTTGGTGGTTAACACGCATCTTGGTTTGTATAGATTCAAAAGACTGCCATTCGGGTGTGCATCCGCCCCTGCCTTGTTTCAGCGATATCTACAAACTGTTTGTGCATCAGTCCCTAGTGCAGCAAACTATCTGGAAGATATTGTGATCTCCGGAAAGAAGAACATTTAGCCAATCTCAGAACATTATTTCAGGTCTTGCGACAAAATGGTCTTCGCTTGCGGAAGGACAAATGTGTGTTTTTTGCTCGTGACTTACCCAATCTGGGACGTGTAATCAATGCCCACGGCGTACATCCCAGTCCAGAACACCTCCGTGCCATACAAGACTTGCCTTCGCCGCAGAATTTGAAGCAGCTACAGAGCGTGCTGGGAAAAATGAATTACTATAAGAAATATGTGCGCAACGCCTCTTCCAGTTCAGCTCCGCTTCATCGCTTACGCCGTAAAGGTATTCCGTTCGTCTGGACGACGGAATGCGAACGCGCCTTTCGCCAGTTGAAATCGGCGTTGCTTTCCAATACTTGCCTTACGCCATTCGATCCCCAGAAACCCCTTTTGTTGATGGTAGATGCATCGGATTTCGGGATCGGTGCTGTGCTTGTGCACAAAGATGGATCGCATGATCGCCCTATTGCCTTTGCGTCCAAATTGCTCTCGTCTGCGCAAAGAAATTATTCACAGATAGAGAAAGAAGCTTTGGCTCTCGTCTTTGGTGTTACTAAGTTTCATGATTTCTTGTATGGTCGTCACTTTACCATCATCACAGACCACAAACCTTTGACATCGCTTTTTCATCCGAACAAGCCTGTACCTCCACGTACAGCGCAGAAATTCATTCGCTGGTCTATTTTCCTCTCGCAGTACCGCTACGATATTTTGTATCGGTCCACTGCTAAGCACGGAAACGCTGATGCGTTGTCCCGTTTGCCTGTTGCTGAGGATAGAGCATTCGATTCTTCCGAACTTGCTTGCATGTTCATTGATTCGGAAACCGATGACGTGGTCGAATCGTTTCCGACTGATTTTCGTCGTGTAGCTACAGCCACAGCTGCTGACCCTGTCCTTGCTACCGTTTTGCGTTTTGTTGCTACGCAATGGCCCTTGTCAACGTCACGGATCGAGGATCCGTTGGTTCGCCGATTTTTTGCTCACAAGGAGAGACTTTTTGTACGACGTGGTGTTTTGCTGTTGCGTTCTGATAATGATCAGTCCAGGGTCGTGGTCCCACCTTCGTTACAGTCCTCTGTCTTACGGCTTCTCCACCAAGGACATTGGGGTATAGTGCGCACGAAACAACTTGCTCGTCAGCACTGTACTTGGTTCGGAATCGATGCTGCGATTACGAATACGTGCTCTTCTTGCACGACTTCGTCTGCCACCATCCAAGTGTTATCCGCTATCTTTTGCATTGAAGGTCTTCCGCAGACTATTGTTTCCGACAATGGCCCACAATTCATGTCCGCAGAATTTCAGTCATTCTGCAAGGCCAATGGTATTCAACATCTGACATCCGCGCCGTTTTCGCCTCACTCAAACGGTGCCGCTGAACGACTGGTCCGGACTTTCAAATCACAGATGTTGAAGTTGAAAGAGTCGCATTCTCGGGAGGACGCGTTATTGCTCTTCTTGTCCTCATGTCGCTCTCAGCCCCGAGTTGGTCGCTCACTGGCTGAGTTGCTCCATGGTCGTCCTCATCAAACCTTGATGTCTTTGCTGCATCCGCCGCATCAGGTTCCTGTGCAGCGGCAGCCACCTGCTTTTGCCCCAGGCGACGTTGTCTACTATCGCAACTATCGAGGTTCACGGCGTTCGCTCGCAGGGCGCATTCTTCGCTGCCTCGGCCGCGCTATGTATCTGGTTTTGGGGGCCTCTGGTGAGGTGCGTCGGCATCTCAATCAGCTGCGCCTCTGTCGTCGCACGGGTTCTGCCGCTCCCCGTCTGCTTTCAGCGACGGTGCCGTCAGGTCAGCGCCCTGGGGACCCATCTACTGGCTCGCCTCATCCCCAGGTGTTACCGACGCTGCCTTCCATTTTGCCCCATGGCGACGCGCCGCCGCCGCCGCCTGTTCTCCCGCCGGCGACGCCCGCAGTGGACGCGTCGCTGCAACCGCCGGGCGCCTCCCTGGGTCACGCGCCGCCGATCGCTTCCCGTGACCAGCTGTCCTCCGATATGGAACTCTTGCCCGCTCCGGACCAGATGTCGTCTTCGCCCGTCGGGTGCGCCGCCCCGATGGAGGTCGACTCTTCGGCCCTTCCTATCTCTCTACGGGCGCATACACCGCATGTTGGCGTGCACCCTGGACTAGGTTTTCAGGCGTTTCCTAGCTCCCCTCGGACCGACTGGCAGGGTGCGGGTGGCACGGCCTCGCCTGTTGTTAGGCTCCCCACCTCGTCGCATACGTCAACATGGGGTCCTCCCCACGGCGGGCGGAAGCCTTATAACACAACCGTACGCCGATTTGCGGGGGAGGAATGTGGTGTCACCGCCAGACACCACACTTGCTAGGTGGTAGCCTTTAAATCGGCCGCGGTCCATTAGTATACGTCGGACCCGCGTGTCGCCACTGTCAGTGATCGCAGACCGAGCGCCGCCACACGGCAGGTCTAGAGAGACTTACTAGCACTCGCCCCAGTTGTACAGACGACGTTCATAACAGTGGTTCACTGACAAATTACGCTCTCATTTGCCGAGACGATAGTTAGCATAGCCTTCAGCTAAGTCAATTGCTACGACCTAGCAAGGCGCCGTATTCAATTCATATTGTGAAGCATGTATCATCAAGAGCGATGTTCTACAATTATGGATTAAAGTTAGGTATTCCAAGAACTACGTTCTTTTCTTATTAGACTCAACTCCTTTAATTGTTCCAGACCTCACGCCAGTCAGCGTGTAATTAAACGCGTGCATTTCGGCCTCCTCTAGCAACACGGTGTTGGCTCTTCTGCCAACACTTCATAGGAAATGAAAGATTTTGATAGAGAAGAAATAATGTATTTACCTTAATAGCGTTCAAAAGTCATTATAATATAATTTTGTGACATCCAATGAAACAAATTTGCTTTTTCTGACGGACACACGTCTAGATCGTCCGCTCAAAACTCTGGCATCTCTCTCCCCACATCCACTACTGATGGCGGCACACCTCCAAATGCTCAACGCTACACGCTGTTCACATCCAACTGCCCAACACTACACAAGTGAATATTCCAACAATGAGTCCAACCAGCCACAAACTGCACACAGCGCAGTCAGCGATTTTCATTCAGAGCACTACGTGGCGTTACCGACATAAAAACCTAAACAGCCTATTTACACCTTAGCGCACGCCTGACTAAACTTTTGAAGGAAAAAGAATTTTCTTTGAACAGTTATTTTTAAGATTTTGCTTCTGTAGGAATCCACAACCTCTAAGTGTTCATGAAAAGAAGATATTGCCCGTTGTAGGCTGTACTGTCCTTTATTAAAATCGTCCTACTGGCTAATTTCGGGCATGAGCCATTGTCAAGCACCTGAAATAAATCTACGTGGAAGAGAGTCATATGTCTGCCTGTGACGCTGTTCCACGTTGGTTTACTTCAGGTGCTTCATAATGGCTCACGGCCGAAATTAGGTAATAGGACGATTTTAATAAAACAATACAGCTTGGAACTGGCAATGTTTTCTTTTATTAAACATTTATTTTTAAAATGACAGATGATAAAGATATTTACTGTTTGTAGGTGTTTCATTAAAACACGAACTAATGAGTTAGTGAGACAACTAGTGCTGCTTATTTGCAGTGCCTTTTTTGTATAATGATGAAGGAATTATCAGTGCACCGGCAATGCTCACTTCAAATCCTTCTCAGAAAAGGAAGCTGACCATCCACATTGGGGAGAGACGCATGCTTCCTCTGCCCCACTGTTCTCCCCAGCGGCGCTTTTTTCACCCACACCCTGCATCCGCCATTTTAAATCAACGAAAGTAAATTGTGTGCTGTATACTTAGCCCTAATGTTTGCAAGTCATTTGATTGCTGCACTCGTTACTTCTGAAGTGGCAGGAAAGACTTAAGGCTGCCAGTACTTTCTGTGTGGCTACTACCACTAATAACAATAATAATAATAATGCAGAGGGCCGGATCTCAAAAATGGAGAGAGGTTACGGATTAACTAAAAACATTTACAACAAAAAGTGCATCTCTTGGAATGCCAAAGTAATGCACTACAACGCTGTGGTAAAAACTGAGTGCCTTTATGCCAGCAAATGCATCTCAGTGAATCACAAGTTGGAAAAGTTGGAGATTCTAGAAAGAAGAAGATTACGGAAAATCATGGGTCCAACACATATTGAAACTGGCTGAAAATTGCGGAGCAGCAATGAAATCTACAAAAAGGCGGAGAAAATCCCGGAGACAATAAAAATGAGGAGGTTATCATTTCTAGGACACCCGTACAGAATGAACAAAAGCAAACTAAACAAAATGATATTCGACTGCCTGTGGAAAAAGAAGACAACGACACGGATTAAGGAAGCTCGTAACGATCTGGAAAGGTTCAACATTCAGGAAGTTCAGATGTTAGATAGGGATAAATTTCGGACAACGATTCAAAATGTGGAAGGATTTCAGGTCGAAAGAACTTTTTAGTCTGGACGGATGAACAGAAGCAACAGCACAGCATCCATATGAAGGAGTACTGGACAAAGAGGAAACTTCAGACAAAGGAGAAATGAAATTGTAGCGTGATCCTAACTGGTCAGTTAGCAAATAAAAAAAAAAAAAAATGATGCAGGGTATGTCTCACAACGGTATAGTAGCCATTAAGTAACTACTATTGTGTTGTGCTGTCAATTAGTTCATTATTTTATTGCAGGAAACTTAATAATAAAGGATTTTCTGGTGTATTACAGGAATTACCTACAGCAAGGAGAAGACACGTTCATGAATATTTAAGCATGTCGTGTACACGTCTCGATTTTTTTTGTCATAAATGCATGGTGGAAAGTACAAAATACATGTTTAGTGGGCTATGTGAGGAAGCTACAGTCTCTACCACGTACTGCCTCACCTTAATGCCTGCATTTGAAACATGGCGACTGGTAAGTCACTTGTCACGCTGACTCCCTGCCGGTGGCTTCAGCCTGGGTTGACGCGTGGCTCCATTCTGTTGGTACAATGTGGCTTGCAAAGTTGCAAAAAACTGAATTCCAGAACGTTGAACAAGACACTGCACCCGATTTCCGGTACACTGGCATCGTCTCAACCAAGAATTACAAATTAATGCCCACTACTCCACTATACAATATACAGTGTGAGATGTTGACGTGTAGAGTGCAGCGTGGATTGCCGGCCTGGCGGGAGCTCGGCGTTAGCCTGATGGCCTCAATTTGTCAGGCAGTCTTACAAACTTGCCATACACTGACAATAGTAACCATCATAAGCACTCCGTCTTCAGGCCACGAGTGGCCTACCGGGACCATCCGACCGCCGTGTCACCCTCAGTGGAGGATGCGGATAGGAGGGGCGTGGGGTCAGCACACCACTCTCCCGGTCGTTATGATGGTATTCTTGACCGAAGCCGCTACTATTCGGTCGAGTAGCTCCTCAATTGGCATCACGAGGCTGAGTGCACCCCGAAAAATGGCAACAGCGCATGGCGGCCTGGATGGTCACGCATCCAAGTGCCGACCACTCCCGACAGCGCTTAACTTCGGTGATCTCACGGGAACCTATGTATCCACTGCGGCAAGGCTGTTTCCCTACCAACCATCATGTAAAAGTAATTTAGTGCGCCCATTTGTTTTTACCCGACAGTAAAGTGTATTTTACACCTCACAGGACCGAGAGAGGTGGCGCAGTGGTTAGCACACTGGACTTGCATTCGGGAGGACGACGGTTCAATCCCGTCTCCGGCCATCCTGATTTAGGTTTTCCGTGATTTCCCTAAATCGTTTCAGGCAAATGCCTGGATGGTTCCTGTGAAAGGGCACGGCCGATTTCCTTCCCAATCCTTCCCTAAACCGAGCTTGCGCTCCGTCTCTAATGACCTCGTTGTCGACGGGACGTTAAACACTAACCACCACCACCACCACACCTCACAGGGTAATTACCCATAGATCTTACAAGGGAACCTCCCCATCGCACCCCCCTCAGATTTAGTTGTAAGTTGGCACAGTGGATAGGCCTTGAAAAACTGAACACAGATCAATCGACAAAACAGGAAGAAGTTGTGTGGAACTATGCAAAAAATAAGTAAAATATACAAACTGAGTAGTCCATGCGCAACATAGGCAACATCACAGGAGTTTGAGAGCTCAGAAGCACGGTGGTCCCGTGGATAGCGTGAGCAACTGCGGAATGAAAAGGCTTTGGTTCAAGTCTACCCTCGAATGAATAATTTTTCTTTCTTTATTTTCGCAAAGTTATGATCTGTCCGTTCGTTCATTGACGTCTCTGTTCACTGTAATAAGTTTAGTGTCTGTGTTTTGCGACCGCATCGCAAAACCGTGCGATTAGTAGACAAAAGGACGTGCCTCTCCAATGGGAACCGAAAACATTTGATCGCAAGGTCATAGGTCAACCGATTCCTCCACGGGAAAACACGTCTGATATATTCTATACGACACTGGTGACGGCATGTGCGTCACATGACAGGGATATGTTGTCGATCCACCTAACTTGTACACATGGCGTATGGGTGAAAAGATTCTTCTACCATGCCCGATTTAGGTTTTCTTGTGGATGTGATAATCACTCCCAAAAAAGTGATGAAAACATAAGAGTTTGTCACATAAACTGCAACAAATGAATGCAACAGTTTCACAGTCGCACAGTTTTCCCTGTGTTCTGTCAAAACATGTGTTTTTAACGTTTTCAAATTTTTCCGTGCGTACACCGTCAAATCCTGCATTTGTCCAAGCAAATCTGAACATGTCCTGGAATTTTGGAGAGCGAAGTTGATTATGTGTGAGTGCCTGAACTTTGATAATTGTCTGAAAATAAAAAATTTTCAAGCGAGGGAAGTTTTGAACCAAGGACCTCTCGTACTGCAGTTGCTCACGCTAACCACGGGACCACGGCGCTCGTGAGCTTACAGCACCTTGTTATGTTGCCTATCTCGCACATGGACAACTCAGTTTTTATATTTTGCTTTTTTTTTCATAGTTCTACACAACTTCTTCCTGTTTTCTCGATTGATCTGTGTTCAGTTTTTCAAGGCCTATCCACTGTGCCAACTTATAACTAAATCTGAGGGGGGTGCGATGGGGAGGTTCCCTTGTTAGAACGTTAAACTGTAGCAAATATGATAAAGCGATTCGAAATTAACGTATACTTCTTAATTTTTTCGTTTTAAGGTCTGAGCTCCTGATTTAGACGCAGCCGTGCTTACATTACAGATGCTGAAGTGTCTGGACGCCGAGAAACCTGTATAGTCAATTAGATAATGGTTACAGTTCGTAATGCGTTACTCGACGATGGGCAATTGATGATGTCAACAATAAGACCCGCTGATGACACTGCTATCCTCAGTGAATTGCTGGACTTATTGAATGGAATATTCAGACTAATAAGCACAAATTATTGATTGAGAGTAAACAGGTGATAGAAGAAAGTAATGGGGAGTTACAGAAATGAGGTTAGCAATTAACATCATAGTTGGGCAGGTGCAGTCAATGGAGATTGCTACGTTGGAAGCAGAATAAGACATGACGGACAAACTATGGAGGAGATAAAAAGACTATCACAGGAAAATACAGATCTCCTGATCAAAAGAAGTCTACTAACGTCAAACTTATGTCTTAATTTGGTGAATAAATTTCTGAGAATGTACGTTTGTAGCACAGCATTGTATGAAAGTGCATCATGAACAGTAGGAAAACCGAAGAAAAAGAGAATCGAAGCGTTTCACACGGGGGATGTTGAAAACTAGGTGGACATATGAAGTAAGGAATGAGGAGGTTCTCCGCAGAATCAGAGAGGAAAGGAATGTACTGAAACTTTTGACAGGAGGACGATAGGACGTGTGTTAAGACATCACGAAATAACTTCCATGCGACTTTCAGAAGGGAGCCGGCCGCGGTGACCGAGCTGTTCTAGGCGCTTCAGTCGGGAACCGCGCGACTGCTACGGTCGCAGGTTCGAATCCTGCCTCGAGCATGGACGTGTGTGATGCCTTTAGGTTAGTTAGGTTTAAGTAGTGCTAAGTTCTAGGGGACTGATGACCTAAGAAGTCAAGTCCCATCGTCCTCAGAGCCATTTCAACCATTTGAACATGAAAAAAATGGTTCAAATGGCTCTGAGCACTATGAGACTTAACATCTGAGGTCATCAGTCCCCTAGAACTTACAACTACTTAAACCTAACTAACCTAAAGACATCACACACATCCATGCCCGAGGCAGGATTCCCCACCTAGAACCGCTCGGCCACTTGAACTTGCAGAGGGTTATAACTGTGGTTTCTGGATTGGTCGCATCTGGCCAGTCAGAAGAGCGATGCTAAAAATTGTTACTCACGCATTTTAATCGAGATTTTGGTCAAGAGAAACCTTTTCACTCGATGGTGATGCTTCTGATAATCATTGATCAAAACTCGTTCGAATGACTTTATCTCGAGAATATTTAAACTTGAATAAATGCTGCGTGGAGCTCTTGCCTCGTCACACTTGTACATTATGTCAACCTTTCGACGACTTTCTTCGTCATAATCGTCAGAAGTTATCTGTAGAACGTGTGCTACTTTATGTAGCAGATCAAATTATGCAGCATAGACGTCTTGGTACTTCCATATACTACCAGAGATTATGTCGATGTCTGCGATGGAAGACCGTTTGCTGCGATGATGATTTCGTTACATGATGGGTGACTCCGCTAACTTTTCCGTAGCTTTAGCTTTCAACATGAAGCGCACGTTTCCAAGCACGATAAAGGTTACAACCGCTGTCCCAATAAATGTTGTTGCCGCACATTCTAATAACAACCGCGTCTTTGATGTCTGTATCCCAGTAGCTAGGTGCGCGGGATAATATTCGTGCTGCTTTACACGTAATGTATTTTTGTTCATCGGGCTGAGTTCGCCTACAGCAGATTGCTCGAAATTATGAGATTTAATGTGGCATCGGCGCTGTGCTTAACGTTCCGAAATCGTTCGTACAGACTGACGAATGTAGCTGCTACCGCATTCACATGGAATTTCATAAACTGCGGCAACATTGAGATGGAGGCAGCACCGGAGGCAGCATTTTTTAAATTTCCTTCGGAGCTACAACAAATAGGCGGAATCCATTTTTCCATAACCCAAGAAAATGAGAGAGATGTTGCGCCAATGAAAGACAGTCTTTGTCTGGGTGTTCTTGGAATTTATGAAAGTGCTTGTGAATCTAGTAGCAGTTATACTGAGCAGTCAGTAGAATTTCAGAACGCTGTACAGGGTCCAGTCGCCACATAAAATATCACGATTTCTACAATTCTGCTGCTGTCGAACACACTACGAAACAAGCTTCTAATTGCATTTGACAAGAACAAAATGCCCCGGCGAACAAGGAGACGTTATAAGGGGGCTGTGACTTAACGCTAGTGTCAGGTGTGCGAGGTTGTGAAAGCTCCCGGTGGCTGGTATGACTCGCGTAGCCGACGCTGGTTGCAGCAGACCGCAGGTCGCACGGAACTCACGGTCGTGGGTCTCCCTGTACCACAGGCAGAGTGCTTTCAAGCTAGGAGATGCGCTTCCTGCCACAGAGAGAAGAGAAATGCCGATTGAAAACAAAGTAACGTTGCCTACCTGAGTGTGCCGTGGGGCGTTCTACTTCTAAACCCGTGTGTCGTCTCCGGTAATTTTTCTATTTATAACTACACCCACACTTAAGTAGTTATTTATAAAAAAAAGGCTGCATACCTATTTTCTCCAGTCTTCCCTTAGTCCACCTCCTCGAGCCCTCTCTCTCCCAGCGTCCTACTCCCCCCCCCCCCCCCCTCTGAATTCCCTTTGAAGTTCACAGTCGATTTTAGCTTGTTATCCAGGAACAGGACACTTCATGATGGTCTTTCGCGACGCTAAACCAGGTCACGATTTGTCAACAAATAAATCAGTACACATCTCCATTTATGCTCCGCCAGCTAGTGAGAAATGCGTGGCAGAAGAAATCGATGAATGGTTATATCACATGGTCGACGCTTTTGAAATACGCGTTGTTTGGTATGGAGGTGGCCATTTTATTCGAGGTACGTGACTACCTTTGAGCTGAGAATGTGCTCCATACACAAATTGAGTTAGATAATACTGATAATTTTATGGAGTATTTTAATACTGTTGTGCGGTGTGGGATCCAAATGACATAGGATTGGCAGGGGACACTGAAAAAATTTAAAGAAGGGCAGCTCGTTTTGCATTTGTTTTTCGCTGCTGCAGGACTTTCTCATGCAATTTCAATCACCAACTTTCTCCTAAGAGTGCGAAACATTTCGTTGGCGCCGATCTACATAGGGAGAAATGATCATCAAATAAAATAACAGAAATCAGAGCTCGCGCGGAATCATTTAGGTGTTCGTTTTTCCCGTGAGCTATTAGAGAGTGGAAAGGCAGAGACGCTTAAGGTGGTTCGATGAAACCTCTGCCAGACTTTTTGTTTAGATGTAGATGTAGAGTACAGAAGCGCTTTATTTTCATGTTACATATCCATTTCTACTTCACCATATTAATCATGGGAAACGCACAGGAAAAGAACGTGTGAGAACAGTATGAAACACTTCCCTAAGTCGCAATATAATGAAAAGGGTAGTTGCTACTCAGCATATAGCGGAGATGCTAGTCGCAGATAGGCACAATAAAATGACTGTTGCAAAATAAGCTTTCGGCCAACAAGGGCTTTGTCAGAAATAGAGGACAGAGACAGAAACACACACACACACACACACACACACACACAGACACACACACACGCAGGTGACAAACATGTCTATCTCTAGCAGCTGTCACAGTCTGTTTCTTGCGCCTATCTGAGACTCAGCATCTCCGCTATATGGTGAGTAGCAACTATCTTTTTCATAATATTGTTACATTCCATCCTGGATTTTCCACTGTTTGATTTCCCTAAGTGTCCGCGGCTACAAGAACGCATGCACGAAGACACTATGCCTCTTGTGGCGCAGTTCCGTATGTAAGACGTTTCAAGTGCTGCCACAAATAAAAGTCTGGTGGGATTAGGTCCGGAGAGCGTGGAGGTGTACAAATTATTCGACCTCTAGCAGTCCATCTGTCACGGAATTTGTTATTTAGAAATGTAGCAACATTAACAAGCGAATCAGGGAGAGCTGCATCGTGCTGGGAGGACATGTTTTGTCACACTCGTAAAATCACTCTTTCTAGGAAAACGAGTATTCCCTAAGAAAGCACGGTAAGTTTCCCAGTTGAGCTTAGTTGGAAGAACATGGAGCCGTAGCACAAAGTCATGAACAATGCCAACTCAACAGTTGACACAAAATCTTTGTTGATGAAGTGACTGAACAATCTCGTGAAGATCCTCAACAGCTCATACGTGCTGATTGCGAAAATTTGCAATCTCCGTTGAAACCAAGTCCGATCCGTGAGCACCACACTTGCACTAAAGTGAGGGTTGACATACCGTTGAATGAAACAGAACTGTACCCATGCAGGAAAATCAGCTGCTGATAAGTGCCTGAGCACGCTATGGAGACAGCAGGTCCTCACGTAGCGCTCTCCGCACAATCGTGTGACAACACTACGAGGTGTAGCTAATTTTCTTAGCGCGGCTGTCGCCAACTGCACGAAAAAATTCCTCGTCCAGCTGAGGTGTCCTCGTCCTTCTAGGCCTTCCCCAGTCACAAGTATCAGGTGTAAACTTCCCATGCTCCCTAAGGCGACGATCAGTTGCTTCAGGCGTCCTCCTACCGGGACACCATCGTTCTGGAATTCTCCGCCGATATACACTACTGGCCATTAAAATTACTACACCAAGAAGAAATGCAGATGATAAACGGGTTTTCATTGGACAAATATATTATACTAGAACTGACATGTGATTACATTTTCACGCAATTTGGGTGCGTAGATCCTGAGAAATCAGTACCAAGAACAACCACCGCTGGCAGTAATAACGTCCTTGATACGCCTGGGCATTGAGTCAAACAGAGCTTGGATGGCGTGTACAGGTACAGCTGCCAATACAGCTTCAGCACGATACCACAGTTCATCAAGAGTAGTGACTGGCGTATTGTGACGAGCCAGTTGCTCGGCCACCATTGACCAGACGTTTTATACTGGTGAGAGATCTGGAGAATGTGCGGGGCAGGGCAGCAGTCGAACATTTTCTGTATTCAGAAAGGCCCGTACAGGACCTGCAACATGCGGTCGTGCATTATCCTGCTGAAATGTAGGGTTTCGCAGGGATCGAATGAAGAGTAGAGCCACGGGTCGTAACACAATTGAAATGTAACGTCCACTGCTCAAAGAGCCATCAGTGCGAGCAAGAGGTGACTACGACGTGTAACCAATGGCACCCCATACCATCACGCCGGGTGATACGCCAGTAAGGCGATGACGAATACACACTTCCAATGTGCGTTCACCGCGATGACGCCAAACACTGATGCGACCATCATGATGCTGTAAATAGAACCTGGATTCATCCGAAAAAATGACGTTTTACCATTGGTGCACTCAGGTTCGTCGTTGAGTATACCGTCGCAGGCGCTCCTGTCTGTGATGCAGCGTCAAGGGTAACCGCAGCCATGGTCTCCGAGCTGATAGTCCGTGCTGCTGCAAGCGTCGTCGAACTGTTCGTTGCAGATGGTTGTTGTCTTGCAGACGTCCCCATCTGTTGACTCAGGGATTGAGACGTGGCTGCACGATCCGTTACAGTCATGTGGGTAAGAAGCCTGTCATCTCGACTGCTAGTGATACGAGGCCGTTGGGATCCAGCACGGCGTTCCCTATTAGCCTCCTGAACCTACCGATTCCATATTATGCTAACAGTCATTGGATCTCGACCAACGCGAGTAGCAATGTCGCGATACGATAAACCGCAATCGCGATAGGCTACAATCCGACCTTTATCAAAGTCGGAAACGTGATGGTACGCATTTCTCCTCCTTACACGAGGCATCACAACAACGTTTCACCAGGCAACGCCGGTAAGCTGCTGTGTATGAGAAATCGGTTGGAAACTTTCCTCATGTCAGCACGTTGTAGGTGTCGCCACCGGCGGCAACCGTGTGTGAATGCGCTGAGAAGCTGATCATTTGCATATCACAGCATCTTCTTCCTGTCGGTTAAATTTCGCGTCTGTAGCACGTCATCTTCGTGGTGTAGCAATTTGAATGGCCAGTAGTGTAAATTTCCAGCGCCATGGCAACCGCCATCTCTTGATCCAAGCAGCAAATGGGCATGTACCAACTCAACATTTGAGTACACGTTCATTGCACGTACAGAAAACGAGGTACGTGAATAACGCTTAACAGTTGATGCTACATGCTCGTTGCTGGTAGAGCAGTTAAGTTAGTCGTATGTCGACACAAGTAATACAGTGAGTCAAGCGTGAACACAAACAATGAAGTGAGTCACATGTCAACAATAGCGTCATTTAATAGCAACGACAACAATTGGCTGTGAACTTAAGGAACTACAACTCGCTGCACATGCTAAGCAAAAGCAAGCAAGAGGGCACTGTGCCTTTCATGTAAGAACAAGTTTCCTGTAATGCTGTTACGTTCTGTTTCTCTGTGTTTCCCACGATTAATGTGATTATAAAGATAAGTAGAAAATGAAATGAGCCCTAACGCGGAAATAAACCATTTCCGGAGCCATATCCATACAACATTTTTTTTTCTCCCTTTACGGCTGAGGAAAGTTTCCTGAAAGTTTGGCCGCACACATTTCCTACACGCTGCATACACTCTAGTCGTCGCTTATACAAATGATCACCAAATTTTTCAGGACACACCGGAATCGGGGGAAGAGAGCGCGTGTTGTCGTGAGCCGCTTGGACCGAATAGTCGCCGGGGCACGCCGGCCTTACAGGTGGCGCTGATGACGTCAGAGTTGTGTGTCATGCCGGCCGAGTGTTGCGTGTGCGAGACAAAAGCCGGCCGCTCTTTTCCCGGCCGTAAAAGAGCGCCGCCTCTTTGGAGGCCGCCTTTACATCGTACCAGTGAACACGTGTACATTACGAAAGTATGCGACCTCGTGAGTACAGAGGCGGCGGCAGCTTCCAACTCTCGTTTGATCTCGTTACTGTCCTTCCGCCGCTCTGTCGACACCTTAGCTGCTAGCTTTCTGTATTTCTGGTTCATTCGATGATTTCCCTGCTTTCTTGTCTGTATCACAAGAAGGATGCCATAAAAGGAATCATTGCCTGCAGTATGGGGACGGCTGTGAGAGTGATCCCACACGACACGCAATAATCCGTTACCGAGGTCCCTCGACCAGGATATAGCCCAGTGGCGGAACAAATTTTCCCCACGATCGTGTAACCAGCAAATGGGAGCTAGACGACACACTGTAGAGTCTCTAATCATCGACTCTGCAGCTACGTCTGACGTTCTGACTTAATTTCCGCAAACGCTGAACAACGTCTTTTCGATATGCAATATTCATCCAAAGGTCAAAGAAAGGTAACGACAGACGATAATGAGTAATCTCCTACCAAGAAAATGTTGTAGGATGTCTGTCATAATCAGTAACGAACACGAGAAGTCATTTAAATTATTATCGTGCAGTTTACTTCTTCAGAAACTGTTTGGCCGATGATATACAAGTTCAAAACGACAAGTATACAGAGATGTTGGTTGTTGTGGTGAGTAGTGGGACAAGCTATGTAGTGGCGCATTTTGGTAATGAAGATTGCCGACATCAGGGGCAGGTATGCACTCAGAGAGAAACCTATTGTTCTCCTTTGATAGACAGGTCATTAACGTATTGTTCTCCTTTGATTGAGAGGTTCTTAACCTATTGTTCTGCTAAAACAATCATTTCTTTTGATCGACAGGTCCTTAACCTATTGTTCTCCCACTCCCGTCAGGCAACCCCAAACACACCACCTCGACGTCTCTGCTATAGGTACACTTTCAGGTCTGAGTTATTCGAATAGCCCCCTCTTATCAATTTGATTAACTATTTAATTAAAGTCATCAATTAATTAACCCCTCCCCTCCCGAAAATTGGCGGAAAATAGACTCAGTGGACTAGTCATTTGGAGGGAATTCGATGGCAGCATATGGAATATTGTTTAAACAATTTCGACAGTGTATAGAATATTGTTTAATTATTTATAGCAGTGTATGGAATATACGCAGTCTCGTATTTAGTTAAAGAATTTGTCCAGAAATCGTTGCAGTCTATGGAATACTATTTAAACAATTTAGAAAATGCATGGAATATTGTATTTAAGCAATTTATGGGGTTCAAGGCAGTGTATGGAATATATGAAAATTGGTGGTCATTTGGTGGAGAGTAAGGATCTCAGAACAGGAAATTCAAGGGTATATTGTTTATTTATAAAAAAAGGTCAGTTTGTGGGGAGTTCGATTTTTCCTGTTCATCACTCTATGGTGTTTCGAAGGATGTAGGTCTTGTAAGAAGTAATTACATGGGGCTAAAGTGTCGCCCAACCTAACGTTTGCCACTATACTCTGGGTGTCTTAACCTAATGTTCTGCCCTTTGTCGGCACTTAACCTATTATTCTGTTAAGTGGTTTTCCATGTCACCCCCATTTTCTTAAACTATTGTACCTTCTTTGATACCAAATTAAGTAATTACTTATGTACTCCCACCATTTTCTGGTACACTTTTCGAATTTCATTTGCATTTGAATGCCATTTCTGGCACACCCTTCTTTGTCATCCACCCTCGCCCCCTTAAGCTATTGCACTGCGTTTTACACAAATATTATGCAAATTAACCTAGTGTTCTGCACTTAACCTGCTGTTATACTCCATGTCACAAACACACCCACAGCACCCTCCTTAACTATTGTATCGCTAACACCACGTTAGTATAAAAAATTTATTCAAGTTAATTATGAAAATTATCTATATCCTACAGCATGTATGGAGTATTTTTTTTAATTCCCAGCATCCTATTGGTAGGTGATGGAATATAGTTTAAACAAAAGATTGCTAGTAAAAAACTCATTCCACATCCCGATACCTCATTCCGATGCCACAGCCTACGCACATACCTACAAGACTTGGGATGCACCAGCAGCCCCACAAAATTGTCGATGTGACAATCATCTGCTGAACCACACATAGGTGTCAGTTCAGGTCCCACAAGGATGAGGCGATGGTATCTCTTTAATACACAAAATCTGAGAAATACCTGTCGAAACACATGTTCACATAGGCACCAGTCCAGGCGCAATGACACATAGCTGCAGTGTGGGTCCAGCACTGAGAGAGATGTTTGCATACCGGCTCACCCGCTCAGATGCAGCCTAAAGGTTCTCAATGTTATACTGACATCACAGGTCACGCTACAGAAATCTGCTCCAATGCCCCTCAGAATAGCTGGGGGCGCATTGTTCCTAGAAATTCTAAGGGGACATGCGAGCTTTGTGTAGCTGTGCACGCATTTACTTGTCCAGCGTGCCAGACGCATCACTGTGAAATGTTTGTGTAGTGACTCACCACTGCAGGTGCATCTATAAGGTTTCAATGTTATTCTTAAGTAACATGACTATGTAAATAAGAGCCAAGTCTACCGCTCAGAAATCGTAAAGTATCGCAGGAATAGTTAATGGTCGCTTTTGTAGGAGCTTTCGTGACGTCTCAGCTTGTCTGCACGAAAATTTTTGTCCTAACAGTACCTGTTTAAGAAAATATCCCAGAATAACACCGAATGCATTACTCTTGATGGTCCTGACGTGGCACCCCGTCCATCACGTGTTACCCTTACTGGAAATCGTTCAGTCTTGCTTTCAACAAACATCTCCAAAACGCAAACGTTGTCACTGCTATGTAGAGCATCCTACAACCCAGGACAAAGGATGTCTTACGAATGAATGGAGCATTATGATTGGATCTTACTGAATTTACACGCCAAATTACTGATGCTGCCGGCGGCATGGAAGCACTGTCCACCTTTTTTTTTCTTTCTGCAGACGAGACTTTCACGCAAAAATATTTTGTACAAAATACCATATCGCACTGACTGTTAAACCCTGCAAAGAAACCAATTTCCAACACAGCAATATATATCACTGCGTACTGCATCGATGTGGTAAACATACAATTCGTATCCTGTGCCATACAAAATCGCCCATTTCACATCATGCATATTGATATTGACCGCCAGACACTCTTACATTTACTGAAAAGACAGACAGCACATGCACATTGCACCCTAGATGTACTCCCCGCAGCACTAGATATTTCCCGCGAGGTCGGGCGGTCACCCACCGCAGCTAATGGTCACAAGTCATCTGCTCCCGATGTACGACTAGAGCAGGGCTTAACAACTGGCTGGTTTTGAGCGCGAGTACTCGCGTCTGCTCAGGCACGTGCTCGCGAGCAGGTGCAAGGTCGCGGAGTAGGGAGGGAGGGGAGGGAGGGGAAATGCGCGCGCATGTTTGAATGTGATCTCGCGTTCTTAGCAGATTTAACTAGCCATCTGAATGCTTTGAACATTTTACTACAAGATAAAGATCTGCTAATTACTCATTTCATAGATCGAATACGAGCTTTTAAAATGAAATTGACACTTTGGGTGAGTCAGCTGGAAACAGGAAACCTAGCTCATTTTCCTAAATTATCATCCGTGCAAGATGTTCACAAAGACTGTGAACGTTATTCACATAGTTTAGTTGATCAGCACTTTCAAGATCTGACAGCACTAGACAGTGATTTTGGTCTGTTCTCTCCATATTCAGTGAATATTTAAGAGATTCATCCTGAGCTGCAGCAAGATATTATTGACCTGCAGTGTGACAAAGAATACAGAGACAAATTTCAGAACAAGAGAAACATTTTGGAATTCTACAGACACTTCCCTCAGGATAGATTTCCTCGTTTGCACAAACTGGCGGCTACAATAATATCAATGTTCGGTTTCACGTATGTTTGTGAATAACTGTTCTCTGCAATGAAATGTAACAAGACACGCCTGAGAAACGCATTGTCTGATCGAAATTTAAACTGCACGCTGCGCCTAAAATGCACAAGAACAATTACTCCGAACATAGACGCAATTGTAAAGGGCGAAAAGTACAAGATAACCGAGAATCCCATACTTCAGTGACACCTTTTATTGTGTAACAGTTCACAAATTAATGCGAATGTGGAGGCATACACTAAGCTAATAAAATTATGTGGCACGTGTACATTCTCCTTTATTTGTTTCATTTGTCACAGTAGTAATTCGTGAGTGATATCCCTGCAGGTGGCCGCGGATTTACATTGACTGGCAGCAGCTGTTGTGTACCCCACGTGACTTTCCCCACTCTCCGCTCTGGTCCGGTAGTGGGGGTAGCGTGCTCGCGCTGCTCTGTGCTGCTCACAGCTTGCTCCGCGAGCACTTATGTTGTGAAGCCCTGGACTAGAGCGCCCTCAGTGGACCAAAGTCACTCTCCAAATTGTTGTACAAAGTCAGGCTCACCTCCTCTCGGCTCAAAGGCATTACTGCCTCTGGCCCCGACCTGCTTGCTTGCTTGCTTTCTAAACCATCTCCAGACTTTGGCATTACAAAAACACATGTATTTTCACATGATTTCCCAGAATAGCATACCATGTATACGATACTTCTCGATATCAAGCACACAGAAATATTGCTTGCATAGCAGTATTGCTCGCACAGTATAATTCTGAAATAATAGACTCGAAGTTATTTCTCTAGAACTCGAAACTTTAGCGAGGTGGAGTATGCTGTAAACCACTGAGTAACTAGAAGCTTATCCCGTCTGTGAGGACCTTTACGTCAAAACTCGAAAAAAATAGAGGAAACAGATATTTCCACTCGCGAATATTGATGTCAGTGATGTAGCACATTCTAAATCATTCTTATAATTTGCAAAGTCAGCTAAGGTGTTTCTCATGCCTAGAGAACCAGCAAATGTATCTTCCACCTGTCTTTCGCCTGCTAGATGCACACACCACAATCGATGTCCCTTCAACTAAATAAAGGTGCGAAATGTGTAGAAGCAGTCAACCAGACAATTTACTTGGGAGGGAATAATGATCCAGTGCAAACACACGTCCATATTGAATCTTCTCCAATTTCCAAGCGATCATCAAAGCTGTGCAACAAATACTAAGTATTAGTTCGGTCTTAGGCCATCTAGAGGACTACATGGTTATTGTCAGCAACATTCCTGCATTCCGTAGGAACTCTCTATTTGGACAGCTCCTAACGTTAGCTGGAAATGTGAGTCATTCCCGTCACAGACAGAATCTTCCTAGGAAACTGGCCACATACACATTTGATAGCTGTACCAACAATTAAATATTACGATTGCTGTCTCAATTGGAAAAACATTCAACAATGAGCGAAGTATCAGAAATACACCCTGCTGATGGCTGTGGATCTGGAAATAGAAATATCTGTACCATTCTTGTGACATACTCTTCCCTTTACTATCACAGTATTCCATGTCAACTCCATACCTTCCTTATTACTGGACATGGTCATTTCCTTTGCACATGTCGGATCACACACACATACTTTATAAGCCTGATGTTCAAGACGAACCTATCATGCATCCCCTACTACTAAGTATAATGGTCTGACAATAACTGATTGCTGGCGATACGAAACAATACTGACCGAAAATCAACGACGGGTGGACATGTCTCATAAGTTTTTCTTGTGAAACAGAGACGTAACTATCTTACAAACCACCACATGTTAGAAAGCACGATCGCAACAACTACTGTATGTTACTCTCACAAGCGGTCCTGGTTCTACAGGTGCATACAAGTATCCATGTTAAAAGCTGTGGCATTACCTTCCAATGAAGTGTTTTTTTGAGACAAATACCATTACACTGAATACAGATGGTTTATATTATCAGACCAACAGTGGGGTTACACGTCGCCGATGGTGCATCCTCGTAATAAAATTACTGAATTTAGAGTATAATTCGTCTAAGGAATGAGGTATGAAACTGGTATTTGCAACTCACTCATACCACTACTAGATTTTTGTGCTAGACTTTTTGTAATGCATTCTGTCTCAGTGCCATATCAGAGGTTCGGTGATATATCGACTGGGTTATAGGTGATCGTTGACTGAGATGGATTAAACAGTAAATGGTGTGCTGATTGAGGTCATAAGAAATGTGCACTAGCTTTTGATATCTCTAGTGCTACACTTTCCGGTAGAAATGAAGGTTTGGATTTGGAATCAAGTCTTTTGATTCAACAACATACCAGCGTTGTATACAATGTAGAAGTCCTTTAAGGTTTACAGCCACTAGTGAATTATATTTCTGGCACTCTCATATCTCGAAATGAGTCATGTTTTCGATCCTAAAAGCTACAGTAAAATTTTAGATAGTCCCTATGGCTCTTGCAACTGCAGCCATTTCTGCACCTTTGTGGATGTGATCGTTCCAATTTTAGTTGGAACTGAGTAGAAGTCGAAGAAAACTATACTTACCACCTTCTCCAGCCCGTGTAGGGACAAGTTAAGTTGAGTTAGGGTGACAGGAGTGTGTTTTGATCATTCGATGGAAACGAGAACATGTTGTCATAGCTCCGCCAACTATGCACGATGTGTAAGGTCAGTGCCAAACGAAGCCCGCTTCTGCAATACGAGGTAGTGTAAAAGACAGTATGGGAACTGGGAGAATGACGAGGAGCTTGCTATTGTGTTGTGGTGCTTCTCCAAACTACATACAGATACTGCAGTCCAAAGCAGATTCACATCCCTCAGGGCCTTTTCATGTCTATCACCCCATTATTCTATCATCGTTATTCAGTACCATCCAACAGAGAAAATTACGAACTATGAAAGCTCTACTAACTTCATCCAATAGAGAACTCGATAAGATTCTTACTGCAACTCTCTCTTCCCATATATCGAAAACAAATACCATATGAGTGCTGGCACTGTCCACATGTGGCGATTCTATAAAATGTACAGGTATTGATCCACAGCGCAGACCAGTTTAAAGTGTCATCACCTGTACTGTAGGATGATGACCATATCCCACAGACTGTACTGTAGGTCACAGGAGATACTCCCTGTGACCCTGTGTCGTTGTTTGAAACATTGCTTTCTTTTCTATTGTGACACAGTTTGTACACTTCCATTCATTTTGTTTTTCTGTCACGACTTCGAGGTCTGTCTCAAGTTCTAAACTGACATTAACGCGTTCTGATCCATTGTCTCGCACAAGAAACTAAACGTCGCATCTTGTAAATCCTATTGTTACTGCTGCTACCATAACATACCATACATACTGGATGATTTTAAAGAAAGGGCAGTTACGACATAAGGAAACTGGAAGAGTTTGGCGGCGTTGTGGAGCGTTTCCAAACTGCAGTCCAAAGGTGATTTAAACTCATCTGTCACGGTGAAAGAATAGCTGATGGCTCTGCATTCCATTTCGACTGATTCCACATATTGCAGTCATGTACGCGATCAGTGTTTCGGTTCTAGCCATCCGCAGAACGTGCTGCCTCTCCACCAAAACTCTTTCTCCATCTCAAACAGGCGATGTCAGTCAGTCATTATCTGGTAACCAACAGCATACCAGTGGATGGATGGGATGGAAAAAGACACTGTCGATGTACTGTAATAATAAGCATCACAGTTGACAGTGTGAACAATTTTAGCAATTTTACAGTAATTTCAACACTGATCATTGATGCAATAGCATGTTTCTCAATTTTAGTATAATCGCTAAACTGACCATCCTCTGCTTTGCGTGTATCATTGCGAATGTAGATAGATGACTGTGCAGTAAGTCAATTCACTGTTAATTCTCGAATATATATATATATATATATATATATATATATATATATATATATATATATATATATATATATATATATATATATATATATACCACACAGCGCTCTACACACCGAGCGAGGTGGCGCAGTGGTTAGCACACTGGACTCGCATTCGGGAGGACGACGGTTCAATCCCGTCTCCGGCCATCCTGATTTAGGCTTTCCGTGATTTCCCTAAATCGCTTCAGGCAAATGCCGGGATGGTTCCTTTGAAAGGGCACGGCCGATTTCCTTCCCCATCCTTCCCTCACCCGAGCCTGCGCTCCGTCTCTAATGACCTCGTTGTCGACGGGACGTTAAACACTAATCTCCTCCCCCCCCCCCCCCCCCCAGCGCTCTACATATTTATAGCACCTCAAGCGTAGTGCATAATTTACAATCTACCTCTATGCGGATGGGAGTCGCAGAGCAGTCACGCAGTCTTAGGATAAAATTAGACACTGAAAGACCCCCTCGCACTGTCTTTGACCGATCTACCCTGCAAAATCGAGACTTCTGTTTCATTACTAAGATGATTCTAAGTTAGCGATAGGTGTTTGTAAGACACTGCAATCCCATTGTATACATTTGCTTGACAGGTGTACTGTTTACAGAGTTAGTGGCGGCATGAGTGTAGTTTCACATGTCGGACACCGCTCCTATGCGTTATCTGTTAGCTTGTAAGAGGTACTCTCCGTTGATGACGATGATTTCATATAAGACTGATGTGGGCATAGTATAATTTCTGAGCTGTGATCGGATGTGAACAGTGGACGCTATACATCCCTGGAAACTTACATTGCGCATGAATCACACAAGGCCGCTGCTTTAAGGAAGTAGCTTTTTTATTTTACAGTTTGTTACCATAGTTTATAATAGAGAAATCAGCAAGAAGGATGTATGTCATGCGCTGGAAATATACTTTTACAGTGGGATATTAACAGCGCTGCATTCCACACAACTGATAGGTCGGAAACTGAAGCGATCTAACTTTATAGCCTGTTAAGTGTGGAACGTTGTTGCCTTAGGAGTGCGTGTGTTTATGTTCTCTCTTGCCAGTACCCTCCAGATACGGGACCCAGACACTAGAACAATACTTTAAAATTAATAGCGTAGTTGATTTACGTAAAATGCTTCGAACTCCATCCGTCTGTAGCTCCACCATGCATAAAAACCACCCTTTCTTGTTCTTCTTAATCGTCTGCTATTGCAACACTTTCATATCTGATACTATACACCGATATGTCGTGCTAACCTCCTCGACATGGCCGCATCTGGAGAAATCTTGTGCATTTGGATGGGTGAGGCCTCGCAAGGTCTTTCCATTCACGAGATTCAGAATGTAGCAGTCTACTTCTGGTCAACTGTAGATAAAATCGGTAACTGTGCTGCAGGGCGGGTTGGTCAGAGACAATGCGAAGGGTCTTTCAGTCTCTAATTTTATCCTAAGACTGTGAGAATGCTCTGCGACTCCCATCTGCTTAGAAATAGATCATAAATTATGCACTATGCTCGAGGTGCTAGAAATATGTAGTGCACTGTATATGTTCGAGAACTAACAATGACTGGACTTACTACACAGTCATCTATCTACATTTGCAATGATACTTGCAAGGTTGAGAATGGGCGGTTTAGCGACGATACTGAAATTGGAAAACATGCTGTCGCATTATTGATCGGTGTTGAAATTATTGTAAAATTGCTAAAATTGCTCGCACTATCAGCTGTGCTCCCCCCATGAACCATGGACCTTGCCGTTGGTGGGGAGGCTTGCGTGCCTCAGCGATACAGATAGCCGTACCGTAGGTACAACCACAACGGAGGGGTATCTGTTGAGAGGCCAGACAAACGTGTGGTTCCTGAAGAGGGGCAGCAGCCTTTTCAGTAGTTGCAAGGGCAACAGTCTGGATGATTGACTGATCTGGCCTTGTAACAATAACCAAAACGGCCTTGCTGTGCTGGTACTGCGAACGGCTGAAAGCAAGGGGAAACTACGGCCGTAATTTTTCCCGAGGGCATGCAGCTTTACTGTATGATTAAATGATGATGGCGTCCTCTTGGGTAAAATATTCCGGAGGTAAAATAGTCCCCCATTCGGATCTCCGGGCGGGGACTACTCAAGAGGATGTCGTTATCAGGAGAAAGAAAACTGGCGTTCTACGGATCGGAGCGTGGAATGTCAGATCCCTTAATCGGGCAGGTAGGTTAGAAAATTTAAAAAGGGAAATGGATAGGTTAAAGTTAGATATAGTGGGAATTAGTGAAGTTCGGTGGCAGGAGGAACAAGACTTCTGGTCAGGTGACTACAGGGTTATCAACACAAAGTCAAATAGGGGTAATGCAGGAGTAGGTTTAATAATGAATAGGAAAATAGGAATGCGGGTAAGCTACTACAAACAGCATAGTGAACGCATTATTGTGGCCAAGATAGATACGAAGCCCACACCTACTACAGTAGTACAAGTTTATATGCCAACTAGCTCTGCAGATGACGAAGAAATTGAAGAAATGTATGATGAAATAAAAGAAATTATTCAGATAGTGAAGGGAGACGAAAATTTAATAGTCATGGGTGACTGGAATTCGAGTGTAGGAAAAGGGAGAGAAGGAAACGTAGTAGGTGAATATGGATTGGGGCTAAGAAATGAAAGAGGAAGCCGCCTGGTAGAATTTTGCACAGAGCACAACTTAACCATAGCTAACACTTGGTTTAAGAATCATGATAGAAGGTTGTATACATGGAAGAACCCTGGAGATACTAAAAGGTATCAGATAGATTATATAATGGTAAGACAGAGATTTAGGAACCAGGTTTTAAATTGTAAGACATTTCCAGGGGCAGATGTGGACTCTGACCACAATCTATTGGTTATGACCTGTAGATTAAAACTGAAGAAACTGCAAAAAGGTGGGAATTTAAGGAGATGGGACCTGGATAAACTGAAAGAACCAGAGGTTGTAGAGAGTTTCAGGGAGAGCATAAGGGAACAATTGACAGGAATGGGGGAAAGATATACAGTAGAAGAGGAATGGGTAGCTTTGAGGGATGAAGTAGTGAAAGCAGCAGAGGATCAAATAGGTAAAAAGACGAGGGCTAGTAGAAATCCTTGGGTAACAGAAGAAATATTGAATTTAATTGATGAAAGGAGAAAATATAAAAATGCAGTAAATGAAGCAGGCAAAAAGGAATACAAACGTCTCAAAAATGAGATCGACAGGAAGTGCAAAATGGCTAAGCAGGGATGGCTAGAGGACAAATGTAAGGATGTAGAGGCTTGTCTCACTAGGGGTAAGATAGATACTGCCTACAGGAAAATTAAAGAGACCTTTGGAGAGAAGAGAACCACTTGTATGAATATCAAGAGCTCAGATGGCAACCCAGTTCTAAGCAAAGAAGGGAAGGCAGAAAGGTGGAAGGAGTATATAGAGGGTCTATACAAGGGCGATGTACTTGAGGACAATATTATGGAAATGGAAGAGGATGTAGATGAAGATGAAATGGGAGATACGATACTGCGTGAAGAGTTCGACAGAGCACTGAAAGACCTGAGTCGAAACAAGGCCCCCGGAGTAGACAACATTCCATTGGAACTACTGACGGCCTTGGGAGAGCCAGTCCTGACAAAACTCTACCATCTGGTGAGCAAGATGTATGAAACAGGTGAAATACCCTCAGACTTCAAGAAGAATATAATAATTCCAATCCCAAAGAAAGCAGGTGTTGACAGATGTGAAAATTACCGGACAATCAGTTTAATAAGCCACAGCTGCAAAATACTAACACGAATTATTTACAGACGAATGGAAAAACTAGTAGAAGCCGGCCTCGGGGAAGATCAGTTTGGATTCCGTAGAAATACTGGAACACGTGAGGCAATACTGACCTTACGACTTATCTTAGAAGAAAGATTAAGGAAAGGCAAACCTACGTTTCTAGCATTTGTAGACTTAGAGAAAGCTTTTGACAATGTTGACTGGAATACTCTCTTTCAAATTCTAAAGGTGGCAGGGGTAAAATACAGGGAGCGAAACGCTATTTACAATTTGTACAGAAACCAGATGGCAGTTATAAGAGTTGAGGGACATGAAAGGGAAGCAGCGGTTGGGAAGGGAGTAAGACAGGGTTGTAGCCTCTCCCCGATGTTATTCAATCTGTATATTGAGCAAGCAGTAAAGGAAACAAAAGAAAAATTTGGAGTAGGTATTAAATACCATGGAGAAGAAATAAAAACTTTGAGGTTCGCCGATGACATTGTAATTCTGTCAGAGACAGCAAAGGACTTGGAAGAGCAGTTGAACGGAATGGATGGTGTCTTGAAGGGAGGATATAAGATGAACATCAACAAAAGCAAAACGAGGATAATGGAATGTAGTCGAATTAAGTCGGGTGATGTTGAGGGTATTAGATTAGGAAATGAGACACTTAAAGTAGTAAAGGAGTTTTGCTATTTGGGGAGCAAAATAACTGATGATGGTCGAAGTAGAGAGGATATAAAATGTAGACTGGCAATGGCAAGGAAAGCGTTTCTGAAGAAGAGAAATTTGTTAACATCGAGTATAGATTTAAGTGTCAGGAAGTCATTTCTGAAAGTATTTGTATGGAGTGTAGCCATGTATGGAAGTGAAACATCGACGGTAAATAGTTTGGACAAGAAGAGAATAGAAGCTTTCGAAATGTGGTGCTACAGAAGAATGCTCAAGATTAGATGGGTAGAGCACATAACTAATGAGGAGGTACTGAATAGGATTGGGGAGAAGAGGAGTTTGTGGCACAACTTGACCAGAAGAAGGGATCGGTTGGTAGGACATGTTCTGAGGCATCAAGGGATCACCAATTTAGCATTGGAGGGCAGCGTGGAGGGTAAAAATCGTAGGGGGAGACCAAGAGATGAATACACTAAGCAGATTCAGAAGGATGTAGGTTGCAGTAGGTACTGGGAGATGAAGAAGCTTGC
The DNA here is from genome assembly GCF_023898315.1 of Schistocerca nitens. NCBI lineage: Eukaryota > Metazoa > Arthropoda > Insecta > Orthoptera > Acrididae > Schistocerca > Schistocerca nitens. The sequence goes on along the minus strand of NC_064620.1, from coordinate 116,303,279 downwards.
ACAGGATAGAGTAGCATGGAGAGCTGCATCAAACCAGTCTCAGGACTGAAGACCACAACAACAACATCAGCTGTGATGGTTATTATTACAGTACATCGACAGTGTCTTTCGTATCCCCTCCTTCCACTGGGATGCTGTTGGTTACCACATAATGATTGACTGAGGGGTTTGGGTTGTTTGGGGAAGGAAACCAGACAGTGAGGTCATCGGTCTCATCGGATTAGGAAAGGAAGTCGGACGTACCGTTACAAAGGAACCATCCCAGCATTTGCAAGGAGTGATGTAGGGAAATCACGGAAAACCTAAATCAAGATGGCTGGACGCGGGATTGAACCGTCATCCTCCCGAATGCGAGTTCAGTGTGCTGGCCACTGCGCCACGTCGCTCAGTAATGATTGACTGACATCGTATGTTTGAAATGGAGAAAGAGTTTTAGTGGAGGGGCAACACCTTCTGGAGATGGCTAGTACCGAAACAGTGAACCTGACACAGACCTTGAAGTCATGGTAGAAAACAAAATGAGTGGTAGTGTCCAAAGCGTGTTACAGTAGAAAAAAAAGCAATGATTCAAACAACGACACAGGGTCACAGGGAGTATCTCTTGTGACCTACAGTACAGTCTGTGGGATATGGTCATCATCGTACAGTACAGGTGATGAAACTTTAAACTGGTCTGTGCTGTGGATCAATACCTGTATATTTCATAGAATCGCCACATGTGGACAGTGCCAGCACTCATATGGTATTTGTTTTCGATATATGGGAGGAGGGAGTAGAAGTAAGAATTTTATCGAGTTTTCTATTGGATGATGTTAGTGGAACTTTCATAATTCGTAATTTTCTCTGTTGGATGGTACAGAATAATGATGACAGAATGTTGGGGTGATAGACGTGAATAGGCCCTGAGGGACACGAATCTACTTCGGACTGCAGTATCTGTATGTAGTTTGGAGAAGCACCACAACACAATAGCAAGCTCCTCGTCATTCTCCCAGTTCCCATACTGTCTTTCACACTACCTTGTATTGCAGAAGCGGGAATCGTTTGGCACTGACCTTACACATCGTGCATAGTTGATGGGGCTATGACAACATGTTCCCATTTCCATCAATTGGTCAAATCACGGTCCTGTCACACTAACTCAGCTTAGCTTGTCCCTACACGGGTTGGAGAAGGTGTTAAGTATAGCTTTCTCCGCCTCTACTCAGTTCCAACTTAAATTGGAACGATCACATCCACAAAGGTGCAGAAATGGCTGCAGTTGCAAGAGCCATAGGGGCTATCTAAAATTTTACTGCAGCATTTAGGTTCGAAAACAATGACTCATTTCGAGATATGAGAGTGCCATAAATATAATTCATTAGTGGCTGTAAGCTTTAAAGGACTTCTACATCGGATACAGCGCTGGTATGTTGTTGAATGACAAGACTTGATTTCAAATCCCAGACTTCATTTCTACCGGAAAGTGTAGTAATTGAGATCTGAAAAGCTAGTGCACATTTCTTATGACCTCAATCAGCACACCATCTACTGTTTAATTCTTCTCAGTCAACGATCACCTATAACCCAGTGGATATATCAGCGAACCTCTAACATGGCACTGAGACAGAATGCGTTACAAAAAAAATCTAGCACAAAAATCTAGCAGCGGCTTGAGTCAGTTGCAAATACCAGTTTCATACCTCATTCCTTAGACGAATTATTTTCTAAATTAAGTAATTTTATTACGATGATGCACCATTGGCGACGTGTAACCCCACTGTTGGTCTGATAATATACACCGTCTGTATTCAGTGTAATGGTATTTGTCTCGAAAAAAAAAAAGAACACTTCATTGGAAGGTAATGCCATACCTCGATTTCTATAGCCAGTATAGCTTTTAATACGGATACCTGTATGCACCTGCAGAACCAGGACCGCTTGTGAGAGTAACATACAGTAGTTGGTACGATCGTGCTTTCTAACATGTGGCGATTTGTAAGATGCTTACGTCTCTGTTTCGCAAGAAAAACTCATGAGACATGTCCACCCGTCGTTGATTTTCGGTCAGTATTGTTTCGTATCGCCAGCAATCAGTTATTCAAAAAATGTTCAAATGTGTGTTAAATCTTATGGGACTTAACTGCTACGGTCGTCAGTCCACAAGCTCACACACTACTTAACCTAAATTATCCTAAGGACAAACACACACACCCATGCCCGAGGGAGGACTCGAACCTCCGCTGGAACCAGCCGCACAGTCCATGACTGCAGCACCTGAGACCGCTCGGCTAAACCCGCTTGGCAATCAATTATTGTCAGAGTATTATACTTAGTAGTAGTTGATGCATGATAGGTTCGCCTTGTGCATCAGACCTATAAAGTATGTGTATTCCGACATGTGCAAAGGAAATGACTATGTCCAGGATATGACGTGGAATACTGTGACAGCAAAGGGAAGAGTATGTCAAGTCATAAGAATGATACAGATATTTCTATTTCCAGAGCCACATGGTGTGTTTCTGATACTGCACTCATTGTCGAATGTCGTCTAATTGAGACCGCAACCGTAACTTTTAATTGTAAGTATAGCAATCAGATATGTATGTGGCCGGTTTCCTGGGATGCTTCTGTCTGTGTCGATGGCCTGCGGCGGGAATAATGCACGTTTCTGGCTAATGGTAGGAGTTGTCGGAATGGAGAGTCCTGTTGAGATGTAGGAATGTAGCTGACATAGCCGTGTCGTCGCTAGACGGCCGAATAGCAAACTAATACTTAGTATTTGTTGAATAGCTTTCGTGACCGCTTGGAATTTTGAGAGGATTCAGTATGGATTTGTGTTTGTGATGGACCATTATTCCCTCCCATGTAAATTGTCCGGTTGACTGCTTCTACATATTTCGCGCCTTCATTTAGTTGAGGGAGCATCGATTGTGGTGTGTGCATCTAGCAGGTTAAAGACAGGTGGAAGACACTTTTGCTGGTTCCCTAGACATGAGAAACATCTTAATAAAATTATAAACAGCCGACCAGTTGCAATGGATAAAGAATTCTTTACCTAGATTTCAACAAATTTAAATTTGTCTTCTTCAGAAGGTGGCCTAAGGACAATGAACATCATAGTTTACATTAGAAAGGTATGAAACTTAAGTCAAGAATAGATTTTAACACAAATTAGAGAGCTCTTGCATTACAAAAATATGAGAACGACGACTGGTACTTACAATTTTACATTAGTATGGACTGATGTATCATCGCCGTTTTTACAAATGTCGGCATAAATCCATTTGTCAAAATTAAAATATAGCCCTAGAAATAGGGTTTGTCACGTAAATATAAATTAGTACATGGATGTAGCAGAGCTCACAACCGACTGAGTGTAATCGGCCAGCGTAGTTACTCTGCGGCCAGGGCAGGTGGCGCTCATGGCGCGAACCATGTGCCGATTGGCGTACAAAAGCAACGTGTAAATTATCCGTATTAATAACGTCCTTAGATAAAGTAACAATAAAAAGAAGGAAAGCGTTTAACACTCCCGTTATAACAGTATGGGAGCCTTGGTACAATTAATGTAGTTATACATCAAAAAGGCAGGTGGCGCTTACGCCGAGAGAGTTACGCACAGTGGCATATACAGCCAGAATATAAAAATTACATTACTATATTAGTGAAGCCCACACACGGTATATATGTCAGAACTTTAAAATTGACAATAATGGCTCTTAAGACAGAATTACGAACCCTGGTCCACAATCCAGTTAATACACATTCCCAGGGAACCAACGTTTTAGAGCCAGACAAAATCACATAAGGGCCGATGGGGTGGCAGCCATACATCGTGAGAAAACCACATTACATAAAGGGTAGTGAGCTTAAAGATTTGAAAGCGCGTCATAGCTTCCTGAGAAAATAGACCACTGAGGTTACCAGCATTAATGTTATACCATAAACAGTACAGGTTTAAAGCCTTCGAAAAATTGTCTACAAGCAAGGTTCAACTGGTCGTTCAGTATATTACCGTCTTTGAGCTCTAGATGTTTAAAAATTTGTAACTCTTCCCACAGATCTAGTCTACGCCCTTCTAGGGCTATATTTTAATTTTGACAAATGGATTTATGCCGACATTTGTAAAAACGGTGATGATACATCAGTCCATACTAATGTAAAATTGTAAGTACCAGTCGTCGTTCTCATATTTTTGTAATGCAAGAGCTCTCTAATTTGTGTTAAAATCTATTCTTGACTTAAGTTTCATACCTTTCTAATGTAAGCTATGATGTTCATTGTCCTTAGGCCACCTTCTGAAGAAGACAAATTTAAATTTGTTGAAACCTAGGTAAAGAATTCTTTATCCATTGCAACTGGTCGGCTGTTTATAATTTTATTACGTGGAACCGTTGCTGTTGTGCAGCTATGTTTAAAATACAGAAACATCTTAGTTGACTTTTTAAATTATAAGAATGATTTAGAATGTGTTACATCACAGACATCAATATTCGCGAGTGGAAATATCTGTTCCCTCTATTTTGACGTAAAGGTCCTCACAGACGGGATAAGCTTCTAGTTACTCAGTGGTTTACAGCATGCTCCACCTCCCTAAAGTTTCGAGTTCTAGAGACATAATTTCGAGTCTGTTATTTCAGAACTATACTGTGTGAGCAATACTGCTATGCAAGCAATATTGCTGTTTGCTTGATATCGAGAAGTATCACGTACATGGTATACTATTCTAGCAAACCATGTGAAAATACATGTGTTTTTGTAATCCCAGGGTCTGGAGATGGTTTAGAAAGCAAGCAAACAGGTCGGGGCCAGAGACAGTAATGCCTTTGAGCAGAGAGGAGATGAGCCTGACTTTGTACAACAATTTGGAGAGTGACTTTGGTCCACTGAGGGCGCTCTAGTCGTACATCGGGAGCAGATGACTTGTGACCATTAGCTGCGGTGGATGGCCGCCCGACCTCGCGGGAAATATCTAGTGCTGCGGGGAGTACATCTAGGGTGCAATGTGCATGTGCTGTCTTTCACGGTAAATGTACGATCAATGCAGTACGCAGTGATACATATTGCTGTGTTGGAGATCGGTTTCTTTGCAGGGTTTAACAGGCAGTGCAATATGGCGATCTGTACAAAATGGTTTTGCCGCTGAAAGTCTCGTCTGCAGAAAGAAAAAAGAAAGTTGGACAGTGCTTCCGCGCCACCGGCAGCATCAGTAATTTGGCGTGTAAATTCAGTAAGAGCCAATCATATTGCTCCATTCATTCATAAGACATCCTTTGTGCCAGGATATAGGAACCTCTACATAGCGGTGAGAACATTTGCGTTTCAGATATGTTTGCTGAAAGCAGAACTTGCGTGGACATTGTATGTCCTATGCCGCCAATGTTAAGTTATCGATTTTTGTGACCCATTGTCTTGGAAACTTTTTAGGACACTATCTTACAATTTTCCGTAATTATTGAATGGACCTATCTAGATACACTGAACTATAATTATAACTAAAATTGTATTGTGGGGCAGATTATCTTTTTTTTTCAAACACTCTATTTTGACAGAATTTTGTAAATGAATGAACATAAAAACAAAACAACTCAGGAGATTTTAATTATTCTAGTTCCATAAGTGTTGAATCTCACACTTGGCACGCTGTGAAAATTTCATATCTCTGCCATTAGTACTTTTTTAGAAAATGGGGTATTTGTTTCCAAAATTGTAGTTCCGGGATATTGTGGTTTAAAACTTTTTATTAAAAATTCTTGTACAGACTTACATTTCTGCATTTTCAAGTACTAGAATTGCTCTGGCCCTTAGTCTGTGTCTTTTTCAGAGTCACAAGAGCCCAGTGCTTGCCTCCTCCTTTTCTTTCTTGCTTGTTTTGGCATTTGCTGAGCAGCTAACTCTGCTTCATGTACATGAAGCTCATCCAGTTCCCGTAGTCCTTTAGCTGTGCTCTGTCCAAATCTTACCCCTAACTTCTCCAGAACCTTAAGTCTTCCATAGTTCCCACCATTAAAGGTTATTACAGCATCAGACATTTTTAACTTCAGAGTCATAAAGCCAACAAATGCATTTTTAGGCACGTGGTACAACACAAAATAATTGAAGGACTCATTCACATTCTGGTTCTTCCCATGTAAACACTTCTTTAGTAGCTTCGGATTTGCCAAATCTGTGTAAATAGGTTTGATTGCCTCCATTAATGCCAAAGGAAGAGAATGTTTATGTGTAAATTCATTTAGGGTGCCAGGAAATTCAGCTTGCCTATATTTACACCAAGTGTTTGGTGGAGGTGGACACATGGCATGACATGCTTTTCATCGGTTGATATTCGATTAAATAAAGTGCACCACACAGCACTTTTCATCTTCTTAAATTGTCACAGCTATCTCTGTTGGCCTTCCCATATGTATAAAAATCAATAGAAGTTAGCTTATTATAAAAATAGCCGATAAATCACACTAATTTCAGCGAAAACTAGTATCAGAAACAAAGGACTGATTTGTTTATTCGTAATGCCAACTTCTGAGTCGTAGCAGTAGGCACAAAACAAAGCCATTCACAGCCTCCTAGACTGTGTAGTTTCCTAGATATGACTTCTAAACTGTGGCAGTATATGTGTAGCTGCAAAATTTGACTGTCACACGTTACATTCAAAATATTATTTGAAAGTCTCACAATTGTCTGATTTTAAAGTATTGTATACAAAAATCTCCAGGAAAGTCCAAAGTACATTATGGAGTAGAAAACAGAAAATGTCAAATTTCATGTGCCAGAAATTGTGCCTAGGTGAACATTTGTTTCAACAGGTATTTCACATGTGACATGTATGCAAGAGATGCCGCCACCTCATCCTTGCCGATCCCTAACTGACATCTACGCATGGTTCAGCAGCTGATGAACTTGTCCTCATTTCACAGTGACTGCCGGTGCATCCTGACTCTTGGGGGCGTGTGCGAAGTCAGTGGCGCCGGCGTCGGGAGTCGGGCGTCCGGCGTCAGAATGTGTTTTTTATTAGTGATCTTTTGTTTAAACTATATTTCATCGATTTCACTGACCAATGTCATGCTGTGAATTGAAAAAAATACCCCATACATGTGAAGGATATTGATTTTTTTAATTTGCATACATTTTTATATCAGTGTGGTATTAGTGGTACAATAGTTGAGGGAGGTTGTGGGAGTGTGGGTGACTTGGAACAGAAAAGCAGGTTAAGTGTAGAACACTAGATTAATTTGCATAATTTTTATGTAAAACGCAGTACAATAGTTTAAGAGGGGTGGGTGTGTGTGACAAAGAGGAGTGCACCAGAAATGGCATTAAAAAGCAAGTGAAATTCTAAAAGTGTACCAGAAAATGGTGGGAGGACTTAACTAATTACTTAATTTGGTATCAAAGGCGGTACAATAGTTTAAGGAAATGGGGGTGACATGGAAAACCACTTAAAAGAACAATAGGTTAAGTGCTGACACAGCATCAAACATTAGATTAAGACACCCAGAACACAGTGCTGAACCTTAGGTTAAGCAACATGTTTGCCCCATGTAATTACTTCTTACAAGACCTACATCTTTCCAAACAGCATAGAATGTTGAGCAAGAGATATCCAACCCCCACATACTAAATTTTTTATAAATAAACAATATACCCTTGAATTTCGTTTGATGAGATCCTTCCTCTCCACCAAACAGCCACCAATTTTCATATATTCCATATACTGCCTCGAACTCCATAAATTGTTTAAGTAAAAATATTCCACTCATTTTCTAAATTGTTTAAGCAATATTCCAAACACTGCAATCGATTTCTGGACAAATTATTTAGCTAAATAAATAAATTATATTCCATAAACTGATATAAATAATTAATCAATATTCTCTACACTGTCTAAAATGTTTAAACAAAATTCCATTTTCTACAATCTAATTCCCTCCAAATAATCGATCAACTGAGTCTTTCTCCTGCCAATTTCCAGGAGGGGGGTTACTTGGGGCGTTGGGGTTAATTAATTAGTAGATGACTTTAATTAAGTAGTTAATCAAATTGAGAAGAGAGAGATATTCGAATAACTCACACCTGAAAGTGTACCTGTAGCAGCGAGGGTGAAGGGGTTGAGGTGGGGTTGGGGGTTCCAGAGAGGGGGGAAACAGGTTTAGGACCTGTCAATCAAAAGGAAGGATCGTTTTAGCAGAACAATAGGTTAAGGATGTATCAATCAAAGGAGAACAATAGCTTAATGACCTGTCAATAAAAGGAGTACAATAGATTTGCCCCTGAGAGCATACCTGCTCCTGATATAGGCAACCTGAAGTAACAAAATGCGCCACAACTTAGCTTGTCCCACAATTGTGGTTTCCAGTCCAATGGCCGGCGATGTGCCACTCTCCCAGCTACTCTGCACTGTGCAATGTGCTTAGTCTCCAAATAAATACTGCTGCCTACATCTGTCACTCTCCTCCAGTATTAACTTCGTGATTCAATAATGTCTCAGGTTGTATCCTGTCAACCGACTGCTTCTTCTAGTCAAGTTGTGCCTCAATTCTCTTTCCTCCCAATTCTGTTTAGTACCTCCTCATTAGCTCCTCCTCTCATTACAGCGTCCTTCTGTAGAACCACATTTCAAAAGCTTCTATTCTCGTCTTTTCTGAACTCCTCATCAACCACATTTCACCTCCATGTGAAGCTACACTCCAGACAAACACATCCAGACAACACTTCTTCAATTTATATTCGGTTTTAGCAAATCCTGCTCTTTGGAAACGCTTTTTTGACCATTGACACATTGTATCCCTCCCTATTTCGGCCATCATCAGTTATTTTACAGCCCAAATAACAAAACTATCATCTACAACGTCTCATTTCCAATTTTCCTCGACATCGTCTGCTTTAATTCGACTGCATTCCATTAACCTTGTGTTGCTTTTGTTGATGTTAACCTAATAACGTCCTTTCAACACACCGCTAATTCCGTTCAACTGCTCTTTCAAGTCCTGTCTCTGAGAGTGTTACAATGCCATAGGCAAACCTGGAAGTTTTTATTTATTCTCCCTGAACTGGAATTCCTTCTCCAAATTTATCTTTAGTTTCCTTTATTCCTTTCTCTATATACAAGCTGAATAACATTGAGAATAGGGTACATATCAGCCTTCATTCCCTTCTTCACCTCTGCTGCCATTTAATTCTCTTACACTCTTATAAATACTGTCTGGTTTCTGTAGAAACTGTAAATTAGCTATCGCTCCCTGTATTTTAGTCACGATACCTTCAGAATTTCAAAAAGTGCATTCCAGTCAGCATTGTAAAAAGCTTTCCCAAAGTCACAAATGCCATAAATGCAGGTTTATCTTACTTTAACCTATCTTTTAATTTGTTCCAATATATTTTCCGGAGTCCAAACGGACCTTCCCTGAGGTCAGCTTCAATCTGTTTTCCCATTCTGCTGAAAATAATTCGAGTCACTATTTTTCGCTAACGAATTGTTAAATTTCGTTAATATACACAACGGTCAGCACCTGCCTTCTCTGGTGCTGGAATTGTTACATTCTTCTTAAAGGAGGAGGGTATTTCGCCTATCTCAACGTCTTGCGTAGAGGTGGAATAGTTTTCTTGCGTCCGCCTCGCCCAAGCATGTCATTAGTTCTGAATAAATGTCATCTAGTCAAGGGGCCTTCTTTTGAGTTAGGTCTTTTACTGATCTGTCAAATTCTTCTCACATACCAAATTTCACATCTTATTTTTACCTACTTCCTCTTTCCTTTCTACAATGTTACTTTGAAGTTCATTTCTTTCTGTTGCGGCATATTGATAATTTTTACGTTTGGGACCGTCTGATTACAGCTGAATGAAACAATTTTCTTCCCATAAGCGTTTCGTTTTTATTCTGTGGAAGGCATCTTCAGTGGCCTGGAATATGTATATATTTTACTATTTAGTTTACATTTTGGCGCAATGTACCTGTAGGTTATAAACTGTTTTGCTGGTTGGTTTTTTGCTATGATGTAGTAATATTTTAAATTCTGCTTACCGGTTTCGGGAGGATTTTCTACTTGTTACGTCTAGTAGGGAGCCTGTACTGATGTGTGTTTGCACATTTATCACATTGTTGTTTTCAGCGATGGCTTTCTGAATGTGGAGGTTTTCTTGGCTTTCGATAAGGTATCTGTAATAGTAATTTACTCTCATTATTTTCATTTCTTGTTCCATGTTTGTAGGATGGTGGTTTTGGTGTTTTAAATGTTCTGAAAATGTGGAATGGTTTGTTTCGTACTTCAAACACCTGGTATGTTCTTATTACCGAATTTTAAAATTCCTGCATGTCTGTATGTATACTGCATCACAACTTTGACACATCCCTTGAATTTATCCCTCTTGGTAGTTGGTTGGGTTAGGTGTGATTGGAGGGTTTGCCCAGTCTTATATGCTCTTTGTATAGCTCTTACATGCTTCTTCTACCTTTCAGATTTCCCTGCTTTGCTTAGTACTGGATACAGATATTAGACAATCGTAATTTGAGATACGAAATTAATTGTTGAAAACAAAAATTTCATTTGGTATGTGGTTTTCAATGCACTACGTATGTGAGACATATTTTGGTGAATCGCTGAAGTTTCATAATAAGCGACTGCCTTCCGAATCGGCGTTGGTGGCGATATTACGAAAAACTATAGGCAAATGTGTGTGCTGAATCGCTGAAATTTCATAATAAGCGACTGCCTTCCGCATCGGCGTTGGTGGCAATATTACGAAAAACTATACGCAACTGTGTGTGCTGAACTACGGTAGAATTTACTACTGTTCATGGACGGACGTCAAAAAGTGAGTCCCGTCTCCAGCCATCCTGATTTAGGTTTTCCGTGATTTCCCTAAATCGTTTCAGGCGAATGCCGGGATGGTTCCTTTGAAAGGGCACGGCCGATTTCCTTCCCCATCCTTCCCTAACCCGAGCTTGCGCTCCGTCTCTAATGACCTCGTTGTCGACGGGACGTTAAACAACACTAACCTAACCTAACCAAAAAGTGAGCACTACACGTTACTGGCAGTTGCGTACATGTACGTAATGTATGGCGTAGCCGGATTTAGTACTCGGAAAACGGAAGAAATTCACATAAAATGATTCGAAACAAGTGTCATCCTAAATGGAAGTTTGCGAGAAGAGTACGAGCTTAGATCTTTCAGGCAACAGAGTTGACCAAGTTTGTGCGCTCTGTAAACCTTCAGTATGGTGTTGGATCTGGTGGGGGAAGATTATCAGATAATCATCTGTCGACTTAACACCCAAGTTTTCTCTGTACGGTGCCACGTCACTGGACACAGCGGACGTTTCGGTCCCGGCTGCATCGGCGTTCCTCAGTTAGACACTTAGACACAGAGTTATGACCGCAGCAGCCTAGCATTCCGTCGAATTGCCAGCAAAAGGCACGTTTGGAATAACACGGCGTGAGTAATACTGTTGGAGCAGCAGGATTATAAACAACGTACTGGGAAAAAAATGTGTGACTTCCAAAGGCGAAGCAGCCAAGTATTGTTAGGGCGAACAGCGTGTGTGGAAGTGTCGTTCTGTTTCAAACAGAACGTGGTACATTCCTGAAATGTTATTTAATACATTCTAGCAGCTGAAAATGGATTAGTTGCTGCTGCAATTTGTTAGATGCAGAGAAAGCATTTTCGAATAAATATAGAATCTGTTATCACTTTTTGAAATATTTATAAAATGTTTGTCTGACCGTCAGGTGGTTGTATTATAAACGCAAACATCGACCGGTTTCAGTCATGGACCATCTTCACGGATAAGGGTTAATTTGGTTTAAGCCACCACCTTACATTTGTCATTACCTATATGATGTGTAGAGAATGTCATGAATATTAATATACGACACAAGACTTTTAGAACCAAGCGTGTTAATACTAAGTGCACAAAGAGCAGTATTGAAGAGAAGATCAGAACTCTTCTCTTCAGTAGTGCTCCGTGTACACTTGGTATCAGTATGTTTGCTGCTAAAAGTTCTGTGTCGTGTATTCAGAAAAGGAGGCAAAACACCCAAGAATGCGGAAATCAGCATCAGAGGACAAAAAATAAAATCTCATCAGACTTTAAATACCTAGGAGTGACATTGCAACCAACAGCCAAATGCTTCACAAAACATACAACAGAACGTGCAGCCCAAACAATAATAGCAATACACGACATCAAAAACATCCGCCTACTCAGTCTAGAAACAGCCCTGAAATTATTCAACACAAAAATCTTGCCAATCCTGGCCTATGGGATGGAGGTTATATGGGACGACCTGCCAGAAAAAATCTAGAAACACTAGAAAAGGTAATATCGACCTATCTAAAAAGAGCACCAGGTCTCTCAAAGACAACAAAATCTAGTGTACCTGCTAGCGAGAGAGACATTCCTAATTGAAGACATGAGACTTCGATATATGATGCCACACGCCAGGGCTCCCAGAAAGCAACTGAAGATCATGGAGGACAAACGAGAAAAAATATGACCGGAGTTTTATGGCACCGAAGCAATGACGAACCGCTCATGGACAGCACCAAACTGCGAACAGCGACATGTCGTAACTAGACTTTCTATTCACAGCTTTCATCATCTAATCTGCAAAAACAAAACTTATCACGACCCAACGACAACATGTGTATGTGAACTGTGTAACGAAGCCTGTGAACGATATCACATAGAACTGTGCAGTAAAAAAGTGAAATCGATAAATGAATATGCAAGAATGTAAAATGTAAATGTAAAATGTTAAGCAAAGTAACTGTATATGGCTATTTGGCTGCAATTTTATGAAATAAATATTCATGACATGCTCTACACATTATTTAAGTGATGGCAAATGTAATGTGGTGGCTTAAACTATTTTTCCCTTATCCGTGAAGATGGTCCATGACTGAAACCGGTTGCTATTTGGTTTGAAAATTAAACCATCTGATGGTCAAACATGCATTTTATGGATTACTTGACGGCTGTTGGTAATCACCTCCCAAAAAGTCTGAAGTATTTGTTTATTCTCATGAACTTACTTTTCATTCTCTTCATTTTTATTTCCTTGCATCCTTATTTCCGTGGCGTTATGTGAGAGGAAGACAGATAAAACTTAAATGTAGCGCCATGAGGTGTATTTACATGGCGAATTTGATCGAAAAGCGAATTCATTTTCTTACTGCGACAGTTGTAACGCCGGAAATGCATACCCTCCTACTTCCATCTATTGCACTGCAAATTTTTTTCCTTATTTGTTACCTGAAAATATAACATTTCTGTGTCTTTGAATATTGTAATTGTTTTACTATTTGTATATATATATGCGTTTATGTCGATGTATAATTGGTTTGTTTTGTGAATATTATTTGTATTTATACGCTGGGTCTGGCCTAGGGAAAACTATACTATCGAACGAATACATCGATAGGTCATGTGGAGAACGAAAGTGTTTAGGATCTTTGGTAGTGTTAACTCTGCCGCGTGGAGCGCGGGCTGAGCGGAGAGAGTCTGGCTGGAGTAGTGCAATGGAGCAGGTGTGTTGTGTGACGCTTCCGCGAGTTGCCGCGCTTTCGGGGTTGGGCAGCATTTAATTGCGCTCGACTTGCTATGATAGTTTCTAACACGGTGTCGCGGACGGTAAGCATTAGCTGGCGCACATCAAGAGTCCATTTCGCCTGGTCACCGTGTCGAGAAGGAGGCGCGCCAACATCCAGCTTCTGCAACAGCGACGGCCGACAATGAGTGACTGTCGCCACCTCCTCGATCGACTGCTTCAAACCTTCAATCAACTAACAAGGAAGACTGGAAGCACGTAAAGTTTTAGAACTGTATGGCAGACCTCAGCTTTTCAAACTGTTCAAATCACAAAATTACAGCAACATAGCATGAACCTTTGTTGCTCATTGTCCCAATTGCATTACCAAGCAGGGTCCCTTCCTTTTCCGGAATGAACCCGAGTGTCGTTGAAATTCAAACGCCAGCATCATTCGATTTCACTGCTTTAATTTCAAAGTTCAGTTAAGGTATTCATAGCTGGCTACAATATTTAGATTATACAAGCACAAATTAAGAGTGCGAGTTTTGTTTGCATATTTTAGCTTACCTGTGACTGCAGCTCAGCTTGGTACGTACTAAATTTTACTATTGTTAATTGTTCAGAGTCATTTAATTCAAGTTCAAAGTTAAATCTCTTATTTCTAAATTGCGTAGATTCAAGTATCTTTTGAAATGATTGTTGAGGTAGTCCAAGACTAACCGTATTTTACTGAATTTCGATGTGCTTCAGAAAGAAAGCTCACTATTAACTTCAGTCACTAAATTAACTTTCGATTTTCCGGTTTTATTAATTCTTTTGCTAAATTAAGTCAGTGTGTAGCCAAATTTATTACTTCTGACAAACTTTCAGTTTTCACACTAAACGTGTCAACCTTCAGCTGCCACGCTTCTAGTGCTAATTATATGTGTAATAACCTTTCTTTTTCAGTTACTATAGTAATTGTCCTTAGGACTGGCGACCGTAATTTCCCCCAAATCTCAAATATCTAATTACCGCTAGTTAATTGTTAACGTAACGGCCGCACATTTACTTTCTTTATTAACTTTACCCCTTTTCAAAATTAATTTCCACCAGTTTCATTGGCATTTTTCCTTTCATTTAGATGTAACCCTTTCCTCCCTCTTTACCGACAGATTAACCTCGGTGACCATTGCTTTTCCCAAATTTCCATTAGGTACACGCGGTTTAATTTTTCACTGTCATTAAGGTCGATAAGTGAGGGGGAGGTTACACAGTACGGAAGGAAATCTGGCTAACGTCCACCTGGCAGCTTCCATTTTAGTTGTGTTTGCCACACGAATGTCGAGTGAGCACTCTAAAGAACACGGACACGCCGTGTATTCGAGTGAGACAGAGTTATCAGCACATGGCACAGTCTGATGGGGGCCTCACTGCTGATCGCCATTTGGTCGAATCACGGAGTATCGAGATTTGTGGGACTGCAAGGGAACATGAGGGCGGGCAGACTCGCCGTGAAGACTGCGGTCGATCACGTCTGATGGCCACAAGGGAGGACCGCCGTGTGGTGCACCAGACGCTTCGCAACCCCTCCACAACTGCGCCCGCCTTCCACGAACGAGCAACGGACTGCCCACAACTTTGTGTCGTCATCCTGCACCATTCGTCGCAGTCTAGCAGCAGCCGCACTGTGGGGCATTATCGTTCCACGCATCTGCTGATGTTAACAGTGTAACCTCCCCACAGAAATTTAAAAAGACAGAAGTGTAACCTCCCCACAAAAATTTAAGATAATATTTTAAATGAGAATAGACATAGAGCTAAGTGTAGCCTCCCAGCAATTAAATTGAAGAACAATGACAATTAAATGAAAATTAGCAATATGACCCAAGTATAAGTTCCTCACAAAAATGAAAGTCAATTCAATGATAATGAAAACGCAAATAGACCGAAATGTCGATCTTAGGCCCTGTTCAATAATTAAACTCAAATTCTTACCTCAGTAAAACTGCATCTGCTCTTATTTTTCGCCATAGCTTGGAGGAAATGCATCGCAAACATTGTTTGAACTTAAGTAAATTTTTCTTTAAAGGAAATGGAAGGCAAATATTCTTTCAATAAAATGTTTGTTTTGTTAAAGTGCTTGGTTTGAAAACAAAAATTATTATTGGGGCGATTCTTGAACAAATTAGTTACAGTTAATTTACATTAGATTATCAGATGTGCACAGTGCTGCTTCATTACCTTATTAAAAAATATACCTTGTCGTGAATCTTCACCAGAGTGCCATGTCGACGCCCGCCTACTCCTCACACACAACTGCCGACTCCCTGCATGCAACTGAACTCTCTTACAACTTGATCGCAACTGCACTCTCGCGCAACTCGTCCGCGACTGCTCTCTCGCGCTACAGCTCTCCAACTGAACTCTCGCGCGGTCAAGCGCAGACTAGGAACGACAAATAGCTCTCTGGTCAGAGACTCTGCAATGCCTCGCCATCGCCGCCACACAACATACGTGTTTCAACAGCACAGCACTAACGGCAACGTTTGGACTGATGCCGTCACCAGGAAACACGGACAACTGACAGAAGGCGTCGCATCGTGTTCCGGGACGAATCTCGGTTCCGCACGACCTCGGATGAGCATCGGCGGTGAGAATGGTGGCAGTCTGGGGTGAGGGCCCAGTCCAGCAATGTTTTTTGGAGAGACGCGGCTGCGTCGTGGTGTGCGGAGCCGTCGGGTGCGACCTGAGGTCAACGCTGGTACTGACTGGGGGGGGGGGGGGGGGGGAACTGTAACGGAGCAGCAGTACGTCACGGATGTCGCCTCTGACGCGACAGTATCGTGCTGGCCATTTCCCAACACAACAACGGTTGAAACTTCCTGGTAGATTAAAACTGTGTGCCCGACCCAGACTCGAACTCGGGACCTTTGCCTTTCGCGGGCAAGCGCTCTACCATCTGAGCTACCGAAGCACGACTCACGCCCGGTCTCACAGCTTTACTTCTGCCAGTATCTCGTCTCCTACCTTCCAAACTTTACAGAAGCCCTACTGCGAACCTTGCAGGACTAGCACTCCTGAAAGAAAGGATATTGCGGAGACATGGCTTAGCCACAGCCTGTGGGATGTTTCCAGAATGAGATTTTCACTCTGCAGCGGAGTGTGCGCTGATATGAAACTTCCTGGCAGATTAAAACTGTGTGCCCGACCGAGGCAAGGTAGGAGACGAGATACTAGCAGAAGTAAAGTTGTGGGACCGGGCGTGAGTCGTGCTTCGGTAGCTCAGATGGCAGAGCGCTTGCCCGCGAAAGGCAAAGGTCACGAGTTCGAGTCTTGGTCGGGCACACAGTTTTAATCTGCCAGGAAGATTCATATCAGCGCACACTCCGCTGCAGAGTGAAAATCTCAGTCTGGAAACATCCCCCGGGCTGTGGCTAAGCCATATCTCCGCAATATCCTTTCTTTCAGGAGTGCTAGTCCTGCAAGGTTCGCAGGAGAGCTTCTGTAAAGTTTGGAAGGTAGGAGACGAGATACTGGCAGAAGTAAAGCTGTGAGACCGGGCGTGAGTCGTGCTTCGGTAGCTCAGATGGTAGAGCGCTTGCCCGCGAAAGGCAAAGGTCCCGAGTTCGAGTCTCGGTCGGTCACACAGTTTTAATCTGCCAGGAAGATTCATATCAGCGCACACTCCGCTGCAGAGTGAAAATCTCATTCTGGAAACAACAATGGTGGTCTGCACACGATGCACGTTTCTCTAACATCTGTCTGCGTGATGTTGACTACTCCAGTGGCCAGCGAGATCCCGGTGTATGTATCCGATAGAACACGCATGGGAGTAACTCGCAAGTTACGTCAGTATCAGTGGGGGTATCCGAGATATCAGGAACTAGTCAAAACAGCTGTGAGCCAGTTTGCCTCAGGAGAGAACACAACGGCTTTGTGATACCCTCCACAACATCATCACTGCATACCAGAGGGGGCGCAACGCCACTCTGAGAACTGGACTCATACAGCAGAGCCATGCGTCTCGATTTTGTAATCATTGAAATTACATAACATACCCCCTCAATCTGTGATTGGTTAGTAGGCAATTAAAACGGAAGCTGCAGGTGGACACTAACTGAAACGTCGCCAATGCTGTCATACCCAGTTCAAAATGGTTCAAATGGCTCTGAGCACTGTGGGACTTAACATCTGAGGTCATCAGTCCCCTAGAACTTAGAACTACTTAAACCTAACTAAACTAAGGACCTCACACACACCCATTCCCGAGGCAGGATTCGAACCTGCGACCGTAGCAACCGTGGGGTTCCGGACTGAAGCGTCTAGAACTACACGGCCACCGCGGCCGGCTGCCATACCAAGTAAATGAATTTGTTTCTGGACACACCTCGCCATATAACTATCGCTCATGATATCACATTAAAGTTTCTCTTGTTTGTCTTCTTGTAGCAGATCCAGTAACCAGCATCACGATAAAGAAGAAAAGATGTAAGGAAATAAAGATGAGAAGGCTCGAAAACTAATTTGTGGGAATTGAGTTGGGTTATTTGGGGAAGGAGACCAGACAGCGAGGTCATCGGTCTCATCGGATTAGGGAAGGATAGGAAAGGAAGTCGGCCGTGCCCTTTCAAAGGAACCATCCCGGCATTTGCTTGGAACGATTTAGGGAAATCACGGAAAACCTAAATCAGGATGGCCGGACGCGGGATTGAACCGGCGTCCTCCCTAATGCGAGTCCAGTGTCTAACTTTGTGGGAATAAACTAAAATTTCCAAAAGCGACTCGCTTACTTTTCAGGATTAACATATTCACTAGCTCTATAACATACAAAACTGATACCCTTAACCTCTTTTCATCTTATATATTTTGAAAATGTTTATAATAATTTAAACTACTGGCCATTAAAATTGCTACACCACGAAGATGACGTGCTACAGACGCGAAATTTAACCGACAGGAAGAAGATGCTGTGATATGCAAATGATTAGCTTTTCAGAGCATTCACACAAGGTTGGCGCCGGTGAGGACACCTACAACGTGCTGACATGAGGAAAGTTTCCAACCGATTTATCATACACAAACAGTAGTTGACCGGCGTTGCCGGGTGAAATGTTGTTGTGATGCCTCGTGTAAGAAGGAGAAATGCGTACCATCACGTTTCCGACTTTGATAAAGGTCGAATTGTAGCCTATCGCGATTGCGGTTTATCGTATCGCGACATTGCTGCTCGCGTTGGTCGAGATCCAATGACTTTTAGCAGAATATGGAATCGGTGGGTTCAGGAGGGTAATACGGAACGCCGTGCTGGATCCCAACGGCCTCGTATCACTAGCAGTAGAAAAGACAGGCGTCTTATCCGCATGGCTATAACGGATCGTGCAGCCTCGTCTCGATCCCTGAGTCAACAGATGGGGACGTTTCCAAGACAACAACCATCTGCACGAACAGCAGCAGCGACTATCAGCTCTGAGATCATGGCTGCGGTTACCCTTGACGCTGCATCATAGACAGCAGTGCCTGCGATAGTGTACTCAACGACGAACCTGGGTGCACGAATGGCAAAGCGTCATTTTTTCGGATGAATCCAGGTTCTGTTTACAGCATCATGATGGTCGCATCCGTGTTTGGCTACATCGCGGTGAACGCACGTTGGAAACGTGTATTCGTCATCGCCATACTGGTGCATCACCCGGCGTGATGGTATGGGGTGCCATTGGTTACACGTCTCGGGCTGACGGCACTTTGAGCAGTGGACGTTACGTTTCAGATGTTACGACCCGTGGCTCTACCCTTCATTCGATCCCTGCGAAACTCTACATTTCAGCAGGATAATGCACGACCGCATGTTGCAGGTCCTGTACTGGACTTTCTGGATACAGAAAATGTTCGACTGCTGCCCTGGCCAGCACATTCTCCAGATCTCTCACCAACTGAAAACCTCTGGTCAATGGAGGGCGAGCAACTGGCTCGTCACAATACGCCAGTCACTACTCTTGATGAACTGTGGTATCGTGCTAAAGCTGCATGGGCAGCTGTACCTGTACACGCCATCCAAGCTCTGCTTGACTCAATGCCCAGGCGTATCAAGGACGTTATTACTGCCAGAGGTGGTTGTT
Source organism: Schistocerca nitens (assembly GCF_023898315.1). Lineage (NCBI taxonomy): Eukaryota > Metazoa > Arthropoda > Insecta > Orthoptera > Acrididae > Schistocerca > Schistocerca nitens. The sequence continues at coordinate 116,283,673 of NC_064620.1, read as the reverse complement.
CTTGGTACTGATTTCTCAGGATCTACGCACCCAAATTGCGTGAAAATGTAATCATATGTCAGTTCTAGTATAATATATTTGTCCAATAAATACCCGTTTATCATCTGCTATTCTTCTTGGTGTAGCAATTTTAATGGCCAGTAGTGTATAATACAGTGCTAAGGTATGGGATGCTACTTAAATACAAGGTGAACATCAATAAAACCGATAAACTGCAGGGATGAATTCCTGACTGAAAATAAAGGAAGGCCCTATGAACACGTGTCCAGAAATAAATCGTTTGCACGGTGGACGGCTCTGACCATGTGCCGTGTGTTTCTGGTGTGTACAGGATGTGTGATTGACGCCGCTCACTATAAGCAGCAGAACGGTCCGGTATTTCTCTCGGCTTGTTGCCGAGATGGTGTTTGTGTACGACCAAGCGGATGGAAACGGTCGAGAGGCAGCATGGCTGTACCAAAACAAGTACCCTCACAGCCACACCAACCACATCACACAACATTTCAAGGTGTTTTTGGGAGATTGTGTGATTATGAATACTTTGAGACTGACGAACGTTCTGTGATGTGGTTGGTGTCTGTGAGGGTACTTGTTTTGGTATAGCCGTGCTGCCTCTCGACCATTTCCATCTGCTTGGGCGCGCACAGACACCACAACATTCCGGACACATGTTCATAGGACCTTTCCTCCTCAATTTCCGGTCATGAATCGGTTGCTGCTGTTTGTCGGTTTCATTATTGTTCACCCTATGTAAGGGGCGATCAAAAAGTTCCCGTTTGAGCATATATTTAGACAGCACTGTCTACGGAGTACAGCGACCTAATGATATACACTCCTGGAAATTGAAATAAGAACACCGTGAATTCATTGTCCCAGGAAGGGGAAACTTTATTGACACATTCCTGGGGTCAGATACATCACATGATCACACTGACAGAACCACAGGCACATAGACACAGGCAACAGAGCATGCACAATGTCGGCACTAGTACAGTGTATATCCACCTTTCGCAGCAATGCAGGCTGCTATTCTCCCATGGAGACGATCGTAGAGATGCTGGATGTAGTCCTGTGGAACGGCTTGCCATGCCATTTCCACCTGGCGCCTCAGTTGGACCAGCGTTCGTGCTGGACGTGCAGACCGCGTGAGACGACGCTTCATCCAGTCCCAAACATGCTCAATGGGGGACAGATCCGGAGATCTTGCTGGCCAGGGTAGTTGACTTACACCTTCTAGAGCACGTTGGGTGGCACGGGATACATGCGGACGTGCATTGTCCTGTTGGAACAGCAAGTTCCCTTGCCGGTCTAGGAATGGTAGAACGATGGGTTCGATGACGGTTTGGATGTACCGTGCACTATTCAGTGTCCCCTCGACGATCACCAGTGGTGTACGGCCAGTGTAGGAGATCGCTCCCCACACCATGATGCCGGGTGTTGGCCCTGTGTGCCTCGGTCGTATGCAGTCCTGATTGTGGCGCTCACCTGCACGGCGTCAAACACGCATACGACCATCATTGGCACCAAGGCAGAAGCGACTCTCATCGCTGAAGACGACACGTCTCCATTCGTCCCTCCATTCACGCCTGTCGCGACACCACTGGAGGCGGGCTGCACGATGTTGGGGCGTGAGCGGAAGACGGCCTAACGGTGTGCGGGACCGTAGCCCAGCTTCATGGAGACGGTTGCGAATGGTCCTCGCCGATACCCCAGGAGCAACAGTGTCCCTAATTTGCTGGGAAGTGGCGGTGCGGTCCCCTACGGCACTGCGTAGGATCCTACGGTCTTGGCGTGCATCCGTGCGTCGCTGCGGTCCGGTCCCAGGTCGACGGGCACGTGCACCTTCCGCCGACCACTGGCGACAACATCGATGTACTGTGGAGACTTCACGCCCCACGTGTTGAGCAATTCGGCGGTACGTCCACCCGGCCTCCCGCATGCCCACTATACGCCCTCGCTCAAAGTCCGTCAACTGCACATACGGTTCACGTCCACGCTGTCGCGGCATGCTACCAGTGTTAAACACTGAGATGGAGCTCCGTATGCCACGGCAAACTGGCTGACACTGACGGCGGCGGTGCACAAATGCTGCGCAGCTAGCGCCATTCGACGGCCAACACCGCGGTTCCTGGTGTGTCCGCTGTGCCGTGCGTGTGATCATTGCTTGTACTGCCCTCTCGCAGTGTTCGGAGCAAGTATGGTGGGTCTGACACACCGGTGTCAATGTGTTCTTTTTTCCATATCCAGGAGTGTATTTAGGTTACAATCAACAGTCGAGATCGCAGTAACATTTGTTTATTACGACCGGTTTCGTCTTATGTTGAAGGCATCTTCACAATTTTTGGCCCCCTATGTCTGGTTTTGTTATATAGCATGAGGTGACCAGTATCCAAGAAATGTCCGGCAATAGCAGATCTACTTGGCTGCTGTAATGGTGTGTGCCGTTTATGCTCAGTACATTGGTCCTCCCAGTCCTGATAGTTTGACCAATATATGCCATGCCACAGATACTAGGAATGCGATATACACCCGTCTTACTCAAACCAAGATCATCCTTAACAGAACCCAAAAGCACTTTAATTTTAGATAGAGGTCGGAAAATACGACTGATCTTGGTGAAAATACGACTGATCTTGTTGAAAGTGCTTCCTACGTAAGGCGAAAAGGTGTAATTAGCGTCACAACCAGGAACACAACACTTATTCACCATGGCGATGATCACTTCCGAACTGCTACAGGCAGTATACACTTCAAAGAGCAGAAAAGCAAACTATTTCACAAGGGAATTCAACTCACTAACACTACAGCTCCGACCCGGCGGAGGTTCGAGTCCTCCCTCGGGCATGGGTGTGTGTGTTTGTCCTTAGGATAATTTAGGTTAAGTAGTGTGTAAGCTTCGGGACTGATGACCTTAGCAGTTAAGTCCCATAAGATTTCACACACTACAGCTCCGAAACGCTGTTTACATGGCTCCACATAGCATTCCCAAAGACATCTAGGTCGCACTGCTACCGGTAGGTGGCACTGGCTGTATGCGTGAGGTTGATGACGTCACTCGCCTGTTGGCAGAGAGTTGTAAGGCCTTGTGATTTAGGTGGTGTTGGCAGAGCCCGTGCACAGATATCGTCATGTGTGCTGCTGGCGGTCCAGATGGCGCACTTACTGTGCCTGGCGAATGAAAGAGGAGAGGTGTGATGGGGTCGAGTAGCTCTTCATGAGCCACACGCTTCCGTAGTCAGCGCTAGGCGGCGCTTGAGGTGGTGAAAAGAGCGACTGGAGATGAGCGACTTAGGACGATGATCCACGCTGTACCGTGTGGCAACCGGTGGAAGGGTTAGGGCTTGGCGAATGCCTGGAGAATGTTACATGATAGTGCCAGCAGTGAAGTATGCAGAGGCTGGTGCTGTGGTAGAGGCCGTCTTCTCTGTGATTAGGGCGTGGTCCTCTTATGGCGCTTAAGGAACTGCTAAATGTGGCAGGACATAACATTTTACAACGTTGTTTACTGCTTACAGTAAAGGAACGGTTTGGAGATGATTATTGTATTTCTATCAGCGTGACAGTGCACCTGTCAGAAGCCAGAGTCAGTGAGGCAATGCTTATTCGACAGCAACACTCCTGAAATGGACTGCCGTAACCAAAGCTGCGACACGAATCCAATGGAACAACTCTGGGGTCATACCGTCGACTTCACTCCAGACACCACAGCCCAACGTCACTACCTCCTCCATTTTCGGCTCTTGACAAAGAGTGAGCTGTTATTCCTCCAGAGACATTATCATTATTTTCGAATGTTCTGAGGATTCAACCAGACCTGAAGCGGATTTTGCGACGTACTTTTCACGGGAGCTATAGATGCCTCACAGATAGAGTAAAAAAAAAATGGTTCAAATGGCTCTGAGCACTATGCGACTTAACTTCTGAGGTCATCAGTCGCCTAGAACTTAGAACTAATTAAACCTAACTAACCTAAGGACATCACACACATCCATGCCCGAGGCAGGATTCGAACCTGCGACCGTAGCGGTCACTCGGTTCCAGACTGTAGCGCCCAGAACCGCACGGCCACTCCGGCCGGCAGATAGAGTCAAGCTCGTCAAATACATAAGTCGCAGTATCTGGCCTGTCCTTAAGACTCTGGACCAAACGTTGGATGTATACTAGCGGAAAATTTTGTTGCGAAGACGCGATATTTGCCGTAATGATATCCTCGAAATTCTTGATTTCAGTAAAGAAGCAACATCAGTCGTCAACCTTTTGTTGTATCAGCATATACGCCCCAACCTATCTGTCTCACTACCATTGCGCCGATTGCACCTATAACTGCGTCGTTAATCCTGAATTCAAATGCTGGTCTGGTGATAAGACGTGGCAAACTGCATTCGTTCTTTTAAATATTTTTTTTCACACATATTCAGTGTATCGCAACAAAGATCAAACTAAAATAGAAAGACGCAGAGGCAACTGAAGTTATTAATTTCTTTTTATGTTCTCTAAGAAACGGCAGTTACGGTCATATAAATTGATCGTTCTGTAAACGAAGGTAGTCCGGCTCTAAGACCACAATCAGTGGTCATAGGTGAACAAGATAATGTAGATTCCCGGTTTTCCACATCAGACTTTGGAGGCCAGTTGATATGGTCGCTCTAAAGAAAATGCGGAATTGAGTGGGTGGGGGAGGAGGTAGAGAGGGAGAGGGAGAGGTGGGGCAAGGGAAGAAGATGGTTCAAATAGCTCTGAGCACTATGGGACTTAACATCTGAGGTCATCAGTCCTCTAGAACTTAGAACTAATTAAACCTAACTAACCTAAGGACATCACACACATCCATGCCCGAGGCAGGATTTTAACATGTGACCGTAGCGGTCGCGCGGTTCCAGACTGAAGCGCCTAGAACCGCTCGGCTACACCGGCCGGCAAGAGAAGAAGAGAGACGGGAGAATGAAGATGGGAGAAAAGAGTATTGACAACTCATATTTAGTGTCCCTTAATACTTAATTCGTTGAAGTCGTGGTTGCTGAACTCTATATCGACTTTTGAAAGTATTGTGGTTTCCAGAGACGTAGAGTCCAAGATTTCTGTTAAGGCAGCTGTTCTGTCAAACAGAAATCTGTCAGAAGCCCTTGTGTATAGACTTCCAGGCAAGATTTAACTATGTGTGCCTGCTTTAACGCCGCTGATAGAAAATGTAACTCGTGTGAAAGCAGTGAAAAACAGTCGTTTTACTTGAAAAATTTAGAGTTGCTACGCACCATCTCCTGTTCAGACGAGCGGCACGCTTCGTTAGCGACAGTCGGTTTCAGACGCGACTGCTGGCAGTGAATGCAGGTCCAGCTCAACCTGCAGACTGTCAAAGCGGACAGTTTGCAGGGAACGCCTGAAGTCTGCTTCCTCGGAAAAGCCTATTCTTCACAGCTCACGCAAAAAGCTGCATCTGTTTAATCGGCCAAATAAATCAAATCGGACATTAGCTGAAGGAATTTAGTGTGGTTCCACAGATAACGATGTGTCGTTCAGATCTATGGTGTTTTTCGAACCACAACTTGAGTCCACTTATTCAAGTTATCGAGAACAGGATGTTTATTCGATATTCGGTATGTACGTGTTTTTCTCTTTCTTCATCTTCATGGGTAATCTGTGGACACTTTCGGCTTCTAAGATGCCAACGGTAGTGGCTCTAAGCACTGTGGCACTTAACACCTGAGGTCCTCAGTCCCCTAGAATTAGAACTATTTAAACCTAACTAACCTAAGGACATCACACACATCCATGCCCGAGGCAGGATTCGAACCTACGACCGTAGTAGCAGCGCGGTTCCCGACGCCATCAGAAGTATCTACGGCGCTGCACGAACTCTTTCCTAGTTTGAGGAACACTCAGGTATGCACCAGACTCGCCTGCTTAATAACATGTTTTGAATACCATACAGAGTCTGGACCGTTAGGAAGAGCGAGTGAGATGTATCAGACAACCAGCACACATTCTGGACGCTCTGCTGGATCTAGTCATGAATCAGCGATTTCAACTGGATGCGCCGTATTGGAAGAAACTTGTGGTCCCTCTTCGCACAGAATCAAGACTACAGACTGTGCTACACATTATTAGCAACATGTCTCGTGTGGCAAATAGGTTTTTGTCCAGTGTGGTGATTCATCATCGAGATCATACCTATTTTCAACAAAGTGAACAAAGACAATATTTGTTAAGTACACACATCAAAAAAAGTTTTGCATCACCTTGGTTCCGAGAGTTCCGGAATCTGTACAGAAAATTGGAATAGAGATCAACATAAACATTATTTCCGCCCTTTTTATTGCTCAAGAAAACCACACTTTGCATGTTGTACCACGATACAACGAGACCTTCAGAGGTGGTGGTCCAGACTGCTGTACACACCGATATCTCTAATACCGAGTAGCACGTCCTCTTGCATTAATGCATGCCTGAATTTGTCGTGGCATACTATCCACAAGTTCATCAACGCACTGTTGGTCCAGATTGTCCCACTTCTCAACGGCGATTAGGCATAGATCTCTCAGAGTGGTTGCTGGGTCACGTCGTCCGTAAACAGCCCTTTTTAATCTATCCCAGGCATGTTCGATAGGGTTCATGTCTGGAGAACATGCTGGCCACTCTAGTCGAGCGATGTCGTTATCCTGAAGGAAGCCATTCACAAGATGTACACGATAGAGGAGCGAATTGTCGTCCATGAAGACGAATGCCTCGCCAATATGCTGCCAATATGGTTGTACTATCGGTCGGAGGATGGCATTCACGTACCGTACAGCCGTTAAGGCGCTTTCCATGACCACCAGCGACGGACGTCGGCCCCACATAATGCCATCCCAAAGCATCAGGGAACCTCTACCTTGCTGCACTCGCTAGACAGTGCGTCTAAGGTGTTCAGCCTGAACAGGCTGCCTCCAAACACGTCTCCGACGATTGTCTGGTAGAAGGCATACGCGACACTCATTGGGGAAAAGAAGGTGATGCCAATCCTGAGCGGTCCATTCGGCATGTTGTTGAGCCCATCTGTATCGCACTGCATGGTGTCGTGGTTGCAAAGGACCTCGCCATGGACGTAGGGAGTGAAGTTGCACTTCGTGCAGCCTATTGCGCACACTCTGACTCGTTACACGACGTCCTGTGGCTGCACAAAAAGCATTATTCAACATGGTGGCGTTGCTGCCAGGGTTCCTCCGAGTCATAATCCATAGGTAGCCGTCATCCACTGCAGTAGTAGCCCTTGGGCAGCCTGAGCGAGGCATGTCATCGACATTTTCTCTTTGTATCTCCTCCATGTCTGAATATCGCTTTAGTTCACTCAGATACGCCTGGACACTTCCCTTGTTGACAGCCCCTTCTGGTACTAAGTAACAAATTGGTTCAAATGGCTCTGAGCACTATGGGACTTAACATCTATGGTCATCAGCCCCCTTGAACTTAGAACTACTTAAACCTAACTAACCTAAAGAACATCACACAACACCCAGTCATCTCGAACCCGGGAAGCCGGGCGCGGGAAGCGAGAACGCTACCGCACGCTATCGAGCAGCGGTATTGGCCGTCGAGGCATGGGTGAACTTAAGACAACTCGAGCCGTGTACCTCCTTCCTGGTGGAATGAGTGGAACTGATCGGCTGCCGGATCACCTCTGTCTAATAGGCGCTGCTCATGTATGGTTGTTCACATCTTTGGGAGGGTTTAGCGTCATCTCTCAAGAGTCAAAGGGACTGCGTCTGTGATACAGTAACCACAGTCGACGTCTATCTTCAGGAGTTCTGGGAACCTGGGTGTACAACGAAGAGTCAGCTCTGAATGGATTACGGTCTACAGAAACGATGCCTCTGCCCTAACTCGAATAATAAATTACCTTAAATCAAGGTAGGCATAATATTCCTACTAGCATTCTCACTAAAACGGTATCCGTAAAACCATGTGGTGTAATATTCACTGTCGCTACGATGCGACGTCTAAAGTCAGTCACGTATATAGTTTCTCCTCCAGTACAATTATCTTGGCCCTACAAACTTAACATAGAACGTTCTAAAATGTTACTGGAATCTCTCACGCTCTGTGCTTTGTAGCCACGGTTGATGTTAGTGTTTTTTGGTAGGATACGTAATCCTGCAGCGACAAAAAAAAAAAATACTGGCTTGCCATTAAAATTTCTACACCACGAAGATGACTTGCTACTGACGCGAAATTTAACCGGCAGGAAGAAGATGCTGCGATATGCAAATGATTAGCTTTTCAGAGCATTCAAACAAGGTTGGCGCCGGTGGCGACACCTACAAAGTGCTGACATGAGGAAAGTTTCCAACCGATTTCTCATACACAAACAGCAGTTGACCGGCGTTGCCTGGTAAAACGTTGTTGTGATGCCTCGTGTAAGGAGGAGAAATGCGTACCATCACGTTTCCGACTTTGATAAAGGTCGAATTGTAGCCTATCGCGATTGCGGTTTGTTGTATCACGACATTGCTGGCCGCGTTGGTCGAGATCCAATGACTGTTAGCAGAATATGGAATCGGTGGGTTCAGGAGGGTAATACGGAACGCTGGATCCTAACAGCCTCGTATCACTAGCAGTCGAGATGACAGGCATCTTAACCGCATTGCTGTAACGGATCGTGCAGCCACGTCTCGGTCCCTGAGTCAACAGATCGGGACGTTTGCAAGACAACAACCATCTGCACGAACAGTTCGACGACGTTTTGCAGCAGCATGAACTGTCAGCTCGGAGACAATGGCTGCCGTTACCCTTGACGCTGCATCACAGACAGGATTGCCTGTGATGATGTACTCAACGACGAACCTGGGTGCACGAATGGCAAAACGCCATTTTCTCGGATGAATCCAGGTTCTGTTTACAGTAGCATGATGGTCGCATCCGTGTTTGGCGACATCGCGGTAAACGCACATTGGAAGAGTGTATTCGTCATCGCCATACTGGCGTATCACCTGGCGTGATGGTATGGGGTGCCACTGGTTACACGTCTCGGTCACTTCTTGTTCCCATTGACGGCGCTTTGAACAGTGGCCGTTACATTTCAGATGTGTTACGATCCGTGGCCCTACCCTTCATTCGATCCCTGCGAAACCCTACATTTCGGCAGGATAATGCACGAACGCATGTTACGGGCCTTCCTGGATACAGAAAAAGTTCGACTGCTGCCCTGGTCAGCACATTCTCCAGATCTCTACCAATTGTAAACGTCTGGTCAATGGTGGCCGAGCAGCTGGCTAGTCACAATACGCCAGTCACTACTCTCGATGAACTGTGGCATCGTGTGGAAACTGCATGGGCAGCTGTACCTGTACACGCCATCCAAGCTCTGTTTGACTCAATGCCCAGGCGTATCAAGGCCTTTATTACGGCCAGAGGTGGTTGTTCTGGATAGTGATTTCTCAGGATCTATGCACCCAAATTGCGTGAAAATGTAATCACATGTCAGTTCTAGTGTAATATATTTGTCCAATGAATACCCGTTTCTCATCTGCATTTCTTCTTGATGTAGCAATTTTAATGACCAGTAGTGTATATAGGCGGAGAATTCCAGAACGACGGTGTCCCAGTAGTGTATATGGAACTGAAGTATCGATCACTTTGGAGGGGCCAGTGCTACTGCTTTGTTCTTTTTTTTTGTTATTCTTGTGTAAGGAAGAGAGTTTCCGTTTGCACCTGCCTTGATGTACCCACCACAGTGTTCCCAGTGCCCCAGAAGACACGCGGCTCTGGCTTCTTGGCGGGCAGCCACTTCGCAGCGGGCCGAGGCCGGAGGCGGTAGCGTGGCGGGGCCGGTCGAGTTGACGAATGAGCTGGCCGGGCAGGTCTTGGCTGCGGTGGTTTGCCTGCCGCACTGAGCCAACACCGACTCAAAGGAAGGCCTCGGCGCTTGTCGTGACGTCACGTCAGCTAGGCACGGCGAACGCCAGGTCTGTTTCAGGCATACTCATAATGGTGGTGTCTCGCTCTCTGACACAGGAAAATGTGAAACTATTGGCGGTTGTTGACCAACAGACATTCTTCTGAGAGATTTCTGCAATCAATTAATTGTGCAATTCATTACACTTGTTAACAAATAGTGTACTCCTGAACTTAAATTTCCACCTGTTTAAGAACTGACGTACAAAAACAACTTCATGGTCCACCAGCAACAGAATTCGTGCTTCTTTACCTTATTTGTAAATCTGAGGAATTTACGTTTGCACTGGGTTGCTTTTACAAGAAACTGTGAACATATTGGTGCTCTTCTTTAGGTATCTTGGTTGACTATGGGGTGAGGAGCACTGAATGTTAATGAAATGTCTTGCGATTGTACACGTTGGGGGAGGTGGTGGTGGTGGTGGTTAGTGTTTAACGTCCCGTCGACTACGAGGTCATTAGAGACGGAGCGCAAGCTCGGGTTAGGGAAGGATTGAGAAGGAAATCGGCCGTGCCCTTTCAAAGGAACCATCCCGGCATTTGCCTGAAACGAGTTAGGGAAATCACGGAAAACCTAAATCAGGATGGCTGGAGACGGGATTGAACCGTCGTCCTCCCGAATGCGAGTCCAGTGTGCTACCACTGCGCCACCTCGCTCCGTTGGGGGAGGGGGTGGGGGACAGAAGAAGAGACATACGTGTTTTATCAAAGAAATTTTTTTTATCTTATAAAGTTTCTCCTTTCAATAGCACGAGGGGAATATTTATCTTTTCTAATGTGCATGTTTAAAAAAGTTTAAGCTCAGCAGTATTTTCGATGTATGAAGCTAAAATAGCTTCCTTTTGTTGAAAACGACTGTAATCTAATGACTGGCAACAGTTGGACATTTACACATGTAAATTAGTTCACATTTCCAGCGACGATGTCAAACGAAAATAAATAAATAAATAAATAAAAGAAGCGAGTTCATTGTAAGGGGGTTGGGGTAAGTTTCGATAGCAAAATGGAACAAGTAAATATAGTTACTTGAATGTAAAATTTCCGAAGCTTGCAATGGGGCAAAGCATCTTCTCATATTGATCTACGTTTGTTTCGACAGGATTCAGTAATACAGAACTATGATCTTTATTTGTAGCTTTACGACAGTAAGAAAATCTTTCATCTAAATAAAACTGCAGAATCCAAAACAATACCAAACATTTTGTCCAAAAATAAGAGATTTATAGTGATAAGCACCCCCAGGCGTTTCTGCCTGCAATAGACCTGGCGTTCGCCGTGCCTAGCTGACGTGACGTCCACAACAAGCGCCGAGGCCTTTCTTTGAGTCGGTGGTGATTAAGCGCGTCCGTCGGTGGGCAGGTGGAGGCAGCCGCACACTGCCACAACTCTCCCAGCGCTGTCATGTAAAAACGATTATCTCGTGCACATACTTGGCTATTAAAGGTTCACGGCTGTACAAACAACAGCTTCCTTTTTAGCGGTCAAAGTTCAGCTACTGGCAGTCACGATTTCTACTTATATATCCAGCATACAGTGACGGCTGCTATGTAAGAGCACAGGTGCGCGTGGACACCCTACCTTTTGACACCTTGCGGATTTATTGGTTATTTTTCTTTGAGTACTGTTACAGATCATGTGGATGATGGAACTAAATGTACCACGTATTGCTACACAGGGTGGTCCATTGATCGGGACCGGGCCAAAAATCTCACTAAATAAGCGTCAAACGAAAAAAAACTACAATGAACGAATCTTGTCTAAGTTGAAGGGGGAAACCAGATGGCGCTATGGTTGGCCCGCTAGATCGCGCTGCCAAAAGTCAAACGGATATCAACTGCGTTTTTTTAAATATCAACCCCCATTTTTTATTACATATTCTTGTAGTTTGCAAAGAAATATGAATGTTTTAGTTGGACCACTTTTTTCGCCTTGTGGTAGATGCCGTTGTAATAGACACAAACGTATAAGTACGTGGTATCACGTAACATTCCGCTAGTGCGGACGGTATTTGCTTCGTGCTACATTACCCGTGTTAAAATGGACCGTTTACCAATTGCGGAAAAGGTCGACATCTTGTTGATGTATGGCTATTGTGATCAAAATGCCCAACGAGCGTGTGCTATGTATGCTGCTCGGTATCCTGGACGACATCATCCAAGTGTCCGGACCGTTCGCCGGATAGTTACGTTATTCAAGGAAACATGAAGTGTTCAGTCATATGTGAAACGTCAACCACGACCTGCAAAAATGATGATGCCCGAGTAGGTGTTTTAGCTGCTGTCGCGGCTAATCCGCACATCAATAGCAGACAAATTGCGCGAGAATCGGGAATCTCAAAAACGTCGGTGTTGAGAATGCTACATCAACATCGATTGCACCCGTACCATATTTCTATGCACCAGGAATTGCATGGCGACGACTCTGAACATCGTGTACAGTTCTGCCACTGGGCACAAGAGAAATTACGGGACGATGACAGATTTTTTGCACGCGTTCTGTTTAGCGACGAAGCGTCATTCACCAACAGCGGTAACGTAAACTGGCATAATATGCACTATTGGGCAACGGAAAATCAACGATGGCTGCGACAAGTGGAACATCAGCGATCTTGGCGGTTTAATGTATGGTGCGGCATTACGGGAGGAAGGATAACTGGCTCCCATTTTATCGATGGCAATCTAAATGGTGCAATGTATGCTGATTTCCTACGTAATGTTCTACCCATGTTATTACAAGATGTTTCACTGCATGACAGAATGGCGATGTACTTCCAACATGATGGATGTCCGGCACATAGCTCGCGTGCGGTTGAAGCGGTATTGAATAGCATATTCCATGACATAGATTGGTCGTCGAAGCACCATACCATGGCTCGCACGTTCACCGGATCTGACGTCCCCGGATTTCTTTCTGTGGGGAAGTTTGAAGGATATTTGCCGTCGTGATCCACCGACAACGCCTGACAACATGCGTCAGCGCATTGTCAATGCATGTGCGAACATTACGGAAGGCGAACTACTCGCTGTTGAGAGAAATGTCGTTACGCCCATCTAGAGGGCCAACCATAGCGCCATCTGGTTACCCCTTACAAGCTAGACATGTTTAGTTCTTTGCAGTTTTTTCGCTTGATGCTTATTTCGTGAGATATTTGGCCCGGTCACGATCAATGGACCACCCTGTATACCCGCATCGGAGTCACGCTACTTTGCATGTAGGCTGCAGCAATGCCCTCAGACGGAAACTTAGGTTAAAACCAACAATCGAGATCGCAGTAACATGTTTATTACGACCGCTTTCGTCTTACGTTGAAGGTATATAACAAAACCGAGATATTGGCATGCACGTCCAACTATTGGGACAGTGTTATTAATGAGGCAGTTGGGATTAAATTAGCGAGTAACCTTGTAAACAGGGATGAACTGTTTTTGGAATCCTGCTCTCTCCCTGCACAAAAAACAGAGGGACAGAGTCAATGTTACCTCACCTGCTAGTTCGTAGTCTCACTTTCGATCTCTGACTTTGGTCGTCTTTGGTGGCACTAGTGTTCAGAGTGTGTTATCAGCCTACGAACCGAGGTTTTAAATCTGCCTGTGCATCGCCTGTCCGTTGCAGTTTGCCTTGAAAATGGCAGTGTTTACTCTCGCCGAAATATCGGCGGTCGCTGAAAACATTAACTGGCTGAATACCCATTAGTTGTTTGAAAATTGTATACGCCAGGAGAAACTCGGGTCTCAGAAACGTACAAAATTTTTATTAGTAGTTGTCCACATTTGTTAACTTCACTAAGAATGTTTTTGGTACTAACTACAGTACATGTAAGCTCTTTCTACACATATATATATCTTCAGCTCTGATGTTACAAAACTTCCACCATTTTCAATATAGAGAGAATATACTTTGTGTCTACTATGTTAATGTAATGGGTATTACTTAGTGGAGTGTAGGATGGTGAGTAAGCAGTTAGGTGTTGAAAGGAAGGACTTAAGTGTATAAGTCATAACAGTCATGTTCTACCTATTACTTATTCTCAATGTGTTTTAAAAATATTGCTGGCACATGTTATTCCCATACCTGTGAATCATATGATTTTAGATACCATGCAAATGTCATACTTAGTGTGGGTGCAGGATTGCGTGAGGGAGCAGTTAGGTGGTAAGAGAAGGGGCAGATAACTGTCGTTAGTCATAATTGCTTCCCTAGTTCCTTGCTTTAAAATATTTAGTTTCATTTAAGAGTTTTCTAAATTTATTGTTTTTTGAGTGCTGCTTTCCTTAAGAATGCGGTGTGTGCTATTGCTGACACTTTTTATCCAATTCCTTTGATTCTTCTCCATGATGTGAGGTGATGTGGTTCCAGATAATATGCAAATGACAGATAGTGTGGGTGTGGGATGGTGTGAGTGAGTTAGGTGGTAAGGGGAATGGCAGATAAGTACATCTAGTCATAACTGCTTGTCTTGCTCCTCCTATTGTTGTGACTGTGGGATATTTGATTTCTGATATCCACCAGGTTATTTACGAGATGTCTATTTTCTGTTATTTTTATTTGAGTTTTGCGTTCTGGATGGATGAGGTGTGAGCTTTTGCTGACACTTGTTATTACCATACCTTCGACTCTTGTCCCTGATGTGAAGTGTTACAGTTTTAGTTAGTTAGTTTCATGTTCCATGGATCATTTTGCATGGTAAACCATAATGATTTGGAATGAGACATTTTAAATTCAAATTGCAAATTAATTTGTACATATGGCTACATGCTTAAGATTTTTAGGTGTATTTTACCACGCAAATGTGAAATGAGGTGTTCCACACTTGTAACCTGAGATGATGTCTACTTTTCTGTGAAATATTGTGCTCGTCATGTGTACTACTTTTCATTTTGATATTTGAACTAGTAAATTCGTTGATTCCTAATGTTTTAACATGTACTTTTTCTTAGTTCTGGTGCCTTTTTTGCGTTGCATTTTGTGTTTTCCGAATATGTTACGTACTGTGTGTACTCACCCTAATATTTAGATAGGTCTTTTTCTGCTATATAGTGAGCCGTGGCTGGCCCATGTTATGCGTTGCGTTAAACCTTGGTTGCTATTCTGTGTTTAGTCTCTCGCGGTTACTGCGGTTATGCTGTTATCTTCTCTCTCCGCGAGTGGCAGCAGCGGTGTATCGATATTTTCACCTTGTACTATCTTTGGCCTGGCGCTTATAGTTCCGGCTGTGCGGTGTGCGATCAGTTGGTCGGTTGGCGTGGAGCAGCGCGGAAACCTCCGCGGCGCGTAGTTTGGCCGAGGCCGCTGGCGGCGTCCACGCGCGGTCGGAGTGTGTGGTGCTACGAGGTCCGTGGCTCACCGATCCTGGACACGAAAGTTGAATTTTGACTTAATCTACCAGCAAGTCACGACTGTTCACATTGTGTCGTTTGGATTTCGTTGTCGGCTGTTGGGACATTCCCGTGAGCAACAACGCATGTTTTAAAGTTGGCAAATTTTAGCCACCCTCCGGTGGAGTTTAACTGTACTTGGTTATTTTGAATTGAAGTGCACCAGTGGAATCTTCTGCCTTGTGGCCGTTAATGTTCTGGTTACCTGCCCTGGCCGTTGACGTAAATTAAGGCAGTGTATTTTCCTGATCGTGTTGCCGCTGTCCAGCACGGTATGTAGTTTGACAGCTCAATGTATAATTGGTTGTGGGCGCCAAACCTTCTACGTTGTTCCATTGAACTCCCTGTTGTGTGCTGGTCGTGTGGAGCGGAAGTTATTTTGTCGGTGGGTCTGTTGACTGTCTGTCGGTTGGGTTGACATCGGATCGAGAATGATTGGGCCGACTGCCTGTCTCACCTAAGGGAGCGTTAGTGTTTGAACGGCCGACCCTCGGAAACTTCTGAGCGCCTTGGGAGTACTGCCTTTTCTTATTTGTTCTTGTTGTTTTGTATTTGTATGGCTTCTAGTCGATTTTTAAATTAAGGCTGTTTTGCCCTTAAGGCGTAAGATTGTTTGGGCCTTCAGCCTAATTTAAAGAACTGTTTTAAGGTAATAAAAAAATTATTGTGGTTTGAGTCTTAAATGGTGGGCCTTTAGCCGACTTTTAAATTAAACTTTTTTTGCTCTTAAGGTGCCAGATTGTTTGGGCCTTCAGCCTAATTGAAGAACTGTTTTAAGATATGGCCTTTTGCTTTGTAAAAATTTAATTTTGGTTTGAGTCTTAAGAGATGGTCCTTCAGCCAATTTTTTAAAATTACGGTTGTTTTGCTCTTAAGGTGTGAGATTATTTCGGCCTTCAGCCTAATTGAAAGAACTGATTTAAAATAAGGCCTTCTGCCTTTTAAATTTCTGATTGTGGTCTGAGCCTTAAGTTATTGGCTTTCAGCCGATTTTAAATTAAAGTGGTCTTGCCCTTAAGGCACTCAGCCAGTAAATTAATTCTGTGTTTCTTCAAAAATTTTCTTAGCTCTTGTAATGTTTGGTCAAATAAATAAGATTGTATGTTCGAGTGTAACTAACAGCTGCTTATTTTGGCCCCTTTCCGCAATTTAAGCTACCTGTCCTGTACTGTGGGTTTAGCAGGGTGTCTCATATAGCATACCTTACTAATTAAAAAGTACAGCTGTTTCATCCCTCCAACAATCTGTTTTTAGTTTTCCACTGAGAGCAGCACACTCTTGTTCCACATTCAAGATGCTATGTTAGTAACTTTACTGTCTTTAAGATGGCTCTCATTCATGTTGCTTATTATCTGCACAGCATTCTTTGCCACGCTGCCATTTTGTAGAGGTTGGTGAGTAGTATTTGCATGTCTTTGACCATGTGCTATATTTATCCTGCTTTGAAAGTTGATTTTGGTTGGACAGTAATGTCACATTTGTATTTCCTTTACGTGTCATGAATTTGGATTGTCTTGTTTTTCTTCCTCTTTTTGTGTGAAAGTTATTTTTGTGTAGAAATCTGTTAGTGGGATGTGCTCTCCCATTTGAAAACTTAAATCCGTTATTTTCCCTACATAGTGTGCTGTGAACATTAGCACAATAATTGAGAACCAAACTATTAATATTTAAGATGTTTTGTAGAGGAAACTTTGCTATCTAGAAATGCAAATGTGATACAGTTTGAGTAATTTACCATCTGTCCTTACATGAACTATTAAGAGACTGTGGCATCAGTCATTATGTCTGTGAAGTGAACATAGCAAATGAAAACAAGGTTACATTCATGAGGACTGCAATGATTCCATAAGCGTACTGTAGAATGAATGCTTTCATTGTTAGAGTAATGCTGGGCTGTTTCATGCAATTGATAGATACATCTGTATGCTTTGGTTGTGCTCACAGATTTAGTGAGAGTTATCAGTAATGTGGTGTCACCGCCAGACACCACACTTGCTAGGTGGTAGCTTAAATCGGCCGCGGTCCATTAGTACATGTCGGACCCGCGTGTCGCCACTGTCAGGATCGCAGACCGAGCGCCACGACACGGCAGGTCTCGAGAGACGGACTAGCACTCGCCCCAGTTTTACGACGACGTTGCTAGCGACTACACTGATCGAAGCCTTTCTCTCATTTGCCGAGAGACAGTTAGAATAGCCTTCAGCTAAGTCCATGGCTACGACCTAGCAAGGCGCCATTTGTACCATTGCATGTATCTCAAGATAGTCTCACTTGTATCATCAAGAATGCTGTATACCAAAGGACGATATAAAAGTTAAGTGTTCTAGTAGCTACGTTCTTTTCTTTATCACATTCAGCACGTATCCTGTTCCAGACTTCGCGCCAGTCGGCGTGTGAGTTGACGCGTGCCCTTTCGGCTACTTCACTGTGGACTGGCTGCCTTAACAGTCCACTACAAGTAATCTTTTTTCCACTTTTATTGTTTACGATGTACTTCAAACCATATATTTGAAATATGTTATGGATGCATATTATAGTTTGTTGAACATCATTTAGATGTGTAAGCTGTATATTCTACAATTTTGTTTGTGTCAATGTTATGAGAGCAAAACTGTGTCAGCGTAAATAAAAACTTTGGTACAATTGAAGGGGTCGCTGGAAGAAAGTGCTAGCCACCAATTAAGGATGAAACTGATAACTTTGTTGTTTTCCAATACATGTTTTTGGAGGTAGTAGTTTCGTGTGTACCGTCAGAATGCACTGCCTACTCTGTTTATGACGTTGTCTTTAAATTAACGAAACATGTAACATAGAATAACTCAAAATATGCTGTTGTTAATTAGCACTTTCTTCCGCCGTCTGCTTCAGTGTGGTATGTTATTTTACACCTGACAGACCTTTAGAAAAAATTAAGTGCTTTAAGTCTCAGTAATGTCATTTCTTACAAATCAAATGGTTCAAATGGTTCTAAGCACTATGGGACTTAACACCTTAGGTCATCAGTCCCCTAGACTTAGAAACTACTTAAACCTAACCAACCTAAGGACATCACACACATCCATGCCAGGGTTCGAAGCTGCGACCGTAGCAGCAGCGCGGTTCCGGACTGAAGCGCCTAGTGTGGTGTCACCGCCAGACACCACACTTGGTAGGTGGTAGCTTAAATCGGCCGCGGTCCATTAGTACATATCGGACCCGCGTGTCGCCACTGTCAGGATCGCAGACCGAGCGCCACCACAAGGCAGGTCTCGAGAGACGTACTAGCACTCGCCCCAGTTGTACGACGACGTTGCTAGCGACTACACTGACGAAGCCTTTCTCTCATTTGCCGAGAGACAGTTAGAATAGCCTTCAGCTAAGTCCATGGCTACGACCTAGCAAGGCGCCATTAACCATTTGTAACGTTGCATGTACCTCAAGATAGTCTCACTTGTATCATCCAGAATGCTGTATACCAAAGGACAATATAAAAGTTAAGTGTTCTCGTAGCTACGTTCTTTTCTTTATCACATTCATTACGAATCCTGTTCCAGACTTAACGCCAGACGGCGTGTGTGTACGCGTGCCCTTTCGGCTACTTCACTGTGGACTGGCTGCCTTAACAGTCCACTACACCTAGAACCGCTCAGCCACAACAGCCGGCCATTTCTTACTGCTCGACAGCTTTTAGTGCCTGGAATTTTTTAGCATCCAAAGTTGTGCTAAGCACAAAAAATTTTTTATGATTCTATATCTGACACAGCTGAAAACGCTTCCGCTTTTTTCCCCGAGATAACAAATCAACTTGCAGTAATTTCATTTTTATTCAAACTCTATCATCTTAACGTCTTTTACGTTCTTATATTGATCCGTTTCTAAAACGGTGTTAGAGCAACGATTTGGCGAAAGGCAGGGTTCACGCTGAGTGCCTCGCCGGGATTGCATGACGTCATAGATGAGTTGTAAGGCCTTGTCGATTAGCTGGCGTTGGCTCTGCCTGGTCTTGATTTAGCTGCGATTCTTCCTTCACGTGTTCACTTGGTAATCGCACCACCAATAGTCCACCCGGTCACTTTTAGAAGAGTTCAAATGTCCCTGGTGGATTTGTTACTCAGGTAACATCCAGCGACTAGTCCAAGTTCGAAGTCTCAGAGATCTCTTGACAGATCCGCCCTTTTGTCGTTGCTTCTCTTCTGACGACAGGGTACTCCCCACCTGCTTTTATACAGACAATTTCGTCTCTCGTGACATCTAGTGACTTTTGGTCAGCTGGGCTGCCTGAGGAGGAGAGATATTGTCAACTGAGTGGCATCAGCCAGATGACACAGTTCTCAATCCACACCGACGGTCAGACATTTGACGTCAAAGGTAGTAGGTATGTAGCGCGATTGCGATTTTTCTCTCGTTCACAAAAAAAATTGTTTAATTTCACGTAACACTACACAGATTTTACACTTTATTCTCTTGCCGATCAGCGAAAAACAATTTGCAGGAGTTACGGTATGAACGTACCGGCATGAAAGTTTCTTGCGTAATGAAAGCAGACTTGATAGCAGTTTTTTCTTTGAAAATAAAGTTTTCTCGTATTTCCCACTATTACACGGTTTTCCTCTATTACCGACAACACGGTACTCTTAACAGACAGACTTCTGCAGATTCGCTCAAACTGATTTTTAGAAACCCACCCAGAAATGGCACATCCGTGTTCCACACCTGACGAGCCATCACTGCTGTCAAGCTAGCATGCCATCCTCTTCCATATGCCATCATTCGGATAAGGTGTGGTGGAGTATGAGGTGAAAATGGCACTTCCCCAGCAGTTGTCAGCTTCGCAGTTTCTTTTTCTCTGAGCTCTTGTCTCCGACCGAGTTCACCGTGCTCCAGTTCACCCTTCAAAGGTAAAAATCCCTGGAAATGCTGTTGGTCGGACTCAGGCCGTCTTTATGACAGCGACGTGCGCTGAGCACCCAGGGGCGCAAAGGTGGCACGTGGTACAGGAACGTTTCTGAGGATGCACCCCAACAGAGTACTTTAAAGTGTGCAAACACACAGTAATCGCTTTCAGTCACTACATTACACACTGGTAGTCTACCGCTTCATAATTTACCTCTAAAAATCAGCTGAATTTCACAAGAAGCGTACATGTGCTGATATGTGCAGTTCTTAAGATTCCCTTTTTATTGAAATTACAGCTAATAACACACTGCTTGGCAAAAGAAGTGAAACACCGAGAAGACATGGTTGCATGTGGACGTTAACTTCGTGTAACCAAAACTTAGCGCCTTTCTTTTAGTACTCGCGTGGATGACTTCACACTTTTCATTATTTAGAGTCAGCTGCTGTCTTTCACATCATACACATCTTACTAAATCCATTCGCAGTTCGCTTTGATCATTTGATGACTTTACAAGACGGTTAATGACACCATCATCTGCAAACAATCTAAGAGAGCTGCTCAGATTGTCTTCTATCTCGTTTACGTACACCACGAACAGCAGAGGACCCAAAACACTTTCTATGTGACTGCAGATATTACTGCCGCTTCATTCGACGACTTTCCGTCAATTACTACGAACTGTGACCTTTCTGACACGAAATCACGAGTCCAGTCTCAAAACTGAGGTGATTTCTATCGAAAACCTTCTGAAAATCTAACAACATGGAAACAATTTCACATCCCCTGTCGACACCACTCATTACTTCGTGAGAATAAAGAGCTCTTTGTGTTTCACAAGAACCATATTTTCTGTATCCTACCTGACTATTTGACAATAAATCGTTTTCTTAGAGGTAATTCGTAATGTTTGAATACAGTATATGTTCCAGAATTCTACAGTAAATTTACGTTACTGATATGGAGCTGTAATTCAGCGGATTACTCCTGGTTCTTTTGTTGGGTGTTGGTGTGGGTCTTGCAGCTTTCCAATCATTAGGTATGGATCTTTCGAAGAGCGAGCGGGTGTACATGATTGCTGAGTATGGAGCTATTGATTGTATCAGCCTACTATGAGAGGAACCTGACTGGTATACAACCTGGACCGCAGGCCTTGCCCTTAATTAGTGATTTAGGCTGCTTCGCTACACTGAGAATATCTACTTCTCTACGGATCTCGCTCCGTCTGCCACCACCAACAGCCATAATGGGTATAACATCTTACTTCGTAGCTTATGTTTTAGACGTTGTTATCCTTATTTTCATACACCTATACTGAATACGTATTATTACTGTATTACAGCGGTGTAGGCCTGAAGATGGTCCGAGGAAAGGGCCGAAACCGGTTTTCAACAAACAAAAAAGTCTGAAAATGCGATCGAGACTGTGTAATTGATTTTTAACATTTTAATCGACCGCTGTGCCCCAGGCAACAATGCTTCCTAAAAATGTATCTACTCCTAAGTTACTCATTTTGGCACTTGTTCTAGATACGAACTGTGGAATATTTACTTCGTCTTCTTTGCCGAAGGGGTTTCGGGAAACCGTGTTTAGTAACTCCGTCATCAGTCACATCACTGTATGTCATTAGACAATGTAGGTATTGATTGCCTCTTGCCGCTGTGATACTTTGCATACGACCGGAACCTCTTGAGGGTCTTGGCAAGATTTCGAGACATAGTTTCGTTGTGGAAACTATTAAAAGCATCTCGCATTGAAGGTAGCGCTAAATTTTTAGCTTGTGTGAAACTTCGCCAATCTTGAGGATTTGAATCGCTCAGTCTTTTTTCAACATACGCTTCCCCAAGATATGATACGACACAACCGAAGTAACTGAAGTTGTTAACTTGTTCAATAGTTTTGTCTTCTAATATGAGCTCCTTAAGAGGTAAACTCATATTAGAAGACAAAACTATTATGTGCCTTGGAATGGCACGGACTCGGTTTTATCTGTCGCTATGCTTAAATTATGTTACTTTGCCAGTTCATATAGTGATCTCTGTAAAGTTATCTACGTTATTTACAATTAGTCTGATCGTTACTAAACGTTCAAGTTTCGACAATATTTCTTCCTTTGAAGCTGTCCTCTATATTAAATTTCACAATACGTTGTTTCCGTTTCCTCACAACGTCATCAAAAAATAAATTAATTAATTAATTGAAAAGGTATCGCTCGGCTAGAACGACCTCATGTGACCTCTTTATCAATTATATATTAACAGATGTGTTGACATCGAATATAAACTTTAGTGCTGCAAAGCCTTTCTGAGAGTATTTGTCTGGAGTGTGAACTTATTGGGAAATGAAACTAGGATGATAAGCGGCACAGACAAAATAAGTAGATAATTGTTTGAAATGTGATGCTAAACACTAATGCTGAAGATTAGTTGGGCAGGTCAGATGATTGGTGAAGTGCTACCGAAGGGCATCGACGAGAAAAAAATGTTTATTGAGCAAATAAGGATGATATTAGAACAAATATGCCCTCGGTCACAAATATTAAGTCAAAATTGACCAGGTTTCGACGCTACTATGAGCGTCGTCTTCAGAATTAGACTAACTGTTCTAAAACATATTAGGTATATAATACATTAATAAAATTAAAGTTTGTTCTGACTGGAAAAAGATGCAGTATTTACAAGTCACATATTAAAACAGATCTAAGCCGGAAAGGCGACGTCATGACTAGTTGTAAGTGAGATGGCGAGCCGCTAAGGGCTGCTCATATTGTGAACAAGGGTTGCAACAAGACTCAGGTGCCCACGTTAGAAATGATGATGTGAAGAGGCACATCTTGAGGAATAAAGGCATGATAATGATGTAAGCATTATCATGTACACGTAAGTGCAACGACAGAAAGAGCTCTATATGAAATATTCAGAATATTGGTTGGTTTTTAGTAGTTACCAGGTCAATTAATTTAGAAAACCACAGTTCCCTCATTTCTGTAAAACTGTGGAGCACAAGGGACGAAATGCATAAATGTGATTGTCTACAAATTCCTGGGTGTGCTTATTGTACAGAACATGAGTTGGAAATCACGTATCACTGATCTTGTGAAACGCTTGATTTTATCAGTCTCTACGTCTATTTACTGATTCAGGAGATCAAGGCATCAGAAAGTTGGCCGACTTTGCGGACTTCCATTGGTTAATGTCATATAGAGTAAATTTCTGGGCCAATTCCACAGTAACGTAAAGAAACCATTGAACGAAACGTTCTGTAAGGATAGTATTTGGACGCAATTATTTAAAAAACTGGACATACAAGCGACAGCTGCGTAATACAATTATGCTCGTATTAAGTTTGTTGTGAAGAAACTTTTTGACAGTAACAAAAGCATTATAAATATACTACTGGGAACAAAGACTCCACTACATATAACTTAACGTTACCATACCACAGAAAGGAACAAAGTGGGTGGCCATAGAAATATTTGAATTGCGAATGAAAGGTACTGGCGGATGAGACTTTAAAAGAAAACTCTATAGATAATATCTGCATGTGTTTGCGCTACACAGATTTTCGCTCGTAAACCAGTAGCTGTGTTATGATGAGTTATGATGAACAAACAAGCTAAGTAATTCATAAATATTTGTAAAGTGGTGTAGATATGTATGAGTATATGTATAAATGTATATAGTGCTTCTATTGGTACCTAATGAATTCTCCCTAAGATGACTAATCAACAAATAGCATAATCAATCGATGTATTATAGTGAAACGCAGCCCCAGTTCTACAGGTGTCTCCACCGAGCGAGGTGGCGCAGTGGTTAGCGCACTGGACTCGCATTCGGGAGGACGACGGTTCAATCCCGCGTCCGGCTATCCTGATGTAGGTTTTCCGTGATTTCCCTAAATCGCTCCAGGCAGATGCCGGGATGGTTTCTTTTTTAAGGGCACGGCTGACTTCCTTCCCCGTCCTTCCCTAATTTGATGAGACCGACGACCTCGCTGTCTGGACTCCTCCCTCAAAACAAGCCAACTACGTCTCGCTGTTTGTCGCACAGTATTTAAATAACGTCGTCGCTGTATTTTTGAGTCTCAGGAGCTACAAGAGACTCGCGTCGCTGAGCGTCTGAGATGCGACGGGCCTGTGACTGTCCTACCGTCTGTCCAGCTCTTAAATGTCCTGTGACGGTCTGAATCCAAGTTCCGGCGCATATGAGATTGCTCGGAAGTTTGTTGGGTTTGAATAACTTTCGTAGTTAGAACTATGCGCTAAATAATGCAATCACATTTCAACTAAAAATAAAAAACTGAATCAATTTTACGCCACTACGTAACCGACTGGCTTGATTCACAATTTGAAAATCAGCTGTCAAGTGACATTTGTAAACGTAGTAGCGAAATAAATTGGAAAGAGAATAGAAATACAACAAAAGCATTTGTTGAATAGATAGCAAAACAACACAAAAATTTTCAGTTGAAAACATTTAACTCAATAATTTCCATCCCGGAACCATAACGAAGTAAATAAAAAAGAATCAACCAAATATGTCGTTGCTGTTGTCAGTTATGATCGAGAACCGCCAGGTTAGCCGAGAGCGCTAATGCGCTGCTTCCTGGACTCCGGTAGGCGCGCCGGTCCCGGATCGAACCTGCCCGGCGGATTAACGACGTGGGCCGGTGTGTCATCCAGCCTGGATGTGGGTTTTAGGCGGTTTTCCACATCCCACTAGGTGAATATCGGGCTGGTCCACACATCTCGCCTCAGTTACACGACATACAGACATTTATAACACTTCCGCACTATTTCATGGTTTACACTAGATGCAGACAGCTGGGGTACACTGATTCCATCCTGGGGGATATGGGGTGGCGGCAGGAAGGCCACCCCTCTAAATTGACCTTGCCAAATCAGTTGTAACCATGCCGACCGTGCCACATTGCGGGACAAAGGCGCATGTGAAAGAAAGAAAGAATTGTCAGTAATGATCGAGAATGCATACAAAAAAATATTGTTTTTGCAGTTTGTCCGAATTTTTCGACTTTACTTTGTAACAATCACGAATTTTTTATCCTGGAAACTTTTTCTGTATCATAACCAACAAAGAAAAAAAGTTACGTATATTCACAGTTCGAATCCTGAGTCATGGTCTTGAATTGACACAAAAAGTACTTTCAGAGTTTCCCGATTTTTCCAATTTTGCGGACAACTTGTACAGTTTTTATTTCCATAAAAAACTTATTTGTACTATTACGAACATTTTTTTTAAATTAGCCAGATCTATCCAGCAGTTCTCAAACGATGCACTTGCCAACGAGCAGTACTTACTTTTTACGCAAATATGAACCACGGAACATGGACACAATATCTAAACTATGTTATTAGCTTTGTAGCTGGTTAACGTGCGGGTCTTAGTAGTGCCGCTTCCCAACCACCGAGTACTGTTATGCAGAGGAGCGAGAAGTACAGGTTTATTGTGATCGCTGGTTGCTCGGTGCAAACAAATGCAAATGTCGTTTGAAACTGACTGTATCGCTTGCTATTTTGTTTGTGTCGGCAACAGCGTATACAGGGTGGTCCATTGATCGTGTCAGGGACAAATATCTCACGAAATAAGCGTCAAACGAAAAAACTACAAAGAAAAAAACTTGTCTAGCTTGAAAGGGGAAACCAGATGGCGCTATGGTTGGCCCGCTAGATGGCGCTGCAATAGGTCAAACGGATATCAACAGCGTTTTTTAAAATAGGAACCCCCATTTTCTATTACATATTCATGTAGTACTTAATGAAATATGAATGTTTTAGTTGGACCAATTTTTTCGTTTTGTGATAGATGGTGCTGTAATACTCACAAACATATGGCTCACAATTTTAGACGAACAGTTGGTAACAGGTAGGTATTTAAAATTAAAATACAGAACATGAGTACGTTTGAACATTTTATTTCGGTTGTTCCAATGTGATAAATGTACGTTTGTGAACTTATCATTTCTGAGAACGCATGCTGTTACTGCTCGATTACCTGTAAATACCACATTAATGCAACAAATGCTCAAAATGATGTCCGTCAACCTCAATGCATTTGGCAATACGTGTAACGACATTCCTCTCAACAGCGAGTAGTTCGCCTTCCGTAATGTTCGCACATGCATTGACAATGCGCTGAAGCATGTTGTCAGGTGTTGTCGGTGGATCACGATAGCAAATATCCTTTAACTTTCTCCTCAGAAAGAAAGCCGGGGACGTCAGATCCGGTGAACGTGGTATGGTGCTTCGACGACCAATCCACCTGTCATGAAATATGCTAATCAATACCGCTTCAACCGCACGCGAGCTATGTGCCGGACATCCATCATGTTGGAAGTACATCGCCATTCTATCACGCAGTGAAACACCTGGTAGTACCTTCGGTAGAACATTACGTAGGAAATCAGCATACATTGCACCATTTAGATTGACATCGATAAAATTGGGGCAATTATCCTTCCTCCCATAATGCCGCACCATACATTAATCAGCCAAGGTCGCTGATGTTCCATTCGTCGCAGCCATCGTGGAATTTCCGTTGTCCAATAGTGCATATTATGCCGCTTTACGTTACCGCTGTTGGTGAATGACACTTCGTCGTTAATTAGAACGCGTGCACGTTGGGCATCCTGGTCACAATAGCCATACATCAACACGATAACGACGTTTTTGGCAAACGGTCCATCTTAACACGGTTAATGTATCACGAAGCAAATACCATCCGCACTGGCGGAATGTTACGTGATACCACGTACTTATACGTTTGTGACTATTACAGCGTTATCTACCACAAAGCGAAAAAAGTGGTGCAACTAAAACATTCATATTTCTTTACGTACTACACGAATATGTAATAAAAATGGGGGTTCCTATTTAAAAAAAAAGAACAGTTGATATCCATTTGACCAATGGCAGCGCCATCTAGCGGGCCAACCATAGCGCCATCTTGTTTCCCCCTTCAATCTAGATGAGTTTCGTTCTTTAGATTAGATCAGATTAGATTAATACTAGTTCCATGGATCATGAATACGATATTTCGTAATGATGTGGAACGAGTCAAATTTTCCAATACATGACATAATTAAGTTAATTTAACAACATAATTAAGTTAATATAACAACTTTTTTATTTTTTTAATAATTTTTTTGTTTGTTTTTTTCTTTTTGTCTTAATTTATATCTAAAAATTCCTCTATGGAGTAGGAGTTGTCATTGAGAAATTCTTTTAATTTCTTCTTAAATACTTGTTGGTTATCTGTCAGACTTTTGATACTATTTGGTAAGTGACCAAAGAATTTAGTGGCAGTATAATTCACCCCTTTCTGTGCCAAAGTTAGATTTAATCTTGAATAGTGAAGATCATCCTTTCTCCTAGTATTGTAGTTATGCACACTGCTATTACTTTTGAATTGGGTTTGGTTGTTAATAACAAATTTCATAAGAGAGTATATATACTGAGAAGCTACTGTGAATGTCCCTAGATCCTTAAATAAATGTCTGCAGGGTGATCTTGGGTGGACTCCAGCTATTATTCTGATTACACGCTTTTGTGCAATAAATACTTTATTCCTCAGTGATGAATTACCCCAAAATATGATGCCATATGCAAGCAATGAGTGAAAATAGGAGTAGTAAGCTAATTTACTAAGATGTTTATCGCCAAAATTTGCAATGACCCTTATTGCATAAGTAGCAGAACTCAAACGTTTCAGCAGATCATCAATGTGTTTCTTCCAATTTACTCTCTCATCAAAACATTTTGAATATTCTACCTTAGCTATATGCTTCTGATTAAGATCTACATTTATTAATGGCGTCATACCATTCACTGTACAGAACTGTATGTACTGTGTCTTATCAAAATTCATTGAGGGTCCGTTTACAAGGAACCACTTAGTAATTTTCTGAAAGACATTATTGACAATTTCATCAGTTAATTCTTGTTCATCAGGTGTGATTACTATACTTGTATCATAAGCAAAGAGAACTAACTTTGCCTCTTCATGAATATAGAACGGCAAATCATTAATATATATTAAGAACGACAAAGGACCCAAGACCGACCCTTGTGGAACCCCATTCTTGATAGTTCCCCAGTTTGAGGAATGTGCTGATCTTTGCATACTATGAGAACTGCTTATTTCAACTTTCTGCACTCTTCCAGTTTGATGCTTATTTCGTGAGATTTTTGGCCCGGTCACTATCAAAGGACCACACTGTATAGCCTCAGCGAAAATTTTTGAATAGCTCCAACATATTTATCAGTTTAATTGTTCAAGTGATGAGCAGTAGCAAATGCTTGAAGGGCGTGAAGCTCGATTTCAGTCCCGCGGCAGTGAAGTAGGTGAGCGGAGACGCTGTGTGAGCGAGTAGGCGGCGGCAGGCAGCATGGGTTTCCCCCGGACACGGCCGCTGGGCAGCTTATCTGAGTGCGTTTGGCCGCTCTAAATCGTAGCTATTTACGCCCGTGTCCCGCTCCACCACTTTACATACATTAAAAGTCAAGCAGATAGCGTGTACACGGCACAAATTACGCCAGTATTTACTCGATCAGAGCTAATTGACGTACATTACGCGAGCGGGAACGTCGAGATTGACAACGTTACTTATCAGATGACTTATTTACAAAACGTGACACATCCATTAGTATTTGCATTTATTGCTCACATACTTCTAGTATGTTACATAAAACTAACAAGCTAAACGTTTGCCATTTTCGACAACTTCCCCCAAAATAATACCGGATATCCTACAAAGGGGTTCACACTGTTTGAACTTGTAACACCCCACCCGTCACTTATCTGGTTTTGGCGTGTTTTCACCCCAGCTATTGACTAACAGATCAACAGAGAGTGCAAAACTGCCGCAATTTCGGATAACGCAAAAAAAGTAATAAGGCCCTGTCACTCCTGATTGAACTGTGGTGGCAGTGTTGACATTGATTGATTCACAATTGATCATTTTTAATTAAAAAGAGGTGCACATTGATGTGATATTTAGCTATTGAACACCAGATGCAAATGTTGAACATAAAATTAATTAAGAAAGTGACTTCGGATTTCATCTACTTGATTGAAAACAGATGCAGTGGATTAGCACATTACAAGACTCTCCTATCAGGCAGTGGTAATAAATTGCGTTTGCGTGGCGTAAAGCACGATAAATCAAAAGTAATTCCTATTGACTGACCCAACCGTAATGCGAAGTGCGAGAAGAATTCTACAATACAAGGCCCATAAAACCCTCGTGAAAACTTTGCCGACGTGATCCAACAAATTAATCAGTGGCCGGAGCGGGCGCAATATCACAGAATACAGCGTGGTGGAGCGTCATCGTGTGGACGTCGGACGACCTCGTGGTGCTGAAAGGCTGCGCTCGTCTGTTCACTCCTAGCTATCTTGCTCAGTACATAGCTGAACCAAAACTTCCCATCTCCAAGCTCAATCGTTACATTTGCTAAGTCATAAACTGCAGAGATGCTCACTCTTCCTCAGGCAAGCTGAGTAAAGAACGCCACGTCCGCACTCTAGGCAAGTTGGGAATGGAAGACTTCTACAGAGACTTCTCCCAGTCTGCTCTTCGCCTCAGTTTCCCCTCCAGCAAAATCACTTACGCCAATTGCAGCGCAAGTCGCATAAATTATGTGTCGCTTCCCAGCGCCGGCCAATGCCTGCTCTGGGAAGTGAACAAATTCCCACAAAATTTCCCTTCCTCTCAACTTATGCTATTTAGCTCCTCCCAGGCCACCCATCAAGGTTAGCGTCTGCACAAACACCAATTTTTCCGGAATTCTGACTCCCAGGAGAGCACTTCAAATTCCTTGGTCCTATGTTCCTATTGGAGGCTGGTGTATTTCATTCTGTTGCTCTTCACCTGATTTGCTTCAGACTCTGCGGACCGTGAATTCAGCATGAAGTTGCCATAGTCACAAACACGCATATTTTGGCCTCTGTTGACCACTCCACCGTAGCTTTGCGTGGCTTTCTCGCATGTTTCACTGAAAACGGGACGACGGACATTTATCATCAGGCGTATAAGTTCTCCGTATGCTTCCCGGTACACCAGCATGGGGTCAACCACCCACTCACTGTCACTCATCTTAAGGCAGCTGGAGGCCGCGCCCCGTTACCGCTTTCTCAGAGCTGCCTATTGCCGCTTCCCTTCGCCGCTCCCCCGCAGGCCACAGTGGTCAACTCGAATACTTCCCTGGGATAAACTAGCCTCCAGTAAACTTGACGTGTTTCCACAAAGTTTTCATGTCATGTGAATTACTTTAAAACCATCACCGGACATTAATTATTCTAATATGTCCATACTATACCCTCTACAAGATACATTGTGCCTTGTTCAGCCCTACTGTTCGCTCAACGTGAGTTAGGTGATCTTTAATGACTTCATGTAAGGGGCATAGTTCTTGCCATCTTACAAACTTTAATAACTGAGGAGGTGTTGAAGCGATAACCTGACCGCATTGTGATTGTATGACTTTCTCATTACTAGTGTGTAGCCATTAATTTGGTTTTCTTTAGTAGATTTTCAGTTGCCGGTAGCTACACGTGAGTAACAATATGGTTGGAAATTTGACTTCGAGTATGGAAAGTGGATTTTAAAGTGTTACTTGAAATATGAAAGCGTGAAAGAAGCGGCGGACAGAGTTTGATGCTGCACCACCGTCACGAGTAATAACAGTGAAATTACTCGACAATTTTTTGAGGGGGAAGCAAGTGTGCGTGGTCTGAAGAAATCGGTAGCAGACGAAAGACGGACGGACGCGGCGGTACGGGTTTTTACGAGATCCCCAAAGAAGTCCATAGGGTAAGTTGTGCGTGAGTTAGGTATAAGCAAATCACGTGTTCACCGCATTTCAACGCGAGCGAAGTAGAAACTTTACACTCCCAGGTTGCTTCACGCGACGAATGAGAGCGGTCTCGGTAGGCGATTCGTATTTTATGAATGGATTTGCGACAATGGACGGATGACTGACGTCGTTGTGTGGTCTAACGAGCCATAGTTTAAACTGAGTGGAGCCACCAATTGCCATAGCCTCTTGTACTGGGCAAGAGACAATTCCCGTGTGAAGGAAGAACGAGGTATTAATCTTCCTGGGGTATCAGTGTGGTGTGGTACGTCCGTCAGAGGACTTGTAGGGCCATTCCCTTTTGGAGGAACGGTGGCAGGTGTAAAGTATCTTACCATGTCGCAGGAACGAATTGTACCGGCCGTTCACCAGCTGTACCGAAATGAAGATTTTTTTTTGTCAACAAGACGGTGGACCGTCACAGTAGGCGTGGCAATTCCTGGATGAAAGAAACGTTGAGAGGGTGATAGACGAACGAGGAAGTGTCGAACTTCCACCCAGATCTCTCCATCTTGCGCTGTTAGATTTCCTTCTCTGGGGAACTTTAAAGTACACCGTCTCCGCTACAAAGCCAAATACTCTGGATGACATGAGAGAGGCAACTGTGACTGCTTGTGAACGTCTTCAACAGGAAGACTTCGTCAGTAATGTCGTGACCATCTATGTGACTCAAAATTGTCGACAAGGGATCTTCAAATGGTTGAAATGGCTCTGAGCACTATGGGACTTAACTGCTGAGGTCATCAGTCCCATAGAACTTAGAACTACTTAAACCTAACTAACCTAAGGACATCACACACATCCATGCCCGAGGCAGGATTCGAACCTGCGACCGTAGCAGCAGCACGATTCCGGACTGCGCGCCTAGAACCGCGAGACCACCGCGGCCGGCAAGAAGGCTAAAGCGGTCAGGTTGGGAAAAGTGGCCACTGCTTATTTCATGTCTTTAATAGTGCTGCTTCCTACCGAGAAGTGGCCAAACTAGCTGTAATCGACACCATTTGTGTTGTCAGTGACACTGACAAATGAAGCCTTCTCCCTTACTTTTCTGTCGAACCTACAGATTTTTTCGATCGTTTGATGTAAGGTAACTCACTCACACTACTTTAGTTGCTTCACTTTTATGCAGAGCAAAAGGTTTTAGGTGTATCATGATTCACGCAACGCCTTTTGGCTTACAAACGTAAGTCACTGTCGTTTTCTTCGGTTGTACTGTTTCGCGTTTGAGCCAATGATACAGACATGGCGTTCGATCAGGAAACCTGGCTTCGCTACGCATAGGGAAAAATGGTCAAGGTGGTCACTATTCCCGACAATTTTCAACGTGTTTCTCCCAATGAGAATAATCTAATTCCATATTTTAGGCATAGTACAAAAGCTGAAATTAAAACATTAAAAATCGTTTAAACACAAAACTAATATCCGTTATACTGCTCTTCAGCAACGGTTTACGAGAGCTTCAAGATGCCAAGAAAATACACCCGGGAAACAAAGAAACAAACGTGGGAATCTGTTACGATGCAAAAGGTAATTGAAGCTGTAAAGAATGATAACGTATCTTTTTCAGCGACAGTAAAACAATTCAATATTTCAGATAATACACTAAAACGAAGAGTTCTAGGAAAAATAGAGGTGCATTTGGAAGTTAAAATGTAATGGGCAGTGTTCAGTGCAGAACAAGAGCAAAAAATCCTCAATTACATTTTCGAAATAGAAAAAAAAGTTTTACGGCATTACTGTGAATCACCTGTGGCGATCGGCATTTCAGTTGGCAGAGCATAACAAAGTACCACATCGTTTGAACAAAGAGTCTTAAATGGCAGGCAAAGAGTGGGTGGATAAGATGTCGGAGCTATTAACGGTGGGCTCATGAACTGTGCGCTGGATGTGATGAGGACGATGACAATTTCAAGTGCGAATTTTGTAAATGACTTAATATTGTTTCGAGTGGATAAATTGTGAATGAATTAGACTGAAATAGTAGGCCATAATTAATCGTTTATTTCTCTATTTATATCATTAGGAATTGTTGAATTAACAACAATGTACTGCAACACGTTCTTTCTCATTTGTATTACTGTTCTGCTAATAATAATCAACGGCAAAATAAAAACTGTTTGGGAACGGTAGAAGAGGTCTGGTCGCTTTACCGCGTTAGGTAGGGAAAAGTGGCCATTAAGTAAGCATTTAAAAAAAACGTTTATATATCCTGTAAAATATGCTCTTACCTTAGCTAAAAAATTTTGGTGTGGTACCTCACAGTACGTACACTACTGGCCATTAAAGTTGCTACACCACGAAGATGACATGCTACAGCTGCGAAATTTAACCGACAGGAAGAAGTTGCTGTGATATGCAAATGATCAGCTTTTCAGAGCATCCACACGAGGTTGGCACCGGTGGCGACTCCTACAACGTGCTGACATGAGGAAAGTTTCCAACCGATTGCTCATACACAAACAGCAGTTGACCGGCGTTGCCTGGTGAAACGTTGTTGTGATGCCTCGTGTAAGGAGGAGAAATGCGTACCATCACGTTTCCGACTTTGATAAAGGTCGGATTGTAGCCTATCGCGATTGCGGTTTATCGTATCGCGACATTGCTGCTCCCGTTGGTCGAGATCCAATGACTATTAGCAGAATATGGAATCGGTGGGTTCAGGAGGGTAATACGGAACGCCGTGCTGGATCCCAACGACCTCGTATCACTAGCAGTCGAGATGACACTCATCTTATCCGCATGGATGTAACGGATCGTGCAGCCACATCTCGATCCCTGAGTCAACAGATGGGGACGTTTACAAGAGAACAACCATCTGCACGAACAGTTCGACGACGTTTGCAGCAGCATGGACCCATGGCTGCAGTTACCCTTCACGCTGCATCATAGACAGGAGCGCCTGCGATGGTGTACTCAACGACGAACCTGGGTGCACGAATGGTAAAACGTAATTTTTTCGGATGAATCCAGGTTCTGTTTACGGCATCATGATGCTCGCATCCGTGTTTGGCGACATCACGGTTAACGCACATTGGAAGCGTGTATTCGTCATCGCCATACTGGCGTATCAGCCGACGTGATGGTATGGGGTGCCATTGGTTACACGTCTCGGTCACCTCTTGTTCACATTGACGGGACGTTGAACAGTGGACGTTACATTTCAGATGTGTTACGACCCGTGGCTCTACCCTTCATTCTGTCCCTGCGAAACTTTACATTTCAGCAGGATAATGCACGACCGCATGTTGCAGGTCCTGTACGGGCCTTTCTGGATACAGAAAATGTTCGACTGCTGCCCTGGCCAGCACATTCTCCAGATCTCTCACCGATTGAATACGTCTGGTCAATGGTGGCCGAGCAACTGGCTCGTCACAATACGCCAGTCACTGCTCCTGATGAACTCTGGTATCGTGTTGAAGCTGCATGGGCAGCTGTACCTGTACACGCCATCCAAGCTCTGTTTGACTCAATGCCCATATATTGCGAAAAGCAATGGTCCCATAACACTCCCCTGTGGCACGCCAGAGGTTACGTTAACGTCTGTAGACGTCTCTCCATTGAGAACATCGTGGTGTGTTCCGTTTGCTAAAAACTCTTCAATCCAGCCACACAGCTGGTCTTATACTCCGTAGGCTCTTACTTTATTAGGCGACAGTGCGGAACTGTATCGAACGCCTTCCGGAAATCGAGGAAAATTGTGTCTACCTGGGAGCCTGTATCTAATATTTTCTGGGTCTCACAAGATCGCTGTTTCCGGAATCCATGTTGATTCCTACCGAGTAGATTCTGGGTTTCCAGAAATGACGTGATATGCGAGCATAAAACATATTCTAAAAATCTACAACATATCGATGACAGAGATATAGGCCTATAGTTTTGCGCATCTGCTCGACGACCCTTCTTGCAGACTGGAACTGTGCAACAGTTTGTAAGTACGACTTTTTTAGACGTCTGCATTTTCTTTTCCCTCCTTCATTTGCTGCACTTTTATATTTTCCATCTTCGTGTGTTTAGTGTCTGGCGCATTAGCCAAGGATTTTCTCTGGGTCTTGTGCTTTTTGCCTATTCGAACTGCGTCTAGTACACATTGTTTTTGCCTATTTCCCGCTATACTGTATACACATTTGTGTTGGCGTAAGCCTCCGCCATCACACCGGTCGGCAGTAGGAACCGTCGTATAGCAGGCGCTGAACTAGGCGCATATATGACAAGAGGAGACCAAGACCCGCCCTCGGGCCACGCGCCGGTAACACCCCTTGGTCAGCGTGCGTATAGGCCACCGCCACCGCCGACCTAGCTGCCTCAATCTCCCATCTCATTACCTCAGTACGTCGCATCGGGACGCAGTTCGCATTGCACCTCAATACTTGTGCTCCAGTATTCCACGATGATAGTCATCACCTCGTACCTTAGCTACCTGTGAGGGAACGTTAGTCATTGTATACAGCTGTCATATGGACACGAACAAGATTTAAGAATTAATACTTGTTATTGATTGCTGTTAACCGCAGAACTTCAGATTTGACATCTTTGAAATTAAGTACTCAGTCGGTTCCTGCAATAAAGTGTATTTTAACCACTCATGCATTTCGTGTTGTAGTGAAAGGAAACCGACCACCCACCTGTCATACCACCTTACCCTCATCCAGCCGGTAAGTACAAAACATCACAGGAGGGCAGAGCCACAACAATATTTCCCTCAGGATTTCAAACATCTCACATATACACTCTGACTTAAGTACAAGGTGGGTAATACGAACCAGTTATAAGGTGACAGTATTGCTATGTTCGATGATTAAAGTTTCGTTTATAAGAAATTGTGCTTCACTTTTTCCACCTATTCCCGTCCACAAAATCAGTATCATGTGCTCAACTCCTTCGTACGACCTTGTGCATCCCCCTGCCCCTCACCTCATACTGCAGCACACACCTCCTCTCCAGCCACTCACTCACCTACATACACACACACACACACACACACACACACACACACACACACACACACACACACACACACACACACACTTAATTTTTTGACTGGGAGACATCATTTTATAACAAATTAAATTAGGCGCAATCGCTTGATTATCAGGCGACTTTTGAAGCTGGAAATCGCTTCCGACATTAACACTTTTACTCCGCTTTCATTTTGCTGGCATTTAACTGTATAGAAGTAAGTTCTGCAACAGCCTGCCCTGTCTTCATTGGTACGAGAAAAACTTCGAAAGCTGCTGGCAGGCTGCTAGACTTCAGTGCATGCCAAGGAAGTCATCGAATTTACTCGTCACAATGACGAATGGATAAAAGGAAACCCACACACTTCATACTTCCATGTACTACGTAGAAAAGCAAATGTATCACCTGAAAATGACGCAGCGCCTCAGTTATAATTGCAATAATCCAAACGGTGAGCCATTCCTGTAGCACTCTCAGCTTGCCGAGATTTGGCTCCACAGATGAAAGCGTTATAACAGGTAGAGTTCTATCGCGATTGCGAACTCAGACGGTTGTGAGGTCTATTATCGAGCAGTAAGGACAGTCAGACTCATCTCCACGTGCTGTAAGCCGGAGCAGCTACAGCGTCACGGCGCACAGTGGAGGACTGCCAGCAGCTGGTCCAGGATGATGTCCCGTCATACACGACCCAGAACCGCAGCCACGGGGATCGCATTCCCCTCGTGACTCGCTTTTTCGTGTTTTCCGACATTTCTTCTGGCCGGGACAACAAAGCTAGGATTCAGCAATCCAAGGTCATTGCAGACTGAATGTAATATCTCTTTATGTTCTACTAATTATCCCTACACAATTCTATGAGTGAATTACGTTTCCTACTTGCACATAATCGATGCGCAAAGTAGTACAGTACTATTACTATTCTATGAGCGCATAATTACTCTTTGTAATATTCTCTCTGGTGTGTTGAGGGAACTTCTAGGATCTTCTCCGTGCCAGATAGCCGCATTGAATAATTGTAATTTTTCTATCGAGATTACTGGAGGAAAGGGATTGAAAATATATTGTATGCTACTCAATAAAATATATACTGAGCATTTACATCATAGGTGTGTAAGGAATTTCGTTATATATGTATTCTCTAATTGGAAATTTGCACGGAGGTGTCGTTTCGTTGGTAATCAGAAGGGAACTACCGATGAATTGGAAACGAACCTGCAATTATTAGATCTAAGAGCTCTATTATTTCATCGGATAGTTAAACTATCAAAGCAAACTTTGCGCTTTATCTGAGGTTTCCCGACTGACTACGCAACGCAAGAAAACCAAGACATTTTATTTACACAAGATTGCAGATCGCTTCGAATCATCGAGACTGCGGACAAGGAGAGTCATCGTCCGATTCTGATTAAACAAGTAAAGCTTAATTATAACTTTCTTGAGCGACTGTGATGACTGTGATATGGCTGCTTATGAATGAGATCATTAATAAAATACTAATAACTAACTTTCTTCCTCGGATAGGAGACGGGGGTGGGGAGTGAGTACAACAGGAAACGACCTTTCCCCGAAACTCTTTTCAGCAAATCAAAGTAAAACTTATGAATCCACTGAACCATCGGGGTACTGATGAAAACAATATGAACCACCTTGACTGTCATTACAGAATTGTAAATGTTGTTTTATACTACACTTACTACAAGATGGATAACACTGCAATACAGTTTAGTTTGTACGTAGAGCGACTTTCCCAAAGTTCCATTCCTGAATAGAACACGAAGAAATTTGACGCAGCTAAGAATTTCATAACGATTCGAGGAGTTCAAAATGGTTCAAATGGCTCTGAGCACTATGGGACTTAACATCTGACGTCATCAGTCTGCTAGTACTTAGAACTACTTAAACCTAACTAACCTAAGGACATCACACACATTCATGCCCGAGGCAGGATTCGAACCTACGACCATAGCGATCGCGCGGCTCCAGACTTAAGCGCCTAGAACCGCTTGGCCACACCAGCCGGCAATTCGAGGAGTGTGGACATAGAAATAACCTGTGATCACTGCGGGTGTGATGCTGATCTTCCGGTCCCCTGGTTTCTCTTTCAGCACAGATTTTAGTCAGTGAAACTTACTCTGACAATGGTTGCCACACCGTGTTGGGCAATATAGAGGACACACAAAAATGCGCCACGAATCGCCAAAAGCATATCTGCGTAACAATTTACCATGGTATTTTAGTAGTAACGCGCGATGTGACTGTGTTGTCCGCTGAGGTTGCGTTAATAAAACCTGACATGTTAATGGGAAACGAGCAAATTTTCTCTTATGGACAACGCGTAATCAATAGCCATGAAGAAATTCCAACAACGCTAAATATGGAGCCAGCAATCTACCTGATGACAGCCGGTTATCGGGACGGAGCAGGACGAAATGGAATTTATATGCAAATAAGGCAAAAGTATACAACGAAAATCCGTTAATAGGAGAAATGTGAGGAAATTGTGATCCTTTCTACTGAGGGAGAGAGTTCTTGGCGAACATGTCACGGACATCCTCCTCTCTCGAAGTTTTTCCAGACGGATTCGTCGAGCAAACCTTCAGGTCCACGAGGAAAGCTGTGAGGATTTTGCGGCGGTTCTCACAAGGGAACCTCCCCATCGCACCCCCCTCAGATTTAGTTATAAGTTGGCACAGTGGATAGGCCGTGAAAAACTGAACACAGATCAATTGAGAAAACAGGAAGAAGTTGTGTGGAACTGTGAAAAAATAAGCAAAATATACAAACTGAGTAGTTCATGGGAAGATAGGCGACATCAGGGACTCTAAGAACACAGGAGCGCCGTGGTCTCGTGGTAACGTGAGCAGCTGCGGAACGAGAGGTCATTGGTTCAAATCCTCCATCGAGTGAAAAGTTTAATTTTTTTATTTTCAGTGTGTGACAAACTATTGTGTTTTCATCACTTTTTTGGGAGTGATTATCACATCCACAAGAAAACCTAAATCGGGCATGGTAGAAGAATCTTTTTGCCCATTCGCCAAGTGTACAAGTTAGGTGGGTCGACAACATATTCCTGTCATGTGACGCACATGCCGTTACCAGTGTCGTATAGAATATATCAGATGTGTTTTCCTGTGGAGGAATCGGTTGACCTATGACCTTGCGATCAAATGTTTTCGGTTCCCATTGGAGAGGCACGTCCTTTCGTCTACTAATCGCACGGTTTTGCGATGCGGTCGCAAGACACAGACACTAATTACAGTGAACAGAGACGTCAATGAACGAACGGACAGATAATAACGATGTAAAAATAAAGAAAGTAAAATTCTCACTGGAGGGAAGACTTGAACCAAGGACCTTTCGTTCTGCAGCTGCTCACGCTACCACGAGACCACGGCGCTCCTGAGCTCACATTGTCCATGATGTTGCCTATGTGGCCCATGGACTACTCAGTTTGTATATTTTGCTTATTTTTTCACAGTTCCACGCAACTTCTTCCTGTTTTCTCAATTGATCTGTGTTCAGTTTATCAAGGCCTATCCACTGTGCCAACTTATAACTAAATCTGAGGGGGGTGCGATGGGGAGGTTCCCTTGTTAGTAACCTTACAGGTAGGTGACTATAAGAATAATATTGATTCTACCTTTTTCAGTATGGAGGTTCATCACCATTCTTAATGAATCTACATCTAAATATGTATAATCAGCAACTGAATTTACAGTGCTGAGCACCTGATGATCCGTATAAATGTTTGTGACCATCTGGCCAGATCCACTTGTGTAGGCAGCGAGGGTAAAATGATAGTCTGTATGCTTTAGAAAACGTTCCGATCTTACTTCATGCTTCCAAAACGATGGAAAGCATAGATACAGCGTGGCTTTATTGTCAATACAATCTGAAAGGAACATATACTACTATGAAGGGCCGTCCATGGAGATTTGTTCTAACTCGCCACATGCTCAATATGTCCACCATTTCGTTTCCTAACTTCCTTCAAACGAACACTGAAGTTAGTGATTACCCTACGGCACATGTCTTCCGTAATTTCACTGCAAACTTGAAGAATAAGTCTTATGAGCTCCATTAAATCACGTGGACGGTTCGGGAAAATTTTTTCCTTTAGATATCCCCAAAGAAAAGTCACATGGATTGAGGGCTGGACTATTGGGGGGCCAATTTTGTACGTCATTGAAGCGACCTGGAAACCTGAGTGAAATGATCCACATGTCGAAATGCTCGTGTAAAAACTCCAACACAGTGTTTGCAGTATGTGGCCTTGCTTCATCTTGCATGAAACACTGCGTGTTGAAGGGCCATGCAGTAGCAAGAAGCTGTGGAATGAAGCTATTGCGAAGCATGCTCAAATAACGCTCGTTGTTCACAGTTTCTTCAAAGTATAAGGGTCCAATATGTCCGTGACTGGAAATTGCTGCCCACGCTGTAATCCTCAGAGCATACTGTTGTCGTTCATGAAGCACTTGTGGGTTTTCAGTAGCCGAAAAGCGTACATTTTGTTTGTTAACCACACAGTCTAAATGAAAATGCGCCTCGTCTGAAAACCAAACGTTGTTAAGAGTTTCTTCCCTATCCTCCGCCCACTGAGCAAACAGTAGTCTCTGCTGCTTGTGTTCTTCAGTGAGCTTCTGTGCACAGGTCATCTTGTATGGGTACATATGGAAGTCACTTTTAGGAATGCGTTGAACGGAGCGTCTGGATATTCCCAGTTGCACTGCTGCCTTTCTACACAATTTCCTGCGACTTATCTGTACTGCAACTCCTACCGCATCAATATTCTCCGGCGAACAAACAGGCTTAGGCCGAGGTCGCTACGCTTCCAATACTGTTGCTTCCTGTGCAAATTTATCGTACAATCTGTGGATGGTCTTCTTTCAAGGGACCCATCGTGTGTTAAACTGTTGTCGAAAACGCCTCTGAGTCACAACAAGGCTTTTCGTTTCATGAAAAAGTAACACAATTGCCGATCGTTGCTGTGTCGTCAGTCTTCCATTCTCAGCCATTGCTGCTTACTAGTCTTTTAGCGGCAGTATCGTGTATTACACGTCATTTCGTAACTCATTTCTGTTTCCAAGCTCTGCTGGTACTGCTGTAGAGATCCCAGCGGGATATTTAATGTGCGTCGTAAATTGTGAAAGAAACAATTGGTAACACATTTCGTGCGCCACCCTGTATATTGCTGTCTGCATTGTATACTGTTTCTAACCATACCCAATGTGTTCCACGAAGTTCCGGGATTACGACCGGATGACGACGACTTCTTGCCACGATGTTTCGGCTGACAACCGTTCAGCCGTCTTCAAGTGAGTGCTTTGCGCTGCAGACTGCAAGTTCACATTGCCTGCGCGCCACAGATGGAGCAACGTTCGAAGAAGGCTCGAAACTCGGCAGAGGTCGCCCTTGTGGTGGCTTCCTTTGCGCATACTACTGCTCCAAATTTTTCACTTTAGTTACCGATGTGAACTAGCAATTTGGAAGCAAAACACTCACCTGAAGATGGTCGGACGGTTGTCAGTCGATATATCTCGGCAAGAAGTCGACGTCATTGCATGTTTCTGCAATCTCTGAACAACTCCTGAAAGCCACACCAGCCTGACGTGCTTCTCACTTTATAACATAACCCACAAAAAATTGAGCAATGTGACTAGGTCGAGGCGTGCGCCGCTAGTCTTGTAGTTTGTATCATTAAGACGATCACACATAATCCCAATTGCAAGCTCCCTGTCTCACGTCTTCCAGGATAAAAGCTCAGTATTTTATACAAGTACTGACCAAATTTAACGATGTAAAATGCTGAAATAATCGACTCTTTCAGAAGTATAATCTTACGTTAAAGGCTTAACACAGTAACTCAGGCAGTAAAACAAGACGTCTTGACACAGCGTACCACAAGGCACGCCCATTACCCAGAGTGTATTCATCCAGTATTTGGGAATGAGAGCATTTGGCGACTTCCAACAAATTTTAAACATAACTTTAAAACTTTTCGAAACTGTTTATTGCTGCCCCTCCCCCCAACACACACACACACACACACACACACACACACACACACACACAACCGCATACAAAAACACAAAACAATACAGCGAATAAAAATGATCACATACTAAATTATCACTGGCCATGCAGTAGAACATCAGCATCATGCATGTCGTTTTAATGTGTTGCTTCTTTACCACTAGGTCTATCCGCAACACAATGTGCAGGCAGTATTCACACATACTTCTGAATCAACCTCGAAATTTATATTTTATGACTCATAATTCTGGAGATTATGCTTGAAAAACTAGCTTTTCTTAAAACGTTGCCAAAATTACGTAGACCATACTCATCCAGTCAATTACAGCATGTAGCCTATGGTTAAATAATCCTAATCTAATAAAACACAACTGAGGTTTCGTGTCTTCAGTCGTGTACGTTTTACGTGCTTAAGTCTGATATTTAACTCATTAAACTACGAGTATATGTAAAATAATCAAACATTTGAAGCTGTTTCATACACGACATCTCGATTCTTTAGATAATCGTGGGCAGAGTGAATGGCATGCGCGTGTTACTGCTCAGATAGTATCGTGTTCTTTGTTATGGGCATTATCTTGCGTTTCTCCGTATTTACAGACAGCTTTTATTTGGTATACCAGTTACAAAGGCTAAACCGCCTTGTTATCATCTAGCGATGATGTTTTCCGTAGTTCACAACATCGCCATCTGACAACAATAGTGCTGCTGTCCCTGTATACCAAAATCATTTATTTATGTGTTTATTAGGTCCTACACTTTATCGGGGAACACACGATGTTACTTCTGCTGTCTGGTAGAAGTCATTTATAAAGTATTGCAAAATGCTTCCAGCTCACTGGATCTCTGTGAGGATACTTCATCCAACCATGTCTGATTATCTGTTGACTCTGTGGTACGGTACAGAATCCCTTTCAGGTAAAC
The DNA here is from genome assembly GCF_023898315.1 of Schistocerca nitens. NCBI lineage: Eukaryota > Metazoa > Arthropoda > Insecta > Orthoptera > Acrididae > Schistocerca > Schistocerca nitens. The sequence goes on along the minus strand of NC_064620.1, from coordinate 116,240,712 downwards.
CGATTATCCCATTTAGCACGCTCCTTGTCAACAAAAAGTGGCTCTGAGCACTATGGGACTTAACTTCTGAGGTCATCAGTCCCCTAGAACTTAGAACTACTTAAACCTAACTAACCTAAGGACATCACACACATCCATGCCAGAGGCAGAATTCGAACCTGCGACCGTAGCGGTCGCGCGGTTCCAGACTGTAGCGTCTAGAACCGCTCGGCCACCCTGGCCGGCCCTTGTGAACAAATCACGGTGTTCATCCCAGAAAAAAATAAGAGAAACTATATATGGTCAAATTATGACTGTTGCCAGTGGGTTTTTGTACTCCCACAGTTCCATTTCTTTATGGTGTTGGTACACTAATAAAAAAGGTCGCAGGTCATTTAAACTGACTGACAGCACTTTCGTTACATTACCTTTGCAGATAGGTACGGAATGCCGATGTATTTCTTTCGCAGTGATTCCGACAGGAGACTTTAAGAGCTCCGAATGTAGTAATGACGTACAGACTGGAATTGAACCGTCTACCAGAGTATATTTAATTTTCAGTTGATAATGTAGCGGAATTTAAGAGTGGACGAATGATCTTCTTGTTGAGATCAATTTAAAACTAAAATTTCAGTTGTAATGTGTTTTATATGAACATTTCAGTGTTGTGATATTTCATCAGACATTCTATTGCTGTTCACAAATAAAATGGCTCCCATCCACGATAATTTTAGGGTACGATTCATCCGGTGCAAGTTAATGTAACAGCAGTTGTGACAATATGGCACTGGTACAGGATGATGCTCGTTCCTACCTCCAGGTCTGTCGTGTGAATCCCAAGAAAGACTTCCCCAATATCCTCACAGGCTTCAGGGCTGAATGCCTCAGAGGAAATTAACTCCTATCACACGTACATAGAATTAAATCGAATACAGCGTACCACTACTCGGGCGTACATAGAAATAAAATTGAAGGAATCTGGATAGAGTTTCTGAAGATGTTGTTCGTGAATGAACGAAGACTGCCACGTGTACCTTGACGCTGTCAACGGGAGAAAGCTGCTGTCTAACGTGCAGTTCCCAAAACTTTTGGGTCGCTGTGTGTGACATAGGGATTTGTAGCGAATCTACAGTAATCAGCCATTAACACAATAACAAAATGCAGGAAGGAACACGAAATGTGTTACCATTTTGTTTTTGTATATAAACTTTATTGTCAATACAATCTGAAAGAAACATATACTACAATGTAGAGCCGTCCATGGAGATTTGTTCTAACTCAGCACATGCTCAATTTGTCCACCATTTCGTTTCCTAACTTCCTTCAAACGAACATTCAAGTTAGTGATTACTCTACAGCACATGTCTTCCGTAATTTCACTGAAAGCTTGAAGAATAAGTCTTATGAGCTCCATAAATCAAGTGGATGTTACGGGAAAATTTTTTCCTTTAGGTACCCCCAAAGAAAAAAGTCACATGTATTGAGGTCTGGACTATTCGGGGGCCAATTTTGTCCGTCATTGAAGCGACCTGGAAACCTGAGTGAAATGATCCACATGTCGAAATGCTCGTGTAAAAACTCCAACACAGTGTTTGCAGTATGTGGCCTTGCTCCATCTTCCATGAACCACTGCGTGTTGAAGGGCAAGGCAGTAGCAAGAAGCTGTGGAATGAAGCTATTGCGAAGCATGCTCAAATAACGCTCGCTGTTCACAGTTTCTTCAAAGAAAAAGGGTCCAATAAGTACGTGACTGGAAATTGCTGCCCACGCTGTAATCCTCGGAGCATAATGTTGTCGTTCATGAAGCACTTGTGGGTTTTCAGTGGCCCAAAAGCGTACATTATGTTTGTTAACCACACAGTCTAAATGAAAATGCGCTTCGTCTGAAAACCAAACGTTGTTGAGAGTTCCTTCCCTATCCTCTGCCCACTGAGCAAACAGTAGTCTCTGCTGCTTGTGTTCTTCAGTGAGCTTCTGTGCACAGGTCATCTTGTATGGGTACATATGGAAGTCACTTTTAAGAATGCGTTGAACGGAGCGTCTGGATATTCCCAGTTGCACTGCTGCCTTTCTACACAATTTCCCGGGACTTCTCTGTACAGCAACTCGTATCGCTTCAATATTCTCCGGAGAACAAACCGGCTTAGGCCGAGGTCGCTTCGCTTCCAATTCTGTTCCTTCCTGTACAAATTTATCGTACAACCTGTGGATGGTCTTCTTGCAAGGGACCCATCGTGTGTTAAACTGTTGTCGAAAACGCCTCTGAGTCACAACAAGGCTTTTCGTTTCATGAAAATGTAACACAATTGCCGATCGTTGCTGTGTCGTCAGTCTTCCATTCTCAGCCATTGCTGCTTACTAGTCTTCTAGCGGCAGTATCGTGAATTACACGTCATTTCGTAACTCATTTGTTTTTCCAAGCTCCGCTGGTACTGCTGTAGAGATCCCAGCGGGATATTTAATGTGCGTCGTAAATTGTGAAGGAAACAATTGCTAACATTTCGTGCGCCACCCTGTATATTCAAACTTTTCTTTGGTGTGTAAATTTTTTTTTATTACAGTGCTTCATGTAATATTCAAGTTATGTACAGGCTTGCAATTTTATACTATTGTACCGTATTTGTAGCCATAGAATTGTGCAGAAATAAGTCAAAGAGAATGATACGTATATCTAATTGGGACAGTACAGGTGACGTGGAGGGCGTGGAAAGTTTGTGCGCCTTCCAGAACTTTCGGGCAGACAAAGATGCAGACTGAAGAAGGCAGTCAGCGGAATCAGACCTTGTGAGCGTGCTCGCTGAGCAGAGTTAGAGCCTTGAGTGTAGCAATCTGACTGCAGCAAATCTGGCACAGATTTACTGAGTACAAGACCGAGCGATGCTACGTGACAGCTATTTTGTGTGTAAATCAGCACGTCATAAATGACAGTTGGATGTGCACGTGCTCTGGTAAAGAGTGTGGCTAGCATACAGCGTCACGCAAGGAGAGAATTAGAGCGGATGTCTTGCGGAGGTTTTTTGCTCTAAGTACTGGCCTCTAATAAATTATCTACTTCACGCTCAGCAAGTGAAGTCTAAATAAACTTAAAGGCGCTTCAAGAGGATAGATAACACGCATACACGTATGTGATATGTATTATATGGAGCCATATCTTTGAGCGGCTACAAACTGAGCACATAATTAATCGCCCACGACCGCTAAAAGGCAAGACTGAAAAGCTGTATATATTTTTATAGGCGGGTGCAGCTTAATGATTTTTGCTACTTTTGGACAATGTAAATCATAAAGAAAGTGTTCGTTAATGACTAAAAATTACCCTGTCAGTCGTTTCGTCTTATTTAACTTTGTGCGTGCCTAGAAAGATTAGAGATTAGTTTATATTAGTACTTGTTCCATGATCATGAATACGACACTTCGTAATGATGTGGAACGTGTCAGGTTAATAAAGGGTGTCTATACAAGATATTACATTACACAAAATATTACATGACACTCAATATTTTAATTTTTTTTTTTTGTGTGGGGGTTGGGAAATTACCCACTTACTATATCCAAAAATTCATCTAATGAGTAGAAGGAGTTGCCATTAAGAAATTCTTTTAATTTCCTTTGATATGCTATACGGCTATCTGTCAGACTTTTGATGCTATTAGGTAAGTGACCAAAGACTTTTGTGGCAGCATAATTTACCCGCTTCTGAGCCAAAGTTAGATTTAACCTTGAGTAGTGAAGATCATCCTTTCTCCTAGTGTTGTAGCCACGTACACTGCTATTACTTTTGAATTAGTTCGGATTGTTAATAACAAATTTCATAAGTGAATATATATATATATATTGTGAGGCTACAGTGAAGATTTCTAGTTCTTTAAATAAGTGTCTGCAGGATGATCTTGGATGAGCTCCAGCAATTATTCTGATTACACGCTTTTGTTCAATGAACACTCTTTTACTCAATGATGAGTTACCCCAGAATATGATGAGATACGAAAGCAGAGAATGAAAATAGGCGTGGTAAGCTAATTTACTCAGATGTATATCGCCAAAATTTGCAATGACCCTAATAGCATAAGTAGCTGAACTCAAACGTTTCAGCAGATCCTCAGTGTGTTTTTTCCAATTCAACCCCTCATCAATGCATACACCTAGAAATTTTGAATATTCTACCTTAGCTACTGATTTCTGATCGAAGTCTATATTTGTTACTGGGGTCATTCCATTTACTGTGCGGAACTGTATATACTGTGTTTTGTCAAAGTTTAATGAGAGCCCATTTGCATAGAACCACTTAATGATTTTCTGAGAAACATCGTTTACAATTTCACCAGTTAATTCTTGTTTGTCAGGTGTGATAGCTATGCTTATATCATCGGCAAAAAGTACCAGCTTTGCATCTTCGTGAATATAGAATGGCAAGTCATTAATATATATTAAGAACAGCAGAGGACCCAAGACCGAACCTTGCGGCACCCCATTCTTGATTGTTCCCCAGTTTGAGAAATCACCAGTTTTTTGCATATTATGTGAACTGTTTATTTCAACATTCTGCACTCTTCCAGTTAGGTATGATTTAAACCATTTGAGCACTGTCCCATTCATACCATAGTACTTGAGCTTATCTAGAAGTATTCCATGATTTACACAGTCAAAAGCCTTTGATAGATCACAAAAAATCCCAACGGGTGACTTCCGGTTACTCAGAGCATTTAATATTTCATTAGTGAAAGTATATATAGCATTTTCCGTTGAAAAACCCTTCTGGAAACCAAACTGACATTTTGTTAAAACTTTATTTTTACAAAGGTGTGAAGATACTCTACAATACATTACTTTTTCAAGAATTTTGGATAAGGCAGTCAGAAGAGAGATTGGGCGGTAGTTGTTGACATCAGACGTATCCCCTTTTGTATGCAGTGGTTTAACAATGGCACACTTCAGTCTAGCAGGGAAAATACCCTGCTTCAGAGAGCTATTACATATGTGGCTCAGAAATCCACTTATTTCTTGGGAGCAAGCTTTTATTATCCTGCTGGAAATGCCATCAATTCCATGTGAGCTTTTATTCTTGAGAGAGTTTATTATCTTCCTAATTTCAGAAAGAACTACAAAGTATATGCCTAACTAACAAAGTGATCAATATAAATGGAGAGAGTGTGCATTTTCAAAGTGATTACTTTCGCATGTTTTGAACATACTGGTTCAAATACCCAGGCAGTATGAGAGTGCCTTCGTTTGCAGTAATTACAGCGAGAAGTAACTGTTTTCTTATAATTAATACATACTGACCCAGGAAGTGCAGTAATTTATACTTTGTTGAGATTATGTGAAAGAAACTTTTCTATTGCATTTCTTCACTACGGTAACAGAAAAAGTTATTTCAGTGCTTACTGAAGCTCATGAAAGTAATAACAGGGCCACACATTATTAGCGAACTAAGAATACAAATACTGTTGGTTTTAATGTCTGAAAGTGTACACAATATCGTTTGGCATCGTAATATCGTTAGTGAACATAAATATCTTAAAATTACTGTACTGCTGTTGCTTTTGCTTATACAAGACAAGTAGTAGTAATTCTATGTTATTCTACGAAGTAGAAACGGTTTTGTAGTCACACATTCTTAGCTTTGCAAGTAAATACATTGCGTTACTAGTTGGTTAAATTGATGCAGAAATATAACTTTAAAACTTACGCAGTATTTTAATTTACACAGTACTAGATTTAATTTTAAGGCACCATAACAGCCTTGCAAGGCAGTCAGACCCTACGCTTATTTAAACAAAGTTCCTGCTACTTCTTAAAATTAATATTAACTACTACAATCAGACTTTGGCACAGTCACATTTTTTCGAGTTAAGGGCTTCCACAGTATTTTTTTACCATCATTAAACGTTCAGGTGGATGGTTTGTTGGTAAGTACTGGCTGCGTGCACTTCAGTGCCACATACTGTTCTAAAGAAGGAGGAGGGGAAGCAGGTAGGAAGTGATAGAGTTTATTAACAGCCAATGCGCAGTCTGACGCTATGCCTTAGGATACTGATTGCCTGTTTGTTAGCTAGGCACGGTCTAGGCACACCGTAACCATTTCAGAAGTTATCTGGATAGCTACTGAGTACAAAAAACAGCTCTGTAGGATTTATTCTTTTCTTACCCCAAGTAATTAATTGTATTACTTTACTTTCATTAAACAAAGTGGTTTATTCAAAACTACTTTGTAAAGGCGACTGTTTATCTAAATTGAGGAGTGTTTAATTATTTTAATCAAGTACAATGTTGTAATCAAGTGACAGATTTAAACAAAAATACGTTCAGTGTCATGCTGAAAACGACGAAGCGCGTGAGGTTGTTAGAAATAGTTCTGAACGGCAGTTAAGGTAGAGGGAGAGAGAAGGTCTGTCACTCCTCGCTTTGATTGACACGATTAATACTGAAGTTGGGTAGTTAGATTTGACTACCGGCTGCTGGGGAGTTGGGTTAGGGCTATTAGAAGCTGAATCTGACTAACTGATTTTTGAAAGCAGCGTTCTGTCCACTCCACTATCAAGCATCTTTCGTAGACTGCAGCAGTGTGCTGGTTTCTTCATTTGTTTTCGCATTTTAAACTTTCCACTAATCCAGAGTGATTCACTTATAAACATAATGACACAGTCTACAACGCAATATCCAGTAGCGATTACTCAGTGACACCCATATATCAAATATTGTGTGTTAAATAAGGTGTTTCCTTTATTAGTCGACAGTTGTCATCTAAATGATTACAACTATATGTACAAATATAACTTTCTGTTGTTAAAGTACGTATTTCTTGTTCTTTTCATGCGCTGAAAAATAGTTGTGAACTACTAGCAGTAAAACAAGTAAGATATGAAAGTTCGGAAACTAGCTAGCAGTGCTGTTCCTGTCCCATGTGCTGTACCTTCTGAATTGTTTATGGTGCTCTTCCAGTAGACGAAGCAGAACGGGGAACAAGGGAGAGGGGGTAGTTCAGTTATAATACACATGAAAAGAACAGTCCGTATTCGCACTGTAAGCAAACGCCAACAGTTATCACGGGAATTAGGTTTCTTGCATTTCGTGGCTATGCAGACTGGTCTCCAAACGACAAGCAAAATACCTGACATGTTATTTTATTTAGTTTTCACTTGTACTTACCCTGTGTTTGGGTCCAGCTAAATACATGTACACAATACGCTTTCGTATATCTCATGGCATGTCTTGCTATCGGAAGATCGTGTGGCAGTTTGCTAAAAACCAAACGTGTTGTATGTGAAAAAACAAAAGATACGAACATATTTTAGAAAATAACAACGAAAAACGTTGTGAAACAGACTTGTCTTCTGCGTGCTCCAACAAACCAAGGCCGGCCGCGGTGGTCTCGCGGTTGTATGCGCTCAGTCCGGAACCGCGCGACTGCTACGGTCGCAGGATCGAATCCTGCCTCGGGCGTGGAAGTGTGTGATGTCCTTAGGTTAGTTAGGTTTAAGTAGTTCTAAGTTCTAGGGGACTAATGACCACATCTGTTAAGTCCCATAGTGCTCAGAGCCATTTGAACCAACAAACTAAGCGGCTGAAGCACCAGACTCCCATTCACGAGAAGTGGGCTTTAAATCTTCGCCCACGTATCGAAATTTACGTTTTTGATCGTTTCGCTAAAATCACATGCCTGAATCAGTTGATTTCCGGAAACATTCTTTTTTTGTCAAGGTAATCTCACAACACTAACATCAATGACAGCGACGAGGACAGTAAAACTCTATCTTCCTTATTTCTGCTTTTTTCATGTTTTCAGAAATTAGGAATATCTGACTCTGGCTACAATTTTCCGAATCTTTTTTGGCTTTATTTAAGTAAATCGAAGTATTTTGCATCAAAACAGAGTGACAAAACTACATTTTACACTACTGCCCATTAAAATTGCTACACCAAGAAGAAATGCAGATGATAAACGGGTGTTCATTGGATAAATGTATTATACTAGAACTGACGTGTTAGTACATTTTCACGCAGTTTGGGTGCATAAATCCTGAGAAATAAGTTCCCAGAACAACCACCTCAGGCCGTAATAAAGGCCTTGATACGCCTGGGCATTGAGTCAAACAGAGCTCGGATGGTGTGTAGAGGTACACCTGCCCATGCAGTTTCAAACTATACCACGGTTCATCAAGAATAGTGACTCACGTATTGTGACAAGCCAGTTGCTCGACCACCATTCAGCAAACGTGTTCAATTGGTGAGAGATCTGGAGAATGTGCTGGCTAGGGCAGCAGTCGAACATTTTCTGTATCCAGAAGGCCCGTACAGGACGTGCAACATGCGGTCGTGCATTATCCTGTTGAAATGTAGGGTTTCGCAGGGATCCAACGAAGGGTAGAGCCACGGGTCGTAACACATCTCAAATGTAACGTCCACTGTTCAAAGTGCCGTCAATGGGAACAAGAGGTGACCGAGACGTGTAACCAATGGCACCCCATACCATCACGCCGGGTGATACTCCAATATGGCGATGACGAATACACGCTTCCAATGTGCGTTCGCCGCGATGTCGCCAAACACGGATGCGACCATCATGATGCTGTAAACAGAACCTGGATTCATCCGAAAAAATGACGTTTCGCATTCGTGCACCCAGGTTTGTCGTTGAGTACACCATGGCAAGCTCTCCTGTCTGTGATGCAGCGTCAAGGGTAACCGCAGCCATGGTCTCCGAGCTGATAGTCCATGCTGCTGCAAACGTCGTCGAACTGTTCGTGTAGATGGTTGTTGTCTTGCAAACGTCGCCATCTGTTGACTCAGGGATCGAGACGTGGCTGCACGATCCGTTGCAGCCAGGCGGATAAGATGCCTGACATCTCGACTGCTAGTGATACGAGGCCGTTGGGATCCAGCACAGCGATCTGTATTACTCTCCTGAACCCACCGATTCCATATTCTGCTAACAGTCATTCGATCTCGACCAACGCGAGCAGCAATGTCGCGATACGATAAACCGCAATCGCGATAGGCTACAATCCGACCTTTATCAAAGTCGGAAACGTGATGGTACGCATTCCTCCTTACACGAGGCGTCACAACAACGTTTCACCAGGCAACGCCGGTCAACTGCTGTTTGTGTATCAGAAATCGGTTGGAAACTTTCCTTATGTTAGCACGTTGTAGGTGTCGCCACCGGCGCCAACCTTTTTTGAATGCTTTCATAAACTAATCATTTGCATGTCACAGCATCTTCTTCCTGTCGGTTAAATTTCGCGTCTGTAGCACGTCATCTTCGTGGTGTAGCAATTTTAATGTCCACTAGTGTAATTCTAAACTGCCGCATATAGTATAAAAGGAGTAGAATCACAGCTCTTTCTCGTACACCGTGAGAAAACAGGTGTTACAGACGCGTTTTGCTGAAGACTTTCTGGTCGGTCTAACAGTGTAAAACAAAACGAACGTCTGCGAAAACACGTAAAATAATAACATTGCCTGGTGCGGCTCTTTAAGCTGGACGCCACTTAAGCGGCTTGCGTGTGCCTCAACTAGCTGCATCCGGTACTCCTAGGACGGTGATCGCCCATCCAAGTACTAACCGGGACCGACGTTGCTTAATTTCGTGCTCAGGCGGGAACCGATGTTACCAACGTGGTAGCGCCACTGGCTGCGAAAACACTTTCTAATTAGTGATGGATGGCTCGTCTCTCACTCTACACCATAGAATAAGGAAGATGTTCGAGGACAAAAGAGAATTCGAGGCTTATCTATCGTCCAATTAGAAATCTGGAGTCAGATTAATGAGCAGCACAAAGCTGACGTGGTAATGGGTCCTCCTTAATGGACCATTCAGATGTTTCCCCCAGACCAATTAAGGAAACCAATGCCAGTATAAACGAGGGTAGCAGAAGCGTTGTTAATTACATACGCGAGCGATCTAGCGGATACAAAGTAACCCTATGACGCTGAACACAAACGACGCAATTCGGTACCGGGAGGTGAAATCGTTAGATACCTGTCACGGAATGCAGAAGCAGATAATCAGCGAAGTTTGACAGTTGGTTGCAAACATAACTAAATTCCTCCGAGATAGACTTTGCGTTTTATCACGGTGCGGTCTCACTCTGAGAGGTTTCGCAATCATTTTTCCCCGCTTAGCTTGCACAAATCTAATAGGAAAGCATGGGATACGCGCTGGTGTTGACTATGTATATGGGTGTCGGTTTGGAAGCAATAGATGATCTATTATTAGAGCCAATGTTAGACAGAGCTCTTAGAGACAAGCAAGAAACCACCGAAATAGATGTACAGGGCGCACCATTTCTCTGGACCACTTTAACTAACTTTTTGCCCAGAAGCAAAATAAAACAAAAGGCATCAAGGATATGTAGTTTACCTACCAGGAGAATGTTAACCAGCATGACTGCCTTTCTTGTCGTGTGACTACGGCCTCCCGTCGGGTAGACCGTTCGCCGGGTGCAAGTCTTTCGATTTGACACCACTTCGGCGACTTGCGCGTCCATGGGGATGAAATGATGGTGATTATGACAACACAACACCCAGTCCATGAACGGAAAATATTTACGACCCAGCCGGGAATCGAATCCGGGTCCTTAGGATTGACATACTGTCGCGCTGACCACTCAGCTACCGGGGGCGGACTGTCTTTCTTGTAATTTGGTTCATTATGAATATATCGACAGCAGTAGGCCTTTATTAAATACCACCCTCAATTTTTTTCTCTGTAATCTAATTCCATGCCTGAAACCTTGTTCACAGTACACATGACGTTATTAAAAACGTATCATAAAACTGACATTGATTCTCTATGACCAACTTCAGCTGAAGGTCTGTGCGAGCATAAAGACGCTTGACTGAATAGCTGGTGTGCATTTTCCTCGTGTTCTCATTTGTGTACTACCAGCTCCAGAGAGTGCACGAGTTACGTGACACTGGGCAGCTGCCCAATGTGTGTCTGCACAGTACGGGAGAGTCAGTTTTGTGCCACGTTTTTCAAGACGTCGTGTTTACGTGAATGGTAGACTACAATGTGACAGGTGTTTGGGCAGCTTTCAAGGAGAGCAAGTGCACTACCGAAGGAAAAGCAGAGGGTGCTATTTAAAAAAGACGTCCTGCTGCTCGTAACTTTCTAAGGGGCGAATTTAAAAGAAAGGAAAGCTTGTTGTTTAATGTTCCCTTACTAGCCAAACAACTCTGGAGTGGCATATTTTTTAATTTGTTTCTAGAAACAAATTAATGTGAGTTGATCAACATAAATGGGACATCCCGTATTTCAAAACTTTTAAAATCTTTGAAGGAAATGCTATCTAACGATTAGTCGGATCGGTGTGTAGAGCCTATAATTCTGAAGACACAGCATCTGACATTCGGAAGAACATCGCCCATAAACTCCCAGAGATATCAAAGGCAGACATATGTGATAAAGTATCGCACGGTCAGCTTGGCAGCACATGCATCCAAGTTACTGACAAGAACAGTGTAAACAAGTATAAAAAATGGAAACGGAGCATCACTTTAGGAGAGGTTAAGGCAGCAGAGGAGTTGTTCTGACGTTGCGTCTGATACTAAATGCGAGACTTAAGAGAAATATAGAGACCTTCAAAGAATATGTCAACCTACAGTGTTCCACAACGTAAAATTTTTTAAAATGTTAGTAATTCCCAGAAAGCCGTAATTTTTCCCGAGGGCATGCAGCTTTACTGTATGGTTAAATGATGATGGCGTCCTATTGGGTAAAATATTCCGGAGGTAAAATAGTCCCCCATTCGGATCTCCAAGCGGGGACTACTCAAGAGGACGTCGTTATCAGGAGAAAGAAAACTGGCGTTCTACGGATCGGAGCGTGGAATGTCAGATCCCTTAATCGGGCAGGTAGGTTAGAAAATTTAAAAAGGGAAATGTTAGATATAGTGGGAATTAGTGAAGTTCGTTGGCAGGAGGAACAGGCTTCTGGTCAGGTGAATACAGGGTCATAAATACAAAATCAAATAGGGGTAATGCAGGAGTAGGTTTAATAATGAATAGGAAAATAGGAAAGCGGGTAAGCTACTACAAACAGCACAGTGAACGTATTATTGTGGCCAAGACACATACGAAGCCCGTAACTACCATAGTAGTACAAGTTTATATGCCAACTAGCTCCGCAGATAACGAAGAGATTGATTAAATGTATGATGAGATAAAAGAACTTTATTATTATAGTGAAGGGAGACGAAAATTTAATCGTCATGGCTGATTGGAACTCGATAGTAGGAAAAGGAAGAGAACGAAACGTAGTAGGTGAATATGGAATCGGAGTAAGGAATGAAAGAGGAAGCCGCCTGGTAGAATTTTGCACAGAACATAACTTAATCATAGCTAACACGGGGTTCAAGAATCATGAAAGAAGGTTGTATATTTGGAAGATGCCTGGAGATACTGGAAGGTCTCAGATTATATAGTGGTAAGACACAGATTCAGAAACCAAGTTTTAAATTGTAAGATACTTCCAGGGGCAGGTGTGGACTTTGACCACAATCTATCTATTGGTTATGAACTGTATATTAAAACTGAAGGAACTGCAAAAAGGTGGGAATTTAAGGAGATGGGACCTGGATAAACTGAAAGAACCAGAGTTTGTAGAGATTTTAAGGGAGAGCATTAGGGACCGATTGACAAGAATGGGGGAAAGAAATACAGTAGAAGAAGAATGGGTATCTATGAGAGATGAAATAGTGACGGTAGCAGAGGAACAAGTAGTTACAAGAAGAGAATTATAGAAATCCTTGGGTACCAGAAGAGATATTGTTTTATTGATATTGAGATATTGATATTGAAATATTGATTATTGATATTGAGATACTGAATTTAATTGATGAAAGGAGACAAATGCAGTAAAAACAGTAAAAAATGCAGTACATGAAGCAGGCAAAAAGGAATACAAACGTCTCAAAAATGAGATAGACAGGAAGTGCAAAATGGCTAAGCAGGGATGGCTAGAGAACAAATGTAAGGGTGTAGAGGCTTATCTCACGAGTGGTAAGACAGATACTGCCTACAGGAAAATTAAAGAGACCTTTGGAGAAAAGAGAGCACCTTGTATGAACATCAAGAGCTCAGATGGAAACCCAGTTCTAAGCAAAGAAGTGAAAGCAGAAAGGTGGAAGGAGTATATAGAGGGTCTATACAAGGGCGATGTACTTGAGGACAATATTATGGAAATGGAAGAGGATATAGATGAAGATGAAATGGGAAATACGATTCTGCGTGAAGAAATTGACAGAGCACTGAAAGACCTGAGTCGAAACAAGGCCCAGGAGTAGACAACATTCCATTGGAACTACTGACGGCCTTGGGAGAGCCAGTCCTGACAAAACTCTACCATCTGGTGAGCAAGATGTATGAGACAGGCGAAATGCCCTCAGACTTCAAGAAGAATATAATAATTCCAATCCCAAAGAAAGCAGGTGTTGACAGATGTGAAAATTACCGAATTATCAGTCTAATAAGCCACGGCTCTAAAATAATAACACGAATTCTTTACAGACGAATGGAAAAACTGGAAGAAGCCGACCTCGGGGAAGATCAGGCTGGATTCCGTAGAAATGTTGGAACACGTGAGGCAATACTGACCCTACGACTTATCTTAGAAAATAGATTAAGGAAAGATAAACCTACGTTTCTAGCATTTGTAGACTTAGAGAAAGATTTTGACAATGTTGACTGGAATACTCTCTTTCAAATTCGGAAGGTGGGAGGGGTAAAAAACAGGGAGCGAAAGGCTATTTAAAATTAATACAGAAACCAGATGGCAGTTATGAGAGTCGAGGGGCATGAAAGGGAAGTAGTGGTTGGGAAGGGAGTGAGACAGGGTTGTAACCTATCCCCGATGTCATTGAATCTGTATATATTGAGCAAGCAGTAAAGGAAAGAAAAGAAAAATTCGGAATAGGAATTAAAATACATGGAGAAGAAATAAAAACTTAGAGGTTTGATGATGACATTGTAATTCTGTCAGAGACAGCAAAGGACCTGGAAGAGCAGCTGAACGGAATAGACAGTGTCTTGAAAGGAGGATATAAGATGAACATAAACAAAAGCAAAACGAAGATAATGGAATGTAGTCGAATTAAATCGGGTGATGCTGCGGGAATGAGATTCGGAAATGAGACGCTTGAAGTAGTAAATGAGTTTTGCTATTTGGGGAGCAAAATAACTGATGATGGTCGAAGTAGAGAGGATATAAAATGTAGACTGGCGCTGGCAAGGAAAGTGTTTCTTAAGAAGAGAAATTTGTTAACATCGAATATAGATTTAAGTGTCAGGAAGTAGTTTCTGAAAGTATTTGTATGGAGTGTAGCCATGCATGGGAGTAAAACTTGGACGATAATTAGTTTAGACAAGAAAGCTTTCAAAATGTGGTGCTACAGAAGAACGCTGAAGATGAGGTGGGTATCTCACGTAACTATTGAGGAGGTGCTGAATAGAATTGGAGAGAAGAGAAATTTGTGGCACAACGTGACTAGAAGAAGGGATCGGTTGGTAGGACATATTCTGAGGCATCAAGGGGATCACCAATTTAGTATTGGAGGGCAGCGTGGAGGGTAAAAATCGTAGAGGGAGACCAAGAGAGGAATACACTAAACAGATTCAGAAGGATGTAGGTTGCAGTAGGTACCGGGAGATGAAAAAGCTTGCACAGGATAGAGTAGCATGGAGTGCTGCATCAAACCATTCTCTGGACTGAAGACCACAACAATAACAACAACACCAACAACATACTGAAAGACGCGTAATATGCAGTAAGGTTATACAAGGTGCTAAGCGATAAATGTTTAAAGCGTACAACAGTGGTGCAGGGGGAGTCGGGGCGGATGGTTTGATACGTGGGGCACGTGCCTGCCTCGTGGTCCATAACTCAGGCAGGGCAGCAGTCGACCTCGCAGTCGTCAGAAGACGCCTGAGCTGCAGGCGGCGCGTGCTGTTCGGTATTTTCAGTATCGGCTCGCTTTCTTACGCTTGATATTCTGTTTCCTTAACATTACTTAATTAATTTTTCCGTGGTGTAATGACAAAAAAATTTGTAAACGTTATACAGAAATTAATTACGTTTACAGCTATATCTAAAATTAAGCGTTTCAAGCACAGTAGTTTCGTAGTAAGAAGGCCAGACAAATAAAACGATTTAATTGGTAATGTTATTCTGTTAAAATTCACATTTTGATGACGAATTTACACAAAAATTGAATTTTAAGTTTTGTAAGTGCAAGAATAAGGGGTTTTTAATATTCAGTTTCAACCGAAGCTCGCGCAGTGTTCATGTGCTGCAGTTTGGTGGTATAATAGTCCAGTCTGAGTCTGAAGTTCTTTCCCAGCTTGCCACACCACAAGTCTCGATTATCGATATGTTCGTCCCGACTTCATCAACACCACTGTGGTACATTGGAAACGTTATTGTTTACAGCCTGTACATAATAGGAATAGAAGACAAAGTGCTCGGATCAGAAAAGGTTGCCTTGTTTCTACTCTGCTTTTCGATCTACTTATGGAAGGAACAATGAAGAAAATGAAAGAAGGGTTGAGAAGTGCGCGTGAAACTCGGGGTGGAAGAAAGTCAGTGATTACATTCGTAGACGACGTTGTTATAGTGAGTGAAAATGAGGAAGAATTACAGATCTGCTGAAAGGAATTAACAGAGAAACGCAGAATACAGACTGAGAGAAGACCAAAAAGAAAGTGGAAAGTGCGTGGCAG
The DNA here is from genome assembly GCF_023898315.1 of Schistocerca nitens. NCBI lineage: Eukaryota > Metazoa > Arthropoda > Insecta > Orthoptera > Acrididae > Schistocerca > Schistocerca nitens. The sequence goes on along the minus strand of NC_064620.1, from coordinate 116,225,013 downwards.
AAATGAAAGTAGCGGTAAATTTAGTATGGACAGCGGGGCCAACTGAAGGACGTCTGCTACATTGAAAGCAAAATAACGCTTCATTGAGGAAGCACTGAGAATATAAAAAGCAGAAGAGAAGAGGTAATGGGGACGTTCATCGCCAAAAAACAGTCCTATAGTATTAAACGTAAGCCTTAGAGTAAGGAAAATTCCTGGTAATTGGTGTGCGGAGCGAAGCACTGTAGGGAAGTGAATCGTGAACGATTTGAAAGTCAGTTGACATCTGTATAGAATGACGGGGGAAATTAAGTGGATTGATGAGAAAGATGGTGGTTGTCTAGAGAATCTGTGAGCGAAGAAACATGGGGAAAGACTAACTAGAAGAAATGGCAGGGTGACAGGACTAGCCTTAAGACGACAAGGAATGCCTTACAATACTGGTGACTTCAGAATGACGCTCTAAAACACAGATTTCATAATGATCGTGAGTATAAAGCCACAGAACTTGGAAATGTGAAAGGATATAGTGATGTTTGAAAGACTACCTGAACGAGACGATATGTTACTGGCAGCGAGTAGCGACAAGCTGAAACTCCGGCGGTCCGTGCGGAGTATTCAGATCTCCATCTACATTTATACTCCGCAAGCCACCCAACGGTGAGTGGCGGAGGGCACTCTACGTGCCACTGTTATTACCTCCCTTTCCTGTTCCAGTCGCGTATGGTTCGCGGAAAGAACGACTGCCGGAAAGCCTCCGTGCGCGCTCGAATCTCTCTAATTTTACATTCGTGATCTCCTCGGGAGGTATAAGTAGGGGGAAGCAATATATTCGATACCTCATCCAGAAACGCACCCTCTCGAAACCTGAACAGCAAGCTACGCCGCGATGCAGAGTGCCTCTCCTGCAGAGTCTGCCACTTGAGTTTGCTAAACATCTCCGTAACGCTATCACGCTTACAAAATAACCCTGTGACGAAACGCGCCGCTCTTCTTTGGATCTTCTCTATCTCCTCTGTCAACCCGACCTGGTACAGATCCCACACTGATGAGCAATACTCAAGTATAGGTCGAACGAGTGTGTTGTAAGCCACCTCCTTTGTTGATGGACTACATTTTCTAAGGACTCTCCCAATGAATCTCAACCTGGCTCCCGCCTTACCAACAATTAATTTTATATTATCATTCCACTTCAAATCGTTCCGTACGCATACTCCCAGATATTTTACAGAAGTAACTGCTACCAGTGTTTGTTCCGCTGTCACGTAATCATACAATGAAGGATCCTTCTTTCTATGTATTCGCAATACATTACATTTGTCTATGTTGAGGGTCAGTTGCCACTTCCTGCACCAAGTGCCTATCCGCTGCAGATCTTCTTGCATTTCGCTGTAATTTTCTAATGCTGCAACTTCTCTGTATACTACAGCATCATCCGCGAAAAGCCGCATGAAATCTCCGACATTATCTACTAGGTCATTTATGTATATTGTGAAAAGCAATGGTCCCATAACACTCCCCTGTGGTAAGCCAGAGGTTACTTTAACGTCTGTAGACGTCTCTCCATTGATAACAACATGCTGTGTTCTGTTTGCTAAAAACTCTTCAATCCAGCCACACAGCTGGTCTGATATTCCGTAGGCTCTTACTTTGTTTATCAGGCGACAGTGCGGAACTGTATCGAACGCCTTCCGGAAGCCAAGGAAAATGGCATCTACCTGGGAGCCTGTATCTAATGTTTTCTGGGTCTCATGAACAAATAAAGCGAGTTGGGTCTCACACGATCGCTGTTTCCGGAATCCGTGTTGATTCCTACACAGTAGATTCTGGGTTTCCAGAAATGACATGATACGCGAGCAATAAACATGTTCTAAAATTCTACAACACAGATGTCTACAACAGATCGATGTCAGAGATATAGGTCTATAGTTTTGTGCACCTGCTCGTCGACCCTTCTTGAAGACTGGGACTACCTGTGCTCTTTTCCAATCATTTGGAACCTTCCGTTCCTCTAGAGACTTGCGGTACACGGCTTTTAGAAGGGGGGCAAGTACGATGGAGCTGCTCACGTAGGGGATACTTCTGGATAAAGGCACTCGCATAGAGTGCGGTACTTACGGGGACGTGGTGGCCCAGCAGCTGCGTCACGCACTCGACTGCACGCGTTAGAAGTCGCGTGTGCGAGGAGAAAGCTCGCCGTCCGCTCCTCACGCTGACTGTCGCGAGCACATTCTGATCGCAGTGCGAACTCGAGCGACCTGTTGTGACGACCTTCAGCGTACACCGATCGACGTAATCACTGCTGACCCGCCTTTGGAACTGTCAGCTGCGCCGCCTCTTTCACTACCGAGTCAGTCGTAATTACACGAAGGTCTCTTCTGCTGACGTGTGCCTTTTGCAACAGGTAGTGCTACTCGCTGGTTGCCTCACAGATCACTTCAGTCACTTGACAGAGAACGCAGAGATGTCCGTGGGGTAGCGACGCGCAGACACTGTACTCGGCAGCGCACGCGCAGGTTGCGGCTCGGCAGCTCCTGCCGCAGAGAGGGAGCCAAGCCGCTGCCGCCTCCGTGTGGCGTGCGGCTGCTGGGGCGGCGCGCGCAGCACTGCAAGCCGGCGCCCGCCTGCTTGGGGCAGGTCGGGCACACGGCATGACGTGCAGCCGCCGGGGTGGGGGCAGGCGTCGAGGCGCCGCGGCGGCGACCTGTCGGCGAACCTTCCAAAAACACGTCTGTACCGAGAAGACGTTGCGACGCTGAAGCACGTCTACACGGGACTTTGTTGTTGTTGTCTTCAGTCCTGAGATTGGTTTGATGCAGCTCTTCATGCTACTCTATCCTGTGCAAGCTGCTTTTTGTTGTGGTCTTCAGTCCTGAGACTGGTTTGATGCAGCTCTCCATGCTACTCTGTCCTGTGCAAGCTTCTTCGTCTCCCAGTACCTACTGCAACCTACATCCTTCTGAATCTGCTTAGTGTATTCATCTCTTGGTCTCCCTCTACGATTTTTATCCTCCAAGCTGCCCCCCAATGCTAAATTTGTGACCCCTTGATGCCTCAGAACATGTCCTACCAACCGGTCCCTTCTTCTTGTCAAGTTGTGCCACAAATTCCTCTTCTCCCCAATTCTATTCAATAACTCATCATTAGTTACGTGATCTGCCCATCTAATCTTCAGCATTCTTCTGTAGCACCACATTTCGAAAGCTTCTATTCTCTTCTTGTCGACGCTATTTATCGTCCATGTTTCACTTCCATACATGGATACACTCCATACAAAAACTTTCAGAAACGACTTCTGACACTTAAATCTATACTCGATGTTAACAAATTTCTCTTCTTCAGAAACGCTTTCCTTGCCATTGCCAGTCTACATTTTATATCCTCTCTACTTCGACCAACATCAGTTATTTTGCTCCTCAAATAGCAAAACTCATTTACTACTTAAAGTATGTCATTTCCTAATCTAATTCCCTCAGCATCACCCGACTTAATTCTACTATATTCCATTATCCTCGTTTTGCTTTTCTTGATGTTCATCTTTTATCCTCCTATCAAGGCACTGTCCATTCCGTTCAACTGCTCTTCGAAGTCCTTTGCTGTCTCTGACAGAATTACAGTGTCATCGGCGAAACTCAAAGTTTTTCTTTCTTAGACATGGATTTTAATACCTACTCCGAATTTTTCTTCTGTTTCCTTCACTGCTTGCTCAATACACAGATTGAATAACATCGGGGAGAGGCTAAAACCCTTTCTCACCCGCTTCCCGACCACTACTTCCCTTTCAGGCCCCTCGACTCTTATAACTGCCATCTGGTGTCTGTACAAATTGTAAATAGCCTTTCGCTCTCTGTATTTTACCCCTGCCACCTTTAGAATTTGAAAGAGAGTATTCCAGTCAACATTGTCAAAAGCTTTCTCTAAGTCTACAAATGCTACAAACGTAGGTTAGCCTTTCCTTAATCTTTCTTCGAAAATAAGTCGTAAGGTCAGTATTGCATCATGTGTTCCAGCATTTCTACGGAATCCAAACTGATCTTCCCCGAGGTCGGCCTCTTTCAGTTTTTCCATTCGTCTGTAAAGAATTCGCGTTATTATTTTGCAGCCGTGGCTCATTAAATTGGTAGTTCGGTAATTTTCACATCTCTCAACACCTGCTTTGTTTGGAATTGGAATTATTATATTCTTCTTGAAGTCTGAGGGTATTTCACCTGTCTCATACATCTTTTTCACCAGTTTGTAGAGTTTTGTCAGGATTGGCTCTCCCAAGGCCGTTAGTAGTTCTAATGGAATGTTGTCTACTCCCGGGGCCTTGATTCGACTCAGGTCTTTCAGTGCTCTGTCAAACTCTTCACGCAGTATCATATCTCTCATTTCATCTTCATCTACATCCTCTTCCATTTCCATGATATTGTCCTCAAGTACATCGCCCTTGTATAGACCCTCTATATACTCCTTCCAACTTTCTGCTTTCGCTTCTTTTCTTAGAACTGGGTTTCCATCTGAGCTTTTGATATTCATACAAGTGGCCCTCTTTTCTCCAAAGGTCTCTTTAATTGTCATGTAGGCAGTATCTAACCCCTAGTGAGATAAGCCTCTACATCCTTACATTTGTCCCCTAGCCATCCCTACTTAGCCATCTTGCACTTCCTGTCGATCTCATTTTTGAGACGTTTGTATTCCTTTTTGCCTGCTTTATTTATTGCAGTTTTATATTTTCTCCTTTCATCAATTAAATTCAATATTTCTTCTGTTACCCAAGGAGTTCTACTAGCCCTCGTCTTTTTACCTACTTGATCCTCTGCTGCCTTCACTACTTCATCCCTCAGAGCTACGCATTCTTCTTCTACTGTATTTCTTTCCCCCATTCCTGACAATTGTTCCCTTAGGCTCTCCCTGAAACTCTGTACAACCTCTGGTTCTTTCAGTTTATCCAGGTCCCATCTCCTTAAATTACCACCTTTTTGCAGTTTCTTCAGTTTTAATCTACAGTTCATAACCATAGATTGTGGTCAGAGTCCACATATGCCCCTGGAAATGTCTTACAATTTAAAACCTGGTTCCTAAATCTCTGTCTTACCATTTTATAATCTATCTGATACCTTCTAGTATCTCCAGGATTCTTCCATGTATACAACCTTCTTTTATGATTCTTGAACCAAGTGTTAGCTATGGTTAAATTACCAGACGGCTTCCTCTTTCATTTGTCACCCCCAATCCATATTCACCTACTATGTTTCCTTCTCTCCCTTCTCCTACTCTGGAATTCCAGTCAGCCATGACTATTAAATTTTCGTCTCCCTTCACTACCTGAATAATTTCTTTTATCTCCTCATACATTTCATCATTTTCTTCATCATCTGCAGAAATAATTGTCATATAAACTTGTACTACTGTAGTAGGCATGGGCTTTGTGTCTATCTTGGCCACAATAATGCGTTCACTATGTTGTCTACACGGGCCTTAAGAACTGCGACGGTCTATAGAACGACAACAATACCCGGCAACATTGCAGCCACTACCACATGTACGGCGACCTTGCCGCCCCTGTGGGGAGCCAATATTTGTGACAATACATTTCCGGGCCACCCTGCGATCACTGAGCGAAATACTGCAAGTGAGTGTGGCCCCTTTGCGTTCCATTCCACAAGGCAAAATGTTAGCAAGAAAAAGAGAAACTGAACTTTGTGGATGAGACCTTTTCTAAGTTATCCAACTGATTTTGAAATTGTAAGTAGTGAATTCATACCGAATACATACTTTAAGCAGAACGCCGAAACACAATTTCGAATACATGGTTTAAAAAATCATTCGTCCGACAGTAGGTAAGACCAGTACCATTCTGAGATTCTGTGTACCAATTACATCCAGATTGGTCATCATCCATCACTTTTGGGCTACTGGTTATTCATTCAGAACTTTAATGTAACGGGTAATCAAAAGTCAGTATAAATTTGAAAACTGAATAAATCACGGAATAATGTAGATAGAGAGGTGCAAATTGACACACAAGCTTGGAATGACATGACGTTTTATTAGACCAAAAAATACAAAAGCTCAAAAAATGTCCGACAGATGGCGCTTCATCTGTTCAGAATAGCAATAATTAGCATAACAAAGTAAAACAAAGCAAAGACGATATTCTTTACAGGAAATGCTCAATATGTTCACCATCCTTCCTCAACAATAGCTGTAGTAGAGGAATAATGTTGTGAACAGCACTGTAAAGCATGTCCGGAGTTATGGTGAGGCACTGGCGTCGGATGTTGTCTTTCAGCATCCCTAGAGATGTCGGTCGATCACGATACACTTGCGACTTCAGGTAACCCCAAAGAAGAAAAAAGGCACGATAACGGTAGATGTGGTAAATCCAACCCATACTGTGACTTTCTCGTAGTGCATTGGAGTTTCCACGACAGTTCTACGATTTTCGGTAGCCCAAATTCTGCAGTTGTCGGCGTTGACAGATCCTCGGAGCGTGAAATGAGCTTCGTCGGTCCACAACACGTTACTCAAACAATCGTCATCTTCCGCCATCTTTTGGAACGCCTACACCGCAAATGCCCTCCGCTTCACTAAATCGCCAGGTAACAGTTCATGATGCCGATGGATTTTGTACGGATAGCATAGGAGGGTACGCCTAAGTGCTAACCAAACAGTAGTGTATGGAATGCCGGTGCGACGTGGGACTGCACGTGCATAGACAAACGCGCTACAGTCTCCATTTATTCCTGAACTGCCACTACGGGGTCTATCGTCTAAACAACCCGTGGCTTCGAACTTTGAAATCATTCTCGCCACAGCTGCATTTGTCAAGGGACCTTTACCTGTTCGAATCCCCTTCCTACGGCGATAGGATCGTAACGCTGAACTAGCACATTCCCCATTCTGATAATACAGCTTCACTAAAAGCGCCTTTTCAGGTAACGTCAACATGCTGCGACTGCTGGCGCATCTGATTCTCTCTCTCTCTCTCTCTCTTTGTTTCTTTATTGTATTTCAATTCCCCATCGGGGCGGGCTGGCAGCAGCATATGCGCTGCTCTTCAGCCGAAAGACATAGAACAAACAATAGAAGACATTTAAAAATAACAAAGGAGAGAATATTGTGAACATAGATATAAAAAAGGGGGAAGATCATGGAAGGCAATAGACAAAAAAAAAAAAACGAGGTGACTGTAAAATGGAGATAAAAAACTGTTTAAAAGTAGCACACACAAAAAGTCACACACTGCGACAATTAAATGTACACAAGACACAGTATGACTGCAGCATAAAAGGTATCGACGGATGGCGTAGCACATAACAAACACTGACGGCGAACCTCAAGGCAGTACACAATTAAAATCACACCTCTTGATGCACAGGAGAAACAGCACTAAACACAATACTGATGTGGCGCACTGACGATGATCAAACCAGAGGATCTGCCAGGCGCAAGGAGACAAGGGAGACCGGAAGAAGGGTGGGAGGGAGGGAGGGAAAGAGAGGGGGGAGATGAGCGGGGGGCGCACTGAAGAGGGCCAGGTAGGGAGGGATGTGGGAAGAAAGAGGCAAGTATGGGATGCAGGGTCTCAGGGGGGGGGGGAGGAGGAAAATCCGCTCTGGGAGAAGGAGGGGAGAGGAAAAAGGGGGCCCTGGGGAGGGGGGGAACAAGGCCAGGTTATAGTTGGAAGGAAGGGAGGATGTCATGGCGAAGTTCGTCATCCAGGAGGAGGAGGCGTTGGAAATTGCCCTGATGAAGGAGATGGAGGGTGTGGAGGTGGAGAGAGGGAGGGATACAGCGATAGAGGCGCAGCAATGGGCGGGGGGTGGAGAGGAAGAAGGAAACCAGAGGGTGGGGGGGATCAAGCCTGTGGACAATGTAAAGGATGTGGAGATGTTGGAGGAACAGGAGGAGGTGGGGAAGGGGATCAGTTCATACAGGAGCCGTATGGGGGAAGGAAGGCAGATATGGAAGGCAAGGTGGAGCGCATGGTGTTCAAGGATTTGGAGGGCCTTGTAAAAGTGGGTGGGGGCGGAGATCCAGGCAACGCTGGCATAACAGAGGATGGGACGGATGAGGGATTTGTAGGTGTGGAGGATGGTAGAAGGATGCAATCCCCATGTCCGGCCAGACAGGAGTTTCAGAAGGCGGAGGCGGGAATGGGCTTTCTGCTGGACGGTCTGGAGATGAGGGGTCCAGGTGAGATGTCGGTCAAGGGTGAGGCCAAGGTATTTCAGGGTGGGGGTGAGCTGGATGGGACGATCATAAAGGGTGAGGTAGAAATCATGGAGGCGAAAGGAGCGAGTGGTGCGGCCTATGATGATTGCCTGGGTTTTGGAGGGGTTGAGATGGAGGAACCACTGGTTGCACCAAGTGGTGAACTGGTTAATGTGGGATTGGAGGGTACGTTGGGACCGTTGAAGGGTAGGATAGAGAGACAGGAAGGCAGTGTCATCAGCATACTGGAGAAGGTGGACTGGTGGGGGTGGCTTGGGCATATCAGCCATATAGAAGAGATAAAGGAGAGGGGAGAAGACAGAACCCTGGGGGACGCCAGCCGTGGGATAAAAGATATGGGAGTTGGTGTTGTGGAGGATGACATAGGAAGGACGGTGCGAGAGGAAGGAAGCGACCAGACGGACAAAATTGATAGGCAGGGCGTAGGTTTGGGGTTTAAAGAGGAGACCGGGATGCCATACACGGTCGTAGGCATTTTGGAGGTCAAGGGAAACAAAAATGGCAGAGTGACGGGAGTTGAGCTGGAGGGACAGAAGGTGAACGAGGTTGAGGAGTTGGTCTTCAGCAGAGAAGGAGGGTCGGAAGCCACACTGGGTAAGGGGGAGGAGGTGGCGTTGAGCAAGGTGCTGATGGATACGGTGGGAGAGGATGGATTCAAAGACCTTACTGAAGACGGAGGTGAGGCAGATGGGACGATAGGAAGAGGTGGAAGAAGGGGGTTTGTTGGGTTTGAGGAATAAGAGGATGCAAGAGGTCTTCCACAGGTCAGGGTAGAAGCCAGTAGAGAGGATGACATTATAGAGATGGGCGAGGACAGTCAGGAAGGAATAGGGGCTTTCTCGAAGGTGATGGTAGGTGACATAGTCGTGACCAGGGACCGTGTTGCGTTTGGACTGGAGGATACGTTTAATGTCTTGTGCTGTGATGGGAGTGTTTATGTCGGAGGGGGGATTCTCTCTCTCATTACAGCTCCTTTTAATACACGATTGTCATGCGCAGTCACTGACGTTTTGCTGCCCAGCGCCATCTGTCGGACATTTTGTGAACTTTGTTTTTTTTTTTTTTTTAGTTCTAATAAAACCCCATGTCATTCCAAGCATGTGTGTCAATTTTTACCTCTCTATCTACATTATTTCGTGGTTTATTAAGTTTTAAAATTTATACTGACTTTTTGATCACCCGGTATACTCCATTTCTCACCGATATGCCTCTCGGTACAGGGTTCTGCATCGCTTTGCTGCAAAGACTCGAGGAATTCAATAATGTAACTGAAATGACAATCAAATGTTTATGTTAATATTTTATGGAGGAAAAATAGTCTGAGCACCAGTAATTTCGTAGATGCGATATATCTACGACCAAAGTTACGGAACGTGAAAAGTAACATATACAAGCCGTTGTATAAAAAAATAAAAATAAAAAAAAATAAAGCACTTTGCAAATTGCTGCCCATGAACCACACATGATAAAGCTTAAAAAAGTTACGTCTTAAGAAACAACGTGGATTAAATTTACGATTCACTACTGAAAATCTCCTACTAAGATGGTAGAATTGAGACTGTACTTTTTCACATTTTGATCTTTGCATACACTATTTTCTGTGTCCTTTACCTCTGTTCGTATCAGATTCACAGATCCGTGGTTGTTTCATCTTCCCTGTTCTACGTTCCTGTAGATAACGAACAAATCGCGTGCCCCTATGCACACATGCCAACTTTCGAAATGAAGCGCAATAATGTTCTTTCGTGTGACTTGGCACTATAACACTGTCAAAGTGAGAAAAAGGAACCGAGGCTGATAGTGAGAGGGAAGCTGGTACAGACTAGGACAGGGACATATGGTAGGCTGTAGTAAATGTTTTCCACCCTGGGTGGACAACACCGGCAGTGCCTCGTCGATAAGTTGACACCTAACTTCTACAGGCTCTTCCAGTGACTATGTTGGCCAGCCTACAGCTATGTGGCGCTACACTGCTGCTCTACAGCCTCTTTTGTTGGCATCTGATAGGACCCAGTACGTTTTTCTCGATGGTGAACGTTCATCGGAGGTGAGGGTATCATCTGGAGTGCCCCAGAGAAAGTGTGGTAGGTCCGCTGTTGTTTTCTATCTACATAAATCTTTCAGTTGGAAAGCCCGCATCTCGTGGTCGTGCGGTAGCGTTCTCGCTTCCCACGCCCGGGTTTCCGGGTTCGATTCCCGGCGGGGTCAGGGATTTTCTCTGCCTCGTGATGGCTGGGTGTTGTGTGCTGTCCTTAGGTTAGTTAGGTTTAAGTAGTTCTAAGTTCTAGGGGACTTATGACCACAGCAGTTGAGTCCCATAGTGCTCAGAGCCATTTGAACCATTTTTTTCAGTTGGAAAGACCACATAAATAATATTGTGGGGAAGGCGAGCCAAAGGTTGCGTTTCATTGACAGGACACTTAGAAGATGCAACAAGTCCACTAAAGAGACAGCTTACACTACACTCGTTCGTCCTCTGTTAGAATATTTCTGCGCGGTGTGGGATCCTTACCAGGTGGGATTGACGGAGGACATCGAAAGGGTGCAAAAAAGGGCAGCTCGTTTTGTATTATCACGTAATAGGGGAGAGAGTGTGGCCGATATGACACGCGAGTTGGGATGGAAGTCATTAAAGCAAAGACGTTTTTCGTCGCGGCGAGATATATTTACGAAATTTCAGTCAGCAACTTTCTCTTCCGAATGCGAAAATATTTTGTTGAGTCCAACCTACATAGGTAGGAATGATCATCAAAATAAAATAAGAGAAATCAGAGCTCGAACAGAAAGGTTTAGGTGTTCGTTTTTCCCGCGCGCTGTTCGGGAGTGGAATGGTACAGAGATAGTACGATTGTGGTTCGATGAACCCTCTGCCAAGCACTTAAATGTGAATTGCAGAGTAGTCATGTAGTTGTAGATGTACATGTAAATGATCTTTTTGATTGGGTGGATAGCAATGTGCGGCTGTTTGCTGATGATGCTGTGGTGTACGGGAAGGTGTCGTCATTGAGTGACTGTAGGAGGATACAAGATGACTTGGACAGGATTTGTGATTGATGTAAAGAATGGCAGCTAACTCTAAATATAGATAAATGTAAATTAATGCAGATGAATAGGAAAAAGAATCGCGTAATGTTTGAATACTCCATTAGTAGTGCAGCGCTTGACCAGTCACGTCGATTAAATATTTGGGCGTAACATTGCAGAGCGATATGAAGTGGGACAAGCATGTAATGACAGTTGTGGGGAAGGCGGATAGTCGTCTTCGGTCCATTGGTAGAATTTTGGGAAGATGTGGTTCATCTGTAAAGGAGACCGCTTATAAAACACTAATACGACCTATTCTTGAGTACTCCCTATCAGGTCGGATTGAGGGAGGACATAGAAGCAATTCAGAGGCGGGCTGTTAGATTTGTTACTGGTAGGTTTGATCATCACGCGAATGTTACGGAAATGCTTCAGGAACTCGGGTGGCAGTCTCTCGAGGAAAGTAGGCGTTCTTTTCGTGAATCGCTACTGAGGAAATTTAGAGAACCAGCATTTGAGGCTGACTATAGTACAATTTTACTGCCGCCAACTTATATTTCACGGAAAGACCACAAAGATAAGACAAGAGAGATTAGGGATCGTACAGAGGCATATAGGCAGTCATTTTTCCTTCGTTCTGTTTAGGAGTGGAACAGAGAGAGAAGATGCTAGTTGTGGTACGAGGTACCCTCCGCCACGCACCGTATGGTGGATTGCGGAGTATGGATGTAGATGTAAATGTAGACATCTGGCACCTGAGATGTCGAAAGGGTTGCGTGCCTGCAGCTGCCCAGGAATTGGTCTAGGGTTATCTGGGTCTGAGCACTATGGGACTTAACAGCTGAGGTCATCAGTCCCCTAGAACTTAGAACTACTTAAACCTAACTAACCTAAGGACATCACACATATATATGCCCGAGGCGGGATTCGAACCTGTGACCGTAGCGGTGGCTCGGTTCGAGACTGAAGCGCCTAGAACCGCTCGGCCACATCGGCCGGCCGGGGTGGAGTATCTTTATCACAGTGATACAAAACACATACTTGGGGTCACGCCACACATCTCACAGACCTTTAAACTACTCCTAAATATCGGTCTGCAGACATGCAAACTCCTCCTAAATTGCCGAAATACGAGGGGCGTTCAGAAAGTAAGCTCCGATCGGTCGCGAAATGGAAACGACTATGAAAATCCGATAAAGCTTTGCACAGATGTGTTGGGTAGTGTCTCTAGTATAACCGCAGTTAGCATCACGTCGCTCTTCTCATTTCTGAGCTCGCAGTGAGTGCGTAACGATGTCTAGAAAATAGTGTCTGCCGCCAAGTACGAGGGCCTGGTGAGAAATTTCGCCTGAAGCTATGCAGCTAACATTACATAACTGTCGTGCTGTTTCTTCTTCAAGACAATTCTCAGCCGCATTCTGCAGGGGCAATGAAGATGCTCCTGCATCGTTTTCAAATGGAAAGATTAGATTAGATTAGATTAGATTAATACTAGTTCCATGGATCATGAATACGATATTTCGTAATGATGTGGAACGAGTCGAATTTTCCAGTACATGACATAATTAGGTTAATTTAACAACATACTTAAGTTAATATAACATCTTTATTTTATTGTGTTTTTTTGTTTTTCTTTATTTTTTATTTATTTTTATTTTTTTATTTTTTTTAAAAATTTTTTTTAATATTTTTTTTGTTTTTTTTCTTAATTTATATCTAAAAATTTCTCTATGGAGTAGAAGGAGTTGTCATTCAGAAATTCTTTTAATTTCTTCTTAAATACTTGTTGGTTATCTGTCAGACTTTTGATACTATTTGGTAAGTGACCAAAGACTTTAGTGCCAGTATAATTCACCCCTTTCTGTGCCAAAGTTAGATTTAATCTTGAATAGTGAAGATCATCCTTTCTCCTAGTATTGTAGTTATGCACACTGCTATTACTTTTGAATTGGGTTTGGTTGTTAATAACAAATTTCATAAGAGAGTATATATACTGAGAAGCTACTGTGAATATCCCTAGATCCTTAAATAAATGTCTGCAGGATGATCTTGGGTGGACTCCAGCTATTATTCTGATTACACGCTTTTGTGCAATAAATACTTTATTCCTCAGTGATGAATTACCCCAAAATATGATGCCATATGAAAGCAATGAGTGAAAATAGGCGTAGTAAGCTAATTTACTAAGATGTTTATCACCAAAATTTGCAATGACCCTTATTGCATAAGTAGCTGAACTCAAACGTTTCAGCAGATCATCAATGTGTTTCTTCCAATTTAATCTCTCATCAATGGACACACCTAAAAATTTGCAATATTCTACCTTAGCTATATGCTTCTGATTAAGGTCTATATTTATTAATGGCGTCATACCATTCACGGTACGGAACTGTATGTACTGTGTCTTATCAAAATTCAGTGAGAGTCCGTTTACAAGGAACCACTTAGTAATTTTCTGAAAGACAGTATTGACAATTTCATCAGTTAATTCTTGTTTGTCAGGTGTGATTACTATACTTGTATCATCAGCAAAGAGAACTAACTTTGCCTCTTCATGAATATAGAATGGCAAGTCATTAATATATAATAAGAACAACAAAGGACCCAAGACTGACCCTTGTGGAACCCCATTCTTGATAGTTCCCCAGTTTGAGGAATGTGCTGATCTTTGCATGGTATGAGAACTACTTATTTCAACTTTCTGCACTCTTCCAGTTAGGTACGAATTAAACCATTTGTGCACTGTCCCACTCATGCCACAATACTTGAGCTTGTCTAGCAGAATTTCATGATTTACACAATCAAAAGCCTTTGAGAGATCACAAAAAATCCCAATGGGTGGTGTTCGGTTATTCAGATCATTCAAAATTTGACTGGTGAAAGCATATATGGCATTTTCTGTTGAAAAACCTTTCTGGAAACCAAACTGACATTTTGTTAGTACTTCATTTTTACAGATATGTGAAGCTACTCTTGAATACATTACTTTCTCAAAAATTTTGGATAAAGCTGTTAGAAGGGAGATTGGACGGTAATTGTTGACATCAGATCTATCCCCCTTTTTATGCAAAGGTATAACAATAGCATATTTCAGTCTATCAGGGAAAATGCCCTGTTCCAGGGAGCTATTACACAGGTGGCTGAGAATCTTACTTATCTGTTGAGAACAAGCTTTTAGTATTTTGCTGGAAATGCCATCAATTCCATGTGAGTTTTTGCTTTTAAGCAAGTTTATTATTTTCCTAATTTCAGAGGGAGAAGTGGGTGAGATTTCAATTGTATCAAATTGCATAGGTATGGCCTCTTCCATTAACAGCCTAGCATCTTCTAATGAACACCTGGATCCTACTATACCCACAACATTTAGAAAATGATTATTAAAAATATTTTCAACTTCTGACTTTTTGTTCGTAAAGTTTTCATTCAATTTGATGGTAATACTGTCTTCCTCTGCTCTTGGTTGACCTGTTTCTCTTTTAATAATATTCCAAATTGCTTTAATTTTATTATCAGAGTTGCTGATTTCAGACATGATACACATACTCCTGGATTTTTTAATAACTTTTCTTAATATAACACAGTAGTTTTTATAATTTTTGATAGTTTCTGGGTCACTACTCTTTCTTGCTGTCAGATACATTTCCCTTTTCCGGTTACAAGATATTTTTATACCCTTAGTAAGCCATGGTTTGTTACAAGGTTTCTTACGAGTATATTTAACTATTTTCTTGGGGAAGCAGTTTTCAAATGCATTTACAAAAATGTCATGAAATAAATTATATTTTAAATTGGCATCAGGTTCACGGTACACCTCATCCCAGTCTAACTGCTGTAGGCTTTCCCTGAAATTTGCAATTGTTAAATCGTTGACTGGACGTACTACTTTGGAGGACTGTTTAGTATTGCTGAATGGAGCTATGTCATATATTGTAACTAGCTGTGCACCATGATCAGAAAGACCATTCTCAACAGGCTGAGCATTTATCTGGTTAAACTTATCTTGGTCTATAAAGAAGTTATCTATCAGTGAGCTGCTATCCTTTACCACCCGAGTAGGAAAATCAATAACGGGTGTCAAATTGAAAGAACCGAGTAATACTTCAAGGTCATTTTTCCTATTACCCTCTTTCAGAGAATCTACATTGAAGTCCCCACAAATAATAATTTGCTTCCCCCTGTCTGACAGATAGCACAACAAGGAGTCCAAATTTTTCAGAAATAGATGAAAATTTCCTGATGGGGACCTATATACAGTTACAATTATAAACGTGCCTTTATTTAATTTAAGCTCACAGGCACATGCTTCTATATGTTTCTCTACACAAAACTTTTTTGTTTCTATACTTTTTGCACAATGATAACTTTTGACATATATGGCAACTCCTCCTTTCTCCATATTTTCTCTCTTTACATGTGCAGAGAGCTTATATCCACTTACATTTACCTTATCCATATCAGTAACAATGTGATGCTCAGACAGGCATAGTATATCTATTTCATTCTCAGCTTCTAAATCTTCTAAACAAACCAGAAGCTCATCTACTTTATTCTTTAAACTCCCAATATTTTGATGAAATATACTTACATTATTTTTAATTATACTTTTATGAGAACCTTTCCTTATTCTAACATTTGCAGTACTCTCCTGTCTGAGTTTCTCATTGTGCTTAGGGCTAGTTCCTATACCAGTGGTCACACGGTGTTCAGAGAGGCAGATTACCCACAATACAGTCCGCAATTGTCTCCCCCTGAGTTTCATCTCTGGTCACATGAACCGCTGTCTTTGAAGACAACATTTTGACACAGACAACGAGGTGTAGGCCAGCGTGGAGAATTGGCGGAAAGCACTGGCGGCTGCCTTCTATGATGGGGCTATTGAAAAGTTGCTACAACGCTATGACAAAAGTCTAAGTCAGAACGGCGACTACGTAGAGAAGTAGCTGAAAGGTGTAGCTAATTGTTACAAGTAAAACATTTCTGATGTTCACTGTGGTTTCAATTTGGCAATCAATCGGAGCTTACTTTCTGAACAGGCCTCGTAATTTCAGTACAGACATACAAACTGCTAGTAAATGATGCAGTGCACTGATGCGCAGACACGAAATCAACTCGTAAACTGTTCAAATAGCGCATTGGACAGCCTGCAGGCCCGCTCACAAAATACAGACACGCAATCAGCGCGCTCAAGCACCGTCTGCCACCCCCTGTCCACTGGACCTCACAGGAGGTTAGCGGCAGTCCCCACAAAGTGACGCGGTCGTCAGCTGTCAAACGACGCACAGGTGCCCGCACACATGAGGCAGCGCCATCCCTTTCATACTTGACAACCGAGAAATTCCTCTCGAAATACGTGTTCACCTAGACACAGTTGCTGATCTGACCAGAGGGGAGTGCAGACGCTCCAGGGGCGCGCACGCTGTCATAGCTGCGAGCCGTCGCTGGACGCAGGTGAAAGTTGCCTGTATTTTCGGGTCTATAGTCTGTGTTATACTGACATCACATAACTCCAAGGTGCGCTCATGCAGCTCCCATACACGAGACACCTCCGGGCTGCACGTGTCTTTACCACTGATGACATAGTATCACAGGGTGCATTGTTCCTAGCGCGACATGAGAGACGCATCTAACTGTACTTAACTGCCCAGCGAGACTTACTCAATGCCACTGTAATGTAATAAAATAAAAATTTTTATTATTTTGTGAGTATTAGTGTAATGTAATAAAATATAAGCCGTGACTTATATAAAAAAGAAACACACATTAATGCAATGGCTCAGCATAAAAGAAAAATAACTTATGTAGGAATATTATTAACAGTGTAAAATGTTGTTTAATTTAGCCCGACGTTTATAAGCACTCAGTAACTAGCTCAGTTCTCAGAGTAGTTACGTAACTGTCGTTAATTAATTGTCCTTTTCTTATTTCCCAACACTATGGATATTATTCCAGGTTCGTGAGCAGTCGTGTGCTAATTGCATCAGAGAATACTTGCCAAGTCTGTTTGATGAACACTGCTGTAATACATAACTTATCGTGGTTTCGTCTTGATTCCCCAACATAAGATAACAAGAGTAGCATCTACAAATGAAATCCTATAACGGAACTGGAATCTTGTGACCAGACCTTTTCTGCCTGGGATGTTATCTCATTATATAAAGAAAATCTGTAAATAAAATTGTTAAATTATTAGTAGCTGTGTAAGGGATCCATGAGCCCACGAACATAGATGCTAGTATCCGACGCCCAGGTCGATAGAAGCGTCTCGCGGGCCCCGAGGAATCATGACGTCACATCATGACATGACGTCGTCTCTCACGCTAGCCAATATCGCTGGTAGTTTTAGAAACGCGGATATTCTTTGAACATGACATGCTAATGCATTGTGGGTGTGTGTCTATAATGGCGGGTTTTGTGATGTGTGTGCGTTAAAGCTTTTCAATCACGGAAAAAAATTGATAATACTTGCTGCAAAAGCAGATGTTTGCAGAGGAGAAAGGATAGTTTATATTCCAGATAATGGACGGTAAGTAACTTCCGTTAGTAATCTTATAATGCTCAAGAAAAGTAAAGTGTATGGTAAATCTACAGAAATTTCATTCTTTGTGCCTATAGTATTCTGATGCATTATGTTACCCAGTAAAGTTTCTTTCAACGCATCAATGTGGATTATTTGTGGCAATGGCGTATTTTCATAAAAAATGGCTTCGGTATTTAAGTTGCAATCATCGTAACTTTTTCCTGATCAAAAAGTGGGTAGTAACTGTATTCTAACGTCAGTAACCTGCACATTTGAAAACTTTCGAATGTTCAAAATTACGTCATTCATCATAGTCAGTATTTTTTTACAGTAAAATAGGTATGAATTGCAATGACTGAATCCAGATTTGTGAGTGATGTAATCTGTTTTTGTAATGGATGTTTCAGTTTCTGAAATGAAAATCCAAAGAAGAGAAGACAGCGAGAAGTAGCTTTTTGTCTGTTTCATGGTTTATAGGCCTACTGGGGAAACTCGCCATGTAAAAAAACGAGTAAAGCATCAAGCTTGGTACCTCTATGGTGATGTGGAAATCCGAGCGTTGTTAATAAAGAAATTAATTCAGTGTGTGTGTGTTTCTTTTGATTCCTTTATCATGTTGCTTATAGTAGACCAAATTTAATTAAAATACCCAGGTGATAATTTCAACATAAATTGGACTATGTGCATAGCTGTTTCTAATGGTTTTGCTGCTTGTCAGAGGCAAAGTATGAATATTTACCATTCTCTGGCACGTGCGTTCACTAGTCATTTATGGCAAAAGAAATCACTGACTGAAAGCATAATTTGCTTGGTAGACATAATTGGAAATGACATTTTTAGTTATAATTTTACGTTTTTAGATTATAGTACTCCCTGAGAGATTATCTTCTGCATTTATTGACCCTGACATGACTGGTAATGGGTGTTTCACCACCAGGTTAGGCATACAGCATTAAGTGTCCTGCTCTGTTGTGAGCAGCATGGTAGTCAATGTGTTAAGCAGGCATTTAGGAACTTTGAATGTGAAGTATATGCATCTGTACAGTTGTGGCTAAAAAGAACAGCTAGAATGCTAATTACTGTTTCAGGAATTATCCTTTACACAGTTAAATATGTATCTAAAAATGAATTCATGAATAACTTTGTAGTCATTTAATCGTTTGGTTTTGTAAGACATTTAAATAAAAATACTGCACACCCAAAAATAGTCTGGAAATGGCAAAGAATATCAAATATAAGTAATATTTTTCCTCAGTAAGATAAAAGTGTAAAATTGCTGATACCTGGTTGTTACCATATCACTGCTGGCCCCAGCAGAGCAGTCTGGTGTGACCACCGGCACATTCATGCCAGCCAACGGGTTAATACACAAAACAGGGCAGTGCAAGACTTGGTCCGTAATTCTCATTGGTTGAAGCAGCTAAAATCAAATTTCTGAGGTGTGCTGGAACTGTGTTATTGGTATATTCCCCAGCATGATTTAAAATTTTTGCATTGAAATGGCACTGACAGTGCGTAATATATTTTGCAACTGAGAATAGATACTAAAAAATTTATGTGTGAATATATTTCAAGAAACCCTTTCATACCAAACCTGACAATTATATTGACACACAAGTAAACCACCTGAATGGCACACTGGGTTATACAAGCATTAGCTGTAGGTGTAGAATAGGTAGTTTACACAGAAAACTTTTCATACAAATTTTATTGTAAAGCACACTAAAGTTAAGGGAAAGGTGCAATGCCTAGATGAGATAAAGTTGGACACGCAAGAACTGGTTTGGCTCAGATATATGGAAAATTAACTGTAGTATTATATGACATACAACACATCTGAGGTGCAAATTTGTGGAGAGGAGAGATTGCATTTAACCTGTTGTGTATGGTGCACATTTTGTTACAGTGCTGGGATGATCTCATCCAGATTTCAAAATTAGTGGTCTAGTAATGAAACTCTCATCAGTTTTAATATTTAAAAATAAACATGCCTGAAAAAGGAAGCTGAATTAGGACTTTCAATTAAATTGCAAAAATGTTCTTGTTTTGCACATTCACTGTGGATGACACTTAAAAGCACGGTGTTAGTAGCTCTTATTGACCTTGTCAGCCACAGTGAACATGTTGAAGGTTTTAAAGTAACAAAGTAGTTGTTGACATTGAGATATTAATGGATGACAGCAGGAAACAGCAATGAAATAATGTGAATTACTTAAACCAGGAATTAAACAAGTCTACATAGCTTTGAACACAGCCAAAAAATGGTTGGTTCAAATGGCTCTGAGCACTATGGGATTTAACTTCTGAGGTCATCAGTGCCCTAGAACTTAGAACTACGTAAACCTAACTAACTTAAGGACATCACACACATCCATGCCCAAGGCGGGATTCGAACCTGCGACCGTAGTGGTCGCGCGGTTCCAGACTGTAGCGCCTAGAACCGCTCGGCCACCGCGGCCGGCGAACACAGTCATTTCACACTTCTTATTCACTGCATATTTGTGTGCTATAACTAATACAGCAACCTTTTATTTTCTCATCTTTGATCTGGAACACGTGTCACATCTTGCTTGTTTTCCTAGAGCAACTCTAGGTTTACAAGATCCACATTTCAGAATTCTGGTAATTGCTAGCCCTACCTCATGCTGAAAGTGTGGGTTGATAGCTGTCTCTTCAGATATGATCTCATCAACTGCCATTTCAGAAACTTGAAGCAAAAATGTGATTATTCAATTTTCTGTCAGTGATGAATATATCACTAATGTATAGGTACGTTCATGATGGTATAGAACAGTGCAGGGCCATCTTCTGCTGGGTAGACTAAACTGTGCACTTCACATCCAGTGCATCAATTTCTTCATAGGTAGTATCATAGTACACTACTATCTCAGACTTGATTGTTGCGATGCTCAATGAAACAGCATTATGCCTTGAAGACGCTAAACTAACAGTCTTCTTAAGTTTTTGAATGAAGGATATAAGAAGTAATATATCCAAAAACAATTAAGTTTTACATTTTGCTGTCAGGAACTCTTTTGGAATCTTTCCTTTTATTATTATTTTGTACATGTGTGGTCTTTTTCCGCTTCCCAGTTTGACAAGCACATCTGATTTGCTTAATGGGGATATTTATGGTTACAAAAAATAAATAAATAAATATGTGGATACAATGCAACCCGCAAACCAAGATCATCCTCCAAAACTTTACGAGCCTAGGAAATAAGCACAATGATTTGGACATAGTAGCATGTTTTAATAAACCAGATGTTTCAGTTATTACTGAGCATTGGTATACCAAAAAAGAATCTTATTATGCACCCATTAACAAATAATTTCTGCTCATCTTTCAGTAGGAATATCAAACCTTATGGTGATGTTGCAAAAAGTGGCAATAATTGGTGCTCAAAGATGTAATTACTACGTGTTGAAGGTGTTACTCAACTTTCTGCCATAAGCTATAGATGGGAAAGGAAACATAATTTTAGATATAGACAGACCTCCATCTGAAATTACAGATTTGTTTTAGCTAATCTCTATCAGTTGCTTGTAGAGAGAGATAGTAAATACTAAGGGAAAACGGCTGGTAATTATGCTGATAATTGTTCACAGTTTAATAAAACCTTATCTAACACAAATCAGTTTTCATTCATAAGGATGGCGAGTGGCACACACAGATCTAACATTACTGATAGGTAATACAGGGTACCCAGGACTTTGTACTGGATACTTTCTTTTGTTTATTTGTGTAAATGACAAAATACTGCTCCTCAAATTAAAGGATAGTTCTGTATGCTGATGCTACACCCATTGCATGCAAGTGTAAAGATCGTGAGCAACTACAAAAACTATGAAACTGTATTACAAATGAAATAACTCAGTATTTCTATGAAAGTCATCTCATTGTCAGCACAAGATAGCAGCAGTAACGGATTTTCACCCCACAAGACAGATTTTTAAATTCAGTTGTGCACTGGAACTGATATTGTCACCAAAGAAAACTACTGCTTGGTTACAGTTAAACTTTCTATATTTAACATGTTATAACATGGAAATAAACTGTCCTTATCAGAGCCAACTTTAACTATCATATCTATAAATATTGAAGGCATATCATCAGCCAAAGAACATCTGTTATCCAACCTATGCCGTGACAAAAAGTGCAACGTCCTGTGTATACAAGAGACGCATAGAGATGAGCGACAGAGACGACCAAAAATACCGGGCATGAAACTAGCTGCAGAAACACCGCACTCTCAGTATGGAAGTGCTATATTTGTTAAGACCAGGGCTTCAGATAATCAGTGCTCACTGCACCGTAGAAAATAACATCGAAGTCATTTCAGTGGAGCTGAGTAACTGCGTGGCTACCTCTATGTATAAGCCCCCTTCGGCTGCATTTTCCTTCACACCACCCAGGAACTTCCATAACAGCAAGACGTCTGTAGTAATCGGTGACTTTAACAGCCATAGTCATTTGTGGGGATACTCTGAAGATGACGAAAATGGGGAGGCAGTCCTCTCCTGGGCTGAATCCTGCCAGTTGTCTCTTATACATGACAGCAAGCTACCCCCTTCCTTCAACAGTGGCAGGTGGCAACGTGGATTTAACCCTGACCTCCTCTTTGTGAGTGAAGACATCACACAGCTTTGCTCCAAATCAGTGTGCTCGCCCATACCAAAGACGCAACACAGGCCACTACTGTGTCAAGTTCTTCCAGCAATAAGGCCACAGGAGGTGAATTTCAAACGGAGATACAATTTCAAGAGAGCTGATTGGAAAAAATTTGCTAAGATGCTGGACAAGGAGATTAAGTCTGTGCGACCTATTCCTGAAGAGTATGACAGCTTTGTTCAAACTGTCAAACATTGCTCCCGGGCATCAATTCCAAGAGGGTGTAGGACAACGTATCTGCAGTGTGTGACACCTGAAACAGCTTCTCTGCTGTACGGATACTATCGACTATATGAAGAAAACCCTTATAGCGAGGAGACTTATCTGGCTGCGCAAAATACTCTCTCCTCAATCTCTGAGGTGAAGAGAGAACAGTGGATTAAACTGATGACAGAATGTGAGACGAGTAGAAGTAGTCAAAAGGCCTGGAGATTGTTACGACACCTTAACAATGATCCCTCCCAACCCAATACGCATACAAATGTGAAGGCAGACCAGATCGCATACCAGCTTTTGAAAAATGGTAAACCTGATCATACCAGTAAAATCGGGAGACGAACCCTGGAAAGGGAGCCCGAACAAGAGGGAAACACTCTGTCTCGACCATTCAGTTTGAATGAGGTCGACTCAGCTCTAAATAAGTGCAAAGTCGGAAAAGCAGCAGGGGTAGATGACATAAGAAGTGAACATATCAATAACTTTGGTCCAAGCGCAAAGTGCTGGCTACTCGAGCTAATGAATAATTGTGTCAAGAGCGGCAAGATACCAAAATATTGGCGGAAAGTAAAAATTATAGCTATACATAAACCAGGAAAAGACCGGGATGACCCCAAAAGCTATAGGTCAATCTCCCTCCTATGCCACCTGTATAAGGTATTGGAAAGGTTGACCCTCCAAAGAATTACAGATATGATAGAACCATTACTGATCCCTCAACAGGCAGGATTCAAACAAGGGAAGAGCTGTACAGCACAGGTGTTGAATTTGACACAGCAGATAGAGGACGGCTTCCAAAGGTGGCAGATAACAGGAGCGGTGTTTATAGATCTTTCAGCCGCCTACGACACTGTCAACCACAGACTCTTGTTGTTGAAGCTGTACAACCTCACCAAGGACTATAAACTAACCTGTCTAATTAGAAATCTTCTGCAGAACCGAAGATATTTTGTGGAATATCAAGGACAAAGAAGCAGATGGAGGCAGCAGAAACATGGGTTGCCACAGGGCAGTGTACTGGCACCCACCCTCTTCAATATATACACTAATGACCAGCCGTTACCAGAAGGAACACAAAGCTTCATATATGCAGATGACCGAGCAATCACAGCACAAGATCACAGCTTTGAGAGGGTGGAGCGGAAGCTAACTGATGCTCTGAAAGAATTAACTGCCTATTACAGGGACAATCAATTGAAACCAAATCCTTCTAAGACCCAGACCTGTGCTTTCCACCTCCGAAACAGACAGGCTAGTAGAACCTTGCAGATAGATTGGGAAGGAACCTCTTTAGAACACTGCAAGACTCCAAAATACCTCGGAGTCACTCTGGACCGTGCTCTTACATATAAGGAATACTGCTTAAAAACAAAGCAAAAAGTGGCTGCCAGGAACAATGTGGTTAGGAAGCTGACTGGAACAACATAGGGAGCACAGCCAGACACAGTGCGCACATCCGCATTAGCCCTCTGCTACTCTGCAGCTGAGTACGCTTGCCCAGTATGGTGCAGATCTACACATACGAAGAAAGTTGATGTTGCTCTGAATGAGACATGTCGTATCACTACGGGTTGTCTAAGAGCCACACCTGTGGAAAAACTGTACTGCTTATCCGGCATAGCCCCCACGGACATCCGAAGAGATACAGCAGCATGGAGTGAAATGAAGAAGGCATTAACATCCGAGCCCACCCACTACATGGCCATCAACTGGCACAGCAAAGACTTGTGTCTAGAAAGAGCTTCCTTCACAGTACAGAACCACTCGCTGACACTCCACATCAACACCGGGAGAAGAGATGGCAGGTCAGATTCCAGCATCTGGAGGAGTGGCTGATCCCGCAAGAAGTATTTCCCCCAGGCCACACAGAGAAATGGTCCACTTGGAAATCACTCAACAGCCTGTGTTCTTCTGTCACAAGATCCAAGAGTAATCTGGAGGGGTGGGGCTTCCAGTGTGACTGCGGAGC
Source organism: Schistocerca nitens (assembly GCF_023898315.1). NCBI lineage: Eukaryota > Metazoa > Arthropoda > Insecta > Orthoptera > Acrididae > Schistocerca > Schistocerca nitens. The sequence continues at coordinate 116,200,416 of NC_064620.1, read as the reverse complement.
TGCGATGCAGACATCAACACATCTACTACAATGCACATTACCTCCAACTGTGTGCACCATGGAGGACCTCGTAAACGCTACACAAAGTGCACTGAACGTTGCAAATTTTTGGGCATCCACTGTATAGATTAAAATTACCTTATGTTTGACAACACAATCTGTGTCTAATCATTTATTTCATTCTTGACTAGTTTAATTTATAAACCATAATGTATGTATGTATGTAGTAATGTATCTAATATTTTTTTTTAATTTGCTTCTGACACATTAATAAATAAAATAACATGGAAACTAATTACCGTACAAGAACATAACTTGGTAGCATTAATGTCAAGGACATGGGGAAGAGAGATAATGCAGAATCAATTCAATTGAAACACTTTTAATGTGCTGCTACAGTACACCATACCATTACATACCAGTACCATTACCGGTGACGGTGATGGAGGCTGTTATGAAAAGCTTGCGATATTATTCAAATCTGATATGGCAAGTTAACAGAACTTTTGATCCATGTGAGTAAAATTATCGTGTAAAATCGATAGTGCAAGTCTCTTCAGGGCCTTCGGAGTCTTTCACTTACATGTCAACATATTTACTCCCTAATAGTATTTGTTGTCCATAATAGGGGTAATTTTACTCTGTTCAGTGAAATGAACTTGCAAAATACTGGAAGGAAATGGAATTTCACATTCTGATTGAAAGTCTTTAAGAGGTTGCTGCAAGACATCAGGCAGAAAACTGAAAATCTTAAGATATTAATAAAATACAAAGTAAAAAAATTATTTTATTAGCCTCTCCTTCTATAATTATAATTAAATGTAATGTTCTTACTCAAGGATGCATATGATAGTTAACACTAAGGTTCAAATTAACAGGGTTTTAATGTTACCATTATATGTAGGGCTGCCAGTACTCATTGTAAAATTCTGAAATGCTTTGTACAAAGTATGAGAGAAACAGCACTTGAATAAAAAAACCATTTCTAGCTTTCAGGGTCATTACTTCCTTCCTCTGGGAAGATGAATATGTTTTGTGACTGGAAATGAGGGGAAGATCACTTAGACCACCCGTATCGAACACTTATGTGACATATTCATGAATACTGCTCCAAAGTTTGAGATCCATGTCAGATTTAAGCAACACATTGAAGCAACTCAGAGGCTGGATGCTAGATAGGTTACCAGTAGTTTCAAACTATGTGCGAGTATTATTTTGTATAACACTATTGACAAAATTTAGAAGGCATCAGAAATCAGGGCTCGGATGATAGACAGCCTTTCTTCCCTCTCTCTATTTGCGAGTGGAACGGTACCATTTGGTTGCTTGTGTAGTATGTATATACATAAAAATACGGAAGAAAATTGTGACTGCCTACTACATTAAGAAGTAATAGTTGAACTAACCTAAAGCTTCGTGATTTACTTCAAATGTTTTGTCCCATTGACACACTCCGACAATCAGTGACTTCCATCTATAGCAGTCTTACAATTTGGAGATGTCAGTATTGCTCCGATCTATTAATATTCCCTCATTGAGCTCTTTTTATTTTAAGATCACATAAACTGGATTTTTGAGAGACTACATACAGGAAGATGTGATTGGCATATAGCTGTTTGTTTACAGAAAAACAACGATCAAAATTTAAGCATATCGGTAACGCACACAGGGCAAGAGCACATATCTGGGCAAGGGCACTATACTGGATTTGGCCCCCATTCCCTAGAAACCTTGACTGGAGTAATAACTTTATTTGTAGCATAGTCTGAGGTCTACATTAGGTTGAAAAGCGATAATTTCGTTGACAGTTGTGGAACACAGCGAATGAGAAATAAAGGTTGTGGTAACAGACGGACGTGTATCTTTGCCTAATATTTGTTTGTGGCATATTTAAATGCACTTTCCCACATTTAACGCATTTCTCATAATAAAAAAAAATAAAACTACTAGGTCATCCCCAAAAAACATATATTAGAAAATGAACAAGCATCCGACGTGTTTTGATGCATATTACGTACAGATATCGTACACAAACTGGAAAAATGCATTGGGCGTTCCACTACGCATCCTTTACCATATTTTATTCGTTTTTCCGCATTTGCTACTGCTGGTATGGGTTCAAGGACAAATTCGTGCTGCAAACATCTCAGTGGTAGTTAGCCTACATTAGTAAGCAGCAGTTAATGCGTTAAAAACATTTAGACACATTGTCTGCAATGCGTAATATGTGTTATGCTATAAATCACTCTGCCTTTCAACCAATAATTTGTAATGAGTTGGTTTCAATCAATCACGTATGGCTCTAATATGTAACTTTGACTACGCTGCGGATTTATCATGTCACCATAATACAGATTATTCGCATTTAAACCTTCTTTCTACATTTTATTCTGTTAACGGAAGCTTCATTCAAACAATCTGGATTGATCTGACATTCCAAAACAACAGCTGAAGGCAAGTCTGTATAAATACTGTAGCCAACGTGTGACGTCACTTACGTCAACAGAGTTGTTTACAGGTCTAGTCACCAGGCAGCGCTGTCAAGCTTTCAGCCTTGTTGATGACGTCATGAAGCGATTCCTCGGGGCCTGCGAGACGCACGTCAGATCGATAGTAGAAAGGAGTCGATTGTGGAGTGCTGCAGGAGGCAGTGAGACGAGTGTCGAGTGCGGGGTAGTACTGGAGAGTGTCGAGTGAGCAGTGGCCGAATTTCGTGTTTCGCGTCAACCGCGTTGGCCAGCAACAACCATGGAATGCAGTGAGGATTGTTGTGGATGTTAACCATCATCATTGCGTGTGACGAAATACCTAAAATCAGCAACCAATAAGCGATATAACCGTAATTAGATGTGTAAGGCGAAGGTAGCAACTGCCTCAGAATTTGTGTGTTAGTAGAAAATATACAGTTTGTACATAGCAACCTTTGTGGTCCTTAATAATAGACAAACTTTCAATCATTCCACTATTGATTCTCAGAACAGCCGCACTCGGTTGAAATACCCCCTTAACCACAGCAGGAAAACCGATAGCCTTCATCCATTACGCACACGGTCATATAATCATAATAATTAACTGTTTGGCGGCTTCGATAAATTACACAAAACCCAGTAAAGGAATTTTAAACGGGGGTGTTTCATCTTGATTCCCGTGAAAAGGACAGTGCAATCTTCGGATCCGAACAATGATTTATTAAGCACTATTTTTGGTTTCAGTGGAAAGACATTGACATTTATCGGACGATTTTAGTGCAAAAATAATTTGGTATTGTCGTTACCATGACTAAAATCAGAGTATTTCAACTAGAAACATTGTAATGTAACGGATTTATGGTGAAATTAGAAGTCGCGGGAACGAAGCACATTATTTAGACAATACAGTGTAAAAGTGACTGAGAAACAGTAAACAATTTGTTTTTATAAGTTAAAGTGACAAAACCAGTATTAATAAACAATATATTGAGGTATGGACACGAGAACCTGCGTCAATTGCTGTAAAATTCATATTCTAAGAAAAGGCGCGTTTGTGCATAATCGCGAGTGAACTTGCCAAAATTCCGTTACGAAAGTATCAGGAACATGTTTTCAAGTGACTTTGTATCCAAAATTGTCTTCTGAACGGTGTAAATCGCTCAATTTGATGTGGACCCATAAACTGTTACCGCATGTGCGAGTGTTGAGTTGACTGGCGTAATTGTTGGTGACGTCACCCAGACTCCGTGAGCGCCTGACTAAAGCATCTGAAGCAGTGAAGTAGTTCCACACGCCGCGACAGCAAGGAATTGGATAGTGGAGATGTACCACACCGACCGGTGACTACAGCGGAGCCAAGTGGTTGAAGTAGAAACAACGACGACGCGGAGTTCGACATCTAGTGGCGTAGCCCCGAAGTATACGACGTCTGCGCCACCTACCCGCCGATCAACGAAATACGTGACAGCAGCTCCATCCCGTCGCCAACTACCAAACTACGAGACTTCGTCAGCGCAATTTGTCGTGGACGTAAACACTGCACACGGCACCACACCAGCTACAACGACACTTCACCTGACAGCTGCCGGGCAGGAGGAGCCAGCGCCAACACGACTAGTAGCGTGACTTCAAACGTCAAAACATTGCGTTTTCGACGAGCGTCGAGGGGTGAGTGAGGGCGATTTGCTGGCGCGAGACTAATTAATATTGCACTATTTTCAAAGCGTGGAAGGAACTTCAAATTAAATTTGACAATTCCAGAAATTATAAAAACAATATTTTGTAACATTTCTTTGCGAATTTGCTCTGAAGCACGGTACGCTAATATGCGGTTATTTTCATGCTGTGCAGCACAGAATAGTGTCTCATTTGCATTATTTATTGTAAACTACATGTTTATAGGTCTGTTAAGTTGTGTTTATGTTAATTTGAGATTTTATGTATAAATGCAGTCATTGATGTTTGATGTGGATAGGCTTCTGTTATTTATGGTGTTCAATGGAGAGGTCTATTTTGCCAGTCTGGGTTAACCGAATACAGTGAAGGATTATTTCGTTATTAGCTAATTAGTGAGTGTTTGGGTTACTAGGAGGTTATTTTATTTTATTTCTTTTTTTTTTTTTTTTTGTCTGTGCATAGTGAATAGTTAGACTGGATCCTGAATTGAAAGAGAATATGTCAATGGACAGCCCATTGGGTCATTCAACCGGTTATCCTGAGACACCGGTAAAACCAATTAGAAAGGAACTGAGTCTTGAGGATGTAGAATCGCAGTCAGTAATTCTTCAGATGTTCCAAGAAATCAACAAGCGAATAGAAAGGGGAAATGACGAAATCAAGAAAGAAAACAAAGAAATCAAGAAAAGTATAGCAGAGATGTCCCAAGAAAACCAAGAAAACTTAAGGAAAGGACTGCAGGCATTACAGGAACAGATGAGAATAACTCTTCAGGAGAGAGATGACAAGCTACAGGTGAAGGTAGATCGACTCCAGGAAGAGATGATCGATATGAAAGTAGAGATAATCGGAAAAGCTGAGGGAGATGTCATGGACCTCAAAACTGAATTGGAAGAGAAAATGCAGAAAATTGAAACACAACAACACCTGCAGATTATAGACGTGGTACAAATACAGCAGCAGTGCCAAGTCAATATAGGTAAATCTGGAAATAGGCAAGTGAAATTGGAGGAGGCTGTGGAACATATAGTCACAAATGAGATCAAACAGCTGCAGGAGGGAGTCCAACAGTTAGAAACTAAAACCGAAGAGATTGATAGGAAGATAAATAGTGCCACCTTAACAGTAAGGGAGGGCAATGTCGTTACAGTAGTGAACGCTGATAATAGGTATACCCAGGCCCACATGGGGCAAAAATATAAACCCAAAGGGGCATTGCATTCAATGATATTAACTAAGTGGTTACGAGGAGTGTTCCCAGCACACTTGCGAGATGCAGATAAAATTCAGATCGCAACAGACAGAATGGAAGGTGAAGCTTTCACCTGGGAGTTAGGAAGAAAGAAGAAGTTATCAGCTACAGTCGATTTGAGGAAGAGTTTTTAAAGAAATACTGGTCCAAAAGTCACCAGTGTGCAACACTTAAAGATTTCCTGCATTGCAAAACCCTTAATACCTGGAGAGGTACCTTGAGAGAATTTGCTGAGCATCTATGGGAGTTGAATGAAACACTGGAGCAGCCATTGAATAACGACATAATGATATCAGCAATTAAAAGGAGGTTAAGTCGCAGGATGCAAGAAAACTTATCTGGAAGCCTGATTAAAGATGAAGATACTTTAATAGAAGTATTGGAGCGATTAGAGACTATTCGTGCACAGGGAAACAATCAGATGCGTGATCAGAACCAAGATGGAAATAATTACCATCAAAGTCAGTTTAATGGCCCACCAAATTACAGTGGTAGAGGTGGGGGTAATGGATATAGGAACCGTGGCAGTGGTCGACAGTTTTATTACAATCATAGGAGAGATGATAATGACAGGAATTATGAGAGGGGAGAATTTATACAAAGGGATCATGAGGTACGAATTGAAGAAAGTTAGGTGTAGGGAGCCAGCAACTCTTTTGCTGGTATACCAAGTGGCAACTGGTACACTCCCAGCTGGGTGAGACTTTATTTCTTATGACTTTATTTCTTATTTCAAGTTTCACTCCTCTTCCATCTTTCTCTATCCTTAGGTTAATAAAGTTAGTGTGTAGTAGTTAGGGTTGGTAGTGGTCATCCAAGTAATTCAGTCAGGACCCATGTAGCAGATTTATAGTTGACTTAAAATGAGGATAAGTAGTTACTGCTGATGTAGAGTATGAGATGTCAAAGAATCAATAAATTAAAAATCAGCTTAGTATCACTACATTGCAAAATTAATAGTGCCAGAAGTAATAAAATGAGAACCAGATCAGAAAGCTAACATTTATAAAATGTGATGGGAAGCTAATTGGACAAACAAGAGTTTGTGTAATCTTACAGAGTTGTTTTATGAGGCAAGAAAAGGTCAAGCAATTGCAAGAGAATTGAAGTAATGTATCAGTTTGTAAGTAGGTGAACATACAAAGAAACAAATACATGAGAAGATAGTTGTTCGAATAAATGATGTGAAATATGATGAACGGAGAGCCCAAGGAGCCTAGAGTAGTATTTTTATGTAGTTATTGCAGTGAATATGGAGGATTGATGTAGGTTGAAGATATATATTTATTTGCAGTTGAAGTTGCTATTAAGTTGAGGGAGTTATGGGTAATGAAATGTATTGAGTATGAGATGTTTGAAGTATTAAAGTATGTCATTTAGCACATGAGCAACATCTGTTCGCCAGTTATTTGTAGTATACATGTTGATCTGAGGTATGCTGATAAAACAGAAGGTGTAACTTATGAGTAATGAGTAATTCATGTATCCAATTAGCTATCAGAGTCAATTGTGGCTATACTTAGGTCAAGCTTTAGAAGCAGAATTCTGGCACTGTGTATGAATAATAAACATCCATACAACAGGTTTGAATTAGTGTCAAAATAACACGAAATATTGTACCTCCCATCTGAGCACGAGTAATAACAACTCATATGGCAGTATAAATGTTGGGCAAAATGAAATGATCAGTAATTTAAAATTTTCATTTGGTGACCACATTAGTTATAGTGATACAAATAGTCATGTAAGACATACTTACTGTAATAATGGAGCATTTAATAATATTGAATCAATTTGTAGAGGTATGAGGGATTGTAAAATAATTGCATAAGTCAAGGTGTAAATGCTATATTTTGTTTTGATATTCAATTTCGCTTGTGTTCAAGACTCAAATGAATAAGTTGTGAATTTCTTCCTTAAGTTTGATGTGTGTTGGCCAAGTGAGTTATAAGTTAGAGCAATAGTAGTATGGATGGCAGGAACCCCGCTGAAAGGCGGCATACCAAAGGGGTATCTGGCATTCAACTAGCTTGTTTTCTTGTCTTTGCTGTAGCAACTTATAAAAGATTAACCAGTAATAAATATGTATTTAACAGCCAATACAAACCTTTAAAAGTGAAGATTTTTGGTAATTGATGTAAGATAAGTTTGTAAAAATATTTACCATGCCATATTTAATAAGATAGAGTGATGTTGTATAACGTTTCTGTAGGGGCAATTTGCTACTGGAGCCAATAGGGTATTATTTGTGATATTATGTGACTTTTCAGTATGTGAACCAAAACTTTTATTCCTCATTTTCATTTATATACTATGTGATAACTTTTTCCTATTATTGTTTTTCGCCTGTGGCTACAAAGAAGGTGTTTAGGGAGGGGATGTAAGGGATCCATGAGCCCACAAACATAGATGCTAGTATCCGACGCCCAGGTTGATAGTAGACAGGAGTCGATTAAGGAGTGCTGCAGGAGGCAGTGAGACGAGTGTCTAGTGCTGGGTAGTACTGGAGAGTGTCGAGTGAGCAGTGGTACTGGAGAGACGGGCAAGAATGGTGATCAAGTAAATTCACTGAAATGTGATAGATGAGCGCATCCCTCTAATCGTCGTGGGGTGGACTCTTATCGATACCGATTCGCGAGTGATATGACACCAAAAGTGACAAGTGCCGATTTTCGTGTTTCACGTCAACCGTGTTGGCCAGCAACAACCATGGAATGCAGTGAGGATTGTTGTGAATGTTAACCATCATCATTGCGTGTGACGAAATACCTAAAATCAGCAACCAATAAGATATATAACCGTAATTAGATGTGTAAGGCGAAGGTAGCAACTGCCTCAGAATTTGTGTGTTAGTAGAAAATATACAGTTTGTACATCGCAACCTTTGTGGTCCTTAATAATAGATAAACTTCCAACCATTCCACTATTGAGTCTCAGAACAGCCGTACTCGGTTGAAATACCTCCGAAACCACAGCAGGAAAACCGATAGCCTTCATCCATTAAGCACATGGTCATATAATCATAATAATTAACTGTTTGGCGGCTTCGATAAATTACACAAAACCCAGTAAAGGAATTTGAAATGGGGGTGTTTCAGCTGCCTCCGGCCTTGTGGGATCTGAAGTACAGTTAATTGTCCTAACCGACGGCATGTCTCGTAGATGAGTTAAAAGAAACATGTTAAAGATTTTTCTAAGATGGCGTCTAACAATGAAAATTCTTTGTTAAGGCCCATATCTACTTAAGGCAATAGAGATATCAGATTCACAGTCGATTGACCATATACACAAATTGTTTTGACAAAATAACCATTATATTTTTCGGATTTTAAGTACAACTTACATTATAAGCCGGTACAGCAAGATGAGCTTTACCCAAGAACGTCCTCTTAGATCTGAATCCAAGCAGATAAGATAAGTGAATGGCAAAGGAAAGATAGTTCATGCATAGAAGTGCAAGAGTCCATGGAATAACATGTCCATCGTAGTTCTATCTCTTCTTTGGCGTACTTGTCGACTATTTATAAAATTTATCATAATATTTAGTTTACATTTTTTTAAAGTCAAGTGCAACCAGGACAAACAGTACACCACGCGTAGCTACATACCATCACAAGCACATCTAGCAATGTTCTCAGTTTTACACTGATTTCACATGACTATGTAAAAAAAGTACCAAGTCATCCTCACGGGAGTTGAATAGTGTCCCGGAAATAGTTAACAGCCGCTTTCTTGATGTCGCAGGTTGTATGCACAGAAGTTCTTGCCCTTATAGAACCACTTTATGAAAATATCGTAGAATAGCGTCGAATGCAGTCTTCCTCACGGACCTAAGTGCTACTCCATCCATCACATGTTACCCTTCGTGCTTTCAACAACCACAAATGTGCCCCCCACTATATAGAGGCTCCTATACCCCAGCACAAAGGATGTGAATGAATCGAGCATTATGCTTGGCTCTTATCAAATTTACCCGCCGAATTACTGATGCCACCGGTATCGAAGCACCATCGGCCTTTTTTCCTTCTGCAGACGAGACTTTCAGCAGTTATTTTACTCACCTCGACGTATTGCACTGGCAATTTAATCTTACAAACTACCATACATATAGCCAAATACCGAAAGACTAAGTTGTTCACACTGCTCTCCCACCGAGGACATGAGCTCTGAGAACAGGAGCTTGAATATTAGTGTGTGAAACCGATCTCCAACCCAGCAATATATCACTGTGTACGATGTCAATGTAGTAAACATACAATTCATATACTGCACCAAACAAAATCATTCCTATCACATCATTCATACATGCATACAGGGTGGTCCACTGATAGTGACCACGTCAAATATCTCACGAAATAAGCATCAAACGAAGAAATTACAAAGAACGAAACTCGGCTAGCTTGAAGAGGGAAACCAGATTGCGCTATGGTTGGCCCGCTAGATGGCCTTGCTATAGGTCAAATGGATATCAACTATGTTGTTTAAAATAGAAACCCACCATTATTTATTACATATCAGTATAGTATGTAAATAAATATGAATGTTTTAGTTGGACCACTTTCTTTGCTTTGTGATAGATGGCGCTGTAATAATCGCAAACTGGTTTCCCCCTTCAAGCTAGACAAGTTTCGTTCTTTGTAGTTTTTTCGTTTCACGCTCATTTCGTGAGATATTTGGGCCGGCGCGGGTTCTCGGGTTCGATTTCCGGCGGGGTCAGGGATTTTCTCTGCCTCGTTATGACTGGGTGTAGTGTGATGTTCTTAGGTTGGTTAGGTTTAAGTAGTTCTAAGTTCTAGGGGAGTGATGACCATAGATGTTAAGTCCCATAGTGCTCAGAGCCATTTGAACCATATTTGGGCCGGTCATGATCAACGGACCACCCTGTATACTCCTCACAGCACTCGATATTTTCCTGCAACTGATGATCACAAGTCATCCACCCCGCACCCCGCGACCAGAGCACCCTCAGCGGACAGAAGTCGCTCTCTGAACTGCTCTATAAATTCGGGCTCGTTTCCTCTCGACACAAACACATTACTGTTTCTGGTCCGAACCTGATTCCTAACTTTCTCGCTTTTCTACACACATCTCCAGACTCGGGGATAGCGAGAACACACGTATGTTCGCATGGTTCACCATAAGATTATACCATTTTCGCGGTACTTTTCGATATCAAGCACTAGGCAACATCCTAACGATCGTTAGTGTAACGTAATTCCCAAGATATAGACTGGAAATTATTTCTCTACAAACCCAAAACTTTAGCTAAGTGGGGCATTTACTCGGCAACTCGAAACAAATAAAAGAAACTGATATTTCCACTCTCGTATGCCGATTTCGGTCATGTAGTAGATTCCAAATCATCCCTATAATTTACAAGGTCAACTAAAGTGATCTCTTGTCTAGAGAACCGGCAAACGTGTCTTCCACATGCTAGATGCACACAACACAATGATCTTCTCTCAACTAAATAAAGGCGTGAAATGTGCAGAAGCAGTCAAATGAACAAATTACATGGGAGGGAATAATGATACAGCACAAAGCACCTCCATATTCAATCTTCTCAAATTCCACGTAATCACAAAATCTATCCAACATGTACTAAGTATTAGTTCGCTATTCGGCTGTCTAGAGGACAACACTGTTAATTCATCTATAATCTTACACTCCAACAGGCATCTCCAGTCTGACAGCTCCTACCGTTAATGGGAAACATGAATCACCCCCACACAGGTCACCAGCCCTGCAGGCCAAACACGCAGAGGTAGAATGTTAATCCTATGAAATCGGTCACAAATATATTTTACCCCTGTACTTACAACCAAGTGTTACAATCGCAGTCTCAGTTGAATGACATTCGACAATGAGCGAAGTATCGGAAATACTCTCTGTTCACGACTGTGGCTCTGGAAATGGAAATATCAGTACCACTCTTATGACTTGACATACTCTTCCCATGCTATCACAGTACTCCACATCAAATCCATACCTTCCATACGACTGGACATAGTCATTTCCTTTGCACAGACACATACTTTATAAGCCTGATGCTCAACGTGAACCTATCACGCACCCCCTACTACTAAGTATAATACTTCGATGATGGTTCTACAGGTGCACACATGTATCCATGTTAAAAGCTATACTGGTTTTATAAATTGAGGTACGAAATTACCTCTGAATGAGGTGGTTTGTCTATCCAGACAAATACTGAGACAGTGATCGCTGTAGTGTAGCAGAGGGGCGCTTCCATGAAGCCCACGACGCCACCTCATGATAAAATCGCTGAATTTTGAAAGTTATTCAGCTAAGGTACGTCATATGAAACAGGTATTTGCGACGCCCTCACACCGCTAGATATTTATCCAGTATGTGTAACGCATTCTGTCTCGATACCATGTCAGACGTTCTCCTATATATCCACTGAGTGAGAGGCAATGACTAAGAAGGTTCACAAACATTAGTAAATCACATCTTATTGAGGTTGTAAGAAATGTACACTAGCTTTTCAGATCTCCAGTGTAACACTATCCACTAGAAATGCAGTCTGCGATTTGGAATCAAGTACTCCCATTCCACCACATACCTGCGCTGGATCATAGCCATAAGTGAATCATATTTCTGACACTCTCATGTCTCGCAATGAGTCACCTTCATCGAACCTGTTTGCTACAGTAAAATTACAACCTGGTTTTAGTCAGTCCCTGCGCATCTTGCAACTGCTCCCGTTTTTAGAGATTTGAGTATGTGATCGTTCCATTTTAAGCCGTAACTGAGCAGAAGTCGGAGAAAACCACATCCACCACTTTCTGCAACCCGTGTAGAAACAGAGCGACTTCAGTTAGTGAGACAGGAGCATGTTTTGACCATTCGGTGGTAATGCACGCATTGCTGCGCGTCCCCAAACTACACACAAGTACTATAGATCCACGTCCATTCAAATCGATCAGCCCAACATGCTATCATCGTTATTCTCTACTCCCAAACAGAGAAAAATTAAGAACTATAGAAGCTCCACTAACTTCATCCGATATAGAACTAACCGACACACCATTCCTCGTGTGATGACACAAAGCTGCGGTGGAGATCCAGCGCAGCAAGGGATATTTCGCAATGCTTTCCAGAATAGTGCAGTGTGCAGCCCTCCAAGCATTCCTAACGGTATACCCTATCCCTCACCGAATTAATCGCCTCAAACTGCTGCTACCTGTATGGCACAATCCTATTAAATATACAAGCACTGCAGAGGCCACTTTAAAATTTGATCACCTATACTCCAGCCTCATGATAGTATCTCACACTCCTGTTTAGTTGTTTCAAACACTGTTTTCTATCACGCTTTTGTAGAATGTCAAACATTTCGTTTCTCTCCAACGACTTTGAGGTCTGTGCCAGGTTCTAAACTGACATTAAGAAGTTATGATCCACGGCCTTTCGCAGGAAACTAGACATTGCACAGTGTAAATCATGTTCTTATGGCGGATACCATAATATACCACACATTGGTTGATTTTAAATAAAAGACAGTTACATCATAAGGAAACTGGAAGACTTCGCTTGCATTGTGTAGAGTCTCCAATCTACAGTCTGAGGGTGATTCACAAACTCTACATTTAGACTCATCTCTCACACTAATGGAACAGTTGATAACTCTACGTTCCATTTCAACTGATAACCCATATTGCAGTCATGTACGCAATCACTGTTTCGGTGCTATCCACCCCAGAAGATATAGCCCAGCCGCCAATCTCTCTCCAACCCAGACAAGCGATGTCAGTCACTGATCATGTGGTAACCAATAGCGTACCAGTGGATGGATGGGATGGAAAAGACAACATTGATGTAGTCTAATAATAAACATCACAGTTGATAGTGCAAACAATTTTAGCAATTTTACACTAATTTCAACACCAACCAATGATGTGACATCATGTTTCCTGGTTTCAGTATCATAGCTCAAGCCCCCTTCTGCACTTTACGAGTATCACTGCAAATGTAGATAGATGACTGAGCAGTATGTCCATTCAATGTTAATTCTCGAGCACAAACATCATGAAAGTATATCAGACAATGCTCTACATGTTGTAGTGGCACCACTGTTTGGGATAGAGAAAGTTAGTTTTGTGCAATATTCTGAGCACAAGTTACAAACTGGTGCAAGCCGGATTGCAGTAAGTTACGCATACCAGCAGTTGTGAAGTAAATACAGGTACAGGGCCGTCAAACCACTGAAAAGTGTAAACGCAGTGGTTTGCATGGTGCAAGCTATAGGCACAAGGGGCCCAGTGGCCCAAACGGTGTGTGGTGAGTGCGTGACTTGGAGGAGCACAATAGCAAAACAGGGGTGCACAGCCAAGTATAAATAGGTGCCGTTTTCTAATGAGATTCATTCAAGTATAGCAACTCTCATCAATCGAAAAGTATCGAAAAAAGGCAAGGTTGCGATATATCACAAAGAATCTATATAACGACGAAGAAGGCACATCGATTAAACGATATTTCAAAGGCATCGATATATCGAAAATTAACGATATACCGTAAAATACATAGATAAAGAGAGGTACTAATTAATGGAAAAATATCGATACTGTACATCGAAAAATATCAACACAACAACAAATATAGATACATCTAAAAATATATATAAATGGAAAATCTAAATATCTCGGAAAATATAGATGTATCGGAAACTTATCAAACACTCGGAAATTATCTCTCTTCGTAAATTATCTATCTCTTTGAAAATTATCTATCTCTCAAAAATATCGACATCTCGAAAAAATCTATAGCTCGAATGATATATGTATCTCGAAAAATATCATACCTACAAAATTATATCCTTCAATTTAATCGATATGTCGAATATAGAGTTACATGGAAATTGTCGATTTATCGAGAAAGATCGATATAACGTACACTTATGAGAATGGAAAAGGATCAACATATCGAAAGGTAAGATGTATGGAATAGTATCGAACTCTGAAAGCTACGAACACTCGAGAAGTTTCGATGTCTCGAAATGTGCAAATATCTCACAAAGTTCTGAACTCTCACAAAGTATCGATCTCCGAAAGCATATCGATTTCTGGTAGGGTGTGGACATCTCAAAAGTATATCGAAAAGTATCAATACATCGAAAAGTAGCAGTACATCTAAGGTGGTCGATGCAACTGATTATTCGATATACATGAAAAACCGATACATCGTATAATTGATATACAGTAATAGTCGAGCATCGAAAAAAGTAGATGAATCGAGATATATGTATATTTCGAAATGTATTGATGTCTCTTAAGGTATGTTCATCTCTATACATTGATACATAGGCATCTATCGATAGGACGAACAAATAGATATCTCGAGAAATATCGAAAGATCGAGTAAACCGTCCCTCAAATGCAACCGATGTATAGAGAATCGATATATCAAGTATCTCGTTAAAAAGCTATCTTGTAAAATATATATGTCTCGTAAAATATCGTCGGCTCTAGGCGCTTCAGTCCGGAACCACGCAACTGCTACAGACGCAGGTTCGAATCCTGCCCTTAGGTTAGTTAGGTTTAAGTAGTTCTAAGTTCTAGGGGACTGATGACCTTAGAAGTTAAGTCCCATAGTGCTCAGAGCCATTGAACCATTCTTTTTCTCGTAAAATATCGATAACTCTCAAATACAGTCCATCAATCGAAAATTATGTACCTCTCGAGAGTTACCGATATACCGAGTGTATTGGACATATCGAAGAATACGATATAATAAGAAATACACATTTGTCGAGAAGTATCTATTTTTTGAAAAGTATAGTTCCATCTAAAAGTCTCGATGTGTCATAAGGTATGTATATATCAGAAAGTAACGAATTCTTTATAGTACAAACCACACGAAAAGTATAGATCTATTGCAAAGTACATCTCTCACAAAGTATCTAACTGACACAAAGTATCGATATCACGAAAAGCACTGATAAATCGCAATATACACCTAAAAGTAACAATATATCCAAACAACATATATATCGAGATCGTGTTCTTCGAAATAATCGATACGTTCCCAAAAAATCGAATTACCGATAAAACATTTACTGAAATAGTCCGTTTAAGGTAATAATCGATTCATAGGAAACTATATTTATATCACAAAAAGTCTATCGCAAAACAGCAAAACATCGATACCCCGAAAAGTACCGATATCGCAGATGGTATCTATGTATTGAAAAGTATCGATACACAGAAAAGTATTATTATCTTGAAATATATAGATATATCAGAATGTATCGATGTTTCGAAACGTACATTGATCTCAAATATTATCAATATTAATAAAAGCATCAATGTTTCGAATTGTATAGATATCTCGAAAATAAAGATACCTTGAAAATTATCGATACCTCTGAAGGTATCGATTCCTCAAAATATCAACTACTGCAGAGGTACCGATATATAGAGTGTTATCATTATATCGAGTATCTATCGAAAAATCTGTCTCTCATAAAATATCGGTGTCTCATAAAGTATTGATACGTCGTAAAATTTGATATCCCGAAAAATATCGATGTCACGAAGAACAAGAATCTCTCGAAGAATATGTACCTCTCAAAGAATATATATCTCTCGAAAAATATCTATCTCTCGAAAAATATCTATCTCTCGAAAATATCTATCTCTCATAATATTTATATCTCGAAAAATATCTACCACTCAAAAATTAACATTCTCTCCAAAAATATCGATTTATCGAAAATCACGAGTACCGATACTTTCCTGTCTCTCGAAAAATATGTATCTGTCATAAAATATCTATCTCTCGGAAAAGATCTATCCCTCGGAAAACATCGGTCTCTCGAAAAATATCGATGTCTCAATCTGTCGATAATTCGAAAAGTATGGATAACTCGAAAAGTATTAATCCACTCGGCGTATCGATATCCTTTAAAATATCCGCTTTTCGAAATGTACGTTTATTTCTAAGGGAAACGATCTTTCGAAAAGCATCTATCTCTCAAAGAAGATAGATTTCTCGTAATTATCGACGTCACAATAACAATAATTCTCTCAATAAGTATCGATCTCGCGGAAAGTACTTTGCTAACAAGAAATGTCAATTTCATGAAAAATTTCGATTTCCAGACTGCTATCCATATCTGGAATAAGACCGATACCTAGAAAATATCGATATTTCGAAAAGTTAGTGAATCTCGAAATACCCCTAACAAGAAAAACATATTTATATCGTAATAAAATATCGATATTCAAACAACTTCGGTATCTTGTAGAATATCTATATCTCGAAGAATATATATCTCTCGAATAATATGTATCTCTCTAAAAATCTCTCGGTACTATCTACCCCTCTCGAAAAATATCAATCTCTCGAAAAATATCTCTATCAAAAATTATCTATCTTTCGCGAAATATGAATCTCTCCAAGAAACGTAACTCTCGAAAAATATCGATATATCGAGAAACATGAATTATACGAAAAAATCAGTCTCTTGAAAAATATCTCTCTCGAAAATTATCTATCTCTCGAAAATATCTATCGCTCGAAAATATCTATCTATCGAAAATATATGTATCTCGAAAAATATCTATCACTCAAAAATTAACATTCTCCCGAAAAAAATCGATTTAACGAAAATAACGACTATCGTAACTTTCCTGTCTCTCGAAAAATATCTCTCTCAGAAAATATCTATCTCTCGTAAAATATCTGTCCCTCGGAAAATATCTATCCCTCGGAAAATATCTATCCCTCGGAAAACATCGGTCTCACTAAAAATATCGGTGTCTCAATCTGTCGATAATTCGAAAAGTATGGATAACACGAAAAGTGACGCTCTGGAGCACATCGGTTCCATTTTCCCGCAATACATCAGAAAGCTCTTCCATGCATGTCTCACCACGAGCTACTTCACGTGGAATGGCGAGTTCTACGAACAGCTGGAAGGCGTCGCCATGGGTAGTCCTCTCAGTCCGGTGTTGGCCAACTTCTTCATGGAACAATTCGAAGCACACGCACTGGACTCGGCGACTTGCAAACCTAAGGTGTGGTACAGGTACGTCGATGATACTTTCGTTGTGTGGAGCCATGGTGAAGAACAGCTCGGTGACTTCCTAAGACACTTGAACAGCCTCCATGCCAACATGACATTTACCATGGAAGTAGAAAAGGACAACAAACTGCCATTTCTAGATGTGCTGGTCACAAGGGACGGCGAAAACCTGGGACACAGCGTGTATCGAAAACCGACACACACGAACCGATACCTGCACAAACTGTCAAACCACCATCTGAGCCAGAAAAGAGGCATGATTAGTACGCTCGTAACGAGAACAGGACGAATATGTGAGCCGCAACACCTCAAACAAGAAATGCAACACCTGGAAACTGTCCTGAGGGGCAATGGGTACTCCACAAATTATATTAGAAGTGTAACAGAGCCAAACACTCGGCGGCGTAAGGAACCAGAAAAAGAAACGTCGGGTACTGCCTTTCTGCCATACATTCCCAGAGTGGCGGAGAGAATCGGCC
Source organism: Schistocerca nitens (assembly GCF_023898315.1). NCBI lineage: Eukaryota > Metazoa > Arthropoda > Insecta > Orthoptera > Acrididae > Schistocerca > Schistocerca nitens. The sequence goes on along the minus strand of NC_064620.1, from coordinate 116,182,491 downwards.
GTATATTGCGCAAACATGGCGTAAAGACGATTTTCATACCGACAAGGAAGATCAAAGAGTGTCTTAGATCGGCGAAGGAGAAAAGAGACCCACTTGCAATGTCGGGAATATACCGTATACCATGCACATGCGGAAAAGTTTATGTCGGAATGACTAGGCGATCCATAAACACCAGGATCAAAGAGCATAAGCGACATTGGAGATTGGGGCAGGTGGAGAAATCGGTCGTGGCAGAGCACGCACTGAATGAGACCGACCACGTAATAAAATTCGCCGACACGGAAGTTCTGGCTGTAGAGAAGCAGTATCACACGCGCTTGTTCAGAGAAGCTGTAGAAATACAAAAAACACGCGAACAGTTTGAACAAGAAAGAGGAAAGCCTTAAGGTAAACGGATCCTGGCTTCCCGTACTGCAGCGAACGACCGTCGCAGGTAGCAAGAGGAGAACCGCACCGGAACTGACGGCGGAGAAGCCCTCGGACGTTGGCGCGCCAGGTACGTATAGTCTACGCCCGCGAGCGCGGCTCCAGTTCACCTCCGGCAATGGAGGGTGAAGCTTTGACAATGCCAGCCACTCGTGCTGGCGAAACGTCAGAAAAATCATTAGATGAACGTCGGCCGAAGAACCCGAGACAGAAGCCAATAGGCAGTTTGTCAGATATCTAATTCTCGAAAAATTATCTATCCCTCGAGAAATTTCTAACTCTCGAGAAATGATCTACCTCATTAGAAAAATTATCTATCTCTTGTAAAATTATTTATCTCTCGTAAAGTTATCTATCTCTCGTAAATTATCTATCTCTCATAAAACATCGATATCTCGGAATATATATCTCTCTCGAGAGTTATCGATGTATCGGAAAGTAACGACATATGGTAAACTGTTGATACCTTGGAAAGCATCGATATCTCGAAAAATATCAAACTCCCGCAAAGTAACGTCCTCAAATAGCTATAGGTCCTTTGACAAGTTTCGATGCATCGAATTGTTTCGATATCTCGAAGACAGATTTCTCTTAAAACATCGATATCTCAAAAATATTGAGAGGTGTCGTTACACGGAAATATGTCGATGTATCGAAATGTATAGATATTCGAATAATGTTTATATTTGTTGCCGAAATTTATCGATATAGAGTGAGAATCGTTATATCGATGTTTATTGACACTCCATATGATATAGATATAAGGAGTTTTCCTCATAAAACATGTGCCACCCGAAAATATCGATATATCGAAAAATAGCTATCTCACGAACAATTATCTCTCTCTTGGAAAATTATCTCTCTCTCAGAAAATATCTATATCTCACAAAATAACCAGCTCTCATAAAACATCGATATCTCGGAAGGTGTCTATGTATCCATATTATTCGACAAACCGAAAGTTATCGATGTATGGAAATATGTTGTATCGTGGAAAAGTATGAGTCTTCAAAAGTACGACATCTCGAAATGTAGGATATCTCGAATACTGGTAACATCGCGATCTCAGTAGATTCGAAATGGATCGATATCTGGACATATATCGATGTATCGTAACGTTCATGTTCGCCAATAGATATCTCGAAAAGGCCCTATTTATCATTGTTGTTGTGGTCTTCAGTCCTGAGACTGGTTTGATGCAGCTCTCCATGCTACTCTATCCTGTGCAAGCTTCTTCATCTCCCAGTACCTACTGCAACCTACATCCTTCTGAATCTGCTTGGTGTATTCATCTCTTGGTCTCCCTCTACGATTTTTACCCTCCACGCTGCCCTCCAATGCTAAATTTGTGATCCCTTGATGCCTCAAAACACGTCCTACCAACCGATCCCTTCTTCTAGTCAAGTTGTGCCACAAACTTCTCTTCTCCCCAATCCTATTCAATACCTCCTCATTAGTTACGTGATCTACCCACCTTATCTACAGCATTCTTCTGTAGCACCACATTTCGAAAGCTTCTATTCTCTTCTTGTCCAAACTGGTTATCGTCCATGTTTCACTTCCATACATGGCTACACTCCATACAAATACTTTCAGAAACTACTTCCTGACACTTAAATCTATACTCGATGTTAACAAATTTCTCTTCTTCAGAAACGATTTCCTTGCCATTGCCAGTCTACATTTTACATCCTCTCTACTTCGACCATCATCAGTTATTTTACTCCCTAAATAGCATTTATCATAGTGTATCGATATCTCTCTCTCTGGCTTAACCAGAAATTGCGCGCAAGGGTTACATCTCCATTATTCTTGGTACGTAACGTATGTCGAGCATTGGCTAGGATCCGTTTACACCTCTACATACATACTTTACACCAGTTTTCTTTGTTTGCTAATGACCAGTTTCAGTCTAAATTTCGCTGCCTCACTAACTGTTCATTCTTGAATTTCATAAAAGAGGCAATTTTGAGTATTAATTTCGCTCAATTAAAGTAACTTAAAATTTCTCTGAGAAAACTAATGACTAAAAATACAGTACAAATTTAGTGTGCACCATTTCATTTAGTCTGTATTTAACTTAGCGAGTGACCTCTGCTGACGTGGTGCATATTTTATTGTTCTTATGTTGAAAGTAAAATCACTTGCACATTTGCTTGGAGTAAATTAAAAGTAATCTTTCAATAATTGAAAGTAAACTGCTAGCCTTTCTCCAAATTTTGACGTAAGCTACGCTGCGGTTACTAAAACTCATCCTTTTATGTAACAAAGCTTCAATTACAGAAAGTCATTTATTAAATCAGCAGCTTCACTTACCTTCGCTTCAAAATTTAGTATTTCAGATTAAGTAACTGCAAAGTCGGTGCTTTCTGATTCATTTATTTTCTCGTGAGCTGTTTTGTTGTGGAAAAGCGTGACAACCTCCTGTTGCCACGCCAGTGATTATTCACTTGGTTTTCCTTGTCATTATCTTTCCTAGAATTCTGGATATTCATCGCCCTAGTGCGGGGTGACCGTTTAATTATGAGTATTTTTTGTATTAAATATTTAGTGGTACCCTTATTCCTCCTATGTAGTTCCTGAACGACTGAACTAAATTCCACCAATTTCAAAATTATCATCAGTATTTAGGTTAGGTTTAGAATAGATTTACCCTTCAGAAGGGTCTGTTGTACACTTTCCTCCTACTAACCGGTATTATTTTCCTTCGGTATCGATAGCCTTACTCGCTGTAAAACTTCATTAGGCACATATGATCGCGTTCAATTGTATTGAAAACTAGTCAGCAGATTAAGAAGGGGGAGGATACAGCTAAATGATACTTTATGGATTAACTGTAGATAGGTGCAGCAGTGAAATAGATTTGATGAGCCATTACGAAACGCCACTGCAGCAAGTAAAGGAAAGCAAGCAACATCATGTGTAGGTGATTGTTCGTTAGCATAAGGAATAGATTCGGGCGGCAGTCTCATAAACGAAGATTCAGTTTTCCTCGAGGCGTGCACACATTCAATGCATTCCCACGTACGACATCAGACATTCGTGCCCCACATTGTCCCGGCTGCCTGCGCGCGGCGGTGAAATGACAGGCAGACGCACGTGTTTCCGTGGTGACGTCATGCGTCGGCTCTGAACAGTCGGACTCCCAGCCATAAAAACTGACGGCGGTTCGGTCGGACTCAAGACGAGTCGCCGCGACTAAAAACTGGCTGCAAGGTGAACAAAAACAAAGGAAACGGCAGGAAGTGGCTCGGTGCCCGCCGCTCCGTTCACACGACCACAGACGATCTCTTATGACGCCAGCGCAAACACAAAAGAAACGTTACACTTCTGACAGTGGAAACGGCACCGGACGGTTTCCCTGACAGAATGCATCCAGTGTGAAAGTCGTTAAAAGTTATCAAACTCTTTTACAAATTAATGTGTAACATTGGTGAATCTCTTTGAATTAGCTGACAATTCTCTACAGTTAATAAATTTGTCACAAATGTAGGTTTTGAACATATCTTACAATTTGTTATATACTACCCACAATGAAGACAACATTACCACTAGTGGTAAAAGGGCATAAGTATGCTTTTATAACTAACAGTATTACGTAATATGGTTACTGTCCTTCATGATTTCCTGTAATGCAAAAGTTTTCGTGGACGCAGTTATTATTAGGATTACAATTTCCACTGTTTTTCTCGACGTTCGGGGCTTTATTGTGAAAAACCTAAAAAAAAATTTCAGTTCAAACTACTGGCCATCGCTGGCCACTACTTTCGCCCATGTTTCGGGCAGCGCACGAATAGAGCGATGGATGAACTGGGCATCTTTTGAGGACATCCGTGAATGCATTCAATTATGCACTTGTTCATGAGACCGGAGCCGGTCGGGGTGGCCGAGCGGTTCTAGGCGCTACAGTCTGGAACCGCGCGACCGCTACGGGCGCAGGTTCGAATCCTGCCTCGGGCGTGGATGTGTGTGATGTCCTTAAATTAGTTAGGTTTAAGTAGTTCTAAGTTCTAGGGGACTGATGACCTCAGAAGTTAAGTCCCATAGTGCTCAGAGCCATTCGAACCAGAAGTGCTGCTCAGCCAGGCTGTGTGCCATTGATTCAGATAAGTGGTAGCCAAAGGGAGCAATGTCTGTAGACTACGGCGGGTGGATAAGAACTTCCAGTTTCAACGTTTCCGAGTATGTCTGGAAGGGTTTTGCGACGTCGAGTCGAGCACTATCGTGCTGACTGTCTACCGCTCTACTGCAGCCCTTCGTCTTTCTCAAACGCATCAACTGCTGTCGATAGCGATCTCCTGTGATTGTTTTTGTCGGTTTCAGCTGCTTCGAAAACCTATCCTCTTCCACTGCCATTCCGGTCTTCAGTGTCAAAATCATCATTGTCAAAGGGTTGAAACGTTTCTCTACATGTTCTTTCACTAGCAGTAGCCTCACCACGCGTCTTACTCACAAGGGAACCTCCCCATCGCACCCCCCTCAGATTTAGTTATAAGTTGGCACAGTGGATAGGCCTTGAAAAACTGAACACAGATCAATCGAGAAAACAGGAAGAAGTTTTGTCGAACTATGAAAAAAATAAGCAAAATATACAAATTGAGTAGTCGATGTGTAACATAAGCCACATCAAGGACGATATGATCTGAGGAGCGCCGTGGTCTCGTGGTTAGCGTAATCAACTGCGGGACGAGAGGACCTTGGTTCAAGTCTTCCCTCGAGTAAAAATTTAACTTTTTTATTTTCTAGCAATTGACGTGTGTCAATTATCAAAGTTCAGGCACTCACACAATCAACTTCGCTCTCGAAAATTACAGGACATGTTCAGATTTGCTTGGACATATGCAGGATTTGACGGTCTACACACGGAAGAAATTGGAAAACGTTAAAAACATATGTTTTGACAGAGCACAGGGAAATCTGTGTGACTGTGAAACTGTTGCATTCATTTGTTGCAGTTTATGTGACAAACACTTATGTTTTCATCACTTTTTTGGGAGTTATTATCACATCCAAAAGAAAACCTAAATCGGGCAAGGTAGAAGAATCTTTTTACCCATTCGCCAAGTGTACAATTTAGGTGGGTCGACAACATATTCCTGTCATGTGACGCACATGCCGTCACCAGTGTCGTACAGAATATATCAGACGTGTTTTCCTGTGGAGGCATCGGTTGACCTATGACCTGGCGATCAAATGTTTTCGGTTCCCATTGGAGAGGAACGTACTTTCGTCTACTAATCGCACGGTTTTGCGGTGCGGTCGCAAAACACAGACACTAAACTTATTACAGTGAACACAGACGTCAATGAACGAACTGACAGATCATAACTTTGCGAAAATAAATAAAGTAAAATTTTCACCCGAGGGTCGACTTGAACCAAGGATCTCTCTTTCCGCAGTTGTTCACGCTAACCACGGGACCACGGCGCTCCTGAACAGACAATATGCTTGATGTTGCTTATCTTGCAGATGGACTACACAGTATGTATATTTTCCTTATTTTTTCCATAGTTCCACGCAACTTCTTCCTGTTTTCTCGATTGATCTGTGTTCAGTTTTTCAAGGCCTGTCCACTGTGCCAACTTATAACGAAATCTGAGGGGGGTGCGATGGGGAGGTTCCCTTGTCAGCATTTTATGAGTCTCAGCCGCAGATCTATTTATGTTAAAGCAGGAAATTGAAACTTACCACAAATGACGAGAACTGGGGTCGTAAATCGAATATTTAGCAGAGAATAATTTAATGATGCAATACAAAATAGATTAATATTTTGATGACGTTACGTTTAGAAACGTTTAAGCTTATATAATGGGACATATGATACTGCGTGAAGAGTTTGACAGAGCACTAAAAGTCTAAACAAGGCCCCGGGAGTAGACAACATTCCATTAGAACTACTGACAGCCTTGGGAGAGCCAGTCCTGACAAAAATCTACCATCTGGTGAGCAAGATGTATGAGACAGGCGAAATACCCTCAGACTTCAAGAAGAATATAATAATTCCAATTCCAAAGAAAGCAGGTGTTGAGAGATGTGAAAATTACCGAACTATCAGTTTAATAAGTCACGGCTGCAAAATACTAACGCGAATTCTTTACAGACGAATGGAAAAACTGGAAGAAGCCGACCTCGGGGAAGATCAGTTTCGATTCCGTAGAAATATCGGAACACGTGAGGCAATACTGACCCTACGACTTATCTTAGAAGCTAGATTAAGGAAAGGCAAACCTACGTTTCTAGCATTTGTAGACTTAGAGAAAGCTTTTGACAATGTTGACTGGAATACTCTCTTTCAAATTCTGAAGGTGGCAGGGGTAAAATACAGGGAGCGAAAAGCTATTTACAATTTGTACAGAAACCAGATGGCAGTTATAAGAGTCGAGGGACATCAAAGGGAAGCAGCGGTTGGGAAGGGAGTGAGACAGGGTTGTAGCCTCTCCACGATGTTATTCAATCTCTATATTTAGCAAGCAGTGAAGGAATCAAAAGAAAAATTCGGAGTAGGTACTAAAATCCATGGAGAAGAAATAAAAACTTTGAGGTTCGCCGATGACATTGTAATTTTGTCAGAGACAGCAAAGGACTTGCAAGAGCAGCTGAACGGAATGGACAGTGTCTTGAAAGGAGGGTATAAGATGAAAATCAAGAAAAGCAAAACGAGGATAATCGAATGTAGTCGAATTAAGTCGAGTGATGTTGAAGGAATTAGATTAGGAAATGAGACACTTAAAGTAGTAAAGGAGTTTTGCAATTTGGGGAGCAAAATAACTGATGATGGTCGAAGTAGAGAGGATATAAAATGTAGACTGGCAATGGCAAGGAAAGCATTTCTGAAGAAGAGAAATTTGTTAACATCGAGTATAGATTTAAGTGTCAGGAAGTCGTTTCTGAAAATATTTGTACGGAGTGTAGCCATGTATGGAAGTGAAACATGGACGATAAATAGTTTGGACAAGAAGAGAATAGAAGCTTTTGAAATGTGGTGCTACAGAAGAATGCTGAAGATTAGATGGGTAGATCACATAATAATGAGAAAGTACTGAATAGGATTGGGGAGAAGAGTAGTTTGTGGCACAACGTGACTAGAAGAAGGGATCGGTTGGTAGGACATGTTCTGAGGTATCAAGGGATCACCAACTTGGTATTGGAGGGCAGCGTGGAGGGTAAAAATCGTAGAGGGAGACGAAGAGATGAATACACCAAACAGATACAGAAGGATGTAGGTTGCAGTAGGTACTAGGAGATGAAGAAGCTTGCAGAGGATAGAGTAGCATGGAGAGCTGCATGAAACCAGTCTCAGGACTGAAGAGCACAACAACAACAAGCTTATTGTATGGCACTTATGACTTACTACCTGCATAACCACTTGCCTCTACTGCCATCTACCAAAAATTGGCGGAAGCAAACATGTACACTTAATAATTTCCTGCAATATATTGTAACCTTCCCACTGTAGTTTCTTTCTGTATGAAATTAGACCAGCTTTAGCTCTCGCTCTATAAAAGTCTACGTACTACCAAAACTATATACCCTTAAACTGTTATCCGACTTTAACTCGTGTGCTAACCTTGGAATAAACAGAACCTAATTTGAGCTGAACTGTAACTGATCTGAATGCAGCTTGTCCTTATATGAAATGCGCAACTGAAGTAACCTGTGGAAAACCTCCCGTATCCTCATGTTCCTTAAACCTGGCAAACCGCCGTCAGCCGTCTCCTCCTACCGCCCCATCTGCCTTACCTCGGTCTTCAGCAAGGTCCTGGAATCTATCCTCACCCGCCGCATGCACCAGCATCTCCGCCAGCACCGCCTCCTTCCCGTTACCCAGTGTGGCTTTCGGCCGTCCTTCTCTTCCGACGACCTTCTCCTTCACCTCACTCATCTCCTTACCGAACAACTTAATTCCCGTCGCTCCGCAATCTTCCTCTCCCTGGACCTCGAACGTGCCTATGACCGCGTATGGCATTCCGGTCTCCTCTTCAAGCTCCAAACCTTCGCCCTTCCCATTAACTACGTCCGTCTGATAGGATCCTTTCTCTCCCGCCGTCCTTCCTATGTCACCGTCCATAACACAGATTCCTACACCTTTTTCCCCTCTGCCGGTGTGCCCCAAGGCTCCGTTCTCTCCCCCCTTCTGTACCTCTTGTACACGGCGGATATGCCGCCGCCGTCAGCCCCTGTCCACCTTCTCCAGTTTGCCGATGACACCGCCTTCCTTGCCCTTGCCCCCACCCTACAGCGCTCCCAACACCTTCTCCAATCCCATCTTGACCGGTTCACCGCTTGGTGCAACCAGTGGTTGCTCAAGGTCAATCCCTCCAAAACCCAGGCGATCATTGTAGGCAAAACCACCCCTTCCTTCCGCCTCCTTGATTTCTACATCACCATCTATGGCCGTCCTATCGCCCTCACTCCCACCCTTAAGTACCTTGGCGTCACCCTCGACCGTCGCCTCTCCTGGACTCCCCACCTCCGGACAATCCAAGCCAAGGCACGCTCCCGACTCAATCTCCTAAAGCTCCTCTCTGGCCGTACGTGGGGTCTGGACCCCTCCACCATCCTCCACACCTATAAATCCCTCATCCGCCCTATCCTTTGTTATGCCCATCTGGCTTGGATCTCCGCCCCCCCTCCCTTTTATAAATCCCTCCAAATCCTGGAACGCCATGCTCTCCGCCTCGCCTATCGCATCCGTCTCCCCTCCCCCACGCGGATCCTGTATGATCTCATCCCCTTCCCCCACCTCCTGCTTTTCCTTGAAAGGATACGGATCCTGTACACCTCCCGTAAACTCGACCCTCCTCACCCGCTCGTCTCCCCGATCCTCTCCCACCCCCGCCCGCTGCCGCGCCTGTATGCCCACGTCCCACCTGGTCTCCATCTCTCCACCCTCCTTACCCTCTCCCAAGGTGGCTTCCGCCAGCTCCCCCTCCCTTATGATGTCCTCCTCCCCTCCATCTACCCCTCCTATCAACTTTGACCCTGCCCCCCCCACTTCCGGTGTCCTTTCCTTTAGGCACCCTCCCTCCCTTCTCTTCTCTTCCCTTCCCTTCCCTTCCCTTCCCTTCTCTTTCCTTTTTCCCCGTCACCTCCCTCCACCGCTCTTCCCCCGGGCTTCCCCTCCCCCTTCCTCCCTCCCCCCTTTCTCCCCTGCCCGTGGCATCTCTGCTCTCCCCTCTCGCTCTCCCACTCCCCTTCCCCTTCCTCCTCCTCCTCTCTTGGCAGGTCCCCGGACTCGCACACGCATAGTGAACATTCGCGCGCCGGAGGTCATCGCCATTAGTGTCTCGTGTGTGTGTCTTCGTTTGTGTTTAGTGTTTGTTCGCCGGAACGCCGCCACTGTTCACGTGTACCATCGCCATCGTCCCTGCTTTGTGCGCCGTGTCCACTAGTGTCAGTGATGTTTTCTCATCAGGCGTGAACGGCTCCGTGTTTTTTGTTTTTTGATGTCTACATTGTTTTGCCCGCCATTTTTGATTGTATTCTCTGTGTCCCCTCTATTTCTTACTTATTGTAAATCTCAAGGCTGAAGAGCGGCGTACTCAGCTGCTGCCAGCCCGCCTTATGTAAGGTGATAAAAATTACAATAAAGGAAAAAAAAAAAAAGCAACTGAAGTAAATCAATTATCTGGCCCTAATCAAAATTTCCACTTACCTCGCGTCTTGACAACATTTTTGCAGATTTTTCGAAAGCACAACAGTAAACAGGTGGCGGCTAAGCCAGATTTCTATTTATAAATAAAAATTCCAACTGTTGGATACCACATGCGGTAATGCGTAGCGATAAACAGTACGATGGGGAGAGTAACTGTCCCTATGAAATGATATTCCAAGGCAACGATTTCAGAATGAAGTATGTGTTGAAAAAGACAGAGTGGAACTTAGCGTGATCTTCACACGTAAAGCAAGTCTGAACAATACTATGTTTAACAAAGTGAACAACGATGTAAACAGAGCGCAATCTTAACAGAGAATTTCTACACAAATCAAACAGCTTGATCAGTTAATACGAGTTGCTCTCTCTCCGACGTGCACATCGGTAACATACAAAAACCAAAATGGCATGACCACCTCACAAAATAACGAAATACTATTCCACTCTTGATTCTGCGTTCCTACAAACAATTTATATTGAGATATTTGTTATCAGTGTAGCTGATAAACAACTAAATATTAGATTAGTTGCTTTCCACGAAGACGATTATGTACACTATATAAAATTTCTCAACTGGCGAACGTCATGTTCCGTTGCGATCGAAATACGTTAAACAAAAACCAAAATGGCATGACCACCTCACAAAATAACGAAATACTATTCCACTCTTGATTCTGCGTTCCTACAAACAATTTATATTGAGATATTTGTTATCAGTGTAGCTGATAAACAACTAAATATTAGATTAGTTGCTTTCCACGAAGACGATTATGTACACTATATAAAATTTCTCAACTGGCGAACGTCATGTTCCGTTGCGATCGAAATACGTTATGGAGCCTTCATGCAGCCGGCACGGTAGCTCAGCGTGTTCGGCCAGAGAGCAGGCTGGTCTCTGTAATAATAATAATAATAAAAAAAAAAAACTGAATGAAGGGATCAACAACGAACTTCAAACGACCAAACACAACGAACAATAAGGAACAAACTGTATAAAAGCGTGTTCGGTCAGAGAGCTGCTTGCTCTCTGTAATAAGGAAACTGAGTGAAGGGATCAACAATGAACTTCAGAGGATGTCATGTGACGTCCGCTACGACCAAACAAAACGAAAGAAAAAAATTTGTATGTGTTTAATACTTCGCAGCACACAAAACTTTCTGTTACCGATATCGTTATTTCAGATGAGTTTGCAAAAAACTGTATCAACATGCTAAATACCATTTCGAAACTTCGTGGAGTCTTTTTGTAATACTTAAGTGTACTCTTATAATTCCATACAACTGAGAGGCCGTTTAACAGGTACCAATTCACTAAAATGGAAGATTTTTCTGCGATTTTAAATGATTTGTGTGGTTAATCAACACATTCACGATGGCACTGCGCATCGTATCTGTCTGGTCAATTTTAATCATTTGTCTCTGTTCCATTGATGTTGGGGTGCGATCTGATTGTAAGTGGATGCTATGGGAATCCCTAGTGAGCATATAGCTATGTGGCCAATATAACCTACAATCATATTCAATTCGGTCATGTGCCACACTAATTGCGTATACTGATGCTCAGTATCAAGCTTCTTCTGTCTCCTCTTAAGGACGACATCAAGTAATCTGGAATTCCGTCGTATTTATAGGCTACTTGTTGACACTGAGCTGAATATTTTTCTGCGATTTTAAATGCGTTTTGTGGTTAATCGACTCATTCACGATGGCACTGCGCATCGTATCTGTCTGGCCAGTTTTAATCATTTGTCTCTGTTCCATTGAAGGAAAATTTAGGTACAGCCTTTGAGCTGAATATGATCGACTTCCCCCATGAAGGAAAATTTACGTACAGCCTTTTGGATGACTGTGCCTAACTGGGCGTCTTATTGTTATGGATGATACGTGCATATTCTCTAATCTAGCGAGTCTCATTGCTTCTTCACACTCTTCCTAAACAGGCCATGAGGCTGGTTATAAATTTCTTCCATTTTTCATGTCATGTCTATCACTGTTGAACTCTTTTGGTCATTCTCGCTACTAACTGTAGGTTCTATGATCCGTGGATATTCAAAATATTCCGTTATTAGATGTTGCATGCTATCACACTCTGCTACTACAACGTGTTGCATGCTGTTACCCTTTCAACTTTACTGAATTTCAGAATATGTCCTTTAATTGTTACTTGTCTATAGATAGGCGTGCTGGCCGTTCCTTGTTTTCCTTTCTTCATAGACACTTCCAGAAACTCCGCTTCTTCTCTCCATTACTCTTATTATAGGCCTTTTTACTGTACATGGCGTTATCACCCTTGTCTTTATGGACAGTCACGTTTTCGGTTTGTGTCGCTATGTCTCTTCTCGTTTTGTGTTTCACAATGACCAGAGTGTTTAGGCTCTTTGTGCATCTCGCTTTCTTTTTGATGTAGGTTTCCGTTTGTTACAAAGATCTTAAAATCCTTTTGTTCAGTGGGCTCGAGTTTAACAGTTTTCTTCCTGGACAGTGTTTCATCGTCTTCTTCGACTGTTCACCTGATATTTGCTGCATTTGTATTCACTCTGTGGTTTACTGTAAAGATAACAGAATGCTTCAGAATCCATACTCGGTTCTTTGAATTTCCCCCTCCAAGAACATTTGGTACGTCGCAGAGTCTTTACCTCGTTGGCTGCTTGATTTCTTGATTTTTGCACGTGGAATGCACACTGGAGCTCGCTTGGTATTTTTACAGTTCTCTTTTCAATGGTCGCACTCTCCACAGTGGGAGCATGTCGGCTTGTTTTCTTTACAGTACTTTGCAATGTGCCCATAGTCGCAGCAGTTATAGCATTTGGTGACTGCAACGTAGTCCTTCGCAGTCGTTGATCGAAATCCATCGTTTATTCTCTTCTGTGCAACCAATTGTGCTGCGACTTCCGCATTACCTCTAGTAGATAATTTACTACCAGCCTCTCCCGCTGGCTTGTTTTAAACCTGACTTTTGTTTCTTCTTAGAATTGCTTCCTATCTGTCGTTCCCTCCAAGTTCTGTTCGTATAGTGGCTCAGTTAATTCACTTTTTGATATGGTAATTGTGACGTCACACACTACTTTCGGCCTACGTTTCCTAGGTGGCTAGCATATCATTTCTTTATTTAGTTCCGAATTGTGTTCCAGCTTCATGATTTCCTCTACCGTTTCTGTTTGAATTGTGGCTACGTTCTTTCCTGTCGTCATTTTCTTGATTCTTAACTTTTCTTTCTTCGTAGCAGTTAGCTCTGTCAAACGCGTCTGTATTTCCTTTGCATTTTTCTTGTCCTTGGACTGGATGAACAGTGTGCTAACTTGCTTGGCTCGGTTGGTCACAACCTTTGATTTTGTGGCGACCATGCGGGCGAGAAGAGCAATGGCTGCCACACTACGAACGAGCGGACCATCTTGTTTTTGTTTACTTCCGTAAGCCCGGCATTTTCTTTTTCTAGTTGTTCCATACGCCCACTCAGTTTTTCATGTGATATTGCCCAGTGAGTGAGTTTATAATTCGACACTAGAGCTTTTGCGTCAGTAACCTTTGTGGTTACGAGGAATTCCTCATCAGTGTCTTGTATTGTGTACTCAAGTTCGTCCGACTGTACATTACTGGTTTCTGAGTACTCGAAAGTTTTTGCGGAGGGCTCTGCAGCACTCTCTGTGTAGCTCTTTGCAGAATCCTTGTTCCATAACGTGCTGATGAAAAGCCTAGGCCTGCTGTGCTGGCACTCATGTGTACGCACAGACGCCGTTGTTGCTGCCGCCTCTGCTGTGTCCGCAGTCGCCGACGTCAGACGTCGCCGGTGCGACAGTAGGTGGCGGTGTGGGCCGCGTGTGCTGCACTCGGCCTGAACGCTGACGCTTCGCAGTGCGACGCGGCCCGGGCCGCGGACGAAGAGGATTCGTAAGCCTGTTATCGTCACAGTAACCTCTGGACGGATTAGAATCACTGACAGTGAAACTGATGCCATTTCATGCACTCGCTACCGAAAGCAAACGTTAGTGGATTCTGTTTTCTACAACAAATACGTAACCCACTACCGACACGGCGGTCATCTTGCCAGCAGGTGGACAGGGTGGAGGATGGAGGAGATGAACAGAGGGAAGGTAAAAGAGGAGATGGGCTAACAGAATAAGTACAAAGCGGGATACACTGCGTCGTCAGCTAGTGGTTACATATTTCACAAGTCTTTGATGCACTGTCACTCTTTTAAGCCTCAAATAAAGCAAACTAGGCAGTTATACACTGCTGGCCATTAAAATTGCTACACGAAGAAGAAATGCAGATGTTAACCGGGTATTCATTGGACAAGTATATTATACTAGAACTGACATGTGATTACAATTTCACGCAGTTTGGGTGCATAGATACTGAGAAATCAGTACCCAGAACAACCACCTCTGGCCGTAATAACGGCCTTGATACGCCTGCTCATTGAGTCAAACAGAGTTTGGATGGCGTGTACAGGTACAGCTGCCCCTGTAGCTTCAACACGATACAACAGTTCATCAAGAGTAGTGACTGGCGTATTGTGATGAGCCAGTTGCTCGGCCACCATTCACCGAACGTTTTCAATTGGTGAGAGATCTGGAGAATTTGCTGGCCAGGGCAGCAGTCGAACATTTTCTGTATCCAGAAGGGCCCGTAGAGGACCTGCAACATGCGGTCGTGCATTATCCTGCTGAAATGTAGTGTTTCGAAGGGATCGAATGAAGGGTAGAGCCACGGGTCATAACACATCTGAAAAGTAACGTGCACTATTCAAAGTGCCATCAATGACCGAGATATGTAACCACATGCACCCCATACCATGACGCCGGGTGATTTGCCAGTATGGCGATGATGAATACACGATTCTAATGTGTGTTCACCGCTATGTCGCCAAACACGGATGCGACTATCGTGATGCTGTAAACAGAACCTGGATTCATCCCAAAAAATAACGTTTTGCCATTCGTGCACCCATGTTCGTCGTTGAGTACACCATCGCAGGCGCTCTTGTAGTCTGGTCCCTTTAATCCCACAAACCAACCAACCGCTCCTGTCTGTGATGCAGCGTCAAGGTAACCGCAGCCATGGTCTCCGAGCTGATAGTCCACGCTGCTGCAAACGTCGTCGAACTGTTCGTGCAGATGGTTGTTGTCTTGCAAACGTCCCCATCTGTTGACTCAGGGATTGAGACGTGGCTGCACGATCCGTTACAGCCATGCGGATAAGATGCCTGTCATCCCGACTGTTAGTGATACGAGGCCGTTGGGATCCAACACCGCGTACCGTATTACACTCCTGAACCCACCGATTCCATATTCTGCTAACAGTTATTGGATCTCTACCGACGCGAGCAGCAATGTCGCGATATGATAAACAGCAATCACGATAGGCTACAATCCGACCTTTATCAAAGTCGGAAACGTGATGGTACGCATTTCTCTTCGTTACACGAGGCATCACAACAACGTTTGACCAGGCAACGCCGGTCATGTGCAGTTTGTGTATGAGAAATTGGTTGTAAACTTTCCTCATGTCAGCACGTTGTAGGTGTCGCCACCGTCGCCAACGTTGTGTGAATGCTCTGAAAAGCTAATCATTTGCATATCACAGCATCTTCTTCCTGTCGGTTAAATTTCGCGTCTGTAGCACATCTTCGTGGTGTAGGAATTTTAATGGCCAGTAGTGTACATAAACAAAATATAACGAGACAGTTAATTTAAAATTAAAATTTGCAACAAGCACGAATGAAGGAAACTACGAACAGCTAACTTTTTTTTCACCTTTATGACGACATTTACAATCTTTGAATAATTTAAGTGAGGATGATTCACTGTTTACGTTTTTGAGCATCAAAACGTACGTTATGAAGTTGGTAATGAAAGCTTTAAATGTTTTTTCAAGCATCGGTATCTGTCCAAGTTGTTGAACAACATTGTCACAACAACTAGACCAGAGAAGTGGCCTTCTCCTCGTGAAGAGCGCGTACATTTCCGGAGGCGCTGGAGACGCTGGGGCAATAGCAGGTGAAGAGAATTCGCAGTTGCTCCCTCCAGTCTAAACCTACATCTACATACATACATACTCCGCAATCCACCATACGGTGCGTGGCGGAGGGTACCTCGTACCACAACTAGCATCTTCTCTCCCTGTTCCACTCCCAAACAGAACGAGGGAAAAATGACTGCCTATATGCCTCTGTACGAGCCCTAATCTCTCTTATCTTATCTATGTGGTCTTTCCGAGAAATATAAGTTGGCGGCAGTAAAACTGTACTGCAGTCAACCTCAAATGCTAGTTCTCTAAATTTCCTCAGTAGCGATTCACGAAAAGAACGCCTCCTTTCCTCCAGAGACTCCCACTCGAGTTCCTGGAGCATTTCCGCAACACTCGCGTGATGATCAAACCTACCAGTAACAAATCTAGCAGCCCGCCTCTGAATTGCTTCTATGTCCTCCCTCAATCCGACCTGATAGGGATCCCAAACGCTCGAGTAGTACTCAAAATAGGTCGTATTAGTGTTTTATAAGCGGTCTCCTTTACAGATGAACCACATCTTCCCAAAATTCTACCAATGAACCGAAGACGACTATCCGCCTTCCCCACAACTGCCATTAAATGCTTGTCCCACTTCATATCGCTCTGAAATGTTACGCCCAAATATTTAATCGACGTGACTGTGTCAAGCGCTACGCTACTAATTGAGTATTCAAACATTGCGGGTTTCATTTTCCTATTCATCTGCATTGATTTACATTTATCTATATTTAGAGTTAGCTGCTATTCTTTACACAATCACAAATCCTGCCCAAGTCATCTTGTATCCTCCTACAGTCACCTTTACAGCGTGACGCGTGAACGACCGTCGCCGCATCAGGGTGGTCGCCACCGCTCGTTCAGGCGTCTCTCTCATCCCTTTCCACCGCCACGGCGGCCAGCAGGAGCGACTGAGGCAAGGCGCAGCAGCCGTCCTCTCTCAAAACGCCGCTGTCGGCATCTTTCGCTTAATGCGGCGGACTCTCACCGTTCCACGCAAGCGGCAGCAAGCCGAATGTGACCCGGCAGAAGAGCAGACACCGCCGTCTTTATAACTCGAGCCCGCCTCAGCGTTTCGTGACCCGCAGCTTCTAGTCACGTGTCCCACCCGTAATGAATGAAGACTCCTTTAAAATGATCTTCCATGTTGCCTGCTCCGTCTGCGTTAGAAAGAAAGAACTTGGCGATCTGAGGGCGATGTGTCTGTTGTAGTATTTTAGAACATGTTTTTGGCTCGCGTATCATGTCATTTCTGGATATCCAGAATCTACTCTGTAGGAATCAACACGGATTCCGGAAACAGCGATCGTGTGAGATCCAACTCGCTTTATTTGTTCATGAGATCCAGAAAATATTAGATGCTAGCTCCCAGGTAGATGCCATTTTCCTTGACTTCCGGAAGGCGTTCGATACAGTTCCGCACTGTCGCCTGATAAACAAGTAAGAGCCTACGGAATATCAGACCAGCTGTGTGGCTGGGTTGAAGAGTTTTTAGCAAACAGAACAAAGCACGTTGTTCTCAATGGAGAGACGTCTACAGACGTTAAAGTAACCTCTGGCGTGCCACAGGGTAGTGTTATGGGACCATTGCTTTTCACAATATATATAAATGAGCTAGTAGATAGTGTCGGAAGTTCCATGCGGCTTTTCGCGGATGATGCTGTAGTACACAGAAAAGTTGCAGCATTAGAAAACTGCAGCGAAATCTAGGACGATCTGCAACGGATAGGCACTTGGTGGAGGGAGTGGCAACTGACCCTTAATATAGACAAATGTAATGTATTGCGAATACATAGAAAGAAGGATCCTTTATTGTATGATTATATGATAGCGGAACAAACACTGGTAGCAGTTACTTCTGTAAAATATCTGGGAGTATTGAAAGGTGGCTACACTAAGCCACAGCGCCAGAGATCGCGCTAGAGAGTATTGTTCTGCCGCCTCCACTGGCAGTGATTATTGAGATGTCGTAGTGGGCAGTGCTTGTCGAGGACTCGTAGTAGTCAGAGTGTGTTGAGATGTGCTAGAGGGCAGTGCTTGTCGAGATGTTGTAATAAGGAGTGCTTGTTCCATGTTTTATGCAGTTGTTTGATGGGATAGACAGCAGATGGTTCAAATGGAAATACTGTAATGATCAGAGTGCTTTTCGTCAATATATATGAAGGTAAAATATTCTGTGTTTTTTTTTCATTATTTCAGTGTCTTAAATAATGCGTCATTACAGGTTCAGTCAACAAAGCATCTGGCTTGTGTTCTTGGATTAGAGTGTAATTCTGGTTCTCTTGAGTAATTATGGTATTTTCATTTTCTTTAATTAATTCAGTATAAATGATATTTAAAATTTCTTGTGTTATTGAAGAAGAACCGTGCCAGATGCGTACGTTGAGTTACACTTCCACACACAGAACAGTGACACTTGTGCTTTGGTCTCGTAGGTTTTATAGTTGCCGGGGACTTAATTAATTAATTGTGTTAACGAAAATTTTCATTTCATTCTTTGTTGTTGTTCTATGCAGTCAGATTGCGTAATAATACTAGTCAGGGCCAACCGTTTACGAGACTTCGTAATCGGACAGACAGCTACTAAATCAAAAAATTAAAATTATTTGCATTCTTTTATTTATAATTAAGCCCCCATGCACGTGGCGACCGCTGCTTCGGATCGTCCCTTGGAATTCTTCTGATTGTAGAAATAGTAGACAGTAGGATTGTTGTAGTAATTTGTAGTTTAGTAATTGTAGTCTATATTGCATGGGTAGATTTGGTAATTGTCATTCTTCTAATGGTATTTTTTTTGCAAAATTTCATTTCTGTTGTCTTGTCTATGGGTTTGACAATTTAGTGCAATTATTTCAATTGTTCGATGATCGTGATTGAGGGAAGCATTTCGTGTGAATGATATTGTTGGAGATATAGTGTCATTGTGTGTAATTTTTTATAGTGACGAGTTTTGTATATTTTGTAAATGATCACGCGATCAATGAAAAAGGCAAAAATGATGGATAGTGAGAATGACGAGATTGTTAACATGGCGAACTCGCCAACAGAGGAAAACAGTGTGATGAATAATGAAGTGGAAAACAATGTAATAAGTCGGGAAAATAGTCCGGAACCATTTCAAAATTTTTCTCAAGCAGAACATTCACAGAATACGAGATTAACGATAGAAGATTCTGAAATAGTATCGAACACAGATAGCTTTATGGCTATGCAGAAGGAAGTTAGTTTTGTGGGAAATGTTAGGGGCGAAAAGAATTTCGAACCGGCTGATATGGAGCAATTGATGAGTGCAATATTAAATTTGGGATCACAGTTACGATCTGAATTTAAAACAGAGATGGGAACTTTGGCAACACGGTTAGACTCACAAATGGAAACACGGATGGGAACAATGGAAACACGGTTTTGATCTGAATTAAAAACAGAGATGGGAACTTTGGAAACACGGTTAGATTCACGAATAGGGACATGTTTCAAAAATATGAAAGATGAATTAAAGAAAGAAATCAGAGAAGAAGTACAACCGATTTTGAATGCTCACAATAATAGATTTGTTGCAGTAGAGATTAGACAAAGGGAACAAGATAGAGAACAGGAAGAAAAAGATCGCGTGATAGTACAAAAATTTTCAGAATTAAATTTACAACGTTCACACGATAAGGAAGAAATAATTGAGAGAATCGAGGAATCCGTACCAAATGACAGAATAAATAATCTAACACAACAATATGAACAGTTAACTACCAAATGTATCAATACTGAAACCCGAGTCGCGACACTTACGGAAGACGTAAATAAACAGAAAGAAAAAATAGGTGACTTATCGGAAAGAGTTGAGGAGATTTCCGATAAACTGACAAATCTTAGTTTACATGGGGACAGAGAGTCGGATGATACAGCTCCATTACCATTTGCAGAAACCGAAGAGTACCAGAACATAAATAAGCATGTTGAAAATCAGGGGAAATTTAATGAACGTGTTAAAAGGGAAGTTGAGGCATTACGAAAGCAAGTCAAACAAATTGAAGGGGAAATTGCAGGAAAAGACAGCAAAAGAAATTTGGAATCACAGATAGCAGAGGGGTTTGAAGAAAATAATTCGTTTCATTTACGGGATGCAACAAGAGAGCGCCAGGCGCGTGAATTTAACAATAATCGTCATTGTGACTGGGACAGACGCGGTAGGTCTTTGTCGCCACGAGGCGAAAACTTTGACTATAAACACTTCTTAACTGTTCGGAAATTTAAGATCTTCCGCAATTCTAAGAATGACATACATCCATGTGCATGGTTAGATCAATTTGTGTACGCACTTCCGCTAAATTTGCCACTAAGTCACAAACTGAAATTTATGTGCAGCTATTAAAGTCCTCAGGGGATTCACTACACTAAGTGAATATGTGCCGTAGCGAGCATAGGGCCCCGAGCTGTAGTGGTGCTATTTCCCTTTTAGTTTTCTGCACCGCCGGCCGCGGTGGTCTAGCGGTTCTGGCGCTGCAGTCCGGAACCGCGGGACTGCTACAGTCGCAGGTTCGAATCCTGCCTCGGGCATGGGTGTGTGTGATGTCCTTAGGTTAGTTAGGTTTAAGTAGTTCTAAGTTCTAGGGGACTTATGACCTAAGATGTTGAGTCCCATAGTGCTCAGAGCCATTTGAACCATTTTTTCTGCACCGCTGCCTACTCTTTCACTATTCTTTGCATCTATAAAAATAACTCTTCTACTATCCATCTATCTAGACAGTAGGTAAAGAATAACCGGATTTGACTGTTTTACCCAAAAGTGACTTTGGAAATTACCGTTTGGACTTACTATATTTTCTGCAGCATTCATTCGTAATTTAAACGAAATTTTACCTGATTATCTTCGTGACAATATTACTTCATATGTTGACGATATTCGTATTGCTAAACGTTCTTGGAGTGAGCACAACAAAATTTTGGATTACTTATTACGTATTTTTGCAAGAGTTGGCATTACTGTGGACTTGGAGAAATCTGAATTTGGTCGATCTCAGGTGAAATTTCTCGGTCACATTATTTCTACAGAAGGTATTCTTCCTGATCCAGAGAAATTAGACGCTATTCTTAATTATGCTGTTCCTACCACAAAACGTGATGTTCGTAGTTTCCTTGGTGTCTGTAATTTTCTTAGACGCTTTGTTAGATTGGATGATTTGGCCACACCTCGTTTACACATTTCAGTTATGCGCACTTTGGTCCCAGAAAATGCTTTCATAAATTACGAGAAAATTGTTACTTCAGTAATATGGAAAAACGCATTCGATCTGTTCTTGCCAAATGCAAATTATGTCAAAAGGCTAAGCCTCCAACGATTTCTCACAGAGCACCGTTGTTTCCTATCATTCCAGCGAAATTAAAGGAGATAGCTGCAGTCGATTTGTTCGGTCCAGTGGTTCGTTCTACTAATGGTTTTGCGTACATTTTCGTAGCAGTGGAATTGACATCAAAATATGTGTTTTACACCTTTACGCAAAGCAACAGCTCGTTCGGTATCTAATGCTTTCATCAAACATTTTCTTAAAGAAGTTGGTCATGTTGATAAGGTTATATCAGATAATGGATCACAGTTTCACTCTAAAATTTGGCTTCGTACTCTACGGCGTCGTAAGATTAAACCAATTTTCATTTCACTTTTTCACCCTCAATCTAATGCTTCAGAGAGATGGATGAAGGAAATCAATAAATTGTGCCGTCTTTATTGTCATCAGAATCACAGAACTTGGGATCAGTATCTTCATATTTTTCAAAACATTCTGAATGAACTTCCTAATGATTCAACTTCTTTACCGCCTCTATTGATATTAAAAAACAAAGCACCGTCAAATCGCATTTCTGAAATCGTTCCTTTTCCGCCTTCACGGAAACTGCGGCATTCTGAAGTTGTCAACCTGGCTCTACGAAATATTGCATCTGCGGCTGCTAGAAGAGAGAAATCAGCTAAGCGTCCTGGTCGTTTAAAAACTTTTTCAGTTGGTCAAAAGGTGTTAATTAAGTCCCACCGTTTGTCTCACAAAGGAAAGGGATTGTGTCGCAAATTTTTCCTGCTTTATAACGGTCCATATAGGGTTCGCAAAATCATTCATGATAACACTGTTGAAGTAGAAACTCTTAAATCTCGACGCTCTAAGGGAATACATCATATATCGAACGTAAAAATTTTTGTGGAATGACATACTTTAGAGAAACTAACAGCTACATGTAAACATGCGGAGAATACAAGGATACCGCGCCGTGTTCCGGCGGCGGCACATACTCAAAGCAACAGTCAAGTCTGCGCGGCGCACAAGGCAGTCGTTGACCACAAACAATCACTTCCCACGTCACGCGCCTACAGCTGATCGAGCGCTCAGTGCGAATGCACTGACAGCCGTAAACAAATACACAGTCTAATTTCTCCGACTAAATTCTGTATAAAGCTATGGTGACTTTATAAATTATGTTATTAACGTTCAGTATTTTTCAGGATACGGTTGTGTAAAATATTTAAGACCTTCAGGTAAATTCTGTGCGTGTCCGACGTTAAGACGACTTGCTATGGAGAAAATTTCAGGAAGAATGTAATTTCGAAAAAAAAGGTAATAAATTAAAAAGGGTAACTGTTAATTGAGTTTATTTTTCAGGTAACATAATTCCACTTAGGTACGTATTTTAGATGTAATTTGCTGCTCCCGATTACGTGATTTATACTTTGTGCTAAATTTTATGTTCTATGAATTTACTTGTGAAGCGACGTGCTTGTGTACATTTACTGATTTTGACAATGTTTTATTAATGAACAGTGTTATTACTTGCGTATATTATGCATCGCTTGGCTGCTATGCTTTTTCACTGATGTCATATTTTTTTATTATGTGCCTGCTGTGCTTATTTATTTAAATTGTAATTGTCAACTGATTAATTGTGCTGACTGTGGTTATGTATGTAAGTTATACTTTGTGATTTATCTGCATGCGCCTTCATGTTTACTTATTAAGATTACATATGAACATTTATTTGCTTATGCTGATATGATGCTAATGACTTGTTTATTACGTAAGATATATGTTTGCTGCTGTGCGTATGGATTGCATACTGTGTACGAACGTAGAGTTTAGGTCACACTAAGGTATTAATTATAGATTGTTCGCTTGGCAGAGCCTCGTTGTAGGGATTGCGCTGCATCCACTTGTTGACATTCTGTTCTCTACTGGTATATTTACTCGCTATTGCTTGTTTTGCTTATGCTCAGTGCCTTATATTTTTAAGATAAGAAAATGAACTGCTATAATTCTACGAACGACATTGGTACAAGAAACTGCGTAGAAGTCACATGAGCTGGAGGTTTTATGGAAGCTGTATAAATTTATGCTAATAGGAAGGAAGCTAACGACATGACATACCAACACTAGGTTAGACCATTAACAGTTATTACACTGCATTCTTCGTGAGCAATTGAAATAGGAAGTGACACTTGACACAAAAAATACTCCACATGTTTGCTTCTGCCATGATTCTTGAAGTGGTGTACACACTGTGAAATATTGTGATCATTCACACTCCGTAATCGTACTTAATTACTGAGAGTTATTCGAACTAAAGTCTGTTAGAGGTCATGTATGCAATTCTTTTATTTAATGATGAACAAGGAAACCAAAATGTATTTTATGATTCATAATGAGTAGAATATTTGGATCAGATGGATTACACAGAGGTTGTGTGTGGACACTGTGTCTTCGGATTGCATGAGATGATGAATTGAGGTTTGCACTAGGATTTTGTCTGTACTTGTTCGAGGAGACTGACTAGAGGAAAGAGTTCTTATGAAAGTGAAATTATATTGGTGCTGAGGTTTATATGTATCGACGTATTGAAGAGGTATTATTGAGGTATTGAGATTATGTGAAGTTGATGATTATTGGAGTTTTCGTGGACAAGAGGTAAGGTAAATGATATTGATGATAAGGTTTATATGTATCGAAGTATTGAAGAGGTATTATTGATGATATTCGTGATAAGGTTTATATGTATCGACGTAAGAGGTATTATTGAAGTATTGAGATTATGTGATGCTGATGATTATTGGAGTTTTGGTGGATAAGAGGTAAAGTAAGTGAGGAGCATTTTTTTTTTTTTGTTGGTCTATATGGAACAAGGAGGATGAAGATGGCAGACTAGAACACTCAAGTAGAAGGAAGATTGTCTACACACACACTTTGTTAAATCACTAAGCAGTATAAACTTTTTTTTGAAGAGAGGAAGTAATTGCATATCTTGGCTCACTGACAGTTGTTCAGCAACCGTACATTTTGATCTGGCTTGGCAAACATTGGTCTTGACATGATGACTATGACGTTGACTAACTATTATTGACTGTTATACATTGCTGCCACTACTACTTGATACACATGATGAACATAAAATTTTGACAGAATTGCATTTACACAGTTAACACTATTCAATTACACAGTAGCACTAATGTGGATGAAAGATGAGTGAGTGTGTTTTGTGTGTTTTCCTTTTATAATCCCAGAGAAGTGATCCCAACCTATCTCCTAAATATTATTTTACTTGTTTGTTGTGGCTTGCACTGACACCCATAAATATTATAGGTTTACTGCTATTTGGGTATTGTAATAGTTAATATGACAATTATCTGATATCATTTGTGTGTTTATTATTATTTGTATGATGAACTGTCTAATTAGTGATAGTGAATATTATGGACTGTTACCTGCACTTATTCAACATGGTGGATGCCACCTGGACATGTTTAATTTCTGCTGATGAACTGTGTGATTAGTGATAGTGAATATTATGGACTGTTATTTGCACTTTTTCTACATGATTGGTGCCACTTGAAAATGTTTAATTTCTGCTAATGAACTCTGATGAACTGTCTAATTAGTGATAGTGAATATTATGGACTGTTACTTGCACTTTTTCTACATGATTGGTGCCACTTGAAAATGTTTAATTTCTGCTAATGAACTCTGATGAACTGTCTAATTAGTGATAGTGAATATTATGGACTGTTATTTGCACTTTTTCTACATGATTGGTGCCACTAGAACATGTTTAATTTCTGCTGATGAGCAGTGTGATTAGTGAAAGTGAATATTATGGACTGCGGTCAGCACCTGCTCAACATTGCTGGTGCCACTAATGGAACTGCTTATACTGAAATGGTGTTACTTGTTGGTGTCTGCACCTGCTCAACATTGCTGGGTGCCACTGATGGACTGCTTCTACCGAAATGATGTCACTTGTTGGTGTCGGCACCTGCTCAACATTGCTGGGTGCCACTGATGGACTGCTTCTACTGAAAAGATGTTACTTGTGGGTGTCTGCACCTGTTCAACATTGCTGGTGCCACTAATGGAACTGCTTATACTGAAATGGTGTTACTTGTTGGTGTCTGCACCTATTCAACATTGCTGGGTGCCACTGATGGACTGCTTCTACCGAAATGATGTCACTTGTTGGTGTCGGCACCTGCTCAACATTGCTGGGCGCCACTGATGGACTGCTTCTACTGAAAAGATGTCACCTGTTGCTGTGTGCACCTGCTCAACATTGCTGGTGCCACTAATGGAACTGCTTATACTGAAATGGTGTTACTTGTTGGTGTCTGCACCTATTCAACATTACTGGGTGCCACTGACGGACTGCTTCTATTGAAATAATGTTACTTGTTGGTATTTGCACCTGTTGACCATTGCTGGGTGCTACTGCTGGAACTGTCAACTGCTTATTCTTGAGCTATGGAAAGCGTTTATGTGATTATTTATATAAACTGATTTTTTGTGTATTACTGTTTGTGAAAAGTTATGAGGCTCTTACCTGCACATATTCGTCATTGCTGACGCTATTGATTGAATTGTTTAACCACATAATACTTGTGTAAACTATTATGTAAAGTCACATGTATGAAAGAATTTGTATTGCTTACTGTATTCTATATATTAGGTTATTGAAAGGTCAGTGCAAAGCCAAAATTTTATCTAGTTATATGATATTTACGCATTAATATTATCTTTTATTTTTGTCTGTATTTTTTTGACGAATTTGGTGGTATTTTCACCACCAATGCTGGCAAAAATACCATCACATTCTAGCCCGTGGAGGAAGGGCATATGAAAGGTGGCTACACTGAGCCACAGCGCCAGAGATCGCGCTAGAGAGTATTGTTCCGCCGCCTCCACTGGCAGTGATTATTGAGATGTCGTAGTGGGCAGTGCTTGTCGAGGACTCGTAGTAGTCAGAGTGTGTTGAGATGTGCTAGAGGGCAGTGCTTGTCGAGATGTTGTAATAAGGAGTGCTTGTTCCATGTTTTATGCAGTTGTTTGATGGGATAGACAGCAGATGGTTCAAATGGAAATACTGTAATGATCAGAGTGCTTTTCGTCAATATATATGAAGGTAAAATATTCTGTGTTTTTTTTCATTATTTCAGTGTCTTAAATAATGCGTCATTACAGGTTCAGTCAACAAAGCATCTGGCTTGTGTTCTTGGATTAGAGTGTAATTCTGGTTCTCTTGAGTAATTATGGTATTTTCATTTTCTTTAATTAATTCAGTATAAATGATATTTAAAATTTCTTGTGTTATTGAAGAAGAACCGTGCCAGATGCGTACGTTGAGTTACACTTCCACACACAGAACAGTGACACTTGTGCTTTGGTCTCGTAGGTTTTATAGTTGCTGGGGACTTAATTAATTAATTGTGTTAACGAAAATTTTCATTTCATTCTTTGTTGTTGTTCTATGCAGTCAGATTGCGTAATAATACTAGTCAGGGCCAACCGTTTACGAGACTTCGTAATCGGACAGACAGCTACTAAATCAAAAAATTGCATTCTTTTATTTATAATTAAGCCCCCATGCAGTATGCTTACGGAACGATTTGAAATGGAATGCGGATGCCAGGTTGAGATTCATTGGGAGAGTCCTTACAAAATGCAGTCCATCAACAAAGGAGGTGGCTTACAAAACACTCGTTCGACCTATACTTGAGTATTGCTCATCAGTGTGGGATCCGTACCAGGTCGGATTGACACAGGAGATAGGGAAGATCCAAAGAAGAGCGGCGCGTTTCGTCACAGGGTTATTTGGTAAGCGTGATAGCGTTACGGACATGTTTAGCAAACTCAAGTGGCAGACTGCAAGAGAGACGCTCTGCATCGCGGTGTAGCTTGCTGTCCAGGTTTCGAGAGGGTGCGTTTCTGGATGAGGTATCGAATATATTGGTTCCCTCTACTTATACCTCCCCCGGAGATCACGAATGTAAAATTAGAGAGATTCGAGCGCGCACGGAGGCTTTCCGGCAGTCGTTCTTCCCGCGATCCATTCGCGACTGGAACAGGAAAGGGAGGTAATGACAGTGGCACACAAAGAGCCCTCCGCCACACACCGTTGGGTGGCTGCGGTGTATAAATGTAGATGTAGATGTAGATGTAGATGTTAAGAATGCCTGCAATCATTTTCTTATATTCATTCTCATAACGTAAACTGACATAATAGGAAATTTATCTCCAAATAGACTACCTCCTTGCGGCAAAGAATATGGAATAAATAAATTTTGTGTAGTCGTTATTTTCTATCGAGAAAGCTGGATGGTGTATCTACAATGGTTAAGAAGATTAATCAGCTGTTTTCATATAAATGAACGCGAAAACGTGCAGGTCTGGAAGAAGCTGACACGTATTAGCAGCTTTCTTGGTGTGTGGAGGCGGAATTTGTGGCTGTCACTGGTGATTACTCACAAGGAATCCCTCGAGCACGAGGTCGCAAAAGGCCAATGATGTTTACGATATTCGACGCTCCACATACTGGCTGCCATGCAATTGCAATATTGGCTACTAATGGCAATAGGGAGCGGGGCTAGGGGTATCCAATGGTGAGCAAAGCACGGGGCTACGGACAGTAGTTCTGCTGCTTGGTCGATGAGTAACTCACAAAAGTGCTACAGTGGTCTTGCTACAAAGCAGAGCAGTGGCAGTGATAAACAAAGCAAACGTTGCCAAATATAATCAACGACAGTTGTCGAAACTGACACTTCGTCAGAAATTATTGACGTCGACCTACATAGGGAGAAACGATCATCATAATAAAATGAGGGAAATCAGAGCTCGCCCGGAAAGGCATAGGTGTTTGTTTCTTCCTTGCGCTGTTCGAGATTGGAATAACAGAGAGTTATTGTGAAGGTGGTTCAATGAACCCACCATCAGGCACTTAAGCGCGATTCGCAGAGTAGCCACGTAGCTGTAGATGTGGATGAAAGGACCCAAGGAAAGAAGTGGAAAGTGAAATATTAGCGTTTCTGTAAGATGAGGCCGGCGAAAGTGGCCGAGTGGCTCTAGGTGCTTCAGTCTGGAACCACGCAACCGCTACGGACGTAGGTTAGGATCCTGCCTCAGGCATGATTCAAATGGTTCAAATGGTTCTGAGCACTATGGGACTTAACTTCTGAGGTCATCAGTCCCCTAGAACTTAGAACTACTTAAACCTAACTAACCTAAGGACATCACACACATCCGTGCCCGAGGCAGGATTCGAACCTGCGACCGTAGCGGTCGCGCGGTTCCAGACTGTAACGCCTTGAACCGCTCGGCCACTCCGGCCGGCCCTCGGGCATGGATGTGTGTGATGTCCTTAGCTTAGTTAGGTTTAAGTAGTTCTAAGTTCTAGGGGACTGATGACCTCAGATGTTAAGTCCCATAGTGCTCAGAGCCATTTGAACCATTTTTTGTAGGATGAGTCAGTGGAATGTGTGGTGTCGTATATGCTAGATCCTGCGGACAATGTACATTAGGAGCACAGTGATGACGGTACTTGCTTAACAAGTGAAGGTGCTATAGCCGAGCCATGTAGTTCATCATTTTCGTTGGACAGGAATCCACAAATTCCGTCTCCAGTAAAACGTAGTAAACGACAACCGTTGTCCAAGAAGCGGGTACTAAACATAATTATGCGCATGGAAGATCGTACGCGGCATAGTAAAAAAACAGTTACGAACAGATTTCGATTAAGTCCGCAGCAATTTGACCGTCTAGTGCATAAGAAAAGCTATGGAGATGCAAGGGAGGACAAGGCCCACTTGTTATAAAACTGGTGTTTCCGGGTTCAAGAATGCTCGATACGACTTACAGGATACGCATCATATTGATGTACTACATTATGTAAATCAAACTGTTCACGACATAGATTACAGTGATTTCAAGGGAAGCAGTGGATAGTTGCATAACTTCAATGTTACTGAATTGGAAGGCATAAGCCAACGAAATTTCAAACAGACAACTCGACGAAGCACAGCAAGCTGCGGAATAGGCCCGAAAAATTGTAGGTGAGATAAACAAACTTATCCCATAGTTTAGTAACAAATCTGTTTTCAACCCGACCAATCGAGATTTGACGAGGGAATGTATAAGAAAGGATCCCTGGAAATTAGAGGTACTAAGATAGTTGTATCAAGATCAATTAACATTAACGCCTTAACGCATTCGTATACATTTATGACGATTGCTAATCTGGGTGGTAAATTGGCTAGGAAATTATTTACTGCGCTGCGAGAAGTTGAAGGTGCCCTGCTCCCTACGATTCTTTATCGTGTGAGTCATCTCGCAAGGGCAGTAGAGAATATTTACATCAGACTGGGAAAATGGACGTAAGAGATCACAACTGTGGTATGAGTACTGCTTTTGGCCAGTAGCCGGTAAAAATAATTAGATCTTGCTTCATTCATGGTCTACGTACAAAAATCGTACTCGTTTAGAGCAAACTATCTTTCCTGAAAAGTGTGTTACATTGCAGTTCATACCCCCGGAAACCATTGCACTAATTCAAGCTCTGGATGTTTGTCTTTTTCCGTGCCTATGAAACATATTATAGCTCTATCTGCAGCTACGCCTTAAAAGATAGCCAGTTTCACGATAAGCTCTACGACAGAGTGTTTCGCATTCTGCTGCATGCCGTCACATTCCATCAGATCTCATCACGACGTTACACCAATATGATTATACATATGATCCAGTCTTTGGATACGTAGCAGAATGTCCTGCACGGTTTGTAACCCCCAAGGAATTCGCCTTCTATCTTGATGGTGAAACTTTGTGATCACTGTGGGGCGCAGTTTTTTATTCGGTGTCTATGGCGCAAATTTGTTTTGAACGTTTTTTGGATGTCGATGATGTCCATTTTGTGAAGTGTAATACATATATCTCATAGAAGGTTTATCTTTGCGTCTTCCGGGCGATCATTTCCCGTCACCCTTTTGATGCACATGGCGGGTCATTAACAGCTAATATTTTTTTCTGTCACACATGTTTCAAATGAGTCTCGCTAAAGATTGATCTTGTGTACTCGCAGTCTAGGGGTTCCTTGTGTGTGTGGAAGTCCAACGAGCCTTCTGCCACCAAACCGGAAAGTTTTTCTTTAGTCACACTTCACTGATGACCATTCTTTGCGAAGTAAGTGGTGAAGTTATAATTCTCCAGTGTTGATGACTATGACGAGTGCATATAAAAGCTATTGCGTTCGTTTTGGTGATGGCAGTCTGAGTGAAAATAAAATAAAATCTATGACAACACAAAGTTCACTCATCTTCAGTGGTAAAAACGGGCCACCGATCTTAATGACTTACTCGCTATACGCCACATACGTTGGTAAGTCGAACTTTATCTCCTTTATAACGGCCTGACACACTCTGTAATGAACTATGGAAATTTCCTTTTGGCTAACGTCTCACAATATGTGCTATAGAAATTAAGTGTAATTCTGTATCAGGCAACTGGGCAACGATTAGGAGTAATTTATACTGATCAGATTTCCGCATTTTGTTTCTCTGCTGTATCAGGAACAGCATTGGTGAATACTACAGCAGGAAAAGTGATTGGCATTTGCTTCAGCTTAGCCTAACATATCAACAAAATCGTGGAACAACGAGAAGAATGTTGTGAGATGACATGCGACATGAATTACGCGAAGAAGGTCGGTACAGGCATGTTACCAAGCAGATCTCTACAGTTTCTGAGTGAGAGGGACCGTCTAGGAGATGACGGCGATATGAACAGAAGCTGACAGCGTTATGAACCATGTTATTTTGCTTTGTCTGAGTATGTTCTACGCCAAAATACACAGACGTGAAACCTTCTAGTTAAAATGAACCTACCAGTGCCAACAAACTAAAAACTCTAATGGGTCAGAAGAGTATCGAAAATAATTATGTTTTACCATGTTTTCTGCGAGAAGTAAGCCTATTACCGCTGTACTGAATACGAAAATTCTAAATTGTTCATATAGTAAGCAACTGTACACTTTGTATTTTATTATATTAAGTAGTAGATAAAATAAACGTTGTGGGCAACAAGGAAAGACAGTGTAAACTTCACATGTACGCAAGTATCTTTCAGTTTCTACATTTCAATGTCGCTATCTCTACTTCTGACAACATTTCCTTAAAATATTGGTACACAAAAGAAAATCAAATAGAAATAAGTTGGTTTTGAAGTATGAAATATTTTCCTTGGTACTGTGTACTGTGAGTCCTTGGGAAAGAGGCTCCTGATCCAACCTATGTTAGTATACTGAAGAACTCCTACGTCAGTGCTATACATCCATTACACTACATCAGCATACTGAGAAAAAAGAGCCGGCCGGTGAGGCCCAGTGGTTCTAGGCGCTACAGTCTAGAACCGCGCGACCGCTACGGTCGTAGGTTCGAATCCTGCCTCGGGCATGGATGTGTGTGACGTCTTTAGGTTAGTTAGGTTTAAGTAGTTCTAAGTTCTAGGAGACTGATGACCTCAGAAGTTAAGTCCCATAGTGCTAAGAGCATTTGACCCATTTTTTTGAGAAAAAATAAATGAAAGAGAGAGTTGTGAGAGGACAAGTCATTCTCTCACTTCTTTTCATATTCAGGGCTATTCTTTAATGTTGTTAACACACCCCGGACACAATTTTCTGTGAACGACAGGAAATTACCAACATGAGCAGGCGCTGATGGGAGCATGTACTCTGCTACTGCACGCGGGATCCTTAAGGTAGCTCTCCTTCCAATAATATTTTCTGGAGTTGAGAATAAGCATGCAATTTGCTTATTTAGCAGTAAATCTTGCAGTTGACATTGGGAGCTTGGAAGCCACGTGCAGTTGTTACAGAGAGGAACTTCTCAAAGCACTTACCAGGGACAGAATGCTGGTCCCAAGAATTTCTCGCACCGGTCTGCAGACAATGCTTTCGGCCAAAGAGGCGGAAAACTCCTACCTAGATCTATCTATTAAGCGTTTCTGGCCATGGAAGGGACAGGGATGCAGAAGAGAAAGTAGGTTGCCCGGGCATGGCATTTCGACAGTGTCGTAAGCCCACTGTGTCCAGAGTTGGCGCCCATAAAAAACCGCTAGTTTCCATATTCACCTCGGACCAGACGTAGACGGAGCCATCAAGTGGTGTCGTTCCTCTGCCTGCTGGGTTTCTCGGGAAGCCTCTGGCCTTTGGAAGAATTTAAGGATGAAACCCAACCTTTATGGCGGCTCTGAAATGGTCAGTGTTGGAACACAAAAGCAGTTCTCTTACTTTAGCCGAGGCCTCTGACTGAACATGTTGTAACGTTCGGCCCGTATAGATAATGATTTCTGGGATAAATGTGTTGTTCATTTCTCAAAACAAGCTGCCTAAAGTGGCTGTCGGAAACACAATTTGGGAGCATAACACCTTCTCCTCCCTGCTCGGAAATTTACGAGTCAGCGATTGGCTCTTTCTTCAGCGTGGAAAAGAATATTATTAACGTTGGTTGATATTGGCCGGAGAGGTAGAGCAAATCAACTACACTCCTGGAAATGGAAAAAAGAACACATTGACACCGGTGTGTCAGACCCACCATACTTGCTCCGGACACTGCGAGAGGGCTGTACAAGCAATGATCACACGCACCTCACAGCGGACACACCAGGATCCGCGGTGTTGGCCGTCGAATGGCGCTAGCTGCGCAGCATTTGTGCACCGCCGCCGTCAGTGTCAGCCAGTTTGCCGTGGCATACGGAGCTCCATCGCAGTCTTTAACACTGGTAGCATGCCGCGACAGCGTGGACGTGAACCGTATGTGCAGTTGACGGACTTTGAGCGAGGGAGTATAGTGGGCATGCGGGAGGCCGGGTGGACGTACCGCCGAATTGCTCAACACGTGAGGCGTGAGGTCTCCACAGTACATCGATGTTGTCGCCAGTGGTCGGCGGAAGGTGCACGTGCCCGTCGACCTGGGACCGGACCGCAGCGACGTACGGATGCACGCCAAGACCGTAGGATCCTACGCAGTGCCGTAGGGGACCGCACCGCCACTTCCCAGCAAATTAGGGACACTGTTGCTCCTGGGGTATCGGCGAGGACCATTCGCAACCGTCTCCATGAAGCTGGGCTACGGTCCCGCACACCGTTAGGCCGTCTTCCGCTCACGCCCCAACATCGTGCAGCCCGCCTCCAGTGGTGTCGCGACAGGCGTGAATGGAGGGACGAATGGAGACGTGTCGTCTTCAGCGATGAGAGTCGCTTCTGCCTTGGTGCCAATGATGGTCGTATGCGTGTTTGGCGCCGTGCAGGTGAGCGCCACAATCAGGACTGCATACGACCGAGGCACACAGGGCCAACACCCGGCATCATGGTGTGGGGAGCGATCTCCTACACTGGCCGTACACCACTGGTGATCGTCGAGGGGACACTGAATAGTGCACGGTACATCCAAACCGTCATCGAACCCATCGTTCTACCATTCCTAGGCCGGCAAGGGAACTTGCTGTTCCAACAGGACAATGCACGTCCGCATGTATCCCGTGCCACCCAACGTGCTCTAGAAGGTGTAAGTCAACTACCCTGGCCAGCAAGATCTCCGGATCTGTCCCCCATTGAGCATGTTTGGGACTGGATGAAGCGTCGTCTCACGCGGTCTGCACGTCCAGCACGAACGCTGGTCCAACTGAGGCGCCAGGTGGAAATGGCATGGCAAGTCGTTCCACAGGACTACATCCAGCATCTCTACGATCGTCTCCATGGGAGAATAGCAGCCTGCATTGCTGCGAAAGGTGGATATACACTGTACTAGTGCCGACATTGTGCATGCTCTGTTGCCTGTGTCTATGTGCCTGTGGTTCTGTCAGTGTGATCACGTGATGTATCTGACCCCAGGAATGTGTCAATAAAGTTTCCCCTTCCTGGGACAATGAATTCACGGTGTTCTTATTTCAATTTCCAGGAGTGTAGATGGGAGACATGCCGCTCGTGGAGTTTGGTGATCGGCACAAAATCCATGTGGGATCGGTTCTGTTGGTGCACTTTTGGACTGAGTTTTGATGGAAAGGGACGAGGGAAGAAATGGAGCATCTGATTCTGACTCCATTCTAGAGAGGAGATTCTGGTCTTGACTTTTGTAATGAGTGGGTTGCAGTTGTGCCATTCGTCTTGAGTGGCAGTGGCCTTGACTGGTGAGCCTGCGGTTAAGTCTTAGCTGTACCGATCGTGTGGACCTCAATCATCTCGGACAACTAGCTGTGCCGAGGACATTCTTACTCGTGTCAGTCCTACCATCTGAAATTTGTTGTGCGTACTGCCGTCTAAGTGATCAAAATGGCCCATGATATGACTGGCCAATGGGAGAGTCACACACTGAAATCTGCCTAGATTTCTCAGCTCCATCAGAGAGTAATTGCGATCCGTCTGACAGATCGCCTGCCCGCGACTCTGCATACTTCGTGCCCGCGATAACGAATTACGGCGCCGCGCATCGCTACGCTGCAGACGCTTGCACGACGACCGTCGCCTGAGGCAGCGCTACGCATCGAGAAAGTAGTGCGTAATCGCTGCTCCGGCTTGTCAGGGCGAACAGAGTCACAGCCTCGCCACTTGTTCTCAGCTGCACCGATGCAGTGTAACTTCTATGTAGAACAAATCCATATAAGTCTATTCAGCGTTAGACAACTGCTGATGCGTTATCCATGTTTTAAACCAGGAAAACACATTAAAGAAGTAAACCTTAGTCTTTGCCAACCAAATGCCACCCAGTGGAACACTGATTATTTGTTGCTTCTATTTGTGTTGCCAACAGTAAATTCATGATTTGTTTGTCATCTCACTTAACTTGTGTAATTTGTCCCCTTTTATGGTCAATAAACTCGAGCCATTTTTTTCTATAAAAGATTAATCCCGTGTTGATATATTAACCACTCATCACTAATTGACTACAATAATGACAGGGCCAGCATTTCATTAATTTTCGTCAGCATTCAAGTTTTATTTAAGATTTTGATAAAAGTTATAACTTGCAATGCAGGCTAGCGATCACAAGCAATGCCACAGGGCAGAATCAATTTAGCAGACGCGTGTCCTGATAGACAAGTGGAAGGCCTACAGGTTAAAGTTATTACTGTCAGACCGTAAAATTGCAGTCACCTATAATCTTCCAAATCAAACCGCAAGAGCAGTGTAGTCTTGCAGAGTCAACCAAAGAGACTCCATACCACCAAAAGAAATGAGGGATTCCTATTATTCTGTGGGGAGTAACTAAATGGAAGTAAGGTCTTGCTTTTGATTCTACTAATAATTTAATACAAGGGTCACCAGGTGCCTGAGCATATGTGGTAAATACAAAAAAATAATCTAATGTATACTATGGACTCTAGGCAGCTCGGAAGCTATGCGATATAAAAGAGGATTGCACCAAGGAATTGTCATGAGAAACACTGCCCCTCACTTATTGGTATGACTGATGGCCTCGGTTAATCTATAGGGTGCGTCAAAAAAATGTATACACAATTTGAATTGTCATAGAGAATTTATTTCCCGTTCTACAAGGTTAAATATCTGTGAGAAAGTAATGTTTTGTTTCTTCAACAGGTGGCAGCAGTGGCAAGGAAGTAACTGCAACCTGGCGGACGTGCGTTTGAGCTTTAAAGCGCGGAAGCAGATAATTAAGTGGTTCTGGAAGTTTGAGAATGTAGCTGCGGTTCGAAGACAATGAAGAAGTGAGTATGGTACAGAACCACCTTCAAGGTTAACAATTACACGTCTATGAGACAAATTCGAAATTAATGGAACAGTGTGTGATGTGCATAAAGGTCGATCAGGGCGACTTTGTACAGCTACAAGTGATGATTCCACAACTGCGGTCTTGGAACTGTTTCAGCGTTCGCCTCAAAAATCTTCAAGGCAAGCGGCATGTGAGAGTAATGTTAGTGCTAGTAGTGTGCTACGCATTCTGAAGAAAGGCAAGTTGTTTGTGTACATTCCAAGGCTGGTGCAACAGCTAAGTGGCGACGATCCAGATCGAAGGTTAGAATTTTGTGAATGGGTTCAGGAGATGGTGAGACATGAACCGGGATTTATGGGTAGCATAATTTGGTGGGATGAAGCCCAATTCAGGCTCAATGGAACTGCCAATAGTCACAGTTGTGTGTACTGGGCTGAAGATAATCCTCACATTACAGCTGAAAAGGCTGTGAATTTGCCTGGTGTAAATGTGTGGTGTGGTTTGTCTGCAAGGGGACTCATTGGGCCTTTCCGCTTTGAAGGTACTGTTACTGGAGAAACGTACCTAACAATGCTTGCTGACTCCATATTCCCTGCCATTCGTGCATTATACGGTAATGATGAGTTTTATTTCCAACAAGATGGCGCCCCGCCGCACTATCATAGGGACATACGAGCATGGATCACAATGTGCCAAGCCAGTGGATAGGACCCAGGGAACCAATCGAGTTTTCTGCACGTTCTCCAGACCTCACGCCGCTGGATTTCTTGTTATGAGGCACAGTGAAAGATGAGGTGTACAAACGTAAACCACGTAACCTGGACACACTTTGGAATGAGATTCAGGCGGTGTGCGCAAAAATCTCATTGGACACTTTGGTACGACGTACGGAATCGAGTGGTGACTCGTACTCAGAAACGTATTGATGCTGAAGGCCACCAGTTTGGACATTAATCACATTTGCAAAGTACATTTATTTTTCCAGTTGGACTTTAAGCTTTCTGTTTCCAGAAATTTAACATTGTAGAACGGGAAACAAATTTTCTATGACGCTTCAAAGTGTGTATACATTTTTTTGACGCACCCTGTATATTCAACTCACGCGGGGGTTAATCAATTACCGAAATGACATCTAGAGGAATTCGATCACTGCTCATTTATTTTAAGAAGAATTAGCCACATGGATAAAATAAAACATGGTGAATGTCTTCGTTCAAAAGTAACAAGAAATACTGTAACAAGTAAGGTGGGTCTGGAAGGTACTGAGAAACATAATGTAAAAGAGGCATTACTTTCAGAGATCGCGACCGACTCGACTTTGAATGATGTGGCAGACAAAACTGTGTTACCCTTTATGTTATGAAGAGATGATGCAGACACCAGAATTGATACGTGCACCAGGGGAATTAACGAGCAAGTCAGTGGTACTTCACGATTCACTGCAACAAACGCCAAGTCGAGAATGAATTGAAATGAAAAATATATAAACATGACTACCGCTATGAAACCACTCTAACTTGATCGCATGGTCCCTAAACTTGACACGATTCTAATCTCAATTTCAGCGAAAACACCATTTGGCTGCCACCTCAGATATGGAACAAAGGCCAACCGCTCCCCACAGGTCTCAGAAACAGGAAAATGCTGTTCTCTGCCGCTCTCCGAATCAGAACCTTCTCTCTACCACCCTCTCGAACAGAATGTTCTCTGCGAAAGTCTCCGAAAACCGAAATTTCTGTGCACTCTTTCTTTTCGCAAACTCTAGCGTCTCAATAAAAATAATTCTGCCAAAGTCCACGTCATCCAATCAGGGTTCGGGCTTATTTGCCTCACCTATCGGAAAAGGGAGTCCCCTCCTCTCGTCTTACCCCTCCACATATAAGAGGCCAGTGAGAGCAAATGCAAATGCTCGTTCCCCTCGACCTCCCTCCTCCCCCGCTACCATCCTGCTTATTTTTCGGAAGTGTCTCAACTCTTCCCGAACCGAGGTCGTAACTTAGTATCTACTCAGCCGGCTGTCTACCTTCCCCAGGCGCCAGTATGCTCGCCTCGAGGCGTAAAGCCGGCCGCGGTGGTCTAGCGGTTCTAGGCGCTCAGTCCGGAACCGCGCGACTGCTACGGTCGCAGGTTCGAATCCTGCCTCGGGCATGGATGTTTGTGATGTCCTTAGGTTAGTTAGGTTTAAGTAGTTCTAAGTTCTAGGGGACTGATGACCACAGATGTTAAGTCCCATAGTGCTCAGAGCCATTTGAACCATTTTTCGAGGCGTAAACAGGCGTTAGTCTCCGAGCTGTCGTTTCTGGTCTTGAAACATCCCCTTAGAAAAATTTATGAATTACTGTGCTGATAAACCTCTTACGTTATTTGATTTTCAAACAACTGAGCAGAACTGAACGTACTCAGACATTTCTCTCATTACTTATTCTGATCAACACTAAACTGACACACAATATTTTTAGCGCAAAGCAATCTGACTTTCAATAATCCCTACAAAAGAATGGCCCTGACTAACAATAACCTATACCTTTCATGAAGCACATACCTCTCAAAAATCTTCGTTACTCGAACTACTGCAATACAGCGAGCGCCAAAACTACCAGCTAAATAAAAGATTGTAACTACTGAAGGCACTAACTACTGATAGGCATAGTTAGCAAATGAACGATTTTGATAGAGAACAAACAATGTATTTACCTTAATAATGTTTTAAAAAGTCATCATGTATATATCAGTTCATGATATCCAATATTACAAATTTACTCTTTCTGATGGACACACGTCCAGATCGTCCGCTCTCAAAATTTCGCCAGCTCTCTCCCCGCATCCATCACTGCTGGAGGCTCACCTCCAACTGCGCAACGCTACGCGCTGTTCACATCCAACTGCCCAACACTACAATAGCGAATATTCCAACAATGAAAACCAGCCACAGACTTCACACAGCACAGTCAGTGATTTTCATATAGAGCGCTACGTGGCGTTACCAACATAAAAACCTAAACAGCCTACTAACAGTCTGAAGCCGCCGCGTCTGCGAGAGGCGTGCCTCCGCCGTTGTATTCACTCCTGGAAATGGAAAAAAGAACACATTGACACCGGTGTGTCAGACCCACCATACTTGCTCCGGACACTGCGAGAGGGCTGTACAAGCAATGATCACACGCACGGCACAGCGGGCACACCAGGAACCGCGGTGTTGGCCGTCGAATGGCGCTAGCTGCGCAGCATTTGTGCACCGCCGCCGTCAGTGTCAGCCAGTTTGCCGTGGCATACGGAGCTCCATCGCAGTCTTTAACACTGGTAGCATGCCGCGACAGCGTGGACGTGAACCGTATGTGCAGTTGACGGACTTTGAGCGAGGGCGTATAGTGGGCATGCGGGAGGCCGGGTGGACGTACCGCCGAATTGCTCAACACGTGGGGCGTGAGGTCTCCACAGTACATCGATGTTGTCGCCAGTGGTCGGCGGAAGGTGCACGTGCCCGTCGACCTGGGACCGGACCGCAGCGACGCACGGATGCACGCCAAGACCGTAGGATCCTATGCCGTAGGATCCTATGCAGTGCCGTAGGGGACCGCACCGCCACTTCCCAGCAAATTAGGGACACTGTTGCTCCTGGGGTATCGGCGAGGACCATTCGCAACCGTCTCCATGAAGCTGGGCTACGGTCCCGCACACCGTTAGGCCGTCTTCCGCTCACGCCCCAACATCGTGCAGCCCGCCTCCAGTGGTGTCGCGACAGGCGTGAATGGAGGGACGAATGGAGACGTGTCGTCTTCAGCGATGAGAGTCGCTTCTGCCTTGGTGCCAATGATGGTCGTATGCGTGTTTGGCGCCGTGCAGGTGAGCGCCACAATCAGGACTGCATACGACCGAGGCACACAGGGCCAACACCCGGCATCATGGTGTGGGGAGCGATCTCCTACACTGGCCGTACACCACTGGTGATCGTCGAGGGGACACTGAATAGTGCACGGTACATCCAAACCGTCATCGAACCCATCGTTCTACCATTCCTAGACCGGCAAGGGAACTTGCTGTTCCAACAGGACAATGCACGTCCGCATGTATCCCGTGCCACCCAACGTGCTCTAGAAGGTGTAAGTCAACTACCCTGGCCAGCAAGATCTCCGGATCTGTCCCCCATTGAGCATGTTTGGGACTGGATGAAGCGTCGTCTCATGCGGTCTGCACGTCCAGCACGAACGCTGGTCCAACTGAGGCGCCAGGTGGAAATGGCATGGCAAGCCGTTCCACAGGACTACATCCAGCATCTCTACGATCGTCTCCATGGGAGAATAGCAGCCTGCATTGCTGCGAAAGGTGGATATACACTGTACTAGTGCCGACATTGTGCATGCTCTGTTGCCTGTGTCTATGTGCCTGTGGTTCTGTCAGTGTGATCATGTGATGTATCTGACCCCAGGAATGTGTCAATAAAGTTTCCCCTTCCTGGGACAATGAATTCACGGTGTTCTTATTTCAATTTCCAGGAGTGTATATACAGGGTGGTCCACTGATCGTGACCGGGCCAAATATCTCACGAAATAAGCGTCAAACGAAAAAACTACTAAGAACGAAACTTGTCTAACTTGACGTGGGAATATGGCCGTGGTCCATGAAATTCTTCTATTCCTAACGTTTCGTCCAATACTACGTTGGACATCTTCAGAGGTATGGCTGGTCCTGCTGAGTCCTGCCGACTGACTAGTCGGGCGTCGGAGAGCGGCCTAAATACCGAGGAAAGTGGGCGTGGTCTAGCTTGCACATAGTAGCAGAGAGAAAATTAGTCAAAGATAAAATGTAACTATCGATAATAGTTCGTCATAGATAAAAATCACTAATTGATTCTGTAATGCCACTGTCCATATCTCGCTTAATTTCAAGGCCTCTTCTTTTCTATTAAAATTATCTTCATGTTCATAAATTTCAATAGCCTCCCTATACATTCGTGGATAATAGTTCGTGGTAGCAGTTAAAACTGTAGTTTCAGAAAACTTAACTACATGGTCACCGGACTGAAGTGCATGTTCCGCAACGGCCGATTTATCTATTTTTCCCAGTCGGCAAAGACTTTTATGCTCCTTTACCCTCGTATTCACACTTCCTTTCGTAGTACCAATATAGACCTTGCCTCAGGTACACGGAATTTTATACACACCGCTAGATGATAATGGTGGCCTTCTATCTTTAACATAACGAAGTACTTGTCCTATTTTTCTGGTGGGTTTGAATACCAGTTTCACTTTATGTTTCAGCAAAATTTTGCCGATTCTATCTGTAACCGTACTAATGAAAGGTAAAGACACTGTGTTGTCCGCAGCTCGTGGTCGTGCGGTAGCGTTCTCGCTTCCCTCGCCCGGGTTCCCGGGTTTGATTCCCGGCGGGGTCAGGGATTTTCTCTGCCTCGTGATGACTGGGCGTTGTGTGATGTCCTTAGGTTAGTTAGGTTTAAGTAGTTCTAAGTTCTAGGGGACTGATGACCATAGATGTTAAGTCCCATAGTGCTCAGAGCCATTTGAACCATTTGACACTGTATTCTTCCATTGCTGTGTACCATCCTTGTCCTTTGGACTGCTGTAATTAGGTCTTAAGACTCTATTAATTTCTTTGTTAGAGTACCCATCCTTTTCGAAGGCCTGTTTCAGATGATTCAGTTCCGTATCCCGATGTTCCGGCGAACAAATCCGTTTTGCCCTGTCCACTAAACTTTTGATTACACCTCTTTTTTTTGTTGTTGTGGGTGATGATTGGAGTTCTTATGTAAGTATATATCAGTATGTGTGCTCTTCCGAAACACTTTATGTTTTAGACTGCCATCGGTCTGTCTCATGACTAACACATCGAGAAACGAAATAGCCTGGTCTTTTTCCACTTTAATGGTAAACTGAATTTTAGGGTTTATGCTATTAAGATAAAAAAATTCGTCTAAGGCTTTTTTACCGTGTGTCCAAACCAAGAATGTGTCGTCTACATAACGATACCAACAACATGGTTTCTTATTTGCTTTATTCAACGCCAATTGTTCAAATTTCTCCATGTAAAAATTGGCAATCGCAGGGCTCAACGGGTTACCCGTGGCAACACCATCCAATTGCTCATAAAACTTCTCATTCCACTGAAAGTGGCTAGATGTGAGACAGTGTCTAAACACAGCGGTCAAATCTTCAGGGAAAACTTCCGTTATGTAAACCATAACTTCATTGACCGGAATCATAGAAAACAGAGATACAATATCAAAACTGACCAGAATGACGTGAATCCCTCACATAAAAATCAGTCTTACCAATGTATGGTTGTAGAAGAGTAGCTAGATACCTAGATATTTGATAAGTAGGGGAATCAATCGCACTAACAATGGGTCTCAGAGGGAGATTTATTTTGTGAACTTTAGGTAAACCATAAAGTCTGGGACACTTAGCTTCACTCCTTAGCAAAACTTTTTTATCCTTCTGTGGAATGGAAATAGAAGACTTTATCAACGTATTAGTTTTCCTCAAAATAACAGCCGTCGGGTCTCTTCTAAGTTTATTGTAATGTCCCGCCAGTAATAGATCCATAATCTTACTTCTGTAGTCCTCTTTGTTCATCACGACAGTGGCATTGCCTTTATCAGATGGAAGAACAACTA
Source organism: Schistocerca nitens (assembly GCF_023898315.1). Taxonomy (NCBI): domain Eukaryota; kingdom Metazoa; phylum Arthropoda; class Insecta; order Orthoptera; family Acrididae; genus Schistocerca; species Schistocerca nitens. Next base: position 116,139,762 of record NC_064620.1, on the reverse strand, counting down.
TCCCTTCGTCCGCATTTAAATCCCTGAGGGCCTTTCTCTCCCCCTTAGTTAAGTTACTCTACAATGGCTTATTATGGCATAAGACCTTTGTGATTTCAATACGAATTGCATTAGCAGTTGCCTTAGGGAGGGTTCGAATCCCTGCTTCCACATTCGCAATAATCTCTTCCACTGGTACATTCGTAGGAGTAACAGAATAATTTTAATAGAAAAGAAGAGGCCTTGAAATTAAGCGAGATATGGACAGTGGCGTTACAGAATCGATAAGTGATTTTTATCTATGACGAATTATTATCGATAGTTACATTTTATCTTTGACTAGTTTTCTCTCTGCTACTATGTGCAAGCTAGACCACGCCCACTTTCCTCGGTATTTAGGCCGCTCTCCGACTCCCGACTCGTCAGTCGGCAGGACTCAGCAGGACCAGCCATACCTCTGAAGATGTCCAACGTAGTATTGGACGAAACGTTAGGAATAGAAGAATTCCATGGACCACGGCCATATAACCCGGAAGAATTATCAACAACAGTACCATCCGGTCGTGAAAGCCGTCATTGTATGATTGACGGGGGAAACCAGACGGCACTATGGTTGGCCCGCTGGATGGCGCTGCCATAGGTCAAACGGATATCAACTGCGATTTTTAAAATAGGAACCCCCATTTTTTATTACATATTCGTGTAGTACGTAAGGAAATATGAGTTTTAGTTGGACCACTTTTTTCCCTGTGTGATAGATGGCGCTGTAATAGTCACAAACATATGGCTCACAGTTTTAGACGAACACTTGGTAACAGGTAGGTTTTTTAAATTAAAATACAGAACGTAGGTACTTTTGAACATTTTATTTCGGTTGTTCCAATGTGATACATATACCTTTGTGAACTTATCATTTCTGAGAACGCATGCTTTTACAGCGTGATTACCTGTAAATACCACATTAATGCAATAAATACTCAAAATGATATCCGTCAACCTCAATGCATTTGGCAATACGTGTAACGACATTCCTCTCAACAGCGAGTAGTTCGCCTTCCGTAATGTTCGCACATGCATCGACAATGCGCTGACGCATGTTGTCAGGCGTTGTCGGTGGATCACGATAGCAAATATCCTTCAGCTTTCCCCACAGAAAGAAATCCAGGGACGTTAGATCGGGTGAACGTGCAGGCCATGGTATGGTGCTTCGACGACCAATCCACCTGTCATGAAATATGCTATTCAATACTGATTCAACCGTATGCGAGCTATGTGCCGGACATCCATCATGTTGGAAGTACATCGCCATTCTGTCGTGCACTAAAACATCTTGTAGTAACATCGGTAGAACATTATGTAGGAAATCAGCATACATTGCGCCATTTAGATTGCCCGTGGATTTTCCGTTGCCCCATAAGTGCATATCATGCCGGTTTACATTACCGCTGTTGGTGAATGACGCTTCGTCTCTAAATAGAACGCGTGGAAGAAATCTGTCATCGTCTGTCTCTTGTAGCCAGTAGCAGAACTGTACACGACGTTCAAAGTCGTCGCCATGCAATTCCTCATGCATAGAAATATGGTACGGGTGCAATCGATGTTGATGTAGCATTCTCAACACCGACGTTTTTGAGATTCCCGCTTCTCGCGCAATTTGTCTGCTACTGATGTGCGGATTAGCCGTGACAGCAGCTAAAACACCTGCTTGGGCATCATAATTTGTTGCAGGTCGTGGCTGACGTTTCACATGTGGCTGAACACTTCCTGTTTCCTTAAATAACGTAACTATCCGGCGAACGGTCCGGAAACTTGGATGATGTCGTCCAGGATACCGAGCAGCATACATAGCACACGCTCGTTGGGCATTTTGATCACAATAGCCATACATCAACAAGATATCGACCTTTTCCGGAATTGGTAAACGGTCCATTTTAACCGGGTAATGTATCACGAAGCAAATACCATATGCAGTGGCGGAATGTTACGTGATACCACGTACTTATACGTTTGTGACTATTACAGCGACATCTATCACAAAGCGAAAAAAGTGAGCCGGCCGCGGTGGTCTAGCGGTTCTGGCGCTGCAGTCCGGAACCGCGGGACTGCTACGGTCGCAGGTTCGAATCCTGCCTCGGGCATGGGTGTGTGTGATGTCCTTAGGTTAGTTAGGTTTAAGTAGTTCTAAGTTCTAGGGGACTTATGACCTAAGATGTTGAGTCCCATAGTGCTCAGAGCCATTTGAACCATTTTTTTGAAAAAAGTGATCCAACTAAAACGGAGTTGATATCCATTTGACCTATGGCAGCGCCATCTAGCGTGCCAACCATAGCGCCATCTGGTTTCCTCCTTCAAACTAGACGAGTTTCGTTCTTTGTAGTTTTTTCGTTTGATGCTTATTTCGTGAGATATTTGGCTCTGTCACTATCATTGGACCACCCTGTATATTGTATTGTATATTGAACCAGAGACATAGAAACGACGGAGAGGCTTCGTCCCGCCGTAGCTCTCAGTGGTCCACAAACCCACAACAGGCCACAGCAGTCCATCCAGCTCACTGCTCCCAATGGACCCCCCAGGAACGTCTCGTACCAGACGAGTGTAACCCCAATGTTTGCATGGTAGAGTAATTATAGCGTACGCGTACATGGAGACAGTGTTTGCGCAGCAATCGCCGACATACTGTTTGCTGTGTACATAGTTCCGCGTAGTTAGCGTGTACACAACTTTCCCACTAGAGCGCGCCCTGCTAAGCATAACAGCGCAGGCGCAGCGCTTGTCCGTCTCCGCACTACGAGATGGCGCTGTCTTAGAGACGGACCAAATTCTGCTTCTGCCGATCCGCGTATTAATATGTAACGCAGCCAATGAGATTGCTGCTAACGTAGAACCTTTTCTCCTCGCGGATCACACTCGCGCAGTGATACCTGAACGCTCGAGCTATTATAACGAGTGTACAGACGTTCGATTTGTCAGTTTGCATTAGTCTGCATTTGTCTGTAGTCAAGTTTCAGTCTGCGCCTAATAAGATTACCATATTCCTGTACATAACAATGAAGAGAAATGTATAGACACTTTGTCAAGTATCAGAGATATGTGAGAATAAGAGTAACGTACCAAGACCAAGGGAACTTCACATTGTCAATTGTAAATAGCATCCAGAACCAAGTTAAGTTGTTTATGTGCTTGTTATTATTTTATTAAATGGTTCAAATGGCTCTGAGCACTATGGGACTCAACTGCTGTGGTCATAAGTCCCCTAGAACTTAGAACTACTTAAACCTAACTAACCTAAGGACAGCACACAACACCCAGCCATCACGAGGCAGAGAAAATCCCTGACCCCGCCGGGAATCGAACCCGGGAACCCGGGCGTGGGAAGCGAGAACGCTACCGCACGACCACGAGATGCGGGCTTTTATTAAATGTCTGTGAAAATTAATCAAGTTCTGTTTAAAGTTGGTCACTGACAATCTGCTGCTCTAAGCGTGCAAGTGGCATTTCTATCGTCTGACCTAACGGCAGAAGATAAACACGCCACGATAAGACCATTAGACATATTGCTGACACTCGCCTACTTCGTTAGAGCGACAAGTCAAATAATCTGATGGTGTTGAAACGCGTACGTTTTATAGGCAGCGATGGTGAGGCACAGAATCTCTGACCAGAGCTGTTGCGCTCGAGGCGCAGTAGTGCTGTTGCAGTAGTAGCGAGCAGTAGTCTGTCGACAGTTGTAGCCGAGTAGAGTTGCGGTCTAGTTGCGAGAGAGTTCAGTAGTGGTAGCCCAGAGCAGTCGGCGGGCGTCGGCACCGCAATGGTCGAGATTCAGGATGAGGTATATTTTTATTGAATAAGTATTCATGCAGCTTTGCGCTCATCAGATAATCTAGTGTATATTCATTGTAATTGACTTTAAAGAATCGCCCCAATAATAATTTTGATTTCAAAACAATTTTTTAACAAAAAAAATCATTTGATTCCCTTGCATTTCCTTAAAGAAAATTTTCAGATATCTTTAAAAAAAAAATAATTATTGCGATGCATTTCGTCCAAGCTGTGGCGCAGAATAAGAGCAGATATTTCTCATGCAGACATACTGAGGTAAGAGATTAATTCTGATTTTTGCACAGGGCCAAAGACTGACATTTCGGTCTATTTCCATTTTCATTGTCACTGAAATTTTATTATCACTGAATTGACTTTTATTTTATGGGAGCTTATACTTGGGTCAGATAGCTAAATTTTATTTAATTGTCTTTGTCATTAATATTTTTGCGGGAAGGTTACATTTGGCTCCATTTCTATTAAGTATTGTCATTCCAATATTTTTGTGGGGAAGTTACACTTGGCGACACCCGGTCCAGGATCGTATTTCGTGAGAATCTTTTGTAAAACAGTCAGATATCTGCTCTTATTTGCTTAAATATAATTATAATTTGGCGCAACGCTTTTACTAATCTTGTGACTTTCTTTCCTCAGATCATCGGCAATTCGTTGCTCTGTTGTATTTTGTTTGTTGCTTTTGCATTGTGCTTATTTGTTTTGTGAATAATTTGGCTATTGTAAAAATGCCGCGAAAAACTGTGAATAGTATATCGCGAGGTATTATGAGTGAAACAACGGACTTCAACAACTTCACCGATAGTACTTGTGACACGCAGTATAATGATGAGAATCCTGCGTTCACTGCTAATCAGTGCGTTCTAACCATTAATAATGATGTAGGCCTTAATGATGAACAAACGAACTCGATTGCGTCTTCTGTTGATTTGACGACAATCGATGACGCGGGACGCCCTATTGTAATGAGCGCTGCCCAGCTTAACACACCCGGTTTGGAAAGTTCAAGTAACGCACAGACAAATTTGTCTAATGAAAATGGACAGGATACTGAAGGTACGACGGATTTATTTAGTTCCGAAATAATGTCTGACAGTGTACATCCGACTGACAAACCCTTTTGTGAATCTCAGAATTACCAAATGGTTACAGAAAGCGAGACAATTTTAGATCCACCATTAAACAGCACAGTGAATAAAGTAGGTAATGTTACCTCGGATCAATTGATGGCATTATTGCTACAAGTTCTTGAAAAACAAGACAACACTTCCAAACAGTTTAATGAAAAATTAGACAACAATGATGTAAATCTCAAACAACTTAGAGAACAGAACAAACAAGATAACGAAAACCTTAAACAACACTTAAATGAAAAATTAGACAACAATTCCAGACAGTTAAGCGAACAAATTAGAGCCGTTGCCGCGCAGTGTCATGACACTAAGGAACAGTTACGCGAGGAAATTGAGGCTTGTTCAAGAAAAAGTAGCGAAGAAATTAGGTCTGTTGCTCATGAATTAAGAGAAATGCAAACAGTCACAACAGAAACACTTAGAGCGGAAATCAGTACAGTCGCTAAACAATGCTCGGAAAAGGCTACACAATTACGCGACGAATTTAAAGCAATGACAACAGAACTTTCGCGCACAATGGATGAAAAGATTGACGCGAAATTCGAACAACAGAACACTCAAATTAACGAACGTCTTAGTCTTCATATAGAAAACAGTGATACGCGTTTCCGCAAATTTATTGATGATCAAAACAAAGTAAAACGTCAAGTCATGGAAACAATCACTGCACAGAGACAAGAAGACAAACGTAAGATGTTTGCGAAAGCAAAAACATACGTAGACAACAATATTGCTACAATGTCCGACAAAATTAATACCATCGAACAGTTGAACGCGGAATTACGCGATGAAATTTCTGATCTTAAATCAAAAACAGATACACATACAGCAGATATTCAGACAGTGACAGACAGATTTGAAGAATTAGAAATAACACAGGATTCCGATGTTGTCAAAGCTGATGTTAAAAAACTGAACGAAACAACACGTAAATTGCAAAACCAGATTAATGCCACTGACACTAAAACCGATGATCAGGCAAAAATACTGACTGAAAAATATGATGAATTGGCCAGTCGTATTGATGCTATCGAAAGTAATAGTGACAGCAAATCAGACGATACTTCACCGGTTTCATTTAACCAAACACCTGAATTTCAAAATTTACAACAGACAATTAATGAGATTGATTCATCTAATAACACGTTGCGTAGAAAATTGTCAAGTTTACAGCAGGAGGTAACAGAGATGAAAAATATTTCAGTTAATAACACATCACAGCAGACGCCACCTTGCGAACATTTGTCAGACTCGCGCAACGCGTATCATTTGGGTAATCTACAGAGAGTACGGGACTTGGATTCCGAACAACCACAGTTCAACAGATTCTCTTACAATCCTGATCCTGTTGCATCATACAGAGATGATAATTTCGATTACAAACATTTTCTGTCAGTAAGAAAATTTAAAGCGTTTAAAAACGACAGAACACAGATTCACCCGCTAGATTGGATTCAACAATTTAGCTTTGCTTTTCCACCGACTTGGCCTGTAACGCACAAACTGGAATTTATTTGTAGCTTTTTGGAAGGCGAACCGGCAACTCGTATGAGACCGATCGCGAGACAATGTTATTCAGTAGAAGAGTTTCAGAATGCGTTTCTATCTGCGTATTGGTCAAAGACGACACAGCGCGGAATTAAAGATCAGTTAATTAGTTTACCGAATTATGAGAACACAAATTTTCCCAGTGTGACGCAATTCTTTGAGCACATGGTGCAACAAAACCAGTATTTAAGTGAACCCTATAGTGAATCCGCACTCATTCAATTATGTATCTCTAAATTACCACGATCATTAAGAGTGTCGCTTTTAACAGGTCAGCAAAAAGAAAATATTTCGGCATTCAGAGATTTGCTACAACTCTTGGAAGTACAGCAATCTGATTATTCTTTTGTAAACAAAAACTTTTCGTATAACAACCAAGGCCAACAAACGTACAGCAATTATGATCAGACACGTAATTTCAATAGGAGAGGTAACAGGCGCTTTAGGACCGACAACCATCAAAATTTTAATAACAGACAAGATTCTAATTATCAATATCGTCAGAATTTTCAGCAACAGGAGCCATATTTTAGTAACAACAGAGGTTTTTCACAACAGCGACAAAACCAGCCGGTTAGCATACCTAACCAACAATGGAATGCACAAGGTCAACCAGGCTTTAATGCTTCGCCGCGTGGACGTATAGTCCCAGATCCAACAAATAGTAACACACGGCAGCAAGGAAATAACTACGTACAGAGAAGACAGTATTTCAATTCCTATCGCAATGCACCGTATAGGAACGACTATCACGACAGACGTAAAAACGATGAGCACAATTATCAGCGTACATATAATAACAGTCGGTCCTACCAGCAGCAAAATGATCAGCAACAACATATTCTCGTGAATGAACCCGACAGTAGGTATCATCCAGAGCGTGGTACGTCTGGAAGAAGTAATAGAACAGTTCAAATAGTAGAAATGCCACGGAATCCTCCTGATAATAGTAACACGTCAGATAGAATTTGACTAGATACCGTACAGGACGCATCTTCCAACAATACAAGCACTACTTTTGACACGCAGAATGTTGTTCACGAAAATGTTATTACTTTCGACGACATCCGAGACACTCTTTTACAGGAAAGACCAGTTATTCAGAAAACCATTTCACATCCTGTCATCGAAATTAAAATTGGTTCATCGAAATTTTCGGCAGTAATCGATTCCGGATCACCTATGTCAGTAATAAATGAAGAAACTTTTAACGAGTGTAACAAAGAGAACATTTATCCTACATTTCCTTTAGGCAAAACGAAAGTGAAAGGAGCAGTATCGAGTAAAGGAGTGGATGTGAAATTACAGACGCATTTATCATTTTGTATTGGAGGTCATACTTTTCACTCAAATTTTTGGATTGTTCCCTTGTTGACAACAGACGTAATTTTAGGTACTAATTTTCTCGTACAACACGACGCAGTGGTTGACTTTCAAAATTCTTATTTAATGTTGAAGGACGAAAATGTGCAATTGGCTTTAGAATTTCAGCACTCATTATCATCAGAAGAGGAAACAATTAATTGTACAGAGGTCATTTCAGTATTGCGTAACATAGACTGTAATCCCACATTGTTCACGGATACGTACGTACACAACTATAATACTCCAGACGAAACTGACTACGACGTAATGCAGATGATTACTGACAAAGTTAAACAGAGCAGTGCAAATACAGACGACGAACGAACGCAATTACACAAAATTCTTTTACAGCAAGCTCCAGTTTTCGATAACATTCCTGGTACTATGTCCGGCTTTATGTATGAATTTCAAGTCAAACAACACGACACATTTAAAGCAAAGCATTATCCCATTCCATATATCCACAGAGAACAAGTTAAAAAAGAATTGCAGGATATGCTCGACCAAGGAATTATAGAACCGGCAGTTAGTCCGTACATAAACCCGCTACATATTGTTAAGAAAAAAGATGGCTCACTTCGCCTTGTACTTGATTCACGTCACATTAATGACATTATTATTAATGAAACAGATCGACCACAGACATTAGAGGAACTTCTACAGAAATTTCACGGTACAGCTATTTATTCTACACTAGATTTAAAATCGGGATTTTGGCAAATTCAACTTCATCCAAATTGCAGAAAATATACAGCTTTTCTCTGTTTTGGCGACTGTTATCAATTTTGCAAATTACCGTTCGGCTTAACTATTTCCTCTGCAGCTTTTATTCGCGGTTTGAACACAATACTTCCGACAGAACTTAAAGACAGAATTACGACGTACGTAGACGACATTCTTATTGCAGAAGCTAACTGGTCTGAACATAATCTGATTTTAGAACGACTATTGCAAACTTTCCATGCACAAGGACTCACAGTTAACCTCAGTAAATCGCATTTTGGTAAAACTTCTATAAAATTTCTTGGACACGTAATTTCAGCAGAAGGCATTGCGCCTGATCCGGAAAAACTTCAAGCTCTACGTGACATTACTGTTCCTACGACGAAGAAACAATTACGCAGTTTTTTGGGCTTAATTAACTTTTTTCGTAAATTTATTCATCACTCTGCTTTAGACACGCCTAGATTATGCCAATTAACAGGTAAAAACACTATTTGGTCATGGGATAAGCAAGCACACTCTGAATTCGTGAACCTGAAACATGCTTTGTTGAATGCTCCACTTTTATCGCACCCAGATCTTACCAGAAATTTTTCCATTGCCACCGACAGTTCCAACACAGCTTTAGGCGTACATATTTTTCAGGAAATTGAAGAAGATGGTTCTACTGTAATTAAAAACATCGCATTTGCAAGCCGCATTTTGTCACCTGCTGAACGAAATTATTCCGTTACTGAACTAGAAACATTATGTGTTGTATGGGCTTTTACGAGATTTCGGCATTTTCTTTATGGAAGACACACCACCGTATACACAGACCACAGAGCGATACAATTTTTACTTTCGGCCAAATTTACTCATGACAGATTAAGCAGATGGAAGCTTTATTTACAGGAATTTAATTTTACAATAATTCACATTCCCGGCACACAAAATGTAATAGCAGACGCATTATCCCGTTCTCTCAGCAACAATCAGCAAGACATAGCAACCAACTTCTGCAAAGCAAATTTCAGTGTCATGTACATTCAGCAAGTTGCATTTGAAAATTTTATTTCATCGTCATTACAGGATATAGCAAAAGAGCAAAGTAAAGACAATGTGTGGAAAGAAATTAAACACCTTTGGCAAGATAAGAATAATGTTACGATTAGGAACCACTACACTGTACGCAATGACATTCTGTTTCGCCGCTCTCATCCTGACAGCAACAATTGGTTATTATGCATTCCTGACGAACTGGTAACAAATTAATATGGTACACGCATTTAAGCTACGCACATTACGGAGCAAGAAAATGTTTTCTTATATTGAGACAGAACTGTTATTTTTCAAACATGGAAAAACGTATACGACGAGTTTTAGCGTCATGTAAAATTTGCCAGAAAGCTAAATCAGACACCACTTCACACATTCCTCCATTATATCCCATTATACCTGTTAAATTAAGACATATGGCCGCAGTAGACATTTTTGGTCCAATTCCGAGAACTAATAGAGGTTTTTGCTACATCTTTGTCGCTGTTGAACTCACTTCAAAATTTGTTACCCTCACTCCGTTACGCAAAGCTACTGCTAAAACTGTTTCGAAAGCATTTGTAAAGCATTTTCTATTTCATGTAGGGCATGTGATGAAAGTAATTTCTGACAATGGATCACAATTTCGTTCTGCTATATGGACACGCATGTTACGAGCTAGAAACATTTCTCCGATTTATATATCCAAGTACCACGCTTCTTCGAACCCTTGTGAACGATTAATGAAAGAAATTGGTAAACTGTGTAGAATATACTGCCACAAAAGACATGTTAATTGGGACACACACATACACTCATTCCAAGATGTAATTAATTCCATTCCAAATGAATCCACTATGCTATCTCCGTCTGTTATACTGAAAAACGTTGAACCACCAAACAAAATCAAAGAGTTAGTAAATTTTCCTACATCTCGTCGATTACGACACCACGAAATAATTGACATTGCGCTGAACAACATCAAACGTGCCGCAGAGCGCCGGAGAAGACAGCAAAAACAGGTTTGTAGACGTCGAGACTTTCACATTGGACAGAAGATACTAGTACGTACACACTATTTATCCAGTAAATTAAAAGGTAAGTGCAGTAAATTTGAACTTCTATACGCAGGTCCATATCGGATTCGCAGCATTCCTCACCCTAATGTTGTACACGTCGAAACTTTGAGAACCAGAAAATCGAAAGGCAATCACCATATCTCCAATGTTAAACCGTTTAATGAATGAACATACTTTATGATTTATCACACTGTAATACATTTTCAGATATTTATGTGAACAATTATTGATGATTATCGTATTTTTTCTTGGCAAGTGCCCGGCAAGGTAAGGTTAGCAGGTCGCTCTTCTTGTCGTTACACACTAGACCGTGCATTTTTTCAGATGAACTTACGCATTTTATGAATAATTATGTAATCCTCTGTAATGACGCATTAATTTTATCAAATTCTCTCTCCATTGAAGTCTTTAATTAACAAGCTGAGCACAACGAATATATTTTGTCTTTCTTATGTATGTACGATTGTTTTCATGTTTTGTTTGTATGCACTGTGAACTAGTTAAGGTATAACACACACCATTTGACTTTGACTTTTTGCCCTATGATATCTCAACATCGTGACTGTTTTACATTTTTTTTTTTTTTTTTGCTGCTGCATTGTGATATTCTCTGTACATTTTTTGCCTTTGAACACTGTCTATGCTTTTGACATATTACGTTTTTCTGTCATGTTATGCTGTATGCTTAATTGTGTCACCATTAACCAGTCATTATTTAATGGGTATATGATTTAAATGCAAGACATTAATCTTTGTTCATCAATTTCAGAAATAAATGATGCGTAAAGGAAATGAATTAAACAGAAGTGGGAATTTCACCTACGGAATAAACGAAAGAAGATGCAATAAGCTAATGAGGACGAGTAAATGGATCAGAATTAACAAGCATTAACCAGAATATATTATACACATCGCAGAATAGCAGTCTTAACTAATTTTTTCTTTCAGAATACAAGGCGATTGATGCAAGCTGTCAGACAGAACTACACATTTTAGTTTTAAATGATGAAATATGCTAGGGATTAGGAATAGTTGTGTGATGAATAATGAAATGATTTTTGCAGATGATAATGAATGCTGATAATGAATAATGATGAAGAATATGGTACTATGAATAATGAAGTTTTTGTTTACAGGTGATGATAATGATGAAGTTATGATGATATGAATAATGAAGTTTTTTCTTTACAGATGAGGATAATGTTGAAGTTATGTATTTATGCTATGTAGTTATTTAAGTATTTGTTGCAGTTTACTTTGACAGCAGGTGTTATATTGCGTAGTAGGATGACTGAAGGTTTTGGAAAGGACAGCTATGGAACACATATTTTTTATACACATTTCACTACCTGTTAATTCGAAGTTCACTACTTTTCAGCATAGTCTGCGTTTCTTCTTTCAGCTCAATAATCCATTTTGTATTTTTTCCAGGAGAAGCTTTTCATGATACTTACTAAACTTGTTACTTATTATACCTGTTCTAGTACTTGCAATTTATTTTTTTTACCCATTTGTATATAATTTACAAACGTGATCACATATAATACCTTGTGTCACAACCTTGCTACAGCTGACTCATGACGAATGACGTTACACATTTTTCATTTATAGGAACAACCTAGAAGCAATTTTTTCTCTTTTTTTTTTGTTTTCCCTTATAATTACGCAAGCAATGCATTGCTAGCACAAAAAACAAAATGTATTACCAGTCCCATATAATGTCACTAGTTTATGATAATTCTGCATAATACTAATTAGCTCTGAATAGTATGTCACTTGAATAATGACTTCTTATTGTAATGAGACTACTTATTATGCCCATGATTCTTAATGCTATGATTGTAATTAACTGATTTTTAATAATGACTTGTTAATTCGATAATTGATGGCCACTGAGTGCCAATAATTAGTGTCACTTAATGAATTATGTATTAATTGTCATTAATTAGCTACTGTATTCAATTCTGACTTCATGTTTTTAATAATAGGCCACTGAGTGCCAATAATTAATGTAACTAAATGTTTTGTTAGTAATTATGCCATTAATTAACTACTGTTTTCAATGATGACTTCTCCTATTAATACTGAATGATGATAAAAGTTGCTAGGCCACTGAGTGCCAATAATTAATGTAACTAAATGTTTTGTTAGTAATTATGCCATTAATGAGTTCCTATTTTTCAATGATGACTTCTCACAATAATACTGAATGATGATAAATGTTTTGTACTAATCAATAATTGCTAGCCACTGAGTGCCAATAATTATTTGTAAATATGTCATTTGAATGAGGAAAAATGTTTTGTAATACTCAATACTTGATGGCCATTGATTGCCACTCTTGTCTGTAAATTAATTAATGAACATTTTTCTGTAATATTACATTCATGGTACAGAAATGTTCAATAACTGAGCTATGTATGCCGCATACTACTTATGTAATCACCTATTAAGGCTTGTCTGTTAGTTAATGTCCTTCAACTTCTGAGCTAACTACCCTGAATTACTGTAATATCCATTTGTCCTATACATCCTCCTAATCATTGAGCACTATATTTGGTTTTGCACTAATTCTACGTTGGTGTGCCTCTTAAGAGCGTGGTGTTGACACGACATGCTGTCCACCACCGTAAGCGAAGAAGACGTTATTATGGTCCCACTGTTTGGTGTACCTGATGTACTGCCAAATGATAGCATGGAATATTACTACGACGTTTCAGTGTCTTGATACGCTGATAAATACTTCTGGGAACGGAACTGCAGATTGTATCACTTAGTGTTGTGATTCTGTGGAAAGATATGGACTTTCAGTGCAGCTGTGTGCAAACTAAAGTGCTACAACCATGATGCAATCCTTTCCTTTCCTATCCTAATAGTGAAAATCATTTTAGCTAACATCATTTATGTTCATGGCCTTTACATTTTTTTCGATTTGTTAAACTCCAGTGCGAGTACACTTGTGTCACTTGTCGACATGATTTTCTGCCATTGTTTATTTGTTGTGAAAATACTAAAGACATTTTTCGATTTGTTCTGAAGTGCAGTATGTGTGCACTCTTGTCATCTATATTGTATATACTTTTTGTGATTTGATGATTTTTCTACCCTTGCGTTTATTTGTTATAAAAATGTTCCAAAGTTTTCAGTGCATGTGCACTTATGTGTTTTCTACTGAATTTCAGTGCCTGTGCACTTTTCTCATTTTTCAATATGATTTGTGCTTATTCTGTATACCTTTTATGATTTCGTGATATGTTTTATGTCATTTGTTATTCATTGTATATACATTTCGTCTTTTGCTGATATATTCTCCACTGCAGTGCATGTGCACTCATGTCCTTTGTCAACATGATTTTGTTCTGAAAATGCTACAGAATCTTACAGTGCGTGTGCACTTTGTTATTTGTCAAATAATTTGTATATACATTTTTCTGATTTTCTGATACGCTCTTTACTCATTGTACTTATATTTTGTCTTGTCTGTAATGTTTTCTAATCGGTGCATGCGCACAACATTTAATTAATGTATTACATCCAAATATTTTGTAAATGTTAATTAATTAAAAGAAAAATTTGTTACGATGGCAAGTCCAAATGACTCACCATCGCTGCCAAATTTTTGCCCCCCCAGTGGAGGGTTATGAAACGCGTACGTTTTATAGGCAGCGATGGTGAGGCACAGAATCTCTGACCAGAGCTGTTGCGCTCGAGGCGCAGTAGTGCTGTTGCAGTAGTAGCGAGCAGTAGTCTGTCGACAGTTGTAGCCGAGTAGAGTTGCGGTCTAGTTGCGAGAGAGTTCAGTAGTGGTAGCCCAGAGCAGTCGGCGGGCGTCGGCACCGCAATGGTCGAGATTCAGGATGAGGTATATTTTTATTGAATAAGTATTCATGCAGCTTTGCGCTCATCAGATAATCTAGTGTATATTCATTGTAATTGACTTTAAAGAATCGCCCCAATAATAATTTTGATTTCAAAACAATTTTTTAACAAAAAAAATCATTTGATTCCCTTGCATTTCCTTAAAGAAAATTTTCAGATATCTTTAAAAAAAAAATAATTATTGCGATGCATTTCGTCCAAGCTGTGGCGCAGAATAAGAGCAGATATTTCTCATGCAGACATACTGAGGTAAGAGATTAATTCTGATTTTTGCACAGGGCCAAAGACTGACATTTCGGTCTATTTCCATTTTCATTGTCACTGAAATTTTATTATCACTGAATTGACTTTTATTTTATGGGAGCTTATACTTGGGTCAGATAGCTAAATTTTATTTAATTGTCTTTGTCATTAATATTTTTGCGGGAAGGTTACATTTGGCTCCATTTCTATTAAGTATTGTCATTCCAATATTTTTGTGGGGAAGTTACAGTGTGTGTACCGAAGGTCTTACAGTACGCACCCCACACTGTTACTGAGGCGAAATAAGGGGAACAAGCCCGCTTCGCCGAGTCAGATGCAAAACCGCCTTAAAAACCATTCACAGGCTACTCCCCCAGGCGCCTTCCCGCTCGGGAAGTAGCGCGTTAGACCGAGCGTCTAGCCGGGTGGGCTGCCTCCGCCGTTACTGAGCGAAGTGTCCGCCTTGGCGTGTGGACATGCGTCCTAGACCGAGCCCTGCCGGGCAGGGTGTGCAGAGCGACTACCGCTGGCGCGTCACGTGACGCTACGCTGCTGTGTGGTACTCAGAGACACACGGAGAGGGTCGCCATGCCCTGTCCTACCCTGCCCTGGGAGGCATATGAGTCGTGAGTGAAAACTCAGCCATCTGAGCATTACCTCGTGTAGGAAAAACTGTTACTTCAAAAACATCTGGCCTGCTTGCTCCTTGACCTGTTACGTTGAGTATCACATTGTCTCTCTACATTCTATTAAAAGGAGCTAATTACGGGGGTGTGTGCAACTGTTCCTGCTCTGTTCACACTGCAATTACTGATGGAAACCGATCTTAACTGACTCTTAATTATAGCAGACGGATGTTGTCAAAGCGCAAGTAGCGAGACACGCAGCAGCATCTTCACGTGTTCCTTTTATTAATCTTCCTCTTTGTAGTCTGTTGTCAGGTCGTATTTTCAGTGAGTTGGATCAGGAAGGAAACAGGGAATGTGGAGCCAGCCGGTGTGGCCGAGCGGTTCTAGGCAATTCAGTCTGGAACCGCGCGACCACTACGGTCGCAGGTTCGAATCCTGCCTCGGGCATGGATGTGTGTGATGTCCTTAGGTTAGTTACGTTTAAGTAGTTCTAAGTTCTACGGGACTGATGACCTTCGATGTTAAGTCCCACAGTGCTCAGAGCCATTTGAACCATTTGAACCAAGGGAATGTGGAACCAGATTATCATTTAACGAACATGCAGACCTAAGGACAACCATGATACACTCATTTCCAAGAGGATGGTTAAAATGACAAATATTTAGAAAGCGACAAACCCTTTTGTACTCTCACCACCACTCTAGTGTCCTCGTCGCCCCTGTTGAGTCTTGTAGTATCCTCTTCTACAACAGAACTGCTCACATGTATTAACAGGGTTCTTTATTCACCTAAACAAGAGGCTTTTTATCTTAAGAGAGTCCATGTTGTGGTACAAGGTCTTCCGTAATAGTCCACGTTACCCTCACTGCTGGTGAAGTACAAGTCCCACTAAGAGATGAATGACAGACGCCAAACTAGGATGCGAGTTGGTGCGCCAGTGACTGGGCTAGTGACTGAGACTGAGTGAGACAGACCGACTGAGACTGAGCCCTCCGACCCACGTCAGCTATCTAAACACTTGTGTTAGAGAGGGCGTTGGCGGCGTATTGCTTGCGAGTCTATCTTTGGCCTCTCTCCTGATAGGCGCTCTTGATCCGGCGTCTACTGTCGATCCTCTTGCTATATCTTTGCCGACCGATATGCTGGCGACAGGCGCGATAGGCGCTCTTGATCCGGCGTCTACTGTCGATCCTCTTGCTACATCTTTGCCGACGGATATGCTGCCGACAGCATACACCAGCACAAACCCAATGAACAGTTTAGAAAAGCTATCATATATGATAGGCATCTGACAAATGTGTCAGCAGTTCTAGCGCAAATGTTCAGGTCAACAAAGTATGGCGAATAGAGGTGCAATACGTGTTAACTGATCATATCTCAGACACTTACACCTTTAGACAGACATTATACAGTTTGGTTCTAACATAAATATACTACAATAGTGGACGGAAAAACTCAATAAATCATGTTTTGTAGTGTGTCTCAAAATCAAGCCTAAAATGAGGCATAATATACACCAAGAAAAACAGTACAGAGTAGGTATGAGATCATAGAAGCTGTTGAATTTTTGAAGTCTGGAAAACAAAAACTGTATGGGCAGCAAAAAGAAAAAAAACTTTAAAAAATTTGACCCTGAATACCATTAGCAAACTAAAAAGGATATTCAAAAGTAGACTTCTGATGTGCCTGAAATGGAAAATTTACGATCTGAGTGCATCGCTAGTCTTAGCTTGCGACAATTCTACATGGCCTTTAATGCACACACTGTTCCCAAATTGTCGGTTACCCAATGAACGATGAAACAATGAGCCTTAGGATTTGCTAGGGACGACAGATAATAAATGAATTAGGGAACAGTTTGGAGCTTAGGACGTTTCTGTGACTATAATGAAAATGAAGTGTAACTGACAGCACATGTACCTAGGTGAGTGAATGTTAGAGGGATCAAGGGAGTTCATCCCTGGATTCCAAGGGAAAAAAAGGAGACCCTGACTTTGTGAGACTGGTAATATCAGTAAGCCCAGTAAGCCACAGTGTAAGTAGGCTGTTTAGGTTTTTTTATTGGTAACGCCACGTAGCGCTCTGTATGAAAATCACTGGCTGTGCTGTGTGCAGTCTGTGGCTAGTTTGCATTGTTGTCTGCCATTGTAGCGTTGGGCAGTTGGCTGTTAACAGCGTGTAGCGTTGCACAGTTGGAGGTGAGCCGCCAGCAGTGGTGGATGTGGGGAGAGAAATGGCGGAGCTTTGAAATTTGTAAGACTGGATGTCATGAACTGATATATATATTATGACTTTTGATCACTATTGAGGTAAATACATTGTTTGTTCTCCATCAAAATCTTTCATTTGCTAACTATGCCTATCAGTAGTTAGTGCCTTCAGTAGTTTGAATCTTTTATTTAGCTGGCAGTAGTGGCGCTCGCTGTATTGCAGTAGCTTGAGTAACGAAGGTTTTTGTGAGGTAAGTGATTTGTGAAAGGTATAGGTTAATGTTAGTCAGGGCCATTCTTTTGTAGGGATTTCTGAAAGTCAGAATGCGTTGCGCTAAAAAAAAATATTGTGTGTCAGTTTAAGCACAGTCTTGTATAATTGTTCAAAGGGGACGTTTCATATGTCGACCCTTAGCCGAGGATACCTCACTGGAATCTTCTGACTTTTTCTTGTAGTTTGTGTAATTAGTGTAGCCTTTGTTTATTGCTAGCGCGTAATTATAGAGAGAATTTCCTTTGTAGTTGTAGTTTTTCATTGTCGTACACAGTTGTGGCATGCACGTAGATTTGCACCAAGTATTTCGCAGCTGCGCTTGCAATTAACAAGATATTATTTTCAATGCTATGTTAATGTTTTTTGTTATTTTGCTCTTCAAATTGTGCTTTTCCGTGTTGTCGTGTGAAATATTGTGACAATAATGGCGTGTGAAAAACGTAATACTAGGCTTCAAAGTAAACTTAGAAATGACAGTGAAGACGAAAGCAGTGTGTTAGCGCCGCCGAGTAATGAATTAACTAATCTTAAAAGTAGTAATTTGGTAATTGTGCATAGGGGTAATTGTGCGGGCTGCAAACAATGGTGTAGACAATGAAACAATTAGTGAACAGGGAAGCATTATCGATCGATCGGTCGGCAACAGCCCGCCTCAGGAATCGGGAATGACAGGACACAAACTTGCAAATACTGCAGATTCAGGTTTGGGTCCTCACCGTTTTCTCAAATAAGTCAAGACACATTTTCTGCTTGTCAAAATGTGAATGCCGCCGGTGCAAATTCACTGCCGAAAAGCACTGAGGAACATGTTTCAGACACCAGTACATCGTTATTACAGTTAATGCAACAAATGGAACAAAGGCTACAAAAGTTAGACACAACGCTTGAACAAAATCAGAAATCTGAATGACACAAGACCTGTAGCCTTCACGGACACTGAAGAGTATGAACAAATTAGAAAATTCAAACAAAATCAAAATCAAATCAATACACAGTACAAAAGAGAAATCCGGGAAGTACAAGATCAGTTGGCACAAGTAATACAAGAATTACATATTTGAGAGGACACTCGCGCTCCAGTACAGGAAGAGGGACATAGAAATACGGAGCAACCACAAAAGTTAGACACAGTGGAACAAAATCAGAGACAATCACAGCAACAGTTAGACACAATGGAACAAAATCAGAGACAAACACAGCAAAAGCATCAAAAGTTAGACACCACACTTGAACAAACACGTGAAGATTTAACTACTGAGTTACATAACATTGAATCGAAATGTCAAAAAGTCTGTAATGACGTAAAAACCCAAATTTGTTAGCATTTCCAACTTATTTTTTCGCGTCATGAAAATGCATTACAGAATCACGAAGCAGCAACAAAAGAACTGCAAACTATTGTTCATGAAAATCATGACACCTTGCAAGCTAAAATTGACTCAGTTGCATCTACCGATTCGGTTACGCAACTTGCAAAAACTCAGGAAAACTTAAAGAACACAGTAGATACAATTTCAACACAAATGGACACTCTGAAACTTGGTTCAGAAAAATACACAAAGGAAATAATTTCACTATCGGATAAAGTAGCCGAACTTTCAGATCAGTTCACTAACTTATCTACAAAGGTCGATGATGATCTGAATGACACAAGACCTGTAGCCTTCACGGACACTGAAGAGTATGAACAAATTAGAAAATTCAAACAAAATCAAAATCAAATCAATACACAGTACAAAAGAGAAATCCGGGAAGTACAAGATCAGTTGGCACAAGTAATACAAGAATTACATATTTGAGAGGACACTCGCGCTCCAGTACAGGAAGAGGGACATAGAAATACGGAGCAACCACAATATAATAACACAGGACACTTCGGAAATTATGAAAGAAATTGGCAAGGCGCATTGAATTTTGAGATGGAACCGCCGAAACGAAGTAACAATGAGCGATGTGCGACTCGCCGACACGATGATTTTGACTATAAGCTGTTCATTACTACACGTAAATTTAAAACATTTAAGAATTCTGGCAACGACATTCATCTACAAGCGTGGCTCCATCAATTCTCTCATTGTTTTCCTCCCAACTGGTCATTAGAGCACAGATTAGAATTTATGTGTGGCTATTTAGAGAATGAACCAGCTGTAAGAATGCGATCGCTCATTCACGATTGTCACAGTGAAGGAGAATTTTACCATGCCTTCCTCTCAGCATATTGGTCTCAAGCTACACAAGACCGAGTAAAACATAGCATCATAATGATGAAACATTTCGAACAATCTGAATTTTCCAGTCTTGTGAAATATTTTGAAGACATGTTGCACAAGAATCAGTACCTTTCAAACCCATACAGCCCCTCAGAACTCATCCACATTTGCTTAATCAAATTACCTGAACATTTACGACATATTATTTTGGCAGGACGTTGCAAAGACGACATTGAAGCTTTTCAGGGACTCTTACAAGAATTAGAAATTGACACTGATAATCGCAGAACGCGAAAACGGGAACACAACAATTACAGGTCACATCCGTCGCAATTCCGCGATGAAAGAAATAATAACTGGACACGACAAGGCTGTTCTCACAACACAAATCGTGACCAAAACAGACACCACCCATATGACAACCACTGGCAGAGTAATAGTTACAGAGAAAGATCGCATTTCCGTAGTAATGAAAATGACAGAGATAACCATAGAAACAGACAATATGGGAACGAAAATAATTATTATCAAGGGAGACAGAATAACTTCAGACGCAACGGTCCACCACGCAGTTACGATTCAGGGAGAAATTCTCCACCACGTGACCGACAAGAAAGAAACTATGGAATCTGCCGACATGACGACAGACGATACAATCATAACGGCAGACCTGAATTTCATCAGAACTGGCGGGATTCAAACAGAGCAGGGCCCTCTCGACAAGGTGAATTTGTAGAAGCTAGGTCTCCATACCCCAATAACGACGCGCGCCAACAAAGAGACAATAGGCAATGACTCATACCGGTGGCAGCCACAAAACGTACGTATGAAACTGACGACGCAGCTGCCGTAGCTAGTAATTACGTAAAAATGGAAGACATTAAGGACATCTTACTCCAGGAACACGACGTAAAACATAACAACATTGCATATCCTGTAATTCACATTATAGTAAATGACGTAAAATTTACGGCAGTACTTGACTCTGGCAGTCCCATTTCAGTAATTAGTGAAACAGCCTTTAGCAAATGTAACAAATCGAACGATTGCCCCACACTTCCGTTACGTAAGATTAAATTACAAGGTGCAATCTTTGGAAAAAGTGTAGATGTACGCCAACAAACCAACTTAGAATTCTTTTGTCAAAGCCACAGCTTCTCTATGAACTTTCTTATTGTTCCATTATTGTCGACGGAAATTATACTGGGAGTAGACTTTTTGAATGAATACAAAGCAATCTTAAACTTTCACGATGCTGAAATAAGTTTAGAGAGCTTTGAAATTTGAAGATTGCCTCTCAAACCATGACGAGGAAATTAATCGGCTTTACCTTCTGTTAGACAACAGTTCGGAATTTTCTACGGAACTAGACACTAACAATCACTCTGCAAGTACTGACAGGGATGATATCGACGGCATATTTGATACTAATGAGTTAATTCAGAATAAAATTCAAACAATTGAGAATTGTAATGACACTTATAGGCAGGATCTTTTTGAGATTTTACAAGCACATTCCACAGTTTTTACTCACAAAACAGGAACAATCAAGGGATTTCAATACCAATTTCGTGTTCGTGAGCATACTAAATTTTGTGTTAGACCATACGTAATTCCAGCACATTATAGGGACCGTGTTAGAAATACAATCTATGCTTGACGAGGGCATTATTGAGCCTGCAGTAAGCTCATACAACAATCCATTACATGTTGTTGAGAAGAAAAATGGATCGATCAGGCTTGTCTTAGATTCGAGACAAATCAATACTATCATTATTGCTGAAACATACAGGCCGCAAACATTGGAAGAACTTCTTCAAAATTTTAATGGTGTAAAAGTGTTGTCTTCTATTGATCTCTGATCCAGCTTTTATCAGATCGAACTTCATCCAGAATGTAGAAAATACACAGCTTTTCTTTGTTTCGGCGTTTGTTATCAATTTCGGAAACTTCCTTTTGGTTTGAACATTTCTTCGGCAGCGTTCATTCGCGGGCTAAATTCCATATTACCTGAGTTCTTAAAACGTCACATCACCTTATATGTGGACGATATTCTAATAGCAGAAGCTTCATGGGAACAACATAATCGCATCCTCAACAGTTTGTTACGTATTTTTGCAGAATCTGGAATTACAGTTAACTTGGAAAAGTCTGAATTCGGTAGGTCAAAGGTGAGGTTTTTGGGACATATTATTTCTTCTGAAGGCATTCAGCCGGATGCTGAAAAGTTAGAAGCAATCAGAGCCAGTTCCATCCACAAAAAAACAAGTCCGCGGTTTTCTAGGTCTCGTAAATTTGTACCGTCGTTTTCTGAATATGCAAATTCTTGTTACACCAAAACTTTGTTCTCTCACTGGAAAAAATACTATTTGGAACTGGGACGAACAAGCACAGTTGGAATTCAATTCTTTGAAAGAATCGCTACTTAACGCGCCAATACTAGCTCATCCAGATCTGTCACAAGATTTCTGCCTTTGCACGGATTCTTCTAAAGTCGGTCTTGGTGCCCATTTATTTCAAGAAGCCATAGAAAATGACACTACCGTTCAGAAAACCATTGATTTTGCTAGCCGAGTGCTAACAAAATCTGAAAAAAATTATTCCGTTACTGAATTAGAAGCTTTAGCTATCGTTTGGGTATTTAACAAATTCCGTTTCTTTCTTTCTGGTAAGCACGTAAAAGTATACAGTGATCATCGTGCATTACAATTTCTTATGTCTTCAAAATTAAATCATGACAGGTTAAAACGTTGGGCATTGTTTCTGTAAGAATTCTACTTCACAATAGTCTACATTCCCGGCAAGGAGAACATTGATGTGGACGAACCGTCACGCGCACCGGCTGGGCTTGAGAAAAGTAACACAGAAGGCAACCTCGAAAAAAATTTCAGTATTCTTTACATTCAGAAAGTCGCCTTTGAAAACTTCATCACCACATCTTTAAAGGACATTGCTCATGAACAAGATAAAGATCCGATTTGGAAAGACATCAAAAGCAAATGGCATGAAAAGACACACACACAGATTCGGCATTATTATCTGGTTATAAACAACATACTGTTCAAACGCTGCACTGTTGATGACAAGCTATGGGTACTTTGCATTCCTGACGATTTTGTTAATAAGCTCATTTGGTACATTCATTTCAGCTATGCACATTTTGGCCCACGAAAATGTTATCATATTCTTCGAACGAGTTGTTATTTTAACAATATGGAAAAGAAAATTCGAAGAGACTTGTCTATTTGTAAACTTTGTCAAAAGGCGAAACCATCTACTATCTCCCTTCGTGCTCCGCTGTTTCCTATCATTCCTTCTAAATTATCTCTTGGGACCCCTTGTCAGAACATCGAATGGATTTTCGTACGTTCTAGTCGCTATTGAACTTACTTCAAAATTTGTTTCTTTCACACCGTTACGTAAAGCCACTGGACGGTCTGTATCCAACGCCTTTGTTAAAAAATTTTTACGTGAAGTTGGACACGTTAGTAAAGTCATTTCAGATAACGGACCGCAATTCAGATCTGCTGTTTGGTCACGCATGCTTCGGAATCATAAATCAAACCTGTTTTTATTTCATTGTACTCACCACATTGTAACCCCTCCGAACGGATTATGAAAGAAAACAATAAGCTTTGCAGACTTTATTGTCACAGAAAGCATCAGCATTGGGACAGATATTTACACTTATTTCAAAACGTGCTGAATGAAATGCCACATGACTCCACTGCTTTACCACCTACTCTTGTACTGAAGAATGAAGAACCACCGAACAGAATCAGAGAGCTTGTACCTTTCCCGAATACACGTAAACTTCGACACAAAAACTTAATTGATTTGGCTATTATAAATATAAAATCTGCAGCAGACAAAAGGAGAAAACTACACGGTAAAGCAAATGCAAAGAAATTATGTATCGGTCAGAAAGTTCCCATTAAAGCTCATTCATTGTCACATAAGAAGAAACACTTGAGTCACAAATTCTTTCTAGTTTACAATGGACCTTACAGAATCCGACGTACACCACATGATAATTGCGTTGAAGTTGAAACTCTGCGTACTAGGAAGAGTAAAGGTTTACACCACATTTCGCATGTAAAACCGTTTATTGAAAGTTAATCTGCTTTTTAACTTTGTCTTTGCCACATAACTTTTCACTTTACATTACTTGTATGCTTTGTCAGACTTAGAATCTGTTAATATGCAACAAGGTTTGAAGTTAAATATCCAGTCAAGAACCAAGAGAACTTATTTAAACAGAAATTACGAATGCATTGTTATTGTGAACAGACGACACAGTGTTATTGTGTGTGTACATTCTTGCTTGTTAGTTGCACGATTACGTAACGACTATAAGGCTCACATACTTAGAACATTTACCAGTACTGCTAATGAGATTTTAATGCAACATTTTGGTTTACTTGAAAATACACTCCGGATTTAAAGTACTTTCTGTGAGATACCAGATGACACAGTGGTTAGTTTATGTGACAGCTACACGATTTTATCACGACGCAACTAATGAGTGACAATTTACAATGTTGCTTTTTCAGTGTTTCTGTTTTATATCTGCACAGTTTTTCTGCATTATTCTGGAAAGTAAAACATGTTTTAGTAGTAACTTTTGTGGTATAGCAACAATGAGACAGCCTTTTTCATGGCACAACAATACGTTACTGTACAGTACTTTCTTCATTACACCAATAGGCGTAATAACTAAGATATCTATACGCAAAGAATTTCACTTTCGTTTATGATGAGGTAACTACATTGACTTCTGCAGAACTTAGCTTTCGGAGGACGATAACTACGACACTTCCACAGAGATTATCTTACAACATGACGCACAGTTTAGCGCTACAGTACACGTATTTGAGTGATTAATTTTGTACTTAAAACATTTATTTTTATAGATATTTGAAGTACAATGATACAAAGATTTTCCGTGATACATTTCATTCCATTGCAATAATCTGTAACACCTGAGGGTATAATTACATTAATCCTCAGGGGGGGTACACACTTACTTTGTGTACCATGTGTGTGGCAAGTACAAGGAGCCCTAGCTAATATGGTATCTGCTTATACAACTTTACACATCGGTACCATATTTCTCCAACACAAAATACACAGCTACCTGATTATTTAACAGAGAAACAAACATTTTTTTACTACATCAGTGACTTGTTTACGCAATTACACAGTTGGATAACTTCACACTTATGAAACTGTATTTTGTCTGTACTTTGTGAACTCTTCATATTTTTTCAGAACCATTGT
Organism: Schistocerca nitens; assembly: GCF_023898315.1. NCBI lineage: Eukaryota > Metazoa > Arthropoda > Insecta > Orthoptera > Acrididae > Schistocerca > Schistocerca nitens. The sequence goes on along the minus strand of NC_064620.1, from coordinate 116,114,356 downwards.
GATACTATGAGGGCTTTGAATGATGTATTTGGTATGAGATCATGATTTTTAAAGTACATTTAAGGTAGATGACACTATTGAAATGAGCAGAGAATATTTTTATGGTTTGAAATTATTGCAGAAAGCTACAAGGATTTTAAGATTTAATGGAGTTTTTATGATATTATTATTACAATGACAATGTGTATTATGCTGTTGAGGTATGTTTATGATCAATAAGCTGATGCTATATGAGGAATGTGATTACGTGTTTATATGTATATGAATAATGAATAGAAGTTAGGGACTCTGGTTTGTGAAAAAGGATGTTGGAAACCGAGAATCGTACTTTAAGAGTTATGAAATATGTGTATATGTGTGAATGTATCACTACGCTGGCGAAAATTTTTTGGACACTGTTATATTTACAGGATTTTGTTTCTACAGTTTTGAAACGCAAATTCTTGACCTGTGAAATTTTTATATGAGACTGTCACTGTAGTGCATACTGGTGTCGTAAATATTTCAGTAAGAGAGTTAAGTTACCACCTTCACGTAATGCGTCGTGGGCACCCAGCTGCACAACAATCGCATGGAAAAAAGCCATTAGTGTGTGCCTTTCAGAGGCAAAGGTGGAGAAAAAAAAGGAGAGGCCATTATCCTCGCTATTGACATTTCTTTGTAGAAAGCATCGCAAATACGACATGCTCAAACTTGAAAACATATGATTACACTGTGGAGCTCTTAATTTATGATATTTACTAAAATGCCTAATGAAATGATAAGAAACATTTTACATCTATTGTCTTTCTAGTTGAGAGATTGCTCATTTTGTTTAATATCTGATTTCCAGCTGTGTTGCAGCATTGGTTTTATAAAATAAAATTAAATGCATTTGTTAATGTGAACACTTTCTGTCAACAGATCTATTAAATAATTACTTTATGATCCACATTCTTCGAAAAAGGAGCTCTTGGAATGGAAAGAACAATAAGAAGGGACTAATAACAGTAACTGCATATATAATTTTCTTTTCAAGTACTTGGTAATTTTTTGTAGAATTAGTTTTTGTGGTGCACCACTTTAATGACATAGATATTAAGATGTGAACAGACATTTCCCTTATCTGTGTTGTTGTCTTTAGTGTACTATTTTTTCTGCTTGAGCTTTGTCATGTTTAGGTATAAGTTATTGCATTTGCTGCTGCTGCTTACCAGGCATAGTGTTACTGAATTTGACTTTGTATTACTCTGTTAAGCCAGTTTTACTACTGATTTATTTTTATTGTTTGCTGCACATTGCCTTATATTAGTTGTAATATTGCAATTGCTCTGCAAATTTATTTTACTGCTGCTTGCTTTGCCAATTTGAATTTTTGTCATTGCTGTTTGTGTTAATTTGTTATGTGCTGCTGCATTGCCTCGTCCCTTGGCATATATATCTGAGCTCAGTAGATTTAAGTTAGCTTAAGAGGGGGTAGACTATATAAGAAACTATGATGAATTGGAAGAAATGCATTGAGAAGCTGTAAAAAAATGGTTTGGCCAAAAAAAGTAGTGTACAGTGGAGAAAAACTATTTTTGAAAGAGGATGTGAACAGAATACAGAAAGCAGGCTTAGATAGGACTTTTGGGAATAATGATGAACGAAGGGAGATCTCCACGCAAAATAGTGCAGTAAAACAAACCCTGTCCTTTCCTTTTGTGTCATCCCTCTATGTGTTTGTGTACCCTTGTGTATGTGTGTTTGTCCTGTCTTTATGTATTTAGTTCATGAGAGCTATGTCGTGGAATTTTTCTAATACTATGTTATTTACTTTGTAAAGACGTTTAGACATTATTTATTCTGTTTTGTTGCTCATATGTGAAGGTGATGTTTCAAAAGTTATTCTGATCTTTATGTATGTACTTATGTCATTATTTTTGTAACACTGATGTATATGTTTATTTCTATTCTTTTGTAAAGCCTGTGTTACTACAAATGTTATCTGTATTGTTAAGTTCTTTAATGATGTATTTTGTACCTTTGTTATTGTATTTTTATGTTATCAAATTGTAATTGTTACCAGTTCTTCAAATTAAGTATCATTTCACTGTACACGTTTCTGTTGGTCATAGTATATGCACAGTATGTGAGAAGTTGGGACTGTTAGTGCTTGCACGTGTGTTGATAATTCAGCAAGGGACTGGATAACAGCATTGCTGGTTCTAAAGACATTTCAAAAAAATTTATTGTGAGTGCACAAGTGGTAGTTTATGGACTTGCTATATTGTCCGCAAGACTCTTCGATGGTGATTGTGCACCTGCACAGTCGCAACAGATGGTTGCTGGCCGTCTCTACAAGAACTACAGTGGGTCTACACCTTTGATGACTCACCAACACCATTATTTCTACAAGGACTGCAGTGGGTCTGTACCTCTGGTGGCCCACCAATACCGTAATCTCTAACAAGACTACAGTGGTCTTCTCTGTGATGACCTACCTACCAATATTCTTCAAAAGTTCGACTGACTCTGCTGTGGGTTTGCTCTGTTTTGGCCTATTACCTATCTGCATCTCGAGAGTCAGCACTGTCTTTCCGTTGGAAGGACACCGCTACTTCTTCAAGCCTGCATAGAAGTCTACTACTTCCATGTGCATTTTCTTTTACTGCTGAGAAAAACACTGCAATTTTACTGTGATGAACGATCAGGACTGTCTTTATGGACTTTGACCAACATTGTATCAATAAGTGTCTGCATTTGATGTCTTTGTTATTGTAATTATGAAAAATTTTTTTCAAATCCGTATTGGCCAATGCCCAAAACAATTTGTAAAATTTTTTGTGGGAAGCATTGGGGCTATGTAAGTAGGCTGTTTAGGTTTTTTTATTGGTAACGCCACGTAGCGCTCTGTATGAATATCAATGGCTGTGCTGTGTGCAGTCTGTGGCTAGTTTGCATTGTTTTCTGCCATTGTAGCGTTGGGCAGTTGGCTGTTAACAGCGCGTATTGTTGCGCAGTTGGAGGTGAGCCGCCAGCAGTGGTGGATGTGGGGAGAGAAATGGCGGAGTTTTGAAATTTGTAAGACTGGATGTCATGAACTGATTATATATATATATATATATATATATATATATATATATATATATATATATATATATATAATGACTTTTGAACACTATTAAGGTAAATATTTTTGTTTGTTCTCTATTAAAGTCTTTCATTTGCTAACTATGCCTATCAGTAGTTAGTGCCTTCAGTAGTTTGAATCTTTTATTTAGCTGGCAGTAGTGGCGCTCGCTGCATTGCAGTAGCTTGAGTAACGAAGGTTTTTGTGAGGTAAGTGATTTGTGAAAGGTATAGGTTAATGTTAGTCAGGGCCATTCTTTTGTAGGGATTTCTGAAAGTCAGATTCGTTGCACTAAAAAAAAAATATTGTGTGTCAGTTTAAGCACAGTCTTGTATAATTGTTCAAAGGGGACGTTTTAACAGGAATAGTGTGGGTGTGTAAACCAAATGATGCAGATATGCTGGTGAACCTCTGGACACTGGAAAAATCTACATCATGATAGATAACATATTAATTTGAAATAATTCCAATTTGATCCCACGAGAGAAATGACACTTATTTCCAGAACGAGGCAAATAATGAAAGTAACCTGACTTTAGATTCAGAAGGATGTAGGTAGCAGTAAGTACTGGGAGATGAAGAAGCTTGCACAGGATAGAGTAGTATGGAGAGCTGCATCAAACCAGTCTCAGGACTGAAGACAACAACGACAACCTGACTTTGCAATAAAATGTCAGACCTAAGTACTAAAGTTAAACTGGAATGGATAAAAGAACAGATTTAGACGCCCCTAACATGATTCCAAAAATTTCGTCTGCTAGGGCGTAACATATTAGATCTTGTGTTTCCTTGTTTAAAGTACTGGGTGTGAATAATAAATATCCTGATTGCACATCGAAGTTTTTCTGTCTTATAGATACTATAACTTTTGAATTTCGTGACAATTATATAATTTAATCATAAATTATTAACATTGTTATTATTTATTAATTAATTATTAAATTATATAATTCAACTCTGTCTCTGTGAACCCGCATGTATACCTCAAGAGATAAATCTGAAAAGAAACCAGTATGCTTTCTGAACTGGTGGGAAGCCACAATAAAAACAAACAGTTGGTGCTTATGTTTGGAACTGACCTCCAGTACCAACAAATGAAACTAAGTGTGCAGAAAGGATTAAGCACAAAATCGATCACAGACTCATTTGCAACGCAAAATATCGGATAAAGCGCCGTTATAGTTACAATGTGCAACGAACAAGTGAAATCTCGTAGATGAGGAAGCAAGGAGCAGGGTAGAATTCACTGGAAAACTGTCAAAATCTTAATAAATGTAAGAGAGAATTAACTTATTAAGCTGTCGTCTTATCCATTTTCCGTCTATCTGAAGCCCTTACCTCGTGTTATAAACAAGATTAGTAAAACTGTCGTGCGATTAAATACTTGACCATACTCTTCTTTCGACAGAGCGAGAAAGGAGAGACTGCACAATATTGAAAGGCTAGTTACCCCCCATGAACCATGGACCTTGCCGTTGGTGGGGAGGCTTGCGTGCCTCAGCGATACATATGGCCGTACCGTAGGTGCAACCACAACGGAGGGGTATCTGTTGAGAGGCCAGACAAACATGTGGTTCCTGAAGAGGGGCAGCAGCCTTTTCAGTAGTTGCAGGGGCAACAGTCTGGATGATTGACTGATCTGGCCTTGTAACATTAACCAAAACGGCCTTGCTGTGCTGGTACTGCGAACGGCTGAAAGCAAGGGGAAACTACAGCCGTAATTTTTCCCGAGGACATGCAGCTTTACTGTATGATTAAATGATGATGGCGTCCTCTCGGGTAAAATATTCCGGAGGTAAAATAATCCCCCATTCGGATCTCCGGGCGGGGACTACTCTAGAGGACGTCGTTATCAGGAGAAAGAAAACTGGCGTTCTACGGATTGGAGCGTGGAATGTCAGATCCCTTAATCGGGCAGGTAGGTTAGAAAATTCAAAAAGGGAAATGGATAGGTTAAAGTTAGATATAGTGGGAATTAGTGAAGTTCGGTGGCAGGAGGAATAAGACTTTTGGTCAAGTGATTACAGGGTTATAAATACAAAATCAAATAGAGGTTATGCAGGGGTAGGTTTAATAATGAATAAAAAAATAGGAGTGCGTGTTAGCTACTACAAACAGCATAGTGAACGCATTATTGTGGCCAAGATAGACACAAAGCCCATGCCTACTACAGTAGTACAAGTATATATGCCAACTAGCTCTGAGATGATGAAGAAATTGATGAAATGTATGATGAGATAAAAGAAATTATTCAGGTAGTGAAGGGAGACGAAAATTTAATAGTCATGGGTGACTGGAATTCGTCAGTAGGAAAAGGGAGAGAAGGAAACGTAGTAGGTGTATATGGATTGGGGGGAAGAAATGAAAGAGGAAGCCGCCTTGTAGAATTTTTCACAGAGCATAACTTAATCATAGCTAACACTTGGTTCAAGAATCATAAAAGAAGGTTGTATACCTGGAAGAATCCTGGAGATACTAAAAGGTATCAGATAGAGTATATAATGGTAAGACAGATATTTAGGAACCAGGTTTTAAATTGTAAGACATTTCCAGGGGCAGATGTGGATTCTGACCACAATCTATTGGTTATGAACTGCAGATTGAAACTGAAGAAACTGAACAAAGGTGGGAATTTAATGAGATGGGACCCGGATAAACTGAAAGAACCAGAGGTTGTAGAGAGTTTCAGGGAGAGCGTAAGGGAACAATTGACAGGAATGGGGGAAAGAAATACAGTAGAAGAAGAATGGGTAGCTCTGAGGGATGAAGTAGTGAAGGCAGCAGACGATCAAGTAGGTAAAAAGACGAGGGCTAATAGAAATCCTTGGGTAACAGAAGAAATATTGAATTTAATTGATGAAAGGAGAAAATATAAAAATGCAGTAAATGAAGCAGGCAAAAAGGAATACAAACGTCACAAAAATGAGATCGACAGGAAGCGCAAAATGGCTAAGCAGGGATGGCTAGAGGACAAATGTAAGGATGCAGAGGCTTGTCTCACTAGGGATAAGATAGATACTGCCTACAGGAAAATTAAAGAGACCTTTGGAGAGAAGAGAACCACTTGTATGAATATCAAGAGCTCAGATGGCAACCCAGTTCTAAGCAAAGAAGGGAAGGCAGAAAGGTGGAAGGAGTATATAGAGGGTTTATACAAGATCGATGTACCTGAGGACAATATTATGGAAATGGAAGAAGATGTAGATGAATATGAAATGGGAGATAAGATACTGCGTGAAGAGTTTGACAGGGCACTGAAAGACCTGAGTCGAAAAAAGGCCCCGGGAGTAGAGAACATTCCATTAGAACTACTGATGGCCTTGGGAGAGCCAGTCATGACAAAACTCTACCATCTGGTGAGCAAGATGTATTAGACAGGCGAAATACCCACAGACTTAAAGAAGAATATAATAATTCCAGTCCCAAAGAACGCAGGTGTTGACAGATGTGAAAATTACCGAACTATCAGTTTAATAAGTCACAGCTGCAAAATAATAACGCGAATTCTTTACAGACGAATGGAAAAACTGGTAGAAGCGGACCTCGGGGAAGATCAGTTTGGATTCCGTAGAAATGTTGGAACACGTGAGGCAATAGTAACCTTACGACTTATCTTAGAAGAAAGATTAAGAAAAGGCAAACCTACGTTTCTAGCATTTGTAGACTTAGAGAAAGCTTTTGACAATGTTAACTGGAATACTCTCTTTCAAATTCTGAAGGTGGCAGGGGTAAAATACAGGGAGCGAAAGGCTATTTACAATTTGTACAGAAACCAGATGGCAGTTATAAGAGTCGAGGGGCATGTAAGGGAAGCAGTGGTTGGGAAAGGAGTGAGACAGGGTTGTAGCCTCTCCCCGATGTTATTCAATCTGTATATTGAGCAAGCAGTAAAGGAAACAAAAGAAAAATTCGGAGTAGGTATTAAAATTCTTGGAGAAGAAATAAAAACTTTGAGGTTCGCCGATGACATTGTAATTCTGTCAGAGACAGCAAAGGACTTGGAAGAGCAGTTGAACGGAATGGACAGTGTCTTGGAAGGAGGATATAAGATGAACATCAACAAAAGCGAAACGAGGATAATGGAATGTAGTCAAATTAAATCGGGTGATGCTGAGTGAATTAGATTAGGAAATGAGACACTTAAAGTAGTAAAGGAGTTTTGCTATTTAGGGAATAAAATAACTGATGATGGTCGAAGTAGAGAGGATATGAAATGTAGACTGGCAATGGCAAGGAAATCGTTTCTGAAGAAGAGAAATTTGTTAACATCGAGTATAGATTTAAGTGTCAGGAAGTAGTTTCTGAAAGTATTTGTATGGAGTGTAGCCATGTATAGAAGTGAAACATGGACGATAACTAGTTTGGACAAGAATAGAATAGAAGCTTTCGAAATGTGGTGCTACAGAAGAATGCTGAAGATAAGGTGGGTAGATCACGTAACTAATGAGGAGGTATTGAATAGGATTGGGGAGAAGAGAAGTTCGTGGCACAACTTGACTAGAAGAAGGGATCGGTTGGTAGGACATGTTTTGAGACATCGAGGGATCACCAATTTAGTATTGGAGGGCAGCGTGGAGGGTAAAAATCGTAGAGGGAGACCAAGAGATGAATACACTAAGCAGATTCAGAAGGATGTAGGTTGCAGTAGGTACTGGGAGATGAAGAAGCTTGCACAGGATAGAGTAACATGGAGAGCTGCATCAAACCAGTCTCAGGACTGAAGACCACAACAACAACAACAGTTACCTGCTGCCTAAAAATGACCAACGAATGTTTTATTAGCATCACATACGTCCTACAACGATGAAATACAGACACTAGCTTAAATGCGGAAGAAACAGAAAATCGTTGATCCCAAATGCTATCCGTAAACGTATCACGAAGGAGGTCGAACGTGGTTTCTACACTACATAATACTTTTTGCTACACTTGGAAGCTGTGCTTAGAACATACAAATGAAGATGTCAACACGTCAGTACTTATGTGAGAGCGTATCTGTCCTCTGAAAAGACCTAATACTGAACTGTATAGAGTGTGATAATTTTGGCAGTCGCTCGTGGGTTACGGAGAAGAGACAGCTGTAGGAAACGTGAGTCAGATACGAATCACAGTTCCCCGGAGCGACATCTAAAATGCACCGCACCCTGCCTGCTGGCGCAACGCCGCTAAACTGCAGCCTCTTAGGCAGGCAGTCTTCGCCCTGCAGATGACCGCCTGCAATATTAATGGCACCACGACGCGTTGCGTAGCAGGTCACATTTCCGAGCCGCCTTCTGAAATTTCGAGCCAGCTGCGATAGCGATCGCCAGCTTTCAGGAACGCCCGCACGTCCTCACGTCCTCACGTTCCGCAGGGCGACTTCTTGGCGCGCCCCACAAACACGAGACAAACTGCTGGACTGTGCGTGCCCCGTCACCCGGCCACAAGCAGCTCCGTCTCATTTGTCCTATTACACGCCTCACCTTGCGGCTGGACTTTTTTATTTTTATTTTACACGTCTAGTTCCGTAGGAGCAAATCTCCGAGGACATGGAACGTTACGTCAAATTAGAACATAAAACTAACAACAGATAACATAAAATGTTTATGAACCCAAAAAAAGGCAAACCATAAGTTTATGTAAACGCAATCAACAGTATAACACAGGAATCAGCTTAATCTTTGACGGAATTCCTTGACAGAATAAAAGGAGTGACCCATGACGAAACTCTTTAGTTTAGATTGGAAAGCGAGTGGATTACTGCTAATATTTTTGAATTCTTGTGATAGCTTATTGAAAATGGATGCAGCGGTATAGCGCACGCCTTTCTACATAAGAGCCAAGGAAGTGCGGTTCAAAAAATGGTTCAAATGGCTCTGAGCACTATGGGACTTAACTTCTGAGGCCATCAATCCCCTAAAACTTAGAACTACTTAAACCTAACTAACCTAAGGACATCACACACATCCATGCCCGAGGCAGGATTCGAAGCTGCGACCGTAGCGGTCGCGCGGTTCCAGATGGTAGCGCCTAGAACCAGTGCGGTTCAAGTGCAGATTGTATTTCTGCCTAGTATTAACTGAGTGAAAGCTGCTAATTCTTGGGATTAAGCTGATATTGTTAACAAGAAACTATGGTAAAGGATACATGTATTGAGAGGCCAATGTCAGAATAGCCAGACTAGAGAATAGAGGTCGACAAGAGGTTCGCGAACTTACACCACTTATTGCCCAAACCGGGCCTTTACTGAGCGAAAAGTATCCTTTGATAATGGAAATAATTATCCCAAAATATAATACCATAGGTCATAAGCGAATGAAAATAGGTAAAGTTGACTACTTTTCGTGTCAAACTATCACTTACTTCAGATACCGTTCGAATAGTAAAAATGACAGCATTAAGTCTTTGAACACGATCCTGAATGCGGGTTTTCTACGACAGTTTACTATCTATCTAAACACCCAGAAATTTAAACTGTTCAGTGTCACTAATCATATGCTCATTCTGTGAAATTAAAACGTCTGGTTTTGTTATATTGTGTGTTAGAAACTAAAAATTGGGTCTTACTGTGATGTAGCGTTAGTTTATTTTCTACAAGCCATGAACGTACTAGCCAGGAACTGCACTATTTGAAACTGTGCCAATGTTGCAAACAACATCCTTTACTACAAGGCTAATGTCATCAGCAAACAGAAATATTTTAGAATCACCTGTAATGCTAGAGGGCATATCATTTATATAAATAAGGAAGAGGGGTGGCCCCAGCACTATTAACACTGTTTCTGTCCAGTAATGTATAACATGTTTCTCTGAGACTTCAGGTGTTTATTGACAGAGATCATGCAGTACAGACAACAAAATCCTAGTGTTCGCGTTTCCCAAAGACCTTACGCGTTTCTTTCATAAGTAGGCCAACATGCAAATTCCACGTGATTCGCAGCACACATTTTTCCTAAAGACTGGATCGCGAAGTTGAGGTTACAGTTTTTTCGTAAAGAGAAATACGTCTCCATCAACCTTCCGTAAAGGAACACTCTGACATCAAGATCTGCATGATGTTACTTTGTACACTGACTGCGACCGTAGACTATCATTCGTTAGTTAAATGCGTAGTGCTATATAGCGGTCAAAATGTGAACTTGGCGAATGTTCCATCGAAGCACATATTCAACCCACGCAAAATATTTCAAATAATATTTTGTTGCAGCTATTAGGGAATACATTGTCCAGACTATTCGTGTATTACTAAACTAAAGAATGACTACAGCACTTTATACAGTAGTCGACATTGAAGTTTTGATTATGATTATTGCAAGAGACAGAGAGTATTAATTTTTCGCCTACAAGAGAGACAAATATGACAGTCTAGTGTCATTGCCTGCACGTGAACTTCATTAAAGTAATCAAGTGGTTTTACGTATGTTCCTTGGAATTTTGTTAGTGAACTCTCTTTTTATGATATCCTGTTCAGCGACTCCTGTCTGATTACGTAGGATAACGTGCCGGATCAACGATACGACGGCCAGAGAGGGGCATTCAGCTTTTTCGTGAAGTCCACCTGGGCAAACGCCCACCTCCGAAGCTGTATGGCCAGAGTGTCGAGGTGCTACGTGAGAGTCTCGTGTCCATTAAGTTCCCGCTGTGCAGCTGCCTGAGTGAGAAGTAGCAGGTCTACAATCTGGGATACCGGCAGAGCGGTGTGCCGGACCCGCACTCTTCCATACTGCAGCCGAATGACGGAGAGGATGACACGGCGACCGGTCGGTGCAGAACTGCCCGCTCCAGAAAGTGTGGTATGCTGCAGTTTTGACAAAGAAGGCCACGTAACAGCAGGACGCGGAGCTGGTACCTGGGCAAATATAGCGACAGTTCTCCAGTTGTTCTTCAGGAATGAAATGCACCAACTGTGGAAACACGGAGAAACAAGCAAAGCACGGAGACCGCAGGATATTCTCCGTCTACTGTGAGTCCATTAGGGACAAAGCACAAGCTCAGATTGGCTGAGTCTGCGAAAAGTTTAATGACTGGGAAGAAATCACGAAGGCAGTCCCACAGGGATTACTTTTTGGTCCACTTCTATTCCATAAACAGACTCTTCTATTCCTTAAACAGACTGATTTTGCTGCATGGGAATAAACTGTTGGAAACAACCCTGATAGGGAAAGGAGCAAAAAACTTCAAGTGAAGATGTGGCCGGAAGTGTGTTCCAAAAGGGGGGGGGGGGGCACTCATGGTGGAGACAGTTCTTTGACGGTGTAGTTTCCAATGATAGAATGGACGTATGAGAACACACCAAGCAAGTGGAAAAGTTCTGTCTGTACTAATGTTCCCATACGTGCATTCTATCATGGAGAATATTCCGGCCGGTCTTGTGCCTTACGCCATGTTGGTGGGCTGGCAGTCTGGAGCTACCAGAGGGGTCACTGTCAGAGGCAGACGTCTCCCCTCCACATGCAGCTGGGCGTACCTTCCTCTCGTAACGCATTTCCCGTGTGCTGCCTTTCTGCCCCGTTACCCTTCCACCTTTCGTTTCCTGCAGGTTTCCCCCATTCAGCAAAACGTGTAACTCTACCAATCAGAATTACTAATTTCTGCAGACTGTGCTAGTATTATAATGATTCACACTGCAGAAAAATCAACACGAAAAATCGTTGGTGACGCTTTTCAAAGAATTATTACGTGGTTCTCTCAAAGTGGTCTCTAACGTAATATTGAGGAATCACAGAATATTCAGTTCTGTACCAGAAGAAAAAAGCGGTCTAAGGCACTGCAGTCATGGACTATGCGGCTGGTCCCGGCGGAGGTTCAAGTCCTCCCTCGGGCATGGGTGTGTGTGTTTGTACTTAGGATAATTTAGGTTAAGGGGTGTGTAAGCTTAGGGACAGATGAGCTTGGCAGTTGAGTCCCATAAGATTTCACAAACATTTGAACATTTTTGAAGACAAAATGACTTGTTACACATTATTACACCTGTGATTGGCTCAGAAAGAAGTTCAATGTGGATCAAGAAAAATGTTCCATGATTTGCCTTGTGAGGTAATGGGCGAGTTGTGGCGCCCTGAAAATATTCTAAGTTTGGAGTTGGCGTGGCCGCATGGGCCGTTTGGCAAGCCGGGGCCCGGCAGCAACCACTTTGTTGCCGAACGTTAGCTGAGCATGAGGGGCAGCCCCAGCGCATGTTCCAGCTGACGCACGGCTGGGAATTCCTTGGTGATGCTGTGTCGATGAAGGAGATATGCCGGGAGTGCCAAAGATGGCGGACTTTGTGAAACCTTAATGGCAGACATTTCACAGTTCGTATAGACATTAATAGTAGCCAGATGAATCATGATACCTCAAAAAGATACATGTACATCACCATTATTTGCATGAAGATTCTGATGGTATAATCAGATTTTCAGTATCTTTATTAGTTTAAACTTTAGTATCTGATGATAAATTCTACAAGGAAACCCAGCAACGAATTTCCAAAATCTAAATGGTTCATCCGATTTTGTCGATCAACGTGTCTTTAGAAAGCTATTAGTGTAAACCTAAATTGGTATAAATTATAGGGATGTAACGTGAATAGTAGATGAGTTATTGGAGGTCAAAGTGGCCGATTACTATCGATGGCGTCAGGTCATAAGCACTCCACAGTTACACGAAAGAACGGTAGAAGCATGCTTATAAATATATTTATCCATCTACATCTTCATATATATCCTGTATATACTGTTAATGAAGAAACTGATCAATTATTTACTCTGTTTTAGAAAGCAAAGAGACATTGGGCTACTGGCTTACTTCTGTTCTATTCCTTTGATGTATGTTTATTTAATTTGTTTATGTATTTAATAATGTGTGTTAGAGCGTGTTTATGGTCCAGCTGTTGGAATATTTATTTAATTTAAGTTATTTAAATGTAAATCCAGTATTTAGAATGTGTTTCATTATGTTTGTGAGTGTACGTTAGCCTGGAGACAGGGCGGGAGCACTCTAGCCAATCACAGCGATCGTTTCCAAAAAGGACACGTGGAGAGACTGTATGGAAGTGGGGGGAGGGGGCAGTTCTGAACAGTGCCGTGCGAGGGACAGTACGAGAGAGGACACGAGAGAGTCCTGGATAGTACGGCGCGACGGATGCATGGTCGCGGGAAAGACTTTGAGAGTGGAGCACTTTGCGGGAGATAGAAATATTTCGTAGTGCCGACTTGTGCACTTGTGAGAATTCCGTGCCTTCTGCTGTGAAGATGTAGTACTCGTTTGGAAGTGAATGTCTCACGAGCTATGTTGTTGTTCATAACTAATTACGTGAAGTAGAAATCTATTGTTTCCCTGTTATTCAACTTATATTTTATTTAATTGCTGGACCATCGACACAATAAGTGTTTTACAGTAATAAATGGCATTCTTAAAGGTATTTCTGTTATCGTACTCATCATTTAAAGTAGTTAAAATAGTACCTGCAGAGTTAATTTGATTGCAATCTTTCATTTATAAACTTCCATATAACACTCATAATTCGCAATTGCCGAGTGATAGGAACCTTCGACCATTCGATTCATGTGTATATTCATATTATGTACTGTAGACTCAGCAGTATTTGGCTTGTAATGCGGCAACTACGTATCCCAGCCCCTAGACAACGAAACCAGCCAAAATCTTTAATATTTCAAATTTAAGTCAGTTGGTACGAAGTTGAGGGCCACCACACCACATCATTTCATTATTTATTTGAAAGCCCGCAGCCTAGTAACATAAAATGTCTGACAGATATCAAAGCAAGTGTTAAAACTAATCTTAATTCTTGTGCACAACTCCTTCTATTCCACAACTGAATTTTTATTTAAGAACTACTAACCCATAATTTTTTTAAAAAGATCTCGTTCTGAAATGTATTTTTAAGAACAGGAGTCAATAATAATGTTTCCTTTAGTTTTAAAACTTATCGTATATACACTCCTGGAAATTGAAATAAGAACACCGTGAATTCATTGTCCCAGGAAGGGGAAACTTTATTGACACATTCCTGGGGTCAGATACATCACATGATCACACTGACAGAACCACAGGCACATAGACACAGGCAACAGAGCATGCACAATGTCGGCACTAGTACAGTGTATATCCACCTTTCGCAGCAATGCAGGCTGCTATTCTCCCATGGAGACGATCGTAGAGATGCTGGATGTAGTCCTGTGGAACGGCTTGCCATGCCATTTCCACCTGGCGCCTCAGTTGGACCAGCGTTCGTGCTGGACGTGCAGACCGCGTGAGACGACGCTTCATCCAGTCCCAAACATGCTCAATGGGGGACAGATCCGGAGATCTTGCTGGCCGGGGTAGTTGACTTACACCTTCTAGAGCACGTTGGGTGGCACGGGATACATGCGGACGTGCATTGTCCTGTTGGAACAGCAAGTTCCCTTGCCGGTCTAGGAATGGTAGAACGACGGGTTCGATGACGGTTTGGATGTACCGTGCACTATTCAGTGTCCCCTCGACGATCACCAGTGGTGTACGGCCAGTGTAGGAGATCGCTCACCACACCATGATGCCGGGTGTTGGCCCTGTGTGCCTCGGTCGTATGCAGTCCTGATTGTGGCGCTCACTTGCACGGCGCCAATCACGCATACGACCATCATTGGCACCAAGGCAGAAGCGACTCTCATCGCTGAAGACGACACGTCTCCATTCGTCCCTCCATTCACGCCTGTCGCGACACCACTGGAGGCGGGCTGCACGATGTTGGGGCGTGAGCGGAAGACGGCCTAACGGTGTGCGGGACCGTAGCCCAGCTTCATGGAGACGGTTGCGAATGGTCCTCGCCGATACCCCAGGAGCAACAGTGTCCCTAATTTGCTGGGAAGTGGCGGTGCGGTCCCCTACGGCAGTGCGTAGGATCCTACGGTCTTGGCGTGCATCCGTGCGTCGCTGCGGTCCGGTCCCAGGTCGAAAGGCACGTGCACCTTCCGCCGACCACTGGCGACAACATCGATGTACTGTGGAGACCTCACGCCCCACGTGTTGAGCAATTCGGCGGTACGTCCACCCGGCCTCCCGCATGCCCACTATACGCCCTCGCTCAAAGTCCGTCAACTGCACATACGGTTCACGTCCACGCTGTCGCGGCATGCTACCAGTGTTAAAGACTGCGATGGAGCTCCGTATGCCACGGCAAACTGGCTGACACTGACGGCGGCGGTGCACAAATGCTGCGCAGCTAGCGCCATTCGACGGCCAACACCGCGGTTCCTGGTGTGTCCGCTGTGCCGTGCGTGTGATCATTGCTTGTACAGCCCTCTCGCAGTGTCCGGAGCAAGTATGGTGGGTCTGACACACCGGTGTCAATGTGTTCTTTTTTCCATTTCCAGGAGTGTACATATCCTGTAAAATGATTAGTTCCACATTATTTCAATAAAAAATCGTTCGAATGATCCGTGGAACACATAACTAACTAGGAAACGCTCGCATGAGGTAGCCTTTTCGAAGAAACACTCTCGACATTCACCTGAAGTGATCAGAGAAGCCGGCCGCTGTGGTCGAGCGGTTCTAGGTGCTTCAATCCGGAACCGTGCTGCTGCTGCAGTCGCAGGTTCGAATCCTGCCACGGGCATGGACGTGTGTGATGTACTTAGGTTAGATAAGTTTAAGTAGTTCTAAGTCTAGGGGACTGATGACTTCAGATGTTAAGTTCCATAGTGCTTGTAGCCATTTGAACCACTTTTTTGTTCAGAAAACCTACAGAAAGCAAAAATCTGGGTGCTCCGATGCGTATGCTGTAGGTTAATCACCGCACCACCACGCCTGGTAGAGTGCTTTAACTTAGTTTATGCGATTCTCAGTCACCCATTGTACACAAAATTCACACACAGCCTCGGTACGAAATGACCATTTAGTGACGGGAAGGTTATTTGGATACAAAGACATGAGAATCTTAAATCCGAGATGGGCGGGCGTCCGTCGTGTGCGGACCTCCTGAAACAAGGATAATGACCATAAGCTGGGCTATGCAGATGTTATACAGCTGCAAGTGAGAGAAGGTCAAGAAAGACAAATCAGAATGGTGTTGGCTGCAGCTTCCCATCAGTGCCGTTCAACTCGTACGTCGAAGAGGTAACGACAGAACTGAAAGACACCGTATGTAGGAGAACAGAGGCGTGAGTGGGACACGTGTGCACCACTGCAAGTCCGGCAGACGAGCTGGCCAATGTGGCTGGGTATGAGGAAGTCCAGCGAGACTGTAGAACAAACGTAGCACAGAAGAACGAAGATCGACGGTGGTGGTGATGAAAAGTGCTAGAGAAATAATAATGACTTGGCTAACACAAAAATTGGGAAAGGCACGGCAGTGGATGAAGTGAAAGAATTATTCTATGTAGGAGGCATGATTTTACAGGATGGGCGAAGTAAGGAAGACGTTCAAGTCTGCCGTCCTTTATTTAACTATAACCTGGGAGCTGATATGAAATGTCGCCCCCGATTGGTTCAAATGGTTCAAATGGCTCTGAGCACTATGCGACTTAACTTCTGAGGTCATCAGTCGCCTAGAACTTACAACTAATTAAACCTTACTAACCTAAGGACATCACACACATCCATGCCCGAGGCAGGATTCGAACCTGCGACCGTAGCGGTCTTTCGGTTCCAGACTGTAGCGCCCAGAACCGCACTGTCACTCAGGCCGGCGCCCCCGATTGAAATCCTAAAATATTAATTTGATATTAAAAATGAAGAAATTCCTCCAGCTGTATTTAAGGCGTCGTATCTCACCACTGACTTGCAGTATCAGCCGCACGCAGTTGACGTCAACAAGGATATGGGCCTGAAGATGACGTTGTTACAACGTTGAAACAAGTTGCCAAAATAAAATCGACACCTTAAATAAAGCTGGAGAAATTTTTTCATTTTTAATATAAATTTATACCAGCTGACGTCCCACTGTCCTCCATTACAACTATGGATGTAGGAAGAATAAGATATTGCATCTTTATATTGTATTAAATCTGGCCCACATGTAAACAAACGCAATTTGACAATGGGACAACTTTCGTCAAACATAACGGAAGAAAGGAGGTTTAACCAGAGCTAACCTAGACAGAACTAAAATTAGAGTCCTCACTTTAGAAGCGATGCGTTTACGGACTGTCTCTGTAAGGAAACTGTATACAAGGCAAATAATTTAACCATCTGTGTCCTACTCTACCTAATAATCTGAAAGAAAAAAACCCGAGCTTGTGTGGTTGCAAACGTTATTTCGATTACTCAGTCTCCACCGGCACCAGTTTCAAAGTTCCACAGCAATTTACACTTACGTATACAGCCGAAGATCTTACGTTATACAATTGGGAGCATTGTTTAATTCATGTGCTTCGCCACATATTTAAATACAATAAAAACGAAAGAGGTGCGTTTCGAGAACATAGTTCTTCAGTGAATAAATATGGAGTTATGGAACAGGTGGGAGAGTCATACAGTAGAAACCAGGGAGTAGGGCAGTGAACTCGTAAAATACCAACGTTACTGAAACGCAATGCGCAGGATAACAAGCCTCACGCATAAAACCACTCCTGCAATGTGCGTCACGTCATCATTGGATATGAAAGAAAAAATAAAATACAGAATATTATTACTGCACTACTGGCCATTAAAATTGCTACACCATGAAGAAATGCAGATGATAAACGGGTGTTCATTGGACAAATATATTATACTAGAAGATACATGTGATTACATTTTCACGCCATTTGGGTGCATACATCCTGAGAAATCAGTACCCAGAACAACCACATCTGGACCTAAAAACGGCCTTGATACGCCTGGGCTTTGAGTCAAACAGAGCTTGGATGGCGTGTACAGGTACAGCTGCCCATGCTGCTTCAACACGATAGCACAGTTCATCAAGAGTAGTGACTGGCGTATTGTGACGAGCCAGTTGCTCGGCCACCATTGACGAAACGTTTTAAATTGGTGAGAGATCTGGAGAATGTGCTGGCCAGGGCAGCAGTCGAACATTTTCTGTATCCAGAAAGGAGCGTACAGGACCTGCAACATGCGCGCGTGCATTATCCAGCTGAAATGTAGGGTTTTGCAGGGATCGAATGAAGGGTAGAGCAACGGGTCGTAACACATCTGAAATGTAACGTCCACTGTTCAAAGTTCCGTCAATGGGAACAAGAGGTGACCGAGACGTGTAACCAATGGCACCCCATACCATCACGCCAGGTGATACGCCAGTATGGCGATGACGAATACACTCTTCCAATGTGCGTTTACCGCGATGTCGCCAAACACGGATGCGACCATCATGCTGCTGTAAACAGAACCTGGATTCATCCAAAAAAATGGCGTTTTGCCATTCGTGCACCCAGGTTCGTCGTTGAGTACATCATCACAGGCAATCCTGTCTGTGATGCAGCGTCAAGGGTAACGGCAGCCGCCGGCCGAAGTGGCCGTGCGGTTAAAGGCGCTGCAGTCTGGAACCGCAAGACCGCTACGGTCGCAGGTTCGAATCTTGCCTCGGGCATGGATGTTTGTGATGTCCGTAGGTTAGTTAGGTTTAACTAGTTCTAAGTTCTAGGGGACTAATGACCTCAGAAGTTGAGTCCCATAGCGCTCAGAGCCATTTTGAGCCGGTAACGGCAGCCATTGTCTCCGAGCTGATAGTCCATGCTGCTGCAAACGTCGTCGAACTGTTCGTGCAGATGGTTGTTGCTTGCAAACAGCCCCATCTGTTGACTCAGGGATCGAGACGTGGCTGCACGATCCGTTACAGCCATGCGGATAAGATGCCTGTCATCTACCTGCTAGTGGTACGAGGCAGTTGGGATCCAGCACGGCGTTCCATATTACTCTCCTGAACCCACCGATTTCATATTCTGCTAACAGTCATTGGATCTCGACCAACGCGAGCAGCAATCTAGCGATACGATAAACCGCAATCGCGATAGGCTACTATCCGACTCTTATCATAGTCGGAAACGTGATGGTACGCATTTTTCCACCTTACACGAGGCATCACAACAACGTTTCACCAGTCAACGCCGGTCAATTGCTGTTTGTGTATGAGAAATCTGTTGGAAACTTTTCTCATGTCAGCACGTTGTAGGTGTCGCCACCGGCGCCAACCTTGTGTGAATGCTCTGAAAAGCCAATCATTTACATATCACAGCATCTTCTTCCTGTCGGTTAAATTTCGCGTCTGTAGCACGTCATCTTCGTGGTGTAGCAATTTTAATGGCCAATAGTGTACTTTAGTTTGTTAGTGACTTGGATAGGAGGCTCATACAAGTCTATCTGAAATCGTGGACTGAGATACTTATGGTGGTTCCTCACACAGTTGTTACATGGAGCCACTAATATCGGAACGGCACACCCAGAATTTCTCTTAAAACGGTGATTAATATTATAGGAAGCTGTGCTGTAAAGTAATGCCTCCGAATTTTTTATTCTGTTCTCAATATCGGTTAAGGTATTACGTGTCATGCATATTATTCAGTATACTTTTCCGCTTCGATGGCCCAAGTTACAAACTTGTGTCGCTAGAGGGTTCCAAACTGTAGCGTATAACTTGATGGCGTGTAGTGTAACTGTGTCGTTGCGTGGGAAGCAGCGTCCTGTAACCCATAGTCTGATCGGAGGAAACGTTCGTCCACACCTGGACCACAGCACGAGAACAACAGGCCACACAGGAGCCCTCCAGCAACTGCAACATTCCGACGCCATGGGATCACTGTCGTCGATTATCCTACACACAATGCCGACTTGTCTCCATCCGACTGCCATCTATTTTCAAAACTTAAAGAATACCTTCGAGGACTGCACTTTGATACTGAGGAAGCGGTGGAAGCAGAGGTGAGGTTGTGGCTCCTTCAACAAAGTTAAACATTCCACAGTGAAGGTGTCAAGAAACTGGCCTTTCGTTCGGGGAGGTGTGTTCATCTCCAGGATGACTATGTCGAGAAATAAATACGTAGACATGAAGGATAAAGATAAAGAATATTTATAAAGTCTGCTTTACTCAAAAATCTTTAATAGTTTTCATATTAACGTCTGGTAGTTTCCCGTTACCTTCCACGTAGGCAGTAGGTTGCCCAGCCTAAGATCAGCCGCTCAGTATGAGTCAGACGCTGTCTGTAGCCGCCCCTCTGGGGTACAGTCACTACTTGCACCCAAAGAGAAAAGGTGGCTCTTCCGCCAGCTTCACCGTTCCGAAAGACTCTTTCTCTGCTGTCACTGCCGTTGAGGTCTTATAGATATAACAGGAAGTGATAGGAAAAGGACATGGTGAGGACAAGTTTGGGATAGGAAAGGGGGAGCGATAGGCCGTTGTGGGGGGCACTTTGTCTGGCTCCTCCCCGAACGAAAGACCAGTTTGTTGACACCTTCACTGTGTAATGTTTGACTTTGTTGACGGAGGGTGGAAAGAGTGAGTAATGAAAGAGTAATGGAAAGGGTTGGTGGGAGAAGATGTCTGCTGAAGGTTGTAAGAGAAAGGAAAAAGGACTGGCTGGGACATTCATCGAGAAGGGAGTGCTTGCTATTTAATGCTTTGGAAGGATTGGTATGTGGGAGAAGACTTAGAGGAAGAAGGAGATACAAGATGATAGGATGATAGACGACATAAAGGGAAGAGGAAATTATGCAGACCTGAAGAGGATGGCAGAAGACCGGACAGCCTTGAGAACTACCATGTGAAAAAATGGTTCAAATGGCTCTATGCACTATGGGACTTAACATCTGAGGTCATCAGTCTCCCAGACGTAGAATTACTTAAGGGGGGTAGGACGTCAAACAGACGACTTGGAGCGGGAGAGACACCACAGGAATTTTTAACTTCCACTGTCTATATTTTTAAAAATAAATTCATAAAACTTTGTCAGAATGACCAGAAAGGATTCAGGATTTATAGTGGTGGAAGTTCAAAAATATAAGAAAATAATTTATTTTTTTACATTTGTATTTCACCTTATTTTCACTTACCATTGGCTGCATTCGTTGCTATAGGTACACTTTTCTTCATAAGTAAGGGAGATTTTTCGATTAATTTTGCACAGCATAGAAACCGTACTTACAGGTCTATGAAACTCTAGAATTTTCCAAATATATTAGAAACTGTGGTAAAACTTGAGATAATTAACTATAATATTTGAGTTTTTTCTAAATATAAAGTCTAAAACGTAACAGCACATTCATTTTTTCATAAATTAAATAATTTCTAGAGTTTCATACACATGTAAGTATGGTTTGCATGCTGAGAAAAATTCACCGAAGAATCTCTCTTACTTATGAAGAAACGTGTACCTTTAGCAACAAATGCAGCCAATGGTAAGTGAAAAAATGATGAACTTTCACATGTAAAAAAAATTATTATTATTTTTTTTTTAACTTCCACTGCTATGATTGTGAATCGTGAATCCTTCCTGGTCACGCTGACAAAGTTTTATGAATTTATTCGTAAAAGTATAGACAGTGGAAATTAAAATGTCCTGTGCTGTCTCTCCTGCTCCAAGACGGCCCGTTTGACGTCCTACCCCCCCCCCCCCCCCCCCCTTAAAGCTAACTAACCTAAGGACATCACACACATCCATGCCCGAGGCAGGATTCGCAAGAGCGGCCATAGCAGCAGCGCGGTTCCGGACTGAAGCGCCAAGAACCGCTCGGTCACAGCGGCCGGCACAAATACTATGTGAAAACCTGCCTTTTGGCAAAACACTGATGATGATGATGATGATGATATTAAAGATTCAGAGGCTTTATTTTTCAGCACACCCTCGAATGACACCAATTTATTGAAGATTACTAGGACAGAAATTGTCATTCGTTGGTCACTGTTTCTACCGCAAAAGCACTGCAGATTTTTATTTAGACCCTATCACGTCAAAACCTCAAGTTTCATCTCTCATAGGCGTCTTTCTGTAACGCAAAGACACACAGTTCATCGCGGGCGGTATTCGTGTTTCAGGACGACACGTATCACGGACGAAGAACATCCGGCAGGGGCCTTGCCAGTCTCGCTCTGAGGAGAAGGATTTAGCAGGTGACAGCGTAAGTTGTGTGAAACGCCTAGGCTGCGGTCACGTGAGCCGCAGGGAGGCGAAAGGAAGGAATAAAAAGCAGCGGCGACTGCAGACGGAGAAAGCCGACGGCTCGGCGTCGGCGAGCACGTCTTGCGGCCGGGGTCTGCGTAAATCTCCGGGAAACCGGAGGAGGCGCCACCCGCGCTCTGCTGGACGATAACGAGGCGGCCGCCGCTCGTGGGGAGGGGAGGGGAGAGGAGAGGAGAGGAGAGGAGAGGAGAGGAGAGGAGGGCAGCGGCGGACCGCCTTTGCTCTGTCCTGGCCTCATTCCCCGGACGCTGCCGTTGGCCCCTCCTTACGCACAGAGACTGCGGTTGCAACACGTCACAACCAGTATGCTAAAAAAACTCGGGCTTCTGCACTGATTTCCCACATTTACTTATACTCGTAATACGTGATAACGAAACACTTGTTATCGAAAACTGCGGCGGTGTTAACTGCACTCGACTTTAGTCACTTGTCGACATGTATCTGATAAACACCAAGTAGTTCAGGATTGTCCAGCTGCATACTACTTCAAGAACAACAGGTGCTCAGTTGCGTAGCCGATGGGTTGTAAGGGCATAGGTTGACGTTTATATATATACATATATATACATGCCCTTTCCATTGTTCATGAAAACCACACATTCCATGTTGTACCGCTGGCTGGAGTGGCCGAGCGGTTCTAGGCGCTTAAGTCTGGAACCGCGCGACTGCTACGGCCGCAGGTTCGAATCCTGCTTCGGGCATGGATGTGTGTGATGTCCTTAGGTTAGTTAAGTTTAAGTAGTTCTAAGGTCTGGGGGACTGATGACCTTGGATGTTAAGTCCCATAGTGCTCAGAGCCATTTGAGCCATGTTGTACCACCATACAGCGAGACCTTCGAAGGTGGTGGTCCAGATTTCTGTACACACCGGTACCTCTAATACCCAGTAGCACGTCCTCTTGCATTGATGCATCCGTAGCACGTCCTCTTGCATTGATGCATGCCTGCATTCCTCATGGCGTACTATCCACAAGTTCGTCAAGGCACTGTTGGTCGAGACTGCCCAACTCTTCAACAGCGATTTGGCGTGGATCCCTCAGAGTGGTTGGTGGGCCACATTGTCCATAAACACCTTTTCAATCTATCCCTGGCACTTTCCATAGGGTTCATGTTTGGAGACATGCTGGCCACTCTAGTCGAGCGATGTCATTATCCTGAAGGAAGTCATTCACAAGATGTGTACGATGGGAGCGTGAATTGTCGTCCAAGAAGACGAATGCCTCGCCAATATGCAGTCGATATAGTTGAACTATCGGTCGGAGGTTGCCATTCACTTATCCTACAGCCATTACGGCTCCTTTCATGACCACCAGCGGCGTACATTGGCCCCACATTATGCCACCCCAAAACAGCTGAGAACCCCCACCTTGCTGCACTAGCTGGACAATGTGTCTAAGGCATTCAGCCTGACCGGTGTGTCTCCAACCACGTCTCTGACAATTGTCTGGTTGAAGGCATATGCGACACTCATTGGTGAAGAGAACGTAATGTTGTTGGGCATATCTGTACCACTCTGCATGGTTTCGTGGTTGCAAAGATGGACCTCTCCATGGGCGTTACGAGTGAAGTTGCGCATCATGCAGCCTCTTGCACACAGAGTGAGTCGTAACATGACGTCCTGTGGTTGCACGGAAACCATTATTCAACATGGTGGCGTTGCTGTTCCTCCGAGCCATAATCAGTAGGTAGAGTCATCCACTGCAGTAGTAGCAATTCGGCTGCCTGAGCGAGGCATGTCATCGACAGTTCCTCTCTCTCTCTCTCTCTCCATGTCCGAACAACCGCGCTTCGGTTCGCTCCGAGACGCCTGGACACTTCCCTTGTTGAGAGCCCTTCCTGGCACAAAGTAACAGTGCGGACGCGATCGAACCGCGGTATTGACCGTCTAGGCGTGGTTGAACTACAGACAACAGGAGCCTTGTACCTCCTTCCTGCTGGAATGACTGGAACTGATCGGCTGTCGGACCCCCTCCTTCTAATAGGTGCTGCTCATGCATGGTTGTTTACATCTTTCGATGGGTTTAGTGACATCTCTGAACACTCAAAGGGACTGTGTCTCTGATGCAATATCCACAGTGAACGTCTCCCTTCAGGAGTTCTGGGAACCGAGATGATGCAAACTTTTTTGTTGTGTGTATACATATTTTGAATCTCCAAAGGAAGTAGGTATGTGTATTCAAATCCAGAGATATATAAACAGTCAGAATACGGCGCTGTGGTGGGCAACACCTGTGTAAGACAACAAGTGTCTGGCGTAGTTGTTAGATCGCCTACTACTGGTACATAGGCAGATTATCAAGATTTAAGTGGGTTTGAGCGTGATGTGCCATGGGACACAGCATCTCCGAGGTAGCGATGAAGTGGGGCTTTTCCCCCAAGACCATTTCATAAGTGTACCGTGAATATTAGGAATGTGGTAAAACATCAAATCTCCGACATCGTTGCGGCTGGAAAAAGATCCAGTAAGAACGGGACCAACGACGATTGAAGAGAATCGTTCAAGGTGACAGAAGTGCAACCGTTCCGCAAACTTCTGCCGATTTCAATCATGAGTCATCAACAAGTGTCAGCGTGCGAGCCATTCAATGAAACATCATCGATATGGGCTTTGGGAGCCGAAGGCCCACTCGTATACCCTTGATGACTGTACGATAGAAAGCTTTACGCCTCGCCTGGGCCCGTCAGCACCGACATTGGACTGTTGACGACTGCCTGGTCGGACGAGTCTCGTTTCAAATTGTATCGAGCGGATGGACGTGTACGGGTATGCAGACAACCTCATGAATCCATGGACCCTGCATGTCAGCAGGAGACTCTTCAAGCTCGTGGAGCCTCTGTAATGGTGTGGGGCGTGTACAGTTGGAATGATGTGGGACCCCTGATACTCCTAGATTTGCCTTTGACAGGTGACACGTACGTAAGCATCCTGTCTGATCACCGGCGTCCATTCACGTCCATTGTGCATTCCGACGGACTTGGGCAATTCCAGCAGGACAATGCGACACCACTCACCTCCAGAATTTCTATAGAGTGGCTGCAGTAACATCTTCTGAGCTTAAACACTTCCGCTGACCACCAAACTCACCAGACATGAACATTACTGAGCGCATCTGGGATGCCTTTGCAGCATGCTGTTCAGAAGAGACCTCCAGTCCCCGGTACTCTTATGG
Source organism: Schistocerca nitens (assembly GCF_023898315.1). NCBI lineage: Eukaryota > Metazoa > Arthropoda > Insecta > Orthoptera > Acrididae > Schistocerca > Schistocerca nitens. Next base: position 116,089,026 of record NC_064620.1, on the reverse strand, counting down.
ATTTATGGACAGCCATGCACGATTCATGGTTTCATTTCCCTCCAGCACTACTTCAGACATCAGTCGAGTCCATGCCACGTCATGCTGCGGCACTTCTGCGTACTCGCGTGGGCACTACACGATATTAAGCAGGTGTACCAGTTTCTTTGGCTCTTCAGTGTCTATATGTATAGGATGTGTGTTGATAACACTATAGGCTGATATACAGTTTTTTTTCCTTTTTACTGTATCTTACTTCTTTCCCACTTCATTTTCATCATACATTGAGAAGGTCATTTCGGAATGAGTTTCTGTAAATTTAAGTCTTCGTATAATTATCTTTCTGTTTACGTAAGGAGATTGCCATTTTCAGTTATTCCAATGTTGTACACTTTCTCATCTGCTAGCAAGTTATTTGGATTCATTTTCTATGGACAGATTAATGTGAAATTTTAATTTTGTAAAAAAGCTGTAAATCGATGTAATCAGTATCTTCGAAAGTGTTATGTGAAGCGAGTTTTGTGAGCGATGTTGAATCATATCGATAGGTCGACACAGAATGCATCAACAAATAGTTGGGAGCGAGGAGAAAAGTGTGGAGGTGGTTGTCGTGTCGCTTACGTACAGCTTCATATTGTGTTTGTTACCTTTGAAAAATATGAGTGTGTGGACAGTGCTATAGTTTAGATCTCGGCGTGTACTGTGATTAAAAAACTGGTGACTTTCCGCGTCGCGTTGCTCATTTGCCGGAACTGTGCTTTGACTCGTTGAACTTAAAACTTTGATATGCAGACCGGTAAAGATACTGCTTCCGATTGTAGCCAGTACAAAGTCTTTAGTGCATACCACAAACTGGAGTGATACAGAAAATGTGGATACACATTTTCATATCATACAGGGTGAAAAGTATTTAAAACGACAAACTCTGGGAGGTTGTAGGGGACATCAAAACAAATATTTTTCCCTAACGTCATGAGTATTTAAACTGGTAGAGGAAGATTTCTCTGGCGACAAATTAATTAAACCAACAAAAAAGTCCAGAGGGGACATATCTGGAGATCGAGCAGGCCATGGTACAGCACCACCTCTGCCAATCCACGTTTCTGGGAACCGTCGGTCCAGGAATCGACGCACGCGACGACTGAAATATGCCGGCACCCCGTCATGTTGGAAACACATGCGTTGTCTTGTAGGGAGCGGGACATTTTCCAGCAATTCTGGCAATGCTCTGGCGAGAAAATTGTAATACTGGCTGCCATTTAATGGCCTAGATAGCAAATACGGCCCAATTAAACAGTCCCCAACAACACGACCAACACATTAACGAAGAACCGCACTTGATGAATGCTAGTAACTGTGGCATGTGGGTTATCCTCACTCCAAACATACGAATTGTGCATCTTGAAGACTCCGTCACGCCTGAACGTTGCTTCATCGGTAAAGACCACAGAGGATGGAAATGTAGGATGCATTTCACACCGTTCCAGGTACCACTGCGAAAACTGTGCTCTGGGTGGATAATCAACTGGTTCCAGGTTATGGACACGCTGTAAATGAAATGGACGTAACAATTTCTCTCCAAGGACTGTTCTTACATTCATATGATACGTCCCCATGTTACGTGCAATTGCACGAGTGCTGATTGAAGGATCCCGCTTCACATGTTGCCAGACAGCTTCCTCAAATTGCAACGTTCTTACCGCGCGATGGCACCCTTGTCCAGGTAATCTGCTAAATGACCCGGTCTCACGCAGACGTTGGTACATAGCAGCAAAGGTCGTATGATGCGGGATACGGTATTAGGCTATTGTTGTTGATAAACCCGCTGTGCAGCTCGTCCGTTGTGGTGCGCTACGTAGTACGCACCAAGCATGTCAGTGTACTCACTCCAGGTGTATCGCTCCATTAGTAAACAGAGGCAATGCACTACTACACTGGTGGACAGCAGTTGCCTACAACTGAAGAGAGTAATACGCCCTCTAACAACTGAAGATCGTAATACGGCCTCTAACAACTGAAAAGCGTAATACGGCCTCCACCGGTTTAAATACTCCTCATAGGAAACAAAGACATTAGGGAAAAATATTTGTTTTGATGTCCCCTACAACCGCACAGAGTTTGTCGGTTTAAATACTTTTCACCCTGTATATAGATACGAAGAACTTGAACTGCGAATGTATGATGTGCTGATTACCGCATGATTAAAGTGGCTGCGTGGACAATTGCTCAATGTACATATTGTTCTGTTTAAACAACACACTAAAGGGCTGGATTTCATTGTAATGTCATTCTTTGAGAGCTGCAAGATCACCATTGGTACCTGTTCCTTCGGATACGAAGGATACCATCTTCAAATTGCATTAGAGTTGACTCGATTTACTTTCGTTGTGTAGACGGATATACTGTTGAAAGTGCTGCACCTTGATCGTAAACTATAAATCTGAAAACTGTGGCTGATGTGTGCAACAAATATTATGAACAAAAGTGTTTTATGTTCACTGTTGCATGCAGATACGCAGACTGGAATTAATTCTGCAAATATGAGGCATTCCTGTGGGACCCGTAACAGGCGCCCCCGATCAGGGAGCACAGCAAAGACGTCGGCGGACTGCACTCTCAAGGATCGCCGACTGACGAGGCGAGCGCCGATTACTCGCCGACAGTATCAGCTAACTGAAAACTGTTTTGAAGTAACATTGGCTAAGAGACACCGCGTAAAATATTGTTCTAATTGGCGATATCAAAACAATAGTAACTTTTCATGATGATTATGTAATCATAAATTGTCATATTCCAATGCTGTTTTGATTTTTTTCAGTAATTATTTTCAGAATAACAGTTAAAACGTAGTTTCGTCAATTAACTTTTTTCTTTCTGTAATCACAATAATTTTGCAGACTCATTGACTTCGACATATTACTGCAAACAACTGCTATCAGTACTAACGACGGGCCGCGCGGGTTTAGCCGAGCGGTCTTGGGCGCTGCAATTATGGACTGTGCGGCTGGTCCCGGCAGAGGTTCGAGTCCTCCCTCGGGCATGGGTGTTTGTCCTTAGGATAATTTAGGTTAAGTAGTGTGTAAGCCTAGGGACTGATGACCTTAGCAGTTAAGTCGCATAAGATTTCACACACATTTTTTGAATACTAATGACGTAAAATTTAAACAGTTTTTAATTGAATCAACTGTGGGTTCTTGGTGAAACATTGTAAATTAACTAAACAAACACTGTTCTTTGGCCTTGTTTCACAATTTTATTATTAATGTTACTACACAACCTTGGTTTCGGGCCATAAGCCCATTTTCAAGTAATGTACTGGAAAATGGGCTTATAACCCGAAACTTAAGTTGTGCAACAATATTAATAATAAAATTGTGAAACAAGGCCAAAAAACAGTGTTTGTTTAGTTACTTAAACAGTTTTTTTTCGTTTCATTTGCTTTTAATTGCCAAAGCTTCTTAGTTTATATGTTTTGTATGTGTTTATCTGCATGTGCATGTTTCATTGTTTCGCATCTGATCTCATGCGAATTACTGTGATCTGCTGATGGATTTTACGTGCTATGTATTATCCGCCATCGTCACGAGGTGTTCAGTTTGTTTAGGAGAATATTTTATCAGTATTAGTAGTAGTAGTAGTAGTTATTGTTGTGATCTTCAGTCCAGTGACTGGTTTGATGCACCTCTCCATGCTACTCTATCCTGTGCAAGCTTATTCGTCTCCAAGTAACTACTGCACCCTACATCCTTCTGAATCTGCTTAGTGTATTCATCTCTTGGTCTCCCTCTACGATTTTTACCCTCCACGCTGCCTTCCACTACTCCCTTGGTGATTCCTTGATATCTCAAAACAGGTCCTACCAACCGATCCCTTCTTTTAGTCAAGCTGTGCCATAAATTCTCCTTCCCCCAATTCTGTTCAGTACCTCGTCATTATTTACGTGATTATCAGTAATCTATTTGATTTGGGCTAATTGGTGATCATTCGTATTGCTAAAGTGCTGGGGCGATTACTTGCATGTGTGAACGTAATGTTCAACCAAATTGAAGAAAAGTAGAGGTCTCCTGGTTCTAGCTATCAACAATTTCCGGGCGTGGTAAATTTAGGGGGGACGGATAGGGCAATTGTCAGTCCAAGTAGTTGAACACGGTTAGTTCTAGCCAAGACGAGGTTCGAGAAGTGTGGTTTCGGATGACACGTTTCATTCTGTGATACCCTCTGATCCATTATAGCCACAGATGTCGTCTCACTAATTTAAAAAGACATTTAATAAATTATGTTTTCCTTTGTAATTAAAAACAAATCCCACAGGAATGATATTGTGACTAACACCTTCAGCTGCTTAATTAAACAGCTTTATTCACTACTGGTTAGTCAACAGGATTATATTTTGGTGCATGAATACATGTAGGGAAAGAAATCGATAAGCTACAAAAGTACACTTACAAATGTCTGTGTAAAATACAAATGATGAAGTACATCTCTGTGGCAGTAATAAACTAGTACCAATAGCTGGTTACAACCCATTAGTAAACTAGTATACTGATCGTAAGCATTTCATTCAGAAAGGTATGAGTGAGTAGAACTATAGTGCAGAAAAAGCATAGTAGTCATCTTCATACAGTGTATTTGTCAAAAAGACGTTGATGTAAAAAGTTTGAACTGTTGGCAAGAGTTTCAAGTAAAGAGTTAGGTAAAGTACCTGGATAACATTACTTCCGTTGTTATGTGATTATACTAATTTGTTTGTAACTTGTTGTTTAGGTTTGGTTAACACACAAATTGCAGTAAATTCAGTAGCCATCATTGGAAACGATTAAGACATCTGTAAATAAAGCATTCTGCTTTTGTACTACGTGCATCTGACCTACACTTAGCTTCTTTAGTGACCAATGAACAATTAGGATAATGCTGAACTGTTTTGTCTTACTTTTGATATTCTATTGTACAGTCAACATCTTCTTTAAATTCATCTATACGTTCATGTAAAATATGATCATATTTTAAAGAACCCAGTTCATAAGGAAATATTATACATGATATCCATATTTCATGCAATTAAGTTTTCAAGTAATGTCTACTGTAAAAAAGTCAAACTGATCATTCCAACATTTACAACACATTTCTATAAAATCATCAAATTTTAAATCACCACCAACAAACTCATAATAAATGTTGTTTAAATTTGTGTCATCTTGCCTAAAAATGTTTAAAATATTTAGTTTATTCATTACTAATTGTTTTGGTGTTTTTGAATATGTCTCAGCTAAATAAAAACAATCTCTTCCTTTATATCTTCCTCTAGTAAAATATTTTCTATCTACATTTTAATTTCAAATGTGAAGTCATCAAATAATCTACGTGAATAATCTTGGCCTTGATTTAGTGATATAATTCCATCGTTATTTTCATTAAATGTAATAATCTCCTCATTATTTTTATCTTCAACTGTTTTACATTTTCTCATAAATTCTTTATATTTTGGTTGGTGTAAACTTTTTGAACAAACATTCAAGTGATTTACCTTATGATTTACCTTATTCCAATCTAACCATCCTGGAGCCAGAACATAACTGTCAATCATTAATGTTCTTCTTCCACATTCACTTGGTCGTATTATCATACATCGAATAGAATTTATTAAAAGCTTACCAAATTTATTTTTTGAATTCTCCTTGAAATTTTTATTTTTTGTTCCCTATCAGTCTCCATTCAATTCAATAAGTTTTTATTAAAATTAAATGAGTCACTTATATCAGTTGAATGGTAAGTCATCTGTTCTCATAAAGAGGTTGACTGTACATTTATGAGAAAGTTATAGCAATGTTGCACTAGATGATTTTTATACTTTTCTAATTGCAAATATTGCAGAAAATAATAAATAATATAGTGAAGGAGAAATGATAGAAATTCCTGTTGCTCTACACAGTTTGAAAAGCTTGGGGAAAGTTATTCAAACAGCCTATTATACACATTAAGGCAGATGAAATTTTGAATAGGATTATTATTGAGAGTGATGGTAAATTATGCACAGATATTAAAAGTAGAATGGGAAGTGTGCTTCGATTTAGTTGTCAAACTATGGAAGCTAATGAAAAAGCAGTTGCTGCTGACATTCCTAAATTTATTTCATTTCAGTTAATCAACATAAATTTTAATCTAGCTGCTGGAATGTTTGTAAAACATACTGATCATTTTCTTCAAGAAATTAATATTATTGCTTTATTCGAATCTATTGCTGAATTTGGAGGACCAGTAATTCATGAAACACATCATATTGTACATATTCCAATTTTTGATACTATCCAGGAATTATAAATAACTGTAACTGATGAATCTGAAAATTTGATTGAATTCAATTATTTAGAAATGATTTAATAAATTTTACCTTCAGTAAATAATCAACAAAATAAAGGGCTATCAGTTCTACTTATTCTCTGTGAACGAGAAATCAAAAAATAATCTAAATATTCTTAACAAGGTCATAGAAATTAACATAAATATAGGAGATGGAGGGCTTCATCGTAACCAAGCTCAGTTGTTGACTTGTTTAAATATTATTGGAACCGATGGTACAGAGTATCCAACTTAGAATGGAAAACCTAGTAAAAAATTAATTGATAATTATGTGCAAAGCTATTTGACTTGATAACCATAAAGAAAGCAAATAATGTTTTGTTTAGAATAAAGCATCCTTTTATTTCATCATCAGTTTTGTTGTATCGGTATTTGACTTCAACTCTTAATGATATAATAACTTTAGAAGGACATATTCTTAATAATGGATAGGTAAAAAGTAAGAAAAATGAAGTGCTATATGCAGTGAATATGCTTGGTGGTACATGCAGATGGTATCTGTTCTTTCGGACATGTCCGATAGAAAAGATACCACCTTCATATATAGTTAAGGCTAACCGGTCACTGACCTTCTTCTGTGCGGATGCACACATATTGCCCGAACTCTTACGGGACTCGGTAAGATTGTCTGCCGCGAGTAATGAGTGTAATGGGCGGGGGCACTACGAATGTAGTGCGTAGACATTAAGTCGGGAATGTGGGTCTTACAGGAAGCGTGCAAGGGATCCTGCAGTCGCACTGTCCTCTGTGCCCTCGGTCTGTCGGCTCTCAGCCGTGTTGTGAAGCGAACGCGCGCGGGGCCCTGTGCGGCGCTCCTCAAGCGGGCCGTTGTTTACTCGCGCGGGTAGTGGTATTGCAGTGTAAACAGATCACCTCGAACGACGATAGCGCTTTCTTATAGAAAGGCCACGACTAAAGTAACGTTCGAGTGACGTTGTTTTAATTTATATTTGCTCTTCTTTCCGCATGCATTGTAACAGTGATCTTTTCTAAATAGAACTCTACCTTCTGCTCTGTCAGCAAATGTATTAGTAATTATATAAGTGATCTACACCACTACATCTATTACATTTTAGAAACCTTGTAGAACAAATTTCATACTTACTTTAATGTAAACTGCTGTTATTTAACACAGCTCGTATGCGCATGCATTCAGCGCCCTCTGCAACCTAATTTTTCCTGGTCGCTTGAGCTTGTCTCTGGCATGATGCAATCTTATACCTTACGCAAATAATCTATCCTGTGACTCCTGTTATAATTTTATGTTGGCAAGAGCCTCTGCCAGTGGGCATTTACCAGTGAGCATCCATTCTGAAGTACGCTAAATGTAGTCTGGCTCCTATCTAAAGCGATGGCTTGCTATAATTCCTGTTTCTGTCAATATTACATATGACAAGAGCCACCGGCTTCAGCTAATCTAATACACCATCATGTGATGTAACAAGTGAGTGCGCTTACCTCACAGATATCTTGCTATTAATATTTTGTAATGTTTGTTAAAAATAATTTCTGTACCTCATTATGTACATTTTTAAGGCGGACCCCTTCTGAAGAAGATATTTTTAGAAATATCGAAACCTAGGTGAAGGGCTACTAAACCTTTGTTTTGTAACTGGTTCGCTGACCTTTCAACCCTCTTCTAATTATAATGAAATCAAAATGCTCGTAATTTTCAACTAAAATTTTATATCACACATACAGATTTTAATTATGAATGAAGAAACTTCTCTATTTTTCTAAATTAATTCTAGTGTGCTTGAAATGGCCACTATCTACATCTAAATTTTATTCCATTCTAGTGCGCTGGTTTTTTATATATGGTACTAAATAGTTACGTTGAGGGCACAAGGCATGTTTTTAATGCACAACCTTTTATACAAATTACGATTTTAGGTATGCAAATCTTTATAAATATAAAATAATCAAACACAATATAATTGATTTAATCAAGTGGTAAAAAAGGCTGCGCATTAAAAACATGCCTACTGCGCTCAACGTACCTACTTACCACCGATAAAGGTGACAATTCACTTTTCCGCCGTTTTTAAAACCAGTTTTGTTGAGTGGTGCTTGAGAAATCAAGTGAGGAAGTTACGAGAATGTATCAGAACTTCCCCCTTAGGCCTAAAAGTACTGAGGGCGTCGGCCACCCACGGTTTTCTAATCACAGTGACTGCACGTTATCGAATAACGTTTTATAGTGGTAATGGGGGGATAGTCCAAGACCGCCCCACCATAAGATTTTTGTTCTGAACTGGCTGGTTCAAATGGCTCTGAGCACTATGGGACTCAACTGCTGTGGTCATCAGTCCCCTAGAACTTAGAACTACTTAAACCTAACTAACCTAAGGACATCACACACATCCATGCCCGAGGCAGAATTCGAACCTGCGACCGTAGCAGTCGCACGGTTCCGGACTGCGCGCCTAGAACCGCGAGACCACCGCGGCCGGCTGTTCTGAACTCCGCATTGTAATATGGTTGGTGAGCTTTTGGCGAAAAGACACTGAGGTTCGTGCTACCAGGGAGTACACACATTTCTGCCAGACTGTGGAGCTAAGAGTTAATTTGGGTTGAAATTTACTAGTATAGGCTGCGTTGAAACCTGATGGCATCAGCCCCACCAGGAGTAAGGAGTGATTTACTGATCTACTATATTCGATTTGACTATCGACATAGCAGCTTCACCATTTCGTGTGAAGTTTTAGACCGAGCACATGGCACTTATGTTAGTTACGAAAGACCCACGCGGTCGTATCATGAATTCTGTGATGGCTCTTGTGCTTTTCTTGCCGTCAGACTGTCAACTGTACTTAGCATTGCGAAGAACACTTTCCGATTTAGTTTTGGAAATTGTGCCGAATCAGCCCATACGTGTGCTAATGGGGGATCGACCAACTCATGGTAACGTGTCGCTACCATTACGCCTGTTGTTAGTGTAGTCAAACTGAGCCCCGGGTTGCCAGTTTAAGGAATGGTAATTTTCCCCGCATCGAATAGTTTATTTTTGGCTTTACTGAAATATGATGCAGTAGATGTTGGCATTGCTAGTTTTCTTAGTTTCTGTCTGCGCCGGTTCCTTTGGTTGTGTGCAGCTCCGCTCTACTACCACCAACCAAAGCAAAATCCGCTGTGTATGACGAGGCTATTGCACCGAATTCTCGCACACATAAATGACCAAGCAATGGAATACAAATTAGTTATCTCGTTATTTTTTCCCACATCCTTCTCCACCACAGATCACCCACCCGATGTCAGTGATTTATCAAGAGAAAATCGCAGTAAATGAAATTCCTCTCCCTGTAATGGGACTGTCTCTTAGCGCTTCCGTTCCATGCATTCATTGATTTTTGTGAGTCAGATCTAGGGGAGAAGTGTAGGACCGAATGTCTCATTTTAAACAACCGGGACGCAGTGTGATCACATCACGTGTGTTGGACACGAGGTGAGCCACCGCGTGGGAAATGCTACTTTGAGTGGCAACTATAAATTACCCCCCCCCCCCCCCCCCGTCTACGTAATTGCCGCTGCTGCGAGAATTATGTGGATAAAACAGTAGACCATGATAATAGCACCCTCCGTCACCGTCGCAAGCGCCTTCCATCTTCGACGCCTTACGTCTTATCCTCACTGCTGCACCGAGCAGTGGCGGCTATCGACTATGTTCGTACTGTCATCTAGCAAGACAACTGGATCAGAAGGGGACTGCAAGGTTCTGGACTTAGCACAGCTTAATACGACCTGCCTCCCTCCCTCCCTTAAACGTATCGGAGCACAGGGAAAGACCAATTACTCCAGCGCGATTATCTGATAACGACCGGCTTTTGAACGGATGCATCGCTCTTGCCTGATTGCATGTATTATTCAGCGGCTAGGTGAGATAGGCTAATTACAAACCCTGGCGCCAATTACGTTATCCAATTCCCTGATTCACATTTGCAGAAACAGTTACTAGAAGAGCTCCTCAACGGTGAAATGAAAGTAGAACGAAATACTGTATGTCTGCACCCAAACCACGGCGATGCTGTGGCGGCGAAGCTGGAGAAAGTGTGCTGCGTTATCGAGAGTGTCTAAAATGAAATGATGGAAGCGGGGGAATAATAGTATCCCTTCTTTTTGTTTTAACAATTGCCTACTGATTTCATATGGCTCAGCGCACAGGAACAGTCAAGCATATATGTCTTAAGAACAAAAGTTCGTCGACTGTGCGTAGTCCTGTTTCCCTTCTTTTGTGTTTTATTTTCAGTACATAATTTGTATAAACTAGATAAAATTTTCGAACAATTTAATATAAATATTAGTTTTTGTACAAAAAATAAACTGTCTCACTAGATAACAAACAAACCAAGCGAGGGAGATAAATGGGTACATTATAAAGGGTGTGAGATTCACTGTTAAAACTAAAAACATTTCTACACGGGTCAAAGTGGCAACTATTCTAGAGTTAGGATCAATAACTGTCCTTCAAGTTTTCGCCTTCAACAACTAAGTTCACAGTGCTAGCTGCCTATTTCATTGAAACTGAAAAATTGCTGACTATACTGGCAACTATCTAAACATCCTACACATACAAAACGAAAACCGAAAATAAGACTGCTTAGAACATTGAGGTACTTTCATGCACGAAATTAAGCAACTACGTTATACACTTAATTACATGAGAGACAGTGAATACACCGGAGTTCTTTATATTTTCAAGAAACTTTGACTTAAAGTACGCCACCCATATTCCGAACATACTGCATCTTTTCTGTTTCTTTAAAAATCAAATCCTGATTAAAATGGTTGTAAAAACACTGTATTCCTCATTTAATTATTATTCGGATAGTTACTTGTGGTAATAAGTGAACTGTAGTCTTTGACAGCAGTTTGTTCCCTGAAGAATATCTGTGAGGTTGTGTGTGGTATTACTTCAAGCGAATGCCGTTCGTCATATGTGATTTTTATTTTCTGTGCTCAGTTTATTAGTTTATTGACGATGTAAGTGCAATGAAAACTGAAAAAGTTCGAGGTAATTCACGATAAATCACCGCTGAAATAGATTCTCGTAGTACGCAGATATTTCATGGCACTGTAGTTCGATGTTTACTTGCGCTCATAAGTTTCTCCATTTACATAACAGCACAAATTTCCTGCGATTGCTTCACCAGGCTCTGACGAAAATGCTCGGGTAAGTCTTTAGAATCCAACGACGGAGTTTTAGCTACGAAATACCAATTACAAATAAAAACCTGAAACTGTCAAAAACAGGCACTCTACGGACTATTATCCATAAAACATGTGCTTACATCTGTTGCGTATTAAACTGTTTTTTATTCTGATGAAAACGATCGCCACTCTCTACTACACTTGTTAGCGAACGCGCCTGAACACGATAAACCGACAGACACGGCAGCTATTACCTTGTTGCCACCAGCAGGCAGTGCACACTTCCGTGGCCATTTGCTAAAAACGTGATCTGCATGCTGCAAAAAAACGACGTGGCCATATTAGGAATGACGTCGCAACGAACGCGTGTCTGCGGCGCGAGAAAGTTTGTGGCTTGGGGTTGCGGTTTCGCTGGTGCAGTTCAGTTTCCTTGCTAATGCGCTGGACACTTACCGCGGCAACGCCTCTTAGACAGCAGACGGTAACTGAAAAGCGTGCTTTCACTGCGGTGTGGAGAGCGCTGGAATTTTAATTTTCTTCCTACTGCTATTATTTGGTGCATACTGATTTATAATGTCGTACTGTTGAATCACGTCCCAGGATATTGCCCAACGCGGTGGATATGTGGTGTCAACTTCGCATTAGTGTTAGCAGATGCTCTTGGCAACACGTCCACGTTCATCAACTTATTTATGGACCCCAATCGTTTTAGCACATCAAGATAGTAATGGAAGTAAGCATTGGATACAATGAAAAAAAAAAAAAAGGTTCAAGTTCAAATGGCTCTGAGCACTATGGCACTTAACTTCTAAGGTCATCAGTCCCCTAGAACTTAGAACTACTTAAACCTAACCAACCTAAAGACATCACACACATCCATGCCCGAGGCAGGATTCGAACCTTCGACCGTAGCGGTCGCGCGGTTCCAGACTGTAGCGCCTAGAACCGCTCGGCCACACTGGCCGGCTTTCCGGCTTCCACTGAGAAATTTCCTGACGTTGAACAGAAGTTGAAGTTAACGCACTGTTCCGTCATGTTCAGAACTGCAATAGCCACATACGGTGAAACAGTGCTCACAAAAATATGCACTTACTGACACCTAGTGTTAGAGTCTAATGACACCTCCGCTCCGCCCCATTGAAAGTAATTACTTAAACTTGGATCCTCTCCTCACACATTACGTCAGACTAAAAATTCTTGCAGTTTCTATTTATTTACCCAAATAATGCTCTTGCATTAGTGTTAAAGGAGAGATGAAGTCTTGTGCAACACTGAATACAGTGTGTTGCCTGTTGTTCAACTATAGCTTTAGTCTGTTTGCAGACTAAAGATTAATTTCCCGTAACATACGTATTCTCATTTCAGCACTGCACCTTTTTTTATATTCACAGCAAAAGGAACTATTTCAGCTTCTCAAATACACAGGGTGATTCTTACCAAGGTTTGAAAACCTCCGGAGCCTTGTAGATGACGCTGAGACAAGGAAATTGATATATGACACATGAGACCGCAAGTGTCTAGAAATGCCCCAAATGAGGATGAAAATTGTTGATCTCGTGACGCCACCACATAGTAAGCGCAGCGGTTAGGCTTGTCGAACCTACCATCGCCGCTAGGGGGCGGGGCTGCACGTCGCTCCACAAGGGCACTCTGTTTTCAAAATGGTTCAAATGGCTCTGAGCACTATGGTACTTAACTTCTAAGGTCATCAGTCCCCTAGAACTTAGAACTACTTAAACCTAACTAACCTAAGGACATCACACACATCCATGCCCGAGGCAGGATTCGAACCTGCGACCGTAGCGGTCGCGCGGTTCCAGACCGTAGCACCTTTAACCGCTTGGCCACCATGGCTGGCACTCTGTTTTCATTATTGTATTCATTATTGTATTTTTCGATGTGATACGGTAGTGCTCATGGTAATGGTAATACAAGACTACAATGAATCGATTTACATTTACGAAAATAGAGTAGCATAGAAAAGTGATGTGTAGAACTACCACGTCCCAGTGGGAGAAGGGTCAACAAGCCCAACCACTACACACGCTGGGATGTATGCCACATATTCAACATTTTTCATCCACATTTGAAGTATTCCCGACACTTGCGGTCCCATGTGTCTCAAATTAATTTATTGTCTCAGCGCCATCTTCATAGCTTTGGGGTTTGTTAAACGTTAGTAACGGTCTCTTTGTATGTCGACACAAGTACATTTCAAACAAATCCTGTAATGCATCAGTACTGAATTCTTTTCCCCAGAAGGTGCTAATTAATTAGGCACGCTTCCCTAGACCGAGCGAGGTGGCGCAGTGGTTAGACACTGGACTCGCATTCGGGAGGACGACGGTTCAATCCCGCGTCCGGCCATCCTGATTTAGGTTTTCCGTGATTTCCCTAAATCAGTCCAGGCAAATGCCGGGATGGTTCCTCTGAAAGGGCACGGCCGACTTCCTTCCCCATCCTTCCCTAATCCGATGAGACCGATGACCACGCAGTCTGGTCTCCTTCCCCAAGCCAACCAACCAACGCTTCCCTATTTTTTCTGCACAGAGTTATATAGAATGAAAGTAATTTATCCAATACATACCTACTAAACAAAAAACTTTTTTGTTAATTTTTTCACAACCATGCTGTCGACAGCACAAAGAAACGCTTTGTATAAGACAGAAGAAACAGAAATAGCAATGATTCTTGAATTAAGTATTACACTACATGGGTGGCGAACAAAACAAGACGTGAATGTTATTTTTCACTCTGCAGCAGAGTGTGCGCTGGTATGAAACTTCCTGGCAGATTAAAACTGTCTGCCGGACCGAGACTCGAACTCGGGACCTTTGGCTTTCGCGGGCAAGTGCTCTACCAACTGAGCCCGCATCTCGTGGTCGTGCGGTAGCGTTCTCGCTTCCCGCGCCCGGGTTCCCGGGTTCGATTCCCGGCGGGGTCAGGGATTTTCTCTGCCTCGTGATGGCTGGGTGTTGTGTGCTGTCCTTAGGTTAGTTAGGTTTAAGTAGTTCTAAGTTCTAGGGGACTTATGACCACAGCAGTTGAGTCCCATAGTGCTCAGAGCCATTTGAACCATTTCTACCAACTGAGCTACCCAAGCACGACTCACGCCCCCTCCTCACAGCTTTACTTCTGCCAGTATCTCGTCTCCTACCTTCCAAACTCAACAGAAGCTCTCCTGCGAACCTTGCAGAACTAGCACTCCTGAAAGAAAGGATATTGCGGAGACATGGCTTAGCCACAGCCTGGGGGATGTTTCCAGAACGAGATTTTCACTCTGCAGCGGAGTGTGCGCTGATATGAAATTTCCTAGCAGAGTAGGACTGTGTGCCGGACCGAGACTCGAACTCGGGAACTTTGCCTTTCGCGGGCAAGTGCTCTACCAACTGAGCTACCCAAGCACGACTCACGTCCCCTCCTCACAGCTTTACTTGTGCCAGTATCTCGTCTCCTACCTTCCGGCACACAGTTTTAATCTGCCAGAAAGTTTCAGGAGAAGACGAGTTCTGAGGATTCTGAAATGCTAGTTGATACTTGTCAGAGTGTATTAAGTTGGCTGTTCTGCCTCCAAAATTCTCATGACCTAAAATAAAGAAGACCTTTAGTAAATCCACCTGAAAATTATTCACATCCCTTATAGTACTGTTCATATAAACAGGCATGTCAAATCGTATACTGAAAATTCGACATAACACTAGCACACCTGTGAAACATTCTATACCTTAGGAATAACTGGTCTACATGGACAATAATTCTGCAGACTGTCAGTAAAGGTGCAACATTCTCTATTATCTAATAATGACAGTAGTAGGGCAAACCCGATTGTGGTATACTTTTGATATCAAATTGATATGCAAATTAATTAAATTGTGATACCTGATTGATTAATGACCTTATTCTGTTGTTCTACTAAGTGGTTTATGCCTCCCTGAGGGTTGAATAATGACCCCCTGGGGATATTCCGCCCTTCTGAGAAACCCCCACCCCTGTCCCTTCCCCTCTAAGGTACAGGCATACTTCTGATGTCAAATTAATTACTTAATTATGTCATTGATCAGTAAATCATCCCCATCTGCTTATGACACCATAAATTTTCCTCAAGTTTCACATGTCCCCTTCCCTCACCAGCCTTCTGGGATAATCCCTTCCCCCACCACCCCTATGGGAAATCCAGTCCTCTCCCCTCTCCTTCCCTCCCCTGCACTCAATTCACCCCTTCCTCCATCACTCCCCTCTCCTCCCCTCCATGTGTACCCCACTCCACTTCTATAAAAAATGGTGGGAAATTAAAAAAGTGATGGGAAATTAAAAAATGTTGGGAGATTCAAATTTTGGAGGGAAATTCACAAACTGGCAGGACATTAAAAATTTTGTGGTGAACTCGAATTTTTGTGGTAAACTCAAATGCTTATTACATTGTATTGCAGAGCATATAATAATGATATATTCTTTATATATAGAGATTCAATTTGCACATCATCTTTGGAATACTAACACAGTCTAATTATGACATAACAATTCAAGATGGCCGAATCAAGTTACTGGTGCAGTCTAACTGCCCTCTTCCTATTGGCGGAAAATACCTGATCAAATGGATTGCAGTGTGATATTGTTTATTTGTTTACTAATTTAAACAATTAACAGAAAAATGGTTCAAATGGCTCTGAGCACTATGGGACTCAACTGCTGAGGTTATTAGTCCCCTAGAACTTAGAACTAGTTAAACCTAACTAACCTAAGGACACCACACACATCCATGCCCGAGGCAGGATTCGAACCTGCGACCGTAGCGGTCTCGCGGTTCCAGACTGCAGCGCCAGAACCGCGCGGCCACTTCGGCCGGCTAAACAATTAACAGAAGTCAAGGCAGTGTGGAATGTTGTCTATTGTAGCAATTTGAGTGGGGCATGGGTAGTTGCCACTGACCAAGCACAAGATAGTAACTCCATCCAGTTTCGTCAATAACTACAGGATGCAGAGAACATATTTTCGCTGTGAGTCTAGCGCTAGAGAGATACTCCAGCCAGTCTAGGCAGTAGCCGTATATGGAAAGGATGGGTAAATTTGATAGGATAGCAAGCTGTTACTGAAATACAGGAGAGCAGCCTCCTGCCTATCTACAAGTGAGTAGCTGCTGGGAGGAACATTTACCAACTGTCCCAGTGTGGCTATAAAACTCTGACCCTATACACAGGACTCCTGTAGCAATATCATTAAGGAATGAAACATACTTACACCTACATATGAGACGCAAATCGCATCCTAGCCAACAAAAGCATAGGAAATACATTGTACGATGTATTTTTATGACTGCAATGCTTTTTATCTTTTTTGAGCATGTCATCTCAGGACGATAAAACTGACCAGTCACCTCGAGCCTCTGCAGTTATACCCCTGACAGACTCCACAGTATAAAAAAATCTCCTTTACCCAATCCGAAACTTGGCTGTTGTTCTGTCAATACAGCTGGAATTTCTCACATGAAATGTAGATTCCTCCAGTTTATACGAGTAATTTTTGGAGACATAAGAAATCGAACCACAAAGGTGTTTCCACATCGTTGAAGTATCGTTACTTCTCGGGAAAAAAATGTACGACACTATGGCCTACTAAATATTTCCTGTAAGTATTTTCTCATCAAGTAAAGAAATATCTTTTCTTATCAGCTTAATATCTACTATGCCCAGTATCACTGGACTAGAGTATTAAACTCATATTTGGCTCATGACGAGTGCTAAGAGCATGGTCTACCTCTGTGACAGGATGCCTCCTCACTTTCAAACTCTCTTAGAGTAAGCAAATTCCTCACCACATACAAAGTCTTTGAATATAACAGCACAGAGAAGTTGTAAATATCAGTTTTGTACTACGTATCACTTTATAAATTCGTTATTACAGCGGATTTTATTACGATAGTCATCTCATGGGGGACTGGGATTTCGTTAAAGTTCTCGGCGCAGCGAAAAAACGCCTAGTTACCACTCCAGTTCTTGAATCATATCTATGGTACTCTCGCCCTCGCTTCCACCCACCTGACATGTTATTGATATCAAACTGATAGGTTAATTATTTAAATTGATAATGAGAGCCACTTTGCAAGGTGAGTAACTTTTTCCGGCGGTCAAGTTACACTCGGCAGGTAACTGCTACAAACGTTTCTGTGTCATCTCTGGAGGTTTCCCACAAGCTAGGTGGTCACCTCCTCTGATACGAAAATGGGTTGAAACCGTCGTCAAGTGACCGGAGACTTCAACGGTAATTGCGTTCTGCCTCTCGCTTGCTTAACATGCTGGTGGAACTAAGTCACATAGAAATCTAAAGTACTCTCACCTAAGCCTGCTGAGACCTGTCAGTCTGTGGGTGCAGCAGGACGTTTCACTCACTTCTCCATCCACTCAACACATCTGCCACCGGGTCGCATGTGAGCAGCTGTCACCACCTCCACCGGGTCATTAACCCCCACCCACAAGTCAGGGCTGTAGCACTCCAAGGCAAAAATCCACTGCTCGCCATGTCAGAGAGCTGTTAACGATTCCAGACTTGCAAATGTTATCCTATCTTTCTCAAAATGACTGGGTACTTAAATGTCACTGGGGTAAGTGACAGGATGTTGAACGATATGCTTCTCCCTGCTGCTAACCAAGACGTTCTGAGATGTGTTTTCGAAATATCCTGGAAAGGCTGATGCAGTGAGCAATAACAAAATACCTACCTATTGACCACTACATCCCAATCGTGTAAGGGTCTGCATACCTACGTTTACCTCCCAACACAGCCTTATAGAAGCGCTCCTATTGGCTCCCGCCAAATTCGAGGGGTGTTGCTTCTAGAACTCAAACGGGATTTCAAGGAATACTATTGACAACCGACATTTAAAGCCGACTGCAAAGGGATTCTAGTGTCATCAACATACATTTGAAGAGTGGACCACAAGATAAGACAGAACCATTAGCTCTCATATAGAGACATACAGACAGCCTTTTTCTCCCTCGCTCTATTTGAGAGTGGAACAGGGAAGGTAGTGACTAGTAGTCCTACAGGGCACCCTCTGCCACGCACTTACGATGACTTGCAAGGTCTGCATATAGATGTAGATGTGAATATAATCTACCTATTTAGATGTCACTCCATTTATTTATAGGTACACAAAACTCAATGAAGAATGTGTCTTATTTATCGAGAAAACAAAAGAAGGAACTTCTGATTTTTTAAAATGTGTGTGAAATCTTATGGGACTTAACAGCTATGGTCATCAGTCCCTAAGCTTACACACTACTTAACCTAAATTATCCTAAGGACAAACACACACACCAAAGCCCGAGAGAGGACTCGAACCTCCGCCGGGACCAGCCGCACAGCCCAAGACTGCAGTGCCTGAGACCGCTCGGCTAATCCCGCGCGGCTAGGGAACTCCGCTGCTGATTGTCTCACTGTGGAAACCTTCGTGTTAGCTCCTAATTTTCTCATTGCATTCACTTTGCGAGACGTATATGATAGGTATTAAAGTGTTTACCCACAATACTTAGAATAAATGGTATAGAGATCACCTCTCAACTTCTCTTTCATTAGACTATCTTTCACCTGCCGCACTCGCACGAACCCTCTGGTCTTCAATATATGAGCATTTGATTCCACACGATTTCGATTTCTAAGAGATATCCCCCGACAAAATACAGACACCTGCTAATTATCTCGAATTCCCATCACATTCCGACGGCACTGCTCCATTAGTTAGAAGACCGTCTAGTCCTCTACTCTTTACTGATTAGGTAGAGAGCTATTGCAACGAGAAAAATAGCACTGTAATGTACAGTAGGAAATTCACAACCCTGCAGAATATACACGGTATGCAAAAAGAGATTCAGAAGCATAACACCTACAATTCATCGATATTGAATTACTGTCTTTAAATCTCCTCCTGTGCATGACCGAGTCTTATACATGGTATTCCTATGATTACCACTCTTGAAATACGACAGTTTAATGGTGTCTGACTCTTCATTGTCAACACAGGGTCTCTACTTCTCTCTCTCTCTCTCACTCCTTCTCCTCGTTATTTTTGTAACATCAAACTGAGTAAAACTGCGAACTATAAAAACTTCGCTAAAGTCACCCAGTAGAAAACTCAGCAAGATTTTACTGCATCTCTCTCTTCTGGTATATCAGGAAACAAATACCGTCTGAGTGTTGACACCGATCACATGTGGTGATCCCATTGAATATACATGTATTGGCCCACTGGAGCATGCGACCTGTAATCGATGTTGCTTCCATGTACCAGTGTAAAGTTTTGGGCTGGTACTGGAGGATGACCGTATCGACTATCAGTCACGAGTAGAGGGTTCATGTGTAGCCGTTTCATAAGCAGTTCGATACATTGTTTATTTGCTGTAACACATCGAAGCGGTGTATGACAACAGCTGTGTACACAGCCATACATTTTGTTTCTCTACCACGACTTTGAGGTCTGTGTCAGGTGCTACACTGACATTAACTCATTTCAATCCACTGACTCCCACAGAGAGCTGCACATCGCATAGGGTAAAGTATGCTGCTGCCACAACATATAGGATGGTTGGAGTAAAAGACATAGGCAGTGTTTCTTATTGATAAAAATGTGGAAGACATTGAATCATACGGAAATTGGAAGACTTCGCAGCATTGTGGAGCACTTCCAAACAGCTGCCCAGAGGTGAAGGGATCTACATTTAATCTAACTTTCGAAGTTATGGGGTAGCAGATGCCTTGCTGTTTCATTTTGAGAAGACCAAGAGTACTGATTTCTCATATTGCAGCCACGTACATGAGCACTGTTTCGTTGCTGGCCGTCCCCGGAAGATGTTGCTCCCACCAAGATTCTCTCCATATCAAACAACTGGTGTCAGTCAGTCATTTTGTGATAATCAACAGAGTACCAGTGAGCAGATGGGATGGAAAAGACACTGTTGACATGGGACAGTGTACTGTAATAAGCACTACAGTTGATAGTGTGACGAATCAATGTCTGGGATTAAGAGAATTACAAGAAAAAATCCAAATGGAAACTCTGGGACCCAGGGAAACAGTAACGTGATGATGGTCAACAATAAGGTGGATGGAACGGACTGTTTAATGTGGATGACCTAGAAATGTAGAGCAATAAATTTATGTATGTCAGATCACAAACCCAGGTGCGATTACAA
This sequence comes from Schistocerca nitens, assembly GCF_023898315.1. Classification (NCBI taxonomy): domain Eukaryota; kingdom Metazoa; phylum Arthropoda; class Insecta; order Orthoptera; family Acrididae; genus Schistocerca; species Schistocerca nitens. Next base: position 116,068,357 of record NC_064620.1, on the reverse strand, counting down.
AGAATTTTAACTACCCGCCTTACAGATTTTTATAAAGTGCCTACAAGCCGGAAGCGGCTACAAAAGTAGCGGAGTGCGCGTGGAGTGCACATGTGGGTCTTTTAGGTTAGAGAATTCCCTCCCTAGGCCCGACAGGACGCCACCTGAGACGCGGCAAGGTAGGAGTAGGCAAAATGCAACAGGGAATAACAATATTAAAGTGCTAATTGTAAACTGCAGGAGCGTCTATAGAAAGGTCCCAGAACTGCTCTCATTAATGAACGGTCACAATGCCCATATAGTACTAGGAACACAAAGTTGGCTGAAACCAGACGTAAACAGTAATTAACTCCTAAACTCAGATTGGAATGTATACCGCAGAGACAGGCTGGACAGTGAAGGGGGAGGCGTGTTTATAGCGATAAGAAGTACAATAGTATCGAAGGAAATTGACGGAGATCCGAAATGTGAAATAATTTGGGTGAAGGTCACGGTTAAAGCAGGCTCAGACATGGTAATTGGATGTCTCTATAGGCTCCTGGCTCAGCAGATGTTGTGGCTGAGCACCTGAAGGATAATTTGGAAAGTATTTCGAGTAGATTTCCCCACCATGTTATAGTTCTGGGTGGAGATTTTAATTTGCCGAATATAGACTGGGAGACTCAAACGTTCATAACGGGTGGCAGGGACAAAGAATCCAGTGAAATTTTTTAAAGTGCTTTATCTGAAAACTACCTTGAAAAGTTAAACAGAGAAGCGACTCGTGGCGATAACATATTAGACCTTCTGGTGACAAACTGACCCGAACTATTTGAAACAGTTAACGCAGAACAGGGAATCAGCGATCATAAAGCGGTTACTGCATCGATGATTTCAGCCGTAAATAGAAATATTAAAAAAGGTAGGAAGATTTTTCTGTTTAGCAAAAGTGACAAAAAGCAGATTACAGAGTACCTGACGGCTCAACACAAAAGTTTTGTCTCAAGTACAGATAGTGTTGAGGATCAGTGGACAAAGTTCAAAACCATCGTACAATATGCGTTAGATGAGTATGTGCCAAGCAAGATCGTAAGAGATGGAAAAGAGCCACCGTGGTACAACAACCGAATTATAAAACTGCTGCGGAAGCAAAGGGAACTTCACAGCAAACATAAACATAGCCAAAGACTTGCAGACAAACAAAAATTACGCGAAGCGAAATGTAGTGTGAGGGGGGCTATGCGAGAGGCGTTCAATGAATTCGAAAGTAAAGTCCTATGTACTGACTTGGCAGAAACTCCTAAGAAATTTTGGTCTTATGTCAAAGCGGTAGGTGGATCAAAACAAAATGTCCAGACACTCTGTGACCAAAATGGTACTGAAACAGAGGATGGCAGACTAAAGGCCGAAATACTAAATGTCTTTATCCAAAGCTGTTTCACAGAGGAAGACTGCACTGTAGTTCGTTCTCTAGATTTTCGCACAGGTGACAAAATGGTAGATATCGAAATAGACGACAGAGGGATACAGAAACAATTAAAATCGCTCAAAAGAGGAAAGGCCGCTGGACCTGATGGGATACCAGTTCGATTTTACGCAGAGTACGCGAAGGAACTTGCCCCCCTTCTTGCAGCGGTGTTCCGTAGGTCTCTAGAAGAGCGTAGCGTTCCAAAGGAATGTAAAAGGGCACAGGTCATCCCCGTTTTCAAGAAGGGACGTCGAACAGATGTGCAGAACTATAGACCTATATCTCCAACGTCGATTAGTTGTAGAATTTTGGAACACGTATTATGTTCGAGTATAATGACTTTTCTGGAGACTAGAAATCTACTCTGTAGGAATCAGCATGGGTTTCGAAAAAGACGGTCGTGCGAAACCAAGCTCGCGCTATTCGTCCACGAGACTCAGAGGGCCATAGACACGGGTTCCCAGGTAGATACCGTGTTTCTTGACTTCCGCAAGGCGTTTGATACAGTTCCCCACAGTCGTTTAATGAACAAAGTAAAAGCACATGGACTATCAGACCAATTGTGTGATAGGATTGAAGAGTTCCTAGATAACAGAACGTAGCATGACATTCTCAATGGAGAGAAGTCTTCCGAAGTAAGAGTGATTTCAGGTGTGCCGCAGGGGAGTGTTATAGGACCGTTGCTATTTACAATATACATAAATGACCTTGTGGATGACATCGGAAGTTCACTGAGGCTTTTTGCAGATGATGCTGTGGTATATTGAGAGGTTATAACAATGGAAAATTGTACTGAAATGCAGGAGGATCTGCAGCGAATTCACGCATGGTGCAGGGAATGGCAATTGAATCTCATTGTAGACAAGTGTAATGCGCTGCGAATACATAGAAAGATAGATCCCTTATCATTTATGTACAAAATAGCAGGTCAGCAACTGGAAGCAGTTAATTCCATAAATTATCTGGGAGTACGCATTAGGAGTGATTTAAAATGGAATGATCATGTAAAGTTGATCGTCGGTAAAGCAGATGCCAGACTGAGATTCATTTGAAGAATCCTATGGAAATGCAATCCGAAAACAAAAAAAAAAATGGCTCTGAGCACTATGGGACTTAACATCTATGGTCATCAGTCCCCTAGAACTTAGAACTACTTAAACCTAACTAACCTAAGGACAGCACACAACACCCAGTCATCACGAGGCAGAGAAAATCCCTGACCCCGCCGGGAATCGAACCCGGGAACGAAAACAAAGGAAGTAGGTTACAGTACACTTGTTCGCCCACTGCTTGAATACTGCTCAGCAGTGTGGGATCCGTACCAGATAGGGTTGATAGAAGAGATAGAGAAGATCCAACGGAGAGCAGCGCGCTTCGTTACAGGATCACTTAGTAATCGCGAAAGCGTTACGGAGATGATAGATAAACTCCAGTGGAAGACCCTGCAGGAGAGACGCTCAGTAGCTCGGTACGGGCTTTTGTTAAAGTTTCGAGAACATACCTTCACCGAAGAGTCAAGCAGTATATTGCTCCCTCCTACGTATATCTCGCGAATAGACTATGAGGATAAAATCGGAGAGATTAGAGCCCACACAGAAGCATACCGACAATCCTTCTTTCCACGAACAATACGAGACTGGAATAGAAGGGAGAACCGATAGAGGTACTCAAGGTACCCTCCGCCACACACCGTCAGGTGGCTTGCGGAGTATGGATGTAGATGTAGATGTAGACATGTGACTACGATAAACTTTTACATCCTTGTTAGGTAAAGAGTATTGTGTTATCAGGTTTGTGACTGAGCTACAGCTAACCACTTACTGGTTACAGTTCACATCAAGGAGCCGCCCGTTTCGATCGCCAAAACCACCTTTTACATCGCGCCATTCCACTTCCGTCGCGAAGGAACTATCCTACGTCTTTTACATTTCACAGACACAAGTGCCCTAAACATGAACCAGCTTCCACTAAACATTGTCTTTCTTGTAAACATATACATATTATAAAATTTCATTATCTTAACAAATCATTTTGGTTTTTTCACGTATACTTTACAAAACTCTAAATTTCCTGCCACAAATCAATGACTTTAAATAACAAAGAATACACACTCTATATTACAGATACACAGTTACATAACATAAACCTACATCAAATCGATGTAAGTGTTACACTTGCACCATGTTTCATTGAGGTTTCCTGACAGGGACACATCAATGAAACATCAGTAACACTTCAAAACAGTGCTGGGAGATACAAATGAATTTTTTCTGCAAATACATTACACAGAAACACTTCACGTAACTGCTCATATAAAACACAGTTTCATCAAGTATTACAACGAAAAAAAAATTCTGTTGCATTCAGAGAATATATACTATTCTATACATGAGTCCTTGTACAAAAAATATATACAGTGATTTACATATTGCTTACATACCCAGTTTTCATTACACATGATTAATCTAAACCTATTTGTCACTGTATGATCAATACGAAACTAAGTTTTGTCTGCTGTAAATATACATGCAGTTCATTGAGAAAACACATTACTCCATACACTATATAATCTTTTGATCCTTTGTCTGCCCATTGACACATTTGGCAGTCCTCCGGATCATGCTGCAATATTCAATCAAACCAATCCTTATGTAAGTTATAGCCTGGAGTTTACATGTAGGGCTTATTTCAATAGTGGTACAAGTCCAATTTTTCTCATTCTGAGATACAGAGTCCTAAAGTTAAATGAGCGCTGAAAAATCTGCAGTTCAGATACCAGAAATATTCAAGTATATATACTTGAACATTTCTTGTAACTTATATACACTTGAACATATACTTGAATATTTCTGGTATCTCAGCTGCAGATTTTTCAGCGCTCATTTAATTTTAGGACTCTGTAACTCAGAATGAACAAAAATGGACTTGTACCACTATTGAAATAAGCCCTTCACATGTACTTTTTGTATATACAATTATGTTATACCGAATCGGAAACTTATAGATGCGAATCAGTAGTCTCACAACAAAAACGTTTTCTTTCAACATAACAATAATTGACAATGCAACATCATGTACACCACCATATAGAATAAAATACTATTTGATTAAAGACATATACACTTTTTCATTTTTGCCCTTTATTACTAATTCCTGTGAACATAAGGTTTTAAATCTACAATGTTGCGAACACCTAATGGCTTCTTTGAATTAGGATAAACAACGTAATAGGCGTTAGTGTGAGGAGTTCCTTGCACTTTAAAAGGACTATTACAAATATATTTGAACAGAAATTTCTTGGTTTATTTCACTAGATTTTTCGTAAGTTTTTACGAGAACAATATCCCAAATTTTAATTTGGTCACTTTAAGGCCGTTGTCGTGCCTTTTAGATCTGGCTTCAGCTTTTCCTTTTATTCTTCTTTTTACTATGTCTTTTTTCTGCCTCAGCTCAAGTTTTTCGTAGGGTGGAAATTGTAATACTTCTTCAATCATACTTTCGCTCTTATGATTAAGTAGAATTTCCTCAGGTGTAAATACTGTAGTTTCATGGTGAAGGGTATTCATTACAATTTCAAAATCTGCAATAAACCAGCCCCATGCCTTATGATTATGGTGGCAGTAGGTGTGACACAATCTACATAGTTTACGCATATAGCGCTCCCAGATACATCATTTACTAACCAATTACCTATGTCTGGGGGATTCTTCGTTTTTTTTTTTTATTTCGAATTCTTTCACAGCTCTAATCAAATGTTGGCCCCGTATTGTATCGTCAGATGGCTCTTTTTTTCAGTTCGTTTGGAAAAGACTTCATTTTCCCTTTCATATACAGGGTGTCCGAAAAGACTTTCCCTGATTACATAAATTGATAACTCAGGCTAGAAGTAAGATACAAATATGAAACTTGTGTGGAATTGTTTACAACTATCAAAGTTTTTTTTCTGTTTTAGGTTCGCAGCACGTAAGTAGTGGATGAGGTGCAGTGCCCAAAAAGCCATGTTAACCAATCAGGAGAAGGCACAGTGTGTCCTGTGGTACCATGAGACACGATCACCAACCACAGTGCAGAGACACTTCCAGACAACATTTGGAAGGAATCCACCTGATGTCAAGAGCATTAAAGCCTGGTATGAGAAGTTCACGAACACAGGATCGGTTGCTGACCTTCCGAGGTCTGGTCGACCAAGAACCTCAGCAGACAGGGTGGAAGCTGTAAGGCAGTCTTTTCTGCGAAGTCCGAAGAAATCGGTGCGCAGGGCCTCACGTGAATTACAGATGCCAAAAAGCTTTCTCCATGACATTTTACACAAACGTTTATTGTTTCGTGCATACAAAGTGCAAATGGTTCAGGCCTTGTTGCCCAATGACAGTACACGTCGATATGACTTTGCGGTCGAAATGCTATCACGTATTGAGGACGATGATGGTTATCTCAGACAAATTGCCTTTTCCGACGAAGCGACCTTTTTTGTCAGTGGAGTAGTGAATCGCCATAATGTGCGCATCTGGGGTTCACAACTCCCTTGCGAGGTCATGGAGTGCACCAGAGGCAGTCCAAAGGTGAATGTTTTGTGCGTGCTATTGCACGATCGCATTATCGGGCCATTTTTCTTCGCTGAGGCTACCGTCACATGTGCAGTGTATCTGGACATGTTGCAACGGTATGCTGTTCCTCAGCTGCTTCAGTATCACCCCGATGTCTTGTTTCAGCAAGACAGTGCACCACTTCATTGGGGTTTGGACGTTCGTGCCTATCTCGATATGACCTTTCATGGGCGATGGATTGGTCGTGATTGGCCAACGGTTTGGCCTCCACGCTCTCCTGACATAACCCCATTAGACTTCTTTTTATGGGGTTATGTCAAGAACGAGGTCTACCGAACACGTGTACCAGATCTTGAAACCCTGCGGCAACGGATAACCACAGTTGTTGAATCGATCCCTCCATTGATGTTGGCTAATGTGTGAAAGGAAATTGAAAATACCCTAGATGTGCTACGTGTTACCAAGGGTGCTCATGTGGACGTTTACTGATGTGTGAAAAAAAACTTTGATAGTTTGTAAACAATTAGACACCAGTTTCATATTTGTATCCTACTTCTAGCCTGAGTTATCAATTTATGTAATCAGGGAAAGACTTTTCGGACACCCTGTACATTTTCCGTTATGCCTGGTTCACTTTCCTCTTTTTCTACGTTTTCTTCGTCTAAACTACCACTTATTTCACATTCACTGTCTGATTAAAGCATGAATGCTACTCTTAGACATCGAGCCAGCTCTTCTTTTCACCTTTCATTAGGTTTCTTATTTTCAAAATTCCGATCCTTTCTTAAGATTTCTGTATCATTTTCAGTCACAGGCGTTCCCTCATTATCACTTTTGATGACGTCAACTTTAACTTCAATTTTAGTATAATCGTCTTGGATTTCAGTGCTTTGCATATATTCGTCTGAATATATATTTTCATGACCATCAACAACATCTAACTGAACGAGTTCTACATCATTCAGGTTTGCGTCATCCACACTATCGAGGATTTCATCCTCCTCCAGATTCCTATTTATACCGAACATTTTTCTGTTCCTAGCACCAATCATCAGCTCACATGCTTTGCGCAGCATCTTTCTCGCCCTTACCAATCACTTCATCTGAAATCATTGCGTGCATACCTTGCACGATGCTAACTACTTTCATCTCCTTTTCATTTTCGGATAACACCCTCTTTTCGACGTTTACACTTTCGTTTTCCCCTTTCATTAATTCTATGGCTATATAATTCTTTTCAAAGTTTTCCAACTCATACTGCTTTAAACCGTAAATCACATCATCACACCACTCTGCAATCCCTGAAGACTCCTTTCCACACAAATTGTCTGTCTTTCCGCTCTTACTGAATAACATGTCAGGCTCCTTTTTCATTTCAGTGATGTTCCCCACCGGAACAGGTCCACTGAATTCCCTTGCGACATCATCTTTTTCTTACTGGTATTACTGCAGCTGCACAAAAGACTGCTGAGCGCTCCTTCAAGGTCAATGTACGCTGTGGTTTTTGTCGCATGCTGTTGCCTGCAGCATAGTCTTGCACACCTGACTCATTCATGCCCACACCTGTTGTTCTGTGCACGCCGCCTTGTGACGCAGCTCTGCCAGTTGGTTGTGTCTTAAATTCACTTTTCTTTAGCCAGTATGGTGCCTTTAATTTGGGCCCATAATATTTTACCACACGAATCTGACCTGTAAAACATGCGGGCCTTAGTTTTCCGTGTCATTCCGGTTTTGATAGTTTCACAGTACAAACCTTCTACCGCAAAATGACATGTTACTGTGACCTCTGCGTCTACCTCTTTGCATCAGATTTACACAGTAACATACGTTCTCATTTTGTTCATTATTGTCGTGATTATCCCTACTCCAGATGTTATTATTTTGATGATAACCACAGTTGAAACGTCCCCTTTTAACAATTTTACAACTGTGCTTAAACTGACACAAAATATTTATAGCGCAACGCAATCTGACTTTCAACACACAATATTTTGTTAGCGCAACGCAATCTGACTTTCAAAATTCTCTACAAGAGAATGGCCCTGACTAACATTAAACTATACATCTCACAAATCACTTACCTCACCAAAAATCTTCGCTGCTCAAGCTACTGCAATACAGCGAGCGCCACTGCTCCCAGCTAAATAAAAGATTCAAACTATGGAAGGCACTAACTACTGATAGGGATAGTTAGCAAATGAAAGATATTAATAGAGAACAAACAATGTATTTACCTTGATATCATGACAAATTACAAAACTGCGCCATCTCTCTCCCCACATCCACCACTGCTGGCGGCACACCTCCAACTGCCCAGCGCTACGCGCTGTTCACAGCCAGCTGCCTAACACTACAATGGTTGAGTATTACAACAATGCAAAGCAGCCACAGACTGCACACGGCACAGCCGGTGATTTTCATACAGAGGTGGCGTTACTAATAAAAAAACCTAAACAGCCTACTTACATAGCCCCCATGCTCCCCACAAAAAATTTTACAAATTTTGTTGGGCACTGGCCAATACATATTTGTTAAAATTTTTTTTCACAATTACAATAACAAAGAAATCAAATGCACACACTTATTGATACAATGTTGGTCAAAAGCTAAAATTTTCTCACAGTCCATAAAGACAGTCCTGATCATTCATCACATTGCAGTGTTTTTCTCAAAGTCTGAGCAGTAAAAGAAAATGCACACGGAAGTAGTGGATTTCCATGCAGTCTTGAAGAAGTATCGTTGTCCTTCCAACAGAAAGACAGTGTTGACTCTTGACATGCAGACAGGTAATGGGCCACAACAGAGCAAACCCACAACAGAGTCAGTCGAAGTTTTGAAGAGTATTGGTGGGTAGGTCATCACAGAGCAGACCCACTGTAGTCCTGGTAGAGATTACGGTATTGGTGGGCCACCAGAGGTGCAGACCCACTGCAGTCCTTGTAGAAATAATGGTATTGGTGAGTCATCAAAGGTGCAGACCCACTGCAGTCCTTGTAGAGATAATGGTACTGGTGAGTCAGCAAAGACGCAGACCCACTGTAGTCCTTGTAGAGACGGCCAGCAGCCATCTGTTGCGACTGTGCAGGTGCACAATCACCATCGAAGAGTCTTGCGGATAATGTAGCAAGTCCATAACCACCACTTGTGCACTCACAAAGTTTTTGGAATTGTCCTCAGAACCAGCAATGCTGTTATCCAGTCCCTTGCTGAATTATTAACACACGTGCAAACACTAACAGTCCCTACTTCTCACATATTGTCCATATACTATGACCAATAGAAACGTGTGCAGTGAAATGTAACTTACAAGTTGCTTAATTTGATGAACTGGTGTCAATTACAATTTTATAGCATGAGAATACAATAACAAAGGTACAAAACACATCATTCAAGAACATAACAATACAAATAACAGTTGCGGTAATAGGGGCTTTACAAAAGAATAGAAATAAACATATACATCAGTGTTACAGGAATTATGACATAATTTCATACATAAAAGATCAGAATAACTTTTGAAACATCAACTTCACACCTAAGCATTAACACAGAACAGATAAATGTCTAATCATCTTTACAAAGTAAATAACATATTATCAATGCAAATTATATTTGAGGATCACAGTATTCCTCATCATAGTGAATGTAGCTTAGTATTAGAAGAAGAAAAAATTCTATGAAACTACACAAAGACAGGAAGAAAACAAATACACAAGGGTACACAAACACATAGTGGGATAACACAATGGAAAGGACAGGGTTCGTTTTCAGTGTAACTTTTGGTACTGCAGTCCAACCCAAAACTTCATTCCATAGATCTTTCGTCTTATTTCCACATTTGTTTCCACCAAAAAAATCCTATTCAAGCATGCTTTCTGTATATATATATGTTCACATATTTCTTACCTCATTATTTATTTTCCATTATCTTACTTCATCATTTATTTCCAAGAAAATCCTACCTAAACCTGTTGTCCCTAAACCCTACTTTTTTTTGTTCATATCCTATTTCAAAATACTGTTTTGGCCAAACCATTTTCTTATAGATTTTCAATGTATTTCTTCCAATTAATCATAGTTAGTGTGGTGTCACCGCTAGACACCACACTTGCTAGGTGGTAACTTAAATCGGCCGCGGTCCTGTAGTACATGTCGGACCCGCGTGTCGCCACTGTGTATTCGCAAACGTAGCGCCACCACATGGCAGGTCACAAGACACGGACTTGACCTCGCCCGAGTTGTACGGACGACATAGCTTGCGACAAGACGTATCACGTCTTCCTCTCCTTTGCCGAGAGACAGATTAAATAGCCTTCAGCTAGTCCATCGCTACTACCTAGCAAGGCGCCATGTGAATCATTGCTAATTGCTTACTACTATGCAAGAGATGTATTTCAACAAGAACAAGACTACATTAAAGTTAAGTATATTAAAATCTCTCTCCTTTTCTTTATAGTTTTTCATCCAGTCTCCTGTTTCAGAATTTACGCCCGTCTGCGTTAGTTTCGCGTGCACCTAGCCACTCATTGTGTCGAGACCTTAGGGAATCGACACAACAATATTTTGGCGCCGAGGAGTGGTGCCGCGCCCACGTTGCAGTCTTTGTGTTCTATTTGCTCTAATTTGCTTGTGTCATGGCTTCGCCGCATTCTCCAGATGTACTGTCCGAATTTTTTCGCTTGCAGAATCAGCAGACGCAGGCGTTATTGGAAGCCCTTGGACAGCTCGTCCAGGGTCAACGTGCGCTGCAAACCGATGCGGCGGCAGCCGCTTCTTCGCTACCGCAGCCACACAACGCTGTCGCACCGCCATTTAGGCCCTTCGAGGCCACAACCGAAAGCTGGACTGAGTGGGCCGATCAGTTCAACTTCCACCTCACTGCTTATGGAATTCAAGGTAAAGAGCGGCAGCCGTTTTTGCTTTCTTGTGTCGGTGTGTCTACCTACCGGGTGATAGTGAAATTGTTTCCCCGACGCGACGTAGCAACTCTGTCCTACGAAGAAATTTTGTCGGCTTTAGATGCCTATTTCAAAGAAACAGTAAATGTAGTTGCAAAACGGTATACGTTTTTTCGTACAAAACGTACGGCCGGTCAGACTAATAGGGAGTGGGTAGCAACTTTGCAAGGACTTACTAGAGACTGTGCGTTTGCCTGTGAATGTGGCCTCCCATATTCAGATACTATGGTGCGTGATGCAATTGCACAGAACGTTTCTGATGTTCGCATAAGGGAACAGATTTTGAAGCTAGTTAATCCCTCCCTGCAACAAGTGATAGACATATTGGACAGGCAAGACACACTTGACTTTGCTCAGGCATCATTTGAAACTTCGCCAGCCGTGTGTCACATTAATCGGCCCGCCCGGCCCGCTGCACGGGACGCTAAGCGGCCCTCGCGCCCGACTTCGCTGCGGCCGCCTAGCTTGCAACCACGTGCGCCGCGTAAGCAAGCAAATGCAGTGAAATCTTGCCCGCGGTGTGCAACTAGACATTCGCGTGAAAATTGCCCGTCACGCCTAGCTATTTGCTTTTACTGTCAAAAGAAAGGACATGTACAAAGTGTTTGCCGGAAAAAGCTTAGATCAGACACTCGCAATAATTCCAGGCCTTTTGCTTCGCGCCGGAATCGAACCCAGGACAATCAGGCTCGTGGACCTTCACCCATGGACATCCATGTAGTACATTCCCACCCGTCCAGTGACACTTTAGCTAACAGTGACTGTGTTCGTCCCACCCAAAGTGTGCGTCGACGTCGCCGGAAATCCCGTAAAGTTGCAAGTGCTTCTGGACCTGTATCAGTTCAAATTGCACGAGACAGTCGCTCTTGTCGTCAACAAGACAATAAACTTTTTGTGGACTTAGACTTTGCAGGAAACGTGATACCATTCCAGCTCGATACCGGAGCTGCAGTTTCATTGCTCAATCACGACACGTACAAACAACTGGGCGCCCCGCCATTGCGTGCCGCAAATGTTACGTTAACTAGTTACTCAGGACAGCGTATACCTGTGTTAGGACAGTGCAGCCTTATTGCAACATACAAGGGACAGACAAAACTTGTGTCATTTTATGTTCTTCGTTCCTCTAGTGCAGTGAACTTGTTTGGTTTAGATTTGTTTCAATTGTTTAATTTGTCTATAGTAAATCAGGTCCTATCAGTGAATCAAACTGTGCCTTCCGCCAGTGTTTCTAGTCTTTGTGAAGAATTTGCAGACATTTTTGCACCGGGCCTTGGTTGCGCTAAGAACTATGAAGCGCATTTGGAACTGAAAGACAACGCGCAACCAAAATTTTTCAGAGCGCGCAATGTTCCCCACGCATTGCGTGATGAGGTCGCAAAAACATTAGCCGAATTAGAATCTCAAGGTGTAATTGAACGTGTGCAGGCTTCTCTCTGGGCCTCACCCTTAGTCATTTTGCCAAAACCTTCCGGAAAACTGAGACTTTGCGTGGACTTCAAGGCAACTGTGAATCCACAACTAGTGACTGCTACTTTTCCTTTGCCCCGCCCGGAAGATCTTTTTGACAAACTGTGCCCGGGAAAATATTTTTCAAAATTGGACCTAGCAGATGCGTACTTGCAAATACCTGTGGACGAAGACTCCCAGCGCGTCTTGGTGGTAAACACGCATCTTGGCTTGTATCGCTTCAAAAGACTGCCATTCGGGTGTGCATCCGCCCCTGCTTTATTTCAGCAATATTTACAAACTATTTGTGCGTCGGTCCCTACGGCTGCGAACTATCTGGACGATATTGTGATCTCAGGACAGACAGAAGCCGAACATTTGCAACATCTCCGAACATTATTTCAGGTATTGCGTCAGAATGGGCTTCGCTTGAGGCAGGACAAATGTGTGTTTTTTGCTCGTGACTTACCGTACCTGGGGCATGTCATAAATGCCCAAGGTATACATCCGAGTCCAGAGCACCTTCGTGCCATTCAGGACTTGCCGTCACCGCAGAACTTAAAACAGCTACAGAGTGTGCTGGGTAAGGTAAATTATTATCACCGATTTGTGCGCAATGCTTCTTCCATTTCAGCTCCGCTTCATCGCTTACGCCGTAAAGGTGTTCCGTTCGTCTGGACGACGGAATGCGAACGCGCCTTTCGCCAGTTGAAATCGGCGTTACTATCAAATACTTGCCTTACGCCATTCGATCCCCGAAAACCCCTTTTGTTGATGGTCGATGCATCGGATTTCGGGATCGGTGCTGTGCTTGCGCACAAGGATGGCTCGCATGATCGCCCTATTGCCTTTGCGTCCAAATTGCTCTCATCTGCGCAAAGAAATTATTCACAAATAGAGAAGGAAGCTTTGGCTCTTGTGTTTGGTGTAACAAAGTTTCACGATTTCTTGTATGGTCGTCACTTTACCATCATCACGGACCACAAGCCTTTGACATCACTTTTTCATCCGAACAAGACTGTACCTCCACGTACAGCGCAGAAATTCATTCGCTGGTCACTTTTTCTCTCGCAGTACCGCTACGATATCTTGTATCGGTCCACTGCTAAGCACGGCAACGCTGATGCGTTGTCCCGTTTGCCTGTTGCTGAGGATAAAGCATTCGATTCTTCCGAACTTGCTTGCATGTTCATTGATTCGGAAGCCGATGACGTGGTCGCATCGTTTCCGATTGATTTTCGTCGTGTAGCTACAGCCACAGCTGCTGACCCTGTCCTTGCTACTGTTTTGCGTTTTGTTGCTACGCAATGGCCCTTGTCAAAGTCACGGATCGAGGATCCTTTGGTTCGCAGATTTTTTGCTCACAAGGAGAGACTTTTTGTACGACGTGGTGTTTTGTTGTTGCGTTCCGATAATGATCAATCCCGAGTCGTGGTCCCACGTTCGCTACAGTCCTCTGTCTTACGGCTTCTTCACCAAGGACATTGGGGTATAGTGCGAACGAAACAACTTGCTCGACAGCACTGTACTTGGTTCGGAATCGATGCTGCGATTACGAATATGTGCTCCTCTTGCGTGGCGTGTGCCGAACAACAATCCGCACCGCCGCGGAAATTCTTTGCATGGCCGAAAGCCACTTCCCCTTGGCAACGCTTGCACATCGATTTTGCTGGTCCATTCTGGAATGCTCGATGGTTGGTTGTGGTCGATGCTTTCAGTAATTTTCCTTTTGTTGTCCGGATGTCTTCCACGACGTCTTCTGCCACAATCCAAGCCTTGTCTGCTATCTTTTGCATTGAAGGTCTTCCGCAGACTATTGTTTCCGACAATGGCCCACAATTCATGTCCGCAGAATTTCAGTCATTCTGCCAGGCCAATGGTATTCAACATCTGACATCCGCGCCGTTTTCGCCTCAGTCAAACGGTGCCGCTGAACGATTGGTCCGGACTTTCAAGTCACAGATGTTGAAGTTGAAAGAGTCGCATTCTCGGGAGGACGCTTTGTTGCTCTTTTTGTCTTCATATCGCTCTCAGCCTCGCGATGGTCGCTCGCCGGCTGAGTTGCTTCATGGTCGTTCTCATCGAACTTTGATGTCTTTGCTGCATCCGCCACATCAGGTTCCTGTGCTGCGGCAGTCTCCTGCTTTTGCTCCTGGCGACGTTGTCTATTATCGCAACTATCGCGGTTCACAGCGTTGGCTCGCAGGGCGCATTCTTCGCTGCCTCGGCCGCGCGATGTATTTGGTTTTGGGGGCCTCTGGTGAGGTGCGTCGGCATCTCAATCAGCTGCGCCTCTGTCGTCGCCTGGGTTCTGCCGCTCCCCGTCTGCTTTCAGCGACGGAGCCGTCAGGTCAGCGCCCTGGGGACCCATCTACTGGCTCGCCTCATCCCCAGGTGTTACCGACGATGCCTTCCCTTTTGCCTCATGGCGTCGCGCCGCCGCAGCCGCCGCCGGCGCCGCCAGCAGCGGACGCTTCGCTGCAGCCGCCTCGCGCCTCCCTGGGTCACGCGCCGCCGCTTGCTTCCCGTGACCAGCCGTCCTCCGCCATGGACCTCTTGCCCGCTCCGGACCAGATGTCGTCTTCGCCCGTCGGGTGCTCCGACCACATGGAGGTCGACCCCGCGGCTCCTCTTATATCATTCCGTGCGCAAACACCTCATGTTGACGTGCACCCTGGACTAGGTTTGCAGGCGTTTCCTAGCTCCCCTCGGACCGAATGGCCGGGTGCGGGTGGCACAGCCTCGCCTGTTGTTAGGCTCCCCACCTCCTCGCATACGTCAACATGGGGTCCTCCCCACGGCGGGCGGAAGCCTTATCTCACGACCGTTCGCCGATTTGCGGGGGAGGAATGTGGTGTCACCGCTAGACACCACACTTGCTAGGTGGTAACTTAAATCGGCCGCGGTCCTGTAGTACATGTCGGACCCGCGTGTCGCCACTGTGTATTCGCAAACGTAGCGCCACCACATGGCAGGTCACAAGACACGGACTTGACCTCGCCCGAGTTGTACGGACGACATAGCTTGCGACAAGACGTATCACGTCTTCCTCTCCTTTGCCGAGAGACAGATTAAATAGCCTTCAGCTAGTCCATCGCTACTACCTAGCAAGGCGCCATGTGAATCATTGCTAATTGCTTACTACTATGCAAGAGATGTATTTCAACAAGAACAAGACTACATTAAAGTTAAGTATATTAAAATCTCTCTCCTTTTCTTTATAGTTTTTCATCCAGTCTCCTGTTTCAGAATTTACGCCCGTCTGCGTTAGTTTCGCGTGCACCTAGCCACTCATTGTGTCGAGACCTTAGGGAATCGACACAACAGTTAGTTTCTTATATAGTCTACCCCCTCTTAAGCTAACTTAAATCTACTGAGCTCAGATATATATACCAAGGGACGAGGCAATGCAGCATCACATAAAACAATTAATATAAACAGCAATGAAAAAAAAACGCAGATTTGCGAAGCAAGCAGTATTAAGAAATTAGCAAAGCAATTGTAATATTACAACTAATCTAAGGCAATGTGCAGCAAACAATAAAAATATAAAAATAAATCATTAGTAAAACTGGCTTAACAGAATAATACAAAATCAAATTCAATAACACTATGCCTGGCAAACAGCAGCAACTTATACCTAAATATGACATAGCTCAAGCAGAAAAAATAGTACACTAAAGATAACAATGCAGATAAGGGAAATGTATAATCACATCTTAATGTCTAAGTAATTAAAGTGGTGCACCACAAAAACTAATTCTACAAAAAATTACTCAGTAGTTGAAAAGAAAATTATGTATGCAGTTCCTGGTATTAGTCCCTTCTTATTGTTCTTTCCATTCCAAGAGCTCCTTTTTCGAAGAATGTGGATTACAAAATTATTATTTAATAGATCTGCAGACAGAAAATATTTATATTAGTACATCTATAAAATTTTATTTTAACCAGTGCTGCAGTGCAGCTAGAAACTAGATATTAAACAAAATGGGCAAAGCAAGGCGTGAAACGTCATTCACTAGCCATATGGCATTTCTCTCAATTAGCACGACAATAGCCGTGAAATGTTGCGATGCTTTCTACAAAGGAACGTCAATAGCGATTATAATGGCCTCTTTTTTCTTCTACCTGTGCCGCTGGAAGGCTAATGGTTTTTTTTTTTGTTCGGGCGGCTGTCGCCCAGGTGTCTGACACAGCTGTGTGCCCACGACGTATTACGTGCAGGTGGTCACTTAACTTTCGTACGGAAATATTTACGACAGTAGTTTTCACTACAATGGCAGTCTTATATTACAAAAATTCACAGGGTGAGAATTTGCGTTACCAATCTGTAGAAACAAAATCTTATTGATATAACAGTGTCCAAAAAAATTTTCGTCGGCATTGTGATACATTCACGCATTTACACACATTTCATAACTCTTAAAGTACGATCTTGGTTTCCAACAACCTTTTCCACAAATCAGAGTGCCCTAATCACTATTCATTATTCCTTACCTTATTACACATATATAAATTCGTCGACGCTTCTTCAATACTTCATCATTAGATACATAGCATAATCAAATTCTTCATATAACATTAGCTTATTAATCATAAACATACCTCAACAACATAATACACATCGTCGTCGTAAAAATAACATCATAATACCTCAGTCAACTCTCAAAATCGTCGTAGCTTCCTCCAACAGTTTCAAAACCTAAAAAAATTCTCTGCTCATGTCAAAAGTGTCATCTACCTCAAACGTACCTTAAAAATCATGATCTCATACCAAATACATCATTCAACGCTCTCATAGTATCACAATGGTTCTGAAAAAGTATGAACAGTTGACAAAGTACAGACAAAATACAATTTCGTAAGTGTGAAGTTATCCAACGGTGTAATTACGTAAACATCTGTCACTAATGTTGTAAAATAAATGTTTGTCTCTCTCAGGTAAATAATCAGATAGCTGTGTAATTCTGTGTTAGAGAAATATGGTACCGATGTGTAAAGTTGTATAAGCAAATACCATATTAGCTAGGGCTCCTTGTGCGTGCTAAACACATGATACACAAAGTAAGCGTGTACCCCCCTGAGGATAAATGTAATTATACCCTCAGGTGTTACAAATTACAGCAATGGAATGATATGTATCTCGGAAAACTTTCTTTGTAATTCAAAAATCTTTAAAAATAAATGTTTTAAGTACAAAATTAATCACTCAAATACGTGTCCTGTAGCGCTAAACTGTGCGTCTTGTTGTAAGATAATCTCTGTGTAAGTGTCATAGATATCATCCTCCGAAAGCTGAGTTCCACAAAAGTCACTGTACTTACCTCATGATACACAAAAGTGAAATGCTTTGCGTATAGATATCTTAGTTATTACGCTTATTGCCGTGATGAGGAAAGTACTGTGCTGTAACGTATTGTTGTGCTACGGAAAAGGCAGTCTCATTATTGCTATACCACAAAAGTTACTACTAAAACATGTTTTACTTTCCAGAAGAAGTCAGAAAAACTGTGCAGATATAAAACAGAAACACCTCAAAAGCAACATTGTAAACTGTCACTCATTAGTAGCGTCGTGATAACATCGTGTAGCTGTCACATAAACTAACCCCTGTATCATCTGGTATCTCTCAGAAACCACCTTGAATCCATAATGTATTTGCAAGTAAACCAAAATGTTGCATTAAAAAAAAGCAGATTATCTTTCAATAAACGGTTTTACGTGTGAAATGTGGTGTAAACCTTTGCTCTTCATAGTACTCAGAGTTTGAACAATGCAATTAACATGCGGTATACGTCGTTAAAGAATACTGGAATTTTTCTCAAGGTTAGCGTCAATGTTATTTTTCTCGGAGCCAGCCGGCGCAGGTGTCTGCCTGCTGTGCGAGTCATTGTCTGTTTCTTTGCTGGCGCGCGTCGTTATTCGGATTAGGAGACCGAACTTCTACAAATTCGCCTTGCCGAGAGGGCCCAGCTCTGTTAGAATCCCGCCAGTTCTGATGCAATTCAGG
Source organism: Schistocerca nitens (assembly GCF_023898315.1). Taxonomy (NCBI): domain Eukaryota; kingdom Metazoa; phylum Arthropoda; class Insecta; order Orthoptera; family Acrididae; genus Schistocerca; species Schistocerca nitens. The sequence continues at coordinate 116,049,967 of NC_064620.1, read as the reverse complement.
TCTGTCGTTATGATCACATCGTCTGTCTTCATGTCGGTAGGTTCCGTAGTTTCTTGTTTGTCGGTCATGTGGTGGAGAATTTCTCCCGGAATCGTAACTGCGCGCCGAACTGTTGCGTCTGAAGTTATTCTGCCCCCTTTCTTTTTTTCTTTTTTTTTTTTTTTCTTTTTAACAGCTTATAGTAAAAATCATTGTGTCGGCGAGTAGCATATCGGTCATTGTTAGGTCGTGTCGGCGGTTTCATCTCAAAATTCGGTGCACCTTGCCAGTTTCTTTCATAACTTCCGAAATCCCCTGTGTTATTATTTTGCGTCTTTTCTGTATTTCTAAGTCCCTCTTCCCGTGTTGGAGCGCGAGTGTCTTCTGAAATACGTAATTCTTGTATTACCTGTGTCAGCTGATCTTGTACTTCGCGGATTTCTCTTTTGTGTTGCGTATTAATTTGATTTTGATTTTGTTTGAATTTTCTAATTTGTTCATACTCTTCTGTGTCAGTGAAGGCTACAGGTGTAGTGTCATTCAGATCATCATCTACCTTCGTAGATAAGTTAGTGAACTGATCTGAAAGTTCGGCTACTTTATCCGATAGTGTACTTATTTCCTCAGTGTGTTTTTCTGAACCAAGTTTCAGAGTATCTACTGTGTCCTTTAAGTTTTCCTGAGATTTTGCAAGTTGCGTAATCGAATCGGTAGATGCAACTGAGTCAATTTTAGCCGACAAGGTCTCATGATTTTCATGAACAATGGTTTGCAGTTCTTTTATGGCTGCTTCGTGATTCTGTAGTGCATTTTCATGACGCGAAAAAATAGGTTGGAAATGCTCACAAATTTGTGTTTTTACGTCGTTACAGACTTTTTGACATTTCGATTCAATGTGATGTAACTCATTAGTTAAATCCTCACGTGTTTGTTCAAGCTTATGTTCCACTGAGTCTAACTTTTGAAGATTTTCTTCCATTGTGTCTAACTTTTGAAGATTTTGTACCATTCTGTCTAACTGTTGCTGTATTTGTCTCTCATTTTGTTCCATTGTGTCTAATTTTTGAAGCTTTTGCAGTGTTTGTCTCTGATTTTGTTCAAATTGTTTCTGATTTTGTTCCATTTGTTGCATTAATTGCAATAATAATGTATTAGTGTCTGGGATCTGTTTCTCTACGCTTTTCGGCAGTGCATTTGCACCGGAAACATTCACATTTTGACAAGCAGAAAATGTGTTTTGACTTATTTGAGAAAATGGTGATGACCCGAAACCTGAATCTATAGTATTTGCGAAATCGTGTCGTGTCATTTCGGCTTCCTGTGACGAGCTATTGCCGACCGATCGATCGATAATGCTTCCCTCTTCACTAATTGTTTCACTGTCCACGCCATTGTTTGAAACCCGCTCCATTTCCCTATGCGCAATTACCAAATTACTACTATTAACATTAGTTAATTCATTATTCTGCGGCGCTAACATACTGCTTTCGTCTTCGCTGTCATTTCTCAATTTACTTTGGAGCCTAGTGTTACGTTTTTCACACGCCATTATTGTCACAGTGTTTCACACGACAACACAGAAAAACACAATTTCAAGAGCAAAAATAAGAGAACACATTAACATAACACTGAAAATAATATCTAGTTAATTGCAGCTGCGAAATACTTGGTGCAAATCTACATGCATGCCACAACTGTTTTACTGTACAACAATGAAAAAACTACAACTACAATGGAAATTCTCTACAATTACGCGCTAGCAATAAACAAAATCTACACTAATTTCACAAACTACAAGAAAAAATCAGAAGATTCCAGTGAGGTATCCTCGGCTAAGGGTCGACATATGAAACGTCCCCTTTTAACAATTTTACAACTGTGCTTAAACTGACACAAAATATTTATAGCGCAACGCAATCTGACTTTCAACACACAATACTTTGTTAGCGCAACGCAATCTGACTTTCAAAATTCTCTACAAGAGAATGGCCCTGACTAACATTAAACTATACGTCTCACAAATCACTTACCTCACCAAAAATCTTCGCTGCTCAAGCTACTGCAATACAGCGAGCGCCACTACTCCCAGCTAAATAAAAGATTCAAACTATGGAAGGCACTAACTACTGATAGGGATAGTTAGCAAATGAAAGATATTAATAGAGAACAAACAATGTATTTACCTTGATATCATGACAAATTACAAAACTGCGCCATCTCTCTCCCCACATCCACCACTGCTGGCGGCACACCTCCAACTGCCCAGCGCTACGCGCTGTTCACAGCCAGCTGCCTAACACTACAATGGTTGAGTATTACAACAATGCAAAGCAGCCACAGACTGCACACGGCACAGCCGGTGATTTTCATACAGAGGTGGCGTTACTAATAAAAAAACCTAAACAGCCTACTTACACAGTTCCTTGTCCAGTGGTACTCGTCTTCAACTCTTTCCAAAAACGTCGAGAAGCCTTTGCTTCCCACATAAAGATTTGAATCCTCTGGGAGCTTTTTCCATAGTTCCCACACTATTTCAGATTCCGTTCATCTATTTCTCAAATGTATCAATTTTTGATACCAGATTTTGCAATACCCTTTCATTGCGTTTCTGCCTCTGTTGTCATACAACCTAGCCATGATAAACTCACACCCTAGGCAGTCCTTTTTTTGTTACAACCAGTATTCCTCTACAAATGTTTGTTTAACTTTGCCAAATGACATTTATTCTGTTTCCAAATTTAGGCCCCATCTTTTCGCATCGCCTGGCAAGGCATTAATAACCACATTGATCTTTTCCTGGTCCAATACGTAATCAGGAAAATTCCTTTTATAGTTTTTCAAAAAATCTAATGGGTGCCATCCACTATGCCTGTTTACCAGATCAAATCGTTCTTCTGCCTCCAGCAGTTTTCTACAAATTAATCTGTCAGTGGCATAATTTGGTTTTTCTCTCATTTTCTGTTCAAGGTCACTCACTTTACCTTGAATCTGTGAAGTGTTCTGTTAACATTTCTTTTCACATGTTGCCACTTGTTTACTCAGTTCCTTTTCGCAATAATTCACCGTTTGTCTCAATTGAGAAATTTCGGTTTTACATTTGTTTACTAACTCGGTTTCTAGGCCGAAAACTTTTTCATCAACTTTTGTTACAACTAAAGGTTGTACAGTGTCTTGAATTTTCATTATTTCGGTATCGAACCTATCGATGTCATTAATCTGTCCCTGCATTGTGGTGACATTGTTTTTGATAGTATCTATCTCAGTTTTTAAATCGTTAATTCCATTACTCACAACATGTACTTTTAAGTCTACTTTTTCTATTTGCTTACTGACTTTAACACCTTGCATTTCAGTTTGATGACATTGTCCTGCAACTTGTTTGTTAATATTACCACCTTGTACTGCAATTTTAGCAGACAACATTCTTAACAAATCGGTCATATTCAGTGGTTTTTTGCCTTCTTGTTCTAAGGTGTCCTCATATTCAGATTCTACTTCTTGTGGTTCGCTCGATTCACTTTCGACTTTCGATGAATTTAAGATATCCATCGAGTCAATAACATAACCACTGTCTTCAGTCATGTCGTCTTTCCAACCTTGTTTTTCCTGCGACCTGCTCATCATCTAAATTTTATTGTTCACATGTGTATGGTACACCACATAAGCCTGTTGCCGTCCTGTGGCGTCATCTGTGCTTTCGTCTAGTGAACTACTGCCACCTGGTACACTAGGTACTTTTTTTGTCTCTCTCACCCAGAGAGAGTTTTTTTAACACTTTATATTTTAAAGACCTGTAGAATTTTCTGTTAATTATTTTGCCTGATCTATTGCACGTTCACACCGCTGGACAGTTAGTACATGTCTTACAATTGTTTTATGACCAATATTTCCGTTATAAACTGTATTTTAGTGAGTAAAACTTACAAATGTCCTGTCATGGTAGCCACATATAACGCTAAATTGCAACATATGTTGCAAAACAAGCTGACGTTACCCTCTTAGAGGATTTCAAATTATGACCACACATGTATCTAATGGACAAAGGTATCGGACTATAATATTGAATATAGTGAAATTAACAGAAAAACTAAACGGAGTTAAGCCTTGGCAGTTAATGAAAGTGGTAAAATTAATATGTGAATGACAATATGAAGGGTTGCCAGCCCAATTAGGCACATTAATTTGGAAATATATGTTTAAGATAATTGAACATTGGTTATTAAAATTACTTACCAATTCAAACATAACTAATCCTTACCTTCACTTGCAGTAGTTTATGCCTTACTTTGCAAGGCATAATATTCAACACTGAGCTCCATAACTTAAAAAAGGGAACCATTCATGATAGGAAGCAAGACATCACTAATTTAAAAACGAACTTAGCTTATTTGTCTCCTTTTTTTACCACCTGGGAAGCAGGTATTTCAGATAGTAACATTTACATAATCTGATACTGTATTCCTGTAAAACTGTACTTTGCAATAAACTAAGAGTGCTTTAGCAAAATCCTATCTGTCTTCACTTTTGTGGTTTTAACTTTTACTTTGGCTACTCCTTTACTTTTGCTACGCCTTTAACATTTTACAAACAAAAAGAAACCACTTTAGAACACTTTAAAGCAATAATAGTTCATTTAAAACAGGATACTTGCTTTTAGTAGCACTTAGGAGACGACGCTGCATGAGTTCGTGATGATGATAGAAGACATGGTACCGAACACAGATTTATAGCATTTGGATTATTATTAAAATCACTCACACAAATTAACTGGGCTGTGCCCTTGTACATGTCTTGATATTTGAAGCTAGTAAAGCAGTGGCGAAGATTTGGTGGCAGGCGACATGGTTGGTAACTGTACTCACCGCTCTTGAGGTTCGAATGCTCTATAAAATCTCTTCTTGGCGTCGAATTTTCGACATATTAGAGCCATTCCTTTTTGCCGAGGATACCAAACTATAGCCAGATGAACTTCCGAGGCAAAAATCCCTGCAAAGCAGCTTTCAATTGCCTCACTTGGCACCGTCGAAGTGTACCGTGCTACAGCTAGCCACCTAATGGTTACCGTTCACATCAAGGAGCCGCCCAGTTCGATCGCCAAATCCATCTTTCACATCATTCCGTGACACTTCAGTCGCGGAGGGACTACCCTACGTCTTTTACGTTTCACAAACACGAGTGCCCTAGCCATGAACCAGCTTCCAATAAACATTGCCTTTCTTATAAACATATACATTTTATGAAATTTCATTCTCTTAACAAATCATTTTAATTTTTTCATATATACTTTACAAAACTCTAAATTTCATGTCACAAATCAATGACTTTAAATAACAAAGAATGCACACTCTATAATTACAGATACACAGTTACATAATCTAAAATTACTTCTAATCGATGGAATTGTTACATGGCCTGATTTCTACTGTCTTCGAAAATAACTCTCATAAAATGGTGGTATCTACATTTCGTGTGAGAAATTCGAGGTGTTCTGACGAAGCAACATCCCTGTTTCGGATTGTGTAAAGTAGATTTTTTAAACTGACGAGTCTGTATCAGGGGCGGAACTGCAGTTATTGCAAGTCTCACTTGCCTGTCTCGTATTCTTTCATGACCAGCGGCAGGAGTAGTTATGAGGGGTCAACAACTGAAAGTCGCCTCTAGCTGTCACGAGTGGTGGGTACAAAGAAAATTTCCAGTTGGCCGGCTCTTCATCTATACAATACACTCAGTCGATGCCGCTGGACTAGACTGAGATGAATGATCACTTTTTCGTCTTGAGTTGCCATATTCAAGTAAGATAAAGAGCAATACACTTGTAAAAAATATCGTACGATGTACTTCACATGTTTTTGCTGGATAGAATGCGATTTGAGACTCAAATAGGTATAAGTATGTTTCATTCCCCAACGATATTGCTACAGAAGTTCTACACTCCTGGAAATGGAAAAAAAGAACACATTGACACCGGTGTGTCAGACTCACCATACTTGCTCCGGACACTGCGAGAGGGCTGTACAAGCAATGATCACACGCACGGCACAGCGGACACACCAGGAACCGCGGTGTTGGCCGTCGAATGGCGCTAGCTGCGCAGCATTTGTGCACCGCCGCCGTCAGTGTCAGCCAGTTTGCCGTGGCTTACGGAGCTCCATCGCAGTCTTTAACACTGGTAGCATGCCGCGACAGCGTGGACGTGAACCGTATGTGCAGTTGACGGACTTTGAGCGAGGGCGTATAGTGGGCATGCGGGAGGCCGGGTGGACGTACCGCCGAATTGCTCAACACGTGGGGCGTGAGGTCTCCACAGTACATCGATGTTGTCGCCAGTGGTCGGCGGAAGGTGCACGTGCCCGTCGACCTGGGACCGGACCGCAGCGACGCACGGATGCACGCCAAGACCGTAGGATCCTACGCAGTGCCGTAGGGGACCGCACCGCCACTTCCCAGCAAATTAGGGACACTGTTGCTCCTGGGGTATCGGCGAGGACCATTCGCAACCGTCTCCATGAAGCTGGGCTACGGTCCCGCACACCGTTAGGCCGTCTTCCGCTCACGCCCCAACATCGTGCAGCCCGCCTCCAGTGGTGTCGCGACAGGCGTGAATGGAGGGACGAATGGAGACGTGTCGTCTTCAGCGATGAGAGTCGCTTCTGCCTTGGTGCCAATGATGGTCGTATGCGTGTTTGGCGCCGTGCAGGTGAGCACCACAATCAGCACTGCATACGACCGAGGCACACAGGGCCAACACCCGGCATCACGGTGTGGGGAGCGATCTCCTACACTGGCCGTACACCACTGGTGATCGTCGAGGGGACACTGGTGCACGGTACATCCAAACCGTCATCGAACCCATCGTTCTACCATTCCTAGACCGGCAAGGGAACTTGCTGTTCCAACAGGACAATGCACGTCCGCATGTATCCCGTGCCACCCAACGTGCTCTAGAAGGTGTAAGTCAACTACCCTGGCCAGCAAGATCTCCGGATCTGTCCCCCATTGAGCATGTTTGGGACTGGATGAAGCGTCGTCTCACGCGGTCTGCACGTCCAGCACGAACGCTGGTCCAACTGAGGCGCCAGGTGGAAATGGCATGGCAAGTCGTTCCACAGGACTACATCCAGCATCTCTACGATCGTCTCCATGGGAGAATAGCAGCCTGCATTGCTGCGAAAGGTGGATATACGCTGTACTAGTGCCGACATTGTGCATGCTCTGTTGCCTGTGTCTATGTGCCTGTGGTTCTGTCAGTGTGATCATGTGATGTATCTGACCCCAGGAATGTGTCAATAAAGTTTCCCCTTCCTGGGACAATGAATTCACGGTGTTCTTATTTCAATTTCCAGGAGTGTATATATAGGGGCATGGAGTCATAGCCCCACTGGGACAGTGGGTCGTTGTCCAATGTTCTTGCCCAGCCTAAGGTTCTCCTCAGTAGCTATTCACTTGTAAATTGGCAGGAGACTGTTCCCGTGCATTTCAGTGACAGTTTTCTGTCGTATTTTTGTTACCCATGCTTCCCACATAGGGCTATTAGCTAGATTGTCTGGAGCATTTCTCTAGCGCTAGACTAAAGCGAAAATGTGCTCTCTGCATCCACCAGTTATTGCCGAGCCTGGATTAAGCTACTGTCTAGCTCTTGGACAATGGCAGCTACCCCTCCCCAATTCAAATTGTTTAAATAAACAATATTCCACACCTCCTTGTCTTCTGCAAATGGTTTAAATAAATAAATAGATAAGCAATATACCAGTTTTAATCTACCAGGAAGTTTCATATCAGCGCACACTCAGCTGCAGAGTGAAAATCTCATTCTGGAAACATCCCCCAGGCTGTGGTTAAGCCGTGTCTCCGGAATATCCTTTCTTTCAGGAGTGCTAGTTCTGCAAGGTTCGCAGGAGAGCTTCTGTTGAGTTTGGAAGGTAGGAGACGAGATACTGGCAGAAGTAAAGCTGTGAGGAGGGGGCGTGAGTCGTGCTTGGGTAGCTCAGTTGGTAGAGCACTTGCCCGCGAAAGCCAAAGGTCCCGAGTTCGAGTCTCGGTCGGGCACACAGTTTTAATCTGCCAGGAAGTTTCATGCCAGTAATTGTTTGAACAATATTCCATTCACTGCAATCGATTTGATTGATATTTGTTGTCGATAGGAGGAGGGCAGTTAGATTGCACCATTGTACGAGGTCGGTCATCTTGGATTGTGGTATCATAATTAAACTGTTTCAATATTCCAAAGATTATATGCAAATTGAATTTCCACAATTAAAGAATATATTATTGTTGTGTTATCTGCTATACAATGCAATTAGCATTCGAATTTACCGCGAAAATTCGAATTTACCACGAAATTTTGTACCTCTCTCCATTTTTTGAATTTCCCATTAAAATTTTTATTTCCCACCAGTTTTTAATTTGCCGCCATTTTTTCTGGATGCGGTGTGGTGTTGGGTGTATTGCGGTTGGGTGTTGCGAGGGTGGAGAGGGGAGGGGAGGGGAGTGATTTCTCAGAGGTATGGTGTGGGAAGGGGACACTTGCCAGCTGGGGAAAACACACGACGTCATCATCAGAGAGCCAGCAGGTACATAAAACGCCAAACCAACAAGAAAAGCACTTCAACCATTTCTTAATCGAGGTTGCTAGACATCAACGTTTAAGCGAAAAACCATAAAAACTTGAAGGCTGCTGACGGGAAATGGAGATATGCGGAGAGCTGCATCAAACCAGTCTCAGGACTGAATACCACAACTTGAGACTTACTGGAATAGACAGGGAAACAAACAGATGTATCATGTAACAGACTGATGTGGAAGACATAGTTGTGATCGCAATGACAATGAAGTCAAAGGCGCAGCACACCAATCAAGTGACCTGAGAGCCGGTTCTCTCCCAAATTTCAACAAAAAAGACGAGCCTGGGACGACGATCTAGTGGAGCAAGTGCATGGCATTAGATAACATGGAGCAGGAGCTTGCACCTTGTACGCCCAGAGTTGAATACCATGATGCATGTTAAAGTATAAGAGAGGCGTTTGTGCAGCAGGTGCTGTCAAATGGCTGATCGTACAGAAAATCGCTCCTACATATTCATTAACGATTTACGTAGGTGTGATTACATATCGCTTTTTGAGTTTGATACCATTTATTTTGTCTGGCTGCTGCAAGCATTGCTTTGGCTGGAGGCATTGCAGGAGCACCTACATATATCACTAAACCCGTGACGTGGTCTTCTGGTATACAGAGTTCAGAGTTGGCGGCCACCGCTCGGGCCGCTCGGCAAGACGTGGCTCGTTAGCAAGCGCGTGATGCCGCACAATGGCTGGACCACGTGGCCCATCGAGAACGTGGCTGGAAATTCCTTGGTGACGCTGTGCTCCAGGAGGGCCAAAGATGGCGGACTTTGTGAAACCTTAATGACAGACATTTCACAGTTCGTATAGAAATTAATAGTAGCCAGATGAAACATGATACCTCATAAACATGTACATTACTATTATTTGCACGACGATTCTGATGGTGTGATCAGATTTTAAATATCTATATTAGTTTAAAGTTTAGTATGTGACAGTAAATTATACAAATAGCACCCAGCTACGAATTTCCAAAATCCAAACTATTGTTTCGATTTCGTCGAACGACGTGTCTTTAGAAAGCTATTAGTGTAAAATGAAATTGGTATAAATTACAGGCATGTAACTTGATTAGAACATGAGTTATTGGAGGTCAAAGTGGCCCATTACTATCGATCGCGTCAGGCCACAAGTACTCCACAGTTACACGAAAAAACGGTAGCAGCTTGCTTATAAATATATTTAATCATCCATGTCTTTGTTTATATCCGATATATACTATTCATGAAAAATCTGTTAAATAAATACTGTGTCTTAGGAAGCACAGAGACAATAGGCTACTGGCCTACCTTTTCTTGCTATTCCTTTGTTATACACTACTGGCCATTAAAATTGCTACACTAAGAAGAAATGCAGATGATAAACGGGTATTAATAGGACAAATATATTATACTAGAACTGACATGTGATTACATTTCACACAAATTGGGTGCATAGATCCTGAGAAATCTGTACCCAGAACAACCACCTCTGGCCGTAATAACGGCCTTGATACACCTGGGCATTGAGTCAAACAGAGCTTGAAAGACGTGTACGGGGACAGCTGCCCATGCACCTTCAACACGATACCACAGTTCATCAAGAGTAGTGACTGGCGTATTGTGACGAGCCAGTTGCTCAGCCACCATTGACCAGACGAGTTCAATTGGTGAGAGATCTGGAGAATGTGCTGGCCAGGGCAGCAGTCGAACATTTTCTGTATCCAGAAAGGACCTGCAACATGCGGTCGTGCATTATCCTGCTGATATGTAGGGTTTCGCAGGGATCGAATGAAGGGTAGAACCACGGGTCGTAACACATCTGACATGTAACGTCCACTGTTCAAAGTGCCGTCAATGCGAACAAGAGGTGACCGAGACGTGTAACCGTTGGTACCCCATACCATCACGCCGGGTGATACGCCAGTTTGGCTATGACCAATACACGCTTCCAATGTGTGTTCACCGCGATGTCGCCAAACACGGATGCGACCATGATGATGCTGTAAACAGAGCCTAGATTCATCCGAAAGAATGACGTTTTGCCATTCGTACACCCAGGTTCGTCGTCGAATACACCATCGCAGGCGCTCCTGTCTGTGATGCAGCGTCAAGGGCAACCACAGCCATGGTCTCCGAGCTGATAGTCCGTGCTGCTGCAAACGTCGTCGAACTGTTCGTGCAGATGGTTGTTGTCTTGCAAACGTCCCCATCTGTTGACTCAGGGTTCGAGACGTGGCTGCACGATCCGTTACAGCCAAGCTGATAAGGTGCCTGTCATTTCGACTGCTAATGATACGAGTCCGTTGGGATCCTGCACGGCGTTCCGTATTACCCTCCTGCACCCACCGATTCCATATTCTGCTGACAGTCATTGGATCTCGACCAACGCGAGCAGCAATGTCGCGATACGATAAACCGCAATCGTGATAGGCTACAATTCGACCTTTATCAAAGTCTGAAACGTGATGGTACGCATTTCTCCTCCTTACACGAGGCATCACAACAACGTTTCACCAGTCAACGCCGGTGAACTGCTGTTTGTGTATGAGAAATCGGTTGGAAACTTTCCTCATGTCAGCACGTTGTAGGTGTCGCCTTGTGTGAATGCTCTGAAAAGCTAATCATTTGTATATCAGTGCATCTTCTTCCTGTCGGTTAAATTTCGCGTCTGTAGCACGTCATCTTCGTGGTGTAGCAATTTTAATGGACAGTAGTGTATGTGTATGTTTATTTAATTTATTTAGCTATTTAATAATGTGTGACAGAGCGTGTTTACGGTCCAGCCGTAGGAATATTTATTTAATTTCAAGTTATTTAAGCCTTTGAGCGCTGCACCGCTGCGTGCGGCTGGCCGTATCAATCCTGCCTTTGGGGCGGCCTTAATCCGTGTACCTGTGCTGGCAGCCACTTCTGCGGACTACCCTGTGCGCCTGGACTCTCCGCTCGGCCGTCCTCGCCCTGGCCTGAGTATTTCTGCAACCACGGCCGTCGTGACGGTCTCGCAGTTAGTGTGTTCGCCGATGTTACAAATAAAACGCAGTATTTCTGGATACTTGTTCCATAGCTTTGAATCTGGAGATGAATTGCTCGACAGACCCAATGTACACTGAAACTGCTTATGTTGCTAACATGTAACTCCTCATCAAAGGCTTTCTTTCATTTGCAACTAGTTCTTGAGAATCGTCATAAGGTCTCAGTATACATCTGTGTTTTATTTGGCATACTGATATTTAATTATCAGATTTTTGTACGCAGCTTACGATGTAAACGCTGTAGAATCCGTAACGACCGAATGTTGACGTTCTTCTGTACTAGCGCAATAATTCGCCCGCAAACAACCTTCGAGGGAAGTGTGTGGATGTCGAGACACACTTTTGAAGCTAATCACTATATTTTGAGAGCATTAATCGAATAAATTATCCCCAAGGAAACTTCAGAATCAAAAATTCAACGTTTCTGAATTGTTTTTATATGGAACAAAAATGTTCAAATGTGTGTGGAATCTTATGGCACTTAACTTCTGAGGTCATCAGTCCCTAAACTTACACACTACTTAACCTAAATTATCCTAAGGACAAACACACACACCCATGCCCGAGGTTGGACTCGAACCTCCGCAGGGTCCAGCCGCACAGTCCATGACTCCAGCGCCTTAGACCGCTCGGCTAATTTATATGGAACGTAATTGTTATTGTACAGTAGAAATAAACAGAAATTTATAACTTTTGTTTAAGAATTAGATAAGGAAATACTCAAGTTTCTAAACTACCTAATTGAACGTCACCTTTAATTCCTAATGACCTTTTGTGCTTTAGAAATGGGCGAGTGTGTGTAACTGACCAACATGTGCCGAGAAGCCCTTTCCAAGTGTAGGCCTAGAATTTTTTTCATAAATCCAGTGTCCTGGGAAAATAGGGCAGCAATCCATTACTGAATATTATTAGAAAATTGTAGCCTGGGTTGCAGTAAAAGATATTTATGTAAGCGGCGACTAGTTTCAGGCGAAGCCCATTTTCAAACAACCATGTCAAAAAGGAATGTGACAGCCACATTATAGCTGTTAATAAAACCGTAGAATATCGATAGCTATCCGTCTTCTATGGTTTTATTAACAGCTATAATGTCGTTGTCACAGTCTTTGTTTTACATGGTGGTTTGAAAATGGGCCTCGCCCAAAACTAGTCGCCGCTTAAAAAATATCTTTTACCGCAGCCCAGGCTACAATTTGTTTAATAAATGCTATTTTCACTAAGTTTAAGGTCTAACTTCTACCAAGAAGTTATGGAAGAATCCATAAATCTTTTATTTCTGCACCTTCTGTACGAACATTTGAAACATCCAGTCTGTGTTTGTCAGCACAGACTAGATGTTTCACATATTCGTGCATAAGTTGTTTGTCAGCAAAGTAATTCATCTGGAGAGGCTCTTCAAGCTCATATAATTCAGTGTTTTTTCACAGTTATATTTCCCATACTTCTTTCTCATCCGGGCTTTGGACCGGCAATGGCGAAGTTAAAAATACTTTTTTTAATTTCTGTAATTTTTTTATTTTATTTTTAAGGAATTTTTTTCAGAAGTAAGGGCTTGATTTCATCTTCCAGCTGTAACAACTTGGCTAAAAGTTCTTCTTTGTGTAGTATGTTTCAAAACATGGGTCAGCGCACAAAGGTACATTGCCTGTTTTGCAGTCATATTTCGTTTCTCGACGCACATTCTGTTTCGAGCAGACTGCACATCTACGCCATAGTCGGCGTTTCTTGGACTGGAAAGTGCCTCCCAGTAAAGTGAAGAGGATTCTCGTCATCAGAGCGTCTTCCTTTCCTATCTCTTCTCCGTTCTGTAGCAAATTTTTCCACAAGTTCTCGTAGCAGGCATAAATGAAAATCTGCTAATGATAGTTTGCTCCCTGTCACCTATCTGTGAAGAGTGTGAGCATTCAAAACACAAAGGTCCACAAGATGAAAAAAAAAAAAAACTTTTTGTACCATTTAACAGATTTACGCACAGATGCAACAGAGCTTAATAGCATATCGGAGTTGTCTACTGCTCCCATATTTGCACTGTAATCAAAAACACATTGTGGCTTCATTACTTTTTCCACCAGTCGTCCTCTTTGTTCTTCCTGTGTCACGCATTTCTGTGGTGTTGCAGGTAGTCAGCATGAACACTTCTCTCTTGTCACACTACTTGGTGGCAAGCATTACGTCAGTCGAAACAAACTCAGCTTCTTCTCGTTTCAGTTTCTTGTGTAGCTTCGGAAAGTTCCGCCTGTTCCTACGTACAGTACCGCGTGCTGCTGTTCTCTGGTTGTGAAGCCAGAGCAACAATCCTGGACTTGTATACCAATTGTCGACATACAAGGTATGTCCACGTTCAAGGTATGGCTTCATTAGTGTTGCCATAATGTCACCAGATTTCCCAAAATTATGGACTTCAATATCTGTTGTTGTGCTTGTGTATACAATGAAATCCAAGACGTATCCAGTTTTCCAGTTATAAAACAGAAATCTTTTGATTCCAAATCTACTTCATTTCGAAGGAATGTATTGTTTAAAAGAGAAGCGACCTTTGAACAATAACAGGCTTTCATCAACAGAGTTTGCTGTATGGATTAAATGCACTGCGGAACGCCACACGAGCTGTATCAATTATTTTCGTAATTTTACACAAACTGTCATCTCCAGGATTGGCCGAGTTGTCACTAAAATGAAACATTCTCAAAAGTAACATAAAACGGTCACGGGACATACTCAGAAGTACATCTGTGGACCAATATTCCTTTATTCTCAACTTTTTAACTCGAGCCATGAGGAGTCAAATACCAATGAAGCTATACATTTCCTCAAAACCTGTATCTTTCCAGGTGGATACTTGAGAACGAACTGATTCCGAAAGTGAAAAATCGGTTCGTTTCAAGTGCTATAAATTTCAACAGATCTTCTGATAGAAATAGCATGAAAAAGGATAGAGCGCTTGAGTCAGGCGCTAGTTGGCAATTATGTCCTGAAGATGAGTCATCAAATGTATGAAGTGCTGGACTGGAATCACGTTTTTGCCAATGAAATTTCGCATTCTCAGTATGGCGTGGCCTTTTATGGATCGATTCGTCTTCACTTTCAGAATGTGAAGGAGAACTATCCTGGCGAGCTCTACTAGGTGAAGTACGTGGCGGTGTATTTCTAAGAGATTCTTCTGATGAACCTTCATCGTCACTACATTCATTGAAGATGCCACACTCACTGTCACTAGCACTCCTTGTCAGTATCTCCAGTATCTTTTCGTCAGTGCAACGACGCCGATGTGCCATTTGTTTGTGGAACTCAAAAGTGACAGCACACTAAAAATCCTGATGAAACGTGAGATAGCTAAACGACACCACAGAAGAAGAATGCAGAAGATCACATGAACCAGCTAGCACGAATATCGAACAGCAACTGCGAAATCGGTAGCAGAGTCTTTCCCAGATTGCAGGGACAGCGGCACAGAACAATAAATACGGTACATCCATCCCAGGGTGTGCATGCAGCCCTGAGCGGGTATTGACGTCCGCAGGCCCACAGGCAGTGGAACTGGCTGCGATGTAAGCCGTCATTAGGACTCAAGTACCGGCCAGGCTGCGCGGCGAATGCCGTCAGCAGCGCCCACGGAAAAGCCCACTTCAGCGGCAAAAAACGTCAGCAGGCCCTGTGTCAAGGTGGAGGACCGCAACATATCACGTCTACAATACTCAATGGGTTAAATGTAAATCCAGTATATTTGGTAAGTGTTTCAATATGTTTGTGAGTGCACGTTGGCTTGGAGACATGGAGGGAGCGCTCTAGCCAATCACAGCACTCGTTACTAAGAGAGACGTATGGAGGTTGGGGAGGAGCATCGTTTCCGGAGAGGACATGAGGCAGTTCTGGACAGTATGGCACAGGACATGGGAAGTGCTGGATGCGACGGCGCGATGGACGCGGAGTCGGCAGAAAGACTTTGACAATGGAGCAGTTTGTGCGTGGCCACGGAGGATAGAAATATTTCAGAGTGCCTACCTGTGCTCTTGGGTGATTTCCGTGGCTTCTGCAATGAAATCATAGTATGCGTTCAGAAGTGAATATCTCGCGAGCTATGTTATTGTTCATAACTAATTACGTGAAGTAGGAATCTATTGTTACCTGTTATTCAATTTATATTTTATTTAGTTGCTGGACCATCGACACCAGTAAGTGTTTTGAAGAAATATACTGCATTCTCAAAAGTACTTCTACTATAGTATACATCATTTGAAGGGCTTATTTCAATAGTGGTACAAGTCCATTACCTCCACTTTTCTGTCTATACTGCTTCTGAAAGTAATGAGCCAAACAAATAGAAAAGAAAGGTTCGTGCTTCAATATTTCTGGTATCTCAACTGCAGATCTTTCAGCGCTCATTTAACTTTAGGACTCTGTATCTGAATATGAACAAAAATGGACTTGTACCACTATTGAAATAAGCTCTTCATTTAAGGAGGTTAGTGTTTAACGTCCCGTCGACAACGAGGTCATTAGAGACGGAGCGCAAGCTCGGGTTAGGGAAGGATGGGGAAGGAAATCGGCCGTGCCCTTTCAAAGGAACCATCCCGGCATTTGCCTGAAACGATTTAGGGAAATCACGGAAAACCTAAATCGGGATGGCTGGAGACGGGATTGAACCGTCGTCCTTCCGAATGCGAGTCCAGTGTGCTAACCACTGCGCCACCTCGCTCGGTCTCTTCATTTAAAGTCGTTAAGATAGTACCTGCAGATTTTATTTAATTGGAATCTTTCATTTATAAATTTATATGTTACTTTCAAAATTCGAAATAACCTTAGACAATTCGATTCATTTGTGTATTCTTACCGTATACTGTAGACTCATCAGTATTTGGCCTGCAATGCGGCAACTACGTATCCCAGCCCCTAGACAACGAAACCAGCCAAAACTTTTAGTGTTTCAAAATGGCTCTGAGCACTATGTGACTTAACATCTATGGTCATCAGTCCCCTTTTAGTGCTTCAACGTTGCGTCGGAGGGTACGTAGTTGAGGGCCACCACACCACATCATTTCATTTATTAATTTGGAAGCCCGCAATTGGGGGATCTTCTGGGATTTGTGTCCTGCAAAGTAGTAATTCCTTTGCTCTCTGTTATTCAGAGTACTATGCGAAGTGTAAAAACCTTTGCAAAACCAGTAAAGATTTCTGTAGAGTGAACCTCTCACAAAGTACAGTGTGAGATCGATTTCTTTTTCGCAAGTAGGTTTCTGTAGATAGTGAAATTACGCAGTAATTTTCACAATTAACACATGATATCGATAGAGGTCCAATACATCACGATAAAGGCAATTTGCGTGGGGGCTCAGAGTCTAAATAAGTTGAGTGCAGGGAATGGTAGCGGTTAACGTGTTTAACGGACAGCTGTATCAGATACGGTTGGATCAGGCGGTAACCGACAACAGCTACAACTACATCAGGTGATTTCTCCAGTGGCAGATGGAGATCAACAGCAGTACGACGGCAGCATCTTCGAGTACTCCAGGGCAGTCTTCAATGTCGTCTTCCACTACAACCGATGGCATCACCATGGCAGAGGGAACCTTCTCAGATCAGATAAGTGCCTGCACAAAAATGGTGAAATAGTGTTTAACTCTGAAGTTCAAGCTCCACTTATAAATCTTACGAATATAAAACAGTCACCTAGTATGCGTAATTCTGAAAACGGAAGTGAGCCGGTTAGTCCGAAATCAGAGCGCGAAAGTGTAACTAGTAGAAATTCAGGCAAGGGGAATGAATGTGGGGCAGATACGATGTCTCAGCTAATACAAATGATCCAGGGACTGGGAAATAAAATGAACACAGTGGCAAATAATGTCAGTTCAATTCAAACAGTTATGGATACAATTCGGACTGATATGGGTACAATGCGAACTGAAATAGGTTCCGAATAGGTTCCGCTGTGAAAGAGGAAGCTGATAAAATTATGGGTAACCTTGAAAAAGCAATTTATGATAAAATGTGTACGAGTGGATATGGGGAAAATCACAGACGAAGTTATAATAGTAAAAACTAAAACCGAATCAGTGGAAAAAGATTTTGGGGAAAAATGGATAAGATACAGACGGAACTTGGGGGCAAAGTAAGCGACTATATAACAGCGCAAGATGCTCATAATACGATATAAATTTACCAATTAGTAACATTGCCAATCATGTAGTTGAGGGGGAGAAAGGAGTGGGCAAAATTAAAGAGAAGACAGAGTCTTGTATCACTAGTGACAATGAATTTAAAAACAAATACAATAGATAAAACGTGATTCAAATTCGTTAGCCTCCCAACAGGCCACAGCGGTTATAAATATCCATTGAGAAAATACCAGAGCTGTGAAATGTTACACAGATGAAGGAAGATATCACCCAGTAAATTTCTTGGGTGCGTGTAGGGATGCTTTTGTTCACTGAATGTCGGACGAAGCGAAAATAAAATACGTTAAACGGCATTTAGAGGGAGACTCACAGTCTTGGGCAAATGTTAGATGTAGTTGGTGCGAATCATACGAAGAGTTCGAAAAGTGTTTTTTGAATAAATTTTGGGAGCGAGGCAAAACAGACGCGGACCCTAAGTGAATTTTTAAACGTGCCGAGTTACAGGTACGGTAATGAGACGATGAGAGATTTTTGCAAGCGCGAACTTGGCAAACTTATGTATGTGAAAAATCCGTTGAGGATTTTAACAGAAATTACCACATTAAAAAGGCCATCACCCGAAGATATGCAGTGGGATCTTGTCCATAGTCCACGTGATTCCGTCAACGAATTTCTATAATTTGTAGAAGAATTAGAGAGGGCTTTGAAGTTCAAACCTCAGAGCAAATCTGGTTGGAAGTGATAAAATTGGGATACCAAATACTCACCACCAAAATAATAATCCTGAGAGAAGTCAAAGGAATTCTCAGGGTGATAGGTGGAATGAGCAGAATGGTTGGAGAACGAACAGGAGTGAAAAAGGGCAGCTCGTTTTTTATTATCACGTAGTAGGGGAGAGAGTGTGGCAGATATGATACGCGAATTGGGATGGAAGTCATTACAGCAAAGACGTTTTTCGCCGCGGCGAGATCTATTTACGAAATTTCAGTCACCAACTTTCTCTTCCGAATGCGAAAATATTTTGTTGAGCCCAACCTACATAGGTAGGAATGATCATCAAAATAAAATAAGAGAAATCAGAGCTCGAACAGAAAGGTTTAGGTGTTCGTTTTTCCCGCGCGCTGTTCGGGAGTGGAATGGTAGAGAGAGATAGTATGATTGTGGTTCGACGAAGCCTCTGCCAAGCACTTAAATGTGAATTGCAGAGTAGTCATGTAGACGTAGATGTAGATGAACGGGATCAGAGTAAAGAACGCAGATTTGATGGGAAAAGTTCACGCGAAGTGCAGTCACGTAACAAATGGTCGGGAAACTGGTGTTCGCCACATCTCAGGTCCGGGGATGGCTATCTGAACAGTCGATGAAAAGGACTGGAGATAATGGTAACGGTAAAAATGTTGATAGGTTTGGAGAAAAGCAACGAATATGTAATATGGAGTACGTTAAAGACGAAGACTATATAGGTGGCTCTTTCAATAAAAGCAGCTGCGAACGGCGGAAGCATAGGATTGTGAGAGATTTAAGTAAAAGTAATGGGAATAAACTTGTGGGGAATGATGCAAGTTATGAATGTGCAATGAATGAGTGAGTGAAAGGTGATAAATAGAAAGATTAAGTGGTTCAAAAAGAAGTTAAAGAAGAGATGAATTTTGTGGAAGCAAATCGTGTGGAGAGTTCTGAAGAAGTATTAGCAAATAGTAGCAATTGCAGTAAGGAATTTGTTGTAGTAACGAGTATTTGTGAGTCGGCGAAAAGCGTCCATGTTAGTGAAAGCGGCGTAGCTTTCGTCTCGCCAGCTGCAAGTGAGGGTGATTGTGTTCCGGCGGAAAGTGTCAATGCGTTGGTCTCATCAGCAGTTGAAGCTAAAAATGTAACTGCGGAGGTAGATGATTTCTGTTTAAAGGAACAGAGTAATGGTAATTTATGTAATGATGTAAAACCTACTGGTATTGATACTTCGGAGGAAGGAATTTAGGCGTTTCTAGTCACGAATGAAGGCGAAACGAAACTTATTGATGAATGTGTGGACCTAAAACGTTTGTCAGAGTGTGAATGTGAGAATGTATGTGAAATAGGATCGGGGGTTAATCTGGATAAAAGGTGCGTGGAAATGGCAGTGTGTGCTGAGTTTTGTCCGGTCACAGCGGAGTGTAGCAAGGCTAGATGTCCCAGAATTGTACGACAAGGTAGCAGCAATTTGTGTAATGGTGCGGCGGATGATAGTGTACGATTCACGTAAAGGTAATTTGTCGATGGAGGAAAATAAGGTTTCTGATGTGAATTTACTTATTGATTTAAATGGTGTATCAGCAGATAAGGTTGCTGAGATGAATGTTTATGGTGATGTTGGCTTAGGCATCGATGAATTACTTCAGGGAGATAAGGTGTTTAACAGTGAATTGATGTGTAATTTTGTTGAAGTTGGAAATGTCGATATTTTTGAGCGGAAAAACAGTAAAGTTGTGCATGCTGTGGGTAGTGAATCGGCGAAACGTGTGGAAGAACTAACAGAAAATTTAGAGAGGTCTGAAGTAAATAGCGGGTATGGGGATAGTTTGTGTAATGATGTTCGTATAAATTGGTATACGAAGAAGGAGTGTGATTTTAGTGTGACTGATTGGCGTAGGTACGGTAGATCGTTACGGTAGTTAATGCCGCATATGTGGAAACGAGAGAAGTTTAAAATTGCTGGAAGTTTAGAAAGGGGAAGGAATGAATTTTGGGGGAAGGAAATATTTAATGTATTATTTTGGGATGAACCTGAGATTGAGGGATGGATAGAAAAAGATGTGTGTACGCTAGAATTGGAAGAGAAGGGACGAGAAGTAGAAAATGATTTATTAAGGGAGAAATATTTAGAATGAAAGGAAATGGTAAATGTACAACCAATTATTGAAATTAATGTTGTCAAATAAATGGTAGATGCACTTCTAGGTCAGGTAGTAATGTGTCAGCGGTGTCAGAAAGTTTTATGAACATGATTAAAAATTGGAAACTAGTAATCTTCCCAGTCACTGGCGTTCAGATTAAAACAACAGTTTGTGGTATCAGTAAGCCAATAAGAAAACAAATACTTTTAGAATTTAAATGTCGAGGAAATAAATTCGAGATAGAATGTTTTGCAGTGAGTGGTCTAGTGAAGGTGGTAATTTTAGGCTGGCTGGCTCAGAGCACTATGTGACTTGACAGCTGAGGTCATCAGTCCCCTAGAACTTAGAACTACTTAAACCTAATTAATCTAAGGATATCACACACATCCATGCCCGAGGCAGGATTCGAACCTGCGACCGTAGCGGTCGCGCGGTTCCAGACTGAAGAGCCTAGAACAGCTCGGCCACTCCGGCCGGCGGTAATTTTAGGTACTGACTTCCTGTGCAAATACAGTACTTCGCTCAATTGTATAGGGAAATGCCTAGAATCTGAATTTCAGAAAGATAAGTAAAATTTAAAAGACTTTTAACAGGTGAAAATCAGATTGCTCATGCCATAGTTACTGGGGGTTGGAGTGAGGAAATCGATATGCATAACAGAATTAAGAAGTGATTGATGCATTTAAAGGTATATCAGAAGGGGGAAAAGAAAGAGTTGTGTGGGTTGTTGTACCGCTACGAGGACGTATTCTCGGATCGACCTGGTAAAGTTACCGATTTCGAGTACTGTATAAAAATTAAACCTCACGAACCAATAAAGTGCAAACCGTATGTAATACGGGATGCCGTTAGAGTTCGATTAAAACAAATGTTGGATTGGGGCATAGTCGAACCATGTAGGAGCGATTACTGCAATCCGATCACTATCGTTAATAAACGGTGGAATTCTGAATTCAGAGGCAGACATGATTTCTGCGAGGCACCTGGTCAAAAGACTGATGTGAGTTGATCAATACTTCGTGCTAAAATCCATTTGAGCAAGTGTAGTGAAACGGAAAAAATCTGTGCATGAAGGAACTTTAGCTCTGAGTGAGTGGCACACGAAGTGATTACAAAATCGCACATAAGTGTAAATGCACTTAAAAATTTTATTTCTTGTCCATAAAATAGATTATGCATAACTTAAATGCAAGCATTTGTTTAATATGCCATTTCGTTCATAATTTGTGTTAGTTTATTTCGAAATTGATATTTGTTTTTCATAACTGTAATGCAGGCATTTAATTAATATGCCGTTTCGTTCATAATTTGTATTAGTTTAAGTTATTTCGAAATTCGCGCTGCTCCCACACCACTACAAAGATCTTGTAAACACTATTGGCCTGGCGTTTAGTCATTTAATTCTGTTCTTTGAAATTTGTTTTATATGTACTTGTATGAACTAAAGGGTGCTACTTCTGAACATTCTGGGAAGCCAGAATGTTAATAAGTGGAGGTGTGTGAGGTAACGGGCGAGTCGTGGCACCCTGAAAATATAAGTTCAGAGTTGGCGGCCACCGCTCGGGCTGGTCAGCAAAGCGCAGCTCTTTAGCATGAGAGTTGGCAATACTCTCTTAGGATTTAAAGGTTGGTTACAGCGAGCATACACAAGCTCTGGAATCTAAGATATTGTTATCGCGCTTCGCAGCGCACGGATTAATTAGTGGCAGTTTTGAAGCCAGTGTGGGAGCCCACCTGCTGTGGTGCGCACGTGTGTTGGGCGAGGGGTCGTCGCCGAGCTGCCGTACTGCCGTGTCCGCCAGCAGCGACACAGGATTTGGTATTAAGTTGATATTTTTTATAATTTCCAGCGCTCTTATTAATTTAAAGTAAAGGGTTTGTGTATATGCGTAGGAGCAGACGGTAATTTTGGTAATGATAGGAGTTGAATTCTTAAGAGAAACCATTGTTAGGCGAATAGATTAAGTATTGATTTTTGTCACTGATTTCTTTTGTAATTGTCAGGGAATTGTTTCACTATGTATTTAATTGAGAAGTATTTCAGTCTGTCTCAAGAGTTTGATTAATTTGTAATATTGCTCTAATGCCACTGGAAGCAGATTTACATAGGAAGTGATTGTTCAAAGAGCTTCTAGCGCTTTGTTAATTGAATGAGAAGGAATCGCTTTCAGAATATAGTTTTTGAAGAAAGGAATTACTTGTTTGGCTTATCATTTATCGAGTTTAGACTTGACCAAACCCCTTTCTCTTGAATTATATGTAGTTGTAGAAAGCAGCAGCAGCCGCAGCAACAGCAGGAGCCGCCATACAGAACATGCACTGCACTCAGCATGAATAATAGGTATTTTTATGGTTTTGTTAAATAATGGAATGCAGCAGATCAAGTAGTGGCAGCAGAAAGACCAAGTAAGTTATCTGTTGTGCACAGGACGAATAAAAAAAGTAAAGTTTAGGCAATCTCTGTAATAGTAAAGTTAACAAGGGTACAAGCACGAGATTTTCAGTAGAAAACACGACGAGATAAGAAGATAGTGCTCGCGACTTTCAACCAAGCGTGTGATGATGCACAATGGCCGGACCACGTGGCCCATCGAGCACGTGGCTTTGAATTCCATGGTGATGCTGTGCGCTGGGAGGGCCAGAGATGGCGGACTTTGTGAAACCTTAATGGCAGACATGTCACAGTTCGTATAGAAATTAATAGTAGCCAGATGAATCATGTTACCTCAAAAAGAAACATGTACATTAATATTATTTGCAGGACGATTCTGATGGTGTAATCAGATTTTTAGTATCTTTATTAGTTTAAAGTTTAGTATCTAACGGTAAATTATACAAGTAACACCCAGCAACGAATTTCCAAAATGTAAACGCTTCTTCATATTTTGTCGATCGACGTGTCTTTAGAAAGCTATTAGTGTAAACCTAAATTGGTATAAATTAGAGGCATGTAAGTTGAATAGTACATGAGTTATTGGAGGTCAAAGTGGCCAATTACTATCGATTGCGTCAGGCCACAAGTACTCCACAGTTACACGAAAAAATGGTAGCAGCATGCTTATAAGTATATTTATTCATCTACGTCTTTGTTTATATCCGATATATACTGTTCATGAAGAAATTGGTTATATATTTACTGTGTTTTAGAAAGCACAGAGACATTAGGCTACTGGCCTACGTTTTGTTGCTCTTCCTTTGATATATGTTTCTTTAATTTGCATAGGTAGTTAATAATGTGTGTTATAGCGTGTTTATGGTCCAGCCGTAGGAATATTTATTTAATTTCAAGTTATTTAAATGTAAATCTACTATTTGGTATGTGTTTCAATATGTTCGTGAGTGCATATTGGCTTGGAGACATGGAGGGAGCGCTCTAGCCAATCACAGCACTCGTTACTTAGAGAGAAGAAGTGTGGAGGCTGGGAAGGAGCATCGATTCTGGAGAGGACACGAAGCAGTTCTGGAAGAACGGCACAGGACACTGGAAGTGATGCACGCGACGGTGTGACGGACTCGGAGTCAGCGGAAAGACTTGACTGTGGAGCAGTTTACGCGTGGTCGTGGAGGATAGAAATATTTCGGAGTGCCAACCCGTGCTCTTGTGTGATTTCCGTGGCTTCTGCAGTCAAGACGTAGTATGCGTTCAGAAGTGAATATCTTGTGAGCTATGTTGTTGTTCATAACTAATTACTAATAACTATCGTTTCCCTGTTATTCAATTTATATATTTAATTGCTGGACCATCGACACCAATACGTGTTTTGCAGAAATATACAGCATTCTCAAAAGTACTTCTACTATAGTACTCATCATTTAAAGTCGTTAAGATAGTACCTGCAGATTTTATTTAATTTCAATCTTTCATTTATAAATTTATATGTTACTTTCATAATTCGAAATAGCTGAGTGATAGAAACCTTCAACCATTCGATTCATTTGTGTATTCTTACCGTGTACAGTAGACTCAGCAGTATATGGCCTGTAATGCGGCAACTACGTATCCCAGCCCCTAGACAACGAAACCAGCCAAAACTTTCAATACTGTATTTCAACGTTTAGTCGGAGGGTACGTAGTTGAGGGCCACCACACCACATCATTTCTTTTATTAATTTGAAATCCTGCAAGTGCCTACCTAACAATTGCAGGGGCAACAAAAATTTTACTTTCGGTATTTCAGGTAATTAATGCGGAATTTAAAAAAAATTAAATTTCTGTCATACTCTGCTCATAAGAGGTGTAATCTTACATTAAAGTTTTAACACAATAACTGCAATATTATATAGTTAAGAACTGTGTACATATACTGATGCATAATAACTCATGTTGCACAGGTTACCAATGCTTTATTCATGCAGTATTTGAGAATGACAGCACTGGGTGACTTTGTGACATAAAGAACGGTGGAGAGTCCACTAAGCAGTTGCACTGAAACAATGGAGCGTTTGGCTGAGTGGGGGAGAATATTCCACTACGTGCTGAAGGAAGTGAGTGAAATAGCCAGGAACTGACTATGCTGAAACTGAAACTTCGAACATTCACTGAAAACACTAAAACTGCTTCCAGATAAGCTGCGAAAAACCTAACCATGTCGAACAGCGATAATGAGACCACCTCACAAAATTATTACCATAATTCCGTATAAAGTCATTATTAACAAACTTATTAACATTTATACTAAAAACTATTTAAAAATCAATAACAAGTTATACAGACACACTATATATGTTTATGGTACATAGTAGAGAATATCTTGATGTTAGCGAGGGAATGACCGTATTTCTATTATTGTTAAACAAATTCACAAATTGTCATAAATAATTTACTGTAAACTTGATGTGTGAAGCAAAAACATAAGCAGCATCAGAGGTTTGTGCCGTTATCTCATCATCCTTACGTTTATTTCATGAGAATTTTAGTAACTTATTGCTTGTAATATTATCATTTGAATTCCATAAGGTGCAGTGAAAAAATGAATAAATATTTCAACTTGTGGTCTATAAAGTTTTGCATAAAGGCATTTATTTAACTGTGTTTAAAACTGGACAATACAAGAGCATGTGTCACATGTACATGTTTGAAGTGTATGAAAGTTGGAAAGTGTACGGATCTCCGTGCCGGCACGTTCACAGGAGCTCAGTCCGTCAGTTCACCTGATGATGGCGACATATAAGATCGCCGAAATATTGTGCCCGTTGGACACTATAGACCGGCAGTACACCCGTGGATATTTTGATTATCAAATACGCCGGGAGAAACTCAAGAATCACAAGTTGTAGGTTGTTACACTGAGTCAAGTAGTGGGTTGGATGACGAAGTTTTTAAGCTGATTGACAGAGCGGAATTGGTGGTCTTCTTTGGTGTTTGTTTCTTGGTTGAAGGTTGGTTCTGATAAAGTTTGTGCACACAGAGATCAGCTTGGCCTTGGATTTTATTCGGGAATTCCGATGTGAACCACTTCAGGACTTAGTAATACTTCGTGTGAATGCTAACAGGCATAGACTCACAGGGTAACTCTGTTTGAACATTTCAGCCACAGTGAACTTGTACACACTGATTTGAACTTTAGCATTTTGTTGCAGTTTAAGTGACTTGATGCATGGCCCAGTGCTTTTAGTTTACATTCGACACTGCATACGAACACATTGTTTGCACTGCAAAACTATTGATTTTGGATTTCTTATATCTATATTGTGTTCAGTAGCAACCTGTATTAGGGCACCATTCGGATTGACTTTGTGTGTGATTTGAATAAAGGAATGATCACAACTAATCATTTGATTGTAGCCCACATCATTGTCCCTTGATGTCCTCAATCCATTTATTAATTTGTTTGTTTCAGAGATATGTCAACACTGAATTAATGTGTATCGTGTTCGATCGACGCTTCTGTTAAGCTTGGTGCAACAGTGTGTGACCGAACCCCTCTCGTTGAGGGGAGTCACATACAAATTTAACGGCTTACACTCGTCCTCTGCTGGTTAGGTAGAAACGAGTTAATGCTGACCTTTTTCGTTATTTGTTACCAAGGCCCCAGTGCAGACATAGCTTCCTACAAAATTTACACATAATTTCAAAGCTGTTTGAAACGTTTTTTTTTTTTTTTTGCTGACATCCCCAACAAACTGGCGAAACGAAAAAAAAGTTTATTGCTCACTACATTGTCGATGTTCATGTAGCAAAATTTCAGCATCAGGCAAGGCGTCTTATTGCTTCCTTCCTGCTGGCTCTGCTTGCAGGACATTTCGCAAACAGTTGAAATGTGTCAGATTGGAGCCAGCCCATTGGTTTAGTTTTTGTTAGCTGTACTAGTTACTCAGCCAAGTGAGGGACTTTTTGCTTTTTAGTGTTCGTATAATGTGGGATTTGATATTCAAATGAAACGTGCTTGATCACTGCACTGGTAACAAATAGAATAAAATATTTTCTATTAATTCGTGTACTGCGTTTGCATGTGGTATCTGGCTGGTGTGTTTGCTAACAAGGGAACCTCCCCATCGCACCCCCCTCAGATTTAGTTATAAGTTGACACAGAGGATAGGCCTTGAAAAACTGAACACAGATCAATCGATAAAAGCCGGCCGACGTGGCCGTGCGGTTAAAGGCGCTGCAGTCTGGAACCGCAAGACCGCTACGGTCGCAGGTTCGAATCCTGCCTCGGGCATGGATGTTTGTGATGTCCTTAGGTTAGTTAGGTTTAACTAGTTCTAAGTTCTAGGGGACTAATGACCTCAGCAGTTGAGTCCCATAGTGCTCAGAGCCATTTGAACCATTTTTTCAATCGATAAAACAGGAAGAAGTTGTGTGCAACTACGAAAAAATGAGCAAAATATACAAACTGAGTAGTCCAAGCGCAAGATATGCAACATCAAGGGCAATGTGAGCTCAGGAGCGCCGTGGTCCCGTGATTAGCGTGAGTAGCTGCGGAACGAGAGGTCCTTGGTTCAAGTCGTCCCTCGAGTGAAAAGTTTAATTTTTTATTTTCAGACAATTATTATCTGTCCGTCAGATGCGAGGTAAGTGCGTCATAGTGTGGGGACGCTACACCTAAACAAACATCGAAACGCACGACGTCAGTCGACTACAGCGCACGGAAGAGAGAGTATTCCTGCTAACGAGGCTCCCTGGCTGGCAGCTGACTGTTCGCTGCTTTGGACGAGAGTGCATTAAATACGTGAGATGTATTCCGTGGGCAATATGAATACAGCAAATATAGCTCGCGACTTCAATAAAAATCGCACGGTTTTGCGGTGCGGTCCCAAAACACAGACACTAAACTTATTACAGTGAACAGAGACGTCAATCACCGAACGGACAGATCATAACTTTGCGAAAATGAAGAAAGTAAACTTTTCGCTCGGGGGAGGAATTGAACCTAGGAACTCTCGTTCGACAGCTGCTCACGCTAACCACGGGACCACGGCGCTCCTGCGCGGGTAGTCTACTTGATATTGCATATCTTGCGCATGGACTACTCAGTCTGTATATTTTGCTTATTTTTTTCATCGTTCCACACAACTTCTTCCTGTTTTCTCGATTGATTTGTGTTCAGTTTTTCGAGGCCTATCCACTGTGCCAACTTATAACTAAATCTGAGGGGTGTGCGGTGGTGAGGTTCCCTTGTAAGCTGTCGTAAAGATATCTTCACTGAGCCTGTCTTGTTGTGCGAGGAGGCCCAGAGGATGTGGGAGCGCAGTCGTGCACAAATTCGGCCCACTTTGGGATTTAGCCTCCATGCCACACAGTCGGCGAGACTTGGATTTTTTAAGCCGAAGTTTGGTGCGGGAAACAGGGCACACGTTTGATTGGACAGTGTCTTAAACATAGCCAGAGTGGGAGAACAAGCGTCTCCTTTTGAATGGGAAGGAGCAGGAGTTCTCTCACAAAGTTCCGGGTCACTAACTTTTTACAGTGTAGGGTATCTTAACAAAATCGTTGCAAATTTGTTTGAAGAGAAAAATTAAGAGATTGGCTAGAGTTGGAATAAACTTTCCGGGAGAGAGAGAGTAAATTTTTCGGGAGTGACAGGGGGAAATGTTTCCTACAAGATCTCTCATTGGCGGTACTTCTAACTTTCCCCTGGATTAGACAACCAGCAGTTTTTGTCGGTTTCTCCACAGAAGATTCAGAGGGACATCGTTTTTAATTTTAGTCTGCGTCTGGGTGGAGACCGATGCATAACAGAATATTACTCTTCATCTAGACGGAGGCCAAGGAGTTTCACGTTTTAGTTTGAATGGAACAGAATTTCTCTCGTCTTCTGGTCAGGGACAGCTGCGCAGAAGGTACTACTTCCACACCGGTCCTTAGGCAGATCACTTCTACTGCAGGCATCTTCTGCGGCCCATTTTCTCACTACTCATCGTTGGCAAGAGCCGGCAGCACCAGGGGGCGAGACTTCCATGATGACGCAAGAGTAAATGAGTTTTTTCATTTTAAACTAAATGGGGCCAATGCTTTCACTTACACTTTTACAGGTGATGACTTACTCAAGACTCAGCTAATTGGGTTTTCTGCATATACCTTCCTACAACCAACTAGATCGAGACAGTCATCATGACCAGTGCTAAACTGTCTACTTCATTCACTTAAATTACCAGGTTATTTTCTTTCGTTCCCCACAGACTTGGCTGCTCAATTTTTGTAGATTATATTTATAATACAAATTTTATGTTCCAGCTTCCACTCATCTCCAAGTATGACGGAGTTAACTATTACATTTGTTAATCATGCGCTGTTTCCACTCAGGAATGTTTTGTAGTAAATTATGCTCTTAGCAACCTGTCTCTCAATTCAGTGTATAGAGATGAACCCTTTATTCCTGTTATTACTAATAATTTGGACAAGTATCACATCCGCAACTCACGTGTCAGAGCCAGTACCTTTCAGTCTATTTCCATTGCATGCAGTTTAGCAAATACAGACGAGAAGAAACAATTGTTCGTGGAAATTTCAATGTAGAATTCTTAAAACACACGGACAGAAAAAATGAATTAAAATTATTATTTTGGTGTTTCAATCTAGTTTCACTGGTCAATTTTCCAGCTCGTCTGCAGCAAAATTGTTGGACACCAACTGATAACATTTTTATAGACAGTACTCAGGGTGAAGCAATTTATGTGTTCAAAGCAGTGGGGGGGTGATATGGGATGATATATATGTAGAAAGAAATGCTAATACCAAATTCAGTGTATTCCATGGCAAATTTATGGAAATATTTGAAAGTTGCTTTCCTAAAAAGTATCCAAGAGATGTTAAATAAAGCAAGTAACATAGTACGTCAAGATCCAACATAACTTGCATACTATAAAAAATACTGTAACATTAAAGAAAGAAATTCAAATATTCATAAATATACATGTCCTAACAAATAAATAATATTAAAACTATACTGAGCATTGTGAACCATGAGATAAAACACTTAGTCAGAATCCATGCTTCCATAACAATTAAACTAAAAGACAAAGTTGTGACTGATAATTGAAAAGTTACAAGTACTTTCAACAACCACTTTCTAAAATGGCTCTGAGCACTATGGGACTTAACATCTATGGTCATCAGTCCCCTAGAACTTAGAACTACTTAAACCTAACTAACCTAAGGACATCACACAACACCCAGCCATCACGAGGCAGAGAAAATCCCTGACCCCGCCGGGAATCGAACCCGGGAACCTGGGCGTGGGAAGCGAGACTTTCTAAACATAGCAGTAAATATAATATTAAATAGTTGAATTGAAGAAGAGAGACTATATTGAAAATGTCATTCCACAGAACTTTAAGCAATTAAAAATAGCACCAAAATCCTTCATTGAAAATTATACAGTTATAAAAATTCTAAAAAAAAGCTCTGTATGGATAATGGACTTTCAAAAACAGTTCTGAAAAATTGTTCCAACGTAATAAGCAATGTCCTTAGTGATACATGCAGTGCGTCATTGGTACAAGGAATTTTTCCATACAGTTATTAAATTTTTCCATGCAGTTATTAAACCACCTCATAAGAAAGGTGACAAGACAGACTTACACAATTATCGTCCAGTTTCCTTACTGACATCTTTTTCCAAAATACTCGAAAAGGTAGTCTACTCAAGTGTAGTCACACACTTACGTGGAAACAATTTACTCAGCATATCACATTTCGGATTCCAGACAGGTTGCTCAAATGAGAATTCTATTTATACAGTCACTCACCAGATAGTATAAGCCTTAAATAAAATATATCACCAGTTGGTATTTTTTGTGATGTCTTCAAGTTCTTTGATGTGCATATCACAATACTCTCTTAGAAAAACTCAAGATTTATAGAATATGTCGCTTTACACATAGCTCGTTTGAAACAGGCTTAACAAACAGAATTCAAAAGACTGTGCTGAATATTTTGGACAATGTCTGAGAGGTAGAAAATTTTAGAGACTGGAATAAAATCACAAGGGGAGTACTACAGAGTTCGATTTTAGGTCCTCTCATATTCCTTATGTATGTGAATGACCTTACACTCAACATTTAATAAGCAAAATTGGTACTTCTTGTAGACGACACCAGTATTATAACAAATTCCATTAGAGAGAAAGCAACAGAAGAGTTAGTAAATGATATTTTCAAAAGAATATTTAAGTGGTTCTCTGAAAATGGCCTGTCATTAAATTTTGAAAAATACGCTCCACATTCAGTTCTCTACAACAAAGATGGTCATACCAGTAATTGATGTAGCACATGACCAGGAGTCAGTAAGCAGATTAGAATGCTCCTGATTTTTGGTTCTTCATATAGATGACAACTTGAACTGGAAGAAGAATATTACTGAGCTTCTCAAACAGTTAAGTTCAGCTAAATTTGTTCTTTATATAACTGAAAATCTTGAAACAAAGTATCAACATCTGAGTCGGAGGGGGGCGATCTCCATAGCCAGAGCGTTCATTCCACACAGATCGAAGGCACCCCTTACACGTAGCCATAGGCCAGTGGCACACTGCATGCTGCAGACTATCCACATTTCCCACTGAACGTACCTGCAAAATGATATTATTGGACGACACATAGTATGTGAGCTATTACGTCATACCAATTGAGACTTTATTATGCTTACGCTTGAAGCTTCTTTACACATGGGAATTCGACTCTTTAAGGAATCTGGGGTGGGGTGTTTGCTGATTATTTGCCACACCACATACAGCTCTATGAGGAAGTCGTGGTGATTAGACTCCCTCATGAAAGTTGGTTTACTGTGAAACCAAGTGCAACTGAGTGTTGTGTGTGTGTTTATGTGGGTGTACGTGCGTGTCTGTGTGTGTGTGTCTGTGTGTGTGTAAGCTGACTAAAATATAACTGTCGGACTGCACTCGTTATAAATACTACAAGGCAGTGGAATCACCACGACCCTAGGTCTAGCGCGAATGGTCCAGAAAATAATGTTCCTGTAACGCCTGGCTACGATGACTAAGCCACATTCATTCGGAAACTAGTTAATGGTAGAATAAATCGTATCAAATTAAAAATGCGACTGGCTTCATATCACACCTACATAAGCCACCAGTTGCATTTCGTTATGCACAGTAGGTGTAATGAAGAAACGTTCACAGACAGATTCGCCTGTAATATCCCCGCACTTGCTCACTTCTCCGGAAAACAGTCGTGACATGGATGCTTATTGATTTCCACGAGACATAGCCCACGATTAGAAGGTAAATAATATTCATGTTACTGTTCATAGGCTTATTCCAGACGGTGCACATGGATCCGAAGTCTCAATAGGACACACAATTCGAAACGGTTTATTCTTCATGACACACGGGTTTCTGTGTATGTAGTAGTTCGTCCAAATCTCAATACATTAATGAAGCACTGCCGCGGATTTCACCTTGTAAGACGTGTATATTTCTATTGTCTATTGTCAATCAAACCACAATTTATGAAAGATGTTTGTATTTTATTAATAGGATTAAGTGGGAATAATTCATATTTGTTGTGTTGGAAATAATTGTGGTAGCAAGGAATGTCTGCACCAAAGTATTGTTGGAAGGAGAGACCGCACATTGATATAATTTTAAAAAGGGCGGGAGAGACCGCGTATGCATACATTTTAAGAAAAGAACGGGAAAGACCACGCATTGATACATTTTGTAATGGTAGCAGGGATTGTCTGCACCAGAAAGCATTGTCGGCAGGAGAGACCGCACTTTAGAAGCGTTCGCAGGAAGTCAGTAGTAAGCGAGATGTGAAACGAGTAGGTAGCAGGTCTGAAGCGAGAGGTTGAGAGGAGCGGTGTGTCTGCCAGCCACCAGCTATGATTTACAACAGATTATAAACGGATGTACAGAGACATCAGCTAGCTATTATCACAAGAGAAACTAATATTATTGAAATATTTTTTGTGAAACTCAAGACTACTGAATGTAAGTTTGTGCAATGCTAGTTGTAAGATTGTTGTAAAAAGTAAGTCCCATTTGAACGTTTGTAAAATCATTTCATTCAGAATACAATTATCAAAATATCCACGGGTGTACTGTCGGTCTACAGTGTCCAACGGGCACAATATTTCGGCGATCATACATGTCGCCATCATCAGGTGAACTGACGGGCTGAGCTCCTGTGAACGTGCCGGCACGGACATCCGTACACTATGACTGCTCAGGGGGAACTGGGTTCGGTCGCGGTGGCGGCCGATTTAAATACCCTCCGCCCGCGGCACGCTCACTCCGCCGTCCGCGCCCCGCGCCACGGTCGCGCGGTGGAACAGATTGCGACGGCGTCTGAGATGACGTCGGTGTGATGGCTCTGTCCGCCGTGGTCGTCACAACTATACGTTTGCTCGATTTACTCTTGATTAACCCAATCGCTGGTTCCCAAGCCTTGCTAAGATTATAGCCACAGTCACGGTTTATGAGGTCGTCATTGGTGCGAATTTCGATGGCCTCTCTAACAACGCTGTCCCAGTATCTCGACGTCTGTACCAGAATCCTCGTGCGTTCATACTCCATAGCGTGATTTTCCGACAAACAATGTTCAGCGACCGCCGACTTACTCGGATACATCAGTCGAGTGTGCCTCTGGTGTTCACGGCATCGATCCTCGACGGTACGCATCGTCTGACCAATATACGACTTGCCACATTGACACGGAATCTGGTACACGCCGGCCTTCCTCAAACCGAGGTCATCTTTGGCGCTCCCCACCAGTGCACGAGTTTTATTCGGAGTACAAAACACAGTTCCGACCCGGTGTTTCTTCAAAATGCGGGCGATTTTCCCCGAGAGTGCGCCTGTATATGGGATAAACGCAGTGCCTACCTCCTCCCTCGTGATTTCATCCATCTCCACAGGTTGTGCTGTAGTGGTTGGGCGGAGAGCACATTGAATCTGCCACTCTGAGTACCCATTTTTTCGAAATACAGTTCTACCCCAGGATTTGGAACATCTGAGAACTGTATTTCGAAAAAATGGGTACTCAGAGTGGCAGATTCAACGTGCTCTCCGCCCAACCACTACATCTCAACCTGTGGAGATGGATGAAATCACGAGGGAGGAGGTAGGCACTGCGTTTATCCCATATACAGGCGCACTCTCGGGGAAAATCGCCCGCATTTTGAAGAAACACCGGGTCGGAACTGTGTTTTGTACTCCGAATAAAACTCACGCACTGGTGGGGAGCGCCGCCCGCATCTCGTGGTCGTGCGGTAGCGTTCTCGCTTCCCACGCCCGGGTTCGATTCCCGGCGGGGTCAGGGATTTTCTCTGCCTCGTGATGGCTGGGTGTTGTGTGATGTCCTTAGGTTAGTTAGGTTTAAGTAGTTCTAAGTTCTAGGGGACTGATGGCCATAGATGTTAAGTCCCACAGTGCTCAGAGCCATTTGAACCATTTTTGGGGAGCGCCAAAGATGACCTCGGTTTGAGGAAGGCCGGCGTGTACCAGATTCCGTGTCAATGTGGCAAGTCGTATATTGGTCAGACGATGCGTACCGTCGAGGATCGATGCTGTGAACACCAGAGGCACACTCGACTGATGTATCCGAGTAAGTCGGCGGTCGCTGAACATTGTTTGTCGGAAAATCACGCTATGGAGTATGAACGCACGAGGATTCTGGTACAGACGTCGAGATACTGGGACAGCGTTGTTAGAGAGGCCATCGAAATTCGCACCAATGACGACCTCATAAACCGTGACTGTGGCTATAATCTTAGCAAGGCTTGGGAACCAGCGATTGGGTTAATCAAGAGTAAATCGAGCAAATGTATAGTTGTGACGACCACGGCGGACAGAGCCATCACACCGACGTCATCTCAGACGCCGTCGCAATCTGTTCCACCGCGCGACCGTGGCGCGGGGCGCGGACGGCGGAGTGAGCGTGCCGCGGGCGGAGGGTATTTAAATCGGCCGCCGCCGCGACCGAACCCAGTTCCCCCTGAGCAGTCATAGTGTACGGATGTCCGTGCCGGCACGTTCACAGGAGATCAGCCCGTCAGTTCACCTGATGATGGCGACATGTATGATCGCCGAAATATTGTGCCCGTTGGACACTGTAGACCGGCGGTACACCCGTGGATATTTTGACTATCAAATACGCCGGGAGAAACTCAAGAATCACAGAATATAATTAATTTTTGCCAGCAATATTGCATTACTGATTATAATCCATCCCAAAAACCATCAACGTAAAACTCTGCAAAATTTTATTGTTGTCAAGAAAAAGTTTAACTATGAATTACGTAACGTCAGTCAAATTAATTAAAGAATAACGTCAGCTTTGCTATTAAACAATAACGTCAGCTTTGGTAATAAATACAGCCACTTATTATGACAGCCCACCAGCAGCTAATAGAGTATAGTAAAACAGAGTAAGTATATTCATGTCTTAGTTCGATGTAGCAGTCAGATGGCGATCCAGTAACAGTAAAAAAGGTAAGGAACAGTTTTGGGTTATTGCAGGTAACGACTGAGGGCCACGACGACGACACATTCTATGTTTCGTCGAAATAATCAGAAAATCACTTTTAATAAGCAGCATTTTAATTTGTATGCGAAGATTGAGAAAGAGAATTAATTTCAAAGGGAAGACTTCATTTGTTATTATTAAGCAAGAGATAGAAATCCTAAGGGAATGTTTCATAGGCTATTGTAAAAGAGAAGGTTTGCGTAACAAAAGAGATATAGAGGAGACGGGAAGGTTTCAACCTGTAGACTTCTGACAGTCTAACTGTTAACGTACTGTACATGTCGTGACGTCGGGTAAGAGTAACATCGTGTGGGACACAGTGTTGTTGAAATATTTTTTATTAGTGACTAGATACTAAAAATGGTTCAAATGGCTCTTAGCACTATGGGACTTAACATCTGAGGTCATCAGTCCCCTAGAACTTAGAACTACTTAAACCTAACTAACCTAAGGACAGCACACACATCCATGCCCGAGGCAGGATTCGAACCTGCGACCGTAGCGGTCGCGCGGTTCCAGACTGAAGCGCCTAGAACCACTCGGCCACAACGGCCGGCTGACTAGATACTATGAAATATATTCGAGAGAATACAATTTTCGTCAAAAAGGGACACGATTTAACTGAGGCCTAAATTTTACTAGCCTCATATTGTATTATAAATCAGCGTCAGATCATGAAGGCACCTTTATTCCTCTATCACCTGTATTCGTAATTTATGCTGTGCGGTTCCCACAGACTTATTTTCTTGGTTGGGCTCGAATGTGGTTTTAGTAGTCAGTGCGCGTTGCTGTTATGAGCCTCGTTTTATGTCACCGTGTGCTGGCATAATGTGAACATCGTATTTCTGATATGGACTCATACTTTCAGTTATATAGTTCAAATGGCTCTGAGCACTATGGGACTGAACATCTGAGGTCATCAGTCCCCTAGAACTTAGAACTACCGAAACATAACTAACCTAAGGACATCACACACATCCAAGCCCGAGGCAAGATTCGAAACTGCGACCGTAACAGTCGCGCGGTTCCGGACTGAAGCGCCTAGAACCGCTCGGCCACCGTGGCCGGCTGAGTTATATAGCCACATGTTGATATGATCTCGTTTTGTTTGCAGGTTGTTGCCCAAAGTACGTATTCTTAGCATCCAACTGGTTTTGCAATTTAGACTACGACGACGTGAGATAGCAGCCTTCGAATGGTGGTTTATATTTCATTGCTGCAGCCGCCGACCAGAGATATTTTAGTACCTTACAAGTTCGTTGCTAGAGCGTCAACGAGATATGAACTTTTCTTTTACTCGACACTTGAGATACTATCGAATTTAGATGTTCTTTAGAACGATTCTGTATAGATTTTTTGGCTCTGCAATAACCAAACTTTTGATATTTTGAAAACGACTAAGTGGTATGTCCCTATGGCACCAAACTGCTGAGGTCATCGGGCCCTACGTTTACACAATACTTAGTATAACGTAAACTCCCTTACGCTATGGACAACACACACACTCATGTCCGAGGGAGGACTCGAACCTTTGACGGGAGGTGCCGTGCGAACCGTGACAAGGCGCCCAAGACCGCGCCGCTACCCCGCGCAGCGAAACGAGTAAGTCTTGTGCACTTTAAATATTTCCATGTCAATGGTACAAGAGTGTATTATCTCTGATTGCTTCGTTTTTCGTAACCATATAAAACATTTTATTTTATTCGTCGGTCTTTAAAGCTTCCAATAAGATACTGTAATTTTTTTCAAACAATCTTTTGAGACAATGTTTATATTTAGGACACTCCAGCACTAAAATATTTGTTTCCGGTCTTTATGACAATGTAATATCACAATTAGCAGAAGTGTTGTTGTCGTAGTGATCATTACATTGTCTCTGGTAGATTACCTGACAGACCACCTCTCTTTACTGATACAGCATGAACACTGAGCTTTACAAAAGACAAAATTTATACATCTTTTCATATTCTTTTGTTTATTATTGCAATAATGAGAACAAAACGGTGTCATCTTTTCGCGGTCGCCCGTCGTCGGCTAAAGGTGTCGCTCCGGCCGGTGCGATGATGGTCCGTCCCCAACCAAGTGTACACATGACCGTGTTGCTCCCATACCCGGCTGTTCAGCATAAAATAAAAAATAAAATAAAATAAAATAAAATTAACGTTTTGTAATTATTGCATAAAATCATAACCTGTCAAAATTCTTTGATCCCATTTCGAGAAAAAAAGAAAAGAAGAATAAACAACCTAGCCTACATCGCTCAGGTGGCAACGATAGCGGTGTCATGGAAAATGTCACACTCCTCCGGAGTGGAAGCGATGTCCCGTTAGCAGCCATGCGGCTCATCGGCCGGCTGAGAAGGTCCAATCCTGGCGGCGACTGACGTAATTGTATTTGCAGTCCGCTCCCTATAACGAGTGCCCACCCACAGTGCGGAATTCGTGGGGATGACACAGTGTATACACCAATTCCCCGGAGAGGACGCGATAACTAGCTGTGCTGATATTGCGTCCACGTAACGCATACACGCGGCAGAAGGGGTGCGCGGAGTCGCGGGGTGCCGTTTCCAGCCGCTGGATTACCGGACACCCCCGGAGACTGCGCAGCTATTCCGACTCCAGAGGGTGGCGAGGGCTGCATCTGCGCCCTGTGACTCACGCCAGCCGAAGTCGTAAACACTGCTGACAGCGATCGCTGGCAGCGTGAGGGTAAGGGTGGACGGTGGGCGGGGGGGGGGGGGGGGGACAGCTGTGGCCCAGCGTGCGGGGAGCCGGGGGACCGGGAGCGGCAGCTCGCGTCACCGGCCCACCTTCTAGCAGCGATGTACCGTAGGTCTCTAGAAGAGCGTAGCGTTCCAAAGGATTGGAAAAGGGCACAGGTCATCCCCGTTTTTAAGAAGGGTCGTCGAACAGATGTGCATAACTATAGACCTATATCTCTAACATCGATCAGTTGTAGACTTTTGGAACACGTATTATGTTCGAGTATAATGACTTTTCTGGAGAATAGAAATCTACTCTGTAGGAATCAGCATGGGTTTCGAAAAAGACGATAGTGTGAAACCCAGCTCGCGCTATTCGTCCACGAGACTCAGAGGACCATAGACACGGGTTCCCAGGTAGATGCCGTGTTTCTTGACTTCCGCAAGGCGTTTGATACAGTTCCCCACAGTCGTTTAATGAACAAAGTAAGAGCATATGGACTATCACAGCAATTGTGTGATTGGATTGAAGAGTTCCTAGATAACAGAACGCAGCATGTCATTCTCAATGGAGAGAAGTCTTCCGAAGTAAGAGTGATTTCAGGTGTGTCGCAGGGGAGTGTCGTAGGACCGTTGCTATTTACAATGTACATAAATGACCTTATGGATGACATCGGAAGTTCACTGACGCTTTTTGCAGATGATGCTGTGGTATATTGAGAGGTTGTAACAATGGAAAATTGTACTGAAATGCAGGAGGATCTGCAGCGAATTGACGCATGGTACCGGGAATGGCAATTGAATCTCAATGTAGACAAGTGTAATGTGCTGCGAATACATAGAAAGAAAGATCCCTTATCATTTAGGGCGGGAGTACGCATTAGGAGTGATTTAAAATGGAATGATCATATAAAGTTGATCGTCGGTAAAGCAGATGCCAGACTGAGATTCACTGGAAGAATCCTAAGGAAATGCAATCCGAAAACAAAGGAAGTAGGTTACAGTACATTTGTTCGCCCACTGCTTGAATACTGCTCAGCAGTGTGGGATCCGTACCAGACAGGGTTGATATAAGAGATAGAGAAGATCCAACGGAGAGCAGCGCGCTTCGTTACAGGATCACTTAGTAATCGCGAAAGCGTTACGTAGATGATATATAAACTCCAGTGGAAGAGTCTGCAGGAGAGACGCTCAGTAGCTCGGTACGGGCTTTTGTTGAAGTTTCGAGAACATACCCTCACCGAGGAGTCAAGCAGTGTATTGCTCCCTGCTACGTATATCTCGCGAAGAGACCATGAGGATAAAATCAGAGAGATTAGAGCCCACACAGAGGCGTACCGACAATCCTTCTTTCCACTAACAATACGAGACTGGAATAGAAGGGAGAACGGATAGAGGTACTCAAGGTACCCTCCGCCACACACCGTCAGGTGGCTTTTTTTTTTGTTTGGTTTTAGGGCGCAAAACTGCTATGGTCATTAGCGCCCAGCCTGTGACTGAGGAAACAGTAAAAAAAACCTAAACTGAAAATCAGCAGCAATGGGAACAAAGTCATAAAATTGGAGAAACTAAAAGCAGATGGAAGGCTTAAAAATCCACTACAGAAAGGGGGTGGTTGTCCCCAAAAAAAGCTTCAAATAACTGACGTCATTTCACTAGCACTAATAAACTGGAGAACGCGGTCGGCTGAGCGCGTGTCATCTGCTAAAATCGACGATAGATCAGGCGCTAGCTGTAGACGGGCGCGTAACGGATTAAAATAGGGGCATTCAATTAAAAGGTGTCTTACCGTCCACAGCTGAGAGCAGTGGGGACAGAGTGGGGGAGGATCGCCGCTTAAAAGATGTCGATGGCTAAAAAGACAGTGCCCTATCCGGAGTCGAGTTAAAATTACCTCCTCCCGACGACGCGTTCGGGAGGAAGAAGTCCAAGCGCAAGGAAGAGCTTTCACTTCCCGCAATTTATTTTTGGGAAGTGTTGACCAATGCGCATGCCATAAATGAGCAACTTTGCGACATAAACCGCTCCGTAGATCGGTGAAGGGAAGCGACGGAATAGCTGGCCGAGGAAGAGAGACTGCAGCCTTGGCCGCTATATCGGCCGCCTCATTCCCACAGATACCAGCGTGTCCCGGGAGCCAGAGGAACGCCACCGAGACGCCCCCCAGATGGAGCAAGCGCAGACAGTCCTGAATCCGGTGGACCAGAGGGTGCACAGGGTAAAGAGCTTGGAGACTGAGGAGAGAGCTGAGAGAATCTGAGCAGATAACGTACTGTATCCGCCGATGGCGGCGGATGTAGTGGACAGCCTGGAGAACAGCGTAAAGCTCCGCAGTATACACCGAACACTGGTCGGGAAGCCGAAATTGATTTGGGGAGTCGCCAACAATATAGGCACTCCCTACACCTAACGATGTTTTCGAGCCGTCGGTGTAAATAAATGTGGCGTCCGTCAGTTGTGCACATAGAGCAGCAAATGCCCGACGATAAACAAGTGTAGTGGTACCATCCTTGGGAAATCGACAAAGGTCACGGAGCAGGCAGATCCGGGGACGGAGCCAAGGCGGTGCTGTACCCCAAGTTGTCAAGAAGGTTTTAGGAAAGCGGAAGGAAAGAGAATGGAGCAGTTGACGGAAGCGGACTCCCGGGGGTAGTAGGGAGGAGGAGCGGCCAGCATACCCTACATCAAATGAGGCGTCGAAAAAAAGGGCATGGGCTGGATTAGCAGGCATGGAAGACAGATGGCTAGCATAACGACTTAGAAGGACCGCTCGCCGATTGGACAACGGAGGTTCAGCAGTCTCAGCATAAAGGCTTTCCACAGGGCTAGTGTAAAAAGCTCCAGACACTAAACGTAATCCACGGTGGTGGATAGAGTCGAGACGCCGAAGAATAGACGGCCGAGCAGAGGAGTAGACTATGCTTCCATAATCCAATTTCTAGCGCACTAAGGCGCGATAGAGGCGGAGAAGGACCACTCGGTCCGCTCCCCAGGAGGTACCATTCAGGACACGGAGGGTGTTAAGCGATCGCAGACAGCGAGCCGAAAGATAGGAAACGTGGGAGGACCAGCACAGTTTTCTGTCAAACATAAGACCCAAGAATTTAGCGACGTCTGAAAACGGAAGGTTGACAGGTCCTAGATGTAAGGAGGGCGGAAGAAACTCCTTACGTCGCCAAAAATTAACACAAACGGTCTTACTGGGAGAGAAACGGAAGCCTGTTTCTATGCTCCAAGAGTGGAGGCGATCGAGACATCCTTGAAGACGTCGTTCAAGAAGGCTGGTCCGTTGAGAGCTGTAGTAGATCGCAAAATCATCCACAAAGAGGGAGCCCGAGACATCGGGAAGGAGACAATCCATAATTGGATTTATAGCGATGGCAAACAGTACAACACTCAGCACGGAGCCCTGGGGTACTCCGTTTTCTTGGGAGAAAGTGCGGGAGAGAGTAGTGTTCACCCGCACTCTAAATGTGCGCTCTGCCATAAATTCGCGAAGAAAAAGGGGCAGCCGGCCTCGAAAGCCCCAAGAGAACAGTGTGCGGAGGATGCCTGTCCTCCAACAGGTATCGTATGCTCTCTCCAGATCAAAAAATATTGCTACCGTTTGGCGTTTCCGGAGAAAATTGTTCATGATATAAGTGGAGAGAGCAACAAGATGGTCAACTGCAGAACGATGCTTTCGGAATCCGCATTGGGCAGGTGTTAAAAGACTGCGGGATTTCAGCCACCACGCTGAACGGTAATCCACCATACGCTCCAAAACCTTACAGACACTACTCGTGAGAGAAATGGGGCGATAGCTAGAGGGGAGATGTTTGTCCTTTCCAGGTTTCGGAACAGGAACGACGATAGCTTCCCGCCATCGTCTGGGAAAAGTACTGTCGGTCCAAATTCGATTATAAAGGCGAAGGAGGTAACGCAGACTATGGGTTGATAAATGCAGCAACATTTGGACGTGGATACCATCCGGTCTTGGGGCGGAGGAGCGAGAAGAAGAGAGTGCATGTTGGAGTTCCTGCAAGGAGAAAACAGTATTGTAGCTTTCG
The DNA here is from genome assembly GCF_023898315.1 of Schistocerca nitens. Classification (NCBI taxonomy): domain Eukaryota; kingdom Metazoa; phylum Arthropoda; class Insecta; order Orthoptera; family Acrididae; genus Schistocerca; species Schistocerca nitens. Next base: position 116,007,696 of record NC_064620.1, on the reverse strand, counting down.
CGATTTTGAGAGGAGAAAGCAAGATGTCGCACTTCCGCTGCACGTTTCTTCGGGAGAAACGCTGGCGGGTAATTTGAAGAGCTCGAAATCTCGGCAAAGTGCTGACCCAACGAGTTAGAAATTGCGACGGGGTCCACTAATGTGTCATGCGCGACAGTGAGCCCAGAGACCGGGGAGAAACTAGGCGCGCCTGAGAACCGTCGAAGCCGACTCCAAACTTCCGAGGAGGGAGTGAAGGTGTTAAATGAGCTAATAAAGAATTTCCAGCTTGCCTTCTTGCTATCGCGGATGACACGACGGCATCGCGCTCGGAGCTGCTTATAGCGGATACAGTTGGCCAAAGTAGGATGGTGGCGGAAAACGCGGAGAGCACGTCGCCGCTCACGTAGTGCATCACGGCATGCCTCGTTCCACCAAGGAACTGGGGGGGCGCCGGGGCAATTCGGAGGTGCGTGGTATTGAATGTTCCGCAGCTGTAAGAATAACGTCGGTAATATGTGTGACCTCATCGTCGACGCTGGGAAAGTGACGGTCATCGAATGTCGCTAGAGACGAAAAAAGTATCCAATCGGCTTGGGCAAACTTCCAGCGTCGCGGGCGCATATATGGCTGTTGAGGCTGCAGGCTAAGGACACATGGAAAGTGGTCACTCGAGTGTGTATCATCAAGGGCGAACCAGTCGAAGCGCCGAGCTAGCGGAACAGTACCGACCGCGAGGTCGTGGAGGCAGACAAAAATGTAGGGACCCCAGTGTTGAGGCAAACTAGATCTGCTTGGTGGAAGACGTCTAGCAATAGTGAGCCACGTGGACAAGGATGTGGAGATCCCCAAAGCGGGTGGTGGGCATTGAAGTCCCCAACCAGCAAATATGGGGGTGGAAGCTGACCAAGAAGATGAAGGAGATCAGCTCGTGCCATTGGTGTGGACGATGGAATAAATACAGTACAAAGAGAGAACGTGTATCCGGAAAGGGAAAGACGGACGGCGACAGCTTGGAAGGAGGTGTTTAAATGGATTGGGTGATAATGGAGAGTTTCATGGAGAAGAATCATGAGTCCTCCATGTGCTGGAGTGCCTTCAACAGAAGGGAGATCATATCGGACGGACTGAAAATGAGGGAGAACAAAGCGGTCGTGGGGACGCAGCTTTGTTTCCTGAAGACAGAAGATGACCGACGAGTAGGATTGTAAGAGGATCGACAATTCATCCCGATTAGCGCGAAGACCGCGGATATTCCAGTGGATAATGGACATAGGGTGAACAGAAAATGGAGGAATGTGACCAAGGTCGCTGTCAACTCAACGACTGCTCTGAGCTTACGACCGACAGCATGGAATGGCATTCAGCCGAAGGCAGAAGATCCTGATCCGTAGGTTGGTCAGGAGCAGCTCCTGCCACCAGCGACCGGCCGGTTGATCGGCCGCCAGCAGTGCGCCTCGGCGACACAGAAGACGGCCGAGGGCGACTTCCGCCAGGTGGTGCTGTAGATGGGACACGCCTTGGCGGAGAAGGAGAGGAACTGGGTTTCTTTGTAGCCTTCTTGGAAGTATGATGTTTAGAGGAAGGAGGAACCGATGGTTGGGAAGTTGCCGTACGTAAAAACTCTTCACGAGTATGCTCTTTTTTCGAAGACTTGGCGTCTGACTTTTGGGCTCGAGATTTAGCAGAACCCGACGAAGGGTGAGCCATAGAGTGGGCAGGCGAAAGTGGTGAGGTTGAACGGGCGATCTTTGCGCTGGCCGATCTGACGACCGTGGTACTAAAGGTCAGGTCGCAAGTCTGCGTGGCCGCCTCCTTTGTTGGCCGATGAGAAGCAAGGACAGCGCTGTATTTTCCTTTCTGAGGCACGGTGGGCTGTCGACTGGCGAATAATTTTCGAGCAGCAAAGGTCGACACCTTTTCCTTCACTCTTATTTCCTGGATGAGTTTTTCGTCCTTAAAAACGGGGCAATCTCGAGAGGAAGCAGCGTGGTCACCCATACAGTTGATGCAGCGAGGGGATGGAGGTGGACAAGCACCCTCATGGGCATCCTTGCCACACGTAACACATTTGGCCGGATTGGAACAGGACTGGCTGGTGTGATTGAACCGCTGGCATCGATAGCACCGCGTAGGGTTTGGGACGTAAGGGCGAACGGAAATTATCTCATAGCCGGCTTTGATTTTCGATGGGAGTTGAACTTTGTCAAACGTCAAGAAGACAGTGCGGGTTGGAATGATGTTCGTGTCAACCCTTTTCATAACTCTATGAACAGCCGTTACGCCCTGGTCAGACAGGTAATGCTGAATTTCGTCGTCAGACAATCCATCGAGGGAGCGTGTATAAACTACTCCACACGAGGAATTGAAGGTACGGTGCGGTTCCACCCGGACAGGGAAGGTGTGGAGCAGAGAAGTACGCAGCAATTTTTGTGCCTGGAGGGCACTGTGTGTTTCTAACAACAGGGTGCCATTCCGTAATCTGGAACAAGACTTTACAGGACCTGCAATTGCGTCGACACCTTTCTGAATAATGAAAGGGTTGACCGTGGAGAAGTCGTGACCTTCGTCAGACCGAGAAACAACAAGGAACTGTGGCAACGATGGAAGAACTGACTGTGGCTGAGACTCAGTGAACTTACGTTTGTGAGCAGACATAGTGGAAGGTGAGGAAACCATTGCGGATGAATCCCCCATGATTACCGGCGTCTCCGATGGCGCGCTCCTCCCTTGTGGGGGCCCTCACTGAGGGCACACCCGCCTTAGGTGATTGTTCACACCTCAGGTCACACCTCCCGACAAACGGACAGAGGGACCAATCGGCACTTTCGGAAGGTATCAGGTCGGGTAATCACCCCTCCCTGGGCCTGGCCGTTACCAGGGGGTACGTACGTGTCCTACCTGTCTACCCGGGGCGGGGAATTACGCGTTACCCCGTCACTGGCTACGCATGGAAGTGCGTAGGTCGGCCTTCAGACACGCACAGGGAGGAAAAAAGAGAAAGAGAAAGGAAAGAAGAGAGGTCTCAAACGCCGCAGCGGAGAAAAGGGTAGAGAGAAGAGGTAAGGAAAAGAGAAGGATAAGGAAGGATGAAGACTTACAAGCAAGGAAGGCGAAGAATGTAGTATATTTACAACCGTCCGTCTCCGGACGTAGGCACAAACCAGAACCCCAGAAGGGGAGAAAGGGAAAGAAAGAGCCAGAGGTGAGGAGGGGGGCGAAGATGGGGGATGGGGAAGGATGCAGAAAGGGAAGGCATGCAGCCCGGAAAGGAAGGAAGGCCACATCAGCTCGGGGTCCCGTGCTCGCTACGCACGTATCCACAAAAGAGTTGTGGATCCCCTGGGGGGGGGGGGGTCAGGTGGCTTGCGGAGTATGGGCGTAGATGTAGATGTACAGTAGGCGGGCCATGGGGCGCCGGCCGACTGCTGTGGTCTCGCCTCAGTTCTGCTGCGTCGCCTCTAAAACTCGAGCAGACTGACAATCGACGAGCTGCGAACGCTGCACCAGCGGAGAGTTCCGTATTGTCGTTGTACTATACTATGATCGAACATGGAAGCGAGGGCACGGAGTATTTCCTGAAAGTACACTTAACTCTGCTGGTCCCTCAAAGCGCAGTCTGTTTTGGCCTCATCGAGTAGCGTCCTCCACAGCACTGTGTCCTTGGCACTTTTTTCCTTTCCTGTCTGAAGGTATTTGGCCACGTCGTCTCTCCATCTTATTTTCGGTTTGCCTCAAGGTCTCCGTCTTTCGGTTTTCTCCTCGTAATATCGATCCCCACTGTATTCTATAGAGGTGGCCAGCCCATTTGTCTCCACGTCCTGGCCTTCGTAACGCCATCAGGTTTGCTATACGTCTCCCTGAGCTCCCTGTTCTCTCTGCTTCACCATTCGCCTCACTCTCAGTTTGGTCCCAATATCTTCCGCAGGATTTTATTTTCAAAAATTGTTATCTTTCTCTCTATATACTTACCTCTTCTTCGTATTTCTGCGCCCTATAGTAATACTGGCCTGACCATAATTTTTTGTAATCTTATATTTGTTCCTCTGGAAAAAAAATTGGAGGACAGTAATTTGTTGAGTGAAAATGACGCTTTGGATTCCACTTGCACCTTCGCTTCAAATGGTTCAAATGGCTCTAAACACTATGGGACTTAACATCTGAGGTCATCAGTCCCGTAGAACTCAGAACTACTTAAACCTAACCAACCTAAGGACATCACACACATCCATACCCGAGGCAGGATTCGAACCTGCGACCGTAGCAGTCGCGCGGTTCCAGACTGTAGCGCCTAGAACCACCCTAGCTTCTAATTGTTTATTACCATCCCTAGATATTTAAACTCATGTATTTCTTTAAACACAATTTTAACAATGTGCACTATTTCTCGTCTTTTTGACCAGTAATTCCCGTAAGTATACGTTATTTTAAAAGGATTCTGCTACATACATGAAGATAAAAACTTGGGGTGTTTTTAACTTACACGTAGACTACAAACGTTTCTCTCTGTCTCTTATATACATAGGCGCGCCATGTAGCCGCGCGGTCTGGGGCGCCTTGCCAAGGTTCGCCCGGCTCCCCCTCTCGCCCCCCTCCCTCTCCCCCCTCGGGCATCGCTGTGTGTGTTGTCCTTAGCGTAAGTTAGTTTAAGTTAGATTAAGAAGTGTGTAAGCCTAGTGACCGATGACCTCAGCAGTTTGGTCCCACATGAACTTACCACGAATTTCCATTTTCATATACTTAAGAGATCCAGTTTACGACTTATATCTTTTACAGGCGCACACAGTCAACCCTGTCAATTATGTTTAGGAACATAGTTTTCATTTACGTTTCACAAATTATCGACTTGTCCTCCATCGACGTGTCCTCCACGACATCCGGACGATAGTCATACTCGCCGTATACCCTTTCGCACATGTTCAGAGTTGTTGCGTTCGCTGGTGTTGCTATGCGGAATTGCCTTTACCCACCGTGGTTGCAAAGGGAGCCACAACCCCCGTCTCCCCCGAAAAAAGAAAGAGATCAGGTGGTCTTCCTGTCCAATAGTGCTCTGCAAAGATCATACCCTGTCTATCCAAAAGTCTCGACACTTGTTTAACAAAAAACAAAGAAAAGTAACGATGTTCGTCTTAGTTCTTTAGGAGTTCAATAGCCTCCCACAACTTAAGAAGAGCGCACAGATCATTCAGACAGCAACCCGAGACTCTCAGGTAATTTTAATATAATCCATTATGGAGTCGAGGTAGCAGTTGTCGTTATACTGGTTATCACTGTTAGCATTCAACCGCGATTCTTATACATACTTTAACAACGCGTTTCAAGAGACAATGCTCTCATCATCAGGTTGTGAAGTCTATGTCATGAAATTAAACGGACTAAAAAGACAAAATACCATCACGAATAGTTGGGAAGTCCATAGAGTAAAACAGAATTAAAAGTATATTGGACTGTGGGTCCTTGTCTTACATTGAAGTTGTTGACACAAGTCGATGGCCGTCCCAGAGCTACCAAGTATGCTGTCGCAATGTGCCGGCTCGGGAGCTGTTGTGGACTGACGTGCCTAGGTGTTGTGGCGTGGTTACAGCCGTGTGCTTGGCGGTAACGCTATGCTATTGGGCGCCTTATTTCCTTATTGCATTGGTCTGCCATCGTTAGCCTCTCGCAACTCCATCAGTGACACGCTACAAGTTTAAAGTCGCATACCTACCCTAAAATAATTCTAAAAACCCGCTAAAAAATCTCATTTCTTTAAAATTATCTTGTGCATTTAGAATATTGCTTTGTTTCTTTTCATGGATAGCTATCTCGAATTCCTCTAGTAAATCAAGTTTCCTCCCTTTCTTTTCTACATGCAATATTTCTACGTTATCTTCTATACTATTAAGGGGATGGCCTGTTTCATATATATGGTTCGCAACAGCTGATTTGTCATAATTTCCTAACCTGAACGCAACTTTATGTTCTTTATACCGGATCGCGAATGATCTTCCTGTGTGCCCTATATATTTTGCATCACATGTTCTGCACTGAATCTTATATACTCCCGATCTTTCAAACTTATTTCTCTTCTCGCCAATATCGTGCTTAAGGCTATACCTCACTAGGTTATTAGTCTGAAAAGCTATTTTAACATCATATGGCATAAAAATATTTGCTATCTTTTGTGAGACTGTTCCGTAGTATCGCATCGTGATAATTTTCACTTTCTCTCCATCAGGTTTTTTTTCTTTTTGCGCTTATTACTTTTCCGTAACAGTTTTTTTAACCACCGTTATTCATCGCTATTCTCTTAATGGTATTAATTTCAGTCTCCATATCGTTTTCGCTCATAGGTATTTTGACTGCCCTATGCATGAGACTCCATAATGGATTATAAATGGTTCAAATGGCTCTGAGCACTATGGGACTCAACTTCGGAGGTCATTAGTCCCCTAGAACTTAGAACTACTTAAACCTAACTAACCTAAGGACATCACAAACGCCCATGCCCGAGGCAGGATTCGAACCTGCGACCGTAGCGGTCTTGCGGTTCCAGACTGCAGCGCCTTTAACCGCACGGCCACTTCGGCCGGCAAATGGATTATATTAAATCGTTAGTGTCAGGCGAGACATTGAGGTTAGTGTATAAATACAAAAATTTAAGACGTAAGTTATTAAAAACTGCTGCAAACATTAACTTTAACAAAGAATGTGTGAAGAATCATGTTATCCCGAATTACGTGAAGTTGAAACTTTGTGATTGCAAGTCATGGGCGGGACGACTAGCTGTTGAAAAAACAAAAAGTTTTGGATACGCGCAGAAATTAAATACCTGTATAAAAAGAAAGACTTAATTAAAAAACAAATAGTTCAAGCAGAGACTAAGGTCAAGGAAATATTACCGGTGAACGTATGGGAAGAGGTTACATGTAGACTTCACAAAATACTACAGAAGGAGTTTATAAAGAAAAAAGAAAAACAAGATAAAAAACTTCGTAAATTAAGTAATAACACGCACGAAGATGGAAAAGATCAACAACAAAGCCCTTCGTCTTCAGACTTTTATCCACGGCTGGTTAACAAAACGGATATTGTATTTGATAATACAGAAGTAGAAATGTTAAATAAGGTATTAAAGGTTAATATTGAGCCGTCATTTAACAAGAAGATCGCGAAAGAAGTAATTGCCCTCACTAAAATGACAACAGAAATTGCCAAATTAAATAATAATGAAACCGGGCATGTCGGTCATAAGCTACATAAAATAGTAAAAAATGAACTAAATAAGCGAAATAGTGTTAATCATAAGACTAGAGCAGACCGACTAACTGTCGATTCTATAAATAAAAAACTTAATGAAGTGAAAGCTATTGTCACAAAAGCGGATAAGGGGAATACGGTCGTAATATTAAAAGAGGAGGAGTACGTTTCGAAGACCTTAGCGTTTTTTGTCGAAAATAGCATTACGGAAATTCCGAAAGACATAACAGCCAATTTCCAAATTAAACTAAAAAATGTTCTTAAACGCACACACTTCCTGCTGACAGGAGCCGAAAAAAGAAGATGTGTTATCATGAATCCAACGGCCCCCAAATTAAGATCACAGGTGAAGATACATAAAGATCTGCATCCGGTTCGTCCGATTGTTAACGGTCGAAATAGTCCAGCATATAAAATAACGAAATTGTTTAACCAAATTTTGAAAAAGACTTACGTGTATAAAAATAACTATTCGGTGTGTGGTAGTATGACCATGATAGGTGAAATTAAAGATACGCCAGTCACTGACACTTCCCGTTTGGTTTCGTTGGATGTTAAGAACTTATACTCCAGTGTTCCGGTTAACGAAACTATAGAAATCATTAACAGAAATTTCCTTAAATACGGTAAAATTTCAACGCAAGAGACAAGTGAATTTATTGAACTCCTACAGCTCATTACAAGTTTTAATTATTTTAGTTTAATAACAAATTTTATATTCAGGACGATGGGTTAGCCATGGGGTCCAGGAACTATGGCGGACATTTTTATCAACGACCTTGAAGATAAAGTTCTAAATTCTGACGATAACATTATGGATAAAATTGTTTATTACAAACGTTATGTTGACGACACTCTGTTCAAAAATGGCTCTGAGCACTATGGGACTTAACATCTATGGTCATCAGTCCCCTAGAACTACTTAAACCTAACTAACCTAAGGACAGCACACAACACCCAGTCATCACGAGACAGAGAAAATCCCTGACCCCGCCGGAAATCGAACCCGGGAACCCGGGCGTGGGAAGCTAGAACGCTACCGCACGACCACGAGCTGAGGACGACACTCTGTTCCTTGTCGATGGTTCCCGTGAGGACATTGAGGAAATAGTAAAAAAGTTCAACGACGCACATAATAAAATAGAATTTACCGTGGAGTATGAAACTGACAATTGTTTACAGTTCCTGGACCTGAATATAAAAAAGCAGGGCAACAAACATGCGTTCTCCGTTTATAGAAAACAAACTACGTCTGATGCCGTGATCCCGAATGATTCATGCCATCCGCAGGCATATAAAGAAGCTGCTTTCCGTAGTCTCGTGCATAGGGCACTCAATATACCTATAAGCGAACAAGATAGGGAGACTGAAATTAATACCGTTAAGAGAATAGCGATGAATAACGGTTACAAAATAGATATGGTTAAAAAACTGTTACGGAAAAGTAATAAGCGCAAAAAGGAAAAACCTGATGGAGAAAAAGTGAAAATTATCACGATGTCATACTACGGAACAGTCTGCCTTAAGCACGATATTGGCGAGAAGAGAAATAAAGCCGGCCGCGGTGGCCGTGCGGTTCTGGCGCTGTAGTCCGGAACCGCGGGACTGCTACGGTCGCAGGTTCGAATCCTGCCTCGGGTATGGGTGTGTGTGATGTCCTTAGGTTAGTTAGGTTTAAGTAGTTCTAAGTTCTAGGGGACTTATGACCTAAGATGTTGAGTCCCATAGTGCTCAGAGCCATTTGAACCATTTGAAGAGAAATAAGTTTGAAAGATCGGGAGTATATAAGATTCAGTGCAGAACATATGATGCAAAATATATAGGGCAGACAGGAAGATCATTCGCGATCCGGTATAAAGAACATAAAGATGCGTTCAGGTTAGGAAATTACACTCCTGGAAATTGAAATAAGAACACCGTGAATTCATTGTCCCAGGAAGGGGAAACTTTATTGACACATTCCTGGGGTCAGATACATCACATGATCACACTGACAGAACCACAGGCACATAGACACAGGCAACAGAGCATGCACAATGTCGGCACTAGTACAGTGTATATCCACCTTTCGCAGCAATGCAGGCTGCTATTCTCCCATGGAGACGATCGTAGAGATGCTGGATGTAGTCCTGTGGAACGGCTTGCCATGCCATTTCCACCTGGCGCCTCAGTTGGACCAGCGTTCGTGCTGGACGTGCAGATCGCGTGAGACGACGCTTCATCCAGTCCCAAACATGCTCAATGGGGGACAGATCCGGAGATCTTGCTGGCCAGGGTAGTTGACTTACACCTTCTAGAGCACGTTGGGTGGCACGGGATACATGCGGACGTGCATTGTCCTGTTGGAACAGCAAGTTCCCTTGTCGGTCTAGGAATGGTAGAACGATGGGTTCGATGACGGTTTGGATGTACCGTGCACTATTCAGTGTCCCCTCGACGATCACCAGTGGTGTACGGCCAATGTAGGAGATCGCTCCCCACACCGTGATGCCGGGTGTTGGCCCTGTGTGCCTCGGTCGTATGCAGTCCTGATTGTGGCGCTCACCTGCACGGCGCCAAACACGCATACGACCATCATTGGCACCAAGGCAGAAGCGACTCTCATCGCTGAAGACGACACGTCTCCATTCGTCACTCCATTCACGCCTGTCGCGACACCACTGGAGGCGGGCTGCACGATGTTGGGGCGTGAGCGGAAGACGGCCTAACGGTGTGCGGGACCGTAGCCCAGCTTCATGGAGACGGTTGCGAATGGTCCTCGCCGATACCCCAGGAGCAACAGTGTCCCTAATTTGCTGGGAAGTGGCGGTGCGGTCCCCTACGGCACTGCGTAGGATCCTACGGTCTTGGCGTGCATCCGTGCGTCGCTGCGGTCCGGTCCCAGGTCGACGGGCACGTGCACCTTCCGCCGACCACTGGCGACAACATCGATGTACTGTGGAGACCTCACGCCCCACGTGTTGAGCAATTCGGCGGTACGTCCACCCGGCCTCCCGCATGCCCACTATACGCCCTCGCTCAAAGTCCGTCAACTGCACATACGGTTCACGTCCACGCTGTCACGGCATGCTACCAGTTTTAAAGACTGCGATGGAGCTCCGTATGCCACGGCAAACTGGCTGACACTGACGGCGGCGGTGCACAAATGCTGCGCAGCTAGCGCCATTCGACGGCCAACACCGTGGTTCCTGGTGTGTCCGCTGTGCCGTACGTGTGATCATTGCTTGTACAGCCCTCTCGCAGTGTCCGGAGCAAGTATGGTGGGTCTGACACACCGGTGTCAATGTGTTCTTTTTTCCATTTCCAGGAGTGTATAAGATTAAAAGCAGCCGACCAGTTGCAAAGGATAAAGTACTCTTTACCTAGGTTTCGATAGATTTAAATCTATCTTCTTCAGAAGACGGCCTGAGGACAATGAACATCGTAATTTATATTAAAGGTATGAAACATGAGTCAAGAATAAAGTTTAACATATATTAGGAGAATCTTGTATTACAAAATGTGAGAAGGATTCCTGGTACTTACAGTATTACATTAACATGGAGTGATATGTCCTTGTCGTTTTTACAAACATCTGCATAACTCCATTAGTCAAATAAAATATAGCCCTGAGAACAGGGTTTGTCAGACAAAAATAAGAACATGGAAGTTGGAGAGCGCATAGGCGACTGAGTAAAATCGGCCAGCGTAGTAGCACTGCGGCCAGGGCAGGTGGCGCTCAGGTCGCGAATTATGTGCCGATTGGCGTACTGAAGTAACAAGTAAAATATCAATATTAAATGCGTCCTTAGATAGAATAACAATAAATAAATGGAAAGCATTTATCACTCCCGTTATGACATTGTGGGAGCTATAGGAACAAGAACGTAGATACATACATCAAAAAGGCAGGTGGCGCTTACGCCGTGAGTAACATGCAGTGGCATATACAGCCAGAATATAAAAGTTATATTACCATAATAGTGAAGCACATAGAACGTATATAAGTCAAAACTTTAAGAAAAATCAATAATGGCTCTTAAGACATAATTACGAAATCTGGTCCACAATCCAGTTACTACACTGTTAATACACTGTTTAATATATAACATTAATGCGAGTAACCTCAGTAGTCTATTTCCTCAGGAAGCTATAATGCACTTTCAAATCTTGCAGCTCACTACCTGTTATATAATGTGTTTTTCTCACGATGTATGGCTGCCACCACATCGGCCCTCATGTAATTTTCTCTTTTTCTAAAATGTGTATTAACTGGATTGTGGACCAGATTTCGTAATTATGTCTTAAGAGCCATTATTGAATTTTCTTAAAGTTTTGACTTATATACGTTCTATGTGCTTCACTATTATGGTAATATAACTTTTATATTCTGGCTGTATATGCCACTGCATGTTACTCACGGCGTAAGCGCCACCTGCCTTTTTGATGTATGTATCTACGTTATTGTTCCTATAGCTCCCACAATGTCATAACGGGAGTGATAAATGCTTTCCATTTATTTATTGTCGTTCTATCTAAGGACGCATTTAATATTGATATTTTACTTGTTACTTCAGTACGCCAATCGGCACATAATTCGCGACCTGAGCGCCACCTGCCCTGGCCGCAGTGCTACTACGCTGGCCGATTTTACTCAGTCGCCTATGCGCTCTCCAACTTCCATGTTCTTATTTTTATTTGTTTGACAAACCCTGTTCTCAGGGCTATATTTTATTTGTCTAATGGAGTTATGCAGATGTTTGTAAAAACGACAAGGACATACCACTCCATGTTAATGTAATACTGTAAGTACCAGGAATCCTTCTCACATTTTGTAATACAAGATTCTCCTAATGTATGTTAAACTTTATTCTTGACTCATGTTTCATACCTTTAATATTAATTACGATGTTCATTGTCCTCAGGCCGTCTTCTGAAGAAGATAGATTTAAATCTATCGAAACCTAGGTAAAGAGTACTTTATCCTTTGCAACTGGTCGGCTGCTTTTAATCTTATCACGTGGAACCGTTGCTGTAGCGCAGCTATGTTTAAAATACTAAAATTAGGAAATTATGACAAATCAGCTGTTGCGAACCATATATATGAAACAGGCCATCCCCTTAATAGCATAGAAGATAACGTAGAAATATTGCATGTAGAAAAGAAAGGGAGGAAACTTGATTTACTAGAGGAATTCGAGATAGCTATCCATGAAAAGAAACAAAGCAATATTCTAAATGCACAAGATAATTTTAAAGAAATGAGATTTTTAGCGGGTTTTTAGAATTATTTTAGGGTAGGCATGCGACTTTAAACTTGTAGCATGTCACTGATGGAGTTGCGAGAGGCTAACGATAGCAGACCAATGCAATAAGGAAATAAGGCGCCCAATAGCATAGCGTTACCGCCAAGCACACGGCTGTAACCACGCCACAACACCTAGGCACGTCAGTCCACAACAGCTCCCGAGCCGGCACATTGCGACAGCATACTTGGTAGCTCTGGGACGGCCATCGACTTGTGTCAACAACTTCAATGTAAGACGAGGACCCACAGTCCAATATACTTTTAATTCTGTTTTACTCTATGGACTTCCCAACTATTTGTGATGGTATGTTGTCTTTTTAGTCCGTTTAATTTCATGAGATAGACTTTACAACCTGATGATGAGAGCATTGTCTCTTGTAACGCGTTGTTAAAATATATGTACAAGAATCGCGGTTGAATGCTAACAGTGAGAACCACTCTGAGGTAAGTTCTTCTTTGGGATGCTGTTCCATTCTCGCGTCACGCTGGCTTCAATGTTGGCTATGTCGTCGAAGTGTTGACCTTTGATGTGATTTTGCGCACTCTATCGTTTTGCAGAATGTTCATGTTGATCACACCAAGTCGCGCTACCCGTGATGATTTTTTCCGGAAAAGAATTGTCCGCGTTACGCATTTCGATCAAGTCACTGCAGGCGTCCACGCGACGTTGATTTTATTCCTAAGTGAATATGTGAGGGGCAGACTTCGTACACGTTTTCCTCTTCTTCATAACGTTCTGGAGAATGTCTTGAACACTCAGTTTGGAGACGTGGCTCCACTGAGATTTGTGAGAGCACAGCGGCGGCACACGGCGGCTGCTCTGCCCGCTCGCAACTGTCTGGCCCGGGGTAATGCACGTCTGTTGTCTACAGTTAGCTGTTGGCGCCGGCTGCCACCGCAGTTACTTCACTACGTCGCTCACACGCCAGAAATAAAACCAGGTTCCGAACCTTCTAGACGGACGGTTCGTGCAGTTAGAATGGACCCATCGGAGAGGCAGCTTTTAGTTAGGAAATGCTCTCATTCGAGGTGCGAGAGTGATGGTGCTTCGTTACCTTGGAAAACGAAACTTTAGGTGGTGTCTCGCAATTGTGGAAAAGGCCAGGTCTCCAACTTATTCAGAGACAGAGTACCAGAAGCAGCATTTTACACAAAAAAGACGGGCAGTACATCTTTTCTTGAGAAGCGGCGTAAAACATATCAAGCTTTAAGACTCTCCCTCACGCATCACTATGGTATATGGAATCTTTGTTCCCCATATTGTAACGTTGTGACTGTTTATTCGTCACTGAACAAATTACGTGAAAGGGAATTGTTGCCTTCCGTCTCCAACCTGAAAATGAATTCACGAAACTTTTCATATTGTTGTTTATCGTCATCTTCAAAGGCTTCTGGAGACTAAATAATGGTTTGAAACGGCAACGTCACCGCAAAACACGCCAGGCACACACGTGACGCCGGCCGGAGTGGCCGAGCGGTTCTAGGCGCCACAGTTTGGAACCGCGCGACCGCTGCAGCCGTACGTTCGAATACTGCCTCGGGCATGGATGTGCGTGATTTCCTTAGGTTAGTTAGGTTTAAGTAGTTCTAAGTTCTAGGGGACTGATGACCTCAGAAGTTAAGTCCCATAGTGCTCAGACCCATTTGAACCAACCAGACAAGTCAGGAATGGCTAACTCTCGGCTTACATAACGACTGCACTTCTATGAGCTAATTGCAAAACTCTGTCAAATGCGCTCTCAGTCTTGAATTTGCACACGGGGGTGCACTCTAGATTTGCCCAAACGTAAACAACCAGTATTCTAAAACCGTTAGTGCGATGGTCGTTGGCTTTGAGCTGCACGGCCGCGAGTCCCCTACCAACGGCTACAAGAGCTAGTGCTAGCTGCGCAGGGTGTGGCTCGCAGTAATCATCACCTACAGCAAAATCCCCATTATCGGAGTGCAGATTAAACGGTTCGCACATAAACCGTGCAGTGTTCGGTGATTTCCTAAAAAAAGTCAGAAAAAAGGTTTAAAGTGCTTGCTTTAATTCGAACGAGTATTTTCGTTCGGGACACTCAACTACGCACGTGACTCATGTCGAACAGCCGGAAGGCGAGGCAGGGTCCAGTCTGCACCCTGGTAATCGCGAGTCTGCTGCCTCTATAGCGATACCGAGTGTGCCCCTCGGCAGAGGAAGAGGGCCAGGACGGTTCGAACGCGCGAACAACCGGCCGTAGCGCACACCGAACTACTGGGACACGCCAGGCGTGTGAGGGACAGATCTGGTTTGACTTTACCGGCCATGTTTTGATTCTCGGAAAATAAGAATCGTCGTCGGGAAAATGTGAACAGAAAACAGAAAGTTGCTACAACGAAATCATAATTAACTATAATTCTATAAATAAGGGATCATTGCTGCGAACAATGCGGAACTAATTCAGAAGTGGCGTCTAGCCTGTTTTGCAAATACAGCAAATCGGAGCTGCCTGTAAAGATTCAAATGGCTCCAAACACTGTGGGTACTAAGCTAAGGACATCACACACATCCATGCCCGAGGCAGGATTCGAACCTGCGACCGCAGCAGTCGCGTGGTTCCAGACTAAAGCGCCTAGAAACACTCGGCCACCGAAGCCGGCTTTCCTGTAAAGACCTACGTACATAGTACGAGGGGCTTTCAATAAGTAATGTGATACATTTGTTTTCAGAAAGCAAGTTGGCTTTAATCAGAATTCAAATATACCACATTATTCCCCACTCTCTTCACTGCAAAACCGTATTTTTGAACGTAAATTCCGTCCCATGCGACGGCCTTACGCCACATTACTGGGAGGGTCTTTATGGCCACATGATACCAATCTGGCCGGCCGCTGTGGGCGAGCGGTTCTAGGCGCTTCAGTCCCGAAACGCGCGACTGCTACGGTCGCAGGTTCGAATCCTACCTCGGGCATAGATGTGTGCGATGTCCTTAGGTTAGTTAGGTTTAAGTAGTTCTAAGTCTAGGGGACTGATGACTCAGCTGTTAACTCCCATAGTGCTCAGAGCCATTTGAACCATTTTTGATACCACTCTATTGGCCAACGTCTTGCTGCATCAATGACCTTCCGAGTATCCACGTACTCCTTCTGACGGAGTGGAGCCTTCATAGGACCAAACAGATCGAAAGTGCGAGGTTTGATCTGTAGGGTGGATGCAAAAGAAAGTCCAATGAAGTATCGTGAGCATCTCTCACGTGTGCAGACTTGGTTCAAATGGCTCTGAGCACTATGGGACTTAACATCGCAGGTCATCAGTCCCCTAGAACTCAGAACTACTTAAACATAACCTAAGGACATCACACACATCCATGCCCGAGGCAGGATTAGAACCTACGACCGTAGCAGTCGCGCGGTTCCGGACTGAAGCGCCCAGAACCGCTCCGCCATCGCGGCCGGCTGTGCAGACTTGCGTGTGGTTGATCGTTGCACCATGACGGAAGATGGTGGTGGTCGTAAGTTCCTATGACACCAAGTTTCTGAGCTCATGGGTCCCTAGGCTTACAAAATACTTAATATAACTTAAACTGACTTACGCTATGGACAAAACACACATGCCCAAGGGAGGACTCGAACCTCCAGCGGGGGGAGCCGCGCGAACCGTGGCAAGGCGCCTTAGACCACGCGGCATGAGGGAAGACTTCAAACAGAATAAGCCCTTCAGAGTCCCAGAAGACCGTCGTCGTGACTTTATCAGCTGAGGGTGCGGCTTTCCTTCGGAAGTGAGGTGGTGTGGCGCCACATGGATTGCTGTTTTGCTTCTGGTTAGAAGTGATGAACCAATGTTTCATGACCTATGACTAGGTTCGACAAAAAAGAAATATTACAATCAGCCTCGTAGCGCGCAAGCAATTTCGCACAGGAGGTCCTTTGTTTCCTCTTTATTGGTCTTCTGTGAGGGCACACACCTCTGAGTACCCCGACTGGTAGACCTATGTGCCAGCACTATCGACAGACACGTCCAGTTGTGCAGCGACGTGTTTGATTGCGATCCGTCGATCACCTCGAATCAGAGTGTCCGCGTGTTCCAGCATAGCAGGAGTCACACCTGTGGGCGATCCGCCGACGCGTCAGAGATCGGACAGGTTTTCGCGACCTTGTCGCGATCATGTCAGACGCCTCGCCCGACCACTTACCACCTCTTTTTGTTCACTGACAGGTCTCCGTAGACATCCTGCAAGCGCCTATGAATATCTGCGATGCTCTAGTTTTCCGCCAAAAGAAACTCAACCTCCGTTACAGACGCTATTTTGAAGGCTACTTATAGTACCACCACTCATCCGAGCTTCGTGAAGTTATAGGGGCTGAAGCGAGAATATTCCATGACATTCCACGACAACTTCTGCGTTTTTGAACCTAAACTGGCAGAGAAAAAAAATAATGTGTCGCATCACTTTGTATTATCAGGGTTTTTCTGTTATTCGTGCAATCCACATTAACATGGATGAGCGGGAGTTTGATATAATTTCCTTTTTTAATCGTTATTTACACTCCCATATTGAGAGAAAGTTGGCAACAGTCGAGCTGCGGGTCTTCTTGATTTACAAACAAATGGAATACTGAAAAATAAATTTTAAAATGATATGCATGCTCTGATGTATGTCACACCTGACGTGGCTGATTTTACAAAATATCAACTGAAGGTGATTAATAAGTTTATTAACAGCCTTGCGATCAAATACTGCGATTTTGGCTCATCGTCATCAGCACCATTAAACATATTCGTATTCTGAAAGGTGGATTACACGTAATTATTTGAACACATTCCACAAGTGGCACTGCCTACATAATTAACTGGCGCGCTTTATTTTTACTTGTCGGGTAGCCTAATTGCAGGGTGGGGGCTTGCCTACATGCACAAGCTATGACATTATCAAGATGGTGAATAATTGAAAAATCCAAGATGGCCGTGGCAGGCTACTTAAAAATGGAAGATGTCGCTAGTGGGATGTTGAAAAATGCAATACAGCGCCAAATTAAAAAAAAATTAAAACCACAGACTTTAGGCCTTTGGAGAAAAGAGAAGATGCTGTATGAATATCAACAAGTCAGATGGAAAACCAATCCTAAACAAAGGAGGGAAAGCTGAAAGGTGAAAGGAGTATATAAGGTCTATACAACGGAGACGAATTTGAAGCAATATTATAGAAATGTAAGAGGATGTAGACGAAGATAAGATGGGGGATATTATATTGCGAGAAGAATTTGACAGAGCACTAGGAGATCTAAGTCCAAACAAGGCCCCTCACATTCCGTGAGAACTACTGAAAGTCTTGGCATAGCTAACCATGTCAACTTGTTCCATCTGCACTAACCTCGATGAGCGGGATTTTGATATAATTCCCTTTTTTGGTAATTATTTACAGTCCCACATTGACAGTAGGTTGTCAACAGCCAAGCTGCCGGTCTTCTTGATTTACAAACAAATGGATTACTGAAAAATAAATTTTAAAATGATATGCATGCTCTGAGGTATGTCAGATCTGACGTGGTTGGTTTCTGTTCCATCTGGTTAGCAACATGTAAGAGACGAGCGAAGTACTCTCAGACTTCAAGAAGAATATAATAATTCCAATGAAAAAAGGTGCTCATTTCTGTGAATATTACCGAATTACAAGTTTAATAAGTCATGGTTCCAAGATAATAACACGAATTCTTTACAGAAAACTGGAGGTAGAAGCCAATCTCGGGCAAAATCAGTTTGGATTCCGGAGAAATGTAGGAACACACGAGCCATTGCTGACCCTACGACTTATCTTAGAAGGTAGGCTAGGAAAGGAAAACCTACGTTTGTAGCTTTTGACGGCGTTGGTGCACCTTTCGTCTGCGCTGTCTCCTCGATGTTCCCTTTTGTTGTCTCGCGATCGTTGCGGCCCTGGCTCAACGTTCCAGCAGCGCTGTCCTCTTGCTTGTGGCCGCATCTCATGTTTACAATGTTCCATACAAAGTTTATACTTAATTCATGTCGGGTTCTCCAGCCGGAACATATCGAATTCTTGTCAATGCCGATACTTTCCGGCTGGAGAAACGACATGAATATTATCAATTACCTTGCCGGGCAAGTTCATAGAGCCATACACTTGATCTCTATCAGAATCTAATTTTAAATTAGATGTCACTCTTAAGAACAAAGACTTTCATATCAGGTTATATGAACAATTGTTAAAAAAACTTAACTCTATTACATCTTTTGCCTTTCATTTTAGACTTTATACATAGGGTGGTTGATTCTTCAACTTTTGCATACCACTTAATGCTATCGGGTTTCCTCATCTTCCTAGTTTGTACTTTATGACTGGAAGATGTTCATGATGCATGGGTTTAGCGCTATAATTTGCAGGCTGTTAGTATTCTTTTCCTATTTGTACTTAATTATTAGCTGTGCATGATGTATAACTTTTTTGTTACTCTTTGATCGTTTTTTCTCTCCATCCACGAAGATGATCGTCCATAAGCCCTTCACATGCACGGTTGTTTTATCTGAAAGTGTATGCTAACGCCTTTCCCTGACATATTGTTGGAAGTGGTTGTTTCCCCCTTCCTTAGGTCTAATTATCAAACTGATTCACGTACCTATATTTTTACTTACTGCATTGGTTTGGTTACCTTCTTTTGTATACAGATCCCCCCTTTTCGCCATTCTCTACTTGATTCATGTCAACCTACAAAATAGAAATCGATTAGATTTGCATACATCATTCATTTACAGGTGCACTTGGGCGTCAAGTAGTGTCTTTGGCTTCCCGTTTCCTTTCTCAACTGCTGTTCCTGACCTAATCCTTCTTAGTCTCCATGTCCCGTCATGTAAGCTAGTTTTACCTCCGCATTAAACCTACTTTATTTTCCCCTAAGCATATCATTTCATTCGAGGTCATCACACTCAACATATTAATAATAATTAAGGTCCTATTAAGTACTAGGATCTCATATCCTTTGCTGTGAGTCCATAGTTCTTTAACGCCTTCCATCACTGTCTACGTACAGAATACACTTCACCTATTGATACTTGTGTCCGTTGAGTCTATCAACCTTCTTTTACATTATTACAACTCTTACTATATTTTTACTCAGAGAGCTCTTGACTTTGGTCTCTTCATCTTCGTTTAATTGCTCGTCCATCAAACCATTGACGATAATCTTAACGTCCGATAGAATGTTCTTATTCACATCAATTCTCCGATCTGTGTATATAAATATACAGGCCATAAGTGGCATTACATATCTTTATGCACCCATTCGTTAATATATGTTGCAACTTCCAAGTTACTTTATTCCATTATGGTGTTAGGATTGTATGCTTCCCTTTTTACAGCTTATTCTTTCACTATTGTTTCAAAATACTACGTGGGGCCTGTTTTTTTATGGTCAACGATCGCATTGTTTTCTCCTATCCAGAGTATATTAGGGAATGTTTTACCTTAAGTTCATGACAATCTTTTGTTCTATTGCCAGAATTTATTATAAATATCAACTATGCTAATCACAGCTTACATAAATATTCTTCATACACCTTGATGTGGCCTCTATGATGCATTTACAATGACTTTTGTGTTTTTTGGTCGACCTGTTCTACTGCGATTTACAACAAACTTCGACTGGTCCCCTGTATACAAGAAAGAATTTGTGACACTGTTATTGTTATTTATTTGACAGGAAATGTGTTTTGTGTAGTATCATCTGGCCTAAATTCTCGTCCACTTGCATTTCTGTCTTCTCTGTTTTTTCAGCTCATGCCCACACAACGAATATTATGTATTGTGCTATGACTTGACTGTGTTATCTCGGGGTTGACGGGAAGTTAATTATTTATCTTACTTTCTCTGGTGGCTGTTGGCATTTTAGAACAATTATTGGTGGTAGGTGAGTTGTAGTATGAAGCAATTCATTTATCGTGTCTTGAAAGTTTCGTAAATCGAGGTCCAAAGTGTAGTTTCTTTTGTCGCAATACAGGTGGCATAAGGCCTCTAAATCTTTCATCGTGCGTTCTGATGGGTTAGAATTACGGCGACACTTTGAAATATATACGGGTTTGATTCTGTGCCTTTTTTGTGTTGCTCGCCATTGAATCGACCTGAATTGTGGCCTATTGTCTGAAAACAGCTTGTCAACCAGTCCCACTTGTTTCATAAAATCCTGTGCCATGGCTTCACAGATGTTCTTTCTGTTGCATTTTTATGAAATACATATTCTGAAATTGGTTCTGTTACAACAAAAATGTACAATCGTGCTCAAAAGTATCCGAACGACCTGAACTGCATTTCACCTGATTCGCATGGAACCCTCATAACTCATCTGTTTAACAGGTCCTCTAATCGCTCCTCGGTACAGTCGTTTGACTATTGAAAATAGTTCCAACAAGTCACCACTACAAAACACTGCTCTGTATCGAAATAACTCAAGATGTAAAGTAATACCATGATACTGCAAATCTCAGGCAACACATTATGAGGGATAAGAGTGTCCTTAAGGCTTGTAAGCTCACATTTATTACAATAAATGACATACCCGGTAGTTGAAATGTTACCACTCTCATTATTATATCAGATAGGTAAAGCACGTCGTAAGTTCGTCGTATTCATGATTTCCTCTTCAAAGTAACATACCGTACTTATTATTTGAAACAAAATGACATTAAAAATTTAAATTATTCACGAGCAGCTAGTTGAGAATATGTATGAACTTCAAATGACACGACGAACCGTCTCGTTCTGCATATAGGTTCAAACCCAGGTCATGGAGACTAAGCAAAGATTTCGTGACTGACGGAAACTAACAGTCATTCCTGACTAGGCATACAGAGATTGATATATCTCGATTTTACACTGTATCAGTTAGCAAATATCAACTTTAAACTACATAAAGTAAACATATTTAACGGACGCGAATTCCGTGTTAACGAACAACGAGAAATGTCAAATATTGCTTCTTCGCAAATAATTTACTAGAATTGCCGTGAGGTAAAGCTTTGTGTTGGACAGGGATTCGAACCCAGAACCAAATCGGATTGTTATCGAAGCACAATCAACGGTGACATATCGGATTTTCTCGGCAGTAGCTAGATGTTTTAACTGAAATGACGAGACGAAACATTAATTTCTTCCTTCCCAGGACTCCAACCCAGCACCTATCGCTCTTACATTCTAGGCAAACGAACGTTAAACATATGGTTGTTACACCAGCTGCGACATGTGAGCATATTTGAGCTATAAATAACATGACGAAGACTTCAGTGCTGACCGGGAATCGAACCCCGCACATATCGTTGTTGACTACAAACAAAGGGACGTGAGCTACCAAATTTTTCTCCACCAGCAGCTCGGAATAACACCCTTGAACTTACAGTGATTTCTCAAATAGTTCTGTGTCTCACTGGGAGTCAAAAACGTCAGATATCGTTAGTGTTGACAACGAATGAAAATACATTAAAAATCAAAATTGTTATCCACCAGCACATAGGTGTTCTCATGCTAGACCTTGATAATAAATAATGAAAACTTTAATGCCAGGCCAGGATTCGAATCCATTCACGCGCAATATGTGGAGATGTTGAGGAATCTGCAGTATTGAACAAACAACAAATTATAGTCGAGCTGTATTGTCACGAAGAGATCAAATTCCGCGTTAAGGGCGGCCTGAGTTCCGTTCCCAGTTCAGAACCAATTTTATCGACATACAGAAGCTCAAATAAAAGATGAAATAAGTGTCATGTGGCCCTACATAGCGTTTGTTTCGTCACTAGAAATAAATAACTAGTATAAGAAAGGTTACTGGTGATAGAGTTTCTACATGTTGCCACTCCTGACTTTATTGTGGTTCAACCTAACGTCTACTTGGTAGAGATGGAATATCATGTTTAATGTGAATTTCAGAACACAATGCCATTATACCTTCTCCAATTGGCGTAGTCAGAAGAGAACAGAATCTGTCTCTCCCTATCAAAAACAATCGGCAGAAGTTGGAATCGAACCCAGAACATAACTATATGAACCCATCATCAATCCAACAGACCACCAACTCCACTTCAATGTGACTCATTTTTTTTTTTTTTTCCTAACGCGTTTGCGCCACACTGGATGAGAATTCCGACACACAGGCTCCTTGTAATGGTTTACAGCATGTTCAGTACATTCATTTACTTGACGCTCAGGCACAAAAATTTGTATCATTATTTTAGATTCAAACACCTAGCAGCTGGTAAGAAAAATCGATACGTAACATTCGATTTTACTTAGTTAATAATCCGGTTACGTGTGAGGTTGGTATCTCTGTCACAGAACATCACATCATGCGCTTCATTTTTAAATGCATGCATACTTTGCTACTTCTGAATGGAGGTATATCAGACATCTTTCGTGGTTAGTTAACAGGGACGAAAGCGTCTTGATAGGACTGATGGTTTATTACGAAAATTGTCGACTTTTATTTTCAAGTTTGGATTTGGAACTGATACTGGCGACAATTCCGGTAATTCATGACTCTTCATGGCAAGTAAGCAATATTATATGAGTATATTAGATTACATTTGATGAGATTCATACTTGTTCCATAGATCTTGAATACGACATTCGTTAATGATGTGGAATGTGTCATTTTCATGAAAGATTTCTTTACATACCATGATTCAATTTCTTTACAACAATTTTTTACTCTCTCCCTTTCATTCTTTTTATTTTTATCTCTCTCTCTCTCTCTTCACACACACACACATTCATTTTTTATTTTTATTTGTTTTTTGTGCTGGACTATCGGCGAGGCACGAAAACGTCCGTGAATGAGTTTCTTAATTTTGAGTACACTTACGAAAGATATATAAAAACAACTATGAGAGTTACAGATTTCTGATTCTTAGTTTGCAGACAGTTCTGAGTATTATTAGTAACTACGCTCCAGTCCCAAAACCTAGTTACAGAAATGCGAATCTGAGGCATTGCGTATTCCAGGCCGTAGCAGCCGCGTCTTTGAGAAGCCGGTAGTGGTCACTTCCCAGCCCGCTGTAGGATCATATCGGTTCGTCATCTTTCTGCTGAGACTGTAACTGAGATTTGGCAACAAGGCAACGTATGTTTGGCAACTCTGTGATCGACGAGTTACTTCCTGGTGTGCACAGAATTAAGCTTACAACGCCTCTTTCCGCTGCTGACAATCAAATTTTGGGTTTCCAGGAATACATAACTTTATTTATGAAATACTACATTTGCATACCTCTTGAGTATGAGCCAGCATACCAATTAAACACAGACCCAATCGAAATCTAAGTGAGTAGTATTTTACTAATTCGTGCCGATAGAGGCACGCTTGTATACAGATACTCAGTTTTAATAAAACAGACTTTCGTCGTAAGGTTATCGTGGGTAGTTTTATTTCATTTCTTATAATACAGTGCACAGTTTTCGTAAGGTTTGTTTTAGTGTTGTTAAAACAATAGTAAACATGAGAGACAAATTAATCATCAACGATATATGCGAATTCTCTGATGTTATTAATAACAGTCTGACAATGCACATGCAGTTATTGATTACATGCATGTAGAAAACTTGTTCTGAGTTAAGGCTGTCAAACAATGTGTGAAGAAGAATAAAATGCCACTACCACACGCCAGCTAGTGTGGAAAATACTTTTCTGACGTATTTTGCCACGATGCGCTCTCCCCATACATAACATAAAAGTTTCGAGATTCATCTGCTGCCTGGCCTTGTATTAAACCTGAAAAGAACAAAATGTCGCAGAAGTTAGCCCTTTTCCCACATGCGATTACTTTGAGTTGAGAAGTGAAGGGAATTATGTTCAAAGTTCCATTAGATTGATAACTTCAGCAGACAACAGAATTGCGTTTTAAAAAATGTAGCAGTGAATTTAGTCGAAATCGCGACTTCTTATCTACGTGCACGGCGCTTACCGTTATGCTACTAGCTGATATATAGCTGCAGCAGCTGCAGAAGTCAAAAACAGTCCTCCAGAACTTCCGCATTCCACAGTGCTGTGAGAGAATGTATATGTTCGGATTTAGAATTCTGAGAGACAGACAGTTACAGCTTTTATTTTGCACTGCACGACGTTATCAACAAACAGATAGCGCAATAGTGTATCTCAAGTGGAAAGGAACACTTCCTATTTAAATTTTTGCATCCTACACTATTGGCAGTTCTGTGTAGGTGGCAGTTATGTGATTTTATTTCAGTGATTACAAAATAGAGTCGAATTTATGCACTGGGTAGCCGAGGCAGCCAGTTCATGGCGATTCGGACAACCAAGTAAATGAATGTACTGAACATGCTGTAAACCACTACAAGGAGCCCGTGTGTCAGAATTTTCATCCAGTATGGCGCAACGGTGTTATGAAAGAAAAATGAGTCACAAGGAAGAGGAGTTGGTGGTCTGTTTTATTGATGATGGGTTCATATACTTGTCGTCTGGGTCCGATTCCAACTTCTGCCGATTATTTTTGATAGGGAGAGACAGATTCTGTTCTCTTCTGGCTACGCCAATTGAAGAAGGTATAATGGCATTGTGTTCTGAAATTCACATTAAACATGATATTCCATCTACCAAGTAGACGTTAGGTTGATCCACAATAAAGTAAGGAGTGGCAACATGTAGAAACTTTATCACCAGTAACCTTTCCTATACTAGTTATTTATTTCTAGTGACGAAACAAACGCTATGTCGGGTCACAGGACACTTATTCCATTTGAGCTTCTGTATGTCGATAAAATTGGTTCTGAACTGGGAATGGATCTCAGGCCGCCCTTAACGCTGAATTTGATCTCTTCGTGACAATACAGCTCGACTACAATGTGTTGATTGTTCATAACTGCATATTCCTCAACATCTCCACATATTGCGCGTGAATGGATTCGAATCCTGTCCTGGCACTAAAATTTTCATTATGTATTTTCAAGCTCTAGTATGAGAACACCTATGTGCTGGTGGATAATAATTTTGATTTTTAATGTATTTTCATTCGTTGTCAACACTAATGATATCTGACGTTTTTGACTCCCAGTGAGACACAGAACTATTTGCGAGATGACTGTAAGTTCAAGATGTTATTCTGAGCAGCTGGTGGAGAAAAATTCGGTAGCAGACGTCTCTTTGTCTGTAGCCAACAACGATATGTGTGGGGTTCGATTCCCAGTCAGCACTGAAGTCTTCGTCATATCATTTCTTGTTCAAACATGCTAACATGTCGCTGCTGGTGTAACAACCATATATTTAACGTTCGTTTTCTCTAGAATGTAAGAGCGATAGGTGCCGGGTTGGAGTCCTGGGAAGGAAGAAATTAATGTTTCGTCTCGTCATTTCAGTTAAAACATCTAGCTACTGCCGAGAAATCCGATATGTCACCGTTGATTGTGCTTCGATAACAATTCGATTTGGTTCTGGGTTCGAATACCTGTCCAACACAAAACTTTACCTCACGGCATTTCAAGTTAATTATTTGTGAAGAAGCAATATTTAACATTTCTCATAGTTCATGAACAGGGACAATAAGTGCTGGGTAGGAATTTGCGTCCGTTAAAAATATTTACGTAATGTAATTTTAAGTTGATATTTGCTAACTGATACTGTGTAAAATCGAGACGTATCACTCTCTGTATGCCTAGTCAGGACTGACTGTTAGTTTCCGTCAGTCACGAAATCTTTGCTTAGTCTGCATGACCTGGGTTTGAACCTATATGCAGAACGAGACGGTTCGTCGTGTCATTTGAAGTTCATACATATTCTCAACTAGCTGCTCGTGAATAATTTAAATTTTTAATGTCATTTTGTTTTAAATAATAAGTACGGTACGTTACTTTGAAGAGGAAATCATGAATACGACGAACTTACGACGTGCTTTACCTATCTGATATAATAATGAGAGTGGTAACATTTCAATTACCGGGTATGTCATTTATTGTAATAAATGTGAACTTACAAGCC